>NC_141560.1:40644394-41894394 GCF_036417535.1 Chlamydotis macqueenii
TGTCAGGAGGAGCAGGAAGTAAAGCTGGAAAGTGCTGCCATGGTGTTATCTGCCTGTGTCCAGAAATCAACGGCCTTAACTCAGAATAGGAGCAGAATTCCTGAACTCTCAGGGGGTATGCAATTTTTCTTCTTTTAGACTACAAGTAGTTCTGTACCTAGAGCTCATCTCATTTGAACCTAGTTAAATGCTCTATTGAATCAGATTGTTAAATGGCTTACCCTACTTGATAAAAAGAAAGTGAAAATTTTTAACTTGTTCTAAAAATCCATGCTTTAAAACTCAAAGATGAGAAGTGTTTGAAGATCTTGATTTGTCCTGGGAAATCAGAAAATGCTTTAATCTCACAAGATTTTATACAACTTTGAGATTTGGTAGGAATGGTTACTCTGGAAAAAATACAGAAGTGGTAACAGTTCTTGTTTATTCAAATACAGCAGGAAACTTTCCCAGTATGGAGGAAATACACGAACGTTATCAGAGGCCAATACGGCAGCCTCAGGAGGGTTTGGGGTTTGTGGTTTTTGTTTGGTTGGTCGGTTTTGGTTTTGTTTTTTTTTTTTTTTTTTTTTTAATGTCCAGGAAGTAATAACAACATAAAAAGATAGAAATGTGTAGGCAAGGATCGTATGATATAATCTGATGAATGAAAAAACCGAATATAATAGAATAATACAAACAGAGTTTCATACTAGCATACTGGTAGCAGGAAACACAAACCCAACCAGAATTATTTTTGCAAGTAACAGTTGATTAAACATGAGAGAGATTTTGGTCAGTTACTTAAGGGAAAGAAAGAAAATAGTCAGAAAAGGGAAAACTGAAGTACTCACTGACTTTTTTGCTCTCTTTTTGAAAAATAAAATTATTAATAATTCAAGGTCAGATGCTTATTGGCTGTTACTTTTAACAAGAGAGAAATACAGTCCAGAATAGAATAAGAAAAGTTGAAACAGTATCTAGATAATTCAGTGTATTCACCTTGACAATTATTGAAGTAATACTGAAAGTACTATCAGAACCGTTGTTTTTGGTATAATCTTTAATTATTTTTTAAAATGCATAGAAGATAGTTGAGTTTTCAGAAGGCTAAAAAGGTCAAACAAGTATTTGTGTGAAAAATCACCAAAAACCAGAAGTGAAATGAGAAAGTACTAAAAATTTGAGTATTCTATCCAGCTTAGATGTATGTTGGATGATAGTAACTGTTATTACTTTATAAGACAATATAAAAAATAGACAGTAAAGCAGTAAGGAATAGCAAAAATGGATTTCTCAAGAAAGGAACTTAGTAAGCCATCCTAATACTTTGAGCAGCATAACTAGTTTTGTGAGTAAAGAGAAGGTAAGCTAATTTATTTTAATATTTGTTAAAATTTTTTATTCTGTCCTACTTGCTACACAGCCTTGGCAAACGTTGTTTAGGTGAAATCCCCCCAAGATGGATATACATCTCATCATAAAACTACTAGTTTGATCCAAGCACAATATATTAATATAAATATTAAATAATAATTAGAAATTAAAATTATAGTTTTCCCTGTAAATTGAATTATATTTAACACAGATAGAAATTTAAATCGCTGTTATCTATTAAATATTTATTAATCAATATACATTCTGTATTTATCTGCTCATATCTTTTATAAAGTTGAGTCAATCATTTTTTCAAATCCTACTTATTCAAATTAACCAATGTATAAGGAATGAGGATGCAGTGTTGAAAGATAATAAAATTGGAGGTCTGTAAGCGCTCTCAACATGTTTTCTAGTTTGTTGGCTTTTCATGGCAAGGATGTTACAACTTGTAGTTTAAACTCCTACTTATTTTCAAATATGGTTTGGTTTTTGTTTTTTTTTTTCTGTTTTATAACAGGGTGTTGTTGATTCGTGGTCAGGTCATAAAGCAAAATGAACCCTGTGTCCTATTTTTTCAATGACAGTACTGACTAGCAAATATCTTTAAATTCTGTATTTGTGCAGTTCATTATTCCTGCTTTAGTTTAGAATTATACTCTTGTACGTTACCAGATAGAATTCTAAAGCAGAGGGAAGTTCAGTATTGTTTCTTATTTCTCTAGGGTATTACCCTATTCTGTCATGCTTGCAAACCTTTACCAAGTTGTTTTCACTTAAGATGTTTTGTGTATCCCCCTCTGGGTCATTAACAAGTACTGAACCATCCTAGACCCAGGACAGAGTCCTACAGAATCCTGTTTGGTCCATTTTTCTTTTTAACAGTGAACTACTGAAAATGGCAATTTTGAACCACCTATATGTAATTTTTATCTAGGCCATATACTAATTGCATCCATTTTTTTTCTGTTTTCTGTGGTACTCTGAAGTACAAATTAAATCCTATGTAGCTGGATACACTTGTAAGCTTTCTGGAGTGATATGTTGGGCTATTGAAGTAATTGAAAAAGGAAGGGAATTAAGTTTTTTCCTAAAGCCACTTCTGATTATTATTTATAGCACTTACTCTCTACTGCATGGTCCTCTGCAGCTCATCAGTTAGAAGTTCACCTGTAAGAGCTTTTATTCCTTGAAGATCTAAATAAGTGGAAAAATGCTTGTTCCCACAGCAGAAGTGCAGATAGTGTCAAATTAGTGTCATACCATGGTTCAATTTCTTATTTCAGCTTCAGCTGCTGTCAGATAGAATTATTTTTTCAGTGCAATTTGGGTGCTAGGTTTGGGGGAAAGGGGGGTTGTAATTCCTCCCCCCACCCCCCTTTAATTTTGTCAAATTCAAAATTGTAGACAGTCCACCAGATGAGGTTTGGAGGACTGCTGCTGTTCACTTCAGTATTATTTAAATATCTTTAAGGGGAAAATGGAATCTCACTTTGAGTCCATATGCAGCATAAAGACACCTTTACATTTTCATAATGCTTTTCCTGTTAATAATTTTGTGAGATTAGTAAAACTCGTGAAATTAACTTTGTTATTCAACAATGCTGTTTATGTCAGTGGTTTGAAAATACATGGGATTAGTTGGAAAAATGCCTCATCTTTCTTGTCCTTAGTAGTTTAATTTTCTTTCATTTAAAAATACAATAACAAATATATTAAAGACTTCAGTGATAGCGAATCCAACCACAGAGCTATTCCAGTACTGAAGAACTCCTTTCTTTTTTTTTCTTTAGCTAATTTACTATGTTTTTTGGATTTTGTCATCCTTTTTCTTCATAATTAGTGGAAAGCCTTCAGTAGTTAAAGTGGGCTCTATCTTCTGATCATTTTGCTGGAGTATGGGTCTGGAAAAGCTAGCTAAATGGGATTTCAATGTGACTGTGCAAGCTGTGGGAGAATAAAATCTGAAAGCGTGTGTTCTGTGTGTACTGTTGTTCATTTCTGTTTATACTGATGGGAAGTTACATTATTGTTCTTTTAAGAATTTCTTTCTGCTCTGCCTTTCTAGATACACTAGATCCTCTCTTCATGCACCCTGACTTACCTTGTGGGACCCACACAGGAAGCTGTGGTCATGTGATGCATGCAGCCTGCTGGCAGAAGTAAGGATGTGTCTTTGCAGCCTTTTGATGTTTTTTTTATTAACCTATTTTTCAAAACATCTAAGTGCGCACTGAAAACACAGTACTGTAAGTGGATATTTAATTAAGGAGTCAAAACTATTTGTAGTCATCTAAAAATGAAATATGGCACAAGAGAAGTTTTGAGCTGATGAAGAAAATCATCATCAAAAGTGTTTAGTGCTGTCTGTGACCCAAAGAAGAATTTCTAAGGAGTTACTGATTTATGCAAATAAAACCAATAGGGTAAGAATAAGAAACCATATCTAGTAGGTTTATTTTTAGCAATCCAATGAGAACCAGTAGGAATCTTCCAGGTGAACTTTCTATAGCAGCAGTATTTTGACTCTGAAATATCACCAGGTCAGTACTTAAAGGATGAGACTGCCTTATTCCAGTGAGTCTTCGGAGGAGAATCTGGAATTTAGAATAGAATATGAATGGTTAAGTCTAACAATATTTCTCCCCCACCCCTCCCTTATCAGTGAAGAAACTGTTAATAAAAAGTAAGAGGGAAGAACTGATACACTCCTTAAAAACTTTACTAAATTTTCCATGTTTGGGGGAACCCACAATTTAGACCAAGTGCGTTGAATTAGAATGCAACCTGAAATATTAAAAGACCAAGTTACTTAGCTTGCAGAGTACAGTCACCCTGGTTACAGCTACATTTGAAGGATTACAGAAAGTAAAGCTAATGCTCTCTGCATTTAACTCCACATAGGTCTGGTAAGTCTAAACAAGATAAATAGTTTTAAATAATAGCAGAAATTATCCCACTGAAGTATTACCAACAGATAGAGACTTGGGTTGTGCAGTTGCAAGCTAGTTTATATTGTTGTATGATATAAACAAACTGTTGAGGTTTGTTGTTTGTACTTGTGCCATTTTACTTTAAAAAAATCTGACTAAACTTCTAGTGCTTATCATTTACTTTTCTATACGTGTATATTTTTTTTTCCACAATAAAACATCAGGACAGATTAAGTAGGTGCACACACTTAAAATAAAACAGAAACATGTTCCTTGATGTAATATATCTGCTCTTGGCAGATTCATCTACAACTGCACAGATCTAAGTAGTGCAACATTGGAGCTCAGTTCCCTTGCTCTTTTTAAGAAAAGATGACTTGCTGTATGGGTAAATGGGATTAAAATGGAGAACAGGCTCTTCTCATACGGGATGGCATGGAAGGTTTGAGTATAGACTTTTATTTATTACATAACAGATGTTCTAACTTACTAATATTCCTCCAAATTATGCCTGCCACACTTTTCTAGAGTATCTATGCAGCCTAAAAATACTGCTAAATACTCTCTAAAACAGTAAAATTTCAAACGAATGGAATATCTTTGTAGTTGCCATGTATGAGGAAGAGGAGTTGCTTGCGAAAACATACTTGTTTGAACGTGGAAAATAAATGTATGTTTTTCTTAATTGTAACAGAATACTTTCCTAAATATTCTGATCTGTTTCATTAGAACTTCTACAGATGCACCTGCAGGCACTTTTTATCTTATTACATAAATGCGATTTTATTTTTTTCCTTTAAGATGTATGATTTAAGGAAAAAAAAACAAACAAAACTAGTTATGACTTTAATGTGAAAGTTAGATATTTCATATCTGTCTTTAAGATCTTACATACTCAGTCTGAACATTAGTGTACTGAATTTAGTTGCTTGTATCCAGGTAAGCAGAATTGAATGTTGACTCTTTTTGTCCTAATAAGACCACTGAGACATTAATTACATTTGAAGGCTTACTGTATCCACTGAGGGGGCAAAATTACAACAAAACCTGTAAAAAGATCATAGTTATTTCTTGGTTTCCTTTGGAGTTTAATATAGCTCAAGAGCAAAATTGTAATTCAAATTATCCTCCCTTCCTGTTAAAAGAAGGCTATAGTTTCATTGTCTAGTCATGAGACTCAGTCGTTGCCATGAATAACTGATTATTCATGAAATGCTACCAGTAGTTTTTCCTAAAATTAAATGAAAATATGTATAATACTTGTTTCAGACTTACTGTAATGAGTTGCATATGGGAGGTATTACACTGTTTCATTGTGTTGAAGATGGTATGAGAGAAGAGTATAAATTTTAAGGACTGCTTGTCTGTAAAAATGTTAACGAAATTTTAAAGGATCTTAAAAGCAAGGAAGAGTTGCCATCATTTTTGCACTAGTGGTATGCTGTGCATTTTGCATGAGTTCATCTATGTGCTCAAAGTTTTTGTTTTATTTTCACATTGAAGCATAGGAAAGAGTTATGAATCAAAGGCAAAGACTTGTTTGTTGGCTTAGATAGGTATTTGCTAGCTAATAACACATTTAATTACTTAAACATTTGTTTTTGCCACATTGGAGCCGTTTCACTTTCTAGTAATTTCCTTTTCTGTGTTGTAGATACTTTGAAGCCATGCAGCTGAACTTTAGACAACGTCTGCATGTTGAACAGATATTTGACTTGGAGAATGGAGAATATCTTTGTCCACTTTGCAAATCTCTGTGCAATACCGTGATTCCTGTCGTTCCATTGCAGGCTCAAAAAATAAACAGGTGAATTCCTAGAAAGCATAGCCTTTAATTTAAAATTTAAAAAAAAAAAGTAGTAAGAATGATTTGGGGGCTGGTTGGCTTTTCAAATTTTTGGAAGGAAAACTTGGGCTTACCTTCCTAATCTGTATAAAAGACTGCATATCTCCTCACTGACCTTTCAGCCAAATATACTCTTTTTTTTGGATTGGCTATTTTTGGTGCTGATATCAAATGAGAAAGTACCTGGATCTAGTATTTAGACTAATACTTCATTCTGTATTGTTTGCTCAAAATTTACAAGGCCAGCAAAAGTGCAAATACTGAGTTAATGTGTTTTAATTTAAATGTTTCCTCTGTTTTTAAAGACGAGGCGATTCTTTGAGTGTTAAAGTAAAACCTGCTTTCTGTTTCTGTTTTCAGTGAGGATGCAGAGGCAGTAGCTCAAATTCTGTCCCTGGCTAGGTGGCTGGAGATTATCATAGTCAGGATATCAGGCTACAGTGTGAAAAATGTTAAAGGTTTGTTATCTTAATTTTGAAGCTGTTCTGTGGGATATCTAATATGCCAATACATGTTTTAACTAATATCAACATAAAACTTCAAATAAAGAATACATTTTGCTATCAATCAAGATAATATCAAATCAAGCTAGGGAAAAAGTCATGGCCTTTTCTGAGCTCATGTCTTGATTTCACAGTGCCCTCACCAGTTTTCTTGCTTCTGTTAAATTCTTTCCATCTTCCCTGTAGAAGAAAATTATATACACTTGGAGAGGATAGCCGCCAACTCAGAGTTAATTAGACTTTTATATTGACTGTGATGTAGTAAAAAAAAAGAGAAAAATTAAATTAAAAGGGCCAAAATAAAAACAAGTATGACTGTTTAGAAAACAGAAAGTACAGAGAATCAAGACATTCCTTGCACTCTTATAATGTGGGGGAGTTTTTTTTCCTCACCAGTAAAGCACTACTTTTAATCCTCATATTTCTGGGAACAGAAGAAAGTGTTACTTAAGGAGGAGGGTTAGAAAAGAGTCTTGACTGGTGATGTCTGCTTACAATTATTTTCAAACCAGTTTAAAATAAAAAGGAGTCTCAGTTCTGTTACTGTTCTAAAAACTGTAACAACTTCTTTGTTTTTTAATGTAGATCCTTTTTTTCTTTTTTTTTTCTTTTTTTCTTTCTTTCTTTCTGGAAGGGGAGAAACAAAATCTTCCAGCTTTTGCCAACAAGGGAATGGGGAACTCGGCTTTGGAATTCCATTCCATCCTTAGTTTTGGAGTTCAGTCCTCGTAAGTGTTACTGGAAGTGGTCTCTATGTTAATTCTCCCTAAAATAACCTAGGTATACTTCAGAATTTGTATTAAAGGAAAGGCATATGATATGTTGGATCTGTGTATGGGCTTACTTAGACTTTTCCTTAAACGCTCACTGAATATCAGATCTGTACGGGGCTAGATGGACCTGATGGTCAAATCCAGTCTGGTAGTTCTTATGTTCTCAGTACAAAGCTAGGAGTTTGGAATCTTCTAATCCACAATTCCAGTGATTTGGATCGTTTTCTGTGCCTCTAGGAAAGTTATTTGATGTCTGTCTGCCTTAATTTTCCTGCTTCAGTTCTGTTTCAGGGATAGATTTCACTTGATTTTTGGATACAATAATGTAATTCAGATTACTCAAAGGAATAGGGATATGTTGTCTGTTTCTATTTCAGTGGGCAAAAACCCTCTCCCACTAAAACAGAATGAAAGGATAGATACTTTTCAAGTGTACTCAGCTGCCTGTCTTCTTTTTAGGTCACACTACCTACTCTACTTCTGACTGACTATCTTGCTTGATAACTGATCTCCATGGGAAATATTCTATAGGTTGCACTTAAACAATGTGGTGTTTAAGTATGAGCCTGGCTAAACCTTAAACTTCATGGTACAGTTGTTTTGGCTGTAGAGATTTGAATAATTAATATGAATGTCATATATTTCTGTTACGAAGTTCTGTGTATGACTGAAAAAACACAAGCCATTAAATTGCATGTGTTTTTGCCTAGGTACTTTTCTGCATATATCTGCATTTACATAAACTAACCCAATGTCAGTTGAAAGGAGCTTAAACACTAAAAAATGTGTTTTAAACTGCATCTTTCTTTCCATTTTTAGTGCCTTGTGAGATGGGATATATTTTCACTCCAGCACTTATAATTACACTTGCTGACTTGCATTTGTTTTTTTCATTGTCTTTTACTTTGATTTACATGTCTGCATTTTTTGAGTGTAGATTATAGTGAAGTGTGCAGAAGTTGACTCCTTCCAGCCTGGCAGCTCTTAATCTCTCAATTTGTAGAGTCTGTTCTGTCAAGGTACTTGTTTACTACTGGAAACTATAACTTTTTCACCTCTGTACAAAGGGCCTTCGTATTCAATAATTCTTTCATAAATAACTTAGACTTTGTTAGCGATTGATTGACTGGTAAGTAATAAGCATTGTTAATAATTCAGACTGAAATTATCTTGTCTTGCTTTTGCAGAGCCAAATACTCAAGCAGTATCAAGGAGATGCTTATTCTCTTTGCCACCACCATTTATAGAGTTGGGCTAAAAGTTGCTCCCAATGAAGCTGATTACCGCATTCCTGTGATGACCTGGAGCACATGTGCTTTTACCATCCAGTGTATCGGTAAAGCGTAATTCAGGTTTATTCCTTCTCATGACTTGAAAACTTTAAAATTGTTTGTATAATTTTATACAATCTGATTGTTGTAGTAGTAGTAATAACAATCCATAAACAAGAGCAACGTTTACTAGTATAACAATGTATATTGTATGTAATTACATATATAGTAGTAGAATGATAATCTATAATCCAATATAAATAATAGGATATTTTTGTCAGATGGTAGTCTATAAAGTAAGGTATGGAATGCCAGCATTGATGGGTTTAATCTGAGAGAGCAAGGAGTGATCATGTTCCACGTTACTAATTCTAACCTTAAGCATTTTCAATGAATATCTTCAGGCTGCCAAAGATCATTGGCCTGCAGGCATCTCCTACCCAGCTAAATATCTAATGGGTATGAAATAGTACTCCCTCTCTCATTATTTCTTTTTGTCTCTATTCTGAAAGAGTTCTCATGGAATTTGTAGAAGAAATATGGTCTTTTGTATTCTGAAATTGCTAAGCAGATACCTGGTAGGACAGGAAGAAAAAAAAAAAAAAAAAAACCCCAAAAAAACCCCAACCAACCAACCAAAAAAACCCCACCAAAAACCGAACATTCTCTGACATGAATCTCTTCTTGAGGGCAAAATAATTACCATAAAAATGATTGCGTTTTTTGAGATAATGTACCTGTTTAGCAGTCAGTCTCATTTAATTTCTGTACCATGTACACAAATAAGTTTGTGTAATAAGCATGAAGTTGTAGATAAATCTGTAGTGACTTGCAGGCAGGGAGAAAGGCAAGAGATAAGTTTGAAATGCATGCTGAAGGAACTGAGGATGTAATTGTACATCTCCATAAATATGATTTACCAAGTATGCTGTTTTTTCTTGATTAACCTGTTGAGATACAAGTGTAGTCTACTCTACATCTATAGTGGACTTGACCCAGTTGGAGTATCAAGAATTCAAAAGGTTTTAGGACGATTAGGAATATTCTGATAAGGCAGGAATAGTTATGAAAACTGATTGCATCTTTTTAGTGTTGGATTTCACTGGAGTTTTCAAGTGGGTCAAGAGAGGACCGGAAACCACCCAACTCTATAAACATTAATGCACTTAATGCTATGTAGATTGTTTTCATTTGATATCTAAAAAAACCTAAACCTTGGTGGTTGTCAGAGATGAGTTTGCCAGCAAGTGTATAAATGCAGTAACTGTTGTCACAGATGTGATAGTGATGGCATATGTCAGAAGTAGAAAATTCAGATGCCTCACTAGGCCAAGATAATAAAACCAGAGGAACCACTGTGACAGTCAAACCTATCCTAGGTCACACCACCATCTTGGATCCATTTTTGTTTACGAATAGAGCCAGCTTCCATGAAATTGTAAAGCAAAACTGGCTACCTAGCTTCTAGTATGCTGCTGGGTTTGCATCTAGTCATAGGGTGCCTTATTAAAACCATTTAATGGGTGTGTAGCCAAGCTGCCTAGACAAAGGAATCTTAGGTACCTCTATTAGTGGAGTCTCTAGAGGAGGTTCAAAGCATCATTGACTTAAGGGATGTGAATTGCTTTTATTGCCTAAACCCAGACACTTAAAAATACAGATCTGATTTTTCCTGTGTTTCCT
This sequence comes from Chlamydotis macqueenii, assembly GCF_036417535.1. Taxonomy (NCBI): domain Eukaryota; kingdom Metazoa; phylum Chordata; class Aves; order Otidiformes; family Otididae; genus Chlamydotis; species Chlamydotis macqueenii. The sequence goes on from NC_141560.1 coordinate 40,654,760, forward strand.
CAACAACTCCATGTGTTTGTTGTGTGTTAAAATGATGTGTGGAAGTGCCGAGATAAAACTCTTTCATTTTTTGTTAGAAGTGGTTAAAAAAAAACCAACTCAACCAAAAAATCGCCAATGAAAACAACAAGAAAAATACCAAGATCTTGAAGTGTACTGATTTATCTCTGAAAAGTGACTAAAGCACGAAATCATTTGAATTGGTAACTTTTTACTCAATTGAGTTAATCTGGTTTCTTATTTTTATTGGCTTGCTTTCTCTTTATTATCCCTTCAAAACCAGTGCACTCAGGTAGGAAAGATAAGTTGTATCCCAGCTTGGGAATTTTGTTTTCAAAATATTTTTGTTAAATTACAGTCAAATGCAGTAATACAAATTTGAGGTTGATGGCTGTACAGCATTCCCTGTAGACATACCTTGATATTTTTGAGCATTGTATAAGGGTAACTGAAAATACAACTAAATCTATAGAATGTCTTGTCATCATTCATGTGAGACAGTATTCATTTAAATCTCTAGTTAGCAAGATCTGAAAACCAAATGTTTTTAAAAAGCTAATTACAACCATTTATCTGGGAAACACTTAGTACTATTTAAGATGGTGGGGTTTTTTTTCCCCCAAGAGAATTCTCTTATCAGAATAAAGTTGAGCTTTAAAAAGAAGTACATATACTAAGAATAAATTGATCTTGGACTAAGTGTATTCTAACAGAAATGTTATGTTAGTTCCTGTAGAACAAAGCAACTTAATTTTTTCTGTGTTTAATTTTAAGAAAACCTCTTGGAAACAGAAGGCAAGCCTTTATTTGGATCACTGCAAAATAGACAGGTACGGGCAAGTATGATATGAAATACATCTTAAAAAAAGTTTTCATAGTTTTTACACACACACACGTATTTATATATGTAACTTACTGTTGAAACTGCCAATATCAAGATAATTTTCTGTTGAGAGATACCAACCAAAACATTTTGAGAGCTCATATAAAGAACACTTTGGAAGAATTATGTTTCTACTTATACATGGAAGTTCATATTAAATTCACTTAGGTGTTTTCTGTTTGTAGAAGTAGATATGTTTTTACAGCTTTATTCACTATTATATCTTCCTTTTTTTTTCCTCTTCAACCGTTTTCTCTTGCGCTCTAGCACAGTGGCCTTAAAGCATTAGTGCAGTTTGCAGCTGCTCAGAGAACAACGTCACCACAGGTCCTGATTCAGAAACATCTGATTCGTCTTCTAGGAGGTATTGTATCCCTTTTCTTTACTGCCTTGAGTGTTGCCGAAGTTTTGATTGCAAAATGGCACACACGTTAATATGGCACAGAAGCAAAGATTAGGCTGCTGACAACAGTGCTAATTTAAATTTCTCTGATGTTGACTGAAATAATGGAATATTTCTTGAACTTAAGTAATCAATAATTCTCTTAACCCAGGAGGCTGTTATCACTAAAGTCCCTAAAAAATCATCTATCCCAGATTACCTAGGTCTGAAGATACTCAGATCTGGAATATTTACAGATGATTAACAATCTATTTCTGGCAGTGTTCAAAATTACTCAAATTCTGTGCTAAACAGGTGGATGAAGCCACAAAACAGGTATTCCTCTCTCTTAATTGTGATACTTCATCTTTTTAGTACTTTCAAAAGGCTATTTGCAGCCTAGTTTAAGATATTTTGATCTCAGGGAGATCTGATTTGCGACACAGCTATCCTCCATGTTTCTTACTAATTAGGTTATCACCGTGGCCTTTGTAAATCCCACTTTTTGGCTTGCCTTCTATTCGATAGGATTCTTGGGTATGGTACAGGCTTTTGTATTGTGATAGGGTGTGAGACATCCAGTGTTGCAGTGCCTAAGTACTTAACACTGTGTGTGGTTTATTAGAGCTAGAGAAATAAATCAAAGACTTTTATCTCAGAATTTTGAAGATACAGTTATTAAAATTGTGAGCTGGTTGGGCATGTAGACAACATGGGCAAATACACAATCAGTGGTGGTTAGTGGTAAGTAGTTAATTAAGCAGATACTTCTGTAGTTCAGAAATTTGAACATTTTTTGATGAAAACACAGAAGTTATAGGGGCTCTAAAATAAGATTCTGATATTGCAGTTCAATGTGAAAGAAGAAAAAACATATCAAATGCATAATCAGTACCTTTATTTTGTAGTTCTTCTACCGAACTTTAAAGTGGAGGACACTCCATCCCTCTTAGAAGTAGATATGTTCCACATTTTGGTAAGCAGAGTCATTTTATTCTTCATATTAATACTTTTCTGAGCATGGATTTTTGTGCGTGATCTGTTCACTTGCATGAATCAAATGATAATACACGAGCACTGCATACAAGCAAATGATTACATATGGCTGCTATATATGAGTCTTTACTTTTAGTTCTGCTGTTCTTCTAGCTTTCAAGTCTTTGCTGTCTCACTCCTATTAAATTTCATGCTTGCAATCTCAGTCATCTTTTTACCACTTCCATTGTTGTCAAGCCTCCAAAATACCTGAGAAATGCATCCACTGAGCTTGTTTCCCTCTCTTTCCCTTTGTCTCAATAGGCCTCTCATACCTTCTGATTCCTTCACATTTACTCTTATTAACTTCTTTAGTCTTCTTAGCCTCATCTTTTTGTTTTTAATATAAATCTGTATTACAGTTTCTTCTACTATTTAAAAAAAAAAAACAAAACCCAACAAACCAAAACAAACCCAAACAACAAAAAAGGCAACAAAAACTAACCAAACCTACCAAAATAAAACCTGGTTTGCCCTGATAGCCTTTCCTAACTAATGCTTGTCTTACTTCTCACTTTTTTTCCAATGTGCTCTATCTTATGTCAAAAAACAGAAAGTAAGCTTTCTAGAAACTGGACAAGCTTTCTTGGTGTATCTCTAAACTGGCAATTACAATGGAACTATATCTGAGTTCCCTGCATACTGGAGAGGCACAAAGGGTCATGTTTTCCAGTCAGTTGTTGCTACACTTTTTGAATTAAAACTAGCAAGATAAATGAACATATTTAAACTAACTAGAGAAATGAAATATAAATATATCGTAAGAATATAATTTCTATTACCCATGTAGCTATTACCAAATTTCTGTTACTTTAATAATTGCTCCTTCCCTTTCACTGTAGGTGGGAGTTGTGTTATCCTTTCCATCTTTATACTGGGAGGATGCTGTAGATTTGCAACCTTCATCAATCAGTTCAGCCTATAACCACCTCTACCTCTTCCATCTGACAACACTGGCACACATAACACAAATCGTCGTCTCTTCAGCAACAGGTAGATGTGTATTTGAGTTGGATTATTCTGTCATTTTTACACAATTTCTTAAAAATAATGGATGGGCACCATTAGTATCTTCCAGATAAACCTCCTCATAATAAATGACGCTTAGTGCTAGGTAGTAATAACTGTTTTCTGGTAAAAAATAAATAGCACAACATCATTTGCTGAGCATTTTATTATATCACTTCTGTGTGCTTAACCTAAGAAAACAAAATAGTTACTGATATATCAGTACTTGCTCAAGTCAGTCATTCCAGAGTAGTAACTTTCCTCTCTTCCCTCCTTGTACGAGAAGCAATGCTCTGCCCAGCAGCAGCACTCTGAGCTGTACAGTGACATTTAGGATGATTTGGGAAACAAACTTTTCTTTACCCTTCAACCTAGTAAATACCCAGAGCCAAAATACAAAAATCCTATAAACTGATAGGAGAGAATTGCACTTTTCTCTGTATTTCATACTACTGTTAAAAACTGTCAGTAACCTACAGGTTTCCTAGCTGCTACTTTACATTTTCTTCAGCATGATAGGAATTAAAGGAAAAAAAAAAAAAAAAACAACCCAGCAAACTTATCGCTTAATCTATGTAAGACAATAACTTACAAAGTTCAAGAGAAGGAAGCAGGTTTTACATGTCAAGATGAGCAATGAGGCAGTAATCCTGATGCTTCTTTATAGCATGCCGTTTTAGGAGAATATTTGTTAGGTTAAAAACAGCAAATAGAAAAGAATTAAGCAAAATAAAGTGGAAATATTTCTGCAATGCAATTTAAAAAAAATAAGAGCTCAGTATATGTTAAAAAAGAGAAGCGTGTTACAAATGAAGTGCATTTACAGTGAGATTCATCTTTTTGTGTGCAGAATCTGCTACTGCTCTATCATCTGACAACAGTGAGGAGGCACAGTCTGCACAGTCTTTTTGTAGAGAAATTTCCCAGTACACCAGTGGGTAAGTAGCAGTTCAGTTGTAGCATTGCGCTTCCCTAGAAAGATGGCAATCCACAGCAATTGACCTGAACAACATGGAAAATAAGAAAAAAAGAATCAATTTCGTATTGGGGGTTAGCACAATGCCTTGTGTTTTCTTCCCATTCTCATGAACACTAAAAAAAAGGAAACTGATGAAAGGAATACTTTTCATTAAAATAATACTTTTTTTTTTAGATCTCTCAATTCTAGATGGAAGCCAGAAATAAGGAAATGGTTCTACTGTAAAAAGAGAAGTGTAAAGCTAAACACAATTGCTTATTTGTTTGAGCATTAGTGCCCATCTTTTCAGACTTTTTTTGATAGGTACAACTTCAGACTCTTTAGTACTTCAGCATCTGTGTGTGAAATAAACTAGAAAATATGGATGCACCCTTTACAAATTCTGCTTTGATTTATCTTCACCAAGGCTAGCTGCAAAGATATGTTTCTCAAGCATTGACAATGCTACTCACTTGTCTAAAAGATTTAAGTCTAAATTTCTAAATATTTAAAATTTGATATTTAAATAGTAGGAGTATTTACTCTGAGACACGAGCTTAAAATCATAGGTGCTGTGCGTTTTGGAAAATCAGGTCACTGTACTGAGATGCTTAGGTACAGAATTAAATGCCAAAGTTTTGGCATCCCAGCTCTGAAAACTTTTTGTGTTTTAATTTCTGTGTATGCATTGTCATCTTCTAACTCTGACCTATCTGTACTTTAACAGCACAAACTACATAATAATTTTGCAATGGTCTATGATGTTATAATACAGCTTTACAGATTGTTCCTCAACGTGTTCTGGTCAACATTTCTGTGAACATTCTTTTCACATTTATGTGAATTTAACTAAGTTTAAAATTTTTAGAAAACGGAGACACTGTAAGTAAGTTAAACTTACTATGAAATTTAGACTGTCTACTAATATTGCACAAACCACAAGAATAATTACTGAGATGAGCATCACTCCGGGATTTTTATCAGAGGTGGGATTAGTATAGCTTTATTTTAAACAGTCTAAGTGTTACTGTTGTGACTTCCGGAATGAAGTATGAGGTATTAATGTTTTAATTGTGTTGGTTTTGTTGTTCCTGAAGAGTATTTCTGTTTGGTTGTTTGTTTTCTTCTAATTTTTGAATTTTATTCAGAACACCAACTGAATTAAAAACTTTCAACATTTCAAAAAATTGCTGGCTTTTGGTAATAAAAAACAAGCAGTGAAAGAATCAGTTGCTCTGTGTGTGATGCTGTTTTGTACAGTTTAAATCAGGTTATCTTGAGTTACCTAGAGATGGATAGCTATGTATGAGTATTTATTTTTTATAATTATGAAAAATGTAAATTGAGATAATTTGAAGGCTTTATGTAAGTGTTCTACATAAACTTACTATTCATTCCTTAGGCAAAGGGGAAGTCAGAAGTTAGGTGCTGGTGGCTGTGTTTCTCAGAATTTGGGGTACATCAGTGTTGCTTGTACCATTCTACCAATGCTAGCCAAAATGTGAAAGTACTAAAAGATTTGCACTGTGAATTATTGCAGCTATTTCTCATTTGTGTATTACAGTTGCTTTAGTCAGGATATTCCAGGCTGGCTTGTGTGGGATTGTGTTAAAAAAGGCATCATGCCTTACCTTCGTTGTGCTGCTTTATTTTTTCATTATTTACTGGGAGTTTCTCCACCTGAGGAACTACTACAAGGTAACTATGAGAAAGCAAATGTATCTATATGTGACTTTGTTTACTCTTTTCTTGGAAGAATGGAATTTTTAAATGTTCACAATAACTTAACAATAGTCGATACATTAAAGTAAGACTTGGAAAGAAAAGGAAATACTAACTTTTATAGGAAGGGGCAGGCGTGAGAAGCTAAGCTGTCTTGGCCTTGTTTGCAGGAAAAAGAGTACTTCTGAGTATGTGCAAATATGTGAATTATCAGTGATGTATCGATAGTAAGTATTTGTGGATACAAAGATTTTGTGATTTAAGGATAGTTCTAGGGGCTTAGATTAGATCACCTGAGAAATAGCCTGGAGTATATTTAAAAAAACCCAAACCTTTCTGTGCAGTTGCTAATGTTGGTAAATGCTAAAGACATAGTGATTCAGCAAAACAGTGCCAAGTAGAAATAAACCACATTATAAAACTTAAATCTCTTCTTAAAGGATCCTAATGCATTACAGATCCTAAACCCAAAAATAAATATTTTGTATTCTATCAAAATGCAGTGAAACATAGAATCATCAACTATTTGGAAAAGAGGTGCAAAATTGCTATGAAAAACTGAGACAAAATACAGCATCTTAACCTGATTTATATAAACTCTAAGTTTGAATTTGATTAGGATATAAGAGTCAAAATCTCTGCACTTTGGAATATGTTTATTCTCTTTACCATTAGTCTAGAACTTTGATTCTATAGGGAGGAGTCTTCCTAGTGAATCAGCAAGGCAATTTTCTGTAGTAGAGCAAACGAACAGAACAACAAACTGTTAAATTAACCTTATGTTATGTAATGTGTTAGCACTGACTAGATCATAGCAACATTTAATACCATTGCAGATCAAAAGGACAGTGAAAAGCTAAAATGTGCTAAGTACGGACATCTGCACTAAGGTATTACATATTGTGCAGTGAAATGGAATTTAATCAAGGAATTCTGTTATTACAGGGACTTATGCATGACTTTAAAATTATTTAATAATATATGTCAAATTTATTAAACCTAAAGCAGATCCTCAGTTAATGCAAATTATTGTAGCTCTGATTAAATCAGTGGAAATACAGCTTCAGCATATTTTCTAGCTAGTACAATTGGATGTAAGATACATATTATTCAGTGGAAAAGGGATCAGGAGATTGCTAGTTTTGAGTGAATTATTCAGCAGTGCTGAAACACTTCAACAGTTGCTCGTGTTTTCTGTTTCTTTTGCAGTTTCTGAAGAAGGGCAATTCAAGGCACTTTGTAGTTACCTGTCTCTACCTACTAATTTGTTCCTGCTCTTCCAGGAATATTGGGACACAGTAAATCCACTGCTTCAAAGGTACTAATTGGGACTGGACAGGCCATGTTCTTCTGTTTTGATAGCCCTATGGGAATTCTGGATCAAATTTGTTAATATACGATTGAGCTGAAATTCCTACTAGAGTTCTAAACATTTGTTTGATGTGCACAGGTATACTGAATCTCTTAAAGCACTTCAAAAACATACAAGATTCTATATTTTATGGTAATTCAAACGTTAAACAGTTACAGTTTAAGGGACTAGTGCTTGCCGACCTACATGAAATCATTCATGCAGAAAGAAGTTTTCATAAACACTTGCTTTCATGGTATTCCACTTACTGTTCATTGGGCTATTTTTAATCTGTCTACAACAAAAGTGCTGATTACATGAGCTATAAAATGAGAATATGGAAAATTTTGTAGCTGGGCAGGGTCTGTTTCATCTCTGGATTTCCAAAATAGACTGATGAATATGAAAGTTAGCTTAAGGTATAATCTGAGTTTATGTGCATTGCAGTCTAGCAGTAAAGAAATAATTGGTAAAATTCTCCATTCAAAAACTGAACTGAAAATAAACAGATACTCTCCCCCTCTAACTCTGAGAATAATCGTGCTATATTGTGTGGCAGAATGGCTCCATGTATTTAAGGTGGCCATTTGAGCACTTGGTTGCATGAATTATTATTCCTGGTTCTTGGCAGAACACTCTGGCTTACACTAGCTTTTTCTGTTTTGTGGTTTGGTTCTTTTTTTTTTTTTTTTTTTTTTTTTTTTCCTTTTACCTCTGTTCTGTTTTGTTGTCTAGATTACTTCAACTTAGGGCTAACAAATCCATTGTAGTGGTCCTAGTCAAAAACAGAGATTTCAAGTAGTAGGCTACATATTTAATGTAACAGTAACAGTTGTCAAATCATTAGGACGAGAGGTAATGGTTTTAAAATAGAGGGGGGTAGATTTAGATTAGAAATTAGGAAAAAATTTTTTACGATGCGAGTTATAGAACACTGGAACAGGTTGCCCAGAAAGGTGGTGGAGGCGGCCCCATCTCTGGAAACGTTCAAGGCCAGGCTGGATGAGGCTCTGAGCAACCTGACCTAGTCAGGGATGTCCCTGCTCCTTGCAGGGGGGTTGGACTGGATGACCTTTGAAGATCCCTTCCAACCCTAACCATTCTATGATTCTATGATTATGCAAGTTCTCATATGTTTTTTGAAAGAATCTTACTTCAGAAGACTAAATTTGATGATTGTTGAAAAATGTGGTAAATGAAATTTACTAGACTGACCATCTGCTACAGTTTTCTCTCCCTTCTCCTTTTTGTAGAAAAAACTTAAAAGATATCTTAGACATACCAGTTCCTGTGTTTAGTAACTTGCCAACATCTACCATTGTTTTGGTAGACGCAATTGGCCATTCTAAGCAAGCATACAACATGCAAGCATTTGCAACATAACCATTGGGTGATGGTTATTAAATAGAAGCAATAAATATTTTCCTAGTAGACTGTATGGTATTTTCTTACGCTGTGGCTTTCAGCAGGTGTATTCCAAATGGAGCTGTGTATTGTAGCCCACTTTGAGAACTTGAAGTCTACTTGCATTTTTTTAACTCTGTGTTAACTCTGTTTTCATGTGCATGCTAATAATTTTAAGCATGGTTGTTTTTCACATAGTTTTTCTCTTGTATACACACTTAAATTATTTTCCTGAAGCAAAACTGTAAAGAATAGCTGTTTCTGTTTGTCAAGTTTTAGCTAGAATATCCATGCTTTATCTGTGTTTGCTTCTTGCTTACTAGTTTAGTTTAGTGATCCTAAATGTATGTTATTATCAAAATTGTCATCTGCAAATTTTTGTTTGAAATAGGTGGTGTGCTGACCCAGTGGTGCTAAGTTGTTTGAAGGGGAAAAGCATTGCAATAAGGTAAGTTTGTTCTTGTTGTTGTTGTTGGGTTTTTTTTCATCTGGTTTTGACTTAAAACTGTTGACAGAATGAAGTGTGTGTTAAGGGCAGGTTAGAGTGCTTCTATTTTCTTCCTCCTCTTCTACTACCAAAAGTACATTTCTCTTTAAATGGTTGTGTATTATTCCTCATGCAGTGGCCCTTCACTGAGAATGTACATTGTTAGACACGTTATCTAGCTTACTCTAACTGAAATAGGAAATGTCTTCATACATGTAGGTTACATATGAAATTTAATTTCATCACCTTTGCTGGAATATAGAAATGCTGAAAGTTCCCATGTGGCGCCTCTCACTTGAGCTTGTAGGACTGAAGAACTGCTCTAGAACTGCGGATGTTTGCAGAAGGGACCAAAAGCTTAGCAGAAATTTATAGCTATATCCATTATATTCTTTGTCGCAACCTTTATTATTCTCATAATAGTTATTTTTCACTTATCCAGGTATCCTAGAAAAAGAAATAGTTTAATAGAGCTTCCTGAAGACTATAGCTGCCTTCTGAACCAAGCCTCTCAGTTTAGGTAAGATGCGACATATTTTGTTGTCTTCCTAGGTGTTTTGTCACTTTTAGTCACTTCTATATTCTTGCAGTTACTGTAAGTGGTGTTAAAACTATGTACAGAAATTATTTTGCAGAAGTGAAGGGACTGTTATGGTTATACTGGCCAATATTAGCACATGTTCATTTTAAATCTGAAACACAACAGCTTACTAAATGAAGCCACTTGTGTTTGATAGGGTAGCATATAAAATTATTATAGCTTAATCTGCTGGGCGTTTTTCACCAGTGCAATGTGCATTTGGTTTGGCCATAAGCCTGAAAATTATTTTTACACTGGACACAAGAAGCCCGGAAGGTTGGCACTGTTTTATGCCAGGAAGAGTGAATCACAGGCTAATGCAGGTTAGAAGGGACTTCAGCAGATCACCTAGTCAAACCTCCTGCTCAAAGCAGATATCTTGCAGATTAAATATTTCAAGCAATGTAAAAACAGCCAAAGGAGGCAGATTTGTGAAATGTGATTATGACATAGTATGTCTTAGGTTTTTTGTTTGTTTGTGGATTGGAGTTTTTTTGGGGTTGCTGTTCTTAAGGAACATTCTCCAGAGCTAACATTTCTTTTAAAGTTTTAATTCCTGCAGTAACATTCTGGTTACACTTCTAGATGCCCACGGTCTTCTGATGATGAACAAAAACATCCAGTGTTGTGTTTATTCTGTGGGGCAATGTTGTGTTCCCAGAATACTTGCTGTCAGGAACTGGTGAATGGCGAGGAGTTGGGAGCCTGTACTTCTCATGCTCTTCAGTGTGGAGCTGGAGTCTGTATGTTTCTCAAGTAAGTACCTAACCAGAATTTAATGTCTTAAAGAGTAAAGGGAAATATTTGAAGACCAAAATTCACAACATTGCCAAAGCGCTTGATTCTTTTTGTCTGAGATGAAGAAACATTGCTTTGACCTAAAATATAGCTCACCAAAAAGTTAAGAACTTGCTGGGAGTTGTCTTGTATTTTAAGTGTAGCTATTTTTTCCTTAAGAATCAGGGAATGCAAAGTTGTCCTCATTGAAGGTAAAACCAGGGGCTGCTTATATCCTGCTCCCTACTTGGATGAATATGGAGAAACAGATCCGGGTCTGAAGTAAGTTAAATGTTTGACTTTCTTTCCATGTTTCCATTTTGGTATCTCTTTGTTTCTTATACCCATTAGACAACATGTTCTTCCAGCTAGCATGTACAGTGCTGTAATATGTATCATGGCCTGGTGAACTTGTTTAACTTCAAATTCCTGATGTTAGTTTCCAGTCATGAATGAATAATTCATAATGGAAAAATACACTTTTTTTGGTACTGTTAAATTTTCTTACTTTTCTCAAGAATACCCTGTATGTTTTTCATCAGAAATGTGCAACAACTGCCATTGCTGAAATTGCAGTCATTGCTTGTCATATTTAGAATTCTTTTCATTTCCCGTAGAGTTGTTGGAATTGGTGTTCATACAAGTATTTAATATTTTCTGGCTATTGTTAAGTGTGTTAATGCTAGACTTTTAATGGAACAGTTTGTCAGTTGCTATTCTGATATATTTATTGGGTATTCTTTTTTGTTCTATGAAGAAGAGGCAATCCCTTGCACTTATGTCAAGAGCGTTACCGGAAGCTCCATCTACTATGGCAACAACACTGCATCATAGAGGAGATTGCCAGGAGCCAAGAAACAAATCAGATCTTCTTTGGATTCAACTGGCAACTGCTCTGAATCTCTTAATTTTTAGTGAAAACTCTTACCTTTGGCAGTACTTTGGAAAAGGAAAGGAGGGTGGCAGTAAATAGTATACTCTAAAGTCAATTCTGTAGATCAGACACAACTGATGGATTCTCTAGGTTGGATGTATTACTGATACATTGAAACAGAATCTCACATCATATGGTTTGCTTTTTTTTTTTGTTCCCTCAAAAAGGAAAACCAGGTTATATAATTATTACTGAATATTCAAGTCCAGAAATATTTCCACTTTTTTGAGAAGTTGTAATTGTTTCAGATGTCTTGATGAGGACAGCTTCCCAAATGCTGTGCTTCAGGGCACATACCACATTTCTGCCTCTTACATGCCTTGAGAATATACCTAAATGGTGTTGCTATGGAAGAGCCTCCTCTCCTTTATACCTGGGTTCTTTTCCCAAGCTTAGTGAAGCTCTTAAATAGGTCAAGATCTGTGGCATAATATTGGAGTGGAAGCAGTGCCAGGCCTTTAGTAATCTGTAGTAACAGGTACAGCAAACGTTAAGTTGTACTGAAGAAGCCTGCATTCAGCTATATCCCGGGATTTAATGTAGAGTTTTCATTAATGAACTCTTCAAAGGAGAACTGTGGGATAGAAAGTGCATGGGGGAATTACCATCTTGCTTGTTGCATCAAAAAATAAAGTCCGTGCTTTTTGCATTGCCAGAACTGCACTTTATCTAATGAATTTGTCTTCTATTAATATTGTATCTCCTAAAAGGTCTAGGGCTACAGAATTTGGCTAGGTTGTGCTTAGTTTTACTTCTTTTACAGTTTTGTCTTCTGAGATTTTCTCCAAGCACCAAATGTGAAAATGCTGTTAGGTAGTTGTAGTGCGGCTCTGCAGGTTGTACAAGAGCCAGAGACTTCAGTAAAGTAGCAGCCCTTCAAAGCTATTACGGGACTAAAATCAAAGCCCAAAAGCAGCAAGTTTTAGAATCAGAAATAAGTTTGCCCATATTTGATTAATTTTTCCACTCTTCATACTCTGTCACTATTGTTTGGAGCCCTGCCTGCATAAATGAAATGTTGTGTTTTGGAGGGCATGTTCAGTGGTTCAGTGCTGGTTAGGGCAGAAAAGGGAAAAAAAGGTAGCTAAGTCTGTGTCTTTGCCCTTCAGTAGTTAATAGCACATTGTGATTGAACTGTCTCTCAATGATATGTGATTGTGCTTCTGTTCTAAATGTTCTGTTTTCTGAATTTCAACCATAATATATATGAGAGAATTTGTAAAGTGATGGGTAAAAATGTTTTCCCAGGAAATCCCATTTCCTTGTAAAAGTTTGAAGTTGGCAGTACTCTAAATTTCCCTGCCTCTTTGCTATTTGGATTCTTTTGTGTCATTTTAATAAGGCTTGCAAGGGGAGGTTTTCAAATTAATGTCTGGGAGCGTGTTTTTGTAAGTTCTTTTTTTTTTTTTTTGTTACTGATTGTATGAGAGATAGTAGAATCACAAATAATTATTTAGATCTAAATATCATTGTTCTTCTAGTTTTAAAAGTTTTTAGAGTACATATGAGTGCACTGAACAGCACCATAACTCCTCTAAAAATGGAATACCAATGAACTCAGATATTGTTCTGATTTCAAATACTTTTTTATAACTTTTGCTATAATTCTTCCCTGGTGATATAAATAGTTGGCTTTGATATATTTTTCAGGTATTCTGTTTCTTGCAGTTAAGACCATTCTCCTTATTTTGATCCTTTCAGATTTTAAACCTGAATATGAAACTTTTCAAAGATAAACATTAATTCTATTACTCTTCTCTAAAATGTATTTGAAATACATACTGAATTTAGAAGAACAGTTGTCGGGAAAACTTGTATGCACTGACGATTTCTAAGGTCATCAAAACACTTCTTACCAACAAAAATACTGGATTAAGGCTATCAAATGTATGCCTCATTGATACCAAAACTGTATTGAATTACTGTTTCCCTCTGATATTTACCTATTCATTTATCAAAAACCTTCAGTTACCTTGCACTTCACTGACACAAAAATTCCGTTATCAAATATGCAATGAGATCACTTTATTTTGTTTTCTGTTTCAACTGTAGTATATAAGGACAGGAGCTGGTCTGAGCAGGTGAGCTCATGTTTAAAGCTCTGGAAATTTCTTTGTAGCTGAAGAAGTGGGAGAGGAAAGTTGCTTCTTTCTGTACGTTTGCACATACTACTTTAGCAAATGGGCTCCCATATCATTCACCGACTAGCATGGTCATCTTTCATTTCATAAATTACTATGCAGTTTTGTTCACTGTGAGTATAATCTGTATTTAGTGATCGCAAGATGCTTATGCCACTGATTTCTGTTCCATCAAAGCTGACAGAAGAAGTTATTTGATAATGCACATACTGGTATCTTTAATTGCAAAAGTGTAAATTTGAAACTTGTATAATGTTCTTGTGCTTTTGAAATAAAATATCTTGTATATGTATATTTAAAAAAAGGAAATAAAGTAACTTCTCATAGATTATTCAATTTTTATTTAAAGGCACTTAGACACTTCACAGTTCATTTTACAAGAGCAGTGTCTGTCAGTATGGAGAAGGGGAAGGGTAAGTAAATGGTTGGTAAAGAATACCAGTTATCCCTATAGTCCACATCATCATTGTACCAGTTAGTAATGGTGGCAGACTTTTTCTTATTTAAAGAAATATTCCACTTGAAACTTGTCCTAGTATTTTACAGATGCAAATTCCTGCAGTGTCTACCTCAACTTGTAAAAGAAGTCTTAAGTACAGAATTTAATATTTAGATGTCCTTAAACTGATTAGTTGAGTGAATCTGGTGTATTAGCTTCTCCATGAAGAGCTGACTGTACTGTCTTGTCAGAAACTTAACTTCTAGAAAGGCAAAGTTTGTGGTGTTGGTCTAATGTGCTGTGAGATACATATTAAAATTAAAAAGTTTTATTACAGAGCTAAGCAAACAGACAAGAAATCTTTTACATAGAAACAACTGGTACTTCTTCCCCCTTTTTATGTTCCAAGCTGCTGACTATCATCATGTTCTCACTGCTTTGTTGTAGCTTTGGGTATCATTAAGCTTACAGAGTTTGGGTGTTAATGGTGTTCTCTGTGCTTATTCTTAGTAAAGCAAATGTTTTTTAAGAACCAGTTTCTGAAAAGGGAAAAGGTAAAGCTAGATAGATTAAAGTCTACTGGAAAAAATGTTCTGAAGAATGTTAGAACAAAAGAAGCCCATTCATTAGGAAAAAAAAAAAGAAAAAAAAAAAAGAAAAAAGCCACAGCACCATTTCTTTGTAGTAAGAATCTCAAGGTGCAATGTACAAAATTATATAGAGAAGGATTTTGGCCACCATATGTTTTGCTTTATGGTTGAAATCCACTTTATTTTCCAGACAATCTCCTTAAATAATCTTTACTGTAAACTGGTTAGATTTGTGGTACAACATCTAGGTTTGTTACTTACATTCTTTTTAGCCTATTACATGACCTTTGAAGTTACTTTTTTAAAAAATGAAAGTTTTTTTATTTCTGTGGCACAATCTCTTTTCTTTTTTTATCTGTGTTTTGCAGGTAGGCTAAATTTGGGGGTTGATACAGAAAACAAATGGGTAATAATGAAAATCTAGTCCTATACATGTGTCTCAAACCGTTATTTCTAATCCCAGCTACATTTCTCTAAACTTACATGCAGTATGGTCGAAAGCATGCATGAAAGAGAACCTGTGTAAAGGAAATGTGCGTTGAAGGAGAGCGAGGTGAAATTCGAAGAGATTATATATGTTGTTTCGTGTAATGGTGAGTAAGAGGAGTCCAGGTATAAGGTTAAACGTGAAATATTAAAACTGGACCTGAGTTTTATTTTTATTTCTGTGTAACTATTGTTTATTAGATCAGCGTCAAAAACAGGACTATGTTTTTTGCTATTTAATTACAGATTATCAAACAACTTAGAATCCGTCAGACTTAATTTTAGGAGGTTTCTAGGCTTCATGCTTGAGTGAATGAGCTTCAATGAAATATTGTGGGGCATGTAGTGGGGACTGTGGGCTTCATGGTCATTTCAAGTCCTTGCTATATTTGTGAAGGTCTATGGTTGGTCTTTTTCAGCAGACAGCAGAACCGTATGTTTCCTTCCTCTTAATAGTGCCTGAAATGTACTGTTAGCCTCTTTGGGTACAAGTATTGAGATATAGCTTAGTGCTTGGAGAGAGGTCATCCCAATGCATCAGAGTTTCTACTTGAAGGTTACCCTGAACATATCATGGCAGCCTGAGGAATAATCCACTCCAGATGACAAAAAGCCTTCAGTCTTCTTTCATGCCATTTTTTTTTTTTCTGTGAATCATGGTGACCTTTACTAAAAGTGGCAGAACCGATGTATGTCAATCTCATGATACTGCAGATAATCTAACATTATTTATTTTCCCAATTTACACTTACACAGAACTTCATTGAGCAATTTCATTTATGTACTCTAGGCAGTCTGCCTCAGTTAATTGATGTACAGGACCAGGACAAGATAACCCATTTAAGTGATGGTGGTCTCATAAATAAGGACTCCATGTGTGTTCTATGGGCTTCACACCTTTATGGCTCTTGCTAAACTAGAGAGTACTGCATGCAGAGCTTGAAGTGCTCCCATAGTGGGCAACTGATACAAAGCAAATGTGTACCAAAGGTTTCTTAAGATTTTAAATATGTTGAATCTTCTGTTTAGAGAACCATATAATTCTATGCAATTAAAAAAAAAAATCAGTTTGCATAAGGGAGGTTTCTAGCTTCTAAGGAAATGTGCTGTGTTCATTTTTAAAATATAAATAAAACTCTGAATGTGCTGTATTTATATATTATTATTTTTTTCTTTATGATCAATGTAGAACAAGCGTTTTCAGTGCTGATCAGAAAGCTTTCAAGGATGAGCATTGTAATTGCAATTTCTACAAGAACTGTCCTAGTGCCTTCACCAGAAACTGAATGTTAAAATATTTCAGGGTTTTTTTTTAATGTAGAACTTCATAAAGAACATAGTTTTATGCATAGCTGAGTTCCTTAATCTGGAAGTTGCTGTTGCACAAACGTATGTTTTTAATTCTGACTGGATTAAGAACTAATAACAAATAGGATGAGAAGTGTCCCCCAAATCGTATTTATTTCTGTAGCTGAGCAGATGCTCCGGCTTAAAGGCTTGGCTTGCTAATGCCATCTTTGTCTTTATAAATTACGGAGAATTAAACATGGAGCCTGTGCTGCTACTTGAGTTTGTTTTCTTGATCTGGTGGCTGTAGTGTTAAATAGTCCAGGAAACCCTAACTATTGTGACAGGTGCTGTAAAGCAAGCTAGATATGTAGGGTGCACTTCCACTGTCTGAGGAAACTAATACATTAAAAGTGAAGAAGAAAGCATTTATTTTAAAAAGTAAATTTTATCCTGATTACTGTGAAATGAACTGTCATCTTTTTGTAATATATCTGTATCAATGGGGACTCTGCCTATACAGGACAGAAATGAACAGTCTAATGACTAAGTAATTACTGGCAATAGTCAACACAACAACTGTTCCCTGTGAAATGTGTACTGGTACTCAAGTTACTTTCATAAGTGATCCCATGCCTAGCCACTGCTGCGGTTTTTGGCAGTTGGCTGAGAGACAAAGGCTAACTTGGCAAATATTAACTAGTCTTTATGGTAAAATGTGTTCTCTTCATGTAAACTAAATGAGCTGGGGCAGGCAAGGAAAATGTGTAACTGGGCAGTTATACCTCTGCTTTTCATGCTAATGTGTTGCGGTAACTACTGCATGAAATTTCTGTGTCTTTACAGAGGTGCTCAATCTGGATGGTCATTTTTGTTCACTCTTCCAAATCCGTTTTTCAGAGCAGATTCTTGACAAATCCATCATACAGGGACCTCAACTAGAGAGTTACTCAAAGAGTAAGCTCAGAGCTCTTATGATTCAGCAAGCTAATTTAAATGGTGTAAATATCAGGTTTCATCTGCTTCTACAGTTAAATGCGTTTTGCCATTAGGAAATATTTCCTAAAATAGAGAGTAAGATTTCCTTCTTAAAAAAATAAATAAAAAGCAACAACGACAAAAAAACCAACAACAAAACTCCCATGCTCTTATTTACTGTTTTAAAACCACTTGCGCCACGTTGAACCATTCCTCACTTTAGTTTTTGTTTTGAAGCATTTCATTTTTTAAATTTGCATATTCTTGATCCTCTTGATTCAATTTTTCCTAATGAAACAAATTCAATTTTTCCTAATGAAACAATAATTTCTGTTTTTCTCTGATTTATTTCTGATTATCTTACACTTTTTTGTTATTGAGCAATCTAAAACTGTTTTTCCAAATGGAGATGGACTAATACTGTGTTGAGGAAGTGATCGCTATTGACTGACACGTGACACTTTGTGTACTCATCTGGAAAAAAAATAGTTGCATTTAAAATTCTGTTGCATAGTCTGATTAATTTGCAGTACATAAACTGTTCATCTTTTTGATCTCACAAGATAGTAAAACTTTTCATGTTCATTCTTTTCCAGTATATATCAGCTAATTTTAGTGCTTTTGGTAAGGCTCAGGACACTGTGGTGCTCAGTGTTCTGCAACACCACCACCACCACAAACTGCGATGCAGAAATAATATTTTTGGCTCTCAGAAATGATGGAATGAATTATGCACCAGTTATGTTTAATTCCACACTGGACAGAGTGATTGAAATGAAGAACAGAAGTAGATGCACAGGTAAATGCACTGCAAAGGGAAGAGTTAACATAGTTCTTGCAAAGGGAAGTTTCTGCTTACAAATCTCATGTAACTGTTTGAAGGAGTCAGTGAGTATGGAGAGGATGTTGAGCCAGTCAGTATAATATTGAATTCAAAAAACTTTGAATAGTGTCCTCCAGCTAACTCCTAGAATTAGAAGAAGCTGTCATGAGAGAAAAAGGAAGATCCTGTCCCGTAACAAAGTAAAAGATTAAATGATGTATTTTCATAATGGAGGAAGCTTCATAATTGAATTCCACAGAAACCTGTGTATTTTTTTTTCTGTTCAACATTTTCAGAAGTTATCTGAAAAGGGGAATTACAAAGGGGCAAATTCTGCTAATGATACAAAGACATTCACTTAAAAAGCATATTTTGAATGCTCACAGGAGGCTGTTATGAAGCTTAGTGGCTGAATAATAACAAGATTCAGTCTTGGTAAATGCAAATTAGTGTACCTGTGCAAAACCTAACATTTGCAATATGACTTTAGATTTGTATCAATGATTTTTCTTAGTATTTTTATGGATAGTTCTTTAAACATGTTTTCTCAATGTTCAGCAATAGTCAAAAGGGCAAGCAATTATAGGAATTCCTAGGAAAAGAAAGGACAGAAGACCTATTTTTGTTCACTATGTTTTCAGCTTTGCACATGCAGTGCTATTCATTTAAAAATAATAAATGAAGGAGAATGACAAAAATTTTCAAATATGTAAAACAATTTTTGTAGAAGAAAGCAGCTTCTTCTAACTTGGAAAGGGTTGTAAAATCACAAATGGCATGGAGGGAATAAATAAGGAATGATCATCAGCTATGTCTTATAGCATGAATTAGGGGATGCCTGATTAAGTTGTGAGGGAGTCAACAAGCAAAGAGATCTAGTTTTTCAGACAATGCGGAATTGAATTGTAAGAAATTAAAATTTGAAGCTCATGGTTTTAAGTGTTTTTTCAAAATAATGAATTGTTTTTAAAAAATTATGCAAATTCATAGGAAGAAAAAAAAGTCCACTGAGGTTTATTTAAAACACTGTGAAGCAAATATGCTCTTAATCATACCAAGTTCCCAAAATGCTGTTTCCTGGAAGTTGGGAGGCTTTGTCAAAGAAAGAACTATTTTCTAATGGTCTTGCTTCTCATGTGCCTTTTGCAAAATATCTGCTACAGGCTACTACTGCAGACAGACACCCCTCTCCCCTCCCTCTGTCCATTTTTTTACACATACTTAAGTATTGGCCTAGAATTTTAAGCAGTGAAGCAATTGCATTTGAAATGACAATCATGTATATAGCCTGCTTGAATTACAGTATAGATTTTTATATCACACACTTTATTTGCAATATATTTACAATATATTCTTTCCATATAATTCTTGCTTATTCTAGTGTCATAGAATAAAACATTGTTTGGACAGGTAAAGGATTTTTTTACTGTTACTTTTGTACAACTTCAAAAGCAGAAATAGTTCTGCTTTGAATATCACAGTGATATGATAACTTCTTTTACTTGATTGTAAACAAAGAATGCACGAGCTGTCCAAAGTTACATTCATGGTGTTATTCACAACAGCAACAAGTAAAATAGTTTACTTGGTGTTTTCTCATCTATTCTGTATCTGCATGTTCCTGCTTGCAATATCACTATTAATGATCCATTGCAGTCACAGGGCATCCTGTAACTACAAGTGCCTTGGGTGTAGGCGGCTTTCACTCAATGCATTGACCAAGTTCAAGGGTGCTGTACTAGGAATGTGATGGGAGAGCTGTCAGTCTCTTTGTCTTCATTGGTTCCAGATAATCCCTTATATTCCAGCCCCTGGATCTATGTAAGTACTTTTGAAAATAGGATCCTCAGTATTTGTTTTATGGGAAGTAATTGCTTGTTTTTAAACTCATGCTTTCACATGCGTCTTGAAATTTTAATATCCCAGCACAAGCTGTCAATTAATTTTCTTGAGCAGAGAACTCCTTTTAGCAGTTCCCATTGATTTTCAAGAGAGGTATGGCAACTGGCTTTCTCTAAACCATGGTGGGGGAAAAGCTGAAGAGATACTTCTGATTGTTTAGCAGGCAGAGGGGGAATACAGTATGCTATCTTTCATTGCCTTCAACTCAATTTCACCTAGCTAGTAGGTTCTTTTAAGAAGGGCTGCAATATATTTGTATTTGGGCTACAATTTCCCCTATCCTAACTTGGACCTTATTTTAACAGAGTTCACATTTCACAGTTTTTGCCTTTTTTTTAAAGAATCTTTTTATCTGGGGTAGTATTTTCTTTTGGGATTTCCCTGCTGCTGGGATTTCTATAGATGTAATGACCTAATGACAAAGTTTGTTGGTACATAGTAGACCCATCTGTATGTTAGTAGACGTAGATCCATCCTATCTGGAACATTCTCTCATGTATAATGATTATTCTGACATATTTAGGCCATAACAGATGTGTGTAAGCAAGGGAGAGAGTGGGAAAATTAAAAAAGATTGGTTTATGCAGTGTTGAAAATCAGAGCTATCACAAGATTGAGTGAAGAAAATACATCCAGCCAAAGAAGTATCAACACTTTCGGAGCTGTCGCCAATCTATGGTTTGTTCAATTGTCTTAATAGTTTTCCTATTTTTTTTCCGCCAGTGAAAAATCTGGTATCTGTAAGACTGTAATATGTCAAAGCTACACTTGTAATGTCATTTCTCTGAAGACTTCCCTAGCTAGCTGCTGGGATAGATTTTGTTGTAACATTGGTTTTGCCACAGTTTGTGTTTTGAACGTTAATGTTGGGGTCGTTCATGCCTGTGACTGTGGAGATCTGGTTGGCTTTCCCGAGGTTCTTAATGATACTGATGTTGTATTTGGCAGTTTCCACAAAGCTGTTTTCTAGTAACCAACCATCTGATTCACCCTCCAAATCTCCTAGCAGAAGGACATTCTTCATTGCTGTTTGTAGGTACCGGACACCAATAAGTACAGAGAGCTGTAAGAAACAGTTAATGGTTAAACAGTTTAAATTACAGCCTCAGTCCTACCACTAAATCAGCTTTCTGACTTGTGTATTTACAGGCCTAGTAATTCATATTGAGTAAAGCAGGCAAATTCTTTATCCCAGCAATATATCTAACCACTCTCCCAAGTAATTACATGTTTTAGAAAGAAAAATACCAGGGAGAGAGAGAGTGATTTCCTCCACCCTACATCCCCCTTCAGGTTGCATTCCCACTTGCATGTTATTAGCACATAAATACTCAGAATTACTCAGGAATGCTGCAGCCTCAGAGACAACAACTAATTGATGTAGAATGGATGATCAATTAATGGAACCATCAGTCATTGGGGAAAAAAAAAAATTGTAATCTGTTCATTTCTGTAGATTTTTTTTTTCTACTGACCCTGATTAAATTGGTGTTTCCTCCAAGGAGATTAATTACTCATATGTAAGCCATATGTGTCCTACATGCCAATGTGCTAAAATGAAGAAAGATGGTCTATAGGAGAGGCTCAAGTATAAGTTTAGGAAAAAGCCCCACTTTTGTAGTTCTATTGGAATCAAGATTAGCATGCTCAGCTTGTCAACACTTAAGGGAGTGCAGAGAGCTGGCTTGCAGCATTTCCATGTGCTTCCAAAGGCCTGTTGTTTCTGGCACCACCACCCCATCTAGTGCTGCTTGAGGACTCTTGTGAGTTATTTTAATTGTGCTAATATTTATGCAATAGAGCAATAATCAGAAAAATAAAACTTATTAAAAAGGGAAGAAACCCATAGTTTAGCCTATGCCATTGGAGGTCCCTCAGTGGCAGATGGCAACATCCATGCAACTTTCTTTACAGGTGCCAGCAGAAAGACTGCATTGTTGCAGGTGTGTATGCTTGCCTGTTATATGCTTTTTTTTAGATTGCATAATAAGCAGTCTAATCTACATCTAAAAAGGTATGCTGTGTTTGCAAGTATTTTCTATACAGTGAAGCTATGTAATGTAAAAAGGAGAATTTGAAATATTCATGCATATGCTCAATTTTTACTATAAATAAAATTAATATATTCAGCCAAAGTCCTTGTTAAAACTGACTAAAGCAATCCTCGTTCCTTCTCCCCTAATATCCTTGCAGTTGTGTCATTGCACATATCATCCTGTATCTGATCCCATAAATGCTCCAAGGAAGGGAATCTGCTATAGTCTATGGAAAAAGCTCAGTAAATATACAGAATTATGTACATAACTCCTAATAGTTCTCATCTTCAATGAGATTAGCTTCTGGTCTGTGGACTTTGAGAAAGCTCTCTGTACTAAAGGAAGACCTGCAGCATTTTTGAAGGGCTTGTGGTCTTATATTAGATACTGAGGCGCTTCCCATATGTGACACTGTAGTTGTTTCCCATCCAAGAGAGCCAGAAGTCTCTGATTAATCTGACCATTTTTCTAAGACTTACCTCAAACAACCAAATAAGTAACGCTGCAATCCCAATGGATCTCAAAATAGCTGTGTAGTAATCCATCAGGGCCTCTCGGCACCCCTTCACCCAGATATTGAGCTCCTCTGTCAGAAAATCGTAGTTGTAATGAGCGCTGTTGTTCGTCAGCTGGTACTGGATGCAGGGCCGTGGGGAGCTTGGGTTGCAGCAGCTGAAGGGTACTCCGTCCACCAAGAACTTTCCATCAACATTGCTCTTCAGACGGCTGCAACAGGACAGAAAGGTTGGGCATTACAAATTGGGTATGAGCAGCAGATAGCGTCTGTTATTTTTATAGAAGGAAATAATGCAGGTCTGCTGCGATGTAGGCCTTTCCAATGTAACAAAAGGAAAAAGCTAATATATTTCCAACTGGAAAATTTACTCACTACAGGTAATCTGAACTTTTCATTTGCTGTATTTTTAAGTGTAGTATCAGCACAGTATCTCACGTGGTTCTTGGTACTGTGCACGCAAGATATGGATTCAATGTTCAGAGATATTGCCTTTTTAGGTATCTTTGCACTGAAAATACTAAAGACAATTTCTGAACTTGTTGATTTTCAACACAAGCATTCCATACGAGAGAACCTCATACAGGAACAATTTTGCGTGCCACAGGAACCACTGGAAATTGTCCGCTGGCATTTCGTCGTTGTACGCACGTGCAATGGCAGTTCAGCACTAATTTGAGACTAATTCACAAGAGAGTTTCTACTTCTGGTAACCATACTTTCTGCAACTTTTGAAACATATTATATTTATTGCTAAAAATTATTCCTTTCCCTCCCCTATAAAATCAGGAGAAAAACAAGTGGGAAAAGCAGAAAGATAACGAAATAGGAGGGAGAAAAAAAAAAAAATCATAGGATGGAAAGAGCCCACAGTCTCAGATTAATCAAGAGTTTCTGGAAGAGTTAAATGAATCCTTGACATCCATTTTTCTTGTATTACCTGCTCTTCAGCTAGTGTGTCCTTGTGAGGGCTTCGGTTTCCAAGGAGGGTCTTCAGAGAAATAGGTTTTCCAGAAATTGGAGGGTATTTGAGATGCTGAGAGAAGCTCTCACACTTTGGGGAAGTAGCCTCTAAGCATGTATCCATTTTCATGCTGATTACAAAAGGCTTATTTCTTGAGACAGCCCCACAGGTGAGAACCATGGCCTGTTTTAATGAAGCCCATGCCCTGTAGCCTTTGTTAGGGAGCCAGAATACAGGAAAGGCAACTTTCTCTTAGATATCCATTTGCTAATAGTATAATTTTCAATACTTGCCAAAACTTAACCTAATTTATTAACTATTACAAATCGTATTTTCCTGTTTGACTACAGACGATCTAAATTAAAGGGAAGTAAGTAATCACAAGATGCAGAAACTCTGCGATCCAGTGTTCTTCCAACATTTTGGGACTAAAAGTATCCTGCAAAAGAAACATAAGCTGCTAGGAAGCTCAATATTTGTGGCTGTGATGGGTTGGCAGAATAATTGCCTTAATTTTATTGCTGTGGACCTGCTAAATACAACTCCTTTTTTTTAGGATGGTGGTGGTAGTGTGTTTTGTTTTGTTTAACATTTTTTCAAAAACCTCTTCCTCAAAGGAATGGTATACCTTGGTACTATTAGAAGGGAAGACCTCGGTAACAGTGCTGAGGGAGTGAGACATTTACTCCTATTTGTTGTTGTAATTCAAAGTTGTTACAGCATTGTAAAGCAAAACTTAATTTTTAAGACTATAAAAAGATGATTCTTACTGAACTCAAGCAGCGATAGGATTGTATGCCTGTAACCTGCCTCATCATCCTACCATTCCCATTGATTCTCTGAGTTTCTCATCACATCATAGTGTTGTCAATGGAGATACAGAAGAGAGGGGAGGGAGGAGGATTATGAAGGAAGGTGAAAAGTTCAGTTTTGCAAAGATTACATGTGAGTTGACAGTATGTCAGTTCTCAACTGCTTTGCCTCTACCAAGTACTAATTGACATACAGTACAAGATTAAACCAAGAAAAATATTTGGCTCTTTCTCCATCTTTTCTGAGCATTGCAAGCTGGACTTTGGTCCTAATGATTTTATGCCTAATGTTTCACCAACAGATTTTGGAAATCATAGTATGATTTGGTTATACAGCACCAACTTGGATTCTAGCAATCAAGATGAGATTATCCAGTTCATGTACAGTAAAAGAAATTCTGCAGTGTAATTACTTCCCTCACACATTTCCCTGATATCTTCTGTCTACAGGTGACAAAAATTAACTGATGGTATATTTTCAAAGTAATGGCAGAGCACAGGTGACCTTGTAGAAGAAAATGTAGGTTAGCTGAGAGGCAGGGCAAAACATCACTGTTTCTGCATGTCTCACAGAAATAAAAGTCAGTTTATTTTACTTTTGTCTTTACTATAAGTTCCTGTGGACCACCTTTGTTGTTATGTCAATTTTCAAAGTATAACCAGGATTTAAAAGACCTCTTGGGTCAGTCTGCTTTGTGCCACTGTTGTTTTCCAACTTCTATCTCGAAAACACTTGTTCTAAAGCTTGCTTTATTTCCATAGCCAACTGCCTTACAGATGCTGATGCCCTCATGTCTGTATTCTCCTGGATCCTGTCCTGTGGTATATTTGCAGCTCTGTATGTATGCTTTGTTATAATGGCAGTTTCAAGTTGCAAATTCAGTGAAAACAAGATCTTTGGCCTTCCTTCCTCTGGCTTTATTGTCACTGATTTCTGAGTTCAACAAAACAGAACACTTGACAAATGCCATTCAAGCTTTTTGTTTGTCTTTCCCAGGAGTATCTAGATACTTCGCTTTCATCAGTGAAGACTTTTTTTCAGCTTTAGAAAAAATATTACATATTGGATTGTCTACTTTCAAAATTTTGTATTGTTACCTTTTCTATTTTCTGTAAGAATTACCAGGCTCTTCTTTTTGAGCACATAATTTCACAACTGCTACATCATATGAAGCACCAACAAAAAACCTCCCAAATTTCAAGGATTTTTCTCCGCCTTTTTTATGCAGTGTACATGGTGTTGGCAGTTTTTCACATGTGAACATACAGATTTGAACCTAGGTTTGTGAAATATAATATCTCAAAGGAGAACGATCTTTCAGTGTTTAGGATTGACTGCAATGTATTGATAGTACAATCATTTTTTCTTTCCATTATCAGCTCTCTATAATGGAAATGTTGAGGTAGGTAATTCACCACATTAAAAAAAGGAAGGATATACCTTTACTTTGCCTAACATCCCTAAAAGGTTAGCAAAAGGCAACTTTTGATTGTGCATCTAGTTAGCACATTTTGTGAGTAAGGTGGTCATTCTACAGTTTTTTGATTGAGAGACAAAGGTCCAGTAAAATGAGTATCTACTTTGCCTTCTTGAATGTGTTTTTCTCCTATAATTTTTTGTTGTGACTAGTAAATACTTACTCCAGAACTTCCTTGGAAGCCATATTCAGATAACGAGGAGATACCCACTGAATTTCAAACCAGTCTCTAAAGCCATTGTTTCCACAGCATTGGAATCCAATTTGTAACATATCCACTGTTTTCTTTAAGAAACATCGTCCAGGTATGTCCGTGTCCTTATAGAACTTAATAGCATCCTTCAGTCCCAGATAGAGAGACTCTTCCAGCTCGTTCCTCATGGTGTAGCACATAAGAGCACCCACCAGGATGCAGAAGGTGAAACAGAAGGTGCAAACGATGTATGGGAGCATAACTAGTTTCCATCGAGAGAACTTGTTGGCATCTGAGCAGTCATAGCAGATTTTGCCACCCAGAAAGTTGATGATACATGCTATGATGCCTACAGAGATCAGCAGGTTGGGGACAGAGTTAATGTCCCCTTTTGCCATCACTTCATTGCGCTTCTTGATCTCTATTTTCAGAAAGAGGCCAAGACTGAAGAGAATGATTCCACTCACTACAGAAACCCAGTTGAGGATCCATAAGATCTGAGCCAATTTGTCCCTCTTAGTTTTGGTGAATTTTACTTTGAGGACAGCCATGGTCAGATCAGCATTAGGAAAAGAAACCTAGGTCAAGGAAAGCTTGTAAGCTGATTAGGAGCATGTATCCAAGGCATGCAGTAGAAATCTGAAGGAGAGAGAGAGAGAGAGAGAGATTACTGTCTGTTTGACCAGGTATTTATAGAGACTACAGAAAACTTCCTGTACAGCCTCATGCACTCCGAGACCTGACAAGGGAGTCCCCCAGTGAAATGTATTGCTTAAATTTTGTACAATGTGAGTCACTTCAGAAAATAATTCTAAGGATCAACTAGAGCTATTTAAAATAAATGAAGAGTAGAATCAATGAACTCTGGATTCCTATGGATTTTCATCTTGATAGCAATTTTCTGTGCAGATTTTGTAATATCTAGAAGTGAGCTGATCTGCTGTCTTTCCCTCTGGGAGACTCATGATCCCTTTCCCTTGTACTCATTGTTCATATTTTCTTGATTATTCTAGTTCTTAGATTATTGTGTCATAGTCAGATTTGCATTCAAAAGTTGCTAAGTAGGACAAACAAGCACGTATAGACAACATAATCGCATAAGCCTTTTTTTTCTGTATGGAAAAAACATGAAAATAGCACCAGAAACACAGTATTCTATAGATCTTTTTAGGCATTTTATCGACTGTGTGCAGTAAAACATGATTTTGCTAGCAAAAAGCAGTCTTATCCCTACACTTATAAGATATGATCACTCTGGCAAAAACTGAAGGGGGGACTGACTGTGGTTATCCAGACACAAGATATGTTCAACAAATGGTTAAACTATCAATGACTGTGTTCGTTTTCTAGAAAATATGACCAACATTTTATTAGACTTTAAGTGCTATGACCTGAATATTTTACTGGTGAACAAACAATCCCCACAGCATTTTTCCACTTGGTCTGGCATAAAAGCACTTCCACTTTCATGTGAAGTAACGTATCACCCTACAAAAAGAAAGAAGAACATCTTCTCACCTAAAGAAAAAAATGAGCAGTTTAAGATGATCTGTTTCTTTTGCTACCTGATTGCTTTTCCTTGCTTTCTGAAAGCTTTTATTAAAAAACAGGTTTTGGAATAGCACTATGTATTGAATGAGGCCTGTTTAATCCTTAGGGAACCACCATTATTGTCTTAACTTCTCTTCCTGCAGCTGAAGTTGCTTGTTCTTTGCCTTTGTCCTCAGAACTGTGACAACCGTGTCTTATTCCAATCCTCCTATCACCTGTAGTCTGGCTTTCTTTCCGAGTCCCCCTTGTTCCATTCAGAATCCTATGCTTCATTCCTGGCTGCACTTTCTGCCATAACATTGACTTCTTCACCGCCCATTGGAACTGCTTCTGTTCTCGGTCTGATGAAAACTCTGCAGCCCCAAGGGACACCACAGTATTTTTTTGAAAGGGAACTATTTGAAAAATTGCAGGAAACTACTCATGTGTTTAGTCATTTATATCTTGTATATTTTTTGAGCTTGTTTTTCATACACTATGTTATTGGCAGTCCTTTAATAACTTTCCCATGTGATCTACACCCTCTTCTACTTTTTTCTCTCCAAAGATCACAATAATGGGCATATTCAGAGAGACTCCTCGAGTTTCAAATCTGGTATTTCAGAGTTTCACACCTGAAGGAGGACTTCTGTGTTTCAAAGTCTGTCTTCTTGTCCTCAGCTATTACTGGATCTAAGAAAAGATACCATCTTTCCCAGCACTTTTAACCTTGCTTCTCTGCAATACTTGTAACAACGTCTCCTTTGTACATCTCCAGTTACATCACAATCACAGGCAGAAAGCGGCAAATAACATCAGAGACCTAAAACCTGTTAGAGCTGGAGACAATGTGTTTTCTGTGTACCTGCTGTGGATGTAGAACTATGCTGCAGTACCTCAGGATCAAACCATGAACTTTTACCCTTCTTCAGTGCTTCCCACGCTTTGTGATTGCCTTTCCTGAACATGTGCAAGATATATGGAGTTCTTCTTTCTTTCCTCCCCACAAAACCTGCTCTCAGCGTAGTCTTGTACTAATTCAGTAATTTTCATTAGAGTGATTTTATATTATACTGCTATGTATTTATATGATTACAGTGTCATCTAATTCCACTAATACAATAGCATTATTAACCTTGTAATTTTGGGGAAATAGAGAAGTATAAGCAGCTTTATTAATGTGTAATTGTTTTTAAGCTAGTACTTAACTTCATCTGAATAAAACTGGTATCAGCTGAAACAGCATGAAAACGACCTGCAGGCAAGCTGTGCAGAAGTAGGGCTACACCTGCTCACTAAAGGATCCACAGCTGCAATGAAGCTGAACATTGGGTAAGCAGATTGTTGTAGAGCACAGTTTGATGAGGTAATGGTATCCCAGTGTCGTCAACTGTATATGTCGGAAGGAATCAATTCTATTTGTACAAGCGAGGAATAGGTTGCTCCATTCATATTAGGATATGGTTTTGATATCTTCATGCATTTGAATAGTAAAATATTTTCATGCTGATGAGATCTAATTCCTTTATGTTGCATTTATTTTCTCCTGCATTTAGAGGGGAAACTACTTCCCCTCAAAACCATTCATATCTGTGTATCTTTTGTAGAATACACAGAACA
Organism: Chlamydotis macqueenii; assembly: GCF_036417535.1. Lineage (NCBI taxonomy): Eukaryota > Metazoa > Chordata > Aves > Otidiformes > Otididae > Chlamydotis > Chlamydotis macqueenii. The sequence continues at coordinate 40,684,074 of NC_141560.1, forward strand.
GTGTGCAAAATACAGTGTTTTTCCTTACCAGTCTTATGTCCAAAGATTTTGAGGCCAGCAGGTCTGACTTTAAAAACAGGGTCCTAATTTTAAGGATGGTTAAGGCTCATTATCAATTATGGTTGAATAATGATTGTGCTCAATTGTGATAATCATACCAATTATCATGATGAAATACTGATTCTTGATAGACACCGCTGTACAAACAAGTCCAGAGCACAGTAAGTTATAAAATGACAACACTTTCTTCACACCACTCTTCTGCAGTATCCTTCAGACCTCATGTAAAAAGATCATGTTCTGCTGGCACGGAATTAAGCCTCTGTAGGAATTCAGCTGTGACGGCCTCTCTGCTAAGCCTGGAGACAGTATCTTTGATTGCTTCACCAGTTAAGCAGTTCATGACTTGAACTTAAATAGCTGTAGATGGCTGCTGCAAATAGGTTTATTTGCCCTTGATACTCAGGTCTCACAGCTCACAATGGACAGAATTTGTTGTGAAATTTCTTAGCCGCTGATAAGCAGTTCATGTTGAACGGCCAGTGTACGTGAATGCATCACTCACTGTTCATTTCTGCGAAACACGTGTATGTATTGCAAAAAGCCTCTAAACTGTAAGGCACAAGTATAGTTACAGTGTCACTGAGAACATCCTACTTAGCAAACATTTTTTGCTTTAATATTTGAATAAAAGTTGTAAACAGTTCCACCTTTACTTAAAATTCACTTATTCAAGAGGCATTGTTGATTTTGGAAGATGTAAATTTAAGACTTTCTGTCCTATTCCATCCATAAAGAAATTTGAAGCTGAATTCCATAAGAAGGATATATTACATCTCTCATAGCTATTCTGATATAGCTCCCTCCCTCATTTTCAGATGCCTAGAATTAAAAAAAAAAAAAAAAAAAAAAAAAAAAAAGAAAAACTTATGTGCAAGAGCAACTCTCCTAGTAAGTCCTTGTCTCCGGTAATTCTCATATGGTATTTCCAGCTTCCTTGGTGCAATTTTAGTATTGTTATAGGATCAGATTTCACTGAATATTCACATTCATCTAACAGAGGTACCCATGGCACAGTCCTCCAGCAGTATAAGATTTGCTGTTTCGTACGAGCCATACTGCCAGAGGAGGAGGGGGGAACAACGGGCTGGTGAGGTGCAGTGACCACTCATTCACTGACCCTGACTGTCACTGATATATCGGGGATTGCACAAGGGATCTTTGGGACAACTGTGCTTCTCGTGAAACTGAGCACATCAAGTCTGGGATAGAAGAACAACTTACCTACTCTGTTCCCGACAAATTAGTCTATGGGAAACACGAGGCAGAAGGTCTAGTGTTCCCAGCTTACACATGGATATTTCTCTTGAGATTATTTTTTCCTAGGCTAAGAGTTTACTGATTTTATTTTAGGTAATTAGAAGACCCTCTTCCAATCATAATTAACTTTGTAAATACACTACAGCATTATTCTTTCCCTAACTGTTAAATGAAGTATTGAATGTATTTATTAGCCTAAGATGCATTGCAACATGCATCCTGCCCCGTAGTAACATTTTTTTGAGCACCACAAAGAAATTTCTTCCAGCTGAAAGAACTGAAGTGCAGTTATGAGCTAAAAGTGTCATTGCCTTGCTTTGCAATATGTATCTTCTCCAAGTTATAATTGCTCATGGGCTACTGTAAAACCACAAAGGCTCCTAGTAGTTCCACTATCAACTATTCACTTCCTCTGTCAAAGTTTCAGAAACACACCTCACCATCGCACATGAGCCACTCCAGAGTTATGAAGCATGTATACACAGACATTTTTTTCCTCAGCTATAAGAGAGGAAGGTGGATTTTATTCTGTAAAGGGAGAAATACTTCTTTCAATGGAAGAAATCCAATAAATGTGAAAATCTCTTCTGTATTATTGATACTGTTCTCAAGCTTTCCTTGTCGAACTCACTTCAAACGCAGCTTCCTTCTGCATATTGCAGCTTTTTGCTTTCAAGATGCTACTTACCTGTTCCTTTGTTACCAAATTCTCCTAAGTACAAGAGTTGAACCAGGTATAGCACAGCTATTTATTTGTTTATAAAATTTACTTATTAGATGCAAATGGTCCAAAGAAATTTGGCTTGCAATTTTATCATAAACAAACCGCCTCATATCTCACCAGCTTCACTAAGATCTGCCATTTTAGTTAAATACACATTCCTATCTGTTACTCATTGTAAACGAAACCACTAACCTGCTTCAGAGGACTGAACAAGATCTCAAAACTGGTAACTTGCTGAGTACAGGGTAGAAAATATCTGGATCAGGCATCCTGAGGAAGAGTGAAGTACTGATTTCCTGATGTCTCTATAGTTCTTCTGTCTTTACACTGACTCACCAATGGAGGCAGAGAAGATGACTTCCACTTGCCTGCCCGTGCTAATCTCTCTTTCATCTCTAATCTTAGCTAAGAGATTTAATTCAAGGTTCTTATGCCACCAGGTTAAATCCTGCAAAGCAGGCTAGTCAACTGAGTGTGAACTGAGATCTCACTGACAAAATGGATTTATAGTAACTTCTTTTACCTTTTTACCCCTCAGAGGTTTGGGCTGGTGTCGTAGTTCAGCCCCGATCGGGACCAGACTGCGCAGTCTCTCTCTCTTGCTCCCCCCACCCTCCGAGAGAATAGGGGGAGATGATATAAGGAAAATGGCTCGAGGTTTGAGATAAGGACGGGGAGAAATCCTTAAAGTTACCATCACAGGCAAAACGGACTTGACTTGGGGAAAAGTATTCATTTATTTCTAAAACTAGCAGGAGAATGAGACAGAGAAGGAGATAACCTCCCCTGACCCCTCCCTCTTCCTGAGCTTAACATTATCTCTACTACCTTCTCCCCCCTCCCAAGTGGCACAGGGGGAAGAGGGAACGGGGGTTATAGTCAGTTCATCACGCATTGTTTTACGCCACTGCTTCATCGTTGGGGGAAGAACTCCTCACATTCCTCCCCTGCTCTGTTGTGGGGTCCCTCCCATGGGCCACAGTCCTTCATGAAACTGCTCCAGCGTGGGTCATCTCTTCTACGGGGTGCAGTGTCTCCAGAACAGCTGCCCCAGCGGGCCCTCCACAGGCCACAGCCGCCTTCAGGCATCCACCTCCCCCGGTGTGGGGTCCTCCACGGGCTGCAGGTGAATCTCTGCCCCTCCGTGGACCTCCATGGGCTGCAGGGGGACAACCTGCTCCACCATGGTCATCACCACAGGCTGCAGGGGAATCTTGGCCAGGAGCTGCATTACTCCTCCCCTTCCTTCTTCACTGACCTTGGTGTCTGCAGCCATTCCTCACAAGAGGCTGGAATTGTCTGTCCTCTGCGTATTGACTGTGACTGTGTCCAAGAAAGGAATTCAAGTAACCAAGAGCAGTTGGATCATCTTGTATGACTGACAGTAGATTCTGGTTTGGGAAGCTTTCCAGGTTCAAGACCAATCTAGTAGAAACCTCTGTCCTAGAGTCTTAAAAGCTTTATCCCAAGCCAGGAGCAACGGCATCTTGTCCTCTGGCATTTCTGAGCCCAACACAGAGTGATTTGTGGGACGGACATGGCTGGGTTGAACTGGCAACAGTAGTGGCAACAAGCTGAGTCTGCAGCAATGCTTGATAAAGTTAGTGGCGATGTCAGAACCAGAATGGAATCACTAAGCAGCACTAGGTTTGGTCTATAGGGTCATAATACATCAGCACAGCAGAGAATGTTCAGGGAGCGCACGTGACTGGCTGCAAGGGACCCTGCACCAGGGATTGTAATGCATATGAATATTCTCAGAAGCATAAACTGATCGCCCAGCTAATGATGAGCAATAAACCAATACCATGATATTACTGTGATTCTAACTGTGTATTCTGGGAATATGCCTGCTTACCTCATTTATGGTCTCATGCTTTCATATAGATTACTGCATGGAAGAGGGAAGCTCATAATTGCTAGTGTCACTCTGTGCCTCCACAGGGTGAAAAATCCCAAGGACATGTCCCAACAGGATGTCCCTGGAGCCATACAGGCTCAGTGTGCCTTTTGCTGGCAACTTCAGTTCAGAAAAATATTATTTACTGTACCTTCACCTTTTTAAAGGAAATACCTGAAGTCAGGCTTCCAGCTCTCTGTCTTGCCTATGTGCTGATGTATGGCACATCTGGGAAACTTCAGATCAAGAACATATGTGATACATCTGGGACCTGTTGAACCCACTGCATATGGACAACACAAATGCTTGCATATGATCAAATACACCCCAACTGCATTGAATTAGTCCTGTGCACATGGATCATCCATGATTTGGACTTGCTGTACTCATACAGACCACAAGGAATGTGTTAGATCTCTTCAAATGTATACATTTGTCTACAGATAGCTCTGTGGAGCACATTCAATAGGTACAATACATTCCTTGTGGACAGCACAAGTCACAAATGTACACATTTGTCTGGGATTCTTGAGCTATTGCTCTGGCTGGAATGTGATATATCAGAAATCCTGGACAAACGTCTGAAGTCCTTTTCTATGCTCAGACAAAGTTCACATGTGAAAACGTCCCACATCTGTGGAACTCCAGACTCATGTTATCCCTGAGTATTAGAAGATGCTATTGCCTCAGATACCTACTAGTAGAAAAACAAAACGCACCTTCCCTGCTGCGGCTTTGCAATATAAATCTAGTACTTACACGCACAAAAGCAAGCAAGCAGAAGATGGCAGTGCTGCTGTATGCAGGGCTTTTTTTTTCTACAATGCAAAGTAAGAAGCTTTATTTTATTTGTGTTAGAGAGATTAGAGGTCACTCACACAGCTAGTGGAAGCTCAGGAATGCATCATTGTAAGAAACAACTTAAATCCAGTCTTAATGCAATTAGAGGTAAACACTACCTGTATTTTTTGTTCCTGTTCATATTGGGAAGTGGTTTCAGCTGTGAAGTTAATATTAAAAGTTGAATTATTCACAAATCAGTTTTGGTTTATGGCCATCTATAAGTAACCATGATGCACTTTCTTACAGACCTGCTAGGAAGCCTGGACACCAAGACCATCATGATAGAGTCTCATTTTGTAACCCAGCAGCAGTGGCTGTACGTGTGGGTCTGCTGTCTATCACTCAGTGGTGCAGAAAGAAAACACACATTTTTCTGCTAACAGTGGAGACTGCTGTGGCGTGGCTCTGGAGGATCTGAGAGGTAAATTTAATAAATGTTTGGCCAATTACTTATCTGTTTAGTACCATTCATACATAAGTCTGCAAGCAAGGCAGATGTGTTATGAATTAGCCTAATTAAACAGCTAGTTGGTATGATGCATGCTGCAAAATTGCATTTTACATCTAGTTTCCAAAAATTAATGCTTTATTTTTATATTTGGATGGCTTTCCATTTAATCTTGTATTTAATGCAAATGATAACTAAAGAGAAGAGCTTTTGGAAGAATGGACTAAAACTGGAGGCACTGAGTAAGTTTGACACACGCAGGCACTATACAACCTTTCTTCAACATGTCAGTGCTTCAGAGGGAGAGTTCATATTCACAAAGAGATTCTCACTGATATGTGCTAATGGGGCATGAAAAAGGGAATTTAGATCATGTGCTGCTTTATTTTTTTTTTTTGCTTTTGTAAAGTTGTGAACCACACAGCAGATACCGAGAGGTGTAAGTTATTAGGCAAATAGAAGCAACTGGGTCTTTACAGAATATTCATCTCTCAATTACATTTTTTAACTTTTAGGAAGGAAGTACAGTGGTATCTAGGTGGTTATGGTTATTTTAGTTAGATGAAGACACCTAAGTTAAATTACAACACTTGAAATTCTTACAGAGATGGGAGAGCGAACGTCAGAACTCAAAGGCAAGAGTTAATGGGGATAGATAGTAATTTAAAAGAACCCAGTTTGATACATTAGAATGCCACAAAGCTTATTACAAACTAAGTCAATTATATGTTTTTACAACTACAGCTCTTCACTGTACTACAGTAGTACCAGAAGACCCACTGTACTGTGTTCCATAAAAAATACAAGTACTGTAACTGTAGCTCATATCATTGCCTGAAAAATGTCACAAATTAAACAAATCAGAAAAAGACGTATTAGAATTTTCATTTTTCAGATGTTTAAAGGTTATAACCATATGGATGCTGGAGCCAGTGTCGAGTAAAAGGAAATCATGGCAGACTTGCATGAACGTTCAAGGCCAGGTTGTGATGAACAGGGGTTTGGCCTCTTCTTCCAGGCAACAAGCAGGACCCGAGGAAATGGCCACAAGTTGTACCAGAGGAGGTTTAGATTGGACTTGAGGAAAAACTTTTTCTCTCAAAGAGTGGTAAGGCACTGGAACGGCCTGCCCAGGGAGGTGGTGGAGTCTCCGTCCCTGGCAGTGTTCAAGAGGCGGCTTGATGAGAAGCTACAGGATATGGTTTAGTAGCTGTGGCAGCAATGGTAGTGGGAAGACGGTTGGACTAGATGATCTTATAGGTCCCATCCAACCATGTGATTCTATGATTCTATGAACTGTACTGCGCACATACTGCTAGTCTTCAGGGCTTCTGTATATTCCGGGAAACACCATGCAGGAACCTATCAGGCTGGCTCTGATTTCAATCCATAGGAGCTGTGCTGTCCATAATCTCTGAGTCATCCACTCCTGACTCATGGTGAGTCATTACAAATGGAAAACTAAGGCACAGAAATAGTGTATTCACCTTAAAAGCAGACCAGCAGTCTATGGTAAAGCTGGAAAGCGAACTTCTATTTTAAATTGGTTGGTAACCTAAAACTTCAATCTTGGCTGTAACTATTTTTCTGAAAACTAGAATCCATTTTTACAACCTTATTCATAGACCATGCAGCAATCTTGCTTTTCACTTTCGTACCTTAATTCATTAGGGATTGTATCACCACAAGCCAGTCCTCAGGAAGCTTTTTACAGAATGGAATTATACATACATTATAAGGTTTCCCAACAAAATTCTCCTTACATAATAAGGTAAAATTTGATTTTTCTATTCCATATCTCATAGCATCAATACTTTAGTGCACTGTACTGCCAACTGACCCTTCTTCCCCTAGCAAAGTAGTCAGACACGCACTCTCACATTTCTCCTCAAAGAGACCTCCTGTAGGCCTCCTATACTAATCTCCCTGTTCTCACGTCATTATAAAACTGACTCTGATGCTGTTTTTCACTCTCTGGACACCATTTGAACTGAACAATATTACTCAGGACATCTTGTAGGGAATCTAAGATTCTTTTAGAAAGGAAAGAGATAGTTACAAAAAAAAAAAAAAAAAAAAAAAAAAAGGAGACTTATGAAATTTTTGAAGAGGTCAAACAGACAAAACCCAGCACCTAGACAGAGTGCTCTTAGAGCTCTTCTGAAAAAGATCCAAGATCTCTCTGTCCCTTCAGCAGTGACTTCATGCTTATTGACACTCTGTGTCTAGAAAACATGATCCATGAAAAAAGACTGAAGAAACTCTGTTTTCTTAGTGTGGAGAAGACTGATGGTGAGAGGTGGAAATAGTATTCAAGTAATTTTAAGGTAGTTGCACAGAGGAAGGGAATAAATTCCTTTGGTGATAGGAGGAGAAATAATGGGTAAAATCTTTCTTTTAGTGAGAATAATGAAACAGGCCATGAAAAAGCTTGATTTCCATCAACAGAGTACTTCTAGAAGAGGTTGACAAATACTGGCCAGGAATGCTGTAGGGACAGTGGGTCCTTCCTTGGAAGAAGGGCTGAGCTAGATGTCTCAAGGTCTGAGATTTTTCATTTGCTATGAACTGGATACCTGCTTAAACATCTACCACACTTTGTAAGTGTTGTCCCATCTTGGGTCAATACTTCTTTTGCTCATTGACTTTTGCCTGAAATGTGAACTTATAAAACATGTTTACGATCCTACTTGTCAGTGAGAGTATTGTTTCCACCTCCATTTATATATTCATTTTTAGTTACAATTTTCAACAAATTCTAGGATTTGGTGGACATTAATTTACTTGGGAATGAACACTTAGGAAGCCTGCATTTTGCCATCTATCCTCCTCTTGTATTTTTTCTTCCTTTATCTCTCTTTTATTTTCTGACAATCATTTAATTTCTGACTCTCAAATAAGTTTTCTGGAGCTTTGTCTCCTACTTCTGTGGTCAACTAAGCAGAAACATTATTCAGAACTTCTGACTCATACAGAAATAAATAAATAACCCCAACACCCTGATGTCTAGACAAAGAAGTTCCAATTAAATGAGATGGTAGATGTCCCATCCCTGTAAATATTCAAGGCTAGGTTGGATGGGGCTTTGAGCAACCTGATCTGGTTGGAGATGTCCCTGCTCCTTGCAGGGGGTTGGACTGGATGACTTTTAAATGTCCCTTCCAACCCAAACTATTTTATGATTCTATGAAAGTATTTGAAACCAAGGAATCTGTACTTTGCCGGATGAATCTACTCCCATACACATTTATTTGAAGAAAATAACAGCAGAGTTCAGAAGGTCTTACACATCATTGATCATGTCACCCTTCTCCATCAGCAGATATATGCATATGTTTGTGTATAGGTGTGGTTTTCAATTTTTAAAGATTCCTTGAAGAAACATTAGATCATTCATTTTGGACAAAAGACACTGTTGAAAATTCTCACATCTCCCTTATTCCACAAGCAAGAAGATTTCCAGGAAAGCAAACTTATTTTTCCCTGATTATCCATTATGACGCCTAAGAAAGCAGAAGTTGAAGCACTAGAAAGTTGTGTTCCATCTATAGACAATCCTGGAAGTTCTGATCTAGTTCTTCACACAAGAAAGAAGGATATTGCGAGTTTATATGTGGGTATATTCTCATTGTCTGTTCTTTTTCAAATAAAAAATCATAAAAGCAATTGAGATAGCCAAGTAGAACTAACAAGGTAAAACCTGAATAAAGGGCATAGGATAGCTTTTGGCTCAGGAAAACTTTTTCCAGTCCCAATCAACACTATGCATCTAAGCTTAACCACCTCTACTACCACAAAAAACCTTGAGACCTTGATTCCACATTTACATAAAGAAAGAGATTTTAATGTCTTGGTTTTGTGGGATGTTGTGTTTTTTTTTTTTCCCGTGGTGAAGATACTCTGCAAGTTTGCAGTGACAGAGGAAATGCTGGTATCTGTTATATTTACCATCGTCTTTGAACCAAAAATAGTGAACAGAAAGCCTTAAAGAATCTCTCGGTATGTTTCTGGAGCAGTGAATTAAAGAAGGTTAGGTTTTTTCTGTAAAGACCTCCTGCACTTAAGTGGAAACAGATTTTCCTCTTGAGAAGACTCAGTTTTAGTTTATTTTTTCCCTGCTTGACTTTCATTTGAACCATTCAGATTTTGTCTACTTATAAAGAGTCCATGGTAATTTGAAAACTAACAGATCACTATAACTTTAAAACTCACTGATGATGAAGGGAAAGGCTATTTGGTCTTTTAAAGCTTGCAGTGTGCATGCTGACTTAGAGTATGCTAGGACATGTACTCATGATGTAATTTCCACGACATTGCATGTGACAATGTGGTTGTATTAGATAATTACTAACTTGTGAAGTTACAAAGTGATAAGAGAAACTATACCTCTTGGATTAGCAATGACAAACAGGTAAACCAGATAAACAAGTTTGTTAAGGCCTTTCCATTCTCTTTAATCAAATCAGAAAATTTTCCTGAAGAATTGTACACCTCTGGCAATACATAATTATTTGGGGAACAATAAATACTCTTCATAGATTAATTCATATTCATGAGGTCTCCATTACACCTACCACACAGCAAATTTTGTTGGCATTACTTAAAATAAGAGGCGGTAAGGGCATTCATCTACTCTCAATCTTAATTTGGGAGGAAAAGTACTGCCTACTTTAGAGGGAATGTGTGTGCTTTTTTGGCTGGGGTAGAGTTGATTTTCTTCATAGTAGCTAGTATGGGGTTACGTTTTGGATTTGTGCTGGAAACAGCATTGACATTACAGGGATGTTTTAGTTATTGCTGAGCAGAGCTTACAAAGAGTCGAGGCCTTTTCTGCTTCTCACACCACCCCACCATCGAGTGGGCTGGGGGTGCACAAGAAACTGGGAGGGGACACAGCTGGGACAGCTGACCCCAGCTGGCCAAAGGGGTGTTCCACACCAGATGACATCACGCTCAGCAAATATACCTGAGGGAAGACATAAGGGGGGGATGTTTGGTGTGACGGCATTTGTCTTCCCAAGTAACTGTTACACGTGACGGAGCCTTGCTTTCCTGGAGATGGCTGAACACCTGGCTGCCCATGGGAAGCAGGGAATGAATTCCTTGTTTTGCTTTGCCTGTGTGCGCAGCTTTTGCTTTACCTATTAAACTGTCTTTATCTCGACCCATGAGTTTTCTCACTTTTCTGATTCTTTCCCCCATCCCATCATGGTAGTGAGGGGGAGAGAGTAAGTGATCAGCTGTGTGGTGCTTAGTTGCTGGCTGGGGTTAAAGCATGATAATATGAAAAAATTATTTGTTTGGTGCATAAGAAGAGTAGGTATAAGGAGCAGGCCTACCCTAGAATAACAGTTATCTTTGCCATGCCTTTAAGACAGATTTGGAAGAATATACAACTCCAGCAGAATATTTTCCATCTGAGAAATTGTAAATGTCTATCAACTGTAAGCAAAACTGATAACTCCATTTTGCAATTGGGGAAAAGATGTACTATTGAAAAAAAAAAAAAAGAATAAAGCAACCCTCCCCACCTATTTCAGTCAAGGTTGGTTCATTTCCATTCACAAAATTAACATTTCTTCGTAGTATCAGCTTTCTTATTATCAGTTTAATTAGGACACATCATACACACAAACACTCTCTCTATAGCGAGGAATATATGCTTGCCACCAGTGCTGACCGACACCAGCATGGCTTGTCGCCCACTGCTTGAGGTAGCTCACTTTGTGAACGAAGAAGCGTCTCGCTGAGGCTGACACCGAGCAAGTCACAACTCCTGGGCTCAGTGTTAGGTTGGGTTCGCAGCTCCTGCTGCTGGGTAACTCGCTTGTAAGCGACAAACGCCGAGATCTTCCTACTCAGAGAGCAGCGGTAGGAGATGCTGTTTACTCTTTGACTACGATCTCCTTGTGACGAATGAAAAAAAGGGCTTAGATTATTCACACTGTCCTCGTCTTATTTGCTTGACAGTAGGGAAATAAAAGTTTAAAAAAAAAAAATTAAGGAAACTTCACGTGAGGGGAAGACCGCGGTGTGTTTACTCGCTCCACACAAGCTGCTGCGAGCACTGCAGATCCGTCCTCCCCCCTTCCCCCGGCACAGGTCTCTCGGAGGACCCAGCCTCGGGGCTGACACCGTGTCCTACCCACGCGTCCTGCCGGCTGTGGACGGGCGGGACGCCGGCGCCCACCGGAGCACCAGGCACCCCCGCCGGCTGCGGGGAGCTTCCTTCATGAGGCCCCGGGGACGGCCGAGCCCGGGCTGCGGAGGCCGGTGCTGCAGCCAGGATGCCGCTCCCCCCACCTCGGACCAGAGCGGGCGCTGCAGCGGGGAGCGGCCCTGCGGCGGCGAGCGCCGTGGGCCAGCCTGGATCCCCGACACGGGTTGGGGGGATCCTCGGCGGGCGACGGCTGGTGGCGGCTCTGTCCGACCGGCCTGGCGGCACGGACTACAGTGCCCGGCAGGCACCTCGGCCCCGGGGCTGCGCGAGGGCGGCCGCAGCTGGCAGCGGGACTCGACGGCTCTCAACCAACCCCACACATAGCGCCGTTTACCAGGTGCGCCCGCCTCCGGTATCCTGATTGACCACGCTATCCACCAATCGCCCGGGAGGAATTTCCGCGGCTGCCCAATCACCGCTCCGGAAGAAGGGATGCGGGCGGCGCCCTGGAGGACAGCGTGTTCGGTGGCGCCGCGGCTGAGTAAGGGCGAGAGCGGGGGAGGCGGTGGGGGTGAGCGCTGCCGGCAGTGCTGCAGGGATGGCGGCGGCGGCCGCGAGGGGGTTAACCCCTTTGGGGGGGAGCGCGGGCCCCTCCGTAGCCCCCTGAGCGCCCCCCCGCGCTGCGCGCAGCCGTTATCCCTCCCCGCGGGCGGGCGGGCCGGCGCCGTCCCGGCACTGCAGTCGCCATAGAGACCGCGCCGCACGCCATGGGGCGGAGGCTGGGCCGGAGGCTGGGCCGGGGGGCGCCGCCGCTCTAGCCGCCCCCCTCCCCGCGCCGCGCAGACCATCCCCCGCGACGGCCCGGGGGCGCCGGGCTCCTCAGGGGTCGCCGTGCCACCCCGGCGAGCCGCCGCCACCGCCGCCTCGGCCCCGTTCCAGGTGAGGAGACGCGGCGCTGCGCGGCGGCCGCCGTTACCCCTGCGCGCCCCAGCAGGCGGGCGGCGGGGTCCCCGGGGGGGGCGCCTCGGGCACCTCAGCGGGGCGCGGCCCGGGCCTCGGGCTCCGCCGGCCGAGCCCTCGCCACCGGCCTGGCTGCTGCGTGGGTGCCGCGTCGCAGTTTCTCCCCTCGGGGGAGAGGGGAGTGTGCGGGGCGCGGGAGCTCCGTTGCACGGCCTGCCCGAGGCAGCGGGGGTGCGCAGCCAGGACGTGGCAGTCCTTTCGGTGGGGTTAAGGTCGGCAGCTCCCGTGGGCTCCAGCAGCCGTCATCGCCGCCCCGGCCTCTACGGAGAATTCAAATTTATAGGCACGAGATTTTTTTTTTTTTTCTTTTGGTCCCTCCCACTTGCTGCAAGAAGGCACACGGTACAGATATTTACGTCTTCTGACCGGGAAACATCTTTGGTTTAAAATTGCGGCATCTAAATTTCCAGTTCTTAATCGTGGCGTGCGTGTAACGGATGTGTGTGTGGGCAAGGCTGGATGGGGAATCGGTCTGTCAGCCGTCTGGCGCTTTAAGTGCTGGAGCCATGAACAGCAGTTGCATCAATATATGAATACAGATACGCTGGGCTAGGCCACGGATGCACTCGCTGTGGTGACAATAGTAAAGATATAACCTGCATATGGAAGAAATTATAAAAGCATTATTGTACATACTTTTAGCTTTTAGGAAGAGGAGATGCAGAAATGCCTTGTTCTAAGTCTGCAGATGATCTCTGGAGCTGCAACTGCATCCTTGGACTTCTGTTGTCACTCTAGAGCGAAAGCAAGGAGAGGACAAAGATCAGTACAGGGTTTGTAACGTCTGGTGTGAGCCAGAGCAGTTGGGAACAACTGCTAGTGTGAACGGGGATGGATTTGCAAACATTAATAATATTAATGTATTATCCTGGGTGGGGGGAGGAGATGGACACAAAGGAAAGACCCCTGACTATAGCACAGCCTTTCTGAGAACCTTCTACCATTTTTATAATTAAGCTGCAAAGGACTATAGAAAACAAGTTATAAAATAGGTTTTAATGACTTTCTTAGTTAGGCTGAACAGGCAGAAACAGTTGAATTTTAGCTTAAATGTTCAGAATTAGTAATTGACAGGAAGATTGAGAGCCCTAAAATAAAACATACTCTGTTTATTTTAAAATTGCATTAGCCTTAGAGTGGGTGATTAGTTTCCATGTTGTGGTTCTGGAAGAAAGGTGTAGAATATATATTCTGTGTAGTTAATGCCATGCCTCTGTTGAACGCATGCTGTGCTTGTAGGTATGTTAGTTCATTTTAGCTGTTGTGTCTGAGAAAACAAAAGATTAGAGGTTATTTTGCTGCTCTTGTTTGATTTCAGAAATTTTTGGGGGAGTCTTAATGATGTGAACTCATGGTACAAAGATAGCCAACATTTTTATTCTGTGTTAAATTGCACGGGATACTTTATTGATGATGATTCCTTTGTTTTACAGTGTGAATTACATTTGACAAAGTATTTAAACTTTCTTAACTTGTTAAACCAGAAGTATGCTTATTAACATTTTTTTTGGCTTGTAAAAAAATTATATATAGGAAAGTTTAACTACAGTAGTATGTATGTTCATTGGTCAAAAGTTATTTTGAAAATAGTGCATCAACATATCATAGTTTAAAAAATGTGAGGATGGAATCCATTATCTCTGACAGATACTTTGTCCTTACCTGATATATTTCTGATGTACCATTGTGCTCTTGAAGTTCAGCATCATTTTTAAACTTCCTGTTTTGGAAATGATGGGGTTAGAGTGAGAGGAGCAAACTGAGTGATGGGAATATCGTGACGTTGGTTAGGTTTAGTGTAATCTCTGTACTGCTGTTGTGTGCTGCAGGCTCTGTTACCTCTAACATCACAAATTCCAGAGAGATTTTTCCAATGTGACAGATAGAATCAAGAAAGATTTTTGAGTATTACAAAAGAGAGAGATGAGTGGAGTTTTCCCTGTTCAAAACTCGTTTCTAAACAATCAGCTTCTTCAAGTTCTAGATATTTGTGTACAGAAGGTAAAAAAATTTGCTTAGCATGTGAAGTTGCACTATATGGTTTATTAATATACTTCTGTGTTTTCTGTATTAGCTAAGACTTGTTTATCTAGTGGGAATGAATGGGTACTCTACAACAGGAGATTGATAGTTTCTGTGTATTCCTGTGTGTTGTGTTGTCTCTTTCTCCTGCTCTGGGAAAGCACTACACAAAGCCTTTGTGTTTGGCTGGAGGGGAGGAGAAACAGCTGCCTTTTCAGTAAAACACACCAGCATTCGTAGTGGTCTCGCAGGGATGCGTTGTTGTACGTGGACCAGCGGCTGTCCTTCCTTTCTCTTTCTAGCTGTCAAAGGACTCTCTCCTCGCAGCAGAGAAACCTGAGCTTCGCTTGATTGATCTCACAGAGAAGTGTATTGCGCCATGGATCTAGCAGATCGGTCTGATGGGCCAGCTGTTGAAGTATAGATGGGCAAGAATTAAACCATGCAAAATGGACAAAATGCAAGGTGTGCATTAGGGAATCCAAGAGCTACAGATCATGTTGTGTTTAAAAAATTACTTAGTATTGACTTGATTTCTTTTTCATGATTGGGATGAAAGAAACTTGTTAAAATGGCTAATCTTTTTGTTTGTTTTTCTTTTGTTTAACAGTTCAGTGTCTAGGCTACTTAAATGGGAATTAAACATGTTAACTTTAGGAAGAGGAAATAAAAAAATATTTCAGTTGGATGAGAGAGTACTAAATGGAGCAGTTTCATTTTTCGGCTTTCCATGCACTAATAGACTGCTTTAATGGTTGTACTGTATTCTGTGTCACACAGTGGTAGAATAAAAGTTAACTACCCTCTCTTTGTTGGAAACATTGAATACTATATGACGTGGCTTTTAGTAACTGTATACTTTATCTTGTATGTTTTTTAAAAATTACTAATTTGAAAATATAATCTAATCTTTTACTTATCCTTTAAAACTTTATTATTTCTTAAAATTTTAGAGTGGGATTTTTTTTTCTTTCCTCCCCCTTCAGTGCTATGTTAAGTAGTGTGCTTTTGAGGGAGTTTGGTAATGCACATTTTTTCTAAGCTGCTTATGAAACTGAGGTGTCGTTCTTGGCAGTTTAAATTTATAGCCTGTTTTTTTTCTGTATTAGCTTATAGGACACTAATCTTGAAACGTAAGTAGTGGAAAACTCAAACAATAAAATCTGACTTTCGACACTTCACATCTTGATCTGATGAGTATCTTTTCCCCATTTTTGAGTTGTTGTGCAAGTCATAACTTTGATTAACTTATTCTGCTAATTTGTTTTTCAATTAATGGAGACAAATCTCTGAAAACCTTGAGGAGGGCAAACTGGGAAACTGAAGAAGTCTCCAGTGTTTTTAACAAAGCTATGTCTTGTTAAGTATTCAGAAATGTGTTCGTTGTTATGTTCAGGCATTATTTTCTGTGGTTCTTGTACTACATGGTTAACAGCAATTCTGAGGTGAAGGGCATTGCTCAAATGCTGTTTCATGCTGTTGCTTTGTGTCTGAAGAGATTAATCGATTATTGAGAATTAGGTTATTTGCACCGATGAGAAACTTCATCTGGTAATTCTTCCTTTCAGAGAAATGTGTGTATGTTGCTTAGCCTTGCGTTTGAGTGCAGGAGAAACTTCTGAGGAGTTGGAAGAGTTGGAGGCTGGCTGGGTTTTCATGGATGAAGCTAACCAGCTCACTGATGGTATTGAGGAGGAAAGTAATTTTTTCCAGTACAAAACTGTCCGATGTGTAAGGAAAGGGTAAGATATGCTGAACTTGCTTTGAGAGCTTGTAAAAGGTGTGAAGTGTTTTTAACATGAGGCCATTTTTTTTATTTCTGGATATTGCAAAGGGATTTGTTACTTGTTGCAGGGACAAGTTACTGTCTGGAGCTAGCATGGGGGAAAAACTGAAATGATCAAAATTGGTGTTCTCCTGGCCTGTTTAAGTGGGAAAAAAAATTATTACATTTTTGATGCACTCCTCTCACAACTGAAGTTACACAAAAATTGTATCCTGTGTTAATGGAGCAGTTCCACTGGACTTATCCACAGTTACGAAAGATCTTGCCCTGTGGAGTTTGCGTCTTTTCAGTACTTGGGAATTGTCTCCAGGCAACAACTGCTTATTGATTCTGAAAGAAGGGGTTCATTCTGCTCCCTGTCACTTCCCAGGTAATTCTCAAGTAACATTTGTTGCTTCTGTCGTGCAGTCTCTCAAGAGTTTTGTGAGGCTTTTAGCAACACTTACGATATTCCTTGTCAACGTAGTAAGAATGAGGTTGCTTTGTTGTGTGGCGTATCAGCAGGATGTGTCTTGTTGCAGCTGCTAAGTTTGCTGCTGTGGTAATGCTTTATGTGCCGCTCGGTGAGCAGTGTGGCTTCCGAGCAAATTAAGTGTGTCTGTTTAGCTTCACAGCATTGAAGTATATATATAAAAAAAAGGGTGAGAGTGATCTATAAATAGAGCATACTTGTTTTCAGCATCAAACTAGTGGCTTTTTAGAATGTATTTGTATTGTTATTTTCTTTTAAATAATGTTATATTGAGTTATTTACTGACTTGAACTAATAAATTATTTTCCTGTCTTTCCATTTGTCAGCTTCCTGAGTTAAATAAATCCAGAACGGGCAACATCAAATGATTGAAATTGTGTTAGATGAGGAATGACTGTTCTACTCCTCAAGTTTCATTGAATGCGTTGCCTTCATATGTGACACTTTGATTTTCCATTTCCAGTAGGCTATGAAATCAAAGTATAATACCCGAAGCAAAGTCAACCTAGAACATATTGGCGTGTTGTACTCTGAAAGCTGGACGAGAGGAATTGATATTGGATCACGATTCTTTTTCTGCATGAAGTTTATTTGCTGTCAGGCTCTAGGGATTACTATGATAATAATGGTGATTTGGGTGAAATTGCAGTTTTACAGTTTTGAGCAAGATGGTGTTTCCAGTTGGGAAACCTGTTTAACTGTTTGTCTCGATGGAGAAAAATCATGAAAGAATCACAAGATAGATCAATGTGAAGAAAGTATTTATTGGTCTTGTGGGAAGAATATACTAGCTAACCCAGACAGTTCTTGTCTTGACTAGGCAAGAACTAAGAAATTGATGCTGAAGCTGAGGAGCAAGTAATGAGCCTCCCACAGTAAAGCGTATGGATGCAGGAAAGAGGCTCCATTCTCGCTAACTTGACAGAGAATGATTGTAAGGAAGGAGTTGCTTATATTGCTTTTTTTTGCCGAAATAGTTTTATAAGTCTTGCTAGGTCATGCTCTTATGTGCAACTTCACCCTGAAGGTCTAGCTAAGGTAGTAGTCATAACTAGATCCTTTCTATTTCTGTAGCCTGGGTGCTCAGCTGATGGGTCGTTCTCCCTATTGTCAGCTTGGGGAGGAGGCAAGAGGAAGAGGAACATTTTATCTGTAAGGCTGCTTCGAGGCAATGTTGCACTCCCTCCCCTGTTGATCAGAAGCAAATTTGGGCTGGATGCTAAATTCACGCTGGACGTTTCTGCCTGTTGCCCATGTTGTTCTTATGCATTTAATTAATTTTGAGCCTGGGATACCTCAGTCATGTGGCTGTGCTTCTGTACGTCTCGCCAAAGACTGGACTAACCTTTCCTTGATGAGTCAATTTTCCCTTGACTCCCCCTGCAATCAGGGAGCAGCTGTACTTCGGCTGGCTTGTTGGAGTTGGTAGGTAATAAATCAATTCTATTGTGAGGACCTGCATCGACAAGTAACAGCTCCCTGAAATATTTTTTTTTTTCCTGGAGTAAAGGTTTGGACAGAATTGATTTATGGTCTGAATCAGGACCAGGGGCCTGCCGTACGAGTAGCCCTGCAGTAGATGCTGCTTGTGTACAATGTGCTCTTGTATTTCTTGCTCTGAAAGAGCTAAAAGCTCGAATCTTGGTCTTAGGAATACTAATAACTGTATTCTTCTTCATTATCTATATTATTACTATTATAGTTCCTAGTATTAATAAAAAAAATGTACACTGATTTCACCCATCTCATTGTATGTTTCCCGTTTCTCAGTAGCAATCTCATAACCCTGCTTGCTATAGGAGTGCATATCCATTATGTTCTCTTACAGAGTAGAAATTCAGTTTTGTTTAAATAATAACCACAAAACGAAGCAGTATCTCACCACAGTTTAGAACTGAATATTCTTAAAGCAAATTTAATGACTATTGGTGTATTTAAAAAAAGCACGCAAGCTTATAACTTGTGTTGATAGAATTATGTTTCTTATAAGTAAATTCAAGAACCTATAGAATACTGTTACTATTTTAGGGTTATTACACTTTTGGCATTATGTTGTTATGTATTACTGTTTTGATATCTACAAAATTAGATCTGCACTCAGTCAATCTGAAGTAAAATTTCTTCTAGTTTTAGACATTTTATTTGTATAGATTGTTTAAACATTCAAAATATACAAATGTGGCAGGTTATAGGTCAACAGTATAACTGGAATTATTTTTAAAGCCCAGGCTTTAATTCTGAGAGATATGGTGTATAATGTCTTTATTTACATGCAGCCAATATTTCTTAAAACATGTAATACCAATACATAATACTTTTTATTATTTAAGTAAGAATGAAATGAAAGACTGTAATGGTTTTTGGGAACCGTTGCTGTTATGTTCTTAGGAATAGTTTTGCATTTGTTTGACAGATAGTTAAAGTCTGAGCTTACACTATTAGCCCTTCAAATGTGTAAGAAATTCATATAACTTGAGAGTCTATTGACCCCCATGTTTAAAATAGATAAACTTACTGATTCTTATGCCTTATCGTTCTGACATGCTATATTCTTTCAGCTGATTGCTGCACTGTTGAGAAGTACTTTTGTGGATTTAGGGCAGTCTCAGCATACTACATTGGCTTGGAATAATCATATTTTCATAATGAAATATACTTTTGTAGTTAATTTTCAAAGATAAAAAACTAATCACATATCTCAGCCTGACTGCTTTAAGACAGAGGGAACTGTTGTGGTTATTGAGGCTAACTTTGTGCGTAACACCAGCTTCCCTAGGACTTCTCAGAATTATGTGTGCTAACAGTAGTTGAATAAGAGCGTATAATTTGGAAAATCGTTCTGTTGTCTTTTAAGAATTGTCAGCAATGAGGAATCCACTGAAATAATTAATTAAGTGTTCTAATAGAAGAATATCTTTATTAACTAAAATTAAAGATCTTGGAGATCTTTATTTGTTTGTAAATAATCTAGAGGATCAACCTTTTACTGGTATGATTTTCTATGTCAGAATGAAGATCTCTTGTAATTGTTAGACTAAAGCATTTTTTATTAGATAATCTGAAGGAACTGAGCTTCATAATTTTGACACTTAATACATATTCTCCAGTATTTTAATAATTTGTTTTTCTATATCTCTTTGTTTAGAAAAATAGATATTTTCTTGAAATGTGAGCACTAGAACTGGATATAATGTTCCAGCAGCGATCCCACAACGAGCAGATAGAGAGATGTTACCTTAGTGTTTATTTGCCAACTCATCTGTAGTTGTCATAGCCTTAACAGATGCATTTATCGGAAGTGACTGATTATCTGTATCGTGTTAGGTGATGTTGCCATTTATTCTTTTCTCCTTGAGGTATAATGTCTTCTTTTATCTGAGTTGGAACATGTGTAGTTTGCAGTCCATTAAACAATTGATGTAGTTTGTTCTCTACCACTTCCTCATCTCAATATCAACTACACACTTTATCCTTTTTTTTTCCCGAGGAAAAAATGTTTCAGTGTAAAGTCAGGAACTGATTCTTATGGGACTAATTAGAGAAATATTAGTTCAGTTAACTTACAGTTATATTTTGAGACCTAATATTTAATGTGTGATCTATTGATTTTCTGCTATTTTAGTTTCTTAAAAACAGACTGTGCTGTGTGGTACAAAGTTAGATGTCTTACAAAGGTAGGAGTGCCATAATACCTCTTTATAGGGCAAACTAGTAATGTTGCAGAATGTTAGTTTGACAAGAAGGGGAACTTCAGTTGAGTGGCAGTAATAGTATTGTCTTCCTTTAATTCTTTAATACTCAAGTCCTCTATTTTGCCTGGAATTGATATCAAGCTGATGGTCTGTAGTAGTAGAGTAATTTTATTTATCCTTACGAACATTAATTGTCTTCTGGAGGTCTCTGTGTTTCAGGGGTCCGTTGGAATCTGCATTGGTAGCTCAGAAATGTCTGTGGAAGTTCCTATTAAAATACAAGTTACTTAAATGCGTTCTTATCAACCTGTCTAACTGAGTAGCATCTGACTAATATTTACTGTGGGAATAGGAGATGCATAACCATCATGTGGGTCTCTGACCGTTCTGGGTAACTCATCCTATGTTGCTGCACCTGGCTTCCCCAACCCTGACTGGGCCTGGAGAGTGAATGGGAGGGAGGGAGAGAGGGTGCCCTTGTTTCCGAGAGCTGCCCAGGCACCAGGCAAGGAGTTCATTACTTCGTGACACAAAGGCGGCTGCCACGGGCTGTAGCGTCTCGTTTTTACATTACATTATATACTGGGACTTGCACTGAAAATCTTTATGCAATTGCTACCTGTACCGAAAGAAGACTCAACTGGGAAACAAGTTTTCACAAAACCACTGCTCCTGGCTTTTTAACAGCCCCAGTCGTGCTAAGTTCATAATCAGAAGCAGATTCCCTGTCAGCCAAATATATCTATACCATCCCCGAGCAAGAGATATATAAAGTTTTCCAGTATGTTTCTACAAAGTTTCATTATAAAGTGAAACCTGAGCTGTCACTACATCACAGTAAACTTTCAGACCGTGTATAAAGGGCAAAAACATACAATGCCTGTAGCTTAACAGTGTTCACAAAACACCTGTTTTGTGAACTCAGCTCAGGCCTCAAGAGAATCCTACAAAACAGCCTCCAAAGATGAATCTGGAAAAGAGCACTAACATCTATAAACAACTTTTAGCTTATTAGAGATCCTAGTTTTAGTTTTTCCTTCACTTCCCACTAATTTCTGTGTTCTGTCTTCTTCCCTAGACCACTCTGGTATTTCTTGTCTACCTTAAAGATGATTAGTGATAGCACCATTTTTTAATTATTATTAAACATAAACCTCCTCATTTTAGTAATTCACTTTTACAAATACATTCCCCCATGTAATAAGAATCAGAGCATATTCATTTGCATCTATATGTAGCTACATTGCAAAATTTGCTGCCATTTTCTGTAGGCAGTTGTAGTTAAAGGCATGAATCCTCACTGATACAATTATGAAGTTCTATATTCCCATAAAATATGTATAGTAGTGTATATGCAATGTACATATAATATATATGTAAATAATGTAAACATGTATGTGTGTTTATAATGTGAAATCACACGTGTGTATGTAAAAACGTATATTTAAAAAGTATGTTATGTAATATTTTTTATTGCAAAGTATGTTGGTATAGCAGTATTATAAAGAATACTGTATTTCTGATTCCCTGCATTAATTTTTGCTGTTATGAAAATATACCTCCGAGTCTTGATGCAGAGCAGAAGGTACAAGCTTTGGTGGCCTCATTAGAAATTATGAGGAAGTAGTAACAAGAACTGGGAGAGAAGCAAGACAAAGGAATGCTGTGCTAGAAGGTATTTTGAACATCTGTTATGTTCCTCCTTCTCCCCTTTTCCCATCTGATTGCTTTTCCTCAGGCCTTTCCTGGTGAGAGGTTTGGATGCCTTTCTGCTGTGAGGACTCCATGGCTCTCAGACAAGAGCCTGAATTTCTTGAGATGACTGCTGTTCTGTGCAGTGCGGAGCAATGCTGCACAGGCTAGAGCAAAGAATCAGAGTGAATAAGTAAGAGAACCTGAGGGAGGCAGCTGTAGATGTACAAGATGTACTCTTGTAGAAGAGTCAAAAAATAGAGGATTGGTTTATTTTTATTTAGTTAGACTTTGTATGTGTGAATTGGATTGTATAGTCCCTAAACATGGCCATGGAAAATAATTTATATGAATTTTTTTTGTTTAAATCCATGGCATGTTTTCGTAAGTTTGCTTAATGTCTTATGTGTCGCCATATGCATGGCAATTGTTTTTTCCACACACAAAAAAGTAATCTCTAGTTAGCAGATTGAACTACTTCCCTTTTTTGAGAGTATGACTGTTGCTCTATCCATAGGTGCTTTTTTATTCCTTAAAAGTAAGATGTAAGCCTCTCGCATCCTTTTTTAATTTCTCAGCTTTAAAATGGTTACTGAACAATTGCAAGTAGTTATTGAACTCTTATTACTAGCTACTGGACTGAAGCAAATAAAAAACACTTTTTACACTTCAATACTGCAGTCCTCAACACTTAAGTAAAACTTCTGAAAATGCACCTGAGACTCCAGTCTCTTCTCTTGTTATTCCCATCACCAGTTACCTTAGCTCAACAGATTTTTCCAAAGACAGGTATTCCTTTTGTCAGATTTGACAGCTGATAATGACCAACAAATGGATTAAAAAGCATACTTATACTGTGGTTTTTTTTCCCTATGCTGAAGGGACTTGCAGGATTTTAAATATTTAATAATGTGGTAAAAGCTTAGTCCTCTTGGGGGAGGAAGTTCTATGTCAGCAAAAGTGTGTGTTGACTCCTCTAGCAAACAATGTAGAAATCTCTATATCGTTCTTTATTGCATGCTGGTAGTGCCAGGCCAAAAACAGGTGCATATGTGCTGAATGTAATTAGGAAAACAAAGTCTTAATCCAGTAATTGAACAAAAAAGCCTGCATGGTATTGTATGTAATCAGGATTTGCCTCTCTAATGTGTTTCTTGTGGGAAAGGCAGCAAAGATTACAACTTAGCTATCATTCAGAGATGCCTCCTGAAATTATGTTGAGGAATATCTGCTTCAAACCGTTTAGAAAAGTGAAAAGTTAAGATGTGTGAATGTCATATCAAATGGCAATAGAATTAGAGGAATTATGTGAGGAATAGGAATTATAGGAATTCTTTTCTCCTTTTTTTTTTTTCGTCAGCTTTACATTGTAAATTACTCTGGCTATTCCTGAGAGACTTTTTGGTAAATTGAATACAGTATTGAAAGTTCCCTGAAGTAACCTACCTAAAGTAGGTACGAAAATTGCAGTTGTTGTGGCTCTTTATACCCTTGCTTCTCTTGCTGCTCAGATCTTGACAGCCTAAAATTTTTGTCCTATCACCTATAGAAAAATCACTGTCATATGTGTAGCTGCTGCCAGAGGTAACAAACAGTTTTTAAATGAAAGTTTTCTTTGTATTCAAACTTTAGCATTGCTGTACCTGATTGTCAATGAGGTCAAATGCATTCTGTGAATTTTCATTGTTAAAAATCTGACCCTGAATACTTGCACCAGCTTTATTAGGAGAAAGATAGCCTTGAGGTTAGGAGATGCGTATTCATGTGTGGTTTCTCTGCATCCAAGCTGTAGAATTGTTTGAGTGTAGTGATTAGAGATGTTTCCAAGTCTTTTTTGAAGCCAGATACAGGGAGGAAAACTCATCCCTTGTCTAATCAATATCTTTGACCAATTAGCTGTAGTATGTGTTTTACCACATTGAAGTTGTGTAGCAAAGTCACATGGTGAGATAACAGCAGAGATAACAGAATTGTCTTTTTAGGGTTGGCATGGATGCACTTGGTGTGACTTCTTTGGCATATGTAGGGAAAAGTAATGGAAAAATTATAAGGGATGTATGAGCTCATGCATAAGACAAATTTGCGGTTTCCACCTGGACAATGTGTGGAAGATATTAATGATCCTTACAGCTCTGGAGGGTCATCTGCTTGTGATCACCACTATTAAGTCATGCCACGCTTTAAATTTCTACTAGCTCAGTTCTACACATGCATAAGGCTCCCCATTGACTGAGGAGTGTTTAGACCTATTGAGAAAAATCATTGAGAAGTAAGTGAGGCATTTAAGAGAGAAGAAAAAAAAGACTTGATTGTGATGTCTGGAGTATTAAGGATAGGTTTTTGTTGTGCTGGATGAATTTACTAGGGGCAGTGCCCTCCTGGACCTGTTACTCAGGAATAAAGAAGAACTGGTCACACATGTGAAGTCTGATGGCAGCTTTGGCTGCAGTGATCATGAGACAGTGGGTTAAGACCAAAGGGAAGTAAGGACAGTGAGAAGCAGAATAGGGACGTTGGTCTTGAGAAGAGCAGACTTCAGCTTATTCAGAGAATGAATGGGTGAGATCCTGTGGCAGGCTATTCTGCAGGTTTCAAGAGCCGAGGAAGTTTTTGTGCAGTCTGTTGGTAGAATAGAATTAGCAAAAAATGATGTGCTTCTAAGCACTCTTAGTAATATCCATCTGGTTTGTGAACTGAATCTCTAGTTTTAGAAAGGTTTTAAAAAACTGTGTGTCAGCTGCCAAAATTTGAAAGAGTCTTTCTGTCATGTGATGTAAATTGCCAGTGCAACATAAATAGGGAAAAACTTAAAAATTACTTTTAAAACTGATTCTGATTTTTTTTGAATTAAGCAAAACAGTTGTTGTAATTAAAGTAGCTATACTTAGCTGTGATATCATTTGAGTATGATTATATGATATCAAGCAGTTTTGATAACACTGTACCTTTTAGTGTTTGAAAATCTTTTACTGTAATAGCATATTCTATGAATAGCCTAACGTTTTTCTATAGCAGTAGGTATAATTTAAAACTTTACAGTATTGCCACATGGGATTTTAGCAAAAGCGGTGTTATGAGAAACTGTATGATATTTACATAAGAATCTAAATGTTGTCCTAACTATTAAAACATAATGAACATTGATGGATTAATATTACCAAAACTGAGATGTATTTACTAGTCTATGAATGGTTTGATCTCTGCTATAGTTAAAATTGCTTCAAATCCCACATACACTGTGACTGCTCAAAGCTGTGTCTCCTTTCATCTTTTTTTATAGAAGTTAACGTTTTTTAAAAGATACATGGAAAATCATTTTTTAAAGGTTTATTATTCTGTGTAATACTCCAGCTGAGGAGTATGTTTCTAATTTTACTGGTTCACAGGATCACAAGCTTGCTCTGTGTAATACCAAATTTAAAAAGGACCATTCTGCTTCAATCATAAGTAAAAAAAGATCAGTAAATATGGAAGTTCATTCAAAGTAGCAGGCCTGTACTATAGTTGCAAGTTATTAAATCAGCATAATTTCATTACTGTTTGCAGAGTGGTTTGATGCACCTTTATTAGAGGTGCTTAATGACTTTTTTTGCCTCAGCCTTGACCGATAAGGGCTCTTGTCATGCCACCCAAGTTGTGGAAGGCGAAAGCAGGTACTGGGAGAATGAAGAACCACCTACTGTAGCGGAAGAGCAGGTTTGGGAACATCTGAGGAACCTGAAGGTGCACAAGTCCTTGGGGCCCGATAAGATGCATCCACGGGTCCTGAGGGAACTCATGGATGAAGTTGCCAAGCTGCTGGCCATCGTATTTGAGAAATCGTGGTGGTCTGGTGAGGTCCCTGCTGACTGGAAGAGGGTAACATAACCCCCATTTTTAAAAAGGGGAACAAGGAAGACGTGGGGAACTACAGGCCAGTCAGCCTCACCTCTGTGCCTGGCAAGGTCATGGAGCAGATTCTCCTGGGAACCATGCTAAGGCACATGGAGAACAAGGAGGTGTTTGGTGACAGCCAACATGGCTTCACCAAGGGCAGATTGTGCCTCACCAATTTGGTGGCCTTCTATGACAGGGTTATAGCAATGGTGGACAAGGAACGACTGACTGATGTCATCTACCTGAACTTGTGCAGGCATTTGACACTGTCCCACTTGACATCCTTCTCTCTAAACTGGAGAGACATGGGTTTGAATGATGGACCACTCGGTGGATAGGGAACTGGCTGGATGGCCCCCCTCAGAGAGTGGTGGTCAATGGCTCAATGTCCAAGTGAAGACCGATGACGAGTGGCGTTCCTCAGGGGTCCGTGTTGGGCCCGGCCCTGTTCAACATCTTTGTCGGCGACACGGACAGTGGGATTGAGTGCACCCTCAGTAAGTTTGCTTATGACACCAAGCTGTGTGGTGCCGTCGACACACTGGAGGGAAGGGATGCCATCCAGAGGGACCTTGACAGGCTGGAGAGGTGGGCCTGTGAGAACCTCATGAAGTTCAGCCAGGCCAAGTGCAAGGTCCTGCAGCTGGGTCATGGTAATTCCATGCACAAATACAGGCTGGGTGGAGAATGGATCGAGAGCAGCCCTGAGGAGGACTTGGGAGTGCTGGTGGATGAGAAGCTCAACATGAGCCGGCAATTTGCTCTTGTGGCCCAGAAGGCCAACCGCATCCTGGGCTGCATCAAGAGGAGCATGGCCAGCAGGTCGAGGGAGGTGGTTCTGCCCCTCTACTCTGCCCTGGTGAGACCCCACCTGGAGTACTGCATCCAGCTCTGGAGCCCCCAACATCAGAAGGACATGGACCAGTTGGAGAAGGTCCAGAGGAGGCTACGAAGATGATAAGAGGGCTGGGGCACCTTTCCTATGAGGACAGGCTGAGAGAGTTGGGGCTGTTCAGCCTGGAGAAGAGGAGGCTCCGGGGAGCCTTCCAGTACCTCAAGGGGGCTTATAGGAAAGATGGGGAGGAACTCTTCAGTAGGGCCTGTTGTGATAGGACAAGGGGTAATGCTTTCAAAATAGAGGGAAGTATATTTAGATTAGGTATTAGGAAAACATATTTTTTTTGCACTGAGGGTGGTTGAAGACTGGCACAGGTTGCCCAGAGAGGTGGTGGAAGCCCCATCCCTGGAAACGTTCAAGGCCAGGTTGGATGGGGCTCTGAGCAACCTGATCTGGTTGGAGATGTCCCTGCTCCTTGCAGGGGGGTTGGACTAGAAGACCCTTGAAGGTCCCTTCCAGTCCTAACCGTTCTATGATTTTATAATTCTTGCCCACATGACTGTCTATCTCTTAAGAACTCGGAGATTTGGAAGATGGCATTTTGTTTTATCAAAGCCTTGTTGTCTTCCTATGTCACTTTTATTCAAGCATTCAGTAATTCTATTCATCGTTACAGTTTCTACTAATTTGCTGGGTACAAATACTGGACTTCCAGGCCTGAAGCTTACTGAATGTCCCATGTAACCTTTTTTAAAAATTGGCAATATATTTGCCACACTCCAATCCTTATGTGCCAGTGCAGGTATAAATGAGAGGTTATGTACCATCATAAATAGATCAGCTATTTAATTCTTAAGTTTCTTTTAAACCTACCTAAATATAATCTGGCATCGGTGATATTACTTTCAATTCGTTTTCTTTATTCTCTATTCCTTTCTTCAGTCACTTCTATTTAAGGCATTTTTTTTTTTTATTCTTTTCAAAAAGAAGTGTTTCTTCCTGGATATTTTCTCATTTTTTTTCCACTGTCAACACAGTGCAAAAGATCACTGGGCTTCTGTCTTGCAGTCCTACCTTCTTTGAATGCACCTTTATACCCTGACCGTTTATTGGTCCTACATATTCTCTGGCAAGCTTTCTATTCCCATTGTCTGAAGAAAGATTTATTATTAGTTTTAATGTATTTTATTTGTCTTCCTCGGTCTATTTTGCTTTGTCTCTGTTGTGCTTGCTGTAATTTACAATTTCTTTTTATTATTTGCTTTTTTTTTTCTCCTTAGAAATTCTCTTAACCTGCTGTTCGTTCATGTTGTCTTTCTTTTGACTTTTTCAAGTCTTAATTGATATTTTATGCTTTGCTTCCTACTTGGTCTATGTATGAGAGACTGCTTGGTTTGCAAGAGCAAAATAGAACAGAAATGGTAGATATGGTCAGGCAGTATCTCCAAAAAACCGTGACCATTAATTATGTCACGTGCTGAGTAGTGATCTTTTGAAGACAGATTGTGTTTAGATATCCAGGGAATCCGTTGCAAAATTTGAAAGCAGAGGCATTAATGATCCAGAGAGAAAACCTGAGTCATGATCTTCTATATGCGAATAATTTGTGCAGAATTGTGTGTATATATATACATATATTTAATGGAACCTGGATTAAAAATGTACATATTGAGCTTGATAAATGATAGCTTGTCAGCCTAAAAAATACAGGTCTCTGTGCTGTACTGTGTATTCACAGATGATCTAGAAAGGATGCAAATACTGAAGTAACTAAGTCTGGTGACACAAGGATGTTAAAATTAGTGAAGATCAAGACAGGGAAGAGCTGGAGAAAGATCTTGCAACTCTGAGGTAATGATAAATGAAAATTATCATAAAGCAATTAATGTAGGGAAAAATAATTTTAAAATTTACACGGTGATGAGCATACTTCTCTGGAATGAGGTCTTGCAGGTTCTCTGAAAATAGCAGTGCCTAATAAATGCTGGTCTCCACATCTCGGAGGGGATGTAGTGGAACTGGAAAAAGGACACAGATGGTGATAAAAATTAGCAAAAGACTGAATAGTTGAAGAGATAAATGAGGAGGCATATGGTAGCAGTGTATTTCCTGTATAGGACTAAGAGTTGGACAGGGAGCAACTGTGAACTCTTCCTTCCAGTACAAGAGACAGTGAACCTCAAAAGTAACTAGTAGAAGACAAATTGGAAACAAATATATGCTTTTTTCCCACAGCATGGAATTAAGTTACCATTTACTTGCAGTAGAGTGTTATGGATGCTAAAAGCTTTTATGGGTTCAGAAAAGATCTGATGAACTCAGAGATGAAAAATCTTAAATACCATCTTTGGCTCAAACTGTTTTCTGCCCCAGCTTGCTATATCCTCAGAAAATAGTCTGGGAAAGTGTGACTATGTGCTTTCTGTGTCCTTATATTCTTCCTTAGATGTCTGCTGCTGGCAATGGTCAGAGACAGGAGATTGGGCTGGGTGGATTTTTGATCTAACACAGCCTATCTGCTCTTGTGATTAGCTGTCCATGCTATTTACTTTTCTACTGTCTGACCTAATTTTGTTCTGCTGTAAATTAAGTTGGTATTTTTGGACTTGTCCCAACTTTAAGTGCCTTTGCCAAAGTTCCATTTCAGTTTTTTAATACCTATCTCCCATTTCAAACCCTGAAGGACCTCCAATTAGCAGCTTAAGTTTAACCCTGAATGACCTCCAATTAGGAGCTTCAGTCACTGTTGCTTGAAGCTGCTTTCAACTACTGCTACAATGCAAGTGCGTGCTCTGGTCAAGTCATGTTGTTGACTCTAGCCCTGGTACCTTGAAAGTTCCCAGCACAAATGTTTTGGTTTTTTTTTAGGGGCAGACTGGTCAGGCAATCCTAGATGAGCCACCCATCTCCTTTGTTTTTGTGGATTGTGCTGCCAGATTCAATATTGCCTGAGCCCATGTTATAATTGTGGAATATTGTGTGAACAAGAGAGACTCCAGGCACTGTAGAGAGTCCCTCTGAGCTTGTGCTGTTCTGCTGGCAGTAGCTTGTATGTTTTTTTTAGCTGCCTTAGTGCCACCTTCCTTCAGCATAGCCAAACACCAAGCTGTTTCCCACCTCTCATGTCATTTGGCATTTCATAAGAGCTCACTTGATGTGGCTGTCTCCTACTTGCTGGTGCTAGGGATGTTGGCATCCGTGCTGAGTTGGTTTCGGCATGAGGGTCAGCACAAAGTGGCTTTTTTTGTCTTCACTTTGTGCTTGACTTGTTTGACGCTTCCTTGAATCTTCCTTGAATATACTGAGTGTCTCCTGCATAAACCGTAATGTGATGGCACATCTTTCCTCCTTAACTCTTTCTGGGATGGCTGCATTGTGTGACAGGATGGCTGTTGCATTCCCCTCATCGAGAAGGCCAAAGCCTGTCAGAGTTTGGTAGACCCCCTGCAGTGTGTAAGCTCAATCAAATTCCCTGGTTTAAGCGTTCAGAAGTTAATAGCTGTTAGTTGTATATTTGCTCTTGCATCATTCTTGCACAGTCTTTAGCAGCAACTTTTCTCCTAGCATAGGCTTTGGAAGAAATTCCTCAGAGCAGTGTATTGTTTGCCTTCTTGCCTTCTGTAGTTGTGTGTTGTAGGTCTGCCTTTATGTTTTTCCTTACTGAGAAAATTGATTTATCAAATAATAGAAATAGATAGTACTAGTGGAAAGGGCAATTCTTAAGAGTATCTTAAAGGATCAATTTATGTTATTCCTTGGTTTATAAAGTTAGTGACATTGATGGTAATCTATTAATATTCTGTATCCTAAGAAGGTAACTGACTATTCCAACATTAAAAAAAAAACTGGAAACAAAGATTTTTATTTTGCTGATATGTCCAGAGTATAAATAGTTTGATATTATGTTACTATGTCACTATTTAAAATATCTTACTTTTTTTTTTACTTCAAGCTGTCTTTGTATCAGTGTTCAAGACTACACTTCGCTATCACTTAACTCTTTTGCAATGAAAATTTTACAAGGATCTTGAAAAATAATTATTGTGACACTGTGTAATTTAGGTAATGACAGAACTGACTTTTCCATTTATGTGTTTAAAAATATTTTTCACTTCATGTAAGTGATTAGAGAACTGGTTTCATTGAAGAAGATTTTTATGACAAGTAAAACAGATTCTTGTAATAGAAAAAAAAATATCTTCTAATTCCATTTAGGTTTGTTGTAAATATCACAACAG
Organism: Chlamydotis macqueenii; assembly: GCF_036417535.1. Classification (NCBI taxonomy): domain Eukaryota; kingdom Metazoa; phylum Chordata; class Aves; order Otidiformes; family Otididae; genus Chlamydotis; species Chlamydotis macqueenii. The sequence continues at coordinate 40,715,105 of NC_141560.1, forward strand.
TTATAGTGAATCTAATATACAGAAATACAACTCTCTTCAATTTTTTTAAAACAAATGACAGTTTTAGTGTTTTCAGTTAATTTTGTAGTAATTAATAAGGTTTCACAAGCCTCTTTTTTATTTGGAACTCACTCTGAGTTATGGAAAAAATCTGAGAATAATACAGTATTATTTGAAATGAAGTTAACCTCTCCAAAGGGTTAGGTTTCCACATTAGTGTTGAAGGCTCTACAGCTGAGGTTGTAGTTGGACAACTGGTTTGAGTTGAAAGCACAACAGTACTCTGCCTTTCCCTATCCTCCACAGCTAACTTCCATTCTTTCTCTTGTTCTGACATAAGTCTTTGTATAATTGTGTAACAGATCAAATTAGGAAATTAACTCACTTGTCTGAAAAATACCATGGCAATAATATAATAGATTAAATAGAGTTTTTGTTTTATGACTCAGTCTGATTCTTCCCGACCAATAAATTACATGCTGTGTTTCTCATACAAGCCACAACGCTATAGTCTCTTCCTGTCACGGCCATACCCAGGTGCTTCCCTTTCTTTATGGCAAGGTATCGAGTACATTTTATCTCACTTGATCTAATCAAGAAACATAATGAAGTTTACTTCAGTGTAATTGCTTTCAAGTTCAATTTAATTTTAAGGTTGCTCATTCTATTTAGGATTTGAAGAAGGGTTTGTGTGCCTAAAACTTGTATGGTTTTGCCACCTGCATCAGTTGGTTTAATAAAAGGTTGTATACTCCTTCCATAAACTTTGCTTTACGTGCGTTTTTGCAACATTTTGGTCCTGAATTCTCTTGCAAACTGGAAATAGTGTAGTAGCTTGAAATACATGTTTTTAAAATAAGGCTGCTATCTTGAAACTAAATGTTATGTTTGTAACTCTGTCTTCAAGCTGAGAAAATATTCCCACTTTTGTAATAACAACATAGCTGTAAGTGCAGAAGTTGCCAGAAGGAAATCTAGAACCTTTGGCAATAGCATGCAAGACAGTTGGGAGCTTTTCACACCTGGAATCTGCAAGTGGTGATAAGTATTTTGGCACCCAAAAGCTTGAGATAGGAAAACCTAAAATAGCGTTAGTTATGTGTAGAATTTTTAAAAAGATTTTCTTCACAACCAGTACAGTTGGAAATTTAGGTCAAGGTCTTAGTTTTCTCATTGACATGCGGAATTATGATTTTCTCTTTATGCTGACTTGTTAAACTTTTCTGTGTTCCTTTAAGTTCTTCTGCTCAAAAGTAGAAAGTACAGAAGTGGAAAGCAACTTTGGTAGATTCCAGTTAATTTACTAGTTTCTTAAATGAACTGAAGGCAGGAAGATAGAGCTCTTAATAAGCATAGATAGTTCCCAATAGCAAAAGGTTAATGTTATTCCACAGGGAACACAACAGGACATATATTTTGTCTTTCTACGGAACAGAAGTAATCTTCTGTCCTTACTTGCTTTGTCCTGAAACTTACAGTACCTTAATTCAGCCAAAATTGTCTGTGTTACTTTCTCAACCTTAGATCTGGATTTAAACATCTACAAAGACTGCTAAGCAGAGATTGGCTTTAGTTTAGGGCCATCTCTAAAGAACTTATATACATGCACATGAATTGCATAAAATGATTGTCTTTCCTTGCTGAGCTAGAATAAACTTTTAGAAATTTGACTTCTTTTCTGGAAGTTTTGCACTGTTGTTTTCTAATAGCATATAATCTTGTAGTATACTTGGTTGGGGTAAATTAAAGGAGTCTTTTGTGTGGATAATATGTAGTTAAAAGCAGTTAAGTGGGTAGAAGAGTTTTAAATAATGGATGCTGTTTGTACAATATTAAATTCTGGATATAGGCACTAACCCTCCTTTAACTGTTCTTACATTATACTGTGATCAGATCCCAGGGAAAGCCTTGTGTTATGGAACAAAGTCTGTACTCATTGTGTTGTCCTAGTTATTCTGTGAACTGTCACCTGGAAATAAATTTGCCAGAGGGCTCATTGCCTTCAATTCGGATAATCCTGTTATTTTACACATTTCCTCTGATCTGACAAACTTGTCTGATAAGGAAACTGATGACTGAATGAATATAGAATTTTATGACATACATTGCAATTAAAATAGGTGGTATTTTTTTTTTTTAGGAGAATTATAAAAAAATTTTCATTGTGCAGAAAATAACCATACTACCACCTATGGAACTGCACTGCTAAAGGATTAATCTGTGAAATGAGTAAGGGAAAACTTGTATCTTCACTGTATGTCAGTAACTACTCATCTGCTTCGGTGCGATACAGGACATGCTGGAGCTTTCTAAAATTGTTTAACAGCATTGTAGGTTGTTAAACAGCTAAGCTGAAGGTAACATATAGTTGTATTGCAGTAATATAAATAGGACTGTATGTACTTTTATGAGTATTTTATTCATCTGTGAAATTTAGAATGGACCAAACAGTTTGAATTAAAGTCCTCCAAAATTCAGAGAGGCTTCAGTTTCAATTTTGTCCTGAGTATCACCTCCAAAGAATGCAAGTTTATGTCTGTCCGAAGGTCCTTTTAAATGAAGTCCTCTCCAATAATGTCCTTTTCTTTCACATGAATTTGGAGAAGGCAATCATAACATAAATTGTGCCTACCAAAATACGTATTCTCTGTTAAGTAAGGAATATAAAGATATTTCTCCACTGCAGTACACTAATAACTAACAGATTTTCAGTTATACAGTGATAAGGTCGTTAGAGAACACATCAGAGCAATGAAACACAGTCTAGGTCAGATTGTGAATAAAGGCTTTTAAGAAACCATATCCTCGCAGCAGTGCCTGAGTGTAAGCATGGAGATGTATAAGGATCTGATACAGTTGTGATTTAGCAAAATTATAAAACAGCTTTAGACTTAAATTAGGGCAATAAGACTACTATCACAAAGAAATAAAAAATTCATGTTTTTTTCATAATAAGTATTGGTATGCTTCAGTGTAATTCAGTGTTGGTTTCTAACTCATTGTTGCTGCCTATAGCACAAGTAGTATGTGGAGCAAGGAGAGGATTTTTCAACGGAGGACCACATAAAAGACCCATGGGATAGGAAGGAAGGCTTAAAGTTTAATTTATCAACTTAGAGAAGGTTAAAAAATGTATTTAGATGCTTAAATTAGGTGAAAATATTGGGAATGGAATTTGGTTTCCAAAACTTGTAACCAAGACCTGTGGTAAGAAACTAAAATTAGACAGATTAAATCTTGAAACAAAACAAGTCATGTTTACTGTGAGGGAGGAGACGTACTGGAACATATTACCAGTGAAGATAAAGGCCTCGTCGTCGTTTGGACTCTTGCATATTAGCATGTACTAATTTCCTGAAGGGGGTAAAATTATGTGGCCTAATCAGGTAAAAGTTCAGGCTAATGTCAAGCTTTCTGGCTCTGAAGTTTGTGACTGAATTCTCTTGCTACTTTATTTGGGGTCTTGGAGAAAACTAGATTCTTCATATTAACCTCAAATTGCTTGAAAACTTGCATTTTTCAAGTAAAATAGTGCTTGCAGTTGATTATTAAGCTTCAGGAGGTCTTTAGCACCTTGCCTTCAGGGGCTCAGGAGAGAACTATTGCCTCCTGTGCCTGACAGTGTAATGGGTCCTGGGATTTTGGTGTTGACTACCGGTGACTGATGATCCAGAACAGATTTTATTGATTTGTAAAGATAAAGGATTATAAGAGATTTAACAAGGAATTGGTGTATTGGAATAGGATTGAGGAATTTTTTACAATGAGAGTTGTAGAACACTGGCACAGGTTGCCCAGAGAGGTGGTGGATGCCCCATCCCTGGAAACGTTCAAGGCCAGGTTGGATGAGGCTCTGAGCAACCTGATCTAGTTGGGGATGTCCCTGCTCCTTGCAGGGGGGTTGGACTAGAAGACCTTTGAAGGTCCCTTCCAACCCTAACCATTCTATGATTCTATGATTCTATAATCGTGTATAAATGAAGGTTTCTGTTACCCTGGCCATGCAGATGTTATATACAGTAATACGGTACTTCTACAGTAATTCTTAAAGTATGGGATGGCTCTGTGGATATATGTATTGTACCATTGCATTCTGGGCCAGTTACTGATGCTCTCTGGGTATGCTGAAGAATCCATGAATCAATAGTTTTCAGAAACATTTGTCAGAGCTGTGACTATAAATTGTAATTTGAATTGTATTTAAAAAAAAAAGTATCAAGTCAGGTATCAGATCAACGCTGTATTAATAAAAAACTCTAAGCCCACTGTTGTTGTATCTTTGCTTTAACAAAGCATCTGCTTTTCTTACAGGTGATGAATTTTGCTAATGTTTGAAAGCTTTAGCAAAATTCATACTTGCCAATATTAGATTTTGCTCTGGTGAGATGAATACTTTCTCAATTACTTTTTTTTAAGCAGCCGTCAAAAAAACCCAACCCTTGAATTTCTAATACAGGAGTAAATGTATTACTTAGTGAAGACTACCACCTACCTTGATGTAACTGGGCGGTGGTGGAAGGGGAAGGAAAGATCTGAGCAAATGGAAGAATGTAAATCTAGGTCAAGGTCTTTGTTTTCTCATTGACATGCAGAATGATGATTTCAGGACCAACAAAACTCCATACTGTAAGCATGTACTTTTAGAAATAGACCTATTCACCTTCATTAGTGACATTTCATTTTCTCTTTGACTGACTTTAGTTCCTGACTGTGTTATGGTAATTCTTTTAGAAAGGCCAGTAATTATGGTTAGCGGTTAGTAATGTTATGGGTATTCACATAAATGACTGTAGTTCTCTTTAGAATTTTGACCTTATGTGCAGGGGAGAATCTACGAGCACCGGTAGAATTTATGTTGGTTTAGTTCAATTTGATTAAACTGCAGGGTGGATGCTGTTACTCAGGATACACATTCCTAGCTTGGTTTCTCTCCATTTGTTTGAATTAAACCAATTCAGACTACATATTCTGAATTAACTCTCTTTTGCAGGGATGTAATCCACTCTAATTTGGTATAAATTTAGATTTTCAACTAATCCAGATTATTTTTTCTCCAGATGAGTGTGTTTTGTTTGGGGTTGATTTAAATATCAGAATTTATAATTGAAGCAAGAAAGGCATAAGTGAAATATGGAAAATAGAGAATATATTAAAAAAACTACCCACAGTTACTGTCATGTTAAACAAACATCTGTCTTAAAAGCCAGGTCATTTAAGCAGCAGATTGTGTTTGTAAAAAAACATAATTTAGCCTCAGTAGTAAACTTGGCATTTATCCACATGGAAGGCCATTAATTTAAATTAGAGCAGTTCTACCAATGTTGTATACCATTTGTATGTTGATTCGGGGAGAAAATAATTTTTCATTTTTAGTTTATGCTGTTTTGGAAGTGATAGAAATAAACCCAAAGCAAATCCACTTTTGAAGAGTCTTACCATTGGATAAGAGAGTTTGTACAAAGAGTTACACTTGTGTAATTATACCAGTGTAACAAATAAGCACAATTCTAGAAAAGCTTTAAGCAACTGAAATAACCTTTAACTGGTTGTAGTAGTTGCTGATGGGAGCCATTATGAAAGGACCAAACTCCAAAAGAAATTTTTTTTTTATTACTATATAAAATTTAATTTAGAGATGATTGCCTAAAGCCAGAAAATTAAAAAATTAAACTGATAGAATTACCCAAGACAAATTTTGTCCCTTCAGCTATTTGTCCCCTGACATAAACCAACAAAACAGTACTTTAGGCATATTTAATCATAAGTAATCCCAGCTATGTGAAACCATTGTAAAATCGTCTGCATACACAATAGTCTGTATGCAATACAATAAATTAAATTAAAATTATGTTTTAAGTATCTATTTTTTAATTTTGTAAATTTTTTGCTTATTTTTATTATGTATTACTGTTAATTATTTAACAAAATGTTTAGTAAATTATTAATTAGATTTTTAAAGTTGTCATTAAAATGAAATTTAAATATAATTATGATTTCCAGTGATTTGAAACTGCCCACAGAATATAGCTCTGAAAATGTTTATATTCATGAGTACTCTTTTGAGACTGAGCTTGGAAGTTTCAGAGAGAGCAGGTTAAAAAAATAAGGAAGAATATACTTGACTGACTTTCTGTGTTGGAAGTTGTTTGGCTAGAAGTCCAATGTAAGTCACTATGGGGTACAAAAACGAGTTAAGATGGTAGGTGAGAAACACAGCTTCTTCTGTATTTCATGTTATTCTGTTAATCATTGAGATCCCATGTTCTGCTCTGTTTCTACAGTCACTGGTTAAATGGGAGCCACTCCTGGGATCTGAATGGTTTCTACTGACATAGACTTTGCATAGCAGCTCCATCACACCTGGAGGTTGCAATGAGTGGAGGAGGGGAGCAGCCTGACATCCTCAGTGTGGGAATCTTGGTCAAAGAAAGATGGAAGGTGGTGAGTATGCCTTCCTGCAATTCCTTCTTCTTTAAAATACGCTTTTTGAAAGGTAGTTTGTACTTCAAAATCTGCTTCTAAATTCTTGTGAGTTGTATTTTGCTAAATACTTAAGGTGAAAGGACTTTAAAACCACTTCTTTCTCTTATCCTACTTTAAAAATAAGTTACATGGATTTAAGGTGAGTTTTTTTTTTTCTGACAAGGACCTAGGAAAACTTTTAAATCCTGACTTAGTGCCTGTTTAGAGCACAACTGGAAGAGCCCTGTTAGTATATTGAATCCAATCAGCCAGTTATTGTGTCAGTCCTTTTTGGAAATCAGTTGTGTACCTTCTTGAAACTGGACAGATTGAGAGATTTGTTACCTCTTACAGGAAGACCTTTCAGGATCTTGCTGCTCTTCCAATTAGAAATTATTTTTGTTTGTTATATTTTGTAGCATAGGTATACTCCTGGCTGATGTGTGCCAGTATTGGCTTTACCATAAATAGCTCTGTCCCCTTTTTGATTTTTATGTCTTTCATTTACATCTAGAGGGAAATAGTATCCATTTGAAACTATTTTTGCTGGGAAAAAGAGTCTGAGTTCTTGTAGTTCCTTCTCTATTCCCCGATCACTTCAGAATTTTTTTGCTTGTGGATTTTTTTGAGATTAAAAAAAAATGAAAAAAACCAAGCAACATCATAATAGAAAGTTTTGGATATCTCTTTGTATTTAGTAGGCTGCGAATAGATACTGAATCACTATTTTTTGCACCATCTTTGATTTATATTACTCCCATATTTCAATATTTTATTTAAAACTGTGAGACTGAACACAGAAGAAACAGATTCATCATTCATTTCAAATTCATATAGAGAAAATAATTTCAACTATCTTGTACCCTTTTCTTAATTTAAAAATGGAAGAAGCTGATACTAGCTTTATGTAGGAAACCTTTATATTTCCTTTTGTGTAAGTAGAACCTAAATGGCTATCTTTGCAGTGTAAGTGTCTGTAAAATACTTTCTGGTATTGCATCTTAATATTGCAGTGAAGTAAACACTGAAAGCATAGTCTTCAATAGGATAAAATAACATTGTAAATAGCTCACAGTATACTAATGTACCACTATCCACAAAACTACTCGGTTGTCTGATATGTGCAGTAATAGTACTGTTTTCTTCAGGTTTATTTTCTTTCCTATGTAATGAAGAATGATGATCAGATCGATGTCTTTTGGAAAATTTTTAGAATAGACTCTTGCTCATCTCATGCGATTATACTTTTTGACTTGTATGTTTTCCAAATCAAGTATTACACATAGAGGAGTGCCAAATATTGTCAGTGGGTAACCCTTCAATTTCTTAATAGCAAACATTAAGGATTTCTTGATGGCGTCTAAGGCAATATACTTCTTTCTGAATTCAGGATTTCGTAGGACAGTCTGCCAGTGGAAGAAAATAGCATGCAAATCTTAGAAATTCCACTAGTGCTTATGTTCTGATTTTGTTCAGTGAGGGGGGGCTACGGTGATACCTTCTGCAGGAAACTGCTAGAAGTTGCTCCCCTTTGTCCAGTGGACTTGTCTGGGCCTAGGGCGGATCTGCTGCTGGCCAAGGCTGAGCCAATTGGTAGCAGAATGTTCCGTGATAACGTATTTAAGAAAGGAAAAACAGGAAAAAAAAAAGAGAAGAGAAGATGTGAAGAAGCTGAGTGGGTGCAGAGAGGCACAGAGTGGGAGGCACAGGCCTCGTGGGCCTTGAAGGCCTCACCCTCTGGCCTCTCACCGGGGGGCCGACTGGGCTGGACTTGGCCTGGGCCAGCTGCAAGAAGTGGAGAGGAGATGAGATGTGTGATGTGAAGAGATTCTGAGAGGTGCCTGCCAGCCTGTTGTGAAGAATTTTTCTTGTGAGAGGAATGGCTGCAGATGCCAAGGCCAGTGAAGAAGGAAGGGGAGGAGTGATGCAGCTCCTGGCCAAGATTTCCCTGCAGCCTGTGGTGACGACCATGGTGGAGCAGGTTGTCCCCCTGCAGCCCATGGAGGTCCACAGAGGAGCAGAGATCCACCTGCAGCCCGTGGAGGACCCCCTGTTGGGACAGGTGGATGCCCAAAGGAGGCTGTGGCCCATGGAGGGCTCACTGGGGCAGCCGTTCTGGAGAGACTGCACTCCGTGGAAGAGATGACCCATGCTGGAGCAGTTTCACGAAGGACTGTGGCTCGTGGGAGGGACCCCAGGATGGAGCAGGGGAGAAATGTGAGGAGTTCTTCCCCTGATGATGACGCAGTGGCGTGAAACAACGTGTGATGAACTGACCGCAACCCCCATTCCCTCTTCCCCCCTGTGCCGCTCGAGGGGGAAAGTAGTAGAGGTAATGTTAAGCCGGGGAAGAGGGAGGGGTGGGGGGAGGTTATCTTGTTCCCTGTCTCATTCTCCTGCTAGTTTTAGAAATAAATGAATATTTTTCCCCAAGTTGAGTCTGTTTTGCTCGTGACAGTAACTTTAAGGATTTCTCCCTGTCCTTATCTCAAACCTCAAGCCGTTTTTCTTATATTATCTCCCCCTATTCTCTCAGAGGGTGGGGGGAGTGAGAGAGAGACTGCGTAGTCTGGTCCCGATGGCAGCTGAACTATGACAGCTTAACACATCTATCTTAACATAATTAATAATGTTGTGTTAGGTCATAAGTGTTGAAGTTTTTTGCTAATGTTCTTGAAGCAATAGAGTACTTAAAAAAGTCCTTGAGTAGAAACATGAGGTGGTATAAACCAGTGGTCTTTCAAGTTTTGGTGACATTGAGTACTCTCCCTGATTATCAATAGTACTTCTTATTTTCCTTGTGGAACTCTCCCAGTATCCATCTTTCTTTTCCCCCATTGAAGAATGTCAGCTCTGTAGTATGATGGCATGAGATTATTTTGTTGTAACTAGTTTAATAAAAAACCAAAAGGTACACATTCTGGAAGTTATCTAAAGATTTGCAGCTGAAATGCAGTTTTCAGATCTTTTTTCAAGCCCTTGGTCTCTATAGTTGCGAAAACGTACCTGGAATTTGTGGACACGAACATTTAAAAAATCTATGCTCAATTAAATTTTATTTTAACCTAGGCATCCTTTAGGGTAATTCTATTTGAAAAGTAAGAATAGAAAAGACATTATAAAAATATTTTTTTCCTCAGTGACACCCTCCTTCTGTAGTGGTCTCTGTATCGATTAGCTTTTGCTATTACCCTCTGTCAGTGCCTTTTCTTGTCCCTCTTTGCATTGAAACTTTTATTACAATCCTGACTTGGAGACACTTGATTGTAATGATAATTGTTTTTAGGTAGATTTAAGAATATCATTCAATGTGCAGTCTAAGGAAAAGTATCAAGATAAAACATACTGGAATTTTTTATCCTTTAGACTTGAAGCATACAAAAAGATAGGAGGGAAAGAGAGGTTGAGTTTGGGGTGAGAGATGCTGTATGCAAAGAAACAGAAGCTTGAAACTGATGTACAATATGGAGAATGCAGTGCAGGTGTAAAAGGGCAACATGGTCCTTGTGAAGGTAAAAGATGTTGAGCAGATGTGGCAGGAGGCCAGTGTGATTGAACAGCTAACTCCTGTCAGAGCTCAAAAACAAAATGCAAGCCAGCAGACAGTGGAAACAGGGATGGGCTGCTCAAGATTAATATGGAGACATTGCCTCTGTTTGTTGGGATGAATATATACAAAAGCTAGAGCTCAGCTGGGAGGTAATACTGGTGAGGGATGTGAAAAGTAACAAGAAAGGCTTCTACAGGGACATTGGCAGCAAAAAGAAGACCAAGGAAAGTGTGGGCATGTTGCTGAATGCGATGTGTGACTCAATGACAAAGGGTGTGGAAAATATTTTTTCTATAATCGAAGAGACGTTCATTTGTGCCTGGAATTATTGACGTCATTATTGGATGTATGTTAATGATTGTGGTGTACTTTATCTGAGGGTAGAAATTGATCTGTTTATTGTAGTAGTGTGATGGTGTATTTGTTTTTTATTTTTGGTGGGGTTTTTTGATTAATTATTATTATTTTTTTTTAAAGCACACAAACAGAAAAAAGAACCAACAACCTTTCAGAGGCATTCTTTCTCAGTCTGCCCATTTCTCAGAGCTGGTAAATGAAGTTATATGATAAACTGCTGTAAGTTTGTATAGGGGTGAGGATGACTATGTCATCTCTTTTCTTTTCCCCTTTCAGCTTTTTCACTATACATTCACACTCTCTGTTGTGCTTGTACTATGCTGAAAATTCAGGTGCTTATGCTGAAAACTACAGTCATATCAATGTCTGTGTTTAACTGTTGGAGCCCTGTCAATAGCTCAGAACTTGGGCAAAATAATGGCATTCCCAGACTGAGAGGTGGGATGGAAAAGTGCAGACTTAAAATGGCCAAATTAGTAATGAAACCACATCTTTGAGAGATATGCATAGATACACACATACTTTTAAAAAAATATATACATATCTATAATTCTGTTAAAACTTGCTATTTTCCCCATTATTTAGATGACAGATCTCTTTCCATTCTGTAAGGACTAACAGTCTGCATCTATTAAATACATCTGACTGCAGCCAAGTTATACTGAGTATTTCACTGGACTTGAAAGGTTTCTATTTCTCATGGTTTGTCATTATTTCAGAATTAACTCTAGATTCTCACCTGCGTAGTACATTAAACCAGTCATGTCCAAAGACAAAATCTTCTTATTTAGGATTTGTGATACTCTGTACTTGAACTTGTTAAGCAGGTTAAAGAGTAACAGGCTTAAGCCTGTGCTGGTAGTATGCATGGTTCGCTGCTTCAGATAAAATATACAGCCTGTGGAGAGGAGACAGCATTTGCTAACAGGTAGTGTGCTTGTTAGAAAGAAAAGAACCTGTGAATTTGCAGTCAACAGTTGTTGCACTAGAAGTAGATATTTAGGTGGGTTACTTCTGTAGGCTTGAAAATGTGCTGTGCTGTCTATCATATGCACTTTTTAAAAATTGACAACAAATTGGCCAGAAGTGAGTAATGTAGATAATGCTGTGTATCTTGGACCATGTTTTTCTTATCTTAAGAATATTGAAATAGCAGTTAGTTGCGATGGTAAAAGATCTTCAGGACAGAAAGTGCATGATGAAATATTGAGTATTGCTGTAATCATACAGAATAAAAATTTAATGCGATATGACTTCAAGAATGCAAGTGAACAAGATGAGTATTTTATCTGTTATCTTCTTTATTCTTAGGGCTCTAGGCTATTTTAAAAATTACTTTTCCTTCTCAGTCAGGTGGCTGATTGTCTGGATTAGGAGACATTACATTTGTTTTCAGAATCTGAAGTTAGGTCAGTATATTGCTGATTTCTAGATCCCTGGAATATTTAGACAGCATTTAATGCAGTGTAGTCATACAACCTTAGCAACTGTATGTTTTCAAATGACATTTAGAAAACCATGTCAGTTCTTTCAAGGCAAAATATAATAAAAATACAATATTGTGTGTTTCTTAGGGTAAGTTCTTTTTTTGGTCTCCTTTTCTCGTTTATCAGCTTTAGAATCGTAGCTCCAGGGGAGATCACCGTATAAAAGCACTACATGAAATTTCATTGACATTTTTGATACTGAAAACCAGATAAGTTTCTGTTCCCTGTGAACATTTAAAGCAGAGTGAAAACACAACTATTAGTATTTGCTTTGAATGTAGTACAAACTAATTAATATGCCAGGAGCATTCTTTTTACCTCTTCTTAAAAGAGCAGAAACTTTCAGTGGTGCAGGTTTCTTTAGTATGTCTGTTAATAAGAGTGGTATTGGTGAACCATAAGTAAATGTGAGTAACATTTAAAATATATATTCAAAAATCATCTTAGCCATTTCTTATCATTTATGATTTGGGTGTTACGTGTAAGTCACTGCATATAATAGAAAATGCTGTCTCTTTTCTGTAAGTCTAAGAACTTTTATACCTTTAGTATTCAGTGTGTGTATTTCTGGAGGAAAAAAAAAAAGACATATTTCAAAAATGTCGTTGTGCATTTGTATTTGAAGGTCTCTGGGTAGTATGTGAGTATTTGAGGAAAGACTTTATTGAGCATGCTGACTTTGATCAGATTCATGCTGGGAATGCTAATGCACTCTTCTATTGTATTAAATACAAGAAGCTTAGTGAAGATGAAGATCAGGTGTATTAGGTGTTTTCCTAGAATTCTCTTTCAGAGTGTGCTTAACCATACCTTTGTAGATTATTCAGTAGCTCTTTTAAGTACTGGAGGGTAGAATTATGTTATTTTAAAATCTATTAGTAATACAACAGAGTTTGCAGTATGGCAGGCAGTACAAAGAAGTATTGATGTTTTGTTTCCTTTCTCTTCTCTCCTCTTTTAAATATCTCTTGTTCCTTCTTTTTTTTTCCCAATATAGTTGAGGAAAATAGGAGGCGGAGGATTTGGAGAAATTTACGATGCACTGGACTTGCTTACTCGGGAAAATGTGGCACTGAAGGTTGAATCAGCTCAGCAGCCAAAGCAAGTGCTGAAAATGGAAGTAGCTGTGTTGAAGAAATTGCAAGGTAGGGCTTGCAAAAAGCCCTAATATATATATATAAAAAATCATTATAATCTCTGTTTAGTCATAGTTTGAGTAAATATTTGCCATATTTTGCAGGTTAACGCTAAATGGTTATTAAAAGTGGAAAGAAGTTCTTTCAGCTTCTGAAAGTTTTGCTACAACGAACCTTTTATTTGAAACAGGATGACATGAAAATAAAAAGAATAACAAAAAAATTAAATTGCTGTAAAACCTGTGCTCAATTATAGTTGATTCTGGATCTGTATCTTGTCCTTATCTTTTTTTCTTTAGACTTTGTTGTTGTTGTTGTTAGCGTTTTATTTCCCCTTCTAAGATGGTCTTTTTCTGTACTATCTAGCATTGAATATTTTTGGGTCCTTTGCATAGCATCCAGGATAAGAATATTTGTGGTTTCTTGCCTTTGCAAGTATTGCCAAGAATAACTCTAATGTTGAAATGGGAAATGTATTTAAAACCCCCCTCACAAACAAACATAAAAACAACTTTACAGTACTGTAACTTGTAGAAAAAAATTATTGGCATGTAAAGTCCTGAAATACTTTCAGGGTTAAGGTCCTTGACCATTCAGAATCACAGCTTTGAATAGTCACTTTTGACATACCTTTAAATACTTCAGTGTCTGAAGCTATCAATACAGAGAAGTATGCCATGGCTTCTCTTCATTGTTTTTCACAATATAAGATTGTGAAAAGAAAGTTTAAAGAGTGATTTTTTTTTTTTTCCTTGGGGAAAAACAAAATTTGAATCTGTAAGACTTTGACTTATACTGTCTCTGTCAGCAGCCCCATTTTTCCAAACTCTTAGTTTGAATAGAACAAAATTTGTATGACATATGGTGCTGCCTAGTCTGCTGTAAAGGTCACATTGCAGCAGAAATTGACAGCCTCTATAGATTTAAGAGTGCAAGGGTGTCACATGTCACAGTTTTAACAAACTGTTCCTATGTTTATACATTTTTAAAGAATTTCACAGGACCATCTAGTATTATATACTCAAGCAAGGAGATTCAGGGACTGCATATTAGCTTTCTTTGAATTTTAGAGTTTCTAGTCCAGAGAAGAATAGTAAATTTTGGTCTTACCATTTGTAAATTTAGAAGCTATTTGTCAGGGTTCTTGAAAGAAATTATCTTAAAGATCATAAGTTTGGAGAAGAAAAAAGTGCTCTAGAACTCCTGAGTTTTAAAATACTCAGAATTAATTTCTCAGGCTTTTTTTTTTCTGCACACATGAACTTGATTCTATTTTTAACAAAAACCAGAGTCTTTAAAATGATATAGACGAATCAGCTAAAGTAAAAAAGAAAATAATAATAACTGAAATAAAATATTGGAATTTGGTGGTACTACAATGCCAATGTATTTGTGAAAACGTAATTTTATATGTGACTGCATACATGAAGTGCTCGTTGACTTGGACTCTGAATTTAAGTATAGTGACATTTGATTTAAGATGTTAAAAAAAGCTTATTTTCTTAGTAAAATATTTTTTTTTACCTTTTTGAAATCCCAAAATACTTGCTGAAATAATAAAATCTTATTTCTGCATAATTGCCACAGGGCCTTACAGAAGTTGCAATTTTCTTATCAGTCTTCCTTTGGGAGTATAATTCCTTTAACAAACCAAGTCTTCCTGCTGAAGAGTCTCTGGTTCTACTGAATCATGGGAAATGCTGTCTGGATGAAAAGAACAGAGTAATCAATTGCCTGAACAACAGATGCACTGAGGCAAATAAACCAAATAACTGAAAGATCTTATGGGGTTTATGTAGTATTTATTTTCTCAATATTATATATCTCTGAGAAAACAAGAAATAGAAGTTTTTATGTAACTGTAACCCCGATTTTATATGAGATCTTTAGAATGAGCTCTTTTGACAACCTTCCTTATGAGAAAACAATCTAAATATTATTCCTTAATTTTTATCTCTTATTATTCTCTTGCACAGTGAGGGAAAAAAATAAAAATCAGTGGTTCCATGATAGTAACACTAGAGGTGACCTTAAGTCATTGCTGTGCAAGTTCCACATTACACTGTAACTGGTCTGGTTTTGTAGATGATCAGGAAAGTGTCTACAGTAAGAGGTGAGTCAAGGGTAAACCTTTTGCACGTATTGAGATTTATATTTTGCACAGATATGTAACTTTATTTTTACATGCATATATTTTTATCCATACTTAAAGGATTGTTGCTAAATAAGATTATGGTAGAGAAGATTTTATGTTTTATGTAAAATCTTGGCTCCTAGGAGCCATTTCAATTAATTTTCCTACCTTCACAAGTTTTCGGTATGCAAGAGCTTAAAAATTTGAAGCTAAGAGAAAATCAAGAAAAATGGACAAATATGGGGAGTAGAAAACAATTTTATCATTGCTTCTTGAAGAATATTTTTTATTAAATGCTTCATTTGCCATGTAGAATTTTTTTTGTATTTTAGCAAGTTTTTTTTTTTTATGGAGATTCAAAGCAGGTGAAATTGTAAATGGTTCTTTTAGGATATTTTTGTAACAACCTTCTAATAGCATACATCCTCTGAGGCCAACTTTTATTTAGTTCTTCTATCCATTTTTGGCGTCTGTGTGTATATATCTGTATGTATATAATTACTGTCCTTTTCTCAAAGGGCTTATGTTCTCTTACTTTCAAGGTGTTCTAGCTACCTTGGACATAAATCAGAGGAATGAATGTAATTGTTGTGAAAATCCTTTTTCTTGCAAACACTTGACAAGTTTGATCTGTGAATAGTATGTAATGACAGACAGTGGACTGACAGTGTCATTCAGAATTCTCTTGATGTGTGGATCTGATTTTTTTTTTTAATATATTTATTATCATGTACAATTTCTGGGAAAATTATGAAGAAACAGGCTTTTAGAAAGAATTAACCAAGTGTAGTATGTCTCAATACAGCAAAACAGCTCTCCTAGTCTTTGCTAAAGTAAGGCACACTCTCAAGGTTATAAACGTGCTTTTGAGTGTTTCTGAACTAGAATCTGTGAAACTGAGATGAGAATAGCTGCTGGTACAGGCATGTACTATTTTTTTTTTTTTAACTTTTGCTCTCAGAAATTTTGAAAATTAAAACAGTGCAGTCATTCATTGCAGGGGTGAAATGAGTCATAACTTTGTAGGTATGCAGCACAGAGAATAATGAAAAACTTTCAAAGATGACCCTGATCTAGCAAAACATGCTTAAATATGTGAGTAGTTATGAGACTTCTCTCTTAATTATGAAGGAGGAGTATGTTCACTGATACAGCCATTTCATACACTGATACAGCTTAGTCATCAATTGCATTTTTTTCTTTTCTGCCAATGATGCTGTCTCCTGTTTATTGTTGTCAGAATACTGTTTAACTCTTTAAGCTCTTTTATGCTTTCTTTTAAAGAAATCTGCTGCAACAGATGGTTGTTTTGTTTAATCATGTTGTTGAACCATCTGTTCACACAGTCAGATGGGAGAAGACAGATTTAGCAGATCTCACTCAGTAAGAGCGAGATTCACTCAGTTGGTTTCCGTCTCACACAACCTTACAGACTTCTCCCTCACTCATTTACAGCTCTCTAGCATAATTTAGTGATGGTTTGCATCTGGTGTAGGCTGAAAAGCTAGCTGAAGTGATACATTGCAGCCTGGGGAATGGCATGTAGACTTCATACCTTCCCTAGGAAGCTTTTCAAGGGCATAATTGTTCACTGCAGCCTGTTACCATCTTCTCCCTCTGCTCCCGAGCCATGTGGCTCACAGGTGTAAGAGAATACTGTTTTCTGGCTGAGGCAAAAGGAATGGTATCTGCAAAGGTGTAATAGGTGCAGATAGTGGCATATAGCCACTGGAGTGGTGGAGGATCATGCTACTTGAATAAGGTGTACAGACCCTACTTCTGTCTTTCCCATTTCTTCAGATTTCTATAAAATTTAGTTTCCAGAGAACTTACCACACAACTAGAGTTGCTGCTCCAGTTAAAATGTGGTTTCTCTGACCAAACTGGGTTTTGGACGTTTACTGAATTTGTCGGATGAAATCTGACTAATACATGTTTCTTTTGGAGATGTTCCTTCAGCATACCCACAGTGGCTGTAAAATGAATCATAAATATTTGAGATAAGACTTCATTAACTGGAAACTGCAGCAATGAATAGATAAAATTTCATCTTGACAAATTAGCTGCAAATCCTTTTTCTTCATAAAATTATACTGTCTCTAATATTGCCTGTCTGCCTTAAACAAATGGGTGGAAAGGAAAAGTGGAGGAAAAGCAGTGATACTTACAGCTTAACACTTAAGTATTTGCAGAAGTTGTAGAGATTTCTTTAAAAATAATTCTTTAAATTATTTTGAGGAATCCTGTACCATTTCTTTGTTTAAATGTATCTATTTTAATTGTATGTGGCATTGCTTCCTGAGGAAGCAATGAACAGGCAACCACTCTTCTGTCAAGTGAAGTGAGAATATTCAGAACCTGTAGGGGCAAGTTTTACGGTTTTGATGAACCTATGAGTCTAGCAGTAACAAAAAGTCTCCCCAGATGTGTAGCTAGCAGTGGTGATGTTTTGAAAGCAGTAATGGCTTTTCTAATTTTTTTAAATTGCTTTTCTCCTATCATTTCCTTTTTTTCTGTTTATGACATTATGGTAACCCTGTGGGTAAAGAAATTAATGAAAGAAGCCTTAGGTGGCATAAATTTTACACAGCTGGTAGCAGTCACTTGTGACCATCAGCTTTCTCTTGACTATAGCTTCCACGGTGTCTGAAAGGAAGGTAAATGCCCTGAGAGACTTAAACCCTACATTTTAAAAGATTTTTTTAAATGCAAAACATGACCCACAGGTAACTGCGACTATTTTCTTTCATTGCTGCAACTGTAGCTAATAGAAAAAGAGGAATGGTGGCTAGGAATATTGTCCGTAATAAACCACCAGCTTTGCAAGAAAATAACCTTTTTCCAAGCCAAAATGGCTCAAATTTGGGGACCTTTAGGCATGTTGCCATGTATATTTTCTTATGGAAGAGTGATAGCTGTGGTAGGGCTGCCTATTTTATGGGAGAAAACTTTTATTTAATTGGAGGTGGAACTGACATTGGTTTTACAGCTGTTGAATTGTGGGGATGGGGAGCTTACTTAGTTTTATTTCTTTAGAGATCTCTAATAATCTCTTCCAGTAATTTGCTAGGTATTTAAAGGAATAAACCACAGAATTTCATTGTTATTGGCTAATTTGCTTCTTTTTCTCTCAGGGAAAGATCATGTCTGTAGATTCATTGGATGTGGAAGAAATGACAGATTTAACTATGTGGTCATGCAATTGCAGGTCAGTACATCAAATAGAGGTTCAAGTTTTGCTTGTGTGTTTTGGTTTATTAGCCAAGCATATATGAAAATACCAGTAAATTTTTAGAGGATGACAAATTAAAAAAAAAAACCACCCCAAAGATCTTGAACACACTTTACTGAAAGATGTGATCCTGTGACAAGGGATAAAATGGGTGATTAGCACTTAAAATTATGGGATTATTGTCCTTTATCATCTTGGTGAATATGAATACTGGAAAAAGAAGTGTACTGTAGTTCGTACTGTTGGTCATCCGTTCTTTTGACAGACCAAGAGTTCTGTGATGTCATGGGGATGCATTTCCTAAGTAGTATATTTTACATCTGGTTAAGTAATCTAAGATATACTGTATAATTAAATAATTTACCTACTTTTCCTTAAAGAAATGAGTGTAAAGAAGTCTTTGAGCATTTTCTCAGCGACCTTTTTTTCAGATATGACACAGATAGAAGACTAGTACATACACTGTTAATATTCTAATAGAGATTAGTTTCATCCATGTTATTTAGGAGTAGAAAGATACTAAGATTCATATTTTCAAAAACAGATTCTAAATTTAATGTTGGAGATACTTAGGGACATACTGCACTTAGGTGAGATGTGTTATCCTTGAATATGAAAATAGGTAGTGAGCATATTCCATGGTTAACCATGAACAGCTAAAGAAGTAGTAGGAAGACATTACTCTATCTGTGAACCTTGGAACTAGTATTTTTAAATGAAAATGTCCTTTTAATTTGATCAGGGTCGTAACTTGGCAGACCTGCGTCGGAGCCAGTCTCGAGGAACATTCACCATTAGTACCACTCTGCGACTTGGGAAGCAGATTTTGGAGTCTATTGAAAGTATTCATTCTGTGGGATTCCTGCACAGAGACATAAAACCGGTAAGTCTATCCATTAAAACAAAACAGGCAAGTAATATGTGGTCATTAGATGGTTGCATAAGTAAGAGCAAGTTCTATACTAGATGTTAAAATGGAAAAATGAGAAGGGATAGAAAATTTAATGTTTATTCATCAGATAGTACAGATTTCTGTTAATTAACGTTGGATTACAACAACATTAAACTTTGGTCTTTATCATCATTGTTTCCAGTTACTTAGCCCTCCTTGCAATTTTCTGTAGATAAAACTTCCAACTTTTATCTGTAGCGTAATGCAATCAAGAGTATTTGCCGTGAGATATGATATAATGAGTTTGGTTAATGGTAATTAATATCTTGACATAATAAATCTAAGAGAATAGATTCTAACTGTAGGGTGTATTTGTAAGCTCTTCAATAGCAGTTTTTTGATATTTAATATTTTTATAACAAACAAGGAAAGAAAAGACACACTGTAAGAGAAAACTATTAAATTGTTTTATTGTGCAATTCTAATAAAATGAATGTTGTCAAAATGTCGTGAGGACAGTGCCTTCCTAATAGCATCACGTTTTTGTTCTTATTATTTTTTTTCTGGTTTTCTTTGAATTTATTCCTGAAGTTGCATCAACTATTATTAATATTTCTCTATATTAAAAATATAATTAGAACTCTGAACTTTGTAAATTTGTAAATTAAAAAAAATAAGCAAATCTTGTATTTTCCAATAGATGTAAATATGGCTGGTTATATCTGGCACATATAGCTAAATTTCCTGTCAGCTGAATTATGTTTACATAAAACCTCTGATAACTTTCGTTACATGAGGGAATTTTTGTTTTCGTCACTTGATCCTTGCAACTTTTTGTAAAACTTGTATTCTCCCTGACTCATCCCCAAGACTTCATTTAATAAGAAAAGGACACAGAGGCAGTCAATGTCAAGTAAAATAGGTGAGGAGGAGTTAGCTGGAGTGCAAGATTTTAATGATGAAAACAATTCAAGTTTTGAATGGGAAATATGTTCCTTTCTGGCTGGCAGGCAGGATGGATTGGGGACATCTTGTTATCTGGCTGCATCTTAGAGTCTGTGGGCTCAAACACAACAGAAATGGAGAATGCTGTTACAGGGTGGAAAAAAATGGAAAATTAAATGTTGAGCCAGGATAAACAGCAGCGCGAGGCAATATATTAGATTCATAAAAGAAGCAACTTTTGTTCCCGTTTAGGAGTTATATTGTGACTTACATATGCAAAAGAAGGCACAATTGCTTTCTAGCATGTAGTTTTCCTGGCTTGAAAATACAAGTCTGTTTTATCTTTCATTGTTTACCTTTTAGATAGATTATACTGAAAGCAAGCTTTGTGCTGAGCTGAAATCTTGAAATCCTTGTTTGGTTTTTTGCCTCGTGATGAATCAGGCAATGCTGAGATTCTGTTCCATTTAAAAATAATCTTGATCACACTCATTTCAATTCATGGTTTTGATTGGTTTTTACCCTCAACCTTTGATGTTGAAGCAGCTGTGAATTTCAGATTTATTTAGAAAAGTACTGCTTGTTCACTTAATGGAAAAGGAAAAGTAGTTTTTCTAGACTTAATTGCATTAAGCTTCCAGCTTGCTCAGATGTGTAGTTTCAATTCCGTTTCACAGAACTTGTTTTTAGCTTTATCTCTTTTAATATCACATAATCTATTTTAAGGGGATTTGGTGGGTAGCGACTTGAACCAATTCAGCCACTGTGTTCAAACATCATAAACTAGTGGTGTCAAATTTTTTTTTTGAAGGGCTAACATGGAATGTTAATCCGTAGAGGCAAGTAAGAAAATTTACTGAAGCTTTTCAGAATGAATTACTTCCTTAAGTCCTCACTGACTTTCTAGCTTTCACTGTTTGTTTGGGTTTGTTTGTATGTTTAAGTCTAGTTTTTCCCCCTTCTATGAAAAAGAAAAGGCAGTTTTCACCCCTTATTCTGCATTCTGCATTATGATATTAGTGCATTTCTTTAGATGATCTTGTTAGTCCCTAGGCTGATAGTTTTTTGAAATGTCCAAATCAAAAGATGTGAGTGGATGAAATAGTTAGAAAATTCTTGCTAAAAAATAATATATTCTAAGTGACAAAGTATGGTGACAATCTCTTTGGACCATGTAGGCTGCTGTTCAGATATGCTAAGCTGGATGTCTGATTTTCACAACAACTTTTTCCTCAAATTAATAGGAGTTTAGTAGAACTGAAAATACAGAAGGAAGGATAGACAAGTAGAACATGGATTTTCTATGATTGTGTTGCTTCATTAATATGTGCACATGTCAAAACGTGTATGTGTGTATATCTATGTCTATCTGTGTTTTTCTTCCTAGTCTAACTTCGCAATGGGACGTTTTCCTAGCACCTGTAGGAAGTGTTATATGCTGGATTTTGGCTTGGCACGGCAATTTACCAACTCGTGTGGGGATGTCAGACCAGTAAGATTTTTTCACAGTTGTCAATTTGATTAACTGAAGTGGTAATATGCTGTCGTCCTTTTTTTTTTTTTTTTTTTTTTTTTTTTTCCTTCTTCCCTGGAGGACTATGGGAGTTGCATTGAACTGGTAACTGATCTAAACTTGACAAACATAATCCCAAATCAGAAACGCTATGTGATTTATTGATTATATTAAAAGATTGGCAGTTGGGAATGAATCAGGTTTCTGATTTTTGGCATGAGGCAGAGATCTAGTCTATGATTTTTTTGGGGTAATCTATCTTTTGATTCGGAAAATCAAGTGACAAATAGGTTTTCATTAAATATCAGAGCAGTAGACCAGAGCTGAATTTCACTTGGTATTATATATTGCATTAAGAAAAAAAAAAAAAAATCTGTGTAGGAGAAAAAAGTCAAACACTAAAATGAATATATAGTCTTCTGAAAGAGAACATTGGAATAATTACAACAATGATAGAACACTAATTATAGTATGTAACAGGACATACTTAAGTGTAGTTGATGTGATCCCATGTGATGCAGTGTGAAGAAAATTCTAGATAAAATATTATCAATGAGGACGTTATAATTTTAAGTACAGTAGAGCCTCCCTAATTCACTGGTGGGCAGTCCTTTTGTTAATTTCAAAGTTTGAAAATGACGCGTCAGTACATGGTGATGTTTTAAATAAATGTATTTTCTTTGTTAATCTAGTTCAGTTTACGTTTTGATGGTAATACTGAATAATGTACTAGTCAATATTGTGCAGGATATTTATTGATGTGATGCGATTTCAGTGGTAGGAACCATCTCTACAGGATTTTCAATTTTATTTTGCCTAAAAAGCTGAGAAAGTGGCAAATTTTTGTGTGCAACTTATGAGGTATGTGAATTAGTAAGGTAAATTAGTGGGGTTCTGCTGTACTCTGTTCCTTCAGCCATAATGCTGGACACTGCAATGAAAGCAAAGAGCAGGGGAGACCAACAGAGTGGCTGCTGCTGTTGGAAAGGTGAGCTAAACATTTTAAGTAGCTTTAAAATTTTTTTCTTTATTTCTCAATGTTCTTGTTGTGTTCTGTTTGTTTCATTGCTTATAATGTTTTTTCTAACTGACCTGTAATTTTGAAGACCCAACAATTCCCAAGATTCTGTAATTTCTATATATACACACACCAATGGTAGTATTTTCAGAAAAAAATACGTGATAACAACAGAAAATTTAATATTTTTGCTATTCTTGCTTTTGTAACAGTTCAGCTCTTGCCTTTTGTTTTTCATTGCAGTGCCCTACAATGTAACTGAAGTAATTCTTCAAATTAATCTGTTTAGAATTTTCTGGCAGTGTAATCCATATTAGTAGAGTGGCGGTGAGGTGGGGGGAGAAAAGACAGTAGTTTTATTTGTAGTTAATAGTCAGAAATGGCTCTTGTATAGATAACAACTATACTGTTGGCCTTGCTTACTAATAACATTTCTTAATATTTTCATTAAATATGCTATATGCTTCTCCTTAAGGCTATCCTCCTTCTAAACTTCATTAGATTTCTTCAGCAGATACTGCAAATAACCTGGAACAATGTAAAAGCATGTTCTCCAAAAAACATAGTACTCTATTGGTAAGAACCTGTTTCTTAGTTAAGGTTGATTATTAGATTTTTATGATAAGCCTAATTTTCTGTATACCTGACTTCTGCAGAAAGAAACGAGTCCCATTGAGATTTTACATATCACCCTTAAGTCCTTGAATTTCCATGATGTGTTATAAAGAATCAGAAGAGAAGTTTAGGAAGTTATAGTATTAGGTTTTAGTCCTTTGGCAGCTTTGTTTTTCCCCTAACAGTAAGGAATTCCTGGTGGCCATAAATCTGTTTTTCCAACTCAGAAAGATGGAAAAGGCTTATATGGATACTGTTGAAAGCAGGAGAGTTTGACAGGACTGTACTTCCTTCCAGAAATCATTGGCCAGCACCAATGGCTAGCATATACATTACAACAGGTGGAGATAAAAACTTGAGTTAGCTTCAAGACTGGCAGAGAAAAAATGCGTTGTATAGTTCTTTGACAAAATGCAACTTAGACTGGCAAGGGAGTTGAAACTAAAAGGCAATTACAAGAATAAATTATCATCAGTTGTATAGTATGAATATTCTTGTTAATATAGGTAGTATTCACTTGGCTGAAGTTCAAACAAGAAGTTGAAAGGAGGTCCTTATGGTAAGGAAGACTGCTTTCTTTTGTGAAATCAGGTCAAGAAGCAAAGAGGAAATGAGAAATTTATCAAACCATTAAGCTACTCAACACTAAACTCTTAGTTAATTCCAGTACGTTGTACCAAGATAGAGGAATGCAGCAGTTGATAAGGTGTTCTTGTTTCAGATCTGTTATAAGAAGAGGAATTATAGAATTTGGGAATCTGTGACTTTATTTCAGTATTTGACTGAAGTATGTGCTAGTGGTACTGATATGTTCAACCATCCATTTGGACCCTTCTGCATTCCTGTTAAACCTGTGCTTATTCTAGTCTGAATCCCTTCTTTTGTCCCTCCTCTCTGGTTTCCTTTCTACATCCACCTCCTCATATTGCTTTGCTTCCAGTTAGACTAATTTCTCTCCTTGCGGTTTTGGTGCCCATTGGAATAGTGTGATGCAGCTAAGTGAAGTTTTCTTTGCTCTCAATTTCTTTTATTTGCACCACAATGAAACCTGAAAGCATTCTGAAGGAGTGAGAGAAAAGAAATTCAGGCTGTTGCAACTCTGGATTGAATTATGGCAAGAATACTGAATTATGTCCATCATGACAGACAGAACATACAAAGAATTTAGATGGCTGATTCAGACAGAGCTGTATTGAGTTTGTGTGAAGTTTAGTTTTTCAAAAGCTCAGGCATAAACACTTCTGGATGGTTAGTAGAATATTCCTTGACATCATCATCATACACACTCAGATTTCTCCTTGTCTGTCTTCATTCCAGGGCACATTTGGGCTATAGGCTTCCTAGAAGTTGTTACAGGAGTTAATAAACAAAACATACATTTGTTTCAGTTGCATTCAAGAACAGTTTGAAATTATTTGCTAAATATAAAGCAAGCTGCTACAAAAACAGTCATCTGACATGAAGAATTTAATCTTAAATTGGTAATACGCAGAAAGTTTCAAGCAGGATCTGATATGGAAAGTAGTGGCCAATGTTTAAGTACAGATTTTACTACAGGTGCCATGTATGGCATTGAAGTTCACAAACGGGCAGCAGTGCTAATAAGTCTGGAAAAATGTTGATGAAGTTGTAGCAATATTCCAATAAGAAATATTTATGCTTTAAAGTCAAAATGAAGATTCACTCAGGTTAGAGAACGTAAATATTTTTGGTGCTATCTGCAGTAAGTACTTTTTTATTTAATGTTGTTATTACAATAGTTACCAAACATACCTATTTTCATTACAGAAAATGCATTGATGACAGACACTTTCCTAGCATGGACTTAGCTCTCCCTCATCTTTTCTACAGTGTAAAGACCCATTCTGAACATTCTGTTTCTTCATGTGCACTTACCTGTCTATAATACTCCGAATCACAGAATCTTTAAGGTTGGAAAAGACCTCCAAGATCATCAAGTCCAACCATCAGCCTAACACCACCATGTCCACTAAAATCATAGCCTAGGGAACTAAGTTTCCCATGCATCGTATTAATTTAATTGCAGGATTTTAATAAGTTATCATAGACTCATTTTGGGCAAATTTTACAGTATCGTTGGATCTATTTGTGTTCACTGCAGTCTATTCTCTCATTCTGCTGCCTTGCTTTTCTACCTTCCTGAGATGGCTGCAGAATTAAGTTAAAAGCAGATCTATCTTACATGATAAATTAAATTACGCTCTAGAGTAAATATATGTTTTTACAGCAAAAATTGCTCCCAGAATTTTTGTGCGCTACGGGCAAACAAAGCCAGTGTTTAAGTACTGCTTATTTCTGTTTAACTTGAGTGTAATCTAGCTTTTTCTCCTTTGTGGGAGCACTCATTTCTTGAATTCTCATTTGATGGTTGTTCATTGCTAAAGAGAAGTTTTAAAATGAGACTTTTAACACATTAACTAGAATAAGAATGTATTTTAATTTATGATTTCTCATGAAATAAAGTAAGGTTTATCTCACTGGTTTGTTTCTTCTGCTGTTGTTTACCATAAGTAGTGTTTATTGCAAAGTTTACAACAAATAAAGCTACTCTGGTTCAATCTGCCTTGAAATTAATGGGGGTTCATTTATTAGTAAGTTGAAATTATTTTGTGTGTTAAAAATATGTATTAATTAAGTTATCTAGGGATCTTGATTACATTAAGCTTGCAAAGAAAATTGCTTAGGTAGATTAGTCTATGACTGAAAGAAAATTATTAGCTTATCTTTACTGAGAGATGTTAGCATCCCAAATTTAAAAATTTCTGTAATAATGCCATCAGAACTAATATTTAGCTTCTCCCATGCCCATGTGATAACAACATACTGCCTATTGACATCTTCTTTTCCTGTGCTGTTTTTTCTCAACATTACTAGCTTTTGTCTCCTATGATTCCTGGCAGCTTTCTCTCCTTTTCTCTTTTTTTTTTTTTTTTTTTTCCATTTTGCATTAATACAAATCTTAAACCTGCATCCATGTAGTTTCTGCCTCTTTATCTTTGGTGACAGTCTTCCTTTATCTGACTTTCTTCTGGCTCCAGCTTCTTTCAAAATTTAATTTCAAATCATCTTTCCTCAGCGTATCCCTCTCTAGTTTTATGTTCCATCCTTTTCCCCTTTTTCTTCAGATAGCCTCATTCATAAAAACGTTTTTTCATCTCCATGCACATGATTCACATTCATGATGCCACTGTTCCAATACTACTTCCTTCTGTTCAAACTAAAACTGTCATCTGTCTCTAGTATCTTTGTGAATATCTTATAATGAACACAAACTCAATGTGTTCATAGTCTCCTTTCTCCTGTGCCAACCACTCAGCACTACTTCATTATAATCACTGCGTGCCACCATCTTCCTGTCACCAGTGCTTACTGGCAGTTTTGACTTGGTATGTCTTTACATCCAGTCTATGTATACAGCCTGACTGTGTTTTCTATATAATATATGCATGCATTCATATATGTATGTATGTATTCTTTTCTTTTATTCACAAACCTGAAGGTCTTGTGTAGGCTCATCATCCCCTGACCTGACTGATACAGTCAGATATTTGGTGTGACAAACACCGAAATTCAGGGTGCTACTACAGACATGATTTATGTGATTTGTTTTGATTATGTTACCCTTTCAAAGTGCATCAAACAAGCTACTTATTTTCATTTTTTAAGGCTCTTAAGGATCTCTGCCTGCACAGCCTGTTGTCTTTTATTCACAGTAAAGATAAGCAACAGTAAAGATGGTGACCTCCCTCCATTACCTACTTCTTATGTTGGAAGGGAGAGTTCTGTAACCATCCAAAACTGCACTGTTTTCTTTTAAATCTCTGTTTGGAAACAAAACTGGGAAAGCATCATTATTTTCTGTAGGAGCTGAAAATAATATTTGTTTGACCCTTAAACCTTGAAATACAGTGTGTAGTGACTGTAATTATTATTTAACGTTTAAATGGAAGGTGTGCTTAACAGCGAAAACAAGAATTTAGTGTCAGTTTGTACAGAGCTGCACCAAGATGGAGATAATACTGCATATGGAAAATATTATCTACTAATACAAGAAACAATACGTGAATGATAGGAAGGCTTCTTTATGCATGTGCTATGTATGTATTGCTGCCCTCTTATTTTGAATTACTGAAAAAAAAAGTAGTTTCAACATTACATTTTCACTTTGGCTGTTATTTATGTTTCTTATAGACAGATTGTGAGGGAGGATTTTTTGTTGTTGACTTATTTTCTTCCTGAGGAGTTACAGTGTCTCTGTACACTTCTTACCTGTAAGAATGGTCAAGGCAGAGAGCTTAGAATGAGGCAGCCTTTCTTGAAGATTATCCCAACTACTTCCATGAAGAGCTCAAGCTGTACTTCTGTATTAGAGGATCCCCCAGAGATTTGCTGTCATGATTGTCAGATCCTAAGACATCTCAGTGTCATTTTCAGAGACAGAATCATAGAATAGTTAGAGTTGGAAGGGACCTTCAAAGGTCTTCTAGTCCAACCCCCCTGCAAGGAGCAGGGACATCCCCAACTAGATCAGGTTGCTCAGAGCCTCATCCAACCTGGCCTTGAACATTTCCAGGGATGGGGCATCCACCAGCTCTCTGGGCAACCTGTGCCAGTGTTCTACAACTCACATTGTAAAAATTTTTTCCTAATATCCAATCTAAATCTACCTCCCTCTATTTTAAAACCATTGTGCCTTGTCCTGTCACAACAGGCCCTACTGAACAGCCTCTCCCCATCTTTCTTGTAGGCCCCCTTGAGGTACTGGAAGGCTGCTATAAGGTCTCCCTGGAGCCTCCTCTTCTCCAGGCTGAACAGCCCCAACTCTCTCAGCCTTTCTTCATAGGAGAGGTGCTCCAGCCCTCTGATCGTCTTCGTGGCCCTCCTCTGGACCCTCTCCAACAGGTCCGTCTCTTTCTTATGTTGGGGGCTCCAGAACTGGACACAGTACTCCAGGTGGGGTCTCACCAGAGCAGAGTAGAGGGGCAGAATCACATCCTTCGACGTGCTGGCCACGCTTCTTTTGATGCAGCTGAGGATGCGGTTGGCTTTCTGGGCTGCAAGGGTACATTGCTGGCTCATGTTGAGCTTCTCATCTACCAGCACTCCCAAGTCCTTCTCCTCAGGGCTACTCTTGATCCATTCTCTGCCCAGCCTGTATTTGTGGTTGAGATTGCCCTGACCCAGCTGCAGGACCTTGCACTTGGCCTTATTGAGGTTCATGAGGTTCTCATGGGCCCACCTCTCCAGCCTGTTAAGGTCCCTCTGGATGGCATCCCTTCCCTCCAGCATGTCAGCCGCACCACACAGCTTGGTGTCATCAGCAAACTTGCTGAGGGTGCACTCAGTCCCACTGTCCATGTTGCTGACAAAGTTTTTAATCAGGGCCAGTCCCAGTACTGACTCCTGAGGGATGCAACTTATTACTTGTCTCCACTTGGACATCAAGCCATTGACCACCACTCTCTGACTGTGTTTATCCAGCCAATTCCTTATCCACTGAGTTGCCTGTCTGTCAAGTCCATGTCTCTCCAGTTTAAAGACAAGAATGTCATGTGGGACAGTGTCAAAAGCTTTGCAGAAGTCCAGTTAGATGATGTCAGTTGCTCGTCCCTTGTTCACCGATGCTGTAACCCTGTCATAGAAGGCCACCAAATTGGTCAGGCACGATTTGCCCTTAGTGAAGCTATGTTGGCTGTCACCGATCACTTCCTTATTTTCCATGTGCCTTAGCATGGTTTCCAGGAGGATCTGTTTTATGATCTTGCCAGGTACAGAGGTGAGGCTGACCAGCCTGTAGTTGCCCGGGTCTTCCTTGTTTCCCTTTTTAAAAATGAGGGTTGTATTTCCCCTTTTCCACTCAGCAGGAACCTCACCATGCTGCTACGACTTCTCAACTGTGATGAACAGCAGCTTGGCAACTTTATCTGCCAGTTCTCTCAGGACCTCGTTCTTCTCCATGTCCCGGGTAACCAGGTGTCCTGTTTTCTCTTGCAGAGGGCCCACGTTCTCCCTGGTCTTCCTTTTATCCCTGGCATACCTAAAGAAGCTTTTCTTGTTGCCCTTGATGTCCCTGATCAGATTTAGTTCTGTCAGGGCTCTCGCCTTCCTTACCTGATCCCTGGCTGCTTGGACAACCTCTCTGTATTCCTCCCAGACTACCTGTCCTTGCTTCCACCCTCTGTATGCTTCCTTTTTGTGTTTTTTCAGTTCGTCCAGGAGCTCCTTGTTCATCCATACAGGCCATCTGGCATTTTCCTCTTTCTTGACATGCATCACTCCTGAGCTTGGAGTAGGTGATCTTTGAATATTAGCCAACTTTGTTGTGCCTCTCTTCCCTCTAGGGCTTTATTCTATGGTACACTACCAAGGAGATTACTAAATTGGCCAAAATCTTCTCCTGAAGTCCAGGGCACAGAGCTTGCTGTGTGCCCTCCTTGCTGCCCTCAGGATCTTGAACTCCACCATCTCATGGTCACTGCAGCTAAGGCTGCCCTTGAGCTCCACATTCCCCACCAGCCCCACCCTGCTG
Source organism: Chlamydotis macqueenii (assembly GCF_036417535.1). Taxonomy (NCBI): domain Eukaryota; kingdom Metazoa; phylum Chordata; class Aves; order Otidiformes; family Otididae; genus Chlamydotis; species Chlamydotis macqueenii. The sequence goes on from NC_141560.1 coordinate 40,744,996, forward strand.
GTGAGAACAAGGTCCAGCATAGCATAGGTGTTGTTCGTCTTCGTACTACTCATCTTAATGTCAGATTCCATGGTGATTTAGCACCATTAAAACCATGCTACCCAAGAGTCCATTCAGCTGTAGCTGCTCCTACATAAGTACTGTTTTGAAAAATGCAGGTTTAATACAAAGAGCTTCTTGAAAAGTAATATTTAAAGAACAGGAAGAGAAGTCCCAAGTGAGCAATTTGGTTGTTCAACACTTGTGCTGCTTACTGTTATATTTTTAGAGCGTCACACGTGGACTGTCTTTTTACAGAATTGAGGAGGAAGCAGTTTTTAGCCCATTTCACTGTTTCTCCTCCCCCCCCCCCCCCCCACCCCAGGGGGATTTGCAATAGCATGATTTTTCACCCTTGGATTAGGTTATCTAAAATGACCTTCATTTGGTTTGCAGCGGCCAGATGACAGTATGACTGATTTTGAAAGTAAAAAAATAAGACGTTAAGGAGATATATCATAGAATCATAGAATGCTTAGGGTTGGAAGGGACCTTCAAAGGTCATCTAGTCCAACCCCCCTGCAAGGAGCAGGGACATCCCCAACTAGATCAGGTTGCTCAGAGCCTCATCCAACCTGGCCTTGAACATTTCCAGGGATGGGGCATCCACCAGCTCTCTGGGCAACCTGTGCCAGTGTTCTACAACTCTCATTGTAAAAGTTTTTTTCCTAATATCCAATCTAAATCTACCTCCCTCTGTTTTAAAACCATTGTGCCTTGTCCTGTCACAACAGGCCCTACTGAACAGCCTCTTCCCATCTTTCTTGTAGGCCCCCTTGAGGTACTGGAAGGCTGCTATAAGGTCTCCCTGGAGCCTCCTCTTCTCCAGGCTGAACAGCCCCAACTCTCTCAGCCTGTCCTCATAAGAGAGGTGCTCCAGCCCTCTTATCATCTTCGTGGCCCTCCTCTGGATCCTCTCCAACTGGTCCATGTACTTCTTGTGTTGGGGGCTCCAAAACTGGACACAGTACCCCAGGTGGGGTCTCACCAGAGCAGAGTAGAGGGGCAGAATCACCTCCCTCCACCATGCTCCTCTTGATGCAGCCCAGGATGTGGTTGGCCTTCTGGGCCACAAGGGTACATTGCTGGCTCATGTTGAGCTTCTCATCTACCAGCACTCCCAAGTCCTTCTCCTCAGGGCTACTCTCGATCCATTCCCCGCCCAGCCTGTATTTGTGCCTGGGATTGCCATGACCTAGGTGCAGGACCTTGCACTTGGCCTGGTTGGACTTCATGAGGTTGGCACAGGCCCACCTCTCCAGCCTGTCAAGGTCCCTCTGGATGGCATCCCTCCCTTCCAGTGTGTCACTGGCACCACACAGCTTGGTATTGTCGGCAAACTTGCTGAGGGTGCACTCAATCCCGCTGTCCGTGTCGCCAACAAAGATGTTGAACAGGGCCGGGCCCAACATGGACCCCTGAGGAACGCCACTCGTGACCAGTCTCCACTTGGACATTGAGCCGTTGACCACCACTCTCTGAGTTCAGCCATCCAGCCAACTCCTTATCCACCGAGTGGTCCGTCCATCAAACCCATGTCTCTCTAGTTTAGAGAGAAGGATGTCATGTGGGACAGTGTCAAAAGCTTTGCACAAGTTCAGGTAGATGATGTCCGTTGCTCATCTCTTGTCCACCGATGCTGTCACCCCGTCATAGAAGGCCACCAAATTGGTCAGGTACGATTTGCCCTTGGTGAAGCCGTGTTGGCTGTCACCAACCACCTCCTTGCTCTGCATGTGCCTCAGCATGGTTCCCAGGAGAATCTGCACCATGACCTTGCCAGGCACAGAGGTGAGGCTGACCGGCCTGTAGTTGCCCGCGTCCTCCTTATTCCCCTTTTTGAAAATAGGGGTTATGTTCCCTCTCTTCCAGTCATCGGGGACCTCGCCAGACCGCCACGACTTCTCAAATACAATGGCCAGTGGCTTGGCAACTTCATCCATGAGTTCCCTCGGGACCTGCCGATGGATCTCATCAGGTCCCATGGACTTGTGCACCTTCAGGTTCCTCAGATGTTCCCGAACCTGCTCTTCCAGTACAGTGGGTGGTTCTTCATCCTCGCAGTCCCTGCTTGTGCCTTCCACGGCTTGGGTGGTGAGACAAGAGCCCTTATCAGTGAAGGCTGAGGCAAAAAAGTCGTTGAGTATCTCAGCCTTCTCCATGTCCCGGGTAACCAGGAAACTGGTTTTCTTCCGGAGGGGCCCTACATTCTCCTTGGACTTTCTTTTGTCCCCTACGTACCTATAGAAGCTTTTCTTGTTGCTTTTTATATCCCTGGCCAGATTCAATTCCATTAGGGCTTTAACCTTCCTCACCCGATCCCTGGCCACTTGCACAGCCTCTTTGTAGTCCTCCCAGGCTACCTGTCTCTGCTTTCACCCTCTATAGGCTTCCTTCTTTACTTTCAGTTGGTCCAGGAGCTCCTTGCTCATCCACGCAGGCCTCCTGGCCTTTTTGCCCGACTTGTTCTTCATCGGGATGCACCTCTGCTGAGCTTGGAGGAGGTGCTTCTTGAATATGGACCAACTTTCCTGGGCCCCTCTTTTCTCCAGGGCCACCTCCCATGGCACTTTGCCCGCCCATCAGGTCCCTGAAGAGGCTGAAGTCTGCCTTCCTGAAGTCTAGGGCAGAGAGTAGTTTCCTAGGCATGTAGTTTCCTTGCTGCCCCTTGGATCTTGAACTCCACCATGTTGTGGTTGCTGCAGCCAAGGCTGTCCTTCAGTTTCACATCCCCCACAAGGTCGAGCATGGCACCCCTTCTTGTCGGCTCCTCTATTGCCTGCAGGAGGAAGTTGTCGTCCACGCATTCCAGGAACCTCCTGGACTGCCTGTGCCCTGCCGTGTTGGCTCTCCAACAGATGTCAGGGTGGTTGAAGTCCCCCGTGAGGACCAGGGTTTGTGACCGTGAGGCTGCTCCTATCTGCCTATAGAGCGCCTCATCCGCTCTGTCCTCCTGGCCAGGTGGCCTGTAACAGACCCCCACCGTAACGTCCCCTGTCCGTCCCCATCCTCTAATCTTGACCCATAAGCTCTCTGTCAGCTTCTCCTCCATCCCCAGATGGAGCTCCACACACTCCAGCTGGTTGCTGTGCATTTGTAGTTTGTCCACTAAAATATGATGGAGTCTAAGAAATTGCTTCTGTAGGTATTAATGTCTTCCCTATTCCCGCATTTTTGTATCCATCAAACCCCCTTTTCCAAGAAAAGTGCAGAACAATCACAAAGCTTAAGCTTTTGAAGGCAATAAGCAGCAGATTTCATATGAACTACTGCTACAAGATTTTAACGTATCTGAAGGACACAAATGATTCATGTGAAATATCTGTTTCTCTTAATTATGAGGTAGATTTTTCTCATTTATTAACTGAGGGACCTAGCCAATGATGTGTTGTTTGGCTCATCCATTCCATCTGAGATAAGCTTTCAATACAAATGATGGCATGGAGTTAAAGAGCAGAGGAGTTCCACCAGTTTTTAAAATTGGGAATAAATTACTGTAAACATAGAAACATATGGTTTTTGTTTGTAAAAACTAGTATAAAATTTCTTCATATTCTTCCTGGTTTCCCTTTTACTTCTGTCATCACCTTTTTTTTTTTTTTTTTTTTTACATAAACTTCTTTTCCCACATTGCAGTTGAAATAGCCTTTTCCTCTAGTTGTCTCTGGAGTCCTGTGTAATTTCTTCCTCCAGTGATATCAGAACTCTTTGTTTTCTGAAGGAAAAAAAAAAGAATACCCCTTCAGTGTGTTTCTCAAATTTTTCACTTGTAGCTGTCTTTATTCCTTTCCCTACAAAAGGAATGCTGAGTTTCTAAGTCTTATTTTTACACATTGACTGTGTAAAGTTGGTAAAAAGGGGTAGAATCGATTATAAATGCAGTACAGCAACTGTTAGAGAAGGACTAATCTTTTCTGATATTCGGAAATCATTTTCTGAATTGTAGCTTTAAATTCAGCATTTTCCTTATGGGAAAATATCACTCCTCTTTTTATAAAGAGAAATAAGAGTTCATTTCAGGAAATTACAGGACACAGAGTATTTGAGAGATGATTCTGTGTGATGAAAATGCTTGTGTTCAAACTTTGTTAGTCTGCCCCAGTGTCTGAATATACTGGCTAAAGTAAATACTTTTATTGCTCGTCTTAAGGAGTCAGAGTTTTTAGATTCTCTTGGGTTATTCAGTCAGCGGAGAAAATTTGCCACTTGTTTCAGGTATTAGCCTTAAAATGCGGTATTTGTATTCACTCTATTAACATACAGTTCACTATTTACAGTGGGTAGTTTTGATCTTTTTTTTTTTCTTTACATGGATTCACGTGCATTTGAGATCTTGTACTATTTTATTAGAATTATTTTTTTAAATTAAATTCAATTGAATTGTTTTAGAATTAAATTCAATTAAATTTAATTGAACACTCAAATGTAGTATCTAGAAAGTAAAATATCAGCCACTAGTCTAGTCTGTTCTAAATTGTGAAAAACATATGTAAACAAATGGCACATGCACAGTTTTTTTCTGCAACTATGCTGCTGTTCTCAGTGATTTGAGCCCTGCCATTTTGTCCATTTTGTTTTTGTTTGCTTGGAACATATTTTGACCACATATAGTTTTGGGAAACCTAGAACAACGATACGTGTGTGGCTGGGAATAAGATGAAGAATACAGAAACTCAAGCAGTGGTGTGTTTGTATAGGCTTCTGAAACTAAATTTTACATGTTGAGGACAGAACTGGGATGCAGGTATTTGGGGCAGATGTAGAATTAAATTCCAGAACAGAAGTTGATAAGAAAACACTTATTGGTGGGAGGAGCCTTGTCTTGTGAAGGAAAAGACTGGAAGAGAGAAAAATGTATGGTGGAAGGAGAACAAAAACTGCTGGGGATGAGGTAAGTGGTTAAAAGAAGGAAGGAGGAAATGTGGGCAGGGGAATAAATTGTTGGAGAGAGGAAGCCAATAATTGAATTAATGGTGTAGATAAGAATTGATTACTACAAAGCAGGGTAATTAGAATTTAATTCTGGGGAGACTCTTTCTGATCATCAGATGAATACATTTAGCAGGATGCAAATTTAGTGTATTTATGAGAGTCATAGTCTACTGTTTATTGCTTTTTCAGAGTGTTATTTTACCTACCATTTTGTTCCCCATTGCCCTAGTGATAGCTGAAGTAGGTAGTACTAGCATCTGTTTTTTTCTTCAGACAAAGAATAAATTATTCTTTTTGAATGTAAACCTAACTTCATACAGGTTTACATGTCTCTATTTACGTGGTGATAATGGAAAGTGAAGGTGTCAGCTGTGGTACAGAAACAGAAAACCATTAGGGACAAGATCGGAAGGGTATTTGCATTCTTAACATCATCAGTACTACAGCTAGCTCTTGGGCAGTTGTCATCACTCTTGCTTCAAAGTAAACGTTAACCATAACTGTTCTTTGAGGGACTATTAAATTTAATAGTAAAAAAGCAAAATAAAAGAAAAAAGCTGCTAATCTTTGCTCTTAAACAGATTAACCTTTAAAAATAATTTGAGGTCATAATTCTTTAAAAATGATAAATACCATCAAGTATTATCATGGGCCTGAATTTTGTGGTCTTTTATTTATGTAAACTTCAAGTTACAAATAACTGAATTATATTTGACTTACAAAGACGGTAGTATGACATGTATGCAAGCTGAGCTGACAAAGCTATGGAAAAACACAATTGAAAAACTATCCATAAGAAGGTGGTATTTAGATAAAACATTTCTATCTAAAACATCTGTGTTTTTCTACTCAGTATAGAGGTCTCACTTACTGGCAGTTATCCAAATTAACACTGAGACCCCTGAGTCAGGTGATTTGGACTCAGCAAGATGAATGAAGGAGAAAATTCCTTTTTGCCCAATTTGGTGCTCAGTTTGGAATGTGAGCTTTCTCTTTGAGAGTGTCCTAACTAGTGGGTTAAAAGGAGTTCTAAGGAAGCTCTGTTTAGCCAGTGGAGCTGTTGTATTTTTGATGAATGAGACTTTTTAGGTCAAAGGGAGAGTAATCCTATGACTGCTTTTCCCTCACCTTTCTCCTGCCCTTCCCAGTGACATGTCATCGCAGGATGAAATGTCTATAACTGGGCAATCCTAAAAGCACAGTTCCTTTTATTAGTGTCTACATTGTTTGTCTTACAAAGAAGAAGAAACATTTGGTAATAACCTCAAAGGTGTCATATAAATGCTTTAGTGAACTTTAAATCTGGAAGTAGTTCAGCTGTGTTAGTGCGAAGCTTTGTGTGGGCTATCTAGCCTGTGAAGACCACTATGCTCTGCCAGCACCAAGAGTAGTGTCTGTCTCTGTAGAGCATTGCACTGGGTCAGCTGCTGCTAAAAATAGTTTCTGGAAATATTTATTCTAATCTGTATGAAGGGAGGAAGAAGACATGACAGGGAAATGGGAGGTGATGCAACAAAGCTGAATTATGTCCAAATTTTCACTGCTCCCGGCTTACTGAGGAGTTTGACGTGATGGGATAAGTTGGCAAGTTGTAGTTTTAACTGAACTGTAGGACAGGTGTCTTCATGGTGTATTTTGACATCAGCCTCCTAACAGCCACCTCTCTTCACTTCTCTTCAGCACTTCTTGGGAAGGTTCAAGAGCTGGGATTGTAAACCATTAAAAAAAAGTAACAGTTTTGTACTGAACTCTCTATAAATCAGTGGAAAGGCATAGAATGAACAAGAAATTATGAACAAAGGAATATTTTAAATCTTTAGTGTGTAAATATTAATTTATTTGAATACGTTGCACTCGTGTTTTACAGCAATTAGCAAAATCAGTTCAGCTATTATGGAACAAATAAAATTAAAAGAAGGAGTAATAGAGATGTATGTGATATAATTCAGCTGCCAAATAGAATTTTGGAAACTATTTACTGTATGTTCTTTGTTTCTAAAATAAATATTTTTATTGATAAACAATAATTCAAAAGTAGTGCCGGAATAGAGGACTTGGGTCATTTTTTTGGAAACTTGACTGTCTCTTCCTGTTATAGCCCACCTCTTCCTTTCCATGTCTGTAAAATTAAATTTTGTACATTTTGCTACTGTAGAACAAAGAAAATATCTAAAACCCAAATATTTTAAAGCTATGTTTTCAGCTTTTCTTCCTTAAATCTCCATCAGTCAGACTACATTACATATAGTTTTGCAAACAGATGAGGTTTGCAAGGTCTCCCTCAAAATTCTGAGCTAAGCATTCGATAGTTGATAACTTTTTTGAAAAATGAAATATTTTAAAGAAAAAAAAGCTTAATTTCAGTAAATGGAGGTCTGTTGAAGAGTCTAAGATGAATTATTACAGCTTTATATTTTCTTTATAACTTTCAGTTCTGTAGCAAAGGAATTATTTTATAATATCAGAGCCATTCAACGCACAACATGAACACAGCCTCATGCTTAAATAACCTACACATACTCCTTAATTCTTTCCCTCATGTCTAGTAAGTCAACAAAGACTGGAGCCTAATTAATTATTTTTTTTTTCCCCTTACATCCCAGGAGAAACTGAAGAAGGTTTAGATTTTTATGTCAAAGGGCCCTACATTGAAATGGTTATTTGCTGGAGAGACTAAGCCAAGAGCCCTTTGTTTCATAAGATTTATAAGCAGGAATCTGCATGAGTTGAGAGAATTATGATGTTAGTCATTTGAGGCTGCATTTCTGAATAAGTGATAACTTTATAGGGAAGACAAGGCAGTTAATTTGAAGAGGTTTGTGCAGACATTATTTTTTGAATAAAGAGATGAAAATTACTATTAAATTGTTACGATTCAAACTTTTTTTTTGTAATAATGCACAGGTGTGGTATACCTATGCAGTTGTAGTGATATAGCTGTGTTCTGCCTACCAGGGTAACACTATTTACTATGTTTGTTGCCATAATCTCCTTCAAGGACATAGAGGGAGATTATTTAATGCACAATCTTGTATATATGTAGCCGCTGAATATGATCCTTGCAAGTTTAATTGTATTACTGACAAAGAAGTGAAGGAAATCAGTGTAACAGAGACAGATAGCTGGTGCCTCGTGCGTGATAGTACAAGGTGAAAAAGGCAGGTAGTGAGTTAGTGTAAAAGATAAAAAAGAGCCTTATGAATTGACTTAGAAGGTGACACTAGTGGAATGGATATATAAATTTAATGTAGTGTGATATTGTTTTGTAACATCTCTATGGAATGTTCTTGCAATAATTATATGAAATGAAAAATTTAAGAAAATAATGTATAGTTATTTCTTTGAGAGGAAGATTCTTTAAACCTGATGTTTGGGGTTTTGGGGTGAAAAATGTAAAGAATACACAATCTATTAATATCTTGCCCGAAGGAACAGGTTGATAAATAGTTGAGATATGAAAAAGATTTAATTCTCATAATACAATACTTTGTAATTGTTGGGGTATGTTGTTTTTTTTTCTCTTCTTTCCTGTTGTGTGCAGAACACTGATACAGTGTTTATCCAGACAATCATTGAACAATTTAGTTTAGACATTCTAGAGTGCTGTATAGCTGTTCTGTATTCTGATACAGCAGTTCCTTTATTTTCTATAGAACTGATAGATGCTCAGGAGAATGGGCTGTAACAGTCCTTTAAAAAAAGAGAAATATTTTTTTTCCACTGAGATTTGGTATTATTTTTGAAAAAAATCAAATTATTCTATGAATGGTGAAACTTACTGTTTTCCTATAGTTTTGTGTACTGCTTCCCTTATGCTCTCCAAATTTCGTAGTATTTTCAGCTTCATACTACACCCTACCTTTCTGACCAGTACATAGTTGCAGTTTCAGGACCAGGCGTGTGCTTACTTGCCATCTAAAATGCATGCTGATTGACCAGCTGATGGGTATTTCTTAAGATGTCTGTCAGCCATTTTAATGGAATTTTAGCTCTCAGCTTCTCTGTCAAGGTACTAGTTTGGGTTCTGTCTTTAATCACCAACTTTAATTAAACTTACAGGAGCTGAAAGTATTTGGGAGCTGTCCTAATGGTTTTAAATTAAGAGCTGTTATAGTGGAAAGACAGATGGTTTGGTTCAGTAAAATTTGTTTCCTGGTGAAAATAGAAGCAAACTAAAATCAAAACAGAAACTTTAGTTTCTGATTCTGAGTTGTGGACTAAATTCTCTGCTGAGCTATGAAAAATTATTTTGAACAGTTTAAAAGAAAAGAAGGAAAGTATGTTATTTTATGTACATTAGCTTTCTTGAGACCTTTTGCTTGTCGTCCTTAGTTGAAAATAAGTCTGCCACAGCAATAAATCTGCTGGATTGATGCAACTCTTTAATGTAGGGTATTATCATTATAAATACTAAATATGATATGTACAAAACAATAAAAAATTAAGATCTCTCTTCTCCAGTCTGCTAAGAGCACAGGACTTCTCATAATGTAGAACAACCATAAAATTTTTACTTACGGAGGTAAGTAAAACAATATTCTGCCATCGGGGGAAGTTCTCTGCCAGAGCTGGCTTATGTAGGTAGTCTTCCTCTTATCTCTGCTTCAACTCCTGGTATGAGAGGAAGAAGGGCAAAGCAAACATACATGACAGATTTATCCTGTGTAATTTTTTCACTGCAGTAAGTTCAGGTTTGTGACAGACACTTAGTAGGTTTTTACCACCTCCAACCCACCAGACCTTTTGTCTGCTCATGAATCAGCTTTGGATCGATTGCTGTTTTCAGCTAGTGCATCACATTGGCTAAGTAAATACTCCAGATTGAAAACTAAGTAGCTCGGGAGCTGGTTCGTGTATCAAATATTGCTTAGAGATGGTGATGCTCTTTTATAGCACAGGCAGTTGGTGTTAAATTTCATTTGTCACCACATGTCTGTTAGAACCCACATTAGCAAAATGTAATTGTACTGTTAGATGTTAATTTGGCTTGTTAGCTTCTGCTGGAGCTAGGTAGCACAGGGTCAGACAGCTGCAGTCAATTTTTGGAAATCACAACTTCTGTTTAGGTAGATCTGAGTTTGAATTATATATTGCACTGAAAACTGGTGGGAGATTCTCCCCCCCTCCAGTTGGTGGCAGGTGAGCTCAGACAGGAAAAATCTGGAGGTTTCTAAAAAGAAATCTCCATGATCAGTAATACCAGAGGGGAATTTTATTTGAAAAAATGCAATGAATCATTCAGGAAGTTTCTATTATTGCCTGTAATGTTTCTATTTTACTACATGAGCTGTTGTGAGGTGCATAAAGAGCTCTGAAACAGTTTCACAAATTCTGCAAATGCTCAGAAGCCTATAAATTCTATTCAGAATTGGGCAAAGTTGATTTGATCTACTAGAGCCATCATTCCTGTCGTTAGTGACATGATAGAATATCACTATCTATTGTTGTTGTGTGGCATTGTAATACCGCTGTTAAATAGTGACCAACTGCATTACTGAAAGGTATTTCATTGTGTCTTAAAATGTAGCGGAGTTACATATGCTCTTAAGTCAGATTTATACAAGAGATTGCAGAAGAATTTAGATATCTTTGCTAGGGTAAAGAATTCAGAATTCTCTTAATTATAAGCTAATATATAGAAACAATATTCATGCTTTTTCATTTTTTTCCAGCCAGAAGATTCTCAGATAATTGAAATAATCTTAGGGCAAATAATTTCATAGGAATGTCTAAGGATGGCAGCCTAATTTCATCATAGTTTTCATATTTTTCATTATTCTCAGAAGAGTGGAAATACTTAACTTAGTAAAACTGAATATAGTCCTTCCTTTTTAACATTCGGACCAGATGCTGAAGACAGTAAGCATTTGGTTTCATCTTCTAAAACTTCATGCTCTTGGGATTTACTGAATTTGTATTTTTGGGTGTTCTAAAGTCAAGCTCTCAGTGCTCTCTGAAGAAAGGGTGTTCATCAAACTGCATCTTTTTAGAAATTGACCTGTATTTTGATTGTCTTGGCAGTGATGCTGTATTATTCTTACTTGGATGCTTTGCCAGTCTTCAGAACTACTAAGAAGATTTTTTTGTAAAATTTAGTTTCTGTGGAAATTTAGCAGTTCCAAAGCATTTGATCTATTCTTTTTATAATTGCATGGTACTGTGAAATTTCTGCAACTACAGTTTTATGCTTCATTTCAGAGTAATGTTCAGTATGGAATATGATATACTTAAAAGACTTAAGATACTAACTCAATTGTCTGTCCTGCCTGAACACAAAACGTGTTCCAAGCACCTTTTAAACTTTATGATAACCTAACATTTATGGAATACATCCTAGAAAATATTCTCCACTTTAACTAACACTGGTTCAGCTCCCATAGTACCACTCTAGCAGGCATTGATTATATGGGCTGTTGAATCCTTTTTAAAGACATTGCTGCATAATCCTGGTGGATTTACTTGATAGGGTTGCTGACAGCATTGGCAGGTCCCAGCATACTTAAAGGATAGCTCTCAGTATAGCGTCTCTTGGTGGATAAGCAGAAATTATACCTATACATATATGTGGGGAGAGACTGAAGTGTTTTATCTTAATAGGGTAATAATATTGTATTGTGGTTATCTTTGTGTGTATATCAAACTAGACTTTTCAATGTATCATGCAAATTTTTTTTTTAAATCTGAAGAATTGTCGTGAGTCTAGGGCAGGCAGACAGATCACCAATACTCCTTTAAGTACAAGTCAGAGGTGAGGAAGATACTTCAGGTTTCTCATATTCACTGTTAGAGGAAACAAAAAGAATTCTTGATTGGGAAGATAAGACTGTGTCAAAAAACAAATTTAGCAGTTCTGGCAGTTCTCTCTCTATGGAATGATTAATTAAGGGGGTAGCATGGATTGGATATCTGTCTTAGGCAAAATAGTAACATCTCAGTTTGATTTTTTAAATTGCAAATGTGTAGTAATTATTCCTATTATCAGCTATAGAATTCCTTTTGTAACATTTTATTTGAAGGAAAAGATGGGAAAATATATTCTGTGATTATAAAACACCAATTGACTTATGATCATACAATATCTAGAGTGTCAGGGAGGAAATGCTGGTATTCAGAAACTAGAAAAATAAATATTTTTAATTGGTGCCTGTCATGCACCAGTTGCTATTTACTGCTCAGCCACAGCTTTGAGACTTACCTGTGGCTTTCCCTGCATTTAGAATTTCTCAAAAAATTGATTGGTTTGCTAATTCAGAATATAGCTTGTGAAAATGTTGCTAGCACATTTCAATAAGTGGCTGGTTGTCTGTTCGTACCACATAATGTTGGTGTATTTTAGCAAAGTGGGAGAAATAATTATGGTTTAGATCTTGTGAGAATTTAAAGACTAAAACTTCTAATAGTTAAAACCAAGAAATTATTGGAGAAGAAAGCAGAATAGTTCTGCCTGATAGCTTTTTTGAGGGATGAGGTAAACAGAACTTGATACCTGTGAAGGACAAAACGTGACATAAATAGATGGTTCAAAAAACTATGGCATATGTCACTTTGTGGTGCCTACTTCAATTTCCAATGAGAACTTCCTGAAATACAGTAAATGGAAATAAAACAAAAAGTCTCTAATGATATTTGTTGTGGCCCCATACTCACTTTGTAGATGCCAAGTTAAGTAGTCAGAGGATTTATTTCTGACAATGAGAATCTTTTTCTTTTTTTGTTCTTTGACAGCCACGAGCTGTTGCTGGTTTTCGAGGAACAGTACGATATGCATCAATCAATGCTCATAGAAACAGAGTGAGTATCTCAGTCTATATCATATCCATTTCATGCAGCTGAAAGCCGTCAGAAATGCAGTTGCTATTGATTTCCTTTTTTGTATTTTTATATGTGTGTTTATTATGTAGAAACGAATACTTACAAATTTTGTGAAAAAATAATATACTTTACAGTAGTTGAGGGTAAAAAAAGTTCTTGTGGAAATAGTAGTCAGTTTAATGGTTATCTTTGGTATTCAGTTGTATTAAAAGTTAATAAATTAAAAAGGTGAAATTACTGAATTTTCTAAAATACATAATGTCAGTATGTCATCTTAACATCATACACTAAAGAAATCTGAATCAATAGCTCTTCCAGTATAGAGATTTGCAATGTTATTTTAACACACTTCAACATCTGTTTTGTTTCTCTGTATCTTCCATGGAAATTTACTTGTGTGCTTCTACTTAAAATAGTTGCCGGGTTTAATTATATGAACTTGTTTTGCCGAGTTGATTATATTGATTTTTATATATAATAATTTAAGTCTCCAGAACAGTAAAGAGTCTATCTTCCCTTTTGTTTTATAGGTATTTGTAAGATGCATTAGAATAATATTTCTTTTTCACAGGAAATGGGTCGGCATGATGACCTCTGGTCCCTGTTCTATATGTTGGTGGAATTTGTGGTTGGGCAACTGCCTTGGAGAAAAATAAAAGATAAGGTAAAGCTAGAAGTGAAACTGAAGAGCACAAGGGAGATTTACTTCTGGATTGCAAGCAAAACTGTGATACAGATTCCACTAAGAATCACTGGTGCATTAATTTCAACATTACACTTTCCAGTGTTTTCTAGTGTTAATTCTCATTGCGAGCATCATGGTATTAAAAGCAATCAAGTTTTTTGAACTGGTCTAGGCAGGAATTGGATTGTGCTTGTAGTTTGCAAATGTTTTAAAAGGCAAAAGTAAGTGTATATATGCCACTTATTTAATTTTTCTGTTTTCACTTGAGTACTTTTTGATTTCACCTATCACACATTTAGAATTTCTTATCTATTTTCATTATTTGTGAAATGGGCATTTCTTATTTGCTTATGAACCAAATTGAATCAATCAATATGCAGAAGTGCTTTTAGTGATACATGATAGATGAGGTATGCAAAGAAACAACATCTAATTAGCCTACTATGACTTCTTTCAACTTCTTTTGAAATTAGATTGAAACAAGGTTACTGTCTGATGTGGTTTATGCATTGGTAGATGACAATGTGGTAGCATATATTTTTTGGTTTTGATTTACTCATCTTACACTAAAGAGGATTTACTAATCTTTTGCAATATACTGTGATGACCTAAAATACATCAAAAAGTGACTGGACATCAGTGACTGGATGCAACGGGGTACTTACATCTTTAAAACATGCTTTTCAGAAGAGTTGGAGTATCTAATGACAGGCCTTGATATCAGGCAGCATTCAAACACAGCAGAAAATTAAATGGCTTTTCGTATTTTCATATTGAATTTGAAGTTTGTACATTATTTTGCATGTGTGCTGAGGGCAACAACAGAATCTCTTACCTTGCTATCTGATGTACAATGGCCTTCCTCAGTACTATTCAGTGTAATTTACTTGCCCAGTTTTCTGGCCAGTAGTGTACTGAATAGCTGTAAAAGGCCAATATGTTGTAGCAGAGAATGAAGGTCTGTTAATGTTTGGTGTGTTATTTACTCCTAGGAGCAAGTGGGCTCCATTAAAGAAAGGTACGAGCACAGACTTATGTTGAAACATCTTCCTCAAGAATTCAACATCTTTCTGGATCACATTTCTAATTTAGATTACTTTACAAAGCCTGATTACCAGGTAAACATTTTTGCTGTTCTGTCTTTCTGATTTTTAAATAGCAGAATTTTATGCTGTTTCATCTTGAATTTCCTTTGATTTAATTGTGTAGTCTTGGTAGTTACTATGGATTGAGCCACCACAAAGTTATTTTAGTAACCATCTAGTGCTGCAGAAACCTTGTGGTTCAAAGATGTAATTTTTTTTTTCATTTGAGAAGAGTAAGGCAGTTAAGTTTCTAAAAACAATTGACAGTTGCTTTGCAGTCAGTATTCTGTTAGGATCAGGTGCTGTCCTACTATCATAGCCTCTAGTGGGCACTCCTTAAGTTCAGTCGATCCAATTGCTTCCTCAGTGATAGTCATTCTGGCAATTTTCCAAAATCTGGAGTTCTGCACCTACAATATATACAGTGAGAGCACAGCATGCAGCCATGATGGGTTTTTAAGGCTGAAGTATTGCTTACAGAGATCGCCAGAAAACTAGTAATTTTTCTTTGTTTAAGAGAGTATTGCCTGCTGAAATGGACAGCTTCAGCTCAGTGCTAAGGTGATAGGTGCTGAGAGGATATGCTGTAGAATACGTGTCTTACTCACTCAAGTGTTGACCCATGATTTAACGATAAATAAAACTCAAAGATAGAACTTTGTTCTACACCAGTGTGTGGAAAGCAGCAGAAGAATACTCAGGAAGAGTAGAGAGGGAGAGTTTTTTCAGTCTGACAAACTGTTGGAGAAGTTGAACTGATCTAAGATCACACCACAACAAGTTTTCCCTTTATACCTTTCCTCTGGCTCCCAGAAACACACATTTCTGTCAGCTTCCCACTTGCATTACCTGTCTGCCTTTGTGCATTTGTTCAACTCACCAACTTGGCAAAAACAGAAGGAATGGTTTTCTGCTTGTGCGCAAGCTAAATTGGTTCGATGACTAAATAAATCATTCTGACTAATTCTAGAATTGTAACTTTGATAAGAATGATTCTTGTGCTTTACATGGTAAGATTAACAGAGAAATCAATATATATAAGATTCAAAATAAGAACTGAAAATCTCAAGAGATAACTAATTTCCTGTTAGTAAGTGAATGTCTCTAAATATACTGGTACATTCTTCTGCACATTTACAAGGAAAAAAACCACAACTTTTGTGCAAAAATTTGAATGTAAAAAAATCTTATTACAAATACAGAAAATGTTCAGTGCTCCTGAAAAATAAATACCTTGATTGTTTTTTTTCCTTTTCTATTACAAATTTCCATGGAATTTATCCTATAGTTTACAATTAAATGAGGAGAATTATTAAGAAAGTTTTGAATGTTTTGTGTGCCTAGTTATAAAGATGACTCAGATTTATCTTTTTCTTCTATGGTAAAAATTACTGATTGCAGAAATTTTGATGTTGTGTAGAAAAACCTTGATTGTAGGCCTGAGCCTGAGCCTTCCAACAGGGTCTTGCTTATGTGCCTTAGACCAGAGCAGGTGGTTTTATTTAAAGCGATGGGAAAGTGCTTTACTTTCCCTAGTCATTTAAGCTCTGGTCTCTATTAACTAGTATTTGTAGTAGCAATGCTATTGATACCTTCAATATGTATTATTCTTTGTTCATATGTACGGTTAGGCACTGAACAAGAACGTACATGGTCAAGATCCCCTCTTTGAAGAGTTTACGCTCTAAAAAGTTCATGATGTAGGCCCAGAATACAGTTTTGATTTGGCAGTGTCAGATAAGTTTATTTTATTGAGTTTTTTCTGCATGCATTGCCTCAGCCTCTTGACATCGTTAAGCATTTGAGTTTGTATTTGCATTATAGCAAAAATTGTAGAAAAGACTTAAAAGAGAATGGCCTTAAAAATGACTTCAGAAAGACTACTTATGCTTTACAGGAAGAGGAGAATAAAGGAGAGTATGTATGGCACAAAGAGTGAACTATGGCTTTGTGCAGTTCAGTAGGGTTTCAGAACTGGCTGGGATAGATGGCACACCACAGGTTCTTGTGAGTGAGGATAAAATGGATATGACCAGTTTATACAAGAAAAACAATCCAGACTTCCAGTCCATTTTAAGGTGCCAAAGGATATGTTCTTTTAAAGGATGCCAGAGAAAAATTTTCAGCATCCTAGATTGGAAGAAAGAATGAAACTCAGAATTTTAGCTTTCAGGAAAAAAAAAAAGTCATTTTAGAAATGTCACAGAGTAAGAGATGATGTGATATGGACACAACCTTCCCACTAGTGACTAGAATGAAACAAAATTTTGTTTTGTTTTGTTTTGTTTTTTCACAGGGAGAGGAAAGCAGATGCAATTTCTTTCTCTGTCAGGGACAGAAATTGTTCTAGATGGTTTTTCATAGCATAAAATGAGAGTGGAAAGCTTCCACTGTGACATTTCTGTGAGGTGAATGTCAGCACTAGATAAATGATCCATGGTTCTAAATGCCAGAAAGTATGAATTAGCAAATCAGCATCCTTCCCTACGTAGTCCTCATTCATTTCTGTGGTTTCTAATGGTGTTACTGAATATATTATTTTATCTTGCTCTGCTGGAGAGCCATTGGATGCTATTCTGCAGCAATATACTCATGCCTCTGTGTATGTATCTTTCTTTTTATGGAAGCCTATGGTATATCTTTGCCTCTCTTTACTGATAAAAACACATATGTGTGGGGTTTTTTTTTTTATTTAATAAAAGAATTTTGCATATCTTGACTTTGAAACCTTGGAAAATGAGAAACGGCTTAATATGAAGAACTGTCCTCTTTTTTTGAAAAATGTTGTCAGTCAAAAAAAAGAAGATATGTTAAAGTATTACAAGAGGCTATTTCTTAATTGCTTGGTCTCTTAGACAAAAATGAAACTTATTAACTTTTTCCTTCAATTTTAGCTTCTCATGTCTGTGTTTGACAACAGCATGAAAACATTTGGGATTATTGAAAGTGACCCTTTTGACTGGGAGAAGAGTGGAACTGATGGCTCTCTGACAACGACAACAACTTCAACCACACCTCAGTTACACACTCGTCTTACTCCAGCTGCAATTGGGTATGTGTGCACATTGCAGAGTACCAAAGCTGCAGAGCACCAAAGGGAAATTATCTCCACAATTTAGGTTTTTTTTCTGCAGGACGTTGAATAAATAGAGGAATGGAGGTTTGGGAGCATTTGAAGTATTTCCCTTTTTAGGGTTTCTGTTTATATTATCCTGAAAGATCAGTATTGCAGTCCTAAATTTATAGCAATAAAAAATAGTAGCTCAGGAAATTTCATGCAAATTTGCTAGTCCATCCTTTGCTAAATCATATTTTGTCATACTAAATGTTGCGTTCTGAGTTTAATTGCCTGAAAATAAACCCATTGTTTTCTGTAACCTTGGAATAAATTGCTAGCTGCAATTTCCTTATCACTTTGAAAATTCGGAAATAGATTTTTGGTGTGTTTAAAATAGTATTTATTGTGGTCTTTGAGACCTTCTGTAATTAAGTAAGCTGGACAAGATGTAATGTGTAATAATACTCAGACTAATCTCAGGGGATTGGACAATAAGAGGTGTTTATGGGTGAGGAGGAAGACTTTGGGCTGGTTCTATGTCTTTAGTGGATCAGCTTTTTATCCAAGAATTGTGAAGGTTGTGACGTGAGAGTTTTGACAGTGTAGTGAGGCTGAAGAATGCCAGGATTTCATGTAGAATACATTAAATTCCCAGTGTTTCAAGATAATTTTTAAGAAAGTGTTAAAATATATTTAAGTCAAGACATTGACTGGTGTTAATATTACACAGGTGTACAGTGTGCATTACTGAACACACTGAAGTTGAGATCGATTTTATATATGATTCAGTCCCATTATCATACTAAGCATCACACTGGAGTTATTGATAGTCTTGACTGCAGTTAACAATTTTGGTGACTGTAAAGGAATGACTTTTAATTGACCTTCTGACCATTCACTTTTTTGGGATAACATTGCTTCAGTTTCAGATAGTGAGCTAAGCCTTAGCCCTGTTTAGCCCCAAGTTAATGGGACTATGGAACTTTAACTAAAATATAATATCTTGTTAGCATTATGCTTATGTTTTGGTTATCAATAATTGGACCAAAATAGCATTTTAATAAGAATAGTGATTAAAATTGCATTCAGTGTGCTGAGTGATCTCTCTTCCTCACATAGTATGTTTTGTTATCCTACCAAATTTTGGGGAAAAGGAAACTATATTATGACAGTTGCCATTAATTATTTTTAATAGAAAAATGTATGTAGAAGAGTCAGGAGCAAAGTTGAGCCTGGACATGATCTCTAACAAATTTTCTCAGAAGTTGCTTCGAAAATATAAAAACCCTAGCTTTTAAGGGATAGTTTTTTGGTTTACACCTTTTGTTATGTGCTTAAATTAAAGAAACATAAATAGTGAAAGCCAAGAAGTAGAGGTTTTTATATTTTGTAATTTATAAGATTTAATTTTCTACAGAAGCATGGTTTTGCTTGTAATTTTTTATTTGCTTTTTTTCTTTTAATAGAATGGAAAATAATTTAGAGTGGAAAAGAATTTCAAGAAATACATTACAGTCTCAAAGTTTTTACTTTCATGGTTTTTTTTTAAACTACTTTTGTAGAATTGCCAATGCCACTCCTATCCCAGGAGATTTGCTGCGAGAAAACACGGATGAAGTGTTTCCTGATGAACAGCTCAGTGATGGAGAGAATGGTATTCCAGTTGGTGTCTCACCAGAGAAACTACCTGGGTCCCCTGGGCATCAGCGCCCTCAGGAAAAAGACGTTTGGGAAGAAATGGATGCAAACAGGAATAAAATAAAACTAGGAATCTGTAAGGTACTTAAAAATCTCCATTGTGAAGACCATCTTTGAACAGTTTCCTGTTCTCATAGTGCACATAAGATCTAATTAATAATACAGTCTTACTAATATTGATTAGCCAGAATAATCTAAGGAAACAAGATTTATGGTAGAGCTAACACATTTTATTAGGGTGATTTTTATACTGGAACAAGCAGACAAGCTTTTGGGCCTTGTGTCACCTTATCAGGTCTTTATGATGCATAGTAGATTGCTGATAATTTTAGATTCTCTGTAGTTTATCCATATTCGTGTTCTTCGGATGTGATTTTGATTCTTGCTCACTGGATGACATCAAAGCAAATTTCTTGCACTTTGCATGTGTAGAAGTTAGATACTGAATACACAAAAAACCAGTTTAATGTTATTCTTCAATTGACAGATGGGCAGTGTGATTGACAGTATCCATTTAAACCACTTGGTGTTTTTGTTTCCAGAAGATAAAATATCTTTGTATTGATCCAAAGAGGTTAATGGGGTAGTCTTTAAAAGAGAATGCTGCTTAATTTTGAAAAGTCTGTAAGAAGTGGGTTCTGTCTCCCTTGCTCACAATCAACATTTTATATTTGGACAAATGTAGCTCTGTTTCTTGATATAAAAATGTTGTGAACATGAAGAGGGATCTGCTACTGAATGTTCTTTAGCTAGGAGAGCTGTCTGATTTTGAGGCTGTTAATTCTTGTTTACTAGAAAAAAATTGTATTGTGGGAAAGAATAAGGCATGGTGCCTATTTTCACATGTGTCTATTTGTTTAGGTTTTTTTACCAAAGGGGGAGAAAGGAGATTGTTCTGGTTTAAATAAAGGCAATTTCTGTTAGTTATGCCTGTTGAAACTAACGATGATCATGATTTCCCAGCTCTGAATCATGTCCAGTTAGTATACAAGATAGAATGTGGTTGGACTGAAACATAGTTCTAAGTCACAGAAATATCTAGTAGATTTAGTGTATAACAGTGTTATATGCTCCAGAGAATCATAAAGACAGTTTGGAAGCTAACTTCTCTTTAGTAAGAGCATTTGACTGTAAAGCAGACTGAAGATGCTACCAAGTGCCAGATTTCAGACTATTATTAAAGAAAATTTCAGACATGGGTGTGAAATATCAGAGTAAATTTAAGTGTATTACTGGGTTTTTGAGACTCTTCTTCTCAGACCTACCCAGAACTATTGTGTTACTAGTATTTTGTCTGTTGTAGGTGTGTGCTGAAGAGCATATCTAAACTACGTGAAGTATGGCCTGAACTAGGGCCATTTCAAATACAAATTGGCTTATCTCAGGCTACAAACCTGGATGGTGTTCACCATGTAGTACCTTGTCCTCCTTTGTTTTGCCACTCCTAGTGAGTTACATTTTTACTTTACTGTTGCACAGGCTGCTACAGAGGAGGAAAACAGCCATGGGCCAGTGAATGGAATGCTTAATGCACCGAGTCTTGGTTCTCCAATTCGTGTTCACTCAGAGACCACACAGCTAGACAGAGATGTCCCACTGGTGCGAAAGCTACGTTCAATTCACAGCTTTGAACTGGAGAAGCGTCTGATGTTGGAGTCAAAGCCAGACACTGATAAATTTCTTGAGACCTGGTAAAGAAATTATTTTATTCTTATACTTGGATCTTTTCAAGATATGTAGTTAAAATACTATCGTATTTCCTCTGCTCTGTGAAAAACAGGAATGGAGCTGCTGCCTTATGCTTATGTATTTACTAATATTGCTCGTTTAATGGATTACACCACTTGTCAGCTTCTTTAAAAAAGATTAGTGCTAGTATACAGTTAAAGTTGAACTTTCACACTTAAGAACTTTTTATTTCAAGACCTAGTAATGTTTATTACCTTTTTCTTCAGTGAGATGCTCTTGACAGTCAGTACAATTCATCCTAAATAAGAATGATGACACCAGGTGCTCAATTGAGGTAACATGGGATTAGATTATATGACATGAGAAGGACAGTTTACAAGAAGTGGAGTTATGAAGTAAAGTTAGAAATCTCCCTGCATGCAACAGGTTTAGTTACGCATAAAAGTGTTGCATCAACATAACAAAATCTTGATAGAAGACAGAGATCTTAAAATGGAATTTGAAGGTAGAGCAGAGACAGATGTATAAGAACAGTTTCAGTCAATTTGGCTATATGTAGAAAGAATAAGGGGAGAAGGACACAGTGAAATCTGACTGAAAGGCAAAGGCTGAGTGGTGACAGTAGAAGACAGCTAAGATGCTGACAGTGACAAAATCCTTCTAAATATGTCATAGGGGGTTAGGAATTTGAATTTGTTTGATGAAGCAAGTTATGCTAAGCATAAATAAGGAATCAATCAAAACAATCAACATTCTTCTTGAAAGCGTCTACTAACTGCTGCTGGAGACATCTTTTTATTATGTTCTGCTCTGAGTCTGCTTTGTAGCATAAATTAAGTACAGTGGACATCTGGTGTTAGCCTCACCACTGAGTTGGTATCCACTTACTATTGTCCTTTTCGGTAATTACGTTTATGATACAATATGATACATTACAATTACTTTTACAATATGTGCGAATTTCTGAGACCACCTGCCCATTTTTACTTGACATCAGAGTTATTTCTCTCAAACTGTGGATCTATCAACCATTATAGATTGTTCTAAAATTATGACAACAAATTTTTATATAAATCTAATTTTCCTCTACTGAAAAACCTCAAAGGTAGTTTACATTATTTAATTAATTCTTAACTAATTCAGATATTAACTTATTTTCTTAAGTTTGGAGAAGATGCAGAAAGACTTGAATGCTGCGGCAGAAACTCCTGTTGCTGCTGTTCCTCCTGTTTCTCCAAAAGCACCCATTCCTGCTCCTGTGACTACCCGCGTGGACCATGTTTGGCACTATGATGAAGAATATCTTCCAGATGCTTCAAAGCCTGTGTCAGCTAGTTCTCCAGAACATGTTGATGGTGTTATTAGCAATGGATTTGTAGCTGTCAACTTAAGCTCCTGCAGGCAGGAGGCTGATTCTAAGGAGTGGGTTATAATAGATAAGGAACGAGACTTGCAGGACTTCAGGACAAATGAGGCTTTAGAGCACAGAACAACTGGAAGTCCCTCAGATGAAGAGCCAGAGGTGCTACAAGTTCTAGAGGAGTCCCCTCCAGAAGAGCAGCCCAGACAGAGTGGTTGGACAGGAAACAGTGTCCATGCCAAGAACCAAACCTCAGGGGTGGAGTTTGTTCTAGCCATGGAGTGTCATCCTGCTGCTTCCGAACAGCTTACAGATAAATTGGAAATTCTGTCCGGAGCTGCTGGACAGCTTCTTGCAGCCACCCCTACAAGTCCTATGGAAGCTCAAGCAGAAGGAGCGCTCACTCCGGTAAGAGAAACGATCGCTATTTTATTGAACTTCTCTTTATTCAGAAACACATGAGGAGATAGTAAGGGAAACGGCAGTGACTGAAATACAATAGTGTAGCAGAAATTCCTAGTTTCATCAGATATGGGACTTGATTCTTGAGGAATGATCTTCCATGTTCTGTTATATAAGTATTTACGTTCTCCCATGGAAGTGGCTATTAGTTCTACAGATATGATCCACAGAACTGGCCTCAATTTAAAAAATAAAATGATTTTATTTATGTATTTCTATATAAAGAAGCTCCTTATGTATTGATTCCTAATCAGTGAGAGATACACATGCCAATATATAGTTATTATATTGGTAGTACAAAAACATAAAATTACAATGAATATGTAAAGTACTGTGCTACAATGCTGCTTGTGTTTCAGGAAAAGCCTAAATAGCTGAAATTAAAGAAACAGAGTTACTTGCTCTCACCATCCTTTTGGAATTCCCTTTGTTTCTTCCTGTTTCTTCTGAAATTTCTGATGGTTCTTATATAGACAACTTGTTGGCTTTTATAAATTGTTGCCACTTCTCACTTCCAAGATAATTTTGCAACTACTACTTTGCTTCCAAAGTTTTCTCTTCACTAAGACAGATTGCTTTGCTTCCATTGCATCCTTTTCTTTTTGTATTTCTCCATCTTTTCTAAAGAATTCTCATTGGCACAGGTTTTGAATGTTTACTTTTTTTCTCCTCTGTCACTGATTCTAAACAAAGACTTCTTTGGCTTTACTTAAGGATCAGCCATAATTTTATGTTCTCTGGAAGGAAAGAAATTGCTGATCTGCAGATCTTCCATTTGTAGATAAATATTCTTCCTGAAATTGTGTGTACATGGACTTCCCTTCCATTATCATCTGTGGATGATAATATAATTTCTTACCTGTTTCACACAGCATCAGCATTCTAATAAGAATGTAAAGTTGTACCAGTTCAGGAAGAAACCTGAACTCAAAAAATAAGAGAGAAAAGTGTATAAGTTAGTGGCTTGGGGATGAGGAAGTTTCAGGTATAAAAAAATTACAGCAAATTATGCTATCTGCTATGAAAAAAAAAACCTTGCAGGTAAGAGAACTAATTTTCATGTTGTCAGTCGTGGTTTTCCAGTTGCAATACAGATTCTGTGTGCGACCAGTAAATAGCAGTTTGATCTGTCTCAGTCACTGGCACATGGTCACATTTCTGTTGAACTCTTCAGAGTATGCTATGGTATATGTGCTGACCTTATGCTTTCGTAATGGCTTTGTGTTGACTTTGGCTACAGGAGGGCAGACAGTACCTGATTTGCCGTAACATCTGCTGGTATGAAGTTAATCTGTTGAAAGAATTTGAACTGATCTAGACTAATGGTGAATTTATACTGGAGCAGCACTTTGCATCATACAGCTCCAGTTTTCTTTTCTTTGATGTGGTACTAAGAGCCTAAAGCTGGACTGGCTGTGTTGTTGAACCATGCCCTCATTAATTTACTGTGTTTGTATTGAGTTGCAGTGAACTCCATACAGTGCACACACAAAACTTTGCAACATATATTTGTTAAGCAGATATTTCAGCAAAGAAATAGTAATGGAGTTGAAGTAATTGAATATGTTACAGCTAATGCCATTTTCATCTACAGTTTAAATTAAACAACAGTTTGCTCTGGTCACACTTGGTTGACAACCTAATACCATATATATCTCTATATATGCATGGTTGTAGAAGAAATTTGACTGTGTGAATCTATTTATTATTTATAAATATTACTGAAATTAGCATTTTGTACATTGAGGTACTATTGTGGTTCATCAAAAGCCTGTTCTTAAATTTCCATTTATTTCTGAGTTTTAAGTCATTTAATTTTCATGTACCTTCTGACACTGAAAATAGTTATTTTTTTCCACTTGAGAGACACCTATGCATTATGGGAACTCAAGCTTTAGGATTGACGCAATTGAAAATACCTTTTCCTTGGAAACTTAAATGCTTGATATATGCTCTCTGTTTCTAAGGAATACAGGTTAGAGTTGTTAGCTTGCAAAAAGTTTCTATATCTCTACTCTTCATGGTTTTGTCTACATACACTTGTAACAAAGATTGCAAACTATATATAGCAATCTTATTTACAGGTATTTAGATGTGTCACCATCGGGTATTTGACCTTTTTTGAGCACTGGAAAAGGTCTTAAAAAGAATCAGTTGATTTCAGAATTGTATATCAAAGCTATAGGTTTATTAGATTCAATAGCCAATTTGGAAATGTACTTTTTCTAAAATTATTATGTTTGGTACATTTTGACTTTACAGTTCCTTTTCTTTGTTTTTTTTTCTCTTTTCTAAAAATGCTCGAGGGATGTAGTTCAAGATGAAGCAATCGTTCATAGATTCTCTTGGCCAGTGCATCCTTCTAGTTCAATCCCATATTTGGGAAATGTAATCAAAATTGTTTAGTACTGATCTTACTGATTAATTCTGCCAGCCACAGTTCTTAATATATGCTGCTGTAGCCAGAGTTGTACATTTGTAAAGCCTGCAGTGGGTATATATGCTAAAAATATGGTCATCTTGGAAAACGATGTTGTTGTGTGGATGTGCTAAGCATTTACAAGGACCAGTCAACAATCAGCTAGTTTGTGCATGCTGTGTCCTTGGAACAGACTGTGCTAGTTTATTAAATTTGCCCTAGATTGTTACTGACTGACTGAATGAAGGTAGGGGTCAGCTAGAGAAAGGATGCTCACTTTTTATTTGGATAATGAATTTTTTAAAATTGATGGGAAAATGTGAAGATTGGACTTCAAAAACCTTTTAAACAGCTTTTAGCCTGTGAGGAAGTTGTGAACACGGTCTTCTAAGAAAATGCATATAGGCAAGACATAAACAAGAATTATTAAAATAGTGATTTTTAAACCTTATTTTCTTCCCCACCATATTGTTCTCACAGCTCAAATCATCTCATATGCTGCATTTCTCCACTCCAAGAATTTCAAGTCCCATCCTCCGCACCATGAACCCTATAGCCTATGTATCCATCCACTTGGACCCTCTGAAAGAGGCTGGTTTACCAAGGAGTCAGTCAGCTGAGAGCCACTCCTCTTCCTCCTGCTCAACTGGTCGTAGGCAGCTTCCTGTCATTCCCTGTGGCAACAAGTTCCCCCCTGTCATTCGCATCTCAAAAGCACAACTTCAGCAGGTGAATAAGCTTTGTCTTCATAAAAGTGACTGCGTTGTAGCAGTCATCTACAAAGTTTAACATTTTCAGTTGCTCTGCATACTCTGGTAGTAGGCATATGCTAGTCATACTGCTGTACACAATATCCTAAAAAATATTTTGAAATATCAAGTTAGGGAATTAGAATGGATCTTACTTAGGAATAGAGACAGGAATACTCTATGAGGAAGATGTATTGTCCCACTTAGAAGAGGTAAAATTAGAGAGAGGAATATTTAAAGAGCTGTTATTCAGGTTATGATCTGAAGCACCAAGCATCTCTAGATGTTCTAGAAGACAGATGTATACACTTCCTCAGAGGGATTTTTCTCTTGAAAAAGGTAGGATTATAAAATCTAGAAAACAGATTTTTGCTTCTTTCAAAACTAAGATTAAAATATCTCTTTTTAAATGTGTTTCTATAATCAGTACTAGGTGGGTTTTGAATTGTGAATACGTATTAAAATTTGGACTACCTTAAATGATTTTAATGTGCGAAGAAGGGATCTAGAGGTAGTCACATTGTTAATTCAGGAATGAACGAAGTGAATTGTTCCACTGCTTGCAGTATACAAAGCAAAGATGGGAATTATCAGGAGTCATAGCTAATGGAAAATGTCACTGGAAAAAGGGGACTTTCCGTAGTTTTGTATTCCCAGTTTCATTTCAATATCAAAAAGATGAAGGCTTAGAATCATAATTGAAATTAACCATAATTTGTATATTAGTCACAAAAATACTGAAATTTGCTAAGCAGCATGAGCTTGCATTGACTGGTAAAGCAGTATGACTTAGCATTAATGCATAAGACCATAACATATCATCATCATTTTACCACTAATATTTCATTTGGATTATATTTTGTGTTGCCTTTTATTTCCAATGTATTTTTCAATATAAATATTTCTATGTGAAAGACTTATTTTTTGTCAGTGAAGCATGCACAGGAGTATTGATATTAAAAGTAATCCATCAACATTAGCTTCTTTCAGGCTTCCATAGGATCAGTGATGAGTGATAACAAGCCAAAGGAAGTAGCTAGTGTACTTGTGTCAGCACTTTGTCTGTTAACTCAAAAAGCAGTGTTTTTTTCTGCAACTCCTGGCTACTTTTTATTTGAATATAAAAAAAAATAGTTCTGCCCTCAATGTATGGAAATGGACAAACAGTATCTCCCAGATACTGATTGTTGTGAACTTCATGGGATACTCAAATACCACATTCTTCACGATGACTGGCATATTGACTAGGGAAAAAGACTTAGGAGAAATGAACTCATTAGAAGTTAAGCTTCAGTATTTTTCAGGATTATGTTGTATCCCAGGATGGAAAACAACCTTAATTTTTTTTTTTGCCTGTATACCTATGATTTAAATTTTCCAGTCAGAATGTATTGCAGGTATAATTAGCAAACTGCTCACAATCCTCAGAGAAAGTAGGTTGGCACAGAGGGTCTTCTCTGGCTTCCTTAGTACCCAGCAAATGAATACAGCTGCAATATTAATAGGGGCTGCAGTGTAATAAGCTTTCTTGTCACGTGAAAAAGAATCGGTATTGTGCCAGGTGCTGCTACTGAGTGGAGTGAGGATTACATGTAGCATTCTCAGCCTCCTCTTTCTTTTTACCTGGTAAGTCCACAACTGCCGTGTTCTTTTTCGAGCTGTGATTTTGAAAGTCCTGACTCTGAGAATTAACTTCCAGTTTTTCATTTGCTGTGGAAACTACAAGCACGTGATTCTTTAGTTCATTCAAACAATGAAGGCCTCGTGTACTTTATGGCTCACTGAAGAACTGAAATACTTTTGCAGGTCCTTCTCTTTTCTACAGTGCAGTAATGTTAGGTACTTAGCAAGCTAGAAGTTCCAGCAGCGTGAAAGATGAATATGCATGTTAATAACCTAAAGCTTTTTTCCAGTTAAATATTTAAGAGAATTTTAATGTCATTCTATATTATTCTGTGTAAATATTTAGTACTGAATATATTTTTGTACATTTCCTGCTGTTTGCAATTTGTTTCAGCATTCATAACTAACAAATTGCAGAGGCCAGGGATGTGCGCTCTTGAATTTAGTTTCACATATTAAAAAATGAAAAATTATACATTTGTTCCTAAAATCAAGCAAAGGGCTTTTCTTTCCTGATTGTTGATGTATGAGGGCTCAGGAAGTGTAACCCACCTTCCTCTAGTTGGATATCAGATAGAGGAGGTCATGGAATTCTGTATATTCTCTGCTCACTAGTATGGAGAGAGTATAGGATGTAGGTCTACCTTTATTTGTTCGATAAAAAGAATTCAACTCTTGCCATACATATATTATGGAAGAGAATTGGAGTATTTTGCTTCGACTTTCCCTAGTTATTCAACCTGCAGCATAAAGAAAGAGTCTGGCAGTATTAGAGCTGACAAAAACCAGAATGAATTCTTTGACTACTTGAATCTAAAGAGAGGGGCTATAGTGCTATTAGCATCCTTTTCCTCTGCGGTACAATTTTTCATGGCCAAACTGTACCACAAATACTCTTGAAACATAACCCTTTTCTTTCTTTCTGTTAATTTTTCATCCAGATAAGTTCTCTGAACTCTGCTCATTAGAGGACTGCGTAGAGTGTTGTGTGAGGTCAATGGAAAAGGTGATGTGAGTGCAGAAACTACTGGCTAGGGCTGTGTATGAAGACATTGCTTAGGTAGACATTGTGCTAAATGTGTAACGGTGTCTTGAGAAAAAAATCAGAATCAGTGACTTCAGATTTTGATCTCTATGGTTTCTCAACTGTAGTTCTTCAGTAAGACAGTGAACAACTCTTCTGGCCATGGCAGCCATCGAGAATATTTCTAAACTGGCTGCTATATGATAAGATTCAGCCCTTAACAAAGGTAGATTCCAGTTTTGTGTGTCATTCTGGCATATTTTAATTTTTCCATGTGCTTAATGACACATGTACAAGGTGGCTAATTTTAATTTAATGATTTTGTGGTTATTAATTGTGTTATGGAAAGATAATCTGTATCTCTCAGATCAAGCAATCAGAATGAGTTGGCACTTACACAAATATTTTCTCTTATGTCTTAATTTTCTCAAATTTCTACCTTACTGGAACACTTTAAAAATTATTTTATAGTTATATTATTATTTACAAAATGCTCTGAAATCTTCCCACACAAGATGCTATGGAAATGCAAAGTATCATACTCATATTCATATCCAAGATGAGAAATAATATACTGATCTGAGTTGAAAAATTTACCTTAATTTTTAAGCATCTCACTGGAATTCAGGGACCTATGGAAGAATAAGGTAAGACTTCTTGACGTGTTCAAGGGGTATTTAGAGAAAGAATGCATATCCCTTATAACTGTCTTTTTATTTTGGGTGTTTTTAGGTTTATGAGCCCAGAGTGCACGTAAATGTTATGAAGTAATTTTGGCAGGTTTCACTAGTCTGCAATAGCAAGAGATAAATGTTTACGTTGGTTTTCACATTTAACAATCTCTTTTAGAACCACAAATAAACAAACAAAACCCCAAAGATGCTCCTCTCTTGTTAAAGTGTTCTTTTAAAAATATTTTTAATTTGTCAGTGGCATTAACTTGAAGTTGTCATGTGCACTAGGACACTTAGTGCAACTAGTTAACACTGGATACTTAGAACTCAACTAGTTAAAATATTGTACCTATCCATTAAAAATGTTAGGGGTGGATATATTTGTCCAAAATCCTTTTCAGAGTTTCAGTTTCAAGACATGGTATATTATCAAATAGATGTGTCCTGGAAGGAAAAGAGGGAAAAGCTTTCCAGCAAGTCTATTTTTTTACTGCTGCCATGGTCAAAGTTGGCTGTAGCTAAAAGGGTTCTGATTTCACGGTTTACAGAATTGTTACGCTCCACTATTCCCTATCAGGACGGAAGCTATATTGAGTCAGCATGAGGTTTAAGTTAGGTTTTTCCCAAGAGGCTGCTAATACTGTTTACAACATTGGGTTTAATCAAGGTAGAAATTTCAATGAGTTAATCCAGCTCATAGCTACTGGAACTGTTCATACACAGTAGATCTGATTTTGTTAATTAGGGAAAATGTGCAGAAGTTATATCATCCCATTCATGATAGGGTAACTGTTAATAACTGTTAATTTTTCAATAAATTTTAACCTGAAAATTAAGTTGCTGTGATGTTACAGCCTTCACTCATCATCAGTGAAAGTAAGTGTTTGATAATGCTTATGACCAGATTTAGAGGCAAGCTCAAATTCAGAATTCTTACTGTTTTTAGTTGTTACTGTTAGGTTCTTGAAAGGCAATTGACATATGATCGATTGTCATAGAGTGTCATTATTTTCTTCATTAGTAAGTCTCCCTGGCACATGTCAATTTTGTCATACCAAAACACATAGGATGAGGAATATCAGGAAGCATTATTTTAGAAGCAAAAAGAGGATGTCTGGAAGACGCACATAAGTTCATGAGTTACTCCCATTCTTTTAAGCAACTGGCTTTTATATTAATAATGATGTTTCTTGAATAGTTTTCATCTACACATTCTCTTTCTAATGCAAACAAATAAAAAGTTTTATTTGTTGCTTTTATGCAAGTGGCAGAGGCGGTTGCTTGATACGTAGAAATTAGATGCTGCTTCCAAGGCTTAGTATGGATTTTTGTCTGAAGGGGAGAAATTCTTCAGCTGTGCTTTTGCTGTAAAAAAGAATTAAAAATTACAGCATGTTAGGTTAGCTGTTCTTTCAATGGAAACTTTCCAAGTTGTAAATTAAGGACTTAACAGTTGAGGATGAGCTGTCAGTATGAATGTCTCAATTTTTTTCACATAGTGTGTTGCCCCTAGAGAACACATCCATTTTAATGACAGAACCCTCTTGGCCATTCTCCTTCTGCAGGTTTCTCTATCAGAAGCAGCAGAAAAGTCATAATGAAGGTCAGGACAATAAGTTAGCCTTGGTAATGGCATCCACATACATTGATCATGTAGGAAAAAAACCTATAAAAAGTTATTAATTGTTTTAAATGTTTGTGTTTTCTGGACTCCACAGTACTTTTAAGATTCCCCAGATTCATAACCACATTGTTGATATATTCTTGTCTGTCCTTGAAGTGACCAATTTTTTTAAAAAATAATGCTGATCTTATCCCAAACACACATGATTGAATACATTTTTCTAGCATCATAATTCACTAGCATAGAATAAGTGAAGATGTTTCAGGAAACCGAAATGGTCTGTGGGATTTTCCATGGAGAGCTGATCAACTTTGTGTCAACAATAGTTTCCATGATGACAATTCATACAGTAATCTTCTTGAAATAAATAGATGGTCACAATTCAGAGCATAATGCCCAAGGACTAATGATTATTTCTCAGGTAATTAAGGTATACTTGATATAATTAAATTTTAATTATAAAATTTAATTTTTTAAATCAGGATTTCAAGCTTGAAAATGAAATTTTATGTGTACAGTAATCTAAATCATGCTGAAATTAGCATTTGTATTAAAATTATACTTGCATGGTTTCATCCATTCTTCCAGTATGTTTGATTCATCCATGGAAATTTTAGTGTTCACAGATTCTCACTCATGCAAGCGTAACACAACTGTGGGCACCATGTGCTAATATAGTGCCAATCTTATAACTGGATAGAACTGGATTTAATTTATTACAACATAAAAATGAGTGGATTCACTGTCTGACTAGAGTATCAGAAGTCAGGAAGACTCTTAATTTTCATTTGTTTTTTTTTAATTTGTTGTTGGAGATTTTTTTAGAGTGTTGCTGTTTGAATGTGAAACATACTTTTACCTTTACAAAAAATAAAAAATGTGGTGGAAATAGCAAAACTGAAGCATAAGTATAGCACAGCACTGATCTAGAATTAGACAGTGGCTGACAAGAATCAGATACAAACAGAAAAAAATGACATATTTGAAATCAGCACATGGGTATTAAGGCTGATCTTATGTATGAATTACCTGACACTTTGTGATTACCCTTTATTGGAATTGATATATTGGAGAGGAATAGTCAGAATTAATCAAAACATTAGTAGCCAGACCCCACTGCTATTGCACATAAAAACAGTTATTATGTGAGTGAGAGTCTCTGTGTCTGTCTTTTTTTCATAACAAATGAATACTATTTACTTGGAGTGAACTTGGGTTTAGAATAAAGGATTTCAAATGAATTTTTCAAAGACAATACTAGGGTTATTTTTTTTTTTTTAAAGAAAAAGTACTGATCCTTAATAACAAGGTATAATGTGGCTTTGAAAATCAGACTTCAGAGTTTTCCTGAGGAAGTATTACCGTAGAATCATAGATTGGTTTGGGTTGGAAGGGACCTTAAAAATCGTCTAGTTCCAAGCCCCCTGCCGTGGATGGGGACACCTTCCACTAGACCAGGTTCCTCAAAGCCCCATCCAGCCTGGCCTTGAACACTTCCATGTTTTTATTGTTTCTGAATGTTGCAGATATTCTCTCTGTAGGGACAGATAGTAATATAGAGCTTAGCTTCAAAAAGATAATTCAAAAGTAGTAAAAATTGTTTCTAAAGTAACAAAAATATCTACTAATATTTCTCACAGCTATACTAATATATACTAATATTTCTCACAGCTGCTGAAACGAAGTAAGGCTTGCTTAAAGATGCTTAGATTATTATTAGCTATGATAATAGCTGTGAAAATATTTTAACTGCCATAAATATACCCAAAGTGGTTGCACCATTAATTAAGAAATAAATGTCACTTTTTACTTAATGTGTCCTCTGTTAGAGGAGGAACCTTCTAATATGCAGTGTTTTATTTTGCTTAACTGAATACCTAAGTATATCTGAACAGCAGAGTCCCTACGTATACTTGAACGTAGCCTCTCATAGAGAACTAATTAACATCCTATTGAAGATTGTTAGATATTTTATAAAAATCTAGATTTAGAAATGCTGAATATATTGTGCTACTTAAAGTGTGATATGAACTCAACTGGCTTTGTTACTAAACCCACAGTCCTCATGGAATCCGTAGTTTCCAGCTTTCCAGAGAAAAAAAGTCTCCATGCGGCCAAGCTTCTGAAAATAGTTCTTAATCTTTAGATCTTTTGTGACTTTAGAAAATAACTGTGGAAAGGTATAAATGCAGTTTCTGTAAGGAATGGAATAATAGCATGAGGTGGGATCATGAAATAGGCTTCAGTTGCCATCTTTTCACATCTCTGAACTGTGCATTAAGGGAAATTCATGCTTTCTTTGTTAGAAGAAAACTGTCTGTGGGACTCAAGAAAAATATTACAATTCCGGCCCATTTTTTATAGGAGCATATGACAGGAGTATTGTGTGAGTGTTATGAAGTAATAGTCTGTAAGCGCTGTTGCTTCCCAATTCTCCAACAATGCAAATAAATTTCAAGTATATTCCTCAATTGTTTTGTGCATTGTATAGAAGTAGTTTCAAATGAAATGAGTACTTGTTTTAGTCACATTACCAAGCTAATTAGCCACTTATTACCATGTCGTTCGTTATCTAAAAGCAGTTGAAGATATTGCTTTTAGAGCAATCAATATTTGCCCTGTTGGATGTTTGAGGATATGGGTTTATGTTACAATGAAAAGTCTTCCTTTACCTCATAAGTGGCGTAGGAATACCTGAAAAGAGAAGATATTTAAAGAATACTGAAATTAAGCCATGATTAATAAGCCTTAAAGAAAGACTGCACACACAGATCTATATGTTCTTTGTCCTCAAATGATACATATCACATTAGAGAATACAAAAACACAGTGGCCTGTACTTTCGCAACTCTGCATCTGTGTTCCATCCTCTTCCCATTTCTTGCAGCCTCCATATAAATAAATGCAAAAATTACCATTATGGAATAGCAGAAAGAATATATCTGTAGAGCTGTGGAGAGCAACATGCTCCTCTTTTCAGATGGACATAAGTAAGCCTTCATATGTTACTTCTCTTTAGTTTAGGATTAGTGCCTGTCATGTGTGAATTTTTAACAACAGAAGGTAGTATCCTGGGGACTACCAGTTCCTACAAATGCCTGCAATGCTCATAGTACCAACTATATGGGACTATTGTAAGGGATTCAGTATCAAAACTTACAGTTGTCTCTGGTCTTATGTTCCATAACACCATGAATTACACCCATATATTTCTTCTGTTTATCCCCATATTAGTTTATCTGTAGAAATAGCCAATGTAGTTTAGTAAATCTATGATTAATTGCATTTAACTTTTTCCCTGCTGTGAATTTTATCTGGGAAGGGAATGTAAGGGATACAAAGGATTAAACTCTAAAAAGTCAGTAGGCATTATAGTAGTAGGTAAGGAGGATTTTGAAAAGTAGGAGGGCTGTTCTGAACAGTAGGCTAGGTGAGTTGTCTACAGAGATGTGAGCATAGCAGTAGTTTATTCACATAGCAGTAAATTAGAGACACTAGTAGTAAATTACAGGACAGTGTACTAACGTGCCCTTTACACTCTCATACAAACTGCAATTCAGATTTCTTTGCAGAGGCATATAGTTGTGCAAGGAAATAGAAATTAAGTGATATAGGTAAAGAAAAGCTTCTGAATTAAGAAGAAGCTGGTGAACTGGAAAGATTCAAGGAGGTTGATTGGTATTGCAGAAGTTGCAGACTCATACAAACATCAGTCATATTAGCTCTATCACCTACCAGGAATGATAAATTAAAAAGAGAAGCAGGGAAAAGATAAAAGATACCTTAGATTTGTTCTCATAGATACACAAACTTTACTAGGGTGGGAAAGAAGTTCTGAACAGTAAACTTCTGCTTGCAGAAGAGATGTTTACCTGCTGGTGTTGTACAATAATCCATATTCACACCGTTAGATCTTTCAGACTTAGCAACTTTGCAGACCAAAACTCAGTATTTCACTCCTCTGCAATTTGCTTATATGTTCACAGAGGATTTGATCCAAGCATATCACTTGCTATTGCAGCCTGTCAAAGGTTTAAAGGGAGGAAAGTTTGTCAGGTGTCATAAAGGATGTTCAAGAGATATTTTTGTTGTTGTTTTGTTCTTTTTCCTTCTTACCATCCCACTCACCATCTTGTAAAGTTTCTTGAAGAAAATGCAGTCTGATTTCTCATCTTGGTTAAGAGCTAATTTGAGAAATCGGAAAGGAATTAAGAAATTGTCTACGGAAGGCCAAAGGATTCAAGACTGTGGTGGTAATAATTTCATTCAAATATTTCTGAGTGAAAGGAGGACCTCAAATTCACTGTTCCTTGTATTGTCTGAGCCATTTTCAGTAATCTGTTGTATCACATGACTTCTGTTGAAGTATAGGAATTGTGATAATTGAGTACCTACTGTTATAAATGGATTATCATAGCGAGCGGAGAGGCAGTATTTAAAATTCTTTTCCCCACGTTTTTCATAGTAAATGAATTGTCCACATCATATTGTAATGTTTCTTCCTCAGGTTCAGTATTTTACAAAATTGACATGATTAGCCATAGATACCTCACAGGATAAGATTTTAATTAGTCGCAGAAGAAAATTAAGTATGCGGATTATTTATTATTATGATTTTTTAAAAAAAAATTACATATTACGCCATGTATTATTTGTTTTGTACCTAGATATGTATTGAACAACCTTGAGATTTCTGTCTTCCTGAATTAGACTAAATGATAATTTAAATCGGTGTATTTTGCATGTCTCAAGATCAGCCCTCCTCAGACTCTTTGATTATGATTTCTGTCTTGCAAGTTTTCACAAACAAGAGCGCAAGAAGAAGACTATTTACGGGATAATTAAGGGTACAGGATTATACACTTTTTAAAAATTGTTTAAGGAATTCAAAACTTCCTCCAGTCTTTTTACTTAGAATCCTGCATAGTGTGAATCATGAAGTTATCTGTAGTGGCCAGCCTTG
Source organism: Chlamydotis macqueenii (assembly GCF_036417535.1). NCBI lineage: Eukaryota > Metazoa > Chordata > Aves > Otidiformes > Otididae > Chlamydotis > Chlamydotis macqueenii. The sequence continues at coordinate 40,780,892 of NC_141560.1, forward strand.
TAAAGAAGCTGATGCTTTAGCCAAGGAAATCATATAAGGAGCCTTAGGAGGACTGTCCACAAGTTTATTCCATTTCTTCAATAACTGACTATTACATCCAAGTTCTTCCAAATGAAAGCATCTATATCCCTGCCCGTGGCAGGGGGATTGGAACTAGATGATCTTTAAGATCCCTTCCAACCCAAACCATTCTATGATTCTGTGATTTAACAGGGTTCAGTTCTATATATGTTCTGTTTTCTCATACACATTCTCAGATTTTTTAAAAATTGACCTTGCTCTTTTGTTTCTCTCTTAAAGCTGCACCTGAAGTCATAGCAACCCTTGCATGAAAGGCACTTCTGTTTAAATTTCTTGCACATGTAGGGGAGATGCCAAGCCCAATGGGGACATTTAAGTCTTGTGCTTTGAGAAGACTAATAAGAGCTTTATTGACCACCCGAGAAAACAACTTTTGTTTATTAGTGAACACAAATCAAGAAAGTTATATATGTGTTCAAAAAGCCGTTTCTGAAACTGTGAACTGCTCAGTAGTACCAAGTCTTTGATGATACTTAGTCATCCAGTATCCTTTTCTTTCCTTCACTTGCTTAATGTTTTTCTTTCACAAATAGCTCCTACTTGTTCTATTGCAGGTTGTTCAACAAGCTTATTCTGCTATTTCTGGAGTGCAAGGGTTAAATCTGGATTGGCCAAGATAGGCCTGAAAGACTAGGAAAATTCTCCAGATGTGGCAAAGGAGGATTTAAATGCAGTTGCAGCCCTTCTGGAAATGTACCAAGATGATAAATATCCTCCTAAAAGCAAATAACTACAGTTGTCTTACCTCTGGAAATTAGGAGGACACCAGAACCATTCTATTCTAAGGGAAGCTGTGCTCCTTCAGATACGCAGAAGACAACTCTATTTTTTTTTCATTCCCGGGTTATTTGAGTTGGCAACCAGACTAGCTTATCTAGTGAAAAGTTTGGAAAATGAGATATTTTACAAGGTTCCTTACTTTGGAGACACTGTCTGCAGCCCTGAAGAACAAGGTACTTCGGAAACAAGCTGGAGACAGAGCTGAGTGGACAGCAAGTGCCCAAGTGATCTCTCCAAAATCTGAACCTGCTATTCCAAAGACAATAGTGCATTAGAATTTCCTGAGCCCGCTTTTACCCAGCTTGTAGTTGAGAATTTATAAGAGATCTGATGATTTTTGTGTCACAGGCCAAAATATGTTCTGTCATGTGAAAGTGGGTCAGTCCTTCAGTGTATAATACCTGGAGATGTGAGCAACTTCCTAGAGATGTATGGAAACCTATGGAATAACTGCCCTAGATATTTTGTCTTAATTTTTTTATCCAGTTTTATCCCTTTTCCTTTCTCTGCAGAGTTCTTGCTAAACTTTTTTTGTTTAACACTCAAGATTTAGGCACTAATTGACCTAATCATGGTGCTTTTAAAAAAAAATTCTATTTATTTCCTCTGTTTGTTCTGTAGCTGAACTGATGTGCTTGGATTCTCTCACAAGAAAGCTTTTGAAGTAAGAAAAACTTTTCTAACTCAAAAGGGAAATAGTGTTTCTTTCAGAGGAAAGAGCCCAGACTGAGAGTAAGAGGAGATGAGGAGGACTGTTTTCCCAAAACTTAAGTAGATTGTTTCTTAGTGTAAGTTTGCCTTAATTCAGCAAACATGAAGGGACTGTATTGGCCCAAGCTTGAAAACAAATTATTAGGGAGACAAAAAATACTTTCTTGCTGGAGGTCTCAGTGGTTTGTGGGGTTTTTTTTTTTTGTTTGTTTGTTTGTTTAGGGGTTTTTTTCCTATTTCAATAAATCTCAACTTGGGGAAGGTGCTACAGACATCTTAGGTCTACTTGGGAAAACAGGAGTTCAATTATGTTACATTTCTGCTTTTTTTTTTTTTTTCTTCTTTCCCCTAGTGAAAAATACCACTTTCTGTAGCCTAACAGCTAATTCTATTATAAAACTAAGAAAATATTTTTCTCCAAATTTTATTCCAAATTTTTTAAAAAATGTGATTCCATGTGATTTTTTAGGTTAAAATCCAAAAACTGCACTGGTAAATTAGAGAGCTTCAGAATACATTTTCTAGTGTAGAAATAATTTATTTAACATAAATAATTGTCCTCTCTTTAATTCAGCTTTATGCCTGTGATTTGTGTTTCATGTTTTGTTCTAGTGAACTGTTTATAATATCAGTCAAATGTTTGTGTTTCATGGAGGTAAATGTGCACCCATAATGATGGAAGTTTTGTTATACAGGACTATGAAGAATATGCAAAAAAAAAAAAAGATATCAGCAAGAATTTCAGTGAAGCTATTACACTCATATGGGAAATCAGGGTATATCTCATTCACTGTCAGTTCCCATTTCTTATTTTGGAGAATTTTTCTGTATTTGTAAAGCTTGAGTAAACTGTATTTTTTAGGAGTCCTAACAGATAAGCTTGGTTTCTACCACCCAGTAATACTGATGTAATAGCTCTTGCAAAAGCCCATTAAGCTCAGCAGCATGTATAATTTCTGCAACAAGGTCACATCAAATCTGTTTTGTAACACAGCAGAATCCTGGCAACACTGGAAATAGGCTACTGCTAGTTGTCTCTTCTGCCATCAGTGCATCAAGGAGGTCTTTATGTTCAAACCTGGATTCCAGTCTTCCACTCTCTGAGTATTACAAACTCAAACTGTGTCAGATTCATGAGGCTAAAGAATACAAGGAAAAGAGCTGAATTCTCTCTCCATGTAGAGAAAGATATAAGGGTAGCCCCTTCATTTTTTTACTGTTTATACCAAATCACTCAACCCTATATGTATAAACCAGACTCTAGGACTCCTCTTCACTTGAGAGTGTGTTCCTCCCTTGGCCATAAAGGTAAAACTCTTAGTTTTGCGTGTCCTCTTCCACCCTCTGACCTAATGACTTCTGCATTTATGTCTGTATAGTGGCCTAACTTCAGTGGAGAGGATGAGAAGGAACTCCTTTCTGGTTTTGTCCATACTTGGTGGGAACTGGGGGAAGTGGGCTTATGTCCTTCAGCTGGAGGGAGACCTGAATGCAGGTTTCCCATTTCCTGGACATGTGCTCTAACAATTAAGCTACGTACTAAGCTGTGAGACAGCACTCATCATAACCAACTGTTTTTCAAAGGGACTTTGACACAATACTATAAATAGGTTTTAGGAGTACTTTAAGCATATCTATTGGATTAGACCCACTAGGGGATTTAGATGTGTGAATATTTAGTTTGTGAATCTCTTAATGACCTTAGGTAAGGAGATGTCCTAACCAGGTTGTTTAGTTAAAATGAGGCATATGTTTCTATAGGGAAGGTAATAGCTAAAATTTGGGTACTTAGGAAAGCTTTTCTGGACAAAAATGTAGATATTATGGGTATGGGTGTATTTAATTAGGTAAATAAAGTTATTTATTAATTCTTGTGTTAACAAATTATCTAAATGCTGCCTAAATTGAATTTTAAGTCCGTTCCTGAATCTAGACCTCACTGTGTTCTTTGTCCTTTGTACTTGTCTAAAAATATTGTTGTGTACTTGTTAAAGATTTCACATTTATATACAACTTATTCTAAGAGTATTCAAGCCAATGTAAAATAAATAAAAAGCCTACCTGTTTGGCTGGATCTCATTTCCAAGAGGGTTACTTGGTAACTGCAACATTTTCTACTGAGATTATGTTTGTTTTCATCTGTTACACATTTCTGTCTTGGGATGATCTAATTATCTAGATGTAAATTATGAAGTTAGGGATTATTTGAACATTGTGATTCATAGGAGTCATTATATAATGTATCTTGAAGACGTGGAATCAAAAATGCTCTTTAAAGAATATTACCTGTATGACATTCCTGAGTTTCTCACCTTTTCCTTCTCTAATTTCCAATGCAGGTAACAATACCCAGACAGTCAGTGGCATCCACACAGTCTGCTTCAGAGAGCTTTCATTATGGTCACCAGCTAGAGAAAAGAGAGCAGGATGCTCAGTCTATGGAACACACTGTGGAACTTTCCTCTCCAAAGGAAAGTTTGCCAGGTTTGGCTGTGACAGAAGAAGCACTTCCAGCTAGTGACATCAGACCAGATTTGGTACCTAATATCAGCAAAGAGGTGCTTGACAGGGAAGGACTTGTCAAAGAATGTGTCAACATCCTGGACTGTGGCCAAAAGGACCTACCTGAACAACACAGTGGGATACAGGAAGAGAAAGAACTTGAAAATATTCCTGTAGAGGAGACTAAGGAAGAAAAGCTTCCAGTGGTTTCTGAGGATGCCGTTGAAATGCTAAGCAAAGAACAGCATTCATCTTTGCCAGGAAATTCAAAATCTGTGGAGGAAGAACCTCTAACAAATACTGAAGCTTCTGAAGAATCAAAGCTGAGGCCTGTCTGTTTGGTGCCAAATCAAGATGAGGTTTTGAAGTCGATAGCACCTAAAACATCAGAATTTTCTCCCTCAAGACTTAACAAACTACGTGTTAATAGACAAGCAAGCAAAATAGCACCAGTTCAGGAAAATGGTTTTCATTCTGCTAAGGACGAGGTCCATATCCAAGACTTGAAATGCCACCAAGTGGCCCTTACTACTTTTTTGCACCAGGAGGACAAAAAAGAGAAAAGTGCTCCCAGAAATGGAGAGTTATTCCACTGCATTTCAGAAAATGAGAATTCTCATCGATCTAAGAAGGACTTAGTTAAATCTCCTTTTGTATTCAGGCAGAGCCGAATCCCAGTTTTAGCACAAGAGATGGACTCAACGTCAGAGTCCTCTTCTCCTGTTTCAGCAAAGGAAAAGCTTCTTCTAAAAAAGGCCCATCAGACAGACTTGGTCAGACTACTTATGGAAAAGAGACAGCTCAAGTCTTTCCTTGGTGACCTCTCAAGTGCCTCTGATAAGTCACTGGAGGAAAAAATGGCTGCTGCTCCGGTACCATTTTCTGGGGATGATGTCTTATCCTCATTTTCTAGATTGACACTGGACTCTCATTTCGGCAAGCAGACAGAAGATAGCTCTTTATCTCCAAGCAGCCCTCAGTCCAGAAAAAGCAAGATTCCAAGGCCAGTGTCCTGGGCAACCACTGATCAAGTCACTAGTTCAAGTTCAGCTCAGATCTTTCCTCGGCCACCACCAGGAAAACACCCTACTAGAGCTGGAGTAGAAGCTAGGTAATGCAGAGAAAATAGAAATACATTTTCAGGTTGAAAATGGATTTGAGATAGACTGCAGTTACTATGTAGTATGTAATCCTATAGAAGTTCCATCCTTTATTTTTGTGAAAATACTGGGCTTCAGTTCTCTGAGTAATCTTACATTGTTGGAGGATAATGAGAGGCTGTTACACAAGAATTAACTTGCTTCACCGTTAAACCTTGTACATCAAATAGATGTGTATTCAACAGTTTGAAACCCGTCAACCTGTAACTAAACTTTCACACTTTTTTTAAAGTGAGGTCACTTTTCCAGAACTGTTGGTTATTTACAAACCCAGAGAAATCAATAGGATCTGTCATGCCCAGTCCCTTTGAAAATTAAACTGTTCTTATTGTAGAGATTTTAAGTATTCGAGTTTGGAGATTCCAGCCATCAGTATTGAATTAGTTAGCTGTGCTCAGATCATGGTTAATTAAAACAACTAATTAAAGGAGAGCAGAGTGAATTCTAGAAGCCCCTCTGTGCCAATTCTATATACAGACAACCACGATCTGATTTCTTCATGGCCTACATTACCAGGATAAGGAGAATTTTGATACAGTAGTGCAAAATCCTCTGAAGAAAGTTCTGGTGTGCCTTGTCATCCCTTAAAATTGTGTATAGGAGTGTACTGGTGATGTGCAGGAATGGATGTACCCCTCTGAAACAGAGGCAATAAGCACTGCACTTCAGTGCACTTCTTCCAGCACCACCAGGAAACGTCAGTTATCCTGAAAACACTTAGGCTGTTTGTGTGAGTGAGCTTATGCAAATATAAATACTGTGTTGATTTGAACAACACAGAAGCCAAAACCTAGATCCAAACACCTCTACCTTATAGGAAAGCTCAGCTACGGATGACTGTTCCACAATGCAAGCTCATCTCTAGTTTCTAGTGATACTATGTTTCTATATTAATTTCAGTAAATAGATGGGAACAGAAATAATCTTTCTTCTTTTCTTCTTAAGGTTACGCAGATACAGAGTCCTAGGGAGTAGCAGCTCGGACTCAGATCTTATCTCTCGTCTGGCTCAAATCCTACAGAATGGATCTCAAAGACCAAGGAGTTCTACCCAGTGTAAGAGTCCAGGATCTCCACATAGTCCAAAAACACCGCCCAAAAGCCCTGTCATCCCCCGACGCAGTCCTAGTGCCTCCCCTAGGAGCTCTTCTTTACCCCGTACTGCCGGTTCTTCTCCGTCCCGGGCTGGTAGACCCCATCATGATCAGAGGAGTTCATCCCCACATCTTGGGAGGAGTAAATCCCCTCCTAGCCATTCAGGCTCCTCATCTTCTAGGAGATCCTGCCAACAAGAGTACTGCTGCAACAAACCAAGCAAGAATGGTCTGAAAGGATCTGTCAGTTCCTTCCACCATTCCCCAAACACTAAGACTCCCACAGGAAAGAGCAAATCAACCACGAAGCTTAGCAGATAGGAACTGGGCCTTGACAGGTATAAAGCCTCCTCCTAAATCTGATGCATGTTGTGTCTGTGTACTGTGTATTTAAAAAAATAATCAAAAAAACTATATTTAAAAAAATGGTGTTGAATCTGCGCTTTTTAAAGAAAGTAAGCATCATAAACTATTCACGGGAAAGCATACTGTGTAAATAAGTGGCCAGGCATTGCCTAAGAGCAGGCAGCAAGCAGATCCGCAAGAGGGGAAGTAGGGGCCAGGGTAAGCATGACTAGGTAGTCAAAGAGGTGCAATGTATTTAGAGTAAAAAATATCTCTAAGGTGAGTGTTTTAAAAGGTGATTTATTTCTATGTTTTAATTTACCTAGCTAGAAGATTTGGCCTAATTATTTAAGGCCTTACATACTCAAGGAGTATGTAAGAAAACCTGAAATGGTTATTTCCGAAATGATGTCACCACTTGGGAGAGGGATACTGCTCAAGCATGTCTTTGCAGTTTTAAAAAAAGCACACAGTTTAGAAGACAATGTTATTTCTACCTTACAAGTCTCTTCCATTTTGAGCTGCATACGTCTCTGAGTCACTCAGTGCTCATCTTGTCCCCTGTCTACCATGGCAAAGATTTTTTACCTAATGAAGTATCGTATACCCTTCCCCTTCTTGACACTGATGACATTTTAAAAATTAATATTAACATTTGCCAAGATGTTTTTATAGCTATATTCTTTAGTAATTTGTTTCGTACTAATTGGGATCCAAGAAGCTAATTCACAGTTCTATATCATACACTTCTTTGGGAGTCATAGTGGAAGTTCTTCAAACCACATTTGGTTAAATTCAGAAAAGCATTCATGTCTAGGAAATGAGACAAAGGAGATGTCTGCACGTCACTGAATGTTGCAGATTTACAATAAATTGCAATGTAACTTTGAAAATAAGTTAGAAAACAGAAGTACCCTTTTTTTTTCCCCTTAATGCAGCTGCAAAAAGAACCCTTGTTACTACTAGCTTTTGTTTTTTCATTGGTTATGGATCACTTAAACCACTGATCTTACTGTGCAGAGCTGATTACCAACCAAGATTTCCTTTTTTGGTAATTTGTTTTATAAAAAACTAAAAGATGAAACGTAGATGAGGAGATTGTCTGCTTTGTGAACTTGATAGGTTATAGGTGACAGAAATATACATAACACCCTTACAAAATCTGGTTAAGAATATTACTCATCAAAGCAAAATACACAGAAAGCCATATGAGGTAATTTTTATGTTGGATTCATATCATTCTTTTGTCCAAATGTGTTTTTGATAGCCAGGCTTCGTTATTTGCCAGTAAAGTCCGTTGTGTCTAATTCCTCCAACTTTAGTAGTGACTTAATAATCTCTTGTGTTCTGCAGGATCTCTGTAGGGAATGTAACGGTACAGCACCTTTTGCTATCTTCAGAAGAGAACAGTGGGTCAGAATAGTAACACAAGAACACAAGCCTGAGAAAGATGCAGCCAGCTCTCCCTAATTATTCCTGTTGTGGGGACGCTGGAGGCATAGGAGACTTGTCAGTTGCTGATCTGCTTGCTGTAGTCATTTGCCTCTCCAGCCAGCATCTGTGCTTTTTTATTTAACCTCTGCCAAATGAATACCTTTGGATTCAAAAGGGAATATTTTGTCTCTGAGCTAACACATTCTAATGCTGCATAACAGCTGCCCTGGAGCTGCACTGAATTTCACATGCTTTGTCAGACTACATTAATTTTTTTTTTCTTTTCTTACTATGAATGTGTATATTGTTTCCCATATGTAATGTAGCACAGTGTGGAACCTTAATTTGATTCAGGTTTCAAGCACTACAGATGAATGCAATAGGTAGGGTATACCTGCTTTTTCTGAAGAAACTGTACCATTGGAAAGTCCTGTTCCTTTGTATTATATTGTATAATAGGTGCTATACCAATAATTGCATGTTCTCATGTTAAATTATATAATATAAATATTTATATATATACATATATGTATATGCTTATATAAATTCATTCTCATTATTCATTTGTAATTTACGGACCACAAATAATTCTGTTAGTACCTGAATACTTTTGGCATTACATCTTCTATTTCCCCCCAGAAATTTCTGGAATGCACAAATTCTAATAGCCTTTATACAAGATCGAAGGACTGCTGATTTCTGAACCAGCCAATGTTTTGTCTTGCAGCTTGCTTTTTTCTTTATAATTTTATGTGTGCATTTGCATATGGAAGAAGAACAGAGACTCAAAGGTATTTTTATTTTTTATTACAAATAGGGCTTGTGGTTACTCATTTTTGTTTCATAATGTGAGTTATTAATTGTTATGAATACTCATCACTTAGGAGCAGTGAGAGTCAATGAATACCTAACAAATGAATGTAAGAACAACAAATTTCATCTTTTCCTTCCTCTTTTCCTTAAGTTTCCTTATGGTATACCATAAAGAGTATTTGGTCCCATTGTGATATTTTTGCCCTGGGCAATGCTGGAATTACTTGTTAAAGCGGTGTCGCAGCCTATGATTATTTTTCCTCTTCTCTCCCTTTTTTCTGAAAAGCATGTATTATGGTCTTGTAAGCTTATTCCTACATTAACATGGTCAGTTTTAATAGGTACCAGCTTTATGCGTCCTTGCCTGAAATGCTGAAGTTGAGGTGTTTATATTTTCTCTCCAGTGTAGCAGAATCCAGAAACAGGAGATTGCTTTTCAGATGAGAAAGCATATAACACCCAAGGATTTTTTATGCTGTCTTCAAAGTACAGGCTTGTCCATTGTTACACATTACTATGTAAAATAACTCAATGCTGTAGAAATTCACTTGTACTTGAACTACTTGCCAATGTAAAAATAGTAAACTATGCCAAAACGGAGAAAGAGATATCAATTGTGATTGATGACCCAGGCTTCTTTCAGTGCAGAAAAAGGTAAAAGGAGGACTGTGTATCCCCAGTTGCTTTTTGCTGTGGATTCAACAGGATCTAGTGAGAAAATCATGAAGAATATGAACGGAGGAGTGATTATGAATAACATAGCTTGAACTACCTGCTCTTCTGGTGTTTCTTTTATTGCTTGATACCCTCCTCCCAAAAGTTTACAGAATTGCTTACTATAGTCTAATGTAGCAATCAGTTAATGTAGTTAGGTAATGGTCAGCTGATCAACTCATACATAAATATTAGCTTAATATTTCTAGAAAGCCTGTATAATCATCAAGAACTCTGTAAGCTTCAATATTTGAACATGCAACTGACTGCATAAAAACGCCAATGTACGTGTGTGTGGCCCTTGTGCAGAATGTGAGTGAATGGTTTATGGAGGGTTAGCTGCAGCAAGTTTTCAGGGATGGGGAGGATTTTTTCTCCATTGTACAAAACGGTTACGGTTATTCTGCATAGCACACAGCAGCTTACACCGAGATATTAGCTAGGAAATAATATAATTCAAGGAGCTGTTGCTTTGTCCTCTTCAAGCTTCCATTTCTTTGGAGGGCAGTGCAGGGGAGCCATGACGTGTAGCAGATGCAGATGCTGCACACACATTTCCTCTTTATGGTGTTTCCTGTATTGTGGCCAGCACTTTGGAGCATTCTTTAGAGAAATTGAGGCATCAAGCCTTTAAACTAAAACAGAACTTGAAAAGACTGAACATTTCACACAGACTTTTGTGCTGCAATATTGCATGCCATAATCAAAGTTGTAACTTCAAAAATTTACATTAATATTAATAAACCTCATTATTAATTACAAATGCCAATTCCTACTGAAGTAAAACCCTGTTAAAAGTAATAGGAGGTGTGGTACAGTAGAGCAACACTGGCAAGTTGTATGATGCTAGGCACCTATCTACTACTTGAGCAGGATCACTTAGCATAGAAAATTTCGCTGCTCAAAGGCAGGAGGAATATGGGGTCTTAACTGCTAGTTGTTTACAATTATTCAGGAGTGATGTGGGGCATTGTTATAGTCACCAGCCACATCCTGTCTTGGAAAATCTGGATGTATTCTTGCCTTGAAGTCTGCATGTTTGAGATCAAGCTTTCTCGCATACCTCAGTAAACGTCTTGATGTAGAGGGAAGGATTTGGTCCTACATATTTAAAAAGACCTTGAAATATTTTTCACCTGAAAAAGACTTGCAAGAGCTCTATCATTTACAATTTGTAGTATTACAGTATTAACTACAGCTGGGAAAAAACACAATTTTGATTTTATAAATACGCATTTGTACATAAGTGAATCTATATATACACTTATATAGATACTGTATATTATATAGAAACATATATACATACATACATACATATATGTGTGTATATACATATAGACAGGAACAGTCTCAGCTATTGCATCCTGTTTACTGTAATTAATTTGACGGAGTGAGCCGAGGCCTGTTTTGCTTTGACTTATCTGATCTTTTCATCTACCATAATTTTGCTGTGCCCTCATTCTGAATCTGTATATTTTCCATATTACAGGGCCTGATCCTATAGTCCTACTTGGGCAAAACTCCCCCTAAGTCCTTCTTATTGCAGTAACATTTATGCAATGGTTGACTGTAATGCTTCCAAAAAATATGGTCTTTTTCTCTTTGATGAGAATGTAGACAAAGCCAGACTTACAGTACAGACTCTTTCCTGTAAACGGGATTTTTCCATAATGAATTGGACATTTTTGTGGAACACTGAGAGGAATAAATTCTGGTAAGAAGAAAATGATTATTCCAATTTTTTAAGAGTCGAATGGCAAACTAGGGATACGTGCCTCCAATTATTATATGTACGTTAAATGAGAGAGGAATCTTCTGAAAAGGAATAGGACAATAAGAGAGAGCTCAAAGTCAAATTGGTTTCTCATTATAGGCCTATTTTTTCATGCAGGACCGATCCTGTGAGGTGACGAGAGCCATGCCTGTCTTGTCAATTCCAGTGAGCAAGGGGCTGCTTAGGTGTCTTAGGTTAACACCATGATTCCCTGTGGTGCATTCTGTCTGTGCTTTTCTGCTATAAGGAGTGCTCGGAGAACTGTCAGCTGTATAAATAAAAGCCTTGACAATTATCCATTATTCCTTTCTTCATCTGATCAAAGCTTTGGATGCTCGTTCCTATTTCTGAAACTTATGGAACAGTGGATAATATTTTCATTCTACTTCTTTTAGCTGATCAAGTGGGCAGTGAACTGAAGTGTTTTGTTTGCTGTTTCTCTTTTGGCTCAAATGTCATTGGTTGCAATTACTGCAATTTTCAGTAACCAGTAACGCTGGTAAAAGGAAGAAAGGTTCAGCATTCTGACTACATGCAATACATAGGCATAGGTCATACATTTCTTAGCTAATACATGCAAACTGCATAAACACGCACCTCACACAAGAATACCTCAGCTGTCTGCTTGAAGCCAGTCTTCCCTACATAGAATATTTGTAAAAGATAAATGATATAAAAGTCAGCCTGGATTGTGTAGTAATTGTCTGAAATTACCTTAAGATACTGTCAAATCCTGGAAAGTTTTATCATTCATTTTCCTCTAGTTTATATAATCAAGCTTGTAAATATTAACCTTCAAGGGTTTTTTTTTTTTTTAAGGAAAAAATGCATAGGAGTGTCTTGTTTTCAAGTGTAGTGTATTAACTTGGCAATTACTGTAGCCATCCAGGTTTGAATGTGCAGGCTGATTTTACTCTCCATTGTTGGTAACACATTGTCTCTTAACAGTAACACTGACAAACCCAAATGTTAGCATATGTCATTTATGTATTTTGCTTCTTTTTCTGCTGTACATGAAGAGCTTAGATCCTTAGGAATTCTTGCTGCTCTTGTGCAGGTGAAACTTTCATTAAAATCAGCATAGGGTCTTGGTTTGTTGAGTTCTTTCCCCCTGTTTAGGGACTGAAGGAATAAACGCACTCTATAAATATCATATTTGTAGTTGCTGCATTTTAAATTGGAAAATACTTATTTTTTTATAACTTATTATGACATGACATGCCTTTTGATCTCTACTGTTCTGTAAGAATTACTGCTGAGAGCCAGCTTTGGCCAAGAGTACAAAGTGGTTTATTCTAAAACAGTACCACAAGTCGGCTACTCACATGAGGTCTTGACCATCCACAACTGTCTGTGGGAATTCAGCTGGAATTAATTTGAGCTACAAATGTTTGTTTCCTTTTGAGATCACTTGATCTTTGACCTAACTGTTATATAAAGGACCTATAATAACAGGAGACCAGCCTGCTCCAAATGATACAGTATAACTAGTTTGGTCTGCCTAGCATCAAATCCTTTTAAACCCGTATCTCCTGTGTGGCAGACAAGGTCATAAAGGTTTGACACAAGGTGAGGTGGGATTTTTTTGGCTCTTTCACATCTTTTTCCTCTGACTGGAGATCTGGATTGGTTCCCTAGCAGCCTTCTCTTCATCCTCTTTACTTTCCCTGGCTAGAAAGCAAGATTTGAAATTCTTCCTCAACTTCTAACTTACTTTCTATAGAGTCAGCCCAGAGAGGAGTTACAGTGCTTATGCTAACAGATGTCAATTTTCAAATGCTGTCTTATGAATATACAAACTAGTAAATTAAGGAAATCACCAGCAATGCCTTCAGACAAGTACTGACTTTCTGAAGCTGACAACCAATGGCTGCTAATCTAAAATCTCTGGGCAATACCACAAAGAAGGAAATCTGTGTATTAATTAAAATAGAATGTTGTCATCCCATAAGAAATTAAGTACTCAATAGTAAAATCTGCAGCATCATTAAATTAAGTGGGAAGTAGTTCCAAGATTGTTTGTTACCATTGAGGAAGACAAATACTGAGTCCTTCAAATTCTCTTGCTCAGTAATTGCAGTTCCCTTCCCCTCCTTGGAAATCTCCTAAGCTGTTCTGTTCCTTTTAAGTTTGCTCAGGCACCCAAGAACATAAAGAGTTAAGCCCTTGTAATGGTCATTTGTACATAAAGTTGTAATTATTTATTTTCTCATTTGTACCATATCAAGGCTTTGTACAATGTTTTAAGTTTCGTTTTCAAATTATTTTGTATTTTATTTTTATAAACCGGTTCTAAATAAAATATTCATTCAGCATGCAAAACTTGAATTTTTGATTGTGTTTGTGTAATGACTTAATTATTGATAAAGCTTCAGTTGAATTTTTTTTCAGCATTTTTTACTATTGTAACCCTGTACTTTAAATGGAGAAAGTGCCTTGACAGTGTTTTTTTTTTTTCTGTTACAAGAAAGCAAAAACCAAGTGTCTGTTGATACTACTGCAACATGAGTCAGATGTTCATATTGCAAGTCAGAATGATTGGATTAATGGAAGTTTTACTGATTTAGTAGGTTCACGTGTTATATATTAATAAGAAAAGAAAAACTCAACCAGCCTTCTCAGAAACCTTCCTTTTCTATTTGCTCTTGCTCTTATCCATATTGTCTATATTCAGCCAAACAATAAATGATTGCCACACCCACCCAGATCAGATCAGTTTTAGTAACAATATGAAGGATTCCAGCCTTGTCATTCTGAAAAACTAGATACTTTTTTTACTTCTTTTTTTTCTTCTTTTTTTTTCCTTCAAAACCGTAATTTCTTACTTAGTCAGAGGGCACTATAATTGATTTATTTGGAGATGATCAGTTTGTCTGGATGTAGTCACTGAGCTTTGACAGCCTGTTGAGGAGACCTGTCTCATCCTCTGTACAATACACTTAAGTGGCAGATAGCAGAGAAATGAATGAATGGAAGTTGTAACTGAATCTCAGCAGTTTGTGCTATGTAGAAATGCAATGTTAAACTAACAGTTCTCTAGATTCCTCCAAGAACCTTTCGTTTCTCTTTCTAATAAAATTAGATACAAGTAGACTACAGGATCATCACAATTTGTATTTGTGGTTTATGTGCCTGCATGTCTCAGTCCTTGTATGCTGTGGAAACACTGCCTGTTCTTTGCACAGCAGAACAAGTCCAGAAGAATTGGAGAAAATTCCCTGGATCTCTTTCTTGGCATTATCACTGTTACGTCCTGTATGTGAGGCAAATTAAAAGCCAGCTCTGCCCCTGGTCAGATCATTGGCAGTATTTTCATTAAGCTTCATGACCAAGACATTAGCTCTTGTCATTTATATAAAATAGTTCAAATTGCTTCACATGACAGAAAACAAATTGGAAATTCATTTAGTCAGTAACATTCCAAGAAAATGATATTTTATCTTCTGTTAAGAGCAGCCAGAAATTTAATGGCATGCTTCTGGACGGTATATGCTTTTGGTGCTCCCAACAGAACCATTGTTTCATCACAGAAAGGGTGCATAAAGAAATAGCAAGCCAGCTGTATTAATTTGAAGATTAAAATAACAAATTTGCACACTCTGTACTGGAGACAGGTAGCTCAGTATCTTTCCTTGTTTAAAATAGTCTGTAAATTTGGATTATACCAGAAATGGAAGAGTGGTTTTGATCTGGCTGCAGTGTACCTTAGCAGTACAACTGACAGAGTGGGAAAGAAGCAAGATTGGAACAAAGACACCGTGGCAGATTGGTGTTGAGGTCTAGTAGTTGTCTGACCACCAATGTGTCTTTTAGCATTGCCTGGCTCATCATTTTCATTCATGCAGGACGTCCAGTCTGCCCGCTGTGCTCTTAGGATCTTGGTGCCCTTCTCTGCACTTGGACTGTAGCTCCTCTCATTTAAATTTGTACTCGAACATGAGAAAGCCATGTAGTGCACACAAGCCAGCTCTCTCTAGAAACGCTGTGGCAAGTGAAATTCAAGAATTAATAACTGGAGAAACAGATGAAATATTGAAAGAATCTCAGACAATTAAGAACTGGCTATCACAACCTGGACAAGCTCAAACCGCTGCCCAGAAGGAACAGGTAAACTTTAGATTACATTTTGCTAATCTACCTGGAATGTCACAATAGCATTGATGGGCTCCTTTGTCCATTAGAACAAAATAGAAATGAAGGGTACCTTCTTCGGTTACAGAAAACACTGCTTGAGAGCCCATCCATACTAAAGGAGGAGAAACATAAGTGCTTCCAATGGGGTAGTTTGGAAAGTTTCTAACAAGTTTCTAACAACATAGACTAAAAAATCAGACTTTTAGAAGGATTAGTTTCCCATTTTTAAAACCACCAATTTATAAATAAGACAGTGATAGACATCACCCACACTTTTACTCTAACTACCCCTTCTCCTTCTTTTTCCTTGCATATATAGTTAAGAGAGATTTTATTCATCTCTGATAGGTGAAAATGAAAGCTTCATAAACTATGCAGGAGCATTTGTTCTGTCAGGAGCGAAGTCAGACCCTGCCTTCTGCAATTTGTTTAACAGTAAGTCTAACTTTCATTTCATGTAAAACAATACCAAAACTTTTTCGCTCTCTGTATTTCAAATGTTGTGGTACTGATTCCATAAGGCTTGCAAAATCTGTTGAAGTTACAGCCTGCTTATAAACCATATGGGGAAAAATTATTCCATGCCAAAACCAGGCATCACTCATCAATTACTATTTTTTTTCTGTATTTCTGTTTTAATCATGTGACAAGAAAGAGCCTACCCTGTTAGTGCAGTAAAACAAAATGCCTCTGAGGAGGTGTATTTGACAAGCTGGGAATGAACAACAGCCAGGTGGAGCAATGCTGTATGAATTCTGAGGAGTACAGTCATGAATCAAGAGCTCAGTCCTAAACCATTCCTACAGTTAAGCAGGTATGACAAACTCTTCCTGCCATGCCGTGCACAGCTCAGACTTAAAAAAAAAAAATCATACCAGCCAACAACCACCAGATAAACACCCTCAACATTATAATTATTAAAAAAAGCAAGTATGTAAAAAACCCAACTACTTCTGACATTTGTTTAATCAAAAACCTAAGCAACTTGTGTAAGACAGCTGCTTCTGGTCAGTAACTATAATGTTACTTTTTAACCCCACTCTCATGACTTTTATTTTTCAAAAGGTCACATTAAACAAAGGAGGATACAGACAAGAGTCTTAACGAAAATAAATGTTTGTTTGTTTGTTTTTTAAGAGAGTACGAGGATAAATAGAACAGAAGAAAATTATTAGCCAACTGCAACAGAGTTAACAAACAGGAGACCGAACTAGTGTTTAATGCCACCTATAGTGAAATGTTTCCCACTGGGAAAAACATGGGAGGCAAGTCCACATCGCTCCTTTGAAGTCACAAGCCGGAGCAGAACATACAACAGCACCTAACACCACAGTCACTTTACATATATTCAAGTTTTTACACATCTGCAAAGCAGAAGTAGTAGCAGCCATTTGGATGTTCTTTCTTAATGGTTCTCAGGGGGGGCCTAGGAAACTCGGAAGGACCTGGTTCTTGCGACATGGAGCTGGAGCTGCAGCTGCTGCTTCTGCTGCTGCCTCCAGCCACCTGCGCTCTACCTCTGTCCTCTGTGGGGGAGACCTGGGGGGAACCCGGGCTCAGGTAGCCAGCTGTGGTCTGAGTAGAGGTGGTGGCATATGTGGTTGGGCCAGGGTTGCTTTTCACATAGACATTTTTAATAGCAACAAGTGTATGTGCCATGATGCTGAGGCTGTTACTCAGATCTTGCATGCCTTGCTGCAGCAGCCGAAGATTGTGGTTGACACTGTCAAAGCCAGACTGGATCACCTGCATCTGCGTCTGCTGAATCTGCACTAGGTCCTCTTCAGTTATTTCATTTTGGTCTGCCTGGGACCTGCCTTTTGTTTTGGCTTTTACTTTCCCCGAGGAACCACCACCTGATGTCCCCAGAAAAGGTAGTTGTTCTTGGCTAGGTGGAACCACCGCCATGTCCTCAGAGCTTTCTTCTGGCTCTACCACCTTCACTACTATTTCTTCTTTGAGGTTCATCTTCTCAAGAGTGGATTGATGAGATGGGCCAGGATTGTCATTAAACCCTAGAGGAGATGGGGGGAGAGGAAAAGCAGAGGAGAGTCAGTGAGCAACTTCATTACCTCAGTGGTCAGTGACACATGTTCTCTACCACTAAGTGCTAACATTAGTTCTTGAACTAAGACTCTACACCTTGCACCACATTATCTTTGGTGCTTTTACAATACACATTACCTCAACAGGTAGGAAGAAAACCACAGAGATGCACTCAGCAATTAACCATATATTTGCATACTACAGATCTCTTACCAGCCCCACCACAGAAGCTGAGTTTTAGGTTCCAAGAGACAAAGTTCATTGCAAGCTCATTTCATGCTCTATCTACCGTGCACGCAGTAACCAGTAACAGCATTGCCGAAACACTTTGATTGCAAGATATCCCTTGGTATCGAAGGTGATCGCTTCAGTGCACTAATGTGACGTCTCTCCAGTGCATACAAAGTTCTGTACTCGCAGCACTTTGTGCTGCCTAGAACGGCACGCTGGGGTGGCTTTTCGCGTTTGCAACAATAAGCAAGCACCTCAGAGGCGAGCACAGGCGGCTGGGTCTAATGCCTCACAGACAGGCATCTACTAGGAGACAGGATGCACTCTCGGGTGCTGCTTTGGCGCACTTTTGACCTGCAGCACGAAGCCTGCCAGGTCTGCGTGTATATCTCTACATGCATACGTATGTATCTACTTTTTGCATTCCCAAGGAGGGAAGGCAGTGACCCAAACCAGACGGGGCTGCACCCTCTGCCGCCTGCGCGCACGCAGCGAGCGGGGAGCCCGGTCCGCGCCGGTCCCGCCGCCGGAGCCGAGGAACCGGGGGCTCCCGCGGCGGGGGGGGGGGCGCCGGGCAGGGAGGTGGAGGGTGGCGGGGGCTCGGTCCGGCACTCACCCATCTCCCCCACGACGGCGCCGGGCAGCTCCAGCGTGTCGATGCCGCCCACGATGGGCACGGCCTCGGCGGGCAGCAGGGAGCCGTACGGGCGGCGGTGGTGGTGGAGGTGGCGGCGGCCGGGCGGCGCGGCGGCGGGCGGCATCTCCTCGGGGGCCAGGAGGAGGCCGAGGGGGGGGGCGGCGGCGGCGGGGCCCGGCGGCCCGCAGCCCTGCGAGAGGCGGCAGAGCTTGCTGCGGTCGCGACGCTTCAGGTCCCGCCAGCGCTTCTTCAGGTCCTCCACGTCGCGGGGGCAGGCGGCCACCGGGTTCACCTTGTGCCGGATCAGCTCCCACACCTTCCGCTTCTGGCCCGGGGAGGCGCGGCCCGGCCCCGCCGCGAACAGCAGCTGCTCGTGCTTCAGCACCTGCTCGATCAGCACCTCCGTCTCCGCCTCGTTGAAGTTCGCCTTGCGCCGCTTGGGCGAGTCCTCGGCCATCCTCCGCCGCGGGGGGCCGGGGCGGCCCCCGCCCGGCGGGCGGGCGCAGAGCCGCGGGGGTCGCCCCTGCCCCTTCCCCCGCCCCGGCCCGCGGGCGTCGCCGCCGCCGCCGCTAGGCCGGGCCCCGAGCGCTGCTAGGGAAGCAAATACCGCGCATGAGAGGAAAAGACGCGCACAGGCCGGCGCAGGCGCCCCGTGCCCCGCGTGTTGACATGGGGAGGGGGCTCGGCCCCGGGCCCGGCCCGCGCCGGCCCCGCCCCCGCCCGCCTCCCCGGCGGGAATCCCCGCCGCTGCCCCGCCCCCGCGGGAGGGGGAGCGGGGGGAAGCGGGGGGGGGGGGAGAGGGTGACACAGACGACGGGCCCGCCCGGCCGCGCGTGGCGCGCTCGCCCGCCCGCAGCCGGCCCGCGCTCCGCCCCCGCCGCGGGTTCTGCGCGTGCTCGGCGGCGGCAGGGCCGGGAATGGCGGCTGTTTTGGAGCTGCTGCTGCAGGAGGAGGTGGCGGTCAGCGCCGTGGTGCGGTGGCTCCGGCACGGCCCCGGCCACCGCCCAGCTGAGGTAACGCGCGGCGGCTCACCCGCCCGCCCGCTCTCCCCTCCCTCCCGCAGCCGCCTGGCCCCGGTGGGGCCGGGCCTGCCGCCGCGCCACTCCTCCAGCTCCCGCCGCGGGCCGGGGCCTTTCGGGAAAGTTTGTCCGCCCCGCGCCGCTGTGAGCGGCGAAGCACGCGTGCGTCAAACCGGGGTCCCGCTTAGGGGCCCGTCTGCGGCCGGGAACTGGGGCCGAGCCCCATCTGTAACAGCCGGCGGCACCGCCCCCGCCGCGGGCGGGCTCTGAGCAGAGCGGCGGGAAGGCGAGGCCGCCGGCGGGGAGCTGCCACCGGGAGCTGCCCGGCGGGAGCAGCCCATTGGCGGCAGCGTGAAAACCGTTAAAATGCGCAGGGCTGAGCCCGCCGGGGAGTCTCAGCGGCTGCGGCCTCCGGCGGGCGGTGGCGCCGCGGGGTTCCGGGGCTGAGGCGGCCGCGGGGCGGGAGCGGCGGCGGGGGCCGGGCGGCGGGGGGCGGCCCTGCGGTCGCTGGCGCGGGAAGCGTGGCGCGCAGGCGGTGCCCGGGTGCCCCGGCTCTCTTGTGCCGGCAGAGGGAGGGGAGGGAAGGGGAGGGCCGGGGGTGTCCGGAGGAAAGGCGACACGGGGGGCTGACGCGTCCTGCGCCCGTGGCCGGGAAAGTAACGGTGAGAGACGGACGGAGCTGTCCCCAGCCCCGCCAGCGCCCGAGCCTGGGCACGGCTGGCTTCGGAGGGCTCGGTGCCTGGCTCTGCGCTAACGCCGCTGCCCCTCCCGATGGGGTGCTCGTCCCGCCTGTGCGTCGAGGAGGATCTGTCAGGGCTGGGAGCGGGTTCTTGCTGGGTTTGAGTAGGCTGAGGCTTTGTAGTAGGATATGGCTGGGAAATTTGGGTTTCTGTGGTAATAAAAGCATTTGTAACCATAGATGGACAATGAGCGCTGATATTTCGCTGATCATGTAGAGAAACAATTTGTATTTGAAGCATTTTCTGCCCAAGCCCCTCAGCGTGCATTAACCCAGTATTAATTAAAATCAAAACTCGCTGCTGTCACTCACATGAGTTAGTCAAGTATCACTGTCATCCTAAACTTGAGCAGTTCAGCATAAGAAAGCAAGTGGGAGGCTTGCAGCTGGCAACTGTTGACAGGTTGCTGTTATTTGGCTGTGGAGGAACCAAACCTCTGTTAACGTGCACAGAGAAAGATGAGTGAAAGAAGGTTGTGCTCTGAAAAGCTGGATAAACTACCTGACCTTGTGTACAATACAGACTGCAATTGTCTTCGTGTTAGAGTGCTGATGCCGTGAGTCTTGGCTGCTTGGCTTGTTGTCCATGTTGTGTCGGGGTCTCGTGCTTCTCCAGAAAGCTGAATTGGTTTCATGCTTTCAAATAGGAGTTTCAGCATTGGTGTCAAGGATTGTAGGAGTCCAGTCGTGGCCATGCTTTCACTGCTCTCTTGACTTTTCATCTAGTGGAGGTGTAAACGAGCAGGAATATGTGTTACAGCACCCCTCTGTGGAAGCAGCTGTCATTCATCGACAAAAAGACGACAGAGAAGTTGTAGATTTAAAATTTTTCTGTTAGAATTAGTTGCTTCAGTATCAATGTCTTTGAAATGCTGGACTTAAGGGTGCCAGTTGCTCCAAATTCTCCCTGGCCATAGCTTTAGTAAGTATGCTGTTTCCATGGAACAGTTCTACTGTTTCCCAGTCAGAGACCAAAGTGAATTACTCCATCTGAAGTTCAAGTTCACTTAATTTCAGTGACCTGCTTTAACAAGTCATTTTGGTTTTTATTGTGTATTGCAATCCCAAATGGAAAGAAAGAAGTGGATAGCATCTTTATATTAATGCTTTGTCCTTTTCTCTTGTAGGAGAACCACATCCATGACAAGCTAGTATCTCTTAGTTTGCTTCAGAAAGACTTTGTACCTTTTCTGCTAAATTTTTTAAGGGAGCAGACCAGCCAGATCCTGACTAATGGACCATCTACTCCTGCTAAAACTCCTAATTCCAAGGCCCACGGGCGCCAAAGGACAGGATCAGAAAGGAGGGCAGGCCACACAACCAGCAGCCGAGTGCAGCTCTTTTCCCAAAGAACTTCAGTGACCACCTGCAGCACAGATACCAGCTTTTCTCCTGCTGTGGCATCCAGTGGCTCCTCTTCTTTTTCTGGCTCCAGCCTGTCTAGCCCTTGTGGTGACTTCCCTAGCGTGGTCTCCAGTAGCAGCCCAAGCTTTGGGTACAGCCCTGTGCTTAGCCACGGTGAGAAGCGGTCATCTCAGAAGGCCAGCTTGGGGACCTTCCTTACAGCCACACCTGAAACCCTGCCAGCACGACGAGGCCGAAGGAAAGGCAGCAACTCAGTCAGTACCTCTGGCCGGCAGGTAGCTCGGGATCTGGGGCGTTCCCTTGCTGAAGAGGAGGATGGAAAGAATGATGGTGTGTCATGGAGTGGAGGGAGAAGGAAGCGGAGTGAAGTGCCTCTTGTTTCTGCCAGGTCCCCACCCAGCCAGCTAAATCTTAACAACTTGGAGGAGTTTCCACCCATGAGTGCTGCCTCTGGCTGGACAAAGTAAGAGCATGTCTGCCTCGCTGTCTGATTTGGGTTGTGCTGCAGGTTACTGTTCTTTGACTAGCTCATCCTGTTGCATGTGTCCAGATGCAGAAGAGGCTGTAATAAACAATACCTAGGGGCTGGCTTCTGGGCTCCTTGGTCAGAACTGTTTTATTACAGTTGCCATATAGGGGAATGTTGCTTCAATGGGTAGTCAGGTTTCCACTCTGTGAACTCACAGACACCTCTCTAGCCTCTCGCTTGTGATGTTACCTGCAGCTTACCGATGCGCAGACCAGCTGATACGAAGCTGAGCACATCTTTGTCCTTGTATGTTCTAACAAGTCAGTGTTATCTGGGCTCTTCGCATTTCTCATTTAAAACAACAGCAATTGCTAATGAAGAGCAGTCCTGGAAGGCTCTTTGGCTTTACTGATGCTAGCAAAAAAGCTTTCAGGTTGACATTGTGTGGCTGCTGGTAACAGATGTTAGCATCGTATGTTTTGTGTGATCACGGACAAAACAGCTAGCTGATGCCTGTGTTCTCCTTGGTCTGAGCAAGTCCTGGTCTTCCTGGTGACTTTGGCTTAGCTTCTGAGCAGCTGTTTGTGTTGTGGTTGCCTCAGTCCTTTTTTATTTCTCTTTGAGATTTTACTCTTTAAAAGCCTCATTACCAAGTATAAGGCTTTCGTGTCAGCCTGTTTGCTCCATGTATCAGGCACTGGTCTCTGAAAGTGGGACTTTCTAGTTGGACATGAAAAATTCCGGCTAAAAATTGATAGGTCTGTGGGTCTGTACAGCAGATCCATATACTGGATCTGGATGATGCTTTGGCCAGGGGAGATAAGGTGTGTTTCCAACATAGACAGTAACTCTCTCAAGACGTTGCACTATGCCCAACTAGGGAAAAGAATGAGGAAAGAGGTCACAGAGTGTTTGGAAGCCAACACCATAGCAATTAATGTGTAGCAACCAACATTTCCTTGAGAAGTGTAATGCATTATTTTCCTGTATCTCATCTCCAGTATGTTTCTTACTGTATTACAGAGCCTCTTCCTGAAAGACAAATCTAGGTAGTTTATGCAGGAAGGATAGGTTTCCCTAAACTTAAAGGGCCTATGGTAGCTCAGGAGCCTGGACTCCTACTGATAGACCATGGCAGCCTGATTGGTTTTGTTTTTTTTTTCCTCATGGTCTGTATTAGAAACTGCTGGTGAATTTGTTTCTTACTAAAATGAAGCATATCCTGTCCTCTCAAATTAGAAATGTTGGGAGGAGTTGTGTGGCACTGTTGTTTGTTCTGTGGCTCAATGATTGATAATTAATTTTGCAGCAAGGGTCAGCAGGCTGTTTTTATCAGTGTCTAGCTCTGTGACATTCAATTCAGTGACCAGAACAAAGTCAGCAACTATAGATACAATTTAGAAATTAAATATCCTGACTTCATATCCATTTTAGTATTAGGCTCTTCTGGAAGAGTTGTATACGTGTCTGTCTTGAGACCTAACATTTTCCTGTTGTTTAATTGTTTTTGGTGCTATCACTTCTCACTTTTTCAGCAAAAGCAAACCATCAAGGCGAATCAACCCAACTCCTGTAAGTGCTGAGCGCCCCCTCTCAAAACCAAAGATGTGCTTTACTTCTACGCCTGTCAGCCAGTCTCCAGCTGCTCGGTTTTCATCTGCTTCAAGCCTTGAGGCCTTTACCACTGTCCAGGAAGGAAACCTTACATCTGTGATAAGCAACAGCCTTCAAGAGGAGAGGGAGATGCTGAAGAAAGAACGGTACAGTCTGAGCAGGGTGGTCATAGGCTTGTATTGATTCTTAATTCTCTGTCTTAAGTTGGTACCAGTAGCAGAATAGAAATGACCAGAAGAATATCCAGAACAGATATGGGTGACCTTAAACTATAATATGCCTAAAACCAAGTGTGACTCTGGTATCAGACTAGGATATTAATGCAGCTAGCTCATGTTTGTAATTTCAGAGGTGTGCTGACTCTCGAACAATGACCCTCAGTTTAGTCAGTCCTCACTGCTTTCGTAAGACTGCCTCTTCGTGGGCTTGCATACCTGGCTGTCTCCTGTGCAGTTTCCCTTAGATTGCAGAGGTGAAGTGAGTGGGTTTGAGCTGCTGTAATTAGACTGTGTTGAAGATTGTGCCTGTGGTGGAAGGCATGGTCTGGTTTGAAGAAAATGAGTTAATTATGTAAATGTGGGGAAAATGTTAATGGTTTTACAAGGTAGGCAGACTAACATAAGCTTGCAGTTAGAAAAAGAAACAGGACATGGGTAGTGTGAGATTCAGTTCTAAAAGTTACTACTGCAGTTATCTATTGAAAATTGTGTGCTGGGAGATGAGGTGAATTCTAACTTCTAATTTTTACTCTGCTGATCAGTTACTGTGTGGCTTTCATCCTCTGTAAAATGATAGAACTGTTAGTCTGTGAGGATTGATACTTCAGAAAAAAAACAAAGCACAGTGGTAGAGAAACAATTGTTTATAATTGCTGACAGAACCGTTGCTGTTCTTTGTAGATTTTGTTCTTGGGGAAACTTTTCAGGACATGTGAGTGGAATTCTTTTTCTGCTAAGCCTTGCGGTTTGCTTCAATGGGTCGAGAACTGGCTAAAACAGACCCAGTAGAGTCTCATGAGTTACTGTTTGTACTGGACCTGTAACAGAACTGCTCAGGATACAAATCTGCCTCTCTGCACTTCAGTGAAGCACCTGTTTCCGTCTGAATTCTACCTGAAATGTTCCAGTAATGTGTATAAACTACAGTTGGTGGAGTAACAGTATGGGGGCTGGATCTTGCCCATGAGGTCATCGTGCTTGAGAGCTGGGGGCTGCTGTTGTGTCCTCGGTAGTGGTGAAGTGAGGTACAAAACTAACACAGCCCCCAGCCAACTGGGTCACTTTGAGCAAGGGCAAAAGGTGAAATTCATGCTGAGGTAGATAACAACGCTGAGGCAAAAGTGAAGCAGAGTCTAACCACATTACTACATGTGGTAGGAGGTGGTGTGATGTTCCAAGTGTGGATTTTCCATTGGGATCTTTAACAGTCATTTGATACTGCTATTACTGGCTTTTTTCCCTGCTTCTCATGTGTTGTACGTATGACACTCTGCTGCTACATTTTGGATGGCCTCTGTAGGTATATGTGTGTGTGTGTATATATATATATATATTTTTTTTTTTTTTTTTACAATATCTGTGTATTTAACTGAGTCATCACTGTTGATTTAGAATCCAGCAATTAAAGTAGTTTGTTCCTTCTGTCGTTTAAGTTGCCAGTATGGGATTTCATCAGTTGTTGCATTGCCTTTCCACTTAGTGGTATTGGATCTTTTCCAGGCATCGTTAGCTTACAAGTATATCTGAAGGTATGGATGTGGACCTTACTTTCACAGATTTTGTAGTGTCTAGCTGTCAAAAATTGTACATGCATAAATTTTTTTTTAGGACTTGGTGTCTAACAGATTCCATGTCCTTCACAAATATCAGTTTAGATGAGAAGCAATAACATAGGTTAGTTAGATGAGTTGAAATTTGAATGTGATTCTTTTGAGTCTTTTAATTGTTAGCCCCAAGATCCTTTCTCAGTAAGGGAAAGAAGAGTTAAATTACTGTCATGCTAAAAGCAGCTTTAGATAGTGTAAATGATGTGGTTAGTTGTTGCAGGAATTCCTTTATGCTAGGCTGCGAGAGAAACACCTCTTCTGGCCATGTGGCTGCTGTGTATCAACTTCTGTCACCTGGTATGTTGCTGCTCTTGAATTTCAGATGCAAATTGCTGCACCAGGCATCTTCTCCTGCAGGGATGTCTCTTGATCCTGGTACTCCTACTAAGCCTAGCTACACTCGCAGTGCTAGCCTTCCTGCTGAAAGCCATCTGGTGACCTGTGCAAATCCTTCTAAGGTTTCCTGCAAAAAACAGTTGGAGTGTCTGGCACAGCTCTATTCATCGTGTATAGCAGGTGAAGACCCAGAGACGTGAGACTGACCTTTCTTTGAGCTTTGAACTTGCATGTGTGTTGTGAGGGGAAGGTAGATGAGAAGCGAAAGTTGTGGGACAGTTACAGTGTACAGCCAAATAACATCTGGAAAAATGAACTAAGCCAACACAGTTATTAAAATAAATAGATACTAGGTAAAAGTTCAGGGAAGGAGGTAAACCTGATGCAATACTCTGAGCTGCAGTAGGCTGAAGTTGTATGGCTGTATCTGAAACTGGACCCATCCCTAACACATCTCTCTTGTAATTCCTGTATCGATTTACACTCTGGTTGTGTGTGGGGAGGGAGTTCTTTGCTGACTGTGCCATAGAACAGGTGTCTATCTTTTTACCTTCGTTTTTTAAAGCAGATCAATACTCAATATCCACCTCTAGTATCTCATTTCCTCTCTTCCAGAAAACCTGGTACCAAATATTTTTCTGGAGCTCTTTTTTGTTCTGCAGCTGTTAACATCTAAAGGCACTTCTACTGCAGAAGATGGAGATAGTGACGTTGAAGCCAATGAAAGAAATGAAGGTGAGCAATAGTATTGTGGGGAAAGAATGCTACCTCTATGAAATGATAATGTGAGACAGAGTAGTTGCCTTTAGTTTGGGTAGGTTGTCTTAAATTCCATAAAAGTGCCTTATTGCCACTGTGGGACTCATCTGAAATGCTGACAAAAATCATGCAATATAGTAGAGCAGGGTTGCTAGATAATGTTTGAATCTAGTTTTCTGCTATTGTTTGAATTCACTGTAGCTACTTGTTAACACTGACTTTCAGAGAGAAGGATGGGTATCCTGAAGTCTCTCCTCCACTGGTCCTTGCAACTCAAAAGTGTTGTTGATCTGCTATGTGTTTCTTAAATTTAAGGTTGGGTTGTGAGTGCACAGGATCCATCCATGTAGTTGCATAATTTTGCATTTGTTTTTTTGGCAAATTCAGACTTAAGCTTGATGCAGTTAGTGCTTTGATACGGATATAAAAACACAAAAGAGTGGCTTTAAGATGAGACACACCTATGCTCTAGGTGCCCCAATTTTATTGACCTTTGTTTTGCCACTTGCTGATTCTTAGAGCTGAGATGAGGAACACAAAGTCTCCAGCTACAGGAACACCAGCTGATGACTGGTTGCAGTTGGTCTACTTTTTGTCCTGGATCTGCTTACTGTTGGACAGAACGTTGAGAAGAACTTTTCATTTCCCGTACACCATTAAACAATTCAGTTGCCTTTAGTGTAGGAAGGATAGGGATAGGAGGATTTGTCCATTCAGGTTGCAGGGAATGGGAACTTCTGGAAACTGGATACTAGTCTGGAAGACTGTTTTTGGATATGGCAGTTTCTAGTTCCCTTGAGAGCTAGTTGTTGGTCTTTCAATTTATAAATGGTGACAAGTGCTGTTGTCTCATGTTTCTTTTTTTCCCTTAGATGCATCAGGGAGACAGCATTTCCGAAGTGTGCACAATTGTGTCTATTTTGCTGTTCAAGTCTTGGATTATCAATATGAGTGAGTTGAATATTTCTTTTCCTCTGCTTGTGTCTGCAGATGTGTGTGAGATTAAGCAAGTGTGCTTGGATTTTAGAGCTTTACCAGTTACAGGCCCGGAGTTGTTAATTTTCCCTAAAAACATATAGCTTGACCTGGATTTGGATGTCTGTGAGTTTTCCTTGCACTGATCTGTCTACTGAACTTCAATGTAATTATGCAAGAATGGGAAAGTCATGAGATGGGAGCAGTAAAAAAAGGCCCTACAGATGCCAGTAGGATTTCACACCAGGTGTCTGGGGCTTCTCTTTACTTGCTAGCCTCATAAAAAATGAGCATAAACATTTCTTTAG
The DNA here is from genome assembly GCF_036417535.1 of Chlamydotis macqueenii. Lineage (NCBI taxonomy): Eukaryota > Metazoa > Chordata > Aves > Otidiformes > Otididae > Chlamydotis > Chlamydotis macqueenii. Next base: position 40,808,756 of record NC_141560.1, read on the forward strand.
GTCTGATCTTGTATTGTTTATCTCTGTCTGGGGTTTGTCTGTGTTGTCTTGGCAGAGTTATTTCCCATTTAGAAAAGGGGATGCTGAAGCTTCTGGCTGAAAATGAACGGATTGCATCTTTTTCTCCCACCTTGCACGAGAGGCTCAGGCAGGCTTATGAAAGCAGCACAGCCAAGGTAAAAATTAGCAGACCTCAACTGATGTTGCTTCAAATCTTTGTGTTATTCTCTTTTATTTGCAGTGGCTTTGATGTTAAATCTCATTCCTTCTACTTTGAGTATCTTATTATGTTGTCCTTGGCAAGTGCCTAAAAGCTACTTTTTTTTCTTGTCAGTGAGTGAGTGAATTGCTAGGTTCAGTGATTGTTAGCTGCGAATTGCCGCTGGCTAGCCTTGAATTCTGCTCCAGGCCCTGACCTCAACCAGTGACTTTGACAGGGTCAAGTTTTGCTTTTGAGATTTTCATCTAGTAAACATGGATCCCAGAAGAATTATTGGTTAGATGCAATATCAGAATGTAGTTTAGAAGTAGTGAATTTCTTTCATAGCTACAGGCTCCTTTTAGGCAGGTGAAGCTTCAGGGGAGACAATGCAGCTTGTGAAAACTGGTTTCCTGATCTAATCATCTGGGTTAGGGAACTAAAGCTGGATTGTAGGAATGCCTTCCTTTATGTATTTTGTACCTTGTTTCATCTGTCCTTTAAAAATGGAAATTACTCTTGGCAAAGAAAGTAGTGTACTTTCTGAGACTAGGGCATGTCAATAGCTGAGCTTTTTAGGTAAAGCTATAAATAAAGGTCTCTTGTTACTTGAAGACATAGGCTTTTCAAATAGGAGAAAGAAGAATAATACAGGAATTGCCAGCTACTGTCCTGCATTCTCTGGAGCCTTATATTGAAGGTATGCTATTTGCAGATCATTCTTTCCACACTGTATCAATACTGGTTGCAATGTCTTCTGCGGAGATTTCTTAGAGAGATGAGATGCTTCCACTTATGTTCAGTAGTTCTGCCTCTGTAGTATAATTTAGGTTATAAAACTGCTGGTGTTTATTAGCAATTAGAAGTTGGGAAATGGCTAATGTCTGAACAGCTCAACTAGTGATATTTGGTTTCCTCATCATGTCTTTTCCCTGCTTTTTCTAGGTCTCAGATTGTTCGATAAATTAGAGACATATTAGTCTAATGGCTGCCTTTATATTTTTAACAGGTATCTCTCCTGCTGCCATGCTCTGTACAGTCCGTTTCTTTCCAGCCAGAAACGGACAATCGCTCTAACTTTCCCAGTGACAGAGCATTTCACATATTTAAGAAACAAAGGTAAGTTTCATCTACTGTTACTATATGGCTCACAGGGTATAATCTTTCCATGACTGTGAACAAAGGATATTAAGAGTGTCTCATGTATGCCTCATGCTGTAGAAAAATATTGAGATTTTCACTCTAATTAAAAAAAAAAAGAAAAAAAAAGTCTTTGTCCATATTGACTGCAGGAGCTAAAGGCTTAATGTTTTAGAGAAGAACAGTCTTAATTCTTCAGGAGTTATTGAGACTTCTGGTAAATGCCAGTACAGTGTGTCACCCTACTGGATTGCTTCTGCATATAAATCTGGTATGCTTTTATTCTTCCTGCCACCTCCCTCCCTGCTTGCAGCAACAGAGTGGGGGGAGAATGGCAAGTTGTCTTGGTCCTTTTTTCTCTCCTCATAGGTATTATTTCATGTGGCTTATTCTTTCCTGCCTCTCAGTCTTCAGTATGTCTGGTAATGGGTGTTTTGGTCATTCCGTCAGAGCTTGGGCATAACAAGCTTAAGCACTTGCTGTCAAAGACATGGAAAATGGAAACTCACTGAAGTACCGCTAACATTAATGAGTTTTGCAAAGGTATCTGAATGCTTAGAGACTTGAGTTGTTAAATCTGAGGTAGATTCTTGCTAGGGAACTCAGGAGCGATTGAATATTCAGTTGTTGTTACTTCACATTTTGAAGAGTGGGAATTCACACCCTTAAAAATCTTGATTCACAGAGATATATTTTATGAACTGCTGCGTGAATGGGAAGATAACCATGAAAAAACTGGCTGGGACTTTGAAAGAGTTCTGGGCAACAAGATCAGGTAGGAGTCTTTTCAGCTTCAACTAGCTCTTTAATGTAGCTGAACTGCTCGTGCAGTGTACTAGACTTTGCATTCCAAGTTCCACGTTCTCCCTAATGGTGTTCTGCACTAATCTGTAGGGAGCTGTACTTCTTGGAAGACACCATCCATGTAACTTGCTTCTGTATTAATAAGTATCAACTATTATCTTAAAGAAACAAGCCCTAAGTGGCAAATGCCTAATTTGATCAGTCTTGGTCTAGCTCTTTCCCTGTTCATAATCGCAGACAGAGCCACTCTCACAGCCAGGATATTGTGGGCTGAACATGGTCATTGTCTACACTTGTCTGTATGTTTCATGTTTCCAGTGCCCCACTCCTCTTAAGCATGGAGAAGCGTGTTGTATTTTCTGTAGCTCTAAGCTCTTCTGATTATTTTGGGAAGTTCTAGTGTATTGGCTCTGAAAACAAGACAACTGTGGCTCTTTCTATGGAACGCAAACTGTTTTATTCATTTACTGCTTTATCAAAATAGAGTGTATATATAAATAAACTATTACGGTTTTGAAAGCAGTTGCCTTGTGGGTTTCTGTGTTAGTCTTAACCACCAGCCTACTCAAATTACATGTACGAAGGTAACTTTGTACCACAGGAGCAAAACAAGGCTGAGACTTAAACTAAGAAATTTTCCTTCTCTTTGGGCATCAGAAGTACCGCTGTTGCTCTTTTCTTACTTGCATATGTGTGAAGTCTTAACTCATCACTCTGCACAAGGGAGAGCAGGAGCTGAATGAGTTAATTTTCATCCTAAATAACAGCATTACTGCAGGAAAGGAAGAGAGTCTTATCTCTAGAGCTGTGTTAGCTCTGAAGGTGCTCAGGGAAAAATTTTGTTTCCATGGTCAGCAGATGGGGTTCAGTGCTTGGAAACCTGGTTATAAAGATGTTGCTTTTTGCAATGGCCTTTGGAGATTGCATTCTTAAAGGCATTTATTTTATGCTTTTGGTATAATTTGAGGTTCGAACACTTCTTTTGTACCACAGAGATCCAGTCAGCATTTTGTGATGTCTTCCTTCACAGGGCCATGATGGCTCACCTATCCGCAACCTGCAACCACAGCCATTTTGCCAGGCTCTTTCAGAAACAGCTTATCCAGGTAAATAACTTGCATTTAAAATAAAATTGCATATCAGAGCATATGATTTGATATATATCCGATCATGATTTGATCCTTCCTTGGCCTGAGAAAACAAACTGAACTGTCTTGCAAGTTTCTTTGCTATTTTCCTGTTGAAACTTTTTGGGGAGAGCCAGGTTTTCAGTGTAGGAGATTTCTTCCTTTTCCAGAAATGTAAATCAGTGATAAATTACTGATGAACTCTGTGTAAATCAAGGATGAAGCACACTGAGCAAATAATGAGATGTAATAATTAATTCTTCATGGTTTTTTGCTTGGAATGAAGAGGGAGCCAGATTTTTCTGAGTAGTGTTCACTGACAGCACATGAGGCAATGGACACAAATTGAGAAAAAGGGAATTCCACCTGGACAGAGGAAGATACTTCTTTACTGTGAGGGTGGTCAAACACTCAAGTAGGTTGCCCAGGGAGGTTGTGAAGTCGTTGTGAAGTGTGTGGAGACATTCAAAACCCAATTGGACATGGTCCTGGAGAACCTGCTGTAGCTGGCCCTGATTGAGAAAGAGGGTTGGATTAGATGACCCAAGAGGTCCCGTCCAGCCTAAACAGTTCTGCAGTTCCATGATTCTTTGAGACTTGAGTAGTATCTATGTGTTTGAGGAAGGGGGGGCATTTATTTTTTAGCTTTGTTTAACTTTATGGAAACTCCAGGAAAACCTGGTCTGGGAATGCATAGTGCAGTATTATGGCCCTTCGGGGCTGGGCTGAAGATCCTAGCGAGTGGTTCATGAAGACCATGTGAGCGATAGGTGTTCTGCTCACACATACAGATGTTGCTTTCTAGATGTGCCTGAGTTAGAGGTATAGGATAGGAATTCTCTAGATCTCTAGGCTGTGTATGACCAAGGTGAGTAGCATGTTTTGGCATGAGGAAAAGAGATCTGTATGTAGGCCACCTGAAAAGGCTGTGCTTCAGTTACTCCTAAAACAAAGTCTTGTGAGGAAGGGAGAATATGTGGGGTGAGAGATGAAGTGAAATGAAGCCTTATTTTCAACCTCATTACTCTTTCTGTTTCCTGAAGATGTGTAAAGGTCCTGTTGGTGGTGGCGCAAGCTGGGGAGACACCCCAGACCAGGATGTCCTTAATATGCTGGGTTCTGACAATCTGAGCCGTCTGAAGAGGCTGCAGGAAAGATTTGTTGTTCCTCAGAGCATCAGAGGACCTTGTCCACCCCCTTCGTTCCCGGGGTGCCAGCAGTTCTTCAGGGACTTCATCCTCAGCGCAGGAAGGTTAGCTGCCTGTGGTTCTGTTTCTTTGGTGAAATGTGTGGGTGAGTGGGGAACACCAGCATGTTGCTCTTGCAGCAGGGAGTTGTTTGGAGAGCTTGGGGCATGGTGTAACCTAGGCAGAGCGTATCAGAAATGTTCTTAAGCTGCATACTACCACACTTAGTGTTCTTGACCAGCATGCTTGGTGAACATATTAATAAGTAGGTTCTGTCTGGAGCATAGAATGTGTTTGTGTGTGTGTGTGCTACGTGAGGCTAGACTATTGTAATAATTTTCCTTCTATAAAACCATAATATCTTGTCACAGGTTGTCAGTGTTTCCCAGTGCCAAGGCATGCAGAGCTGCCTAGCAAGGGTGCTGGACTGGCCAAGTGTTTCTTGTGTGGTAGTACTTGAAGATAAGGAGTTACAGGATGAAGCCAGGTTCATGGTTTTGTTTGATGAGTTTTTCACAATCCACAGCGTGGAGGAGTTGTGATCTATGGGAGATCTGAATCTTAAGTTCAATTATTTTACAGCTTCCTACTTTGACAGATCCAGATTATTATTCTTACACTGGGACTTGCTAAATAGCATCTGTTCGTAAAAGTACAAAATAAGAGCAGAAAAGAAGGGAGTCAGCCAGTACTAGTCTTGCCCCTTCCTTTCTTGCCTGTTAGTCTGTTATATCAGATGTCTGCTGATGCTTGATACAACTCATGAGACAAGCTTGAAATTTTGCAGTGTGTTAGTTGAGGTTTTACTGCTGTTTTCAGCCCAGTCTGACTCATCATCATCTCTTGCTGAAGTTACCAGTTCAATCAGCACCTGATGGATAGTCTGTGCCTGAAGATACTCGAACTGAATGGCCTTACTCTGGTCGAGCATGAGCACAGTGATGGAGAAGCAGATATGGATGAACAGGTAAGTTTGTTTTTTGCAAAAACATCTGGCAGGAATTTCCCTGAGGTGTTATAGTACCCAGAGAATTACTGGCTTGATTGTGAGTTGCCTGGAGCTTCCACTGCTGTATTTGCAGGACAAAAGCTTTCTAATCTGGTTTTGTCGTAACTGCAACTTGGTTATGGATGTCTGAGCCCCTTGCCGTTTACTTGCATTTTTCAGGGTGCTTCATAAAACTGTGTCATAAGAGATGATACACAGTAGTTTGAAAAGTGAGAGCCTCTTTTTAGGTTGTTAGTACCCCGTGTCAGATCAACGAAATAACTGAGTCCAGTTGTTGCACTCAGTTGCAGTAGCTCCTTGTTACTTTTCCATGTAGAAATATTTTAGTTAGAATGAATTTGTAGTTATGCCTGATCATACCTGTTCAGATGTTTCTTCATGCATCCATACCTCTTAGAGGTGTCACAGCTTATAGTCTATTAGAAAAGTAGCAGCCAAAGATTCATGAACACTTGCACAGCAGTTAATGGTATAAAGAAGGCAACATGAGATCAGCTGTCTGCCCTATCGTTGCCTCTAAAGTAGTTAATATGAAGATGTAATTGAGCAGCTGCTTGTTTTAAAAAGCTCTTGAATTGATTTCTTCATGCTATAAGTGAAGCAGTGGAGGCAGAAGCAATTTAAAATGCTAGATAAATATGTATTTTGGAAACTTACCCTGATTAAAAGCAGTGATGAAGCTATGTGGCCCTTGTACATGAAGGGAGTGGAAGTTTAGTGTGGGCAGTTGCTTTGCCAGTTTAGGGTAGCATTGCCCCAGCTTGCTTTTCTTCATTTCAGGATGAAAAGAAGCGTTTCACTGTGGTCCTATTAAGCCTACGACTCCTTGCCAAATTCCTGGGATTTCTTGTTTTCTTGCCATATCGCACTGTGGAGCAACCAACTAGAGACTTGCTAGACTCTGCAGTAGTGTTAAGAAACCAAGTAAGAAACCAAACTTTTCTAAGAAATCTAATGTGGCCTTTTGGTTGACAGGCAGGTTTTCTAATCCAAGGAGGGGATTATGAATAGTTACACCCTTTCAGAGTGAGCCAGTGGTTCCTGGAATGATCTTACACTCTTCTGTGTCCCTAATGTGTATTCTGGGATTGAGAACAAAGGAAAGAAGAGTTTGTGTAAGCTAGAAAAGAGGGAGCAATGCATTGTTGGTGAGGTACTCTGTCTTCTGTTATTTCTGCTAATCTAGGGCTCTCATACCAGAAATCTGACCTAGCTAGGAAGACTTGTATTTATAGTGTAAAATCCAGCTACCAGGAATGTTTTTGTTAGTTTCACACCCATCTCCTAGCAGTGTGTCATACTGAATGCAAGGAGGCAGGGGTTAGACTTTGACTCCACTTGTACGTAGTCAGGTTTATGGCTTTACTTTTGAAAGTCCCAGTGGGACCTCTGGTTGCCATCATAGTGTGGTTTTTACCCCTGCTTGTGTGCAAAGAATGTTTTCATTAGCCAGAAAGTCACCTCTTATTTGTACAGAAGAGGAGATCCCAGAAAGAAAAGTCAGGATATAGATAAAGTTTTTCTTTAAGTATCAAAAGGTAACTTCAAGCTTCTGCTTTAATGTCTGTTCTCCATCAAGACCCTGCCTGTACTGGATGTATTGAAGCTTCTGAGACAATCTATTCAGGATCAACGTTCTATCCTCACTATTCCTTGGATTGTGGAGTACCTTTCCCTCGTGGATCATATTGCTCCTTTCCTTGATTACTACAGGAAAGTATTTTGTCTTTTGCTGCAGGTGTATAGGTAAGAGCCTGGGAAAGGATATTTGTTAAAAAGTTTTCTGTGACACTTTGCTTGCTTAGTTGAGATGCCTGGTGTTTGAGAATGCATGCTGGCCCTAGTTTGAGATTCTCCTAAAAGTACTTTTTTTTTTTTTTTTCCTTGGTGCAAATCATGAGCTGTTCTTATCTTACATAAAGCTGCAAAGGGAGCACATCCTAAACTCAGATTAATATTTGATTTAAATATGTGCTTTTTCATTAAGTAAACAAAATTCTTTAAATCCCTACTCACTCATTCTACGTCTGCAGCCGTGAATTTTAAACCTTGAATTTGAACGTTAAAAACTGAAAAAGTCTCCCATGCCTAAATAATGCTCTAGTTTTCTTTCCTATATACATGAGGAAAATTTGAAGCAGATTCTGGAGAGTTACTTAACACTGGCTTTTCCAGTGTGTAGTTACAGCAGCATGTTATTCAGATGCATATGTGAAAAAAAGTAGAGCTTGCTTTCCACTCTTTAGGCAGACAAGTAAGGAGTGTGTACATGGTGACAAAAAGAAAGTGAGTGGTTTGGGATTTTTTTGACATTTTAACATTGAATTACTGAAATCTAACACACTGTCTTACCACTTTTCCTGCATGGCAGGTTAATGGTTCTTTCTGAAGATAAGGAGATGAGTTTCCTGAACAAGCTGCTGATCCTTGCAGTTCTGGGTTGGCTTTTTCAGGTATAGTCTCCTGTGTGCACACAGCTCTTCCCTGAAGAAAAAGTAGGGCACACAACTCAATAGAACATAGTATTGAAATGAGTTAAAGCACTGCAAAACAGTAGTTTTTAGTTTTGTTGGGTTTTTTTACACTAGTGTGGGGTTTAAAGACTCTTCTATATTCTGATGGAGAATTGTTTTCCTTTAGTGGAATCGTTTGAAGCAACATTTTTTTTATTCCACTAGGCATTCTAATTGCTGCTGAAACACATTCTGTATTTACAAATCTGCATCTTCATAAGCAAGTCCACAGCTGATTCCCGTTAGAACTGGGAGCTCTTGTCACAAAGATGGAGTGTTAGCTGTCAGCCTTGAATTACTGGGGAATTTTTTGTCTGATAAAGGGATAGTGTGTTATGAACTTTAAAAGTCCGTTTGTGCCTCCAGTGCTTAGCAGGAATCTGTTGGAACGGTGAAAGATGCTGTATGGTGAGGACAAGGAAGATGGCTTATGTTATTGTGATCGTAGTAAATCTTTAATTTTATGGAAAGGTTCCCTTTAGGGCAGAGAGAAGACCCTTAGTGCTAGTCTTTTTGTGTAAAAGTGGTCACCAGAAGTGGTGTAAGTTACTGAATACTGTGTGCATTGTAACTGCTGGGATTTCTGTTTCAGGTTCCATCAGTCCCTGAAGAGTTGTTTTTTACCACTGATGTCAAACAGGAGGGATTGATGATGGATACCGTGACATCTGCTCAGGCTTTGGTGAGTTAGTGCAGTAGCACGTCCTCTGAATCTGTGGATGAGGGTAGACCTACCACAGCCTCAGGAGTTTAAGATTTTATCGGGAGCTTGGCTTCACTGCAGCTGCATTGAGCATATACAGGCCAGTGGATGTGATGCTCTAGTTTGTCCTAGTGCCTCAATTGAGTTGCATCCTGGATTGTAAACTATGTGTGTTACAGCTCTGGGGCTTTTGTCAGGCAGGAGCCATCTCACCTGCTGCAGTGGCTTGCAGAATAGGTGCCAAGTTATGCTGGAGGCTCAGATGCTGTTTCCCTACTCACTGATTATTGCAGTACAAGTTGAGATGATAGACCTGTAGCTCCTCCCAGAAATAAGTCATAGTAATGGTGAACTCAGCAGAAATAGTAAGATGGGACTATAAGAGCAAGGTTGCTGTCTTTTGGAGTCACCTGTTTTCCAGTTGCATGGTAAAGGGTAACTGAACTGAAAATAGTATGAGCAGACAGAAAAGGAGGTGAGTTTATGGCATGTGTGATGTTTCAGATAACCCCCAGACATACAAGAGAATACATGGTATTCCTTGCAAAATGAACAGTATGTTTGCTAAGACGTATCTGTATCTTGTCCTAATTAAAGTTCTGTTTTGCACCTAGCTCTTCAGTGGCAGAGAAAAGATGCAGAGATCATCTGATGATTTCCCCCCCCCCACAGCCAAATGAGTGCAGTGCAGACTACCTGCATGGATGGGATCTGAAATTGCTCTTCCTCCCATGCCTCTGACTGTGCTGTGTAATACTGAAGTGACATTACTCAATAGCGTGGTGTTCCAATGAGTGTGGCTGAAGACACCTGTGGAGGTGTAATGCATAGCAAATGTGCCTCATTTATTCTCCTCCATGAATAGGTTTCTCTCTTACAAGGAGCAGCTGTGGCTACAGTCCTGGTTCCCTTCTGTAACCATCAGGCTTCAGCTGGCCTTTGGCAGTGATCAGAAGCAAAGGTTGAGCTACACTAAATGTAGAGCAGCTCGTTGTGTGTTACAGGGCTGGACTGAACACTTGGGCTGCAAAGTTTGTAATTTTACTGTGGACTTGGAATCCAGTTATTTTTATTGTTTTCATGGAAAGGCAGTTCTGAAATCTTCCTGTGACCACGTGTATGGGATTTATGACTTGCTAAAGACAGTTTCTTTCCTGCTGTGTCCATTCAGCACTTCCTTCCTTTTCTCACCAGGACTCTGTACCCTTGGTGGATCAGCAGTTACTTTATACCTGCTGTCCCTATCTTGGTGAGTACTTTATTTATATTTGCTATATACATAAAATATAATAGTATATATTTATTTATATTTGTCCTTTGGTACTGTGAGCCCTTGGATCATCTTTCTTACCCCTTCTTGCAACTTCAGATCTCAGTTTTATATGAGTCAGCCTTCATAAAAAGCTGCATTGCAGAAGCTCATACGGGTCTGAATAGTGTCTGGTGAAGCTGGGGGAGGGAGGCTAGACAGTCAGGATAGTTGATCTGCAGAGCTTGAATACAGAGGGACAAAGGAACTTATTCTTCACAAACTGGAAGGAAACATTCTAAGGAGTAAGCGTACAACTTTTCCATCCTAAGCATTGGGAGGGGTGTTTGTACTGTGAGGAATACCTTGATCCTTGAGCATATTTCTGCTGCCAGGCAGAGGGGAAGAATCCTTTTGTGCCCTTGTGTTTTGTGAGGTTGTTGAGTTATCTTTTCCCTGGGATCTGACTGCCATTGGTGAAATCCTGCTCTGTAGATAATGGAGTCCCAGATGGTGGGATGGTGCTTTGCTTCTTGGGACTTAGCTGCTGTGAAAACTGTATGTTAAACCTGTGTTCTAGGGGTTGAACATGTCTTCAAGCTTTTCTCCTGGTATTTTCTCGTGACTCTATTGGAATTTTGCGTAACTCTGCTTGCCATGTTCTCCTTGTAGACTTTACAGTTCCCACTTGCCATGCTAAAAAGGGATGCATAGAAATGACTGCTTCCTGATCCTCCTGAACAAGTCATATGGGCCAGGGATCTCTTTAGAAACCTCCTCTTTTATGTTTGGAGCCTTGTTCACCTCGCTATGCCCTGCTAGTTTAAATGGGATGGCCCTCTGCTTTTCTGAAACTTCAGCTTTCACAGAAGCTGAGAGAATCTGCTCTGGAAACAGGACTAACAATGTGAAAGTCTCTCTCTTGAGTTTTGATTTGTTCCCATGCTTACAGGGATGATGACTGCTTTTGCATGTTTTTCTGTACAGGTGAGCTGCGGAAACTACTTGCCTCTTTTGTGGCTGGTAGTGGAGCAAAAAATGGTGGCTTTATAAGGAAAATCACTCCTACAGCTGCAGAGTCCTTGGCACCCAAGGCTTCTATCACACAGCGGAAACTGCAGGTAATGAATTAGGGAGACACAAGGAGAAGCAGGGCAGGAGAAACTACTTGTGTAAGGGTAGGGTATACCATAGTATCCTGATGCTAGGGAAAGAAAAGAATAGGTGCAGGCAGCAGGGAACATTGTGTTTAACAGTCAAGTATCCTTACTTCCAATTCTTCTGTTATAGCTATGTGGCTAGGATTCTATGTGGGTGTTGAAATCCAGATAACTTCAGTAAACATTCTTGCGGTTGGGAAAACTAGACTGTTTCTCTGTCTGCCTCTTCTGTAACATAAAATGTTGGTATGTTACCCTTACTCTATCTTGGTTAGATTGTAGCCATGCTTTCCACAGAAAGAACGAGCTATGTAGGAGTATATAGGATTACCAGCCTGTAATTAAAACATTGGATCCTTCCTTTCCAAAACCAAACCCTATGTGGTGACTCAATGCTAGTAGGTGCTGTCAGAACTCTCCCATTCTTCCCTTTACTGGGCATTTGCTTTTGTAGCTTCATAAGCCCTGATAATGAACTTTGGGTTAAATGGTTAGAAGGAAATAGAGAGCAAATATTGTACAGGGGTGCTGACTGCTATAGTACAGTTCTAGTGTAGGGAATAGCGTGCCTTTTAGCACAGTTTGAGATGGTAGTCCTGTCCGTTCCTGTGTTGAGGAGAGGAGCATCTGGGTGGAGTGCTCTAATCAATTGTAGCACTTTTCTCTTGAACAGGTAGAGTTGGAACAGGCCTTCTTCCACAACCAGCCTCCCTCCCTACGCAGAACAGTTGAATTTGTGGCAGAGAGGGTGGGATCCAACTGTGTTAAGCACATCAAGTAAGTGCTGTGACTTAAGAAGTAACTTTAAGCTAATGAGGCAAAGAGTTAATCCTTTAAAATCGTGTGTATGGGGAAAGAAAGCTTCCTTGCGAGTATGCTGTATAGCAGAACACCAAAGCTATGTAAGGCTATGACAGTGGGGTCCAGCAACATCTAATTGCTACCATAGGTGGGGATTTGTGAAGGGATGTAGAGAGGGGGGTTATATGGCTGTGGAACACTTGTAATGTGAAAATAGCTCAGCGTTTTGAGACTATATCCCTTTCAGAACATTCTTGCTAATGATAGGAAAATCTCAGGTCAGAAGGGACCTTTGGAAGTCATCTGATCCAAACTCCTGCTCAGAGCAGGGCCAGCTTTCAAGTTAGGTTGTGAAAGTCTCTAATGATGAGGATTCAGCAGCCTTTTAGTACCATGTTCCAGTGCTTGATTTTTCCAAAGCTTTGTGAAAAATGTTTCCTTATATCATATCAGAATTTCCCTTGTTCCAGCTTGTGCATGTTGCCTGTCAACTTTTAGCTGCACGCTTTCTGATAGAGCCTTGTTTTATCTTCTCTGTAAGCTTTCCTTCTTCTTTCACCTTCTCCTCTTCTCCAGGCTAGGTGAAATCGGCTCCCTCAGTCTCCTTGTAGGTCATGTGCTCCAGCATCCCAGCTGTCTTAATGATTTTTTATTTTTGTTTTCTCCTGCAGTCACTAATTGTCAATGTCTTTCTTGTACTGGGATCTCAAAGCTGGACACAGTACTCCAGGTGCAGCCTCACAGTGGCGAGGGAAGCAGTAACTTCCCTTGACTTGCTGGCTGCACTGTTGCTAATGTCAGCCCAGTATAAGGCTGGCCTTCTTTGGACACTGCTAACTCATGTAGCTTGTCTCATGGGAACCCCAGATCCTTTTTGGCAGCGCTGCTCCCTAGCCAGTAGACTTTAGCCTATGCTGGTGCCCAGTGGCCACCCCATTGTCAGCCCATTTCTCTGCCTTGCTGCAGTCGTCCTGAATGGCAGCCCTGCCCTCCAGCATGTCACTCATGAGCTTGCTGAGAGTTTGCACTGTCCTGTTGTCCAACTTGTTGAAGACATTAAACGGTATCAGCCCACAGGGATGCTGGTTGTAGTGGGCTGCTGTTAACATCTTTGAACTTCTGACTACTGTCTGTTGAGACTATAAGGGTATTGCTGACAGAAAAGATATTGTAACGATATATGTTTCTATTAAAAACTAAAGACTTTTGAGTCTTAGAACTATTTTGATATCGTCATTGCTGCTTTCTCCTTACAAAAAGAACAAAGAGATGGTACAGTAATAAACAGCGTGTTTAGTTCTTTTTTAGCAGAGTGGTTTATTGCTTTTGAGATTAGTATCCTCCTAAACTGGGGAGAACAGTTAGTGTGCACTGTTTCTTGTATTGTTTTCAGTCTGTCTGATTGTTTTTTGTTTGTTTTTGTTTGTTTGTTTGTTTTTTGCAGGGCAACACTGGTAGCAGAGTTGGTTCAAAGGGCTGAAGCCATGTTGCAGGATAAAGTGAAGGAGGAGGATGCTAATCATGACAAGCTACTTGAAGAGGTGTGCGCTCATCTGTATGAGGAAGGGACCCAGGCACTCATCAAAGGCAGAGAGTAAGGAGGAAAAGTTGTGTGAACTTGTGTCTTCCCTTCTCATTGTGGAATCTATAAGCCTAATTTGTCTTGGCCTGTCATGCTCAGGTTCTGGTAGTTATAAACCCTGACCTCTGCTCTTCTTAGGGTGACTGTCTGCTGCACCATCAGCCAGTTAATGCCGTATTTGCAGGAAAGAATAAAGGTGCTGTGTGTCCCTCTGCATCCAGCTCCAAATGGACATCCACTGCAGCTATTGTCTTTCCTCTCTTTGGAAAAATGAGTGTTGCAGCTTGATGGCTTGTAATTACTCTTTTTTGTCTGGTTCTTCTGGTCTGATTTCTTTCACTGCAGTCTTCCAGTTGGTTTTGACTGTAAGAGACAGTGTGAAAGTTGCTACAGCAATGAACCTCTGAGTGTTCTCCAAGAACTTTGACTAATCCTGTGGCACGTTTTCTTTCTTTTCTTGCAGATTTTGCAAAAAGAAAGGTCCTGAGGCAGTAAGGGTGTTATTGCCAGAAGAGACATCTGCAGCAGTATGTATTTTTACTAAAACTTACTGAAGGCCTTGACTTTAAGTCTGGACTGTTTTTCCATTGCTGCTTCGCTTATCCCTTATTAGCTTAGGACAGTGGATTCTATTGATGCTCTCATGTGAGGACTAATATCTAAGGAGAATCGTCTCTGCCAGGCTGTCTTGGATGTTCTGGCTAAAGTGATACTCTAGCCAGTAGTTAATTGTTGTAGACTAGAATGGGATGTAAATTGCATTCATCTTGCAAGGATAATGCTTTTGTTTTAGCAACAACTTTCTCAAGAGTTTATGGGGTTTGTGTGGGATTGATGAGGTTTGGGAAATCAAAATGAGTCAGTCCTGTTGCTCAGAGTAGCAGTTCCCACAGAGGTGGTGGTGCTCTGCTTAAATGTTGCATGCCAAAATTAAGCTTTTTTTCCTCTAGACTTCTTTCTGACTTCTCACTATAGTGCTGTGGCTGGTAGTAAATCTCCTATCACTTGTTGTCCTCCCTGTAAAGGTTTTAAGTAGTGCAGAAGACATTGCAGTGGAACTGGCTACTGAGAAAGCCTGTGGCTGGCTTTCTGCCAACATTGCAGGTGAGTCTCCTTACCCTGAACTGGGACTTCTAGACTGTGTATTGTACTCTTTTTCTGTGATCAAGGGGTAAAATTTGTTCCAGTGTTATAAAGTACTTGGTCCTACTCATTTTTCTTTTAGTGGGAAGCATGCAGTTGCTCTGTCCCTCCTTGTTTAGGAATAAGAGGAATGATTTCTAGCTCCAAGAACCTTCTTCAGGGATTTTTCAGGCTTGGCCCATGTAAGTGATTTCTAGTTATGGAGGCTCGTAGGATAATGAGAGTGAATGCTGTGGAAAGCTTCTTCTAAAAATGTCATCTGGGCTGTAGTTGTCTTAGCACTTCAAACGTCTGATACAGACAGCTGCTCTCTCAAGATGTCTTACAATCTACATGTACAGAGTGCTTCTGAAATCTTCTGTAAAACAAACACCTCTTCGACTGGGTGTGTTTTCAGCAGGCCGAAGGCAACTGTGTGCTTTTACTCTGTAATAGTGCTCTGGCAACTCTTCAGAATCTCTGAAAACCCATTGTTTCAGGAGGCTGTGCCAAGAATCAGGGGAAGAATATCCAGCACCATTTGCAGCAGCAGGAGTTTAGTGTTTTGAATGCTGGTCAAAACTTATTTTGGTAGAAAACATAGGGCTTTCATGGGCATGGTGGTTAAACTGGTATGATCATGCTGGTTCAGCTTTCTACTTTGGCATTGCTTCCTGGCTTAGCTACTGTGTTCATGAAACCTGCTGAAATATGTTGAAGGAACACGAGATGAGTTGCCAGTGGTACCTGGTGGTAATGGGTGACTGCCTTTTAGAGCTGTGGGTTAACACACTCTCCACCTGTGCCTCTGCCCGTTAAATATAACAGGAGCTCAAAGTGAGAAGGATTTGAAAATGTAAACTGTCCTTTCCTCATTCACCATGGCCCTCAGAATGAGAGGCTGATAAGGGTAGCATTTGGAAACAGTCGTCCGCCTTGCTGGAGAGAAAAGCTGAAGTAGACAGGATTTGTTCCCTGTTCTTTGTAGCACTCATCAAAAGAGAGGTGAAGGCAACCTTCAACAGAATGCTGAAAGTTCCAGGACTTCACTTGCCTGGTGAGGACTCTCTGGAGTTGAGAAGGGACTGCCCTCCAGGATGTCAGCATTGTGCTCCGTTTCCCTCCCAAATCATCAATGAGATTAAGGTACATAGTGCTCACTTCCTGGCTTGCCCTAACTCCCTTTTTATTTTTCACATTGGTGGGGTTTTTTTTGTTGTGTTTTTTAAAAAGGGGATGTTCTGGTTCTAAGGAACTGGCTGTGAGGAATGTTCAGGAAGCATGATGGAAAGGTCTTATATTTTTCATCCCCCTGCTTGCTGTCTGTGCGTAGGTCGGAGTTCCCTGCTCAGGAGTGCTGTCTCAAATACAGGATTCCTGGTAGGGTGGCAGTGGCCTTTTTGATACGACTAGCAGAGAAACCATAGTGGGTGAGCGTTGTGTACAGCTGTATGCTGAAGAGTCAGCATATCAAAATAGCTACTTTTTTGTAGACCTACTCTTTTTATGTAGACTCTCCTGGTCTCCATTTTGAGTAAGTATTTCTGGTTGATCCTTTCGATTCTGTAAAACTTGGTAAACTGTCCCATCACATACACCAGGAATTCTACACTGAACTAAGTTTCAGATTAATCTGCATGAGTCTGTTGAAAGATTTTTGCCAGTCTGCATCTGCACCTTCATTCAGCTATAATTAGGAAGAGTCAAAATACCTTAAAAAGAAAGTGATGGCGTGGACTTAATTGCAGCCTTAGTTCCAAAGAATTTTCTGTTCAAGCTGGTTTGAATTACATTTTGGTCTTTTCTCCCAGCCTTTTCTCCATAACCTGTGTGAGTACCCCATGAGGAAAAGAATTCTAAAAACCTCACTTTTACCATTATGCATTCTGTCTTTTTTTTTTTTTTCTTTTTTTCTGCTTGTTGTCTGTTTGAGCAATGTACTGGATCCCACTGTCATCACATTCCCAGCAATTGTATAAGCATGAGTACATGTACTTTAACGCTTTCCTACTTGAGCCAAAATAAAAAGAGGAGGGTAAGGTATGTGAGGAAACCAGGGGACTTTTCTGTAAACTGTTGAGTTTTGCAGATGTTTTTGTATGATATCTTGAGATACAGTTGGGGTTTTTTGTTGTTGAGGTTTGGTTTTGTTTTGTTTTTGTCCTTTCTGGATTTCTTATACTGGGTGGTAAATTGCTGGTGATGGAAAGCTGACTAAACCAGTTTTTGTACCATAACCCTGTTAGTGCTCTTCATACTCAGCTTGGTGTTGACACTGAAGCTGGCTTGACAACATAAGAGGACTCTGGATTTCTGTAGCACTTCTGCCCTGAACTTGCTTTCTGCTATTAGATTTATCTAGAGCTTTCAGAGCCAGGTACTTCTAAGAAGGATGAACTGATTGCCCTCATTGACTTTGACTTCATAACACGAGTCAGAACTATTGGTAGAAAATCAGAATTTGGTAAGGCTGTGAAAAAATCAACTTTAATCCTCCGAAATGAGGAGGATACTAGCTTTTTTTTCTTTTTTTTTCTTTTTTTCTTTTTTTTTCTTTTTTTTTCTTTTTTTCTTTTTTTTTTCTTTTTTTTTCTTTTTTTTTCTTTTTTTTTCTTTTTTTTCTTTTTTTTTTTTTTCCTCTTTTTTTTCTTTCTGTCATAGGTCCAAAGATTGTTTGTAGAAGTGCAGGATACTAATAGGTGAATTACTGCTGTCTTTTTCCATCAAGGATGTGCTCTGTGTTGCTGTGGGCCCACGGGATGAGAGCGAAGTGATTGACTGCATCTGGCTGGAGTGCTTGCTAGGAAGATTGAGTCAGACACTTCGATGCAGAAAGGTAGAAGTAGTAATAAAGCAACAAAAAAACCCTTGGACCACTTTGAGCTGTCTTCATACCTGTAAGCTTGTTAGCTTGCCTTGCCTCACAGTTTGAGTTCAGTTGAATGTTTCTTGTCTGAGCCCAAATGTGCCAAAGCTGCACTGCATTTTTTTTATACTGTGTAGATCTGCTTTTTGCTTAAAATGATCTCTTTTTCATATATGGTCTTTTCTTGTCTTTCAGTCTTTAATGGTCTCCTGATTACAGCTCTGTGCTTCTTACTGTAAATTGCCTGCTCTTTTCTGATATTTTTATCTATTGTGAAGCCCTGTTTTGTCCAGTCTGCAGTATGAGGACAAAGATACAACTTTTTTTTTTGTGTTTTCCAGTTCATGTGTCCCACATCAGAACAGCAGCTGGCAAAGTGCACGGTTGAGTTGGCCTCTTTGCTGGGTAAGTCAGTCATGATAAGCTATTTAAGACTGAAATCTGTTATTACAGTTCTCTTAAATCCTTGGGGTCAGAGACTTCAGTATTTACAGCTAACAGATGTTTGATACTCTTTAGTATCATTGAGTCTGCAGAATTTTTTTCTGCCAGTTTGGGTGCTTGCTCTTACTCCTTTCCACCTTCTGCAAAACAGCATTATACTGTGAGTAACCATCCTTCAGCTTTGGTGTTCTCATTCACATCTCCGTTGTTTTTTATTTATTGACAGCTTGATTTAAATATGATATGTTTTACAGTATTTCCACCTCTGGAAAGTTCTGGCTGAGGTTTTTTTCCTATAAATAAGAGCCTGTTCCCTTAAATTATATTTTTATGGCTCTCTTTAGAGAGAATGTAAGTAACTTGTTTTCTGTGTGTTGTGACTTCTGTGAGCATTTTCAGTTTTTGTTTCTCTTGCTCTGATGTGTTAAATATAGTATTTTTCTCAGCAGGAGCTAGTGATCTGGATGCAGGTGTTTTCTTGCTGGGCAACCTTCTAATTTTCTAGGTTTAGAACCTTCTTAAGAAGTTTTATACATAGTTCATTCTTTCAGAAAGCAGTTCACATCTGAATATTGTGAAATTTCATTCTAGGGGGCAACAACGTAAATCTGCCCCATTCCATTGGACTGTACCAAGGAAGATCTGGTATCTTCCCCCTGTGTATGTTTAGCTGCAGTTAAACACTGTTCAACTTAACTTTCACTTGTATGAAGTCATGCTACTCTGCCTATAGTCAGTACTGCAGAGAACTACTTAATCTGTTTATAGATTTAAATGTTGCTTTGCTGTGTTACTCTCCTTTCCTTTGGAGTAACACCTAGGTCCTCTTTATTAAACATTAGGCTGACTTTTATTTAGTCAGCTGCCTTTCAAGACTTGGGGCTATATGCCAGCCAATGGTATTCTTTGTCTGAGTAGTATAAATCTCTTCCTGTGTAATACTTGTTCGTATAGTTTCAAAGTTCATAATTTTGCGTGTTTCGAAGCTCCAGTCCTCTTAGGTTCACTGGTTCATACTCACTAAGTGTTTTTACTTCAGTGATTGTTTACATACATGCTCTTAGCTCAAGATGATGACTATAAAGGGAAAATAATGCAGCTATAGAAGTTCACATTCCTTCCTTTTTTTTTTTTTTTTTTTTTTTTTTTTTTCAGTTTCAGATCGTGTTCCTCTGAGTTTCCGCAACAAGTCCCCAGAGAAGAGCTCTGAGAGGCTGCGTGTAAAGAACAGTCCCACCTATGGCCTCCTAAAACTGCTGCTTTCTGTCTGGAAGGAGGACTTTGGAACACCTGTTCCGGTGCAGCTGATATTCAGCAAGAAGAACATTGGTTATCTTGCGGAAGTTAAGCAGCGAGAGGTAAAACTTATTTCGATCTGTGGAGCTGCCAGTTACCAACTCTGATCTGATACATTGGTGTAAGAGTTCGGCGTGCCTGCGGTGTTAACTGATTGCTTGTATGAGTGAGGCCAGCAGGATTTGGTTTGCTGTTAGCTGGCATTGTTTCTGCAGAGGCAGAGAAAAAGAGGACTGCACACTACTTGTAAGTATTTGATCCTTGCCTGGGGGGCTGTCAGGAAGGCGTGGTTTAATTTAGGAACAAATGGTAAAATGACCCATTTGGCCTAGGAGGTTGAGGACTGAACACGCGTGACTCTGTAATTGGTTGCGTTCATTGTGTCTTTTATCAGCTTGCATTTTTGCATGCGTGTTGGTGCTTTCTTGTAAGATCCCCAACTGTGAAGCTGGAAGCTGCCCTATTTAGTTGCAGGCTAAAACCAGCTTTTTTGAGAAGGTAAGAAACAAATGTTTTGAGCTGTTCTAGAAGACACAGGAATGAAATACTTGGTGTGTTTGGAAACTGAGAATTAGAAATTTTGAGACTTTACAGTAGGATACAATGTATGAACCAGAGGAATTTTGTTCACTTTTTGTGGATGTTGCTTTTTGGTGTCCTTCATTGCCACACCCAGATAAATAACATGCTTTCTTCTTTCACTCCTTTTCTCCACATTCTGATCCAAGAAGAAAAACATGAATTGCACAGGGATAAAGAAACAAACACAAACCCTGCATCTTTTGGAGTTGTTGATTTTTTTTTTTTTTTTTTTTTTTTTTTCTTCTTCAGTGGGATTTGTTCCTTTTCATGCTTCATATTCTTGTAGAACATGAACTAATGAGAACTAGTGAAATAGCGAGTTACTTGCACAGCCTCGAAGAGCTCCCTTGGCCCTCGGTAAGTAATTAGATGTGTGTGAACAACAAGTGAAATACAAAGGAAAGCTACGTATGGAGTCAATCCTTATCTTTCTGTTTCACGTAGATGAAGCCCATAACCTTCCCTGTCTGTAGTTCCTGCTTAGTGCAGCAGCAGGACTAGCTTCCAACAAGCTTGTTACTGTTACTAGTGTTTGCTGGAATCTGTACTTGAGTGAGTCCCAGCATTGCCCATGGAGTGGAAACGTGTCCAATAAGTATGTAAACCAGTTTGGAGAGCAGCTGGCTCAGTTGCCAGCTCTCAGTTCTAGCCTGAATGTGTTTGCTGTGCTCCAGCTGAGAATGATGTGTTGGGAAAGGTTTTAACTGACCAGACTTGCATTTAAACCTCTTTGCCTCCTACCACCAGAATGCGAGAGGAGTCAGAGTGTTCTAGCCAGAGTCAAAATGTAGGAAACCACCCAGCTGCCTTGCTAAAAATGGACAGTATTTCAAGGCTGGTGAGCGCTTGCATATTGGAGAAGTTTAACTGTTTGAACTGTGGCAGTGATCTTTTCTGAGAAGGGTGTGGGGGTCAGAGGGGAGACTGAACATGTAGACCTACAGGCATTCGTCTTTGCAATCAGTTTTGTAGCTTGTCTAGGTTTCTGCACTGGATAACCATCAACAACATGTTTAACCTTGTAAAGTTCTTTACTAGAAAAATTAAGTAAGCCTCTTTGTTGGTATTTGTTAATGAGGATTCTCTGGTTTGTATCTGTTTGTTACAGGATTTCTTAAAAGAACTGGAAATGCTGTCCAGAGTATTTATATCGCAACATCATATAGAAGAGCCCAGGACTAACCCTTGTGAGCTGACCAGACAATCTTTAGGTACTGTGACAGCACAAAGTTAGTGGAAGCAGACTCTCTGTGGACAAAAATTACTAATGAAGATGCTCTTTGGTGGGACAATACTGCAGATAAGAGGTCACTTTGTGCAAAACCTGCGCTGGTCTTTCTGTTCATGGACATTTTGCAGTGGTGACTATGCTGAAGGATTTACATCAGTAAATGGATCTCCAAGTCAAAAGTCCTTTAAGCACCTTGATCGTGGCTCAGAGCATCCATTCGTAGACTCATACACTTTTTGTATTTGCACAGCAGCAGGCTGTGACCAAACCCAGGCATCCGTTCAAGTGGATAAGTTACTTTGTGATCAGAGAGATGGTTTCCTGGTGGCCGTCTCTTCTCTTAACTTAATGTGGTTTCTCATGCTGTCTTTTAACAAAAACTGTACTGTCAGGGGAGGGAAAGAGTGACCCTGTATGACATGGAGATGAGCCTATATTTATTTTTCATTGTAAACTCAATTTTTAAGGTTTGATTTTAATTTTTTAAGACTCATTTTAAAAGTTAAACCATATTAAATATATACACCAGGACATTGATGGCATTATTCCTAAAGGATGTAGATGCTTAAATGGTTTTCCATCTCTTTTTGGAAACAGAACTTGTAATTTCGCCAGGGTTTTTAATAGAAATAAGGGAGAAAATATCTGTTTATATTTTTTACTGAAGACAGATGACAGTATTTTTTAAGACACTTTTATAGTATGTGAACATAAATGGCACCTGACTGCTATTCACTGTTTTTTATAATCCTTCTTGCCTTGAGTTTGGGTTTTATCAGACAGAAGTCCTGCAGCAAGAATGCTACAGCCTGGAAAAACAGACAAAAAGGTAGTGAAAGAGCACTGTGACATTGTCTGGTGAGCTGTTGTTTGTGGAGGACAGTGCGTGTTTTCCACCCTTGCGGACAGAGCATCACCAAGGGTGTCACCTCCCATTCACCCCCGCAAGTATTTCCTTAAACAGGGGTTTGTGGTAGGGACTGCTGCTGGTTAGCAGAATATGATTAGATGCTCGTTAGCTGTCTCATGGGATTTCATGGGAATTTTTTTTTTTTTTTTTTTTTTTTTTTTTTCTTCCCCCCTGTGGCAGTGAGGATACTAATTCCTTTCAGCTAGGAGTGTCCTATTAGTGCAGGTTTTTCCAGAGAGCAAATACTGTGTTACGTAAGAACAGCATCTGGACAAAGCGAAGCCTTTGTGGTTTTTTTTTTTTTTAAGCTTGCTAATTAACTTACCTCTTCCTTGTACAAGGTGAGAAAAGGTAACATCTTGGAGTCAGTGATTTAAGAAAAACCACAAACAAGTCTAACTTGTTAGGTAGAACTGTGCCTTCTGTTAAAATGCCTGTGATACAAACAGAGAAAGCACAGAGGCACATCAGTGTCTGAACTGTACTGAGATTTTTCTTGACTTGTTTGTGAAGCACTGCATTGAAATATTTGGCATGTTCCATCTGCATGCCTCATTTTAGGGGTTTTCTGATGTGAATGAAGCAGAGGGTTCCTAAAAGTAGGCATGCTGTGTATGCAGCAAGGACATGGTAATACACGGTGAAAGAGCAAGTACACTGCATCATACCAGCTGGGTATTATGCGACATTTTGCTGCAGATTTCGTTTGAAGTTGTTGTTTGTCCTAATAAACAAACATGATTAAATGTCCTGGTTTGTGTTCAGGCTGTTGCTATGTAACGTCTTTGTACTGGGGCGAAGTACAAAAAAAAAAAAAAAAAAAAAAAAAAGTGCCCTGCCACAAAGCGTGGAGCAGAGAAAGTACACTAATCTCTCCTGTCTGGTCGTCTGCCGCCTTTGCTCCTACTGAAATAAAACTTTATTTTGTTATATGAGGGGGATGGGGGATTGTGGAAGGGGGAAGGATCTGGAATCCATAATGGTTAAAAAAGTGTTCTTGGCTCTGGAACTGACTTTATTTGGGTACTGTAATACTGTCTGCATAGATACTGTGGCCACAGCTGTTTTCATGAACTCAATGTACCTGAATTGTCTTTCTCTACTACACCATGCTTGGAAATTTTTATTTAAAAGGTGACCGAGTTCCAGGAACAGTTTACTGTGTCCAGAGAGCACAGCTGTGCCCTATGGGGCAGAAGGCAGTCAGTTCTTCAGTGGCAACCAGCAGGTAAAATCACCTCGGTTTCCATGTTGTTGTGTCTCAGTGGAGTTACTCCTAGTGCCTGGGCATCCCATGGTACTCGGCCTTGGCCGCCCTCTAAAGCCAGACAGCCGGCTTTGTAACTAAACCTTAGGAACCATTGCATAGTACGCTGCTTCTGGCCTGCGCGTACTCAGCAGTGGGACGGCCCTCTTGCGTGGCATGACTCTGTGCAGTCCCTCTGCGCTGGTAGACTCCCCTCGGTTTGAGCACCTCAAGCATTGCACCTGTTCCAGGTGCGCTGCCTCTAGCTGCAGCGCAAGCGGCGCTGCAAGGAGGAGAGCTCACAGCAAGCTAGGCCAGAGCCTGTGGCCTTCCTGTTGTCAGTCTTTCCTACTGCAAACTAGCAACTCTCAAAAGAAAATGAGGCAAAATGGCATTATATTAACTTCATTGTGGATGTTCGGATCAGGAGTTGTGTAACTAGAAGCTTCAGCCAGTGCCTCATTTCAAAACAAAACCAAAAAACTCCCTTGGGACAAGGCACTGTGTCACAGAAACTAGACTGAAGCATGACTGGCTTCTTGACTCCTGTGCCACAAATTCATATTCCACGCACGTTCCTCAGCAGGTGAGTAGGAGACCTGCATCTTTGATCACAAGCTAGCCTTTATGTTATTTCTCCATCCAGCGTAGGGCCATAGACGGGTACCTTAGCTGGAGCAAAATAACGTGGGGCACGTTTTCTGGTGTAGAAAATACCATTTATTGTGGATATGAAAATAGCAATCTTGATTAAGAGCAGAGATGCAACAGCAGGGGGTACAATACAATTGGTTTGGTCATCTACTGCTCAGGAGTAACTTACAGGAAGTTAGGTTTCGCCTGTTGTAGATTAACAAATTAGGTATCTGCTGGGTTTTTATTTTCTCCTTCCAAACAAACCAATGCCGTACATTAATAGGTACCATAAAATGTTATATTTGCAAAAGAAAACATTCATATAAATAGGCTTTTTAGTATCAATTGAAGATTGTATTTAAAAAAAAGTTACATTAATTCAATACTGATAAAAATAAAACTTAGCTTTGATAGCATATAAAAACATTTCAAAACAAGCATATATAAATAACTTAATTTGTAAACATAGAAAAAAAAATCTTATGTGTATATAAAAATAAACATCTGATGCACTGTACAATAAGACATTATCCTTCATAGGCACTGGCATCGGTGATCAACAGGAATCCCCCGAGATGTTTTTCCTACAAAGACTGCTTTACCACTAGTGCCATGTCCAAAATAAAAGGGGAAAAAAGCAAAGCACTGAGCAGATCTTTTGTGCATTGTATGAGGAACTCCCCTGCCTTCTCCGGAAATCCACAGAAGCAGCACTGGGAACAGAACCAATCCCGTGTTGCTGTTTCTGCTCACTTCTTTTTTCTAGGGCTTTAAATGTGCTGCCTTGTTTGCTCTGTTCTCGGTTTCCACCAAAAGCAGGGTGGTGGGGAGAGAGGGGAGCTGTATGACAGGTTGCAAATCTGGAAATCTGTCTCTTTACTCAGTTACTTTGTGACAGGTTGTCACTTTTTCCTCGCTTATGGAAGATGCATGACACTTGAAGTGAGCCATGCCATGACTTTGGCAGGCTTTTAGGAAAAGGCTAAGCCTCACCAAAAGAGACCAGTAATATATTGGTGTTAAGATTATAACCATGACCATCTAAAAGATAAACCAAAGCAAATCTGTAAGTGAAAGGTTTTGTTATCCTACCTGGTATAGTTTTTTTGGGGGGAGAGGGGGAAGCCTTGGGCTGCTATGTCTCAAAACTGCTATTTTCTTAAATATCAATTTAAAATAGCTGTTACCTTTTCTTTTAAAACTTAATATATTAATAACAGGAAATAACCTAGAAGCTGAGAACCAAAAGTACACCTGTGCAGAGATCTCGTAAAAGATCTTGGCTCGAACTCAAAGGTGAGAAGTACAGCTAACTGTCTTCACCATATGTAGGGGAAATGCATCTGTTACTGAAAATAACTGTATTAAAGTAGCAGATGCTGACTCTGGTAAGGTGGATGCTTGAATACGTATCTCTCACTTGACAAACTTAAAGTGCAACAGCTTCTTGAACAACGTGGGCTTTTTTTGAGCTGAAGAAAGCATATCATAGCAGCTTTTATTGCTTAGATAAGACATCTAAAGTGATTCTTTACTGTTGTGCTGAAGAACTAAATGAAGATACTCAGATATTTAAGTAAGTAAGTTGGTTGTATTTTTGTTTAATTAATTTTAGGAATGTGTGACCCAACTAGGGAGGTGTTAAGCAAACATGTAAAGCCTCACAGCAGGATTGTTGGTCTAAGTTAAACAGAAATACCACGAGGTAATTGGATGGAAGGAGTCGGTAGTCACCGCAGGGAGACAGCTGGTCATGTTACGAACAAGGACGTGCGATAAGACTATGACCAGGCTCGATTTTCAGCTCTTAATGCATTTGGGTAAAAGTGTAACAGGGCTGATGAAAAAGCCATTGTAGAAAAATGCTGGAGCTACACATATTTGCAGGATTTAAATTCTAGAAACAAGCTGATTACTCAGTACTACTCCCTATTAATGACGAAGTGTCAGTGTTTGTTTACAACTGTCAGTTTGGTTTCTTTATTTGAAAGCACCTAATTCTGCAGTGCAGTAAAACTGTGTCCTGAGGTGTAGTGGTTTCCACTGATGCTGCATAGTGTAGTGGCAATCTGAAATACCCTATACTGGCTGCAGGTAGTCAGCCAATTACATGAGAAAAATCTCTCCAGGGTGCAGGATGATTAGTGGAGATCGTGCTGTTTTAACCTGCCTTCTCAAGGGAAAGTAAATCATTTAACTTAGCTAGCTGACTGTCTACACTGTTAGCAATTCTGCATCTGATATTTATCTTAATGTTAGAAAGTGGCTTTGCAGCTCTACTCGAGCTCGTAAAAGGTCTCAAGCCATACATGTACTGTTCCCAGTTTGTAGTGCAGTTCATTGCTTCCATTGCCACCTTCTCACCGCTGCCTAAACTTTCTTAAAGAAGGTTGATCAAGGCCAGGTTGGATGAGGCTCTGAGCAACCTGATCTGGTTGGAGATGTCCCTGCTCCTTGCAGGGGGGTTGGACTAGGTGACCTTTAAAGGTCCTTTCCAACCCCAACAACTCTATGATTCTATGATCTTTGAAGTTCCTTGGAAACAGAAATGCAATAATACACTTCTGCACGTAAGATGCCAGCTATTGTAAAGGCCAGTCTCTTCCTCTGCTCTTCATAGAGACAGCACACCTTCCTGCTCTTCTGTGGAGGTTTTCCACAGCTGTCTCCAGGAGCACAGGTTCCCTGTGAAACTTGCTGGGTTTCTTCTGAGCAGTGTTGGCTAAAATCAATGAGCCTTTTCTCTAATGACACTTTTGTACAGTCCAACATTAGCAATTAGGCTCCTCAAGTGCGGCTTGATTGTGACTGTCTCACGAGCCAGCATTTTACATTACCCTTGCCCATGCTTGTGTCTCTTTGTGAACTCTCAGCTGCTGCTAAGTGTCCAGTTTTGTACCAAACACTAACTAGCAAGGAAGTGCGCCAGTCGAGCAATGACCAGAGGCTGTCGCTTAGCAATGGAACTCAGGAGCCTTGCGGGGATAGCCGGGGCACCAAGATCCACCTGCAGGAATTAGAAGAAAGGCCACATGTTGGGTTTTGTACCTATTTTTGAACAAAACACCTCTCCAGCCTGGAAAACTTCATGGCGTGTAGCATAAGGATCGTATTTTTTGTAACCAGCTCTCATTTTGATATGTAACAGATTTTTGCATTCACAGTTGGACACACATACAGCAAAATCTTACCTGTGCCATGTAAATAACTCTGGTGATATCTCTCCCATTCACTACATCAGGTTCCAGTATCCAAGCACTTGGCAAAATCTCCCCTCTCACCGCTTCTTTACAAGGGTGAGGCATGGATGCATCATCGACAGACTGAACAGCCAAGACAGACAAGTTCTCCTGCATGTGACAAAGTGCGAAGAAGACAATCAGAAAAAAAAATTATGCATATAGTAATGTTTTCTTTGTTTGCTGTGAGGCATCTTTCTCATATTACTTACTTAAAAGAGCTCTTTTAGTAAGAAATAATATTTCTTGTGTTATTTATTAATTTTTTTTTGTCATAATCCTGCATGTTTGTAAGCAGAATATACTGTGTAACACTTGTGTTACCGCCTAACGGGGCTGGGTTGCTGATGGTCATTCACTAGAGGCTTTTATACGTAATTCACTTGTGTC
This sequence comes from Chlamydotis macqueenii, assembly GCF_036417535.1. NCBI lineage: Eukaryota > Metazoa > Chordata > Aves > Otidiformes > Otididae > Chlamydotis > Chlamydotis macqueenii. The sequence continues at coordinate 40,836,192 of NC_141560.1, forward strand.
ATATCCGCCTGGCTTTTCTTTCTGTTACACGGGCACTTCTGGAAAGCTGAGCATGGACTTTCCTTCCTTCTCTCATGAGCTTAGAACACTTACTCCTCTATGCTTCACAGAGAATGTCCACTTTACCTCTTTGGCTTCTACGGTAATGCAGCAGAAATCCCGGGGCTGCTTTAGGTAACACAGGGAGGGATCTGTCACTAAATATACTGTGAAAAAAAACCACACAAAAACAAAACAAGGGCAATTAGACTTTGACAACTTTAAGTTAAAATGCACATGCATATTTTATTGGCTTCTTGCTGTCTAAGAGCAGAGCTGTCATTAATATCCTATATTGTGTCATCAAGTTCTTTTTTCAAGCCACTTAAGATTTATTTTGACTTTCAAACCACTGTCTCTAGCTGTACTTCTGCGGTGAAATGTGTTTGCTACTCTCCTTGCTTTGCAAAAGTCTTGCAAAACGGAAGTTCCCAAATTAAACAGTGACATTGTTTATTCAAACCTGAAGAAATTAAATAAGATGCCTCTAACTTTCTTCCTGGCTGACAACCTGAGCTGAAAAAGTTCGTAATGAAAACGGTGGCCAGTTGTTTGTGTTGATACTCACCCAGCTGAATATGGCTGGTTACCTTCTTGTGGATTTGAGCTGTGTTGATAGTTCTGTCGTACAGATGCCTTTTGCCAGGATCTCTCACTAGTCCCCACACGCAGGGAAGAGGTCTTTCTATCACTCCTGCTCCCAGAAACCCATGCCTTGTTGCTGAAGGGAAGACTTTGTAGTAAACCAGCACCTCTTTTTCTGTACATTGATACCTGTCAAAGACAATTGAAAGGTATTTGCACATAAGGGGGCCAAGTACAGAAAAAGGCCTCCCAGTGTAAAGACCTGCCACAGAACTTACTTCCAACCACCTGCTGCTTGGCATGTGTAGAGATTCCTCAGGTTATGAGAGCATGCTGCCATTACCTTAGAAAACAATGGCAAATGTACAGGTAAGAGAAAGTTGTTTGATCTATAAATTGGGTTCAGCTTTTGCATGCTGCTACACTATCCTCTACTCAAACTACTAAACTGGCTTTACCACAAAGAGTTAGTTTTATAATGCTGGTAATCCTTAGGGAGTATTAACAGCCACACTGACTTGCCTCTCACATTCCTGCTGAGGGAGAATGTATGTATAAGCCTAAGCCCGTATACTGGCCTAAACTGGGAGATGGGGGGAGAACATGTATCTCCAAGTAAGTGATGCTGATGCGACTCTACCTGATCTGAAATACGAAGTTGTTATGCTTACCTTCTAACTACACGCTCACACCTTGTCATACACAGATACCTAAAACCTGCAGTGTAGGAATTCTCAGACACTAGAGGAGTTTCACCAGCTTCACTTAAACATTTCAGCTAACATGCATCAGCCTCTTCTGAACTCCACTGCTGCAGCCTGGCTCCCTTTCCCCCACCATTTAAAATGGCTCAGTGTGTGTCTCTGTAACCGGCAAATAGGTAACTCTTGGCAGTGCAGAACAACAAGACTCGTCCCACCCTTTTTTTGCTACAACTTCAGTAGGAGGTATTGGAATAAGTGAAAACTCTGCTTATTTTCTTACCTCAGTGGTAGCGTTAGCCAGTATCTGTTTGGACAAATCTTGGTATCCTTTTGTTGAAGAGGAGCTGACAGAAATAGTTAATCCATGAGTGAACCTACAGCTGATGCTGCGAGAAGGAAGAGGTGGCTGAATTCTGCTTGCTTCTGCAGGAAACAAAAAAGCCGTAGGAGAATAAAAACAAAAAGGAAACCCACCACTAGCCTGCAGCTGTAGGGACTCCCTACAGCTCCCTTGGAGCACCCAGTCCACCTGATCCTGCTGAAGGACTGATAACATCCCTTGTCTAGACAATCTGTTTACTGGTAATTACACCACAGTTACATCTTGCATTACTCAAGTTTAACGGTTATTACCAAATATAAGCTAATAAAATAACCCGAAGAACAATAAGCAACGTCAGTCTTAAGGCTAAAAATAAGAACTTCGACATACAATCCTACACTCGTTGCAGCTTTAGCTCCCCACGCCTCCTTGCTTCAAAACATTATCCTCATATCCTCTCCGAACACTGTACTTGGATGTTACCCCATCAAAAGACCAGCTTCAGAGGGACCAAATCACCATTTACTTTTTCAAGAAATTCTAAGCAAGCTCTGGCTACTGGTTGACAGATTTCTCTGAAGTCATGTAATGGTAGCAACATCCTCAAAATACCTATAATCAAATTAGATTTTGATTTGCGTTAATGACAAACCTCCTTATGCTCTGGGATACAGCTCAAACATAAGCAGATGTATGTTTCACTTACCAAATGTTGAATCTTTCTGTAGTTGCCCTAACACATAAAGCTGACTGTTTCTAACAGCTGAACGACCCCGTGTATCTCTTGAAAGCAAAGCATTTCCAGAAGAAACCTGATTTAAGAAAGCAGAAGTGAGAGCTTTTGGTGTGAACGGGGGAAAATAAATTATGTTACACAGCAAGGGGAATATTTGTAGCAAATCTGCCTTGTGAGGTTTGAAGCTTCTCTTTATCATATGGTAACTCCTTTGCCTTTCCTTTTCAGGAAATTTAGCAAACCAAGTACAAGGAGATAGGACAGGTGCATACTCCAGAAAGATGGTTCATGTTCACACACACAAACTCTTAAGTCAACGTATTCATCATTGCGTGAGGCACTGAGAATATCGGATTCTAGTTTATCACAAGAAAAGGCTTGTTGTTTCTAAAACATTTGGCGGTGGCATTACTAACAATAGTAATACTGTCTGTTTTTTATCTATGAGTTAAAAAAAAAAACAGAAAAATGAAGTATCACTGTCATTTGCAATTAGATGGCAATGCTCCCTCCACCCCACACCACCCCTCTGTGTACTACTGACACAAACTTGTCCTACTTGATAGCTGTGACAGAATATGAACTGTCTCAAAAAAGATTTCTGTTCCTGTATTGTCTCTCTGTTACTGCTGAAGCATCAGGAGACATCTCACAGGCCTGCTGTTTCTCACCTGTCCTTCCTGGCTGCTGAGGTTACTTGCAGTATACGTAGCAGTATTACTGCTGTTGTAACCAGATGTTGGGCCAGAGGAGAGGCTGAGGCTGGAGTCTGTACATAAAGTGCTGGTACTTGCAAGAGTCTTCAGCCTTGCTTCTTCCTGTAATAGGTGTCACAGCATTACAAACAAGAACAAAAACCACCACAGAAAACTTAACCTTGCACAACAGCTAGTCAAATCAATAACAGCCCTGGAAAGATGAAAGAGGAATAATCTAAAAAAATCCAATTTCTTTCAAGGACTGTTGACAGGACAAAAGCTGTTGCCATACTGAAAGTATTAAATAAGCAGGTTCGTTTGAAAGACTAAGATTATATAAGCCATAGAGTGAATCACCCCGTAAAACCTGGCAGCCTGGGCAAATGCAGCTTCTGCTGCTGCTATTTTTCACGTACCAGAGTTCAGGCTATCAAGCCGATGCTAGGATGTTTTTAAGGGAAAAAAAAGAAGTTTTAAAAAAGATCTCTTTTCAGTTCCATTTGTTGCTCTTTGCCTACTTCTTGAGCAGCCCCTGACTTAACTTGCTGGTCAACTGCAGTTGCTAAAGGCTGAAGATTTTACTTTAACCAATGCAGCTACTCACTGTCAGCCCAGAAGGTGAAACAGAAATAAAATAATAAGAAAATACTGAGAACTTCAAGATTATACTTTCAAGGGCAGTTTTAAATTTGTTTTTCCAACTCAGGTGAAGTTCATCTACTTTTCACAAGAAAAATACGGCAGCAGATGTGGTAAGAGCCAGTCATCCAGTGCAAGTGCCCGAATTTGAGGTGCCTTAAAGGGTGCAGAGCAATGAAGCAAGTTTTCACCACATTTTGCACCACATCATACACACGTATGAGGAGAGGAGGGCTGCAGCTACGATTGAAGTTGTGTTGTCAGGCAGTGACAAAGGTTGCTGCATAGAAGTATAGTCAGAAACTGGGCAGAAGAGACACATCCTAATGAGGTACTGTCCTTGCATCTGGGAGAAAAATGCACACACTTGGGCTGTGCAAGACGGGTAACAAAGTGCAGACAAAAAAACCCAGAAGTACAGGACAAATACTCACACAGAGGACAATCTAAAAAGAGAAACAGAAAAGAATAATGGCCTTTGTGTTTAAGTACGTACTGAAATGGTTTACCTTAGCAAAACTTCTCCATAGACTGGGTAGATGCCCCACAGGATGGCTGTGTAAGCTCAATCCAATGAGAAAACATTAGGAGTTTCTTGTACATAAAAGAAAGTTTCAGGAAGATGGAGTTCAAAAGCATGAACAGTATCAGTTCTGTATTACTGACATTTTTTAAAGCACAAATTTGCATTTAATTATTTGGTTTTTCTACGTGGATGTATATCAAACAGGAGAACTACTGAACCATGGAAGTTTCTTTTTAAACAAATGCATTGATGTGAATAATGCAGAATGGTTTCCTCTGCAATGCTCACCTTCTGTAACTGAGAAAAGATCTGCTCCCGTATACGCTTTTTTTCTTGCTCAGCCCTCTCCCGAAGTTTGTCCCTAGCTCGTGCAATTTCAGATTTGGTTTCCTCTCGTGCCCTCTGATAGTCTCGGAGCAACAGTTCAATGTCTGAAGGATGCTGAATGCTTCTTCTTTTTGGTTCTTGAACTCTGTAAGGATAGATAAGTGGGGGAAAACATAATTACTTGAAATCAGGTCACCTGACAAAATACCATGCGAAAATCATCTTTCAACATGGAACAGGAAAATTTGCCAGTAAAGCAATTAAAACCCACGACGTTAGCCGCCAAAAAGTTTCTCTTTGCTCTCTGAAGGTTGCATGGACATTACCCTTGGAAAATTATTCAGAGTGCAAGACTAGTTTACCACTGAGATTACTCCAGTGACTGCACTGGTTTCTAAGTCAGCTCTCTGTATGATCTGAAGTTACCACTTTGGCATATCACACGCAAAATAACTGTGTTGGGAAAATAACTGACTCCTGACCTACTGCAAAGGAAGCAAAAGTCATTTAAGGGATATGGTGGGGGATGAGAAACTCCAATTCTAAATGGTAAAGGGTTGCAAAACTTCTTTGGTATTTAACGTGAAACCTAACTGGTTCATGTGGCTTTTAAGTTAGTGAAGGAGTAAGAAGAAAGATTGGTCTATAATGAGTCAAGACTGAATACCTGGCTGTCCCCATACACATAAAGTAGACTCTTGCTCCGGACTGAAATAAACTAGATGGAAGATTTTAATGAATGTTTTCTAAAATCAGGCATCTATTTTTCCTGAAAGCACTTTCTATCACAAAGTTTAACACTTCTGCACCAAAAATTCTTCTGCCAGAGAAGTCTCAGATGTCAGTAAGAAGCATTAACATGCACCCACTGTAAACACTGTTAATGTTCATCAGGTCAAAAGAGAGATTCCTAATGCCCGACCTGGTATTTTCCACTACATCTCTTCTCAGTTGTTGCAGATATTCTCGGCGTCTGCTGGGGAGATCTACATCCCTCTGACTTGCATCCAGCACCTGCAACAGACTCAAATGCTTTTGAGGACTCAGACTTCGGCTTCTTTGGTATCTTTGCAGCCTTTTTTCTCTTTCCTTCCTCAGAGTTTCAATAGTCCTCATGTGTCTGTCAGAGAAACAAGATCAGAGCGACAAAATGCACCCTGAAAAGTTACATTTTCTGATTTTTTAAAACACTTAAATTTTAGGTAGCTTTGTAATGTAAAATTTATAGGAATCTAATACCATACACTCCCCTTGCAAACACTCCTTTGGCTACTTGCTGACAGATGATGCAGAAATTCTAAAACTCCACTGCTTTTATTACAGTAGGAAAATGTATAAGAGAGTCTTGGATACTGCTTGTAAAGACTGAGAGGCAATTTAAGGATGGAGACTAATGTAGCTACTGCTAATTTTTTTTAGTTATAACAATTTCCTAAACTGAGTTCTATAATCCAATAGCAAGAATCTAGGATCTTGATTTTTCCATAATTTATTTCATGTATTTCTGGGGTTTAAAAATCTGTTTTTAGATACTAATGCAGCAGCATTTATTCACAGAAGGTACACATGATCATTCTCATAGCTGCTAGAAATTTTAAAAGTGGGGTAACACTAGATTTAAATTACACCAAATCTTATTGTTTTCCCTATTTTCTTTAAGTAACCCCAAAATTTTGCCTTAAATGCATACTTAACTGTATGTAAAATCAGCTTAATACTATATCTCTTCACATATAATTCACTCAGTGTGACTGAGTGCTCATTACATAGATGTTATTTATGCTGCATAAAGTATACATGAAGTGTACTTAGTACAACCCTACTTTAGGTAATTTACCTTTCATAAAGTTGCTGCTTTACTGGAATCGCCACCATGTCATCCGCAGTTCCGCTCTGAAGGACCCTTAGCAGGGCATCCGTCTCCCCAATGCCGTAATTGAGCTTTGCTTCGGCCAGTTCCACAGTGAGGGGATGCTGATGCAGATCCAGGTGAATGCCAGACATGATCTGGGCACGCTCTCTCTGAAGTCTCTCGATCTCTCTGCTCCTGCTGTCACAAAGCTGTGATTTCCCTTCCATTTCTGTTGCTCGTGTGCTTCTCGTTTCCTTTTCTGCCTGACTTCGTAAATCGGTCACACTGCCACTCAAGCTGAGTAACGAAGGAGGAGGGCTGCCCTTAACACCACACCAGTTGCTAAATTTATTGTGTACGGGTAAGTCACGGAGACTGTAGCTCCGAGGCCTGTAAGGCTTTGCAAAAGCAGTATTTTTGTTGAGAGGAATTTCAGTGTCACATTCACTTTCAGTAACAGAATCTGTATTGTCGTCTTGGAAGGAAGTTCGCACATCACTCACATCTGAAAGCGGAGGAGGGCAGCTGTTCTCATTTTTCCAGAAGAAATCATGAAATTGTAGAGAAGATGAAGATGCTTCTATCAGAGGTTCTGAGGATGCACCAGCATTTGTCTTACTTGAACAAGTGGCACTAATTTTTTTATTAAAAAGTAAGTCAGCATTTGGAAGTGAGTAGTTATGAATCAAAGCAGCATCAGAATTACCAACATATTTTTCATGTCCGATTCCAGCTGAAGAACTTCTTCCTCCCCTTGTGACATACATACAACGAAGTGAACGTGTCAGTGGACTGTGGTCTCCGAGATCACCTGTTAAAACTTCCCTGTGGTTCGACACCTCCAACGTACTACTGGAGTGATACAGTCGTTTGGCACAAAAGGTGGTGTGGGTGTCAACTGTGAGTCTATGCTGTTGTTCCAAGTCTTTTGAACCATCCTGTTCTAAAAGCTCTTTGGCTGCTTTCTTATCTGAGAAACTTCCGGATTTCTCTCTTGTGCCCTTGTTGTCTCTAGAAACACTCAATTCACTGTCTGTTTCTGTCTGTGAAAAATTGTCCACATGAGGTTGCCTGCTGGACCACGGGCCTGCCCTCTCCTTCCTCTGGTTGTGAAGGGGACTTGAAGCACCACTGGAATATCCAAGAGGTTCCTTAACAGAGCAGACAGACTTCCTAAAAGCAGTCTGGCTGCTGGGACTAGCACTAAGAGTAAGAATAGGGGAAGAGGCCCTATCAACTAGCAGGGTGTTTTTGTAACAACATTTTCTTACTGCTGGAATCTCTAGTTCATTGACACTTCTTTTATCCTGAGCGTAAGATGCTGGAGATTGAGAGGTGCTATTAGTAGGGCTGCTAACTACAGTGCATGAAGAACCATCTTGCCCTGAACTCAGCGAAGATGATGTGACAGATGAAGCTCTGGTACCAGCAAAAGCAACATTCTGCTGTTCATTTAGTGATGTTTTTTGAAAACCTAAGACAGGAGTGGAGGTTCTGGGTAAGAGAGGCAGACGCATAAAGGAGTCTTCCAAAATGCTGTCAAGACTGTCATAGAAGTCAGGATTGCCCAGATTTCTCATCCCTGTTTGTTCTTGTGTTCTTGCTTCAAGAGAGAGTGTTTCCTCTTTCCTTTTGGGAATTTTACCTACTGCATCTGCACCTATTCCTTTCCAATCAACATTTACTGCCTGAGGTGCCTTCAGTTCATTTTCCATTTTTGCCACCACTTGTTTTTCTTCATGTTTGCTTTGAGGTTCTTCCAAAATCTCAGTTTGTGTGCCTACATCTGCTGTAGTCTGAGTGCAGCTATCTGATCTAGTAGCCTTTACAGACTGTTCAGTTCCTCTTTGGTTGCTTTTGGCACTCTGCTCATTAATACTCTGCTGGGAGAGGTTTCCCAACAGCTCAGAAGTGTTCTGAAGAAGCTGTGACAGATGCATGGACAGGTTCTGCATGCTTGTCCAAGAAGAAGGTCGATGAAATAAGTCTCTGTTTGTTTCCTGTTTTCTTGCAGAAACATCTGTATAGCTTCTCTGATGCCTTCTCTGCCTTTTATACCTTCCTGTAGTTGCTGTTTGTGTTCCCTGCTCACGTGTAATCCCTGGTACTTTTTTGGAAGACCTTTCAGACTCAGAAGGATATAACAGTACAATTTCATCAACTTGCATTGAAGAGTTACCAGGTTGTGCAGAAGGATTCTCAAACTCAGCAGTGTTATTTTCCGGATTAGTTTCCAGTGTTTCACTGGATACATTGCTATACTGCTTGGTACTGTCACTTGAGTATGCAGACTGAAAGTCCCGTCTGACATTTTCCCATCCTTGAAGTCCTTCAATGCTGCTTAAAGTGCTCGACAAAACTTTTGCTGTAGCATATGAACTGAGATGAGAATGAAATGGAGAAATGTGCGAATTCAGTCCATTGTCTACACTGGAACACCTCATAACTTTACAATTTTCCAGGTTTAAAGGAATTTGATTGCAAGAGACATCACTTGCACTTCCAAAAACATACTGTTTCCAGCCAATCTTGCATGATCCATCTTTTTGCCATGGATGAATATATGGGTTGATATCACTTGAACGAAAATGCATTGCATCTTTATTGTCTTGCAGAAATAAATCCGTTTCTGGCTGGCATCCAGCTTCTTCAACTTTGCCTTCGCTACACTGAGCTACAGAACTACTCTTTGAATGGATATTTGCTTCTGCACCCACAGAATTGTGAGCTGTGTGCAGCAAGGATGACGGAGAATGAGTAATACAGTCTTTTAAAGGCTGGCTGCTTTGGGTTCTTGCTGCAAAATTTTGTAAATTTTTTGGATCACAGTTTGCAAGCTTCTTAGCTTGTGTCATTCTTTGCTGAAATCTGGGTTTGGATTTAACCCGTAGAAAGTTATTTGATTCCTGCTTTGAAAATCTTTCAATTCCATGAAGATCATCTTCAGTTGGTGATGGAGGCTCTACACTCATATTTAAATCTTGTAGTGATTTAGATGCAGAATATAACAAAGGATCTGCCTTAGATGAAGCTTCCAAAGTATAATCTAGATCAGAGAACACAGCAATAGCTGGGGCTGATAGTCTGTGACTTTGAAAATAAGGTCTTTGTTCACTTTGTTTACAGCTTTTTGTATTTCGGGCAGTAGAATATGATCTTTTGCTCCTGAATTGCACCAGTTTGGATTCTTGAGGAGGCAAATTCGGGTTTTCTGGTAAAACCTTTATGGAGGTACTTTCTTTATTTATTACAGAAAACTTTAATATTTCTGATTTCAGAGTCTTATTCCTCATTATAGTATCTCCCATGGTTGAACAATTGTCTGCATCAGCAGCAGGGCTATCAACACTCGAATCTGTATTATTTTTGCAAAGTAAAATCTCTTTTCTACCATCTGTACTTGTTCTATCTGGCATCTGTTCTACCTGTTCACCTGTAGGCACATACTGACAATTGTCTTGCAGATCTGCAGGTTTTTTTTCAAAACCCAAGACAGTGTGATACAGTTGTCTGGGATCAGCGCTTCTGCTGTATGTGGGATATGTTGAACTAAATGAATTGCAGGTGTGTTCCAGACCCACATCAACATCTCCTGGATACAGATTCTCCAACACTGTAACTTCAGGGCCTATTAATACATTTGCAGAATTGGAAGATACATTAGTTTGTTTTTCAACAGGTTCTCTACTTAATGTTTTTCTCTGCTCTGTCTGCAGTGCAAAATGTTCAGCATCAGTATTTGAATGCAGTTCTTCCTCATTTCTGTTAAGTATTTTTCTCGTTTGTCCCTCTTTAACAAGAATTGCCCTTCCAGTACCCCAAAAAGGTAACGATGGTAATAAAAGAGAATTACCATTTAGTACTTTCTCTGTGGGTTCTCTGCAAGCTTCTTGTGGTGGAACTTCACCCCAGTGGTGCTGATCAACTTTTATATCATTGTCAATTGTTTTACGACTACTTCCATATATAGGTTCCCCATCTAAAGCAGAATTTTGATCTGAAGCAGAGTCTGTGTCTGATACTGGACAATGCCTGTTTTCTTTTGCAAGAGAAAGTAAAATACTGCCTGAAGCATGTATCGGCTCATCGAATACCACAGCCTTATCAGACTGAGTGTCTTGTATTTGCAAAACAGCAAACGGAGAATGTTTCAAAATACTTGTATGTGAAATATCATACGTGCCAGTTTCACCATGGCCTATATCTGCAGTTAAAGATTCTGAATATGGTGTTAAGGATGGGTGATTGACACTTGCAAATGCTTGGGGAAAATCTCCTTTCACAAAGCACACATCTGCAGAAGTAGAGGACACTTGCTCAGTCAAAAAAGTGTCTTGAAGTGAGTCCTCAAGCTGACTAAATATTAGGGATTTTGAGTCATCAAGTAAACAAGAAGTGTCGAAAGCACCAAAGTTCTTGGAGCTTTGAAATGGTGTATCAGCTGGAGTATTTTCTGCAAAGTAGGATGGAAGAGACTTTGATTCTTTACTGCCAATCTGTCCTTGGCTCTCAAAAGTAAGTGAGCCTGATTCTGGTACAGTCACACTAGAAGTGTTACTGCAGTGTTCTGAGTACTCAGGAATTTTATCTTCTTTTATGTCATGGCAATTCTGGAAAGAACCTTGAATTATTTTCTCCTTTTGATCTGTTCCTGCAACTTTTTCAGGGAGCTTATTATTCTGAGTATATGTGGCCTCCATAACTGCAGAATTATTTTTCCTTTCATCTGCTTTTTGAGAAACATCAGGAAAAGTTACAGATACACTTAAATCAGTTAATTCACTTTCAAAGTATTTTGTTTCTTCAGAGAGAACAGCATTGATTTTACCACTGTCTCCACTGCTGGCAATCAAAACATCTGCAGATGATGCTGAATGATTCAGGAGACCAGAAGTGCGCAAGTTCCAATTATAATTTTTAAACTCTTGATTATAATGTGGATTTTCCCGTGGAGACTTGTTCAGGTCTTCTGAAAGGGCTGAAGTGTTCTCAGAAACAGTGCTGCCTGGTTGCTCTACACAGCACTCTTCAGAAGTCCTGCGTCCCTGATTTTGTCGGGGCTCACATGGGTGCCCAGCTACATCAGGAAACTTTGCATTTTCATTTTTATTGTGTGTTGTAGTACAGCTTCTGCTCAGAAATTTCTCTGTCTCATCATGCTGCGATAAATGCCCTGATTGCAGTACTTTCTGAGTTGTATTAATATTATGAAACATTTTTTGTGAAGATATTTCTAGTAAAGAATGCATTTTTTCCTCCCCTATATCTTCCATCACTTCTTTCTCTGAAGAAGAAAGCTGGTTTGAATTATCCAAGAGCAGTGAATCATCTACATTGGTATCTTTTTCCTCTTGACCTGTACCTTCTATGGAATTAAGGCAGTCTTTCGATAGTTTATTAACCATTAAATCCAGACCATGTTCTTTATGAGTGGTGCTAACATTGTGAATATCTTCAGAAGAAACCAATTCTTCCAAGGAAAATGAGTTTCCTTTGGCCCCTTGCTGAAGTACAACAGTTTCAGACTCAGGACTGCCTGCCCTGTAGGGAGTGGAAGAGCTGTTCTCAGTGCCACGTTGCCCAGATATAGCATAGTCAGGTGCACTGTCAAATACAAAGGATTCTTCCTCCTGTCTGTCCTGTGTGGTCCTGGTTTGCAGAAAAGCTACATTCTTACTTTGCATTTTATCAGAAAGGTATTTGTCTTCTCCCATTTTGTTGACTGTAAGAGGCATACCAACACAGACCTTACTCTCCATTAATGTTTCATAGTAAGGCAGAACAGCTCCAGTTCCAGCACTGCTGTTAGATGGTTTTGTATGTCCTTTCAATGCAGTGGGAACATCTTGAACAAGATGGGAATCATCACTTACTCCAAGATATAAAAGGTGATTTACAGACTGGCATGGGGAGTTTTTAAGTGAACCTTCTTCATTTTTTTCAGTAGACTTCAGTGTTTCTGGTGGATTTTGTTGCTTGCTGATCTCTTCATTACTGCTAGAAAAGCTGGTAGACACCCACTGGGTTTCTCTTAAGATTTCATTTAATCTGCTGTCATCATGTGCCATTTGGCAGCTGTCTTTGTTTTCAGGGAATAGTTCATTCACACTTTGTAAAACGATCAGTTCTACCTCCTCTGTGTTTTTTACAAACATCTTCTTTGTTTTGTCTGTTTTGGCCATTTGTTCTAGATTCATCAAATGCACTTTCTTCTCAACTCTGGAGCCTACTGGATCCAATTCACAAATATCAGGTCTTTTTCTAATGATACTTACATTCAAATTTTCTGAAGTGCCACGCTCAGGATATCGCATAGAGCAACTCATATATGTGTGGCTGTCCTCTTTAATGCGGAGACTTTTAAATTCTTGTTCAATGCTATATTGGTCAATACCAGTACTGTCATCAACCGAATATTCATATCCATCAATATTTTTCATGACTGCATTTCGTGTATCTGTAACAGAGTCCACTGAGTCACCATCTTCACTCATTTCAGTAGGATCATGGTATCTTGAATCATCTTCTAAAAGTACATTCTGTTCTAGTTCTGAAGCTGTCAAGTATCTTTCAGGGATCTTAAACTGATTTAAAATTTCCTCTTTGTCCTCTCTGTCCCAATATATCCGATGTAGAGCTGGAGACTCTTCAGTAAATAAAACATTTTCATCTGCACATATGACTTCTTGCCTTGTAATAATCACTCTCTCAGTGTTTGTCATGATTATTTGTTCTTCACCCTCAGTCACTTCACATTCATTAACCTTGTTTTCCTGGGGCAAACAGTTTGGTAGACAATGTTCACTTAAATTGCTAGAATTTACTTGTCCTTCATTTTCAGGTTTTGCTGAAGTATTTCCTTGCCTACTTGCGATTAGTACTGTTGCAGCTACATCCTCTGTATTAAACACATTTTCTACTGTTCTGTTCACCTGTAAAAGCCCTTCACAAGAATCAAGGAAGCCTGAAGTATTCTGAGTAGTATCTGTTGTGTGGGAACACACAGCTGAAGGAGTCTTTTTGGGAGCAACAGAAAACTCAGGTGAATAAATACCTGTTTCTATTTTCTCACTTTTCCCTTTCTGGCAAAAGCTGCTTGTTTCAAGTCGGCTGCCAGAACTCATGAGTGCTTTTGATTCCTGAGCGTGCTCTACTCCTGTGGTGACTATCTGCAGTTCATCTTTCTCTGCCTCTTCACGTGTCAGGCACAGATTTGTGTAAAACTCACACTGAACTTCACAATGTACCATATCAATAGGTTTCTTTGGATTCTGAGACTGACTAATGCCTTTAAAATCCTTTCCACTCCTGTCTTCAGTTACGCTTTGGACTTTGACTGCTGGGTAGTCAGATAAACTTTCAATCTGTCTGGATTTAATTTCCAGTGCATTTTTTTCTAAGTCAATTGTACTATTCATTAATTTTGTTATTTCTTCATTGGTATTTGCATTTGTATTCTGACAAGGAGTCATAGTTCCTTCTGGGTTGGCTTCTGGGTTTCTGAAAAACTTGGATTCTTTATTTATACAGAGACTCTCCTCTTGAGAAACAGTAGCTGATACATTTGTGCTGTATTCAAATACTTTTCCCAACTCTGAGTTTACATCATCTTCAACAAGCAAGATATCCTCTGGGCAATCACTTTCAAAAAAGGCTTCTTTCTCTTCTTTTGATTCAAGTAAAGATTTGTTCTGTGTTACTGTTTCCAACAGAACGGTTGCATCAGATTCCACAGAAATGTCAGTTGTTTTATGTATACTATTCTTCTGCCCTGCTGATTTTGAAGAGCATGTTGTGCAAAGGCAGCCAGAACACAAACCAGAACAACTTCCTGTGGCACTTACTTCCACAGTAAGATTAGATGTAGCATCGCAATCTCCTTTCACTATTGTAACATGCTCCAATAGTTCATCATAATTTTCAGTTTCACACGCACTTTGAAAAAGGTTAGCTTTTGTTGAAGCTTCATAAAATATGCTTGAATTGGATTCTGGGAGAAAATCATTTGTACTCTCACAAACAGCAGCAGAGAAGGACTCGGTGTCTTTCTCATCTACATTCACTATGAGATAACTTACTTCATTTACCATTAAGTTTTCATATTTGGACAAAAATTCTTTCTGAATTACAGCCTGAGAATTCAAGACATTGTGTTCTTTGCTTTCATTGCTTTCTTCCCTTATATTATCAATGCATAACGTAGAATTTTCTGAGATTTGTTGGGATAAGCAACTTGCCTGATCATCTGCTAGAGCACATTCATGGGAATAATTTTTGGAAACAGGTTGGCTTTTGAATTCATTACGACTCAGTGAAGTTAAGTCTTCATCCTTTGGTTTGTGTTCCTCATTATCGCTGAATGAAGGCACCTCTGGTGCAATCTCTGCCAAGCTATCTGTGCTTATTTCCATACAGATAATCTCTTTTTGAGACATCTCTATTGGTGTTGCAGATTGGTCGTAACTTGCACTGTGAGTAGCACCTAAAGGGTTACATTGGTATGTTGTCTTCTGTGAGGAAAAATCTGTCTCTCTTGTTATTTCTTCTCCAGATATTTGTTCATAATCCGTTTCTTGCATTGTTCCCAAATTACTCTCCCCAGATCTGAGGAGACCTACTGTAACTGCTGATTCTGCTCCCTGTCCAGCCAATATCTGAAGCTTGTAACTGCTTACTAGAGAGTAGTTCTTATTTGTTAAGTCACTGAGAAAGAAACCTTCATCACAACATGCTGGTATTTCCTTTCTTGGAAAAAGCTGCCCATGGTTTCCGAATTGGGCTTGTTTTACTGCAGATGTCTGGGTTGAGGTCATATTATGAACAAGTCCTGTAGAAGATTGTGCACTGACAGATGCACTTCCACTGCCTGAATCTGTCATACTTGATTTTGTCACCAAGTTATTGTACTCATCATCGAGGTCATCTTCTTCAAAAGTTCTGAATAAATCATCTTCTAAGTCTGCATCTACACAGCCATTTCTCTGCTCCAAAATGTGCATAGGCAACACAGAAATAAAAGGTACCTCTTTCAGATTGTGATCTTCTGGCAGCTCTGGATGAGTTGTGGGGAGAGAATCCTCTTCTTTACTAGACACCAGTGACAAGCAATCTGTAGTGGAGGCGCTTTCCAAACAGCTGAATGTTCGTGTGCATTCAGTGGTAGACCTATATGTAGGTAATTCATCCAGTTGTTCTTGTTCAGGATGATTTGACCTTGAATGTTCATAATAATCATGCTTTGCTGAAATAGGAACAAAGGAGGAGCGTGGTGCTACTGAGCTAACAAATGAGGATATTACATCTTGAGATTCCAAGGAAGAATGCTCATTAGCATTTGTCCATCCCTTAAGAATCTTATTTAATGATCCACTCTCAGAAACTCTGCTTGCAGCTGTTGCTGTTTCAGGTAAAGGTACTTCTGATGTGTCAGAGGAGAAAATTGTGTTTATTTCATTTATACGATGTGATAAAGGAGTAATGCTGTGTATCTGCTTAGAGCCAGAAACAAAAGAAACTTCAGCAGCTGACTGCTTTAGATCATCTTTCTTCAACCAAAGCTCTGGTTTGCTCAAAGAGCACAGACGAGCTTCTTGAAATTCCAGATTTTCATGGGAAGAAGGTGCTGTTATTCTGGGGCTGTTGATATTAACCTTTGAGTCACAGGAAGACCAAGCATCAGTAGTAAGTAAAGGATTTCCACTTGTGTAATACAGTCTTCTATCAAGAGACTTTTCTTGTTCTACAAAGGAGACTTTTGTCCCCTTCAGCAACTGCTTGCAAGCATTACTGGAAGCAGGCTGTTGTTTAGTGTCCAAGTAAAAGGAACTGCTCAGCTTCAGATCATGATTTGTCCCTTCTCTATCTCTGTTGCAGGTCTTAGACTCATGGTCTTCTTCAGCCTGTTTAGTTGGTGATAGAGGCGTTTGTAACTTCCAAAAAATCTCTGCTGGCACTTCATCAGATGAATCAGATTTGGATTCTTCCACCGGATCTTCTGCTGGCATCTCTTCTCCGTCAGCTAGGCTGTCCAGAGAAAAGCTTCTTTCAGGCATTCCCAGTCTCCTGTGAGATGCGTATGATGTCACCAAAGATGAAATACGGTGATCAGTTCTGCTTTTGTAAAGCTTAGCAGGCTCATGGTGGGCCTTTGACTTCTGAAATCGGCTTTTTTTTTGCTTTTTGGCTTTATTTTCCTTTTCTACCAGAGAGTCTTGTGACATTTGACTGTCATCGCTCTCAGAATCCTCTGGGTTGGCAAGATATTTATTTCTGTCAAAATCTTCTTGTTTCAGTTTCTCTGTGAAAGCTTTTGCATAAGCACAGGAAAGAGAATCTACAGAATAGGAACTGTCAGTATCAGAAATCTCATTTTCATCATCCTCTTGCCAGTTCCCCAGCACATCTGTGGCTGTTTTGGACACTCCAGCACTTAGCATCTCAGCACTGTGCCACTTCTTTTTAATGTAAGAGAGTGGTGCCTGTGTGTTCATCTTAGTGAGATTTCCTGCTGATGTTGCCACCAGCAGAAATTCTTGCTGTTCCACTGATGACTTCTCATGACTTGGCAAGGCTGAGTTTGGCTCTCTCTTCCAGTTCTTGGCTGTTTGGTTTAGATTTGCTGACGGTGGGTTTCCATATACTGTTTTCTTCATTTCTTTAGGAAAATTTTCTGGAGAAGACCTGTGGCCTTTTCCATTTATATCCATTGTAGTCTTTTTATTGGATACCTGAGCTCTATTTTCTTCTAGATTGCTACTTGCAGGCTGATTTAAATCTCCTAGCACCTTTGCTTTTGTCATTCTTGTCCCTGTAATAAAGATTTCAGGATCTTCTTTCTCCTTAAAAAGATCAGGAAAGGAGCCTTTAAAGGTCTGGTTTTGAGATCCAGCTTGCACTAGGTTGTAATCCAACTTTTCAATTTTTTTATCATTTTTATTTATATAAGCCATGATAGCTGAATCATTAGAATCTTTTTCTGCTCCTTTTTTATTTCCAAATGAAGATGTTTTTTGTTTTTCAGTTAGCTGCCTCTGGACTGAAAAGGGGATCCCTTTTTCATTATTAAGGTCATCACTTGCAGAAACGTCTTTACCTCTTCTGTAAAGGTATTCTACAGATGACAACCTCCCTGTTGTACTGTCTTCACAGCATTGATTAATATTTGTTGAGGTAGATAACTTTGAGACAGTCTCTCTCTTCAACAAACAGCTGTGGAAATAAAGAAGACATAAAGTCCAGTCCTTGCTTGAATAATGTACTTAACAACGCTTCCACATCAGTAACATCTTGTAGTTAAGAGTAACGGTACATGAAGCAACAATCTTAATGCCTTTCAAAAGCAAATTCTAGCAGAGAATAAATAGTAATAATAATAATAATTCTGTCAGTAACCATACAGTCCCCTAGCTACTCTGAAACATGTTCTGCAACAGAAATGAATAGCTCAATGCTATGTGGTATAGCTTGGTATTCAGTCTTTGTAGGCTCAAGTAGTAGCAAACATTAGTTAAAAATAAAGGATGGTTGTAAGTCACACAAACCCACTTCACAGAGTTTAGCTATTTCCTGCCTCCAGGATCATGCTGTGATAGACACCCTAGCATCCCAACTTTTTAGCCTTGGACAGAGATATTTATTTGGCTTCAGAAAGGCTGGCCAACTTGAAAGTCCAATCCAGAATCACCCCAATGATACAAATATTCTGAAGGAAGAGTTCTATCCTAATCAAGATAAAACGATGCAGAAATTAGTATTTACCAACAGTTCGAACAAGGTAAGAACCTAAGTCAGTTCTAGAAAGCACTCACAAAGAAGTAAAAAGTGCAGAAAGGCTTGAGAGAGGAACACAAAAACCAGTGAGAAAGATCATGTTAAAGAGCTAAGCAGGAAATGCACTACACAGATTCGAGGAAAAAGCACAAACAGCTCCAGTGTAACATACAAAATAGCAAGCTCACCGATATTGCAGGCTTTGGGATTTTCTCAATACACTGAAAGGCGTTCTGGATTATAGGTGGCTACTGAAAATACCTTGAATTTAAATTACCTTTGAAAGCACAGAGGAACTGGCAGATGCTAACTTACCTGGGTACCTGGGGCAGATGTGGGTTACAGAACGAATGCTGCCTGTTCTGCAAGGAACTTGAACCCCATGACTTCCTTCGCTTTTGCAACTGGTGATCCAAAGAGGGCCGTACAATGGTATTGTTGTTTAAGACTTGAGTTTGTTTCACACACTCTTCATTGAGCCAGCAGCTAGCTTCCAGCTGCTCTAGGTTTTGCTTGGCTTCCAATAACTTCTGCTTCTTGACTATCCTTTCCAGCTGGAATTTAACCTTTTTCCGTCTTATGTTTCTTTCTGCCTTTTTTACGGAGTATCTTCGCAAGAGCTCCAGCTGCACCAGTCTCTTCTTGTTCTGCTGTAGCAGGGAAGGGCAGATTTCCAGCCCAATGGTACTCTGCACCTCAGCCTCTGCATACAGCGTAGACTCTGTCTGAACTGCAAACTCCCTCTGCTGTTGCTGAAGGGCAGCCAGTCGTTTATTCTCATTTATAAGCCACTGCTGGTCTGTAAACAAAACAATGATTGAAAGAAAGTAAAAATCATAGGAAAAATATTGTTCATTATTATTTTATTTCCTAATTTAATCAGCCCTGAGAGCTCATTTGAAATAGAGCAGAGTCTTTGACTAACCATTTAGAGAAAAATGTATAATTACTGCACTTTATTGACAACTGAAAGCCTCTCCATTGGGATAAGGACTCTGGTAACCACTGCAAGACATAAGCAGGGGCTTGGCTGATACAGCTAAGGAAACTGGTGGATAAGACCTTCTTTGCAAGCAAAAAGTAGAACACATTTCAGTTTCTCAAAGACTACACTCAAACATCACCTCAATTTTGTTTTTAAAATACAGTGGAAGCATTAAAAGGCCTGAGTTGAATTCTCTGCACTTTTCAGACATAGGGTATATATTCACAGTAGTGCAGCATGACTTCATTAGCTTTTCACTGTGAAATATTCTACTACTACTGCTGCTTTAATTATTCTGAAGTCACATGTTAAATTTTTTATGTGTCACTTAGGGAATCAATGTATGTATGTATGAACAGAGTTAACAAGGGAACTAGGAGAGGAAGTTGTACAGAGCTAAACATAAACTCTCTGTTAACGCAGCAAATGGAATTTCATGCACAGACTGATGAGGCTTTGTCTAATAAACTCCTACATTTTAAGTCAGAAAATAAGCACTTGTGTAATCTTAACATGTTACTGACTTGTCATCACAGCATTTGAGTGTTTTACAACTATTCAACTTCTCTTTTTGCCTTTTGCTCCTATCCTCTCCTCCTTAACTTGACTGAACCCACAAAAAGCACCTGCAAACTATCAAACTATTTTCTCTCATTTACCCACACATGCTGAAAATGAGGGAGCCCAGAGTCATGATAAGGAACTTTATTTAGCACAGGAAACAGCAATTTTTGTGCTTGCCCTTATTGGCGGCAAGTTCAGTAAGCCTGAAGGCTAGACCTCTCTATGCCTCAGTTGGGTTGTGCCTCATTTGCAGGGGTAGCTGCCAGCTACCAGCCCTGTGGGTGGACACACAACCTTCAAAGTGGGTTGAAAATAAGGCTACAAGGAAGCCACTGTAGAGGTACCTGCCAGAGAGTTCTGCCAGTATTTCTAAACCCATTAGATGGAAACTTCCCAAGCAACACAACCCCTGTGTAGCACCTGGCTGAGGCAGAGCAACAACCATGAAGTTACTACCTGTTGCAACTACTGCTGCTCCAACAAGCACTTTCCAAAACATCCTGATAGGAGCCCATATATCTTGTACATAAGCACTGTAGCATGTAACATACTTGAAACAAATCAAATACTCTCACGGCAAGGACGCAGGTGAAGACAACATAACCTTTAGCTATCAGGACGAACATAACTCAAAAAAGACAAGCTCATACCACCAGTCAATCCGTATTTTTCATAAAATCACCACTCTACTCCACAAAGAGAGTTAGCTTCTCTGCTTTTGTTAGTCCCTCATATTTCATAAATACTAAGTATGTTCACAAAACAACTGATTAACCTAATTTGATAATAAAATATGTTACCTCTGCTTACACACTTAGTGTTCTCTAAATATTCAGAACCTGATCTTTGCAGTCAATGGGAAAGTAGTAGAGAACCAGAAAACCAGGCTGATTTGTTTTTAACCCTGGATGCAAGACTACTTTATTCCATGCAAGGGATACGATTAAAGGTCTTTCAGAGTGCACTGGCTTCAAACCAAGCTATGATCAACTGTAACAATCAAAATAAGTTACTCTTAAGATCATCACTTCCAGACTGGGTCTGATGGCTTGGACATGTTCTCTTAAATAAGCAGAGTTTGTTAATTTTTATGCTACTATAAAAATATACGTATTCAGCTGCACAAAGCAAACAAACAAAAAATCTTTAGCTGAAAAAGCAATGTAAAAATCACAGGCAAGGTTCCTTGAAAAGTAGAGCATTTCTCAAAGGACCAAAACTTTTCAAAGCACTTCTATCTTACTAGCAGCAACAGTTTTTTGGCTGGGCTTACCTTCAATCTGCAGTCCTTTACTGAACAGGCAACCTTACATTGCTTATTCAGGGAGTTAGGAGTTAAGAGGCATTTAAGTCTGAGGTGATGAATGGGGGCTACCTGCAGCTCCGCACAGCTGAGCTGCAAGAGAAGAATTTTGGGCTACTGAAGTTTCCCTAATGTAAGAAATGTAATCATCATTAGTGCATAGGCATTGTCAGCATCACTTGCTTGGTGACTACTAATCTTGCTAAACACCCTTCATTAGTGATCCCTACCACAATGAGTCTCCTGTCCTCTTTATGTTGGTAGCTCTGCACATAGCACATGCACAGAAGTATGAATTATAACTCTATGGTTACTCTACAGATAAAAGGGAAGCATTTTAGTCATTATTTTAGTTATTTTTTTCTTAACATTTTAAACTTTCACATACAAAGCTTTTTTTCTCAACTTTTTATTTCCAGATCTGTTCTTTTTAGTCCGTTTCTAGCAAGAACAGTATTTGGCAGATAAGAGTTTCCCTGCAACAGAGCTGCAAGCTCTAAGATGCTAATTAATCTCTGCTCACAAACTTCTCCTGTGTCAGGAGCTGAGACACAGAGGGTGCAGAAAAGGTGGAGAATTTTGGTGGGCTGCTGCCAAGTGAAGAATTGTATTTGACTGGCAAAAACTACGTGCCTGGCTAAGCTTCAGGTGAACACAACAAAAACAGCAGAACTAGAGAGAAGCAGAGAACAAGTCTAGAGAGCCACAAAATAAAGGTATTTTGGGGGAAATCTCCTGGTTTTCTGTAATATCTATATATCCTAAGTCCATTTCTGCTAGATCCCATCACCACAATTTCCTTTTAATCTCTTCATTGTGGCTGGCATAATTAAAAGATGGCAAACTGCATACATTAGGATCTAAGAATCTTCCAAAAATTCACAGTTTTCATCTTCCAGGAACCAATAGCAGGTTTTGCCAACTGGGAACAGTGCCTTTGTATAGGCCTACTTCATTTATCAAGGAATCTGGATCAAATAATTTATTAGAAGACAAACTAGAAAACACTATGACCACCCAATTTCAGTGGTCAAAAACATCTCAAGGTTTGAAATATTCCAAATTAGTCTGTAAACTCTTTAGCAGTCCAAACCCACCAAGACATCCTGCTGAATATGTCTGCCTGCATGCAAAGCAGCACCTCTAGGGGCCAGGAGCCACTGACACTAGAAAATACCTCTCCAAATATGCTGTGGCTCCTTCTTTGACATAGTTATTTGCCACTCAAAAGCTGATCACCAATCTAGCCTTTAGTACTCTTGCATAACAGTGCAGAACTTCCTAGAAATAACTCCTATTTAAACCAAAGCATGCCTCTCTTTTTTTAATCCAGTTTTAGTTTAAAACAAATTCAGGAGTGGAGAACGCAACACCACTAGTTAATCAGCTTTAAAGTAAATAAAACTTGCATCTTATTTTTAATCTTAATTTGTTGCACTTCAGTTTCTACCACAGT
This sequence comes from Chlamydotis macqueenii, assembly GCF_036417535.1. Lineage (NCBI taxonomy): Eukaryota > Metazoa > Chordata > Aves > Otidiformes > Otididae > Chlamydotis > Chlamydotis macqueenii. The sequence continues at coordinate 40,858,697 of NC_141560.1, forward strand.
ATCTCTTACAAAAGGCAGTGAAACTCTCTTTCCCTTAACTGAGGTTGGGATTTTAGCTCTGAACTTCAGTGTCCCACTTACTTCTCAGATGTGTTTTCTTTGTTTTCATTGTTTAAAACTCACATAGCAAGCACAGAAAACTCACTTTGAGCTGTGGTCTTATGCTATGAGTGAAATTCATTAAAAGCACATGAAAATGGTCTATATTGTTACAGGTGACATCATCAATGAAATGCATAAAGAGAGTACCTCAACCGACACATGTCACAGTCCCAAGCATCAGCTGTCTTGGAAGTGTTGCTTGGTTCCTATTGTACCCTGTTGTTAGAGCAGTTTCCCTTGAAAGCTTATGCTAGGAATTACACAGTCATCTCTATTTCAATCTCCCAGAACAACTCATTGGATGAAGTACAGGTATATCACAAGAAAAAACTCCAAACACAATAGCAGACTTGGTCTACCCTGCAACACGGCAGAGTTGCCCTACAGATAAGAGCAGAGCAAAGCTGCAGGGAGGCAGGATGGGGAGCAGCTTGGGAGACCAGAGGCTCAGTGCCACAGGGGAGCAGCATGCTGGTGCTGTCTCTCCCAGCAGTGACCTGCAAAACTAATTAAACAGTGCTGCTGGTACACTGTGAAGGAAGCCTTTTAGTCCTGTTAATCAAAGCTTAACAATTGTTCTCAAGGGAAAGACAATTATAGCAGAAAACTAGTAATAAGCCATAATGAAAGTTCCACCCATAATACAAAGCGTAACTAGACAAAAACATCAAGAGGATGAAAGAATGCAGTAATGGAAGGGAAGTGAGAGAGAGGAAGAGGCAAGTACCCACTTTCTTGTATCTGCTGGTTGATTAGTGCTTGGTCATTCTCCAGTTCCCGCTCCGCTTTAATCTGTCCTTTCAGGATCTGCTGCTTTAAATCCTCAACATAGATCTGCTGCCGTTGAATCTGTTTTCTGTGGAAAGCTTCCTGGTCTCTCAGTTTCTGCTTGTACTCCTCACGCACAGCATCTATTTCTCTGCTGTTAGAAATTTTGACAGTGAATTTAAGGCAGAAATGAATACTAAACATTCATAATAAAACAAGTCATCTTACTAAAGTAAAACAGACAACATTCGAGATACTGTTCTGATCAATACGGGTGCATTGTTACAAAAATTCGTGATGGTAAAGTAGCTCTGTACATCCCATGTCACAGCAGGCGATAATCCTGTAAGTATCATAAATGCCAGTAAACATGAAAGCTCTCATGGTGAAGCAGAAAATTCCATCATCAGAAAGACAATAGCAAAAAGAGTTTTTAAAATATTATCACTTTTGATGTTGCTGTAGATCTTCCAAAAATGAAATTGGGGAGGGGGTTGTTTATATGTTATAAAATTTTGTAACCACTATATAGGATATTTGTCACCTAAATACTTGAAAGTGCTTTACAGAAATGACAAATGTTCTTGCTGTTTTCAGATCAAAAATCTCCAACCTAGAAAGGGCTAGAGGCATTGTTGAGATTACACTGACTGTCTCTGGCAGTACCAAGGAAAGAACTTGATCACCTAATTCTCTGTTGGATGCAACAACTATATTAGGTTACTCCTTCTATATTTGGAGCAGAATTGTGATCAGAAAAGTGACTAACCTGTGAAAAACTGCCTTACGGTCCCCTTCAATATGTTTGGTTCCTGACTGTGTGCCAGAATTTTACACGTGCAGACATACACAGAGTAACAATCAAAACAGTATCTATCCTTAGCATGATCCATTATAATATTCAAAATACATGAACCCTCTGAAAGGAATATATATTCTACCTGTCCACACATCAAAATCAGAAATTCTTAATGTTAAAGTTATATTATATACAAAGGTGATATGTGATCTTTGTCTGCTGTTTTGTTTCTGAACACCACATGTTACATGTAACCTCAGAAAATGAAATCTTTAAGTCTTGAAAAAAAATTTAAATGTATTTTGCTAATGAATTAAATGATGTATTAAAATGTATTTATTATATTTTTAAAGAGGGTAAAGGTATCAAAACTCTAAAGAGTCCCTGAAGGTCAAAAGAAAACAAACATATATTTTTCAAAGGAAATGCTCTGGAAACATCATGTTATTTGTAAAATCATTACCAATACACCTGTACAAAAGAGCATTTGACCTTTGCTACATAGGAATTAATTTCACATGTCTACTTAGAACTGTAAGCATGTGCTCAAAGCAACCATTTCTACTGCAACAACTTTGATTCTGTGTGCTAGATTAGCAGACAAAACAAACAAAAAAAATAAGCAAAGTCTATAAATCTTCTGGAGTACCTTTACATGGAACATCCATTTCACTTTCTTAAAAAGCAATTGGAAGGCCTTGCTACATAAAAGCCTTAAGATTCTCAATAACTTACAATATTACTGTGACTCTCTTTCGCTTACCTGAGGAAAACAGAATTTTGTTTGGTTTTAATATTTATGTAAATGTAATGCTGGAGAATAACTGAAAAGGAACATCTTCTGTTCAATTGTCTGGCATGGTGCAAACAGTCAGAGTATGAACTTTGCTACTGCCATCTGCTAATTGGTTTGTGTCTGTTTGGGACCCACAGGAACAAATTACAAGAATACGCAGCTCCAAGATCTATTTGTCCTTGGCTTGACTACAAAGATGCCAAAAACCTGTGATTTGTATTTTTTTCTCTTGGATAAACTTTAATTGATCCCAAAGAAATAGGAATGGGATGCCTCATTTCTCATTCAGCTAAAGTAGGTTTGAATTGACATTTCACTGCTGCACTGAAACATTCATATGGCCACTACAAATCTCCAGCTGTTCAGGTATTTGTAATGCCAACAACTACTGGGGGACCAACTCAGAGGTTAAAGCTAGACTGGTTAAGTAAAGAAGAATCACTTTTTGAACATAGTATTAAATCTGAAAGATCTTGTTTAGGAAAAGCTCCCACGGCTTTAATGAAAACTCTGAGGGAGGCTTTCCCTGGATGCAGCTTCCAGGTTATCTTCTTTATTTTCCAAGGGAAAGGCAATGGAGTAGCAATATAATCTTGAGGTTAAAGTACTGATCTGAGGCAGAAAACCTCTCTGATTTTGGAGCAGTGATATCACCTCTGTGCCTTCACGTACTTAGGCTGCAGGGTCTTCAGGGTGAGGACTGCCTCCGGATGCCTATGCACTAAACCTAACAGTGCCCTGATATCAGCTGAAGCCTCTTCTTGCTGATACGTTAAAAGTAATAAATCATAATAGCAATTGTAAATGTTAAGACTCTGCACAAACTCTGATGATGGAGTAGTCTTTAGCCTGTTTTGCTAATAGACATAAAAGCTCTGATTCCTATGGTGGTATGAAAGTTGAAAAATGCGAGTAAATTTGTTACTGGACAATTGCATGACCCTGGGCAAATCACTTAGTCTGAGACACCTGTGAAAGAAACAAAGTACATTCATCCAAGAAGAGTGATGAGGATCCATTAACATTATCCAACATCAGAAAGTCAAGTATCAGAAGAGCTGATTTCTATTCATTTATCATTATTAGCACCATTCTGTATGACACTGAGGAAATTGAGTAAGTAATCGCCAATAAGGGTGAAAAGCGAAGCATGATAGTAAAACAGTAGACAAAGAATTACTGTTTTGCAACTATTTACTAAAACCAGATAAAATATATCTTATAAAACGTCTTATATTCTTCCTAACCATAACTCTTAGCTCTCAGCCATTTTTTCGATAAAATCAACCTTTTAGAGTTCAAATTGTTTATAAATTTAAGAACATTTAAGTATATGAAAAAACTCAGTGTTGCATTTCAATCTAAAGACCTCACAACGCTTGCAGAGGTGGTTAGGTAACATCTGTTTACCGCTGAGAGAAGGTCATAAGCTCTTCCTATACTTTTCAACGATGCTGAAACCACCCCCGCCCTGTCATATATTATAAAGTATCAGAGAATAAGCAACAGAAAAAATGCACAGGGAAATGTGTTGTTTGCTGTTCTCAGCAGCACTAGCATATTCCCTCCCTTTTGCTGAACCAACGTGAAACTAAGGTCCTTTCCAACAGAGCAGAACACAATGCAGGCCAAACTGAGGTTATTAATCACAACTCCATACTATGACTACACTCCACAAATGCAAGGAGTATATAGGCATACACATACTTCACTTCAAATGTTGGAAAAACAAACACGGCACAGAAACCATTACAGTATTATTCATGCTTTTGTTCTGATGATGTAGGTAGCTGGTACAATTCTCTCCCCTAAGGTTAAAGTTTCTGTCATAAAATACAGTTGCTGAAGGTATATATACACAAATTGCAGTTCTGCTGCTCTTTCAGTGCCTGTTTGCCTCATCTCCTGATTTTTAATAGTAAAAAAAAAAAACAAAAAAAAACCAACCACCATGCAGGGCAATAAAGAGAGATCTGAATACCTGAATACAGACATTAAACAGCTTTTTATGAAGTTGCTTCTAAAAGATTATTTTTTTCCGGCGGAACAAAAAGATAATGAAAATTCATGCACAGCCACTTACATAATACAGGTATGGCAGAAGACGGAGTGTTTTTCCTCTGGCTGTGAGACTACTGACCATGATAGCAAAATGACTGGCTTTTTTGGGTTTGGGAAACAGATCTCTCACAGAAACTGCTGAAACCAAGAACCTGAAGTAAGAATGCTCCCTTTCTACCTTTAAACATGCTATGTCACGTCAACACGCTCTTGCTGGTTTGTGGAAATAAAACAACAAACTAAACTCAAAAATGAGGTGACAGTGGCCCAGAAAGAAAATAACAGATTCACACACACTTTGTAGCTAAATCACCTAATAGAAAATTTAAAGAACAATCAGCTTGTGTAATATATGTGTGAATGATTAAACTAAAAACAAATATCAATTCAATTAACATAAGAACTTAGCCATATTCTGTAACAGGCAGATGAGATCACTAATTTCTTTCATTTAAGAAGAATCTTGAATCAGTTATACTGTGAAATTTAGACTTGAAATACAGGAATCAAGCACAAACCAATATCTGCTATTGCTTGTGTTCCTGCCTTCCCACATAAGCAACCTGCACTCAATATAGTTCTAACAGGAAATAATATAATCTCAGGACAAACGTAAGACAAACAGCTTCATTTCTGTAGGTATCAAGACATACATAAAATCTTAGTTTCATGGGACCAGCATACTCTGGCATACAGCAGATTAAAAAAAAAAAAAAAGCAACGCTGCACAGAATTTCATAAAAGCATGCAGATTTCTAGGTGTAGGAAATGCAGCAAGAAGTGTCAACAGTCACCCCTCCTCCAAGTAAATCTTTAAAAACAGCAAGTAAAATCACAACAACAGAAATACACCAACCTTAAACTAAAGATAATCACAAATTACTGAGAAAATTTTCATATACCAATGCTGTTGGATTGTTTTTCCTTCTCATTTTCCTCTCCACAAAGTTTGCATGACGTATGCTAAATGAACCATCTGTAAATCCACATTTTTTCCAGCCTGTTTTGTCATCAGCTCTCCGGGATCCTATTGTGCAATTCTCCTCCCCTCTTCCCCAAACACTTCTACTGCTGATGCAGAGGCTGGCGGCTGCTACAGCATAATGCAGTTTTCAGTAACTATGGCAGCAATAGCTCTGTGGTGAGGCTGAGTGCCTTCTGCAACACAATTTTACGGCTCAAATAGAGAAACTCAAGTGAAAATAATCACTCTTGCTAAAAGCTGAAATTCGCCAATTTTCCCAAATTGGAATCAGTCCAGTTAGCATCCCCATCCTTCTGTCTGCCTAGTGTTCAAGATCCATTCTTCTTTTACAAATATTTTTCCCAGGGGAAGAAGTGTTAATAAGAAAGCAGAAAGAAAAAAAAAAACAAAAAAAAACGTTGGCAAGGCATTTTGCAACCCTGCAAATCCCAGCACTGAGAGCAATCACAAGCCAGGGTTACAAGCCTATCCACTGATATACATCCACCCCCACTCCATCCTCCCCCCTACCCACGTTCAATCCAGGGCCCTTCCCGCAGGGCCTCAGTACATCACGCAGCTGCACTGGATCGTACATCTGCTTCTGTCTAGCACAGAGGCTCAAACCTCTGCCTTCTCCTCCCTAAAGCAAAGGGAAGAGCGATGAAGGCGATATGAAGACCTTGTATTATCACCTGCTCCAGCCTCCTGAAGCAATGCCACTCACAGAATTCAAAGCAAAAGCTGGGGGGTGGGAGGCAGGAGGTAGGAACCAGCAGTCAGTCAGAACGGCCAGCAGAGTCAGAAACCTTTAGAAATAAGGAACTTTCAGAAATGTGCACACAGAGCAATCCCCTTCAGCGAAGTCACCAGCAGGTGAAAACCAGGATTTTTCATTAGCTGGTTTGCTTACAGAAAAAACACACCTGTGTTTGGTTTTTTGGGTGTTGTTTGTCCTCTTTTGTTGGTTTGGTTTTGTTTGTTTGTTTGTTAATTTTTGTTGGGTTTTTTTTTGTTTTGTTTTTATTTTTTAGCCTTTCCGTGCAAAATGTCACTTTTTTTTTCTTTGCCTAAACCCCCCCAAACAACTGTAAAGCAACAGCTTATTTAAGGTCACTCTTTAAATATCCTTCTAAACCAGACGTCTCTTTAGCAAGGTGTCACAGGCACAAGATACTGACACACATTCCAGTAAAGGTCACTGCTGCCTTGCTAAATTCCAATTCAGCTGGAACTACAATCTGTCATAGGTTTTCCTCTTACAATTTCAGTTACATATAGACGCAGTTAGTTCTGTTAGCAAGAACTGAGAGTCTTATTTTTACGAATAGTAGCTGGACATGTTAACTATACCACATTAGAATATTAACTGTGTTGTGCTCTCCAGCATCAGATGCCGTATCTACAGGCACTGTTTCTTTTCCAGTTCAGTAGAATTTCACACATTCTTATAAGATGCCTTTTTTTTTTCCTGCTTTAACAATGTTGGTATTTAAATGTGTTACAAGCAGCTAAAATTAATTCAGTGTACTGCTATACCACTGGACTCTAATGGAACAACTTCTGTTTCTTTTCAAACTAGCAAGAGAACAAAATCAGGGTTTGTATTTATATGCAGTATGGTATTAAGGCAATGACAGGAGCCAGAACTTCATTATCTACTTCTTTGTGGTGATGCTGTCATATGATGACTGATGCCAGTCACAAGCCTTCTATGTGTTTGCTGGCTGACAACAAACATCAGAAGTTTGAAGAGCTGGGGCTCTTGTGAGAAGGGTATATGAGCAAAAGCAGCTAAGTAACAGTCCAGTGAATCACACCCCTTTCAAAGGAAAGTTTCATGCTTAAAGTTTTAATATTTCAGTGCAATGGTAGAAATTTGCTTTCTTTCTCATTTCTCTAACTATTTCAACATACAATTAGAGGTTGAACTGGTGATTCAACCCATTAAAGCAGATGAGAAAAAAAATGTCATTGTACTAAGCGCAGGAGATGAGACTGTAAGTAATCATTATCATAATATATATGTTCATATGTTCTGAAATAAAAATTCCAGAAGAAAGAAAATACCATCAGTTCCTGATTACAGAGTACTTAAACCCATGGAAGCGCAATAAATTCTGAATTATTTTTGTGTGCAGTTGCTGTACTTCTCTGCATTAATGAACCATGTTCTATGCAAGGATTTCTTTTTTGGACTCTTCCAAAAAGCCATTTTCTTCTCACCGGAAGAGAACTCAATTTGTCCAAGGAATTTTCGATATACTAACAAATATTCACAGTACCTACTACTGACAACTAATTTATTATATTTTAGGGTTCTTATACATTGTAAATTTGTGGCAGCTTCAGTGTAAATCCCATTCTAGTCATGGCTTTAAGATACAGGTTACACATGCAAACTATTTGCACAAGATCGAGCATGAAGAAAGAACATGGTTGCAAAGACCTGTAATTCAGCTGCATATACAGTATTCTTGTTTCAATATGAGAAAGTAAAATTAAAGCTTGAAGTCTAGTTTTCATCTGTTCTGGAAGAAATCATTGTAGCACAGGAGAAAGATAAAGCTAGAGGGACCAAAAAATTCAGCATGATTTAATTAATATTCTTACCTTAGTTCAGGAGAACACTTGTTTTCTTTACAGTTTATACATTTTTGACTGTAAAAATAAAAACAGGAAATCATAAAGAGGTTGAAAAAGAAGGCAAGAAAACTTCACTGAAGCCTATTATACATAGAGAGGTTGTTATAATTTTCAGTAGAAGACAACTCTAAGATGTAGATTGCTAGCAGCTGGGAGAGCATCAAGAATGAGAGAAAGAGATAGCACTTGTCCTGTTCTTATATTCTTATATTTTCCTCTAAGCATCTCTTTCTGACAGAGTCAAAACCCTGGAGTAGGTGGAGTTTTTATTGATGAGCAACTCCCTGTAGTCCACTTAGGCTTGTATTACTGTTTGCAAAGTACTTCAGACACACCTTGTAGTACTTGACATTGACTTTTCTTCTCAAAAGCTGGACATTTGAGAGAGTAGGTATATCTCATTTTATTCTCATATTATAGATCTTAGGCTAGCTGTCTCAATCATAACTCCTTCCATAAACAAAACTACTTGTCTAGACAGAAACACAGGCTTCCTGGTTACTGTAAGGGAAGACTGAATGGATCAATTCCGTTTACTTTTGCCAAAAAAAAAACTATCCAAGAGGAAAAAAAAACAACACTGGATTATGTTAGGTGAAAGACTACTAATATTATACATAGTTTATAGCTTGCTCCTGTAATAGATGGATGTCCATAAAAACTAAGCAAATGCAATATCATGATGCTTTTCATTTTCACTGAAGTAACCATTTGAAACACTCTAAGTAAGTATGAGGGTAACATTAAGCAATATAATATGCATAGTCCTGTCCAAGGGATTAAATAATTGATCAACACAAATGAATCTGATATCTGAATGTGGTCTGAAAAATCAATTAGAAATGTTCTTCAGTTTTGTCAGGTTAAAAGGGACATAATCAAGTGCAATTCAGTGCTAAACTGTTCACAATGCTTTGAGATTTCTGCAGGTTTTTCTAGAACCATCAACAAATTTCTGTGACAAAAGCTCCACCTCTGGTGTTTATACCCATGTAAAGAGCAACTTGGTGTCTACTTTTGAAGATTATTAGACAAATCCTTATTTTAAAATTCTTTGTAATTTTAACAAAGAAAATAACAGCAGTGATACGTAAAATGTACCTCAGTAAAGAAACAAAATGAAACACCATTTTGTATAGACAGGTATCACTGCAGCAAATGAAAAGCAAGTGTAGAAATTAGATACACTAAAGAGCACACATAGAAACACACTATTCAAGGCGGAAAGCAAGCTACTTGAATAGAAGTATGAAGACATGTTCAAAACAGAGATAACATTTTATGCTTATAAAACTAAGATGAGATACTTCCTAAATAAAGAGATACAAGATTCTCAGAATGTTACCATAGCAAAAACATTCTAGCAAGAAGCAGAACTATCCAGAGATATGAAGGAAAATATGGCTGTTTCTTGCCTTTTAACAAGTCAATTGAATGTGCCAGGCTGAGAGGAATTAAAAAAGAGAAAGAACTCAATTACATTTAATTCTGTTTTCAATGTTATGAACTGACACACACGAGACATCTTAATTCATTTTCCTGATACACATTAATCACTGTCTTCATCACACCAATTCCTCCCCTTTCAGAAAGACTCTGCAATGAAAAGCATACACTAGACATGGCCGGTGTGAGCAGCTCTTCAACATTTTGGAAGCAATCTATGCCTTATTTACTTCTCACTTTTTAAAAAAGAGAGAATCACAATGGCTTTCTGAGATGAAGGGCTCAACGAGGACTTGAACAAAAGGGAATTTATGAACAAACAAACCTTCTGATTTCCACAACAAATTAGCAAGGAAACTGAATTGGTAATAATTACCTTGGCTAAATTATGATTCAGATCTAGAAAAGCTGATTCTGTCCACTGAAGAAAGAATATTGTAAAAATTATGGATTAGCTCATAAATCAAAACACCTATAATGCAGATGTGCAAGTGAAATGAATTAAGCCCGTCTGACAGTCTCATCAGAGGCATTTTCTTGATTGTCCATCAATATTCATTGTGCATCAATAAATTTTCAGGTTTGTTGCTTGGATGTCATAATATTTTATATTAGTCTGTTGGCCAGTGCATTTTCTTGGACACTTTTATTTGACCACTTGAAATCATGATGGGATCTATTCTATATATAACCTGTTTTTGTCTGAACCAAGTCCTGGTTTCAGACATTGTCCCACATGAGAAATTATATGTTTGGGGTTTTTTTTAAACTTACTTGTCGAGAGAAGAAAGGATATAGTGAGGAGAACGGATGCAACTTCCATCCAAGTTGAGCCAGTCCAAAGCTCCACAGCTCAGAATGGATGAGATTTCATTAATCTGCAAAACACACATGAGAATAGGAAGAAAAAAATATCACAGCAATCCAGGAACTTTTAAGTTATCATTAATCCTGCTGTTGCTAACTACTGTGTGCAATGCTACATAATACCTCCCATGTGAGTTTACAATCTCACTTACACTTCTGCTTAGTCTTTGATAATTTGCAAAACTGCTAAGTATTTATTACTGAGTATACCCCTTCTTGTAGCTCTGTTTTAATGTACTGCATGGTTCACTAATCAAGAAACTAAAATGGAAACAAATGGAAGTTAAGCCCCTTATCTCAACTACAAAAGTGAGTACAAAAGGACAGTTGAGTGGAAAGTATAAACTGTTACTATAGAGAAATCCATTCTAAAAGGTATTTTCTTGCCAATATCAGTTGGTAATATGGTTGTGCCCTAAATAAGAAAATCTACATTCTTCAAATTAGGTTTTTTAGTTATATATGCCAGTCATTTTAAGAATTATCTAATTTTTTTTAAACATTGTTGAACTAGCTGACCAAACCTATCTAGCAGTAGTTAGTTCCTGTGATTAACACACCAAGAAATATTTTATCTGTTTCTGATGTATGTAACAATTAAGTGCTTTCGGGGTCAATACTACTCAAACACTTAATCCCATAAATTTTCCATTTCTTCCTCATTTGGGATGGTGAAATGACAGCATAAAGAAGATAATTCAGAAAATTATCAAACGTGGAAAGATTCTTAACTAGTCTTTTCACTGTGGCATTTTGCCTTCCTGTTTCAGTCCTACAGTAGTCATGAACAGAAATAGGAAACGCTAAATTATTCAAGGGATCCGCATCATCTTTTGCTAAGCGCATCTGAAAGGAACACTAGTGTTCTCCTGCAAAAGGTTTAGTGTCATTACAGACCATTAGATGGAGGAAATGAAGCAACTTAATACGATGATGAGAAGAAATATTACCTATATCAGGCTTACTTTTAAGAGGAAAAATAATTAGAAAAATCAATGAAGAATTAGGAAAGAAAAATACAGCATCATAGAACTTACTGATCTTCTTTGTCTCAATATAGCAGCTTCTGCTGGGTGATTGAATCTAAACTTATGAGACTTCCCAAGGACAACAAGGGCCCCTGTGAACAAAAATTAATTAGAAATCTACAGATACATAATTAATCAAACAATCGGTCCCTAGAATTTTAGTTGTTTCTTAACTCCAGTATACAGACTACAGCATATTCAAACTACTACAGAATGTTGAAAAAAAAACATTCTGACCAACGGCTTTCCAATAGTCATAGAGCAGAGAACTACTTTTAAAATTTGCCACTATGGAACAGCAGAGTTATCATTCTATAATGGCAGCATCCAAGCAAAGTAATCACTGAGATCTCTGCAAACTCAACATAACAGTAAATTCCATGTTCATACTAAAGATCAGCATGACTTCATGTCAAAAACATACCCAGCACCCTCCACCTGAACACACAGTGAAAAAGCTGAAGGTCATTTCAACTGTATTACATAATTGCCAAAAACCCCCACCTGTGGTCAGCTGGCTTAGAGCCAGTCTCCATCACCTTCTACAACACTGCCTCTGACTATAGATCTTCCCCTTTCAGAAGGCTACTGACTACTGTTGCCAAAAAGGGTCTTAATATTGTCACCTATGTCTTCATTTCTATTTCTGTGGGTAGTTAATTTATTTGTCCAAGTCTGGAAGCTTTAGCCATGGATCAAACCTTGTGGTGCCAGACAGCAACAGGAGATGGAGAGATGTATTTCTTAGATCTGCAAGAGTTCCATAAATCCTTGTTTCTAAACTCAAGAGGTAAGTTGGTTATAATACAGCATTCACAGGAAAAGTAAGTCTAACCTTGTGACAGACGACATGATCCAGTGACTTCACATCCATTCACAGTGCAGTGTGCGCCCTGAACTGGTCGCAGTGTCACAATTCCACAGTTGTTGTCTATCATACAATGGTCCCTTTCAATCCACGGTCCCTGCAAAACTATAGCGTATAGGTTTGCTTTATCTCAACTGTTGAAGGGGTTGGGTTTGCACTATTTTCCTCAGAATGAAGTACCATGCACTGTTTGACATTATGACTGCAGACTTCATACCTTGGAGAACTATCTCATGTGCAGAGCAAGGGGTGTAAATTGTTGTCTTTGATTGCTAGCCCAGTACCAAATCACAGAAAAAAACCCTGTACTTGATTGAAAATAGTGAGATTGCTCTTTCAGATTATTTATAGTTCTGGAAAACTATACACTACTTTCTGATTTGTGAGCTGATGTGCAAATTCTTCTATTGTGCTGAATTTTTTTATTGCTATGATGGCATTTATTGTTTATATTTTACCAACCTACTGAAAAAAATAATCAAACTTAACCAAAATTAGCAGAATTAACTAAAGCTGAGATTTCACAAAGTTTTCAATTTCAGTATGAAGTTTCACTCTCTATCACAATTTGTAGCTCTTGAGATTGACTGTTAAAATTAAGAGCAGAAATGAGATTAAATAAAAAATATTCTGAATAATTTGGATTTTATATCTAAAATACTGGGCCCAAAGGGAGTTGAAAAGCATTTTTGAGGTCTCATGATCACCTGTGTCATTAGTTTAGGATAGAAGATACAGAGATTTGAATGTTGGACAAAGATATTTTTAAACTCTAGTATACTATTTCACAAGCGGGAAGAAAATTCTAAAGAGACCTCAATTAGGTCAAGACCACTGACTTTTTGACCTCTTAAACAATAACAAAAAATAACAAAGATTTTAGCCAACTTAAACCATTATTGTCTTCTATTTACCTTTTTCTATTAAAAAACCTAACAAACAGAAACATTACCTAGCTATTACACATGATAAACATAAACCTCTTCGTTTGACCTGACCCTATCATAAAATAATTTGTAATATCATTCTCTTACCAATATCTTGATCTTGGTCTGAATCACTTCTTCCAATTTTGGTTGTTCCTTCCTAAAACAAGAAAAGAACTAATTTAAATGTCAGCTACTAAAAGTGCATTATATATAATTATTAGAAAAGCTTTGGTGCAGCATCTTAGCAAATACCCGAAATAAATCACCTCTGAATGACTGGATTACTTAGAGCAAACTCCATCTACTACTTTGTAATACTTCAGCCTACTGTCCCCCACAGTGATGCAATTACTTCTTACCCTGTAGCTATGTCACCTTCTACTACAACTCCAGTAGATGAAGTAAACCTCAGTGGACGATTTTTGGAATGTGCTTGAGACAAATATTTTGAATATGAACACATCTTCTGATGCTTTGAACTTTTACAGTGAGACTTGTTGTTTGCAGAAATTAGATAATTCTTTTTATAAGTACCCATGCTTGAATAAATAAGCTGCAAAATGATTATTTAGTTAACTAGGCTTTTAAGATTTCATAATGAAAACCAAGACATAAAAGTAACAGAATTTCTATTTTGTAAGGGAACTTTGTCACAGATTACTAATTTTTAAAACTAACTTCTTTTTCTGAAACTTAAACGACATTTATAAAAAGTCTTTTTGGTTATTTTAGTATATGGACAAGTTCCCAAACTTGAAGATTCAGTAACTTCAAAGAAAAGAAATGCCTAGGAACAAAAGTCTCAAGAACAAGCAGACTTGCTCGTCCACAACTCCTAAAAGACCTCTTTATCAATTACCTTCTTGACTAAGCAAAGAGATAGTTACAATTCCAAAATAAACTTTTTTCCAATGTGCTGAAATAACTCTCTGGTAACACAATTTAATTCAGCAAAGTATATTGCAGCAGTACTGGCTCACGAAATTTACAATAGTATCCCAGTTAGAGGATTGATTCTGGGTGAGTTAAGCACAACTAAAAATTGCAGCTGAGAGTGAACGTAAAGATACGATACAAGCATACTAACTCAACTTAAAGAAGAAAAAAAACCAAAACAAAAATAGACATAATCCAGGTGCATATCAATTTATTTTTTTTCAAATGCTATTACTGAGCTAATAATTTAAGTATTGGTACTCTTTCCTAATCTAATATTGATTATTCTGCCTGAAGAAGTGAAAGACAGAGGTTCAGGTTAAATGATCACACAACTTCACCTTAACATACCAACGTACTACTTCATATCTGTTGAGGTACTTTCACACTGTTACCTTCTTCTGGCAGTTTCCTGACTAAGGGTGGAATTCACAATGCACATCATAGAACCATAAAGAGTGAGATTGCTTTCCTCCTTCAGTTTGGGAGTACTTCAACTTTCAAAAAAGTTTGTGAAGAAAAGGTACATCTTTTTCTAAAACAATATAAACAAATCCCATCTCTTTAAGCTAAGCAAAAAGGTCAGTTAAATTATAGGGAAAACGTATATTTTTTGTTAATGAAAGCCAGAAAAAAAAGAACAGAACCCAAGAAAGAAAGGTTCTTTAAGTACAGCCACAGCATTGATTAGTGCAATTAATACTATGGAATAACAAGAGACTAAAATAGATTAACACAATGTTTATTCTACATGATCTGAAGACTGCTGCTACGCTCTCTCTCTAGAAGTACAATGTAAAGTGCTGTTATACATTGAAGCCCTAATATGGAAGGAAATGCTGTTTTACCTTCTTGCTGTTCAGATGAAGGTAAGAGACACCAGAGTCTAAAAGATGCAAAGCACAAAGAAAAGAAAAAGCAGCATCTAGGAGCAAAGAAAGAGGGGACAAAGATGTTAGTATGATATAGTGACACTAATGACTTCAGAAGGTGACCCTTCAAATTAGGTTTATCTATTAAAATGAATATCTTTAAATTACTTTAGGTGTTGTTAAAATTAGTATGCGAAAATATTTGCTGTTTCCAAAATGGCACATAATGGAAAAACATTTAAGTAGTAGCAATGATTTTAAATAAATATTTAATGTTAATGTAGTTCAAGTTGTACGTTGATAAGCACTGGACATTATTACTTCGTTCCTAATTATTACCTGGTGCAATTTATTTGCACTAGCATGAGAAAAATTAGTAAGATTTCTCTTTCAACATGATGAAGAACAGTATGATTCTATTTCTGTTTCAAATATTTGTTGCAGCTTTTTAACAGGAAAAAAAATCCAGTGTCCCTAAACTCTATTAAGTAGCACAAAACCTAGATATGCATTAAGATAGTTTATTAGTAGACACATACATATGATTTTCAACCATATTTAACACATTTTTTGGTAATGAGTACAGCTGCTTTTGCCTTAAACAGCATCAATATTTTGGTAATTTCCATTCATTTAAACAGCATAAAGAATTAAAGTCTAGCTTAGCACTGATTTATTGAAAAAAAAAAAAAAAAAAATCCCCTAAAACTATTTGACCTAGCTATGCACATAATAAGCCAGAACGTGGCTTTCTGGAAAAGAGCCAAGTGCGATCACAAGTAAATACCATTCAAACTACGCACCTGGATTCTACTTGGCAGGCCTGGTAGGGTTAAAATAGCAATATACAGAAGTCATTGCCAAAGTGAGCTTGTGCTTGTCCTTTTTTTTTTTTTAAAAAAAAAAAGCTTCCTTTTATCTTTGATCTACAAATATACAAGTATTCCAGTCTCAAGTATACAAGTACCCAGTAAAATTTGGACCAGTATGTCTGGTACACTTTAAGCAACACCCTTAGTGTTTACAGACAAACACATGCACACACACCTGTCCTCCTGCTTTGAGGACAAACTACTAATGCCTAATTTGAGTATTTTGCTTTACTTACATTATCAAATAATTTGCACATGCATTCGTAAGAGGTCAACTTAAGGAAGGCTAAAGCCCTGACAGAATTAAATCTGGTCAGGGACATCAAGGGCAACAAGAAAAGCCACTGCCCATCATATTTGAGAAGTTGTGGCAGTCTGGTGAGGTTCCCAATGATTGGAAAAGGGGAAAAATAACCCCTATTTTTAAAGAGGGGAACAAGTAAGACCTGGGGAACTACAGGCCAGTCAGTCTTACCTCTGTGCCTGGCAAGGTCATGGAGCAAATCCTCCTGGAAACCATGCTAAGGCACATGGAAAATAAGGAGGTGCAAATCGTGCCTGACCAATCTAGTGGCCTTCTGTGATGGGGTTACAGCATCCATGAACAAGGGATGACTAACTGATGTCATCTACCTGGGCATTGCATTTGACACTGTCCCGCATGACATCCTTGTCTTTAAACTAGAGAGACATGGATTTGATGGATGGACCACTCAGTGGATAAGGAATTGGCTGGATGGCTGCACTCAAAGAGTTGTGGTCAACGGCTCGATGTCCAAGTGGAGACCGGTGACACCTGGCGTTCCTCAGGGGTCAGTATTGGGACTGGCCCTATTTAACATATTTGTCAGCGACATAGACAGTGGGATTGAGTGCATTCTCAGCAAATTCGCCGCCAACACCGAGCTGTGCGGTGTGGTCAACATGCTGGAGGGAAGGGATGCCATCCAGAAGATCCTTGACAGGCTGCAGAGGTGGGCCCGTGAGAAACTCATGAGGTTTAATAAGACCAAGTGCAAGGTCCTACACATGGGTCGGGGCAATCCCAACCACAAATACAGGCTGGGCAGAGAATAGATTGAGAGTAGCCCTGAGGAGAAGGACTTGGGAGTGCTGGTCGACGAGAAGCTCAACATGAGCAGGCAATGCACCTTTGTGGCCCAGAAGGCCAACCGCATCCTGGGCTGCATCAGAACAAGTGTGGCCAGCAGGTCAAGGGAAGTGATTCTGCCCCTCTACTCCACTGTCATGAGACCCCAACTGGAGCACTCTGTCCAGTTCTGGAGCCCCCAACATAAGAAGGACATGGACCAGTTGGAGAGGGTCCAGAAGAGGGCCATGAAGATGATAAGAGGGCTGGAGCACCTCTCCTATGAAGAAAGGCTGAGAGAGTTGGGGCTGTTCAGCCTGGAGAATAGGAGGCTCCGGGGAGACCTTATAGCAGTCTTCCAGTACCTAAAACTGGCTTATAAGAAAGACAGGGAGAAAATCTTTAGCAGGGCCTGTTACGAAAGGATGAGGGGCAATGGTTTTAAACTAGAAAGAGGTAGATTTAGATTTGATAGAAGGAAAAAATTTTTTACAATGAGGGTGGTGGAACACTGGAACAGGCTACCCAGAGAGGTGGTGGATGCCGCATCCCTGGAAATGTTCAAGGCCAGGTTGGATGGGGCTGTGAGCAACCTGATCTAGTTGAAGGTGTCCCTGCTCCTTGCAGGGAGGTTGGACTAGATGACATTTAAAGGTCCCTTCCAACCCAAACTATTCTCTGATTCTATGATTATCTGTGTCTTGTGGGCTGTAGCCTTTACTTTTTGATACCTATTGTTGAAATGCCACCTTAACCACTCTCTGTTTCCCAAAAAAATATGTGTTTTCAAATTCCAAGGAAAATAAGACAAGAGGTAATATCTCACCCTGAGATGATACAGCACCACCCCTGTGCTGAGGATATCATCATTCATGGCCATTAGATGAGGTAAACTAGAATCTATTGTTACTCCAGCTTTTTCTTTGTTGATGTCCACACTGTATTCTTCCATGATGGCTTTCCTGTCTGTCCACTTACTTGTCCAGTCTTTGGTCAATTGCTCAATCTTAAAGAATAAGAGAGGAAACTTTCACTTACTAAGTAGGTTAATTTTTCTCATACATAAATTTCTTCAGAAAGAACAGTATTTTTTTCCAGTTACTGGACGCAAAATTCTTTCACCAGTGGCAATGCAGGTGTATTTCTACATTGCAGTACAGTTCCGTGGCAACAAAAAAATCAAGTAAAAACTGTACTACCACCTAGCGAAGCAGGTTTAATTGAAGACTCATTCTCAAAATGTCAAAAAGATATATGATCATGCTAAGTAGGTTTTTTGCCTGTCTTTAAGCAAAACTTAAAATTAATATTTCCAAAACCTCTCCAGGTCACCAGTGATCAAATCTTCTTAGTAATTTGGTGACTGCATAATAATTTCCTTTGAATAAATTGTAGGAGTTTAATCTTAGAAAAGAGAGGCTCTATGTAATGAATTACTGTGATGTATTGAGACAGCTTTCAAATCAGGAGTAGATTGTGCAGACTTAGTGATATGCAACGGACATATCACAAGTTGGTAGAGAGCACCCAATGTGCGTTAAGAATGGCAGTTTCCTGTATATACAGAGCAAATAGAGCACGATTAGGACAAAAACATTTTCACTGTGGTTTCAGAACAATGGCAACGCAATCCTCCCTGGCCCAGTGAAACAGCAGAAAGTTACAGCATCATACCCACCTTCATTTCATTCTGAAGAACCAGCTCGGTCAGATTTCCATCCCTGTCATCGCTCCAAGAAGGACTGGAATTCCTCTACACAAACAACAGTCACCAAGATCTTTGTGTTAGTTTCCTTATTCTCAGCTGGCATGCATGTTCTTGCACTCTCCAGGATTTCAAGGAGACAAACTCAGGAGAAGGAAAGTCAAAACACACAGGCAGTTTATGCTGTCTTCTAGCATCTAGCCTATACCCTTGTATAGCATGCAAGTTTTTGTGAAGAACTGATGAGAATGCATTAACAGAGAGATAATTCTGTGTAAATAAATCCTGGACTGTAGTTCCAATCTCTCCCAGCAAAATATGCTCTCCATGGCACAGAAAACCAAGATGCTATTATTATTCTAAAGGAAAAAACATAAAGAGCGTCAGCTGTATCATGAGGGCTCACAGATTATAACAATTTCTTTTAAATGACAGAGTGTGGAGACAGGCTGAAAACTCTAAAATACTGCCGAGGTCTACAAGTTCACTTTTAGGGGAAGAAGACTGTGCCAAGTCTGGCAGGGAAATGACATAAAATATTAATATTTTGCACTGTCTCGGTGCTTCTATATCCCTACAAATAAAATATTTCTATTTCATGGTATTTCTGGACAACAAAACAATCTGATTGCATGAAAAACAGGCAAGGAAATCCTGATTATTACACAGCTGCTTATACTTCAGGATTATCAATATCATGTCAGAAAAAGGAGAAATGACAGAAACACAGTTAGCCTTTAAATCACTGTGAAATCAGTCAGAGAATAGTTTAATTTCCATCCACTTCCAATAAACATGGAAAGATAAATAGACAAGATGAAAGCAAGCTACAGTAGCTACCTAAAGCACCATTAGAGCTCCATTTGGGAAGTGTTCCTGCTTACCAGTTCAAAGCTCATCAGCATAGTTTTCAATCTGTCAATTTCTTCTCGGAGTTCTCTGATCAGTTTTACATTCGCATCCTGAAATATTGAGACATAGATGTTGGAAAAATCATTCTTTAAAAAATTCTATCTAAAGAAATCAATGCAGAGCTGTTCCAAGAGCCATGAGCAGAGGAGAGGAGAACAGGCACACTCATAGGAGTACTACCTGCTCTGCTCTGCCAGGCCCCTGGGATGTACTACTCAGGGGCAGATTATTACCATCTTTGATAGGCTCTCTTTTCCCAAAAGCTTTGTTCCATCTCTTTTCTGAACACAGAGCTACCATAGTATTTGTTCCCATCGCGACAATAGCTGGGTACATCAATACTTTTACAAATTTACCTTCAAAATAGTCCGATCAGGCCAGAAAAACATTGTTGTTTCTGTCATGCAGAGAAGAAAATCAAGCTAGAGGAAACTAAGTCAGAATGTCACCAGCCATTATATTAGAAGCTCTTACAGCTGATACATGAAGCATTTCCTGCCTGCCTGTGTGGAGGCATTTGCCTCACTTTCAGAGTAAGCAGCTCTGCACAGGGAGTTTCTGGAAACCAGCTTTTTGCAGACAGTTCAGAAAAACTCCCGAGTCAAGAGCCAACTTTCTCTGGGCTGCCAGTGACATAGTGGCTCAGATCAATTAGCAGTGAGGGGAAGAAGGCAGCTAGCCAAGGGATGGAGTTAAGGATCTAGCATGGGCTGTGTAAGAGAGTGATGGGCACACAAACTAGGAGGCTGAGAGGCTGTACATAACAAGAAGCTGACCCAGGAGGACTGCTTTAACTTGCCTGTGGCCTATCACAGAGTTGAGAACTGCTGCTGCCAAAACCAAACACACTATTGTTGCCACCAGTGATGTCTAAAAACTAGTTATGGGTGCTGATAATACTAATGCAAATTAAATTTGGGAACTCTGTATTAAAAGGGTTTCCTTCTGCCCAAGACTTAACAGAGTATTGGTAGGAGAGCAAATAAATCTCTAAGATTCTATCCTTTTATCTACAGATGCAAATTTGAAACACTGAGGCCAAACCACAAAAGAACACTACTGAAGTTGTATAGACAACTGCTCAAAGATTAGGAAATGCTGGAATCAAGACTTTTTGTGAAACCTTAATTTAGTCCTCTTAAAAGATAACTTAAGGACTGAATCACAGTGTATGTGATCATTGTAGGACTGCAGCCTCATGCAGAATGCCAGGTGAAGAACGCTCACTTAAAAAGCAGCAATTCAAAAGTTTTAGATTTCCATCATATGTGATTGTAGATCTTTATTATTATGTGCTATCCGAATTTTGCTGTGATGACAGAATTATGCATTTCCCCATGGATTCTTTTATGTAGGTCTCATCACTATAGCATCTAAAACCTCTAAAACTGCTAGTCGATCTGTTTTAACAACATGTCTCTGACTGGGAGAATTTACATGTTTCTCATTTTATAATTGTGGACCAGGGGTAATGGTGGAAAACAAGAGTCAAGCACACACTGAAAGTTTGCTTTAAGCATCTGGACTAGCACTGAACAAGAATGATGTGGCAGGGGAAGCGACAGAATCCAGTCCTCCAAGGCAGTATCAAACTCTTCCCTTAATACCCTGCCATCTTTTAACCTGTGCAGCCTGCGACGGACCCCTGCACAATTGAACAGATGAATACAGTCTGAGTTCATACCTGGAATAGGCCTATTTTGTACCATGAATGAAGCTGGAGAGGCAAAAATTGTTCCCATGTATTTAAAGACTTTATAATTTTGTGCACTGAAAAGAAGACAAATTGAGACCACACAGCCTACCTGAGGCCTAGCATAGTAACTTTCAAATTCTTAACTTCGCAGCCTTAACAGAGTCTTTTCAACATGCCAAAATAAAGGGTTGCAAAGGTTATGCACTTATAGTAACAGGTTAAATAATAACAAATAACCCTAACAGACATGTTACTCTGCCAATATTTGGGATAAAGACACAAGGCCAACCTGTCACAACAATTGTCATAACAATTCAAAGAGAAGGAAGACTGAAACTCAACGGACAGAATGTAAAATAGGTGTGAAATTCTAAAGAGTTTAAGCTCCAGGGTATCAAATAAATAATTTCTGTAATATGTAAGCTCCTATTTAACTTGCATTAACATGGAGAAAAAGGTATGAATTTTATTCATAAAGCAGATATGCTGAACAAAACTTAAATAATACACACAACAAAACTGAGTAAGAACAAAAAGCAGAACTCAAGGCCTCACCTCATTCACTCTGGGTTTGTTAATAATATTTTTGGCATTTGAAGCATATCTCAAGGTACTCATGGTCTCATTGTAGCTGGAGCTGGCAGGAGAGATAGCTATAGATAGAAAACAAATAGAAAATAAACACTAATTTTATTTTTTAAAGTAAGCAGTTTAATCTATCACTTTTTAAAAAGGTGGATTTTTAAAATTTTGCTTTTTTAAAAAACAAAACAAAAAAAATCCTTTTCAAGCTCATCAAGCTCACAGAGAATGTCTTCTCAAGATTGTATTTATAACTGAATAAATCATGTTAAATCAAAGCTATGGGCTTGGAAAGTCTCTTAAGCTTAACCTCAGGCACAATCAGAATGCCTTTTCATTTCTTTGAGTTATTTATGAAAATCTTTACAAAGGCTAATTCTAAATGATGGTATTGGGTCTGGCTGAGATGGAGTTAATTTTTCCCATAGCAGCCCTCATAGTGCTGTGCTTTGTATTGGTAGCTAGAAAGGTGTTGATAACACACCAGTCTCTTGGCAGCTGCTGAGCAGTGCTTACATGGCATCAAGGCTGCCTCTCCAGCATTCCCTCCTCACCAGTAGGCTGGGGGGTGCGCAAGATCTTGGGAAGGGACATAGCCAGGACAGCTGACCCAAACTGACCAAAGAGATATTCCACACCATATGACATCTGCTCAGCAATAAAAGCTAAGAAAAAGGAGCAGGGAGTGGGAGGCATTCTTTATTACAAGATTTGTCTTCCAGAGCACCTGCTACACGTACACTCTGTCCCACTGAGGAGGGAAGTGACAAAGCAGCTTGGTGGACACCTGGTGTCCAGCCAAGGTCAACCCACCACAGTGATATAGCTGTCTTCTCACTGCAGTAGAGATATATTTTAAGGAGGTAACGTAGTGCAAAATGTTAAAAACAAATAGAAATCAAACCCACTGGCAATCATAATGGTCTTGGAGTTGCCCCCTAGACTGTCCTTCAGAAGCCAGGTGAGGATGGAGTCACGGTATGGGATGTAAGCTGGTCGCCTGGTCCCACTGACACTGCCTGCAGAAGGACTGTCCGCATGACTGCTCTCCCCTTCGCTTGTTATGGTGTTTATGCTCTGGCAGCTGCTGAACATCTGTGAATTTTGTGCTGAAGGAGAAACAGAACAGAGCTCAAGAAAGGGTCTATCTTTTTCTGTCACAGCTATTTAATTTTCTTAGATGTCATTAAAGTTTATTAAGATGTCACACAGTTGTTCTGTTCAGCTGTTTGTTGTAAATATAGATAAACATTAAGACATAGCACACGGTGAATGAGTCCTATGCTTTTATCACTACTCTTCAATACAAAGAACTTCTGTGCTTACCTAAAGTAGAGATGACAATTCCAAGTGTAACTAATGACTTGTTAATATTGGCACCTTCGGTAATTCGATCTTTACAGTAACTGGGATCTGCTCTTTCACTGTACCACACAAGCATGGGAAAGACAATGCAAACCAAACAAAAATGCTTAATTATTAACATATAATCAATATGCAAGCATTATGTATTTTCCTGATATACAAGAAAACAGAACTTATTGTTATTTTCATGAAGTTTTAAAATATTAAATTTCATCTTTTAAGGCAGTACTGCCAACATCTTCAGAGAAAATGACCTTTTTGCCCCTCAATATATTATTACCTGCCTGCAAGGTCCACTAAGTTGATCTTGCTTGCAATTTCAGAAGGGAGATTGTTCTCCAGTATAGCCTGAAAAGCAAAATATAAATAAGGAAGATTATTCCTCCTAATTAATTAGTGAAAATAAAACTGATGCCCTCTTTTGTTTGAAACTGAGTTGTACTTCCGACTGTCTCACTGCCTTTCTTTGTGACCTTGACCACTGACAATGTTCAAGCCATTAACTCAACCACTTTCTCACCCAACAGAAACTACCCTCTTATGCCGATTTCCTCTTGACATGAACCTTTACCGCCTAGCGACGGTGAAAGGCTTTCTTGCAGAGTTATTTTCCACTAATGTATTCCAAAGGTCTTTTGTGCAACTACTGAAAAATATCCCAAAATGTTTTGTGATTACAGGATGTTAGAAGTGTGAGACAGAAAAGGTCTATTGGATCACTGAACAACGTCCCTGCCAGGGAAGGATATAATTCCTCCAAAGAAAGGCTGCATTGTCTCTGGGAGAGTACTGGACGCCAAATGTTAAAGAGATGAGCACATCTGAAAAGCTGGACAGATACAAAATTTTAGTAAGTGTTAAACTAATGCCATACTTCAATTAAGGATCCTAAAAAAGTGTGACAAAACATAACTTCAAACATATTCACCCATAATTTTCGCAGCATCCTAGAAGAGGTATTGCATTTCAAAGGGCTGATTAAAATGTTAAACATTTCAATGTTAAACATTTCTTTTTACAATGAGGCTTTGGCATCACTTCTGACTGTAAGCTTACATAAAGGAACAAGAGTACTTCAGTAAACACTCAGCACAGGCAGTGTAGGAAGTATAACACATCTGCAGTGTGATCCAAAGGAAACAAGTAACAGCTTCTACTAAGATTGTTACAAAAAGCAGAAAACAGTGACAATGAAACAATGCACAACACATTGAACAGTACTTTTTCAGAGTGAAGAGAAAAGGAAGTTGGATTATTTTTAGCTAACCTGAGTGTAGTGAATGGTGAAGATAGCATGGGATCTGCTGCTGGCATTGTGAATATGTGTAGCTGCTGTGATTCTAGAAAGAAGAACAAACCATTCAGTTACAAAGGTTTATTTCCCTGTATTCAGGGAAAGCAAAATAACAAATACAACAGATAAGTGGGGATGAAAGAATGTGAAACTTGGAGAATATTGTAGGCTGTATTCTTGGATCTGATCACAGAGTTTGTCAGAGGACATGGAAGGGTGGAAACCAAGGCTGAGTTAGAGGTGGTTTTGTTCACCAAGTAGCACTCTGAGGAAACATCTTAAAGCAGCCTTACAGCACAGGTGTAAGCTGTTACCTTACGGTAGAACACAGCAGAGAAGTACGGCCAGCAACAGCATGATACAGCTCACCCCCAAGACCAAGTGAATATACTGGCCTAGTAATTTTTTCTGATACTGTTCCCATTTTTATTTCTTGGCACTTTAAAGGGTCCCAAAAGCTTCATACACCACTTCTAGGGCTCCCGTCTGTCACAGTAGTTCTACATTGTTAGAGGAGTCTAATGAGATTAGCCAGTCTACCAGTATGACTACTAAAGGAATGCTGCACTTTGCTCATGTAGCACTTGCCTTTGCCACATGGACAGATGGATCATCCAGCTCTAGCCCTCTAACTCACTGCAGTCGGGCCAGCAAGTACCAGGCACAGAAGGAGAAGTGACACTCTCTCTAAGACAAACTTTTGGAATTTCTGCTTTCTTTGTTGTTTTGGTTAGACAAACTCAAAGAAAGCAGAGTTCTCCTAGGGCAGAAGCCAGGTCACAGGTCTTTTCCTTTGTCACTCTCATAACTTGCCTTACATATCAGCTATATGTGCAGCCTTTAGCATCAGTTTTGCCAATCTCAACAACAGCAGGCAATTTCATTAGTGCAGACAAGCGCTGTGGAACCACATTTTTGTTACAGGCCTTGCTGTCAGAGTACTGCAGAGACCAGTTGCACCAGAGAGCTGCAGCTGTGCGTATGCCACTGAGTGACTGCCACAGGAGGCGAAAGCCAGGACTCTCCTCCCTACTGCTCTCTGCTTCCTACACCTCCACAGCCATGTGAGCAGGCACTGCAAAGCCACAGGCAGTTTAGGGCATCATGGTTATAAGCAAGCCTGAGCTGGGGAAGCAGAAGAATGTGAACTAATCTCCAGATGCTGGAGGAGGCAAGACAATTAGGTAAAGGGCAGAAGATCGCAAACAGCTCTACAGTGGAAAGAGAATACAAGGAAACAGCACTGAAGTTTATAAAGCAAAAGAGAAATAGAAAGTGCCCCAGGACTTGGAGGAGGAAGTGTTAGTACTCGCTTCTCACCTCCAACAACACACAGGGTGAGTGGAGGATAAATTCACATCTCAACTACTCACAACACAGTGAGCATTTCTCTGGGAAAATGTATGTGTTAGTTTTCATATATTCTATTTCATTGCGGCATATGGTGTACCTTTTAATATTTTTAACTGTTGTAATAATATCTGCAATCATTGGCTGTTTTGCTTTACGCAGCACCAGGGCTATGCTTTTGGAAATTCGGAAATTTCTATTTCCTGCATTTAAAAAAATTTATTCTTAAGCATTTGAGACTGGATCTGGCAAAGAGTCAGGAGAACAAAAAAAAAAAAAAAAAAAGGCAGCACTGAGAGTTGAACAAAAATAATGACGGCATGTTGAAAATCATATTTGTTTCTTTTATAATGGACGTGTAGCCAGAGCAGGGCTGGAGATGACCTGATAAAACCAACTGGCAGAAAAACGGCCTTCAGTAAACTGTGCTTATTGTTAGTACAGGAGCTGCCCTCTCCCCCAGGAAAGGCACCACCTACGTTTGAGGGGAGCTTCCTCTCCCACCTTTCCCTGTATAACCAGATCTGAAGCCATCATACCGCATCTTCTTCTCTCCTGCCTCCAGCCATGTGGGGCAATTGCAACCTGTTCCCCACCTTCTTTACCCCTCAGATCTTGCTGATGTTCATTTGGCAGCATATCCTGGACTGCAGATGTTTTAAATTAGCTTGTTTGCATTTATAATGTGCTAATAAAACTCTACAGAATATTTCATAAAAATAAAGGCCATAGATAAATAGGAGTTTCCTGTACGTTCCAAATAAGTTTTTTAAAAGTTACCCAGAAAAAGGAGAATTTGCTTGGTTTCAAGCAAGGGACAGTTTGAAACTTCAGCATCACACAAACTTACACACAACATATTGAACTGATTTTGTTTTCTCTACATCTTCTATTTCCTTAGCAATGAGACCACTGTAGGACTATGCTAGTAGACAAACTGGAATTTTGTTATGAATCTGAAAAAGTCTCCTCTTACCATAGAGTTGCATCTACTGATCACTACAAGCAGAGTCAGCAAAACTTAATCCTGCTGTATATTCTATGTTTTTGTGATAATGCAGCTTAGTTTTTATTTACTTCCAGGCATCACTGATATTCTAAAATCTCAATCTCTCTTATGGTAAGACTTAGTATCAACTTTGGAACTGTGATTTGTATTTGGAGGAACTTTTCAAATATAACTGTTTTCCATCACTGTAATGGCAGTTGTATTGATATTCAAGGCTCCTTGTTAAAAAGTGTCTTGTCTAGCAAGAGCTGAAATAATTTGCATCACTGATGTGACAATTCCCAGTTCTCTCATAGTGAACGTGCATGATTTGTACTAAGAACTTTAAAAAAATACCTACAAAAATTAAAACAAATAACTATAAAACAAATACAGAAATTAAATAAAAAATACATTATCTTTTCAGCAGTTTTAAATCACTAAGTTACACTAAGAAATGAGTTGAAAGCTATACAGTCTAAAGTGTCATGAGCCAGTGGAGGAGAAAAATGAAAGTCTGTTTACAGCAAAACATGGCATGCATTTTTTAATCAGAGATGGATGGTTGAATTTTGTGGGTAAGTCAACATGGGATCAGTTTTGAAGAAATAACTTCATGAGTGCTTGCAGCACTTATTGTGGATGACTTATATGAGGATACATAACACCTCATGTGTACATCATGTGCAGGATCAGCAAATCTGACATCCTGTCACCACAAAGCATTGTCAACACTGTCAGTAAAATAAACATTAATGAAATCAACACATGGTGAAAGAAGTATTAAATAAAGATGGATCTGGTTTGTTTTATAAAATACCTTTTAGCTATTCCTTCTTCTAGAAGTTCTACAACTTGCTTGTAGTCTGTAACTAAATGTTGAGTCAACCCTGCCAAAGATTTAAAAAGAGTTAACTGCATATTTTATCAGGAAGCTTCAGTCAGTTTACCCAACAATTTACCCAAAACCAGGAGCATAAGGATGTTCTGCTGGAATGCCAGTCTGTTCTATAAGTAGTCTCTCAACTAGAGTAACTATTTTATTAAAAAAAAACAAACAAACAAACAACACAAAAATTGCAGTCACAGACGCAGTGACATCAGTATAACAAATGCCTTGTACCTTCAAAGTACAGACTTTTTTCCAACTTCTCTGCATAACCATGGTATTTAAAAAAGTCTAACTGAAACTCCATTAAAAATTTCAGCTATGTCACTGCTACTAATTGCGTACAGATCCTGTGAAGAAGCTTTTTGCCACTGCCACTGGATAATGGCTCTACTCAAGTGATTAACAGTATTAGGAACCATCCTCTGTGAATATTTACCATTTACTCAGCTAGGCTTCAGCCTGCAACGCTTTGGAGTCTTCATGCTCTTTTCTCCCCAGAGGGTACCCAAATAATGATAGGAAGTATCTGGCCTTTTCATATCTTCTGCTTTCAGTATTTTTAAAATTTGATTTTATTTTTAAGGGGGAAAAAAAGCCACTGAAAACAAATGAAAGGAATACTGCATTGCAGAGCCTGCTGTGGAGGAGTGGTGGTTGTGGAGGAGGCACTGCGGAGGGCCCCAGCGGAGGGCACTGTGCTGCTGTGCTGCAGCGGCACCGCCAGCCCCTTGCAAAATGCGAATTCCAGCAGACACACAAAATTAAATTCAACAGGCTCGTATTTCACATAAATCCAGTTTAATATGCCTCCTTTGCATTTTATGGTGATGATTAGTTATCGTTTGTGCTGCAGTGACTCCTAAAAAACCACCTGAGTTGTGAAGTAAGTCTTTACCATGCAATACCTGGTAAAACACTCCTTTGTAAAATGTTTTATCTCACAGCTGGAACCCAGGGCTACTTCCTCCCCCTGCGCTGATTGAGGTTTGGTTTCTTTTAATGCAGGCCACAAAAACGTGGATGAAGGCAGAGTACTGAAAAGCATGATTTATTTTAATCAAATAATTTATCTGCTGTAATGTAAGTCAAGATGAATACAAAATTCAACAACACTTAAATAAGTACTTCTGACATTGTTAGAAAGTCCATCCTTACATGATAACAGCTTGCTTAACTTTAAATTAAAGCAAAATCTAAGCCAAAGATGGACATTTACTTTAGTCCTTTAACAACTGATACACATAAAGGAAAAAAAAAATTTCTATCACCCACACTTTAAAAAAATACCCTAAATGTAAGGTGCATGCATGCACACTCACAGACATATGAACTGTAAGCTGATTCTCAAACAAAAGCGTTTCTTTTGCTCTCTAGTGTCCCTTTACAATACATTAATTCCAGAAGTCATCATATTTTCCATTTGAGAAAGAGGCCCATTATTTTTCCAACAGTGCTGGGATCTTCAAAGCTCAGAATATGGAAACTGTCATATATTGTTTTCCCAGACCCTTTTCCAGGGTCTTATTTCACTGAATAAAAATCCAGTTATAAAATGGAAGCATGGAGGAAATTCTTACCTATATACATTTCCATAAGTACTGGAATAGCACAGAGTTCATTTAGTTTTTCAATAAGGTAAATTAAATATTGTAGATGCTCTTTGCAAAGAAATGACAAAGTGTTCTGTTGGCTGCCAGAAAAACAAGGGTCATTTTCAAGTCCCATAGAAAGATCAAAAAACCACTTGCTTGTCTAGAAATCTGCCTTGGAGTGGGAAAGGATCTCCCCTAGAAATCAGTCTCAGAGTAACAAAATAGATTGCATCATTTCCTGATTTAAGAGAGGCCGACTCCTTAACAGTGCAACCATCTGTGAGGGAGAAGTTTGAAACTATTCCAACCCAAAGCACTGAAACACTTTCAGCATTTTAAAGGCTACAATCTCACAGCCTTTATATGGAAAAATGATGGCCTGGAAACTATTCAAAATAATTAGTGTTCAGAGCTGGGACTTCCTGACCGGACTTGCAAATGGAAAATGTGTTGCCCAGAGCATCTAAGCATCCTTAAAGGGGTTAAGCTTTCTGATTTTCCTCTCTGTCTGTTCTTCATCCAGTGCTAACTGTACTCTGGATATCACTGACACCAACTGACAAACTACTGGTACACTAGGGAGCTCCTGATCAAAGTCAGCAAACAAAATTGCTGATGGCTTTCAACAAGTATGATGCAAACACAGATGCTAGCCCTTAACATACTGGTCTATGGGAAATAATGGAAAATTTCTGAGATTTGCTAATGTTCACCATTTTTATTCCTCCCATACAGCAAATTGCCTGGGTGGGGAATACAAAACAAGCTCCCCTTCTAGTAAGCCTGCTGATAATTCTGATCTCAGCCACCTAGCTATTGGAAACAATATTTTTGCGCTCTGATCCTGCACAGAGAGACTACATATAAAACTGCCAAAGACTTCTTCAGCGCCTTGAGGGCCCTCATTACAGAGATCAGCAATTGTTGATTGCAGCTATATATTACTGCAGTTGAAAAGGGCATTTGTATCAGTGTTGTGAACCACTTCATTTTCTTGAATTTGATGTTATTAAAATCAAGCTGACTGTACTCCTCGCCTACATTCAAAAGACCTCTGGACTTTCTCACTGCTGCTTATTTTTGATGTGAACTAATAAGAGCAGATCCAAAAGGAGCTACGTAATCTCATAATCTTTATTAGTCACTTTCCTCAAAAGACAACAGGGTTGTCTCACGTGAAGCAAACTGATACAGTTCTTAATTGTGTAAAGTGTACATAAGCATGTTTATTTACTAATATATACTAAAAAAACCCAACTATATCATCTGACTGTTGCCTTAAGCCACTGACTCATCAGCCTGAAATCACTTCTGTTCACATGCTCTCACAATAGCATCTACTTACACCCCATGATGCCTTCAGCACAGAAATTACTTCATTTTTAATGAATGTGATCAGTTTTTCTAAAAATGTGAATCACACTTATCATTAAAATTAAAATTTTTCTTACAGGCATTAACACAATGGTTTTTTTGAGGCTGTCATAAGATACCCAGGGAGAGAATCCTCTAAAATAAATCATTCATACTGGATTTACAAACATGACCAAAGCTGGTAAGTATTATTTAGATTAATAATTTTCCATTATCCTTTCCTCTTATTTTACAAAATCTAATCAACTGGGAACTTTTCTGGGATATTTCAGAACTATAAAATTTTTAATTGTGTCTAAGTATAAAATCCTTACTCAAAAAGGGTAAAATTCAATTTAAACCCCTCCCTTAAAAAAAAAAAAAAAAAAAAAAAGACCTTAACAAAAAAACCCTGAAAAACAAAAAAAAAAACAGAACTGGAAAACACGTGACAGATTTGGCCTGGAAGGTTCCAGATTAAGACAAAATAGTGACAAAAGCCAGCCCATTGGCAGAAGCTATAACTTCATTTTCTTTTAAAACAAGGAAACTCCATTATATGCAGCCAAGGAATCACTGGAGATATAAGGCCTCAGAAAAGGGATGGAAATTGCCAAGGAAGGAAGCAGTTTAAAGACCTTTTCTTGTGCAGTGAATGAGCAGCTGCTAAAGAAAATAATTAGTATCTGTATTCCACTAACAGTTAAGTTCTCCGATAACAAGCAGGTAGAAAGAGAATCTTGGAAAGACCTCAATAAAGGCCAAATGTCTATGAATCTGCTTTTCAAAGAATGATAAGTTTGCCATACTAATGAGACCATCAATTCATCTATTTTCCAACTCTCCTTAAACAGGATGCTAATATGCTGGGAAAGCACAGCTGAAATAACCAGAATGCCAGATAGTCCCTTGTGTATAGGACCAAGCAAGCTCAGCATTTCCCAAGTGCTTATTTCAAATTTTGAGAGGAGGAATTTGTAACAATTGTCGGTTGTTAGATGTACTATGACTGATACTACAGGTGCCCAGGGAATGAGAGGTGGGAATTCCAGGCTCCATTCAATCACTGTTGTCACATCTTGCCTTAATCGCTGAAGGGAGGACATGTAATGCCATGATAAAGAAAAAAGAGAGAGAAAAGTGAACCAGAGAGAACAAAAGGAATTCACAAAACTGAGAGAACAACTCTATTCAAGAAGCTAGAACAAATCAGTATTTTATCTCATGTGACAGGACCAATAAAATTCTGTGTGATGTGCATTTTGCATACAAAATGCATACCTCCCCAGGTGTTACTACCCACTTGGTGGTCAGCCAAACAGTTGCAGAGTCAGTGATACCAGAGGCAACTCTGGATACAGATATAAGGCACACTGAAAAAGAAACACATACATTTACTTTCTAAATAAACTCATTTTTGAAACTTGTATCCATTTGGAAAAGGCTCTTCTGATCTCCACTGTAAAGCTACTCTGTATGATTTTTGCTGGACATGCCTGTTGTCAGTTGTTGGTCAGATAAATGGCAATGTAGCAGGCAAACTTCACACTGAGAGCTAATAAATTTACAAAGTACCCATGGCCAAACTCCAATTTAAAGCTATGTAAGACCCTGAAGTGCAGGCACCAATCAAAAGAGAAGATGAACTGGAAGTTCAAAAACAATGAGAGAGAAGATAAGAACTAAAGTAAGATAACTGAAAGGGGGGAGGGAAGTATTTTTTTCATCTGTTCTGTGTCACCTGAGTTGAAAACTATGATTCATTACAAAACACAAAGCCACCTGAGGGGCTGCTGTTGCAAGGGTAAATCAGAAAATGTGTGGTATTTTTAATCATGTAATGCATCTACATTACCCATCCTGTTCTTTTTCAGTTTAACAAAAGAAAATTAAGCTTATTGGGTTCTCATTTGGGTAACACAGATTTTAGTTGCTTCTCATGGCCCTAGGCTGCAACATCAAACAGTTGAGTTTATCTACTTTCTTATTATTACTATTTTATATGTATACTGCTGCTAAGGACTGAAGAGGGCATGGAGGGACCTTAGGCTGGTCTGGAGAATCCATTTAGAGCTGATGTTGGCGGATTTCTTGATTAAGCTAAGATTTATTTAAAACAAAAGAAAGCAAAATACTACGCCTCACACAGAGTCTATGCCTGGAAAGGCAAACAGAAAAGTGTAGGATATCCAGCTGGTGGGATGACAGAGGCAAAGCTTTCAGTGTATTACATATGTTCACATTAACAAGCAAAATATTTGAGGAAAGTAACTCTTGAAGAGTAAAAGCTATTAGGATACACCAGGAACATATGCAAAGATACATACAGATCTGCTACAGGTTTACTTGAAATTCTGATGCTAATTGTGAAGCCTACTCTCACCTTGTACATATGGTCCTGTTTCAGGGTGTTCTCGGACTCGAAGTGTGTAAGGCTTCTTTCGGTCTGATTTCTTTAACAAATCTCGGACACGCTCATTATAGATTTCAAGAAAACTGAAAAGCAAAAAAAAAAGGAATGTTAAATGCACACGATTCAAAAAAAAAGAAAAAAAGAGAAAGCATATATTTAGGCAATGTAACTACCTGAATCTTACATAAATCTTTCAGGACAAAGTTAATTAATTCATTTTCATTATCTCTGTTACTGTCCCTTCCCATACAGTGCATGTAGAAGGAACTCAGAATAGCAAATTTCCAAGAAGCAAGTGGCATTCAGTATTTTATTTGGAAATTAACAAAATATGATTTTTTAACACCTGTGAGGTCAAATCCCCAAATTTCCAAACATAATGCTCTATGAGATCAATGGGAACAATAAATAAGAATGGAATGTAGGATTACGGCTCAAATTTAAGTTAAAGAAACAGGAAGTACATTTTTAATGCAATTCTGTTTCAGTTGTCTATACAAAAGTGAACAGGCAGCATCCAGTGAACTATACTGAAATGGAAAACTAAACCACTTTCTCATCCTTCCTCTGTGTTCTCCCCCTTGGTCTAAAACTATTATCATCTGAGAAAACAGAAACAAAATAAACTAGTCTTTACTTTGTTTGATTACAGGAATACGTTGTTGAAAGCATTCATAGCATTGCCCAAAACAGTGACACACTTACCTGACCTTTACTCTGCAAGACGCTGTCTGGTCCGAGTAATCATCCTTCCTTGAAAAGAGCCCCTGCACAAACCAGGAGTTTATGTTAATTTTAAATCCCTCAAGAAAAATCTAACTGCTTAAACAAATGCAAGTGAAATAAAAAATAAGTACCTCACATATACGAGGTGTCAGCCCAATGGATGCCTTCAAATAACAAACATAAAAAAAAATTAAACAATATACTTGCTATCACTCTTGCAAAACTTATTTTTAAATAAAAACCAAGTTGTAAGAAAAGGACAGAATCATAGTGCAGCATTAAAGTAATGACTGTATGGTGGATTACAACACAAAGTGCCCTGGAGTGTAGTTCAGAACAGCATGGCAATGCTCTGCACTACTCCAGCTGAAGCATCTTGCATGTGAAACACTGCAGGGACTCATACTCATGTGCTGTGTGATGTTAGCTGTCTTAGCTTCACTGCAAAGGCTATTTATAGCAAAAGCCATTTTACAGCAACTTATATGGCATCAATGAGAAGTTTAAAGGCTTGGGTTAAATCCAAGAGCTGTTTGATTCAAAGATACTGGACATACCTATGTCAGAGGTGTTGCAGTCTAGACGAAGCCAGGCCAAAACTGAAACTAGCTTGACTGGTCAGGAATATTTAATTTTTTCCTTATTCTATTTTTATTTCTTTATGCTATGGCATCGCAGAACAGGCTTGGAACAGCTTAATGTTATAGATTTATAAATCAAGTCTCTCAGAGAGAATGGGATATGGGCTGCTAACAGTACCCAAACTAGCTGATTTAAACTTTGCCTAAACAGTCTACAAAGCACTGAAGTAACAGCGTAGTTTTGTGTGATGAACTGCTCTTATGACACGATTGCTCACACTTTTGCGATCGCAGTGTAAACACATTCTGAGAAAGACTCTAAGGCTTAGGTGGAATATGCTCACTGAATGGCGTGGAAGACTTTTAGAAGGCACCCTTGAAATGGTGTTGGGGGAGAAAGTCCAGGTTCACCAAGTGGACCACCATGGACAAAAGTTGAGTTTATATCAAACACTTGATCAGAAAGAAATCACTTTATAAGCCAGAAATCTCTCGGAAACACTACACCTGGAAATTTCCTTGGAAATAAATAATGATAATTTCAAGATGTGGCCGTTCTGAATTGCTAAGATATTTTCAAAATAACATAATACAAATATCCTAGTTTGTCACCCATTAATGTCAATTTTAACAATTCTTCAGGCTTTCACGGAGTTAAGCTTGATTTAGAATAAAAATGGAGAATCAAGTAACGATTTAACAAAATCCTATTGCTGATGTCTGTGAGGAAAACAACGTTTTAAAAAACCAAACTCTTATCAAAAGAACAAACCATGCCAGAACAGTCTTTTTCTTACCTTCAGGGTTTGAACAAATTTTACCCTTGTTTCACCTTAAAAATTAAATCCCACGGGTGTAGGAAATAGTGGTTCACTCATGCAAACTGTTAAATAATTTTTTTCTTTTTTAGGGGCATGTTTCACAAACAGTCAACTATATTTATGGATAGAGTCAAATTTTCTTGTGTTGCAGCAGAACAAAGGAAATCCTCAACTGACTTCATCAATCTGAGTATCAAGATTAAAATGCACTTTAAGTGATTCCTGGTAGACAAGAATCTTAAAATCTAACAGCTTCTGCAAACACCATTCAAATACATTTCAAAACTGAAAGTGAAGCAAGTATTAGTTTCCACAGGCCAAAGGATAACTTCTGCAACAGATAAATGTCTCAAGTAGACAATGAAGCCTGTTACAAAAGTATTCCTGTGAATTGTACCCAGTTTCATTTGTGAAAGTAATATAGCTTCAGCATAGCTCAGACTGCCAAAATATTCTATGAGAATGAATACTTTGTATTATCTTGAGCTATATGTTTCTAAAAACCAGAAATATTCAGGGGTATAGATTTTTTTTTTTGTCCTCTAACATGGTGATGAGATTCATAGATAGCAAGATTAAGGTTATCTAAAATAAATATTTAAGCTGCACAGTATTTTCTAGTATTTTTAGCTGATGTTACAATATTCCCTAAGTGTAAAGGCTTGACTCTCATTTTAGATATATAAATACCAAATAAAACATACATAAGCATTCTGCTCAACAAGCACCATAATCACAGTTTAAAAATAAAGCAATGTTTCTGTTGGACATCCCACCCTCAATCCTAAGTGTAAAATGAATGGTGTGACTCACAGGTGTTCCCATCATTGTATATGTTTTTCCTGAACCTGTCTGTCCATACGCAAAGAGGCAGATGTTGTATCCTTTAAATGCGCCCGACAACACAGAAGTGCCAAGGTCCTGGAACACCTGAAAAGACCAAAAGAAACAAAGCGGTCCATGAATAATATGCCTCCCTATAAACACTCTGCATTACTTGTGGATCTTGCAGCTTTAATAACTCCATGGGAACAAGGATCTTCACAGTATTTGTCTCTCTCATTTATCAGACGCTATGTTAAGTGCCCAATATTCACTTGTTAGATCTTCCTCCAGGTGCTGGTATGCCAAGCAGTGCCGAAACCAAGTAGTAGTGTTTAATTGTGCTTCCCTGCTTGCCATCTTTTATTTTATATTTAGACTGTATGAATTCTTAAGGATCTCCCCCATTCCAAGTTTCTACAGTCCTCAGCATAAATCTGACAGAAAGGTATGATTGAGGCTCCGTGATGCAATGACATTAATAAGGGCATTAGGCATCAGAATTACAGGTCAAAAGCAAAGTGAAGTCTAATCCATAGCCTGCAAGCAGACCTAACCCAACCAATACTTCTGTCTGACCTATCTGGTCAGTAAGGGGCACCACTAAAGGCTAAATGCTTTCTTTTCTCTTCATGCCACACGCATAGTGATGCGCCGCCTTCTGCTCATCATAATACCGAGCCAGGAACTGCTACCACCAAATCAGTGTCAGCCTCTAGGGGCTTCCAAAATTTGCACTGGTCCCACTGTGGCTGCAAAAGTTGGACCATCACTGTCGAACTACCCATACAGCAAGATCTGAATAGTCATTCCTTCTGCTTCCCCTGTTCCTTTTTCAGAGACAAAGCTGCCTCACATTGTGACCATGTTCTCAGCACATCAAAGCCTTGCCACAGACCAGCTGAAAGAACACCTGGTAAGGTTTGCTAGGAAGTGCTCAGTGGATCAAAAGGTTCCAATCGGTAGGCTGCCAACCCCTTAGCACAGCTTTGGTCTTTCAAAAGAAATGCTACAAGTGTTAACGGTTTTTCATTCACATAGATAGTATATATAGAGAGATGCATGTAATTTCAGCGTTTCACTGCTGTGAAATCTCACCCACTGCCAGATCATTTGCTTCTCCAATAGGCAGATAAATGTACTAAACCTGATATAAAAATCAATAGTAAAACATATTTCATAGATATCACCACTCTACCTAAACTGCCCAGAAAAAGAGACTAAAAATCCTCTCCCGAGACTCTTATTTTCAGATCATGGTTCAACTCAAACTGAGACAAGATGCTAATTTCTAGCTGAAAAATCAATAACATTCCCATTTGGCAGAATTTAACTACCCTTGTCCATATTTGTACGGGTATGCGGCATGTCAGAGCATCTGGATCATTAGGATTGTAAGATCAAGGAACTATTTCATTCAAAGAGTAACAGTAAAAGTCATAAACAAAACACATGGACACACATGGAATAGGCAAAGGACAACAGATACAGTGGCAAACTCTCCAGTCACTACTGGACAGGCCATTAAGAGACTGAAGTATAACTCTGGAGAGGGTCAATGTGGACTTCATAACCCACAAATCTGAGGGAAGCCTGCAGGGCTATGTAAAACTCATTAAAGAATGTTTAAGGTGAGGGGGTCAGGAAGGAGAAGGGGGTATAAAAGGGATTGGTCCCATGTAAGCAGCAGTAGACCAGTATCCTTGTCTGACTGAGCCTTGTGCCTGATCACCACAATCTGTCCTATTTTCTTATTAAATCCTTTCTTGATGATCTTTCCAGGTAACCACACTCTCTACCCTAAGCACAAGTGCTGTAAGGACTAAATACCAGCAGCTGGAGAGACTGGTGTGAATCTGGGGCCAGCAATAGAGTCAGAAGACCTGAGGCGACAGAGCCATCACACTAGTGGGGCCAGCAAACGAAGCCAGTGCAAGTCTTAGTGTTGGTAGCCAGCAGGGCCACAGACCTAAAGGACTGTGGGTCCAGGGTGCCAGCTACTGGGGAGACTGGGGGGAGTAAATTCAGGTCAGCAACTGAGTCAGCCTCAGGTAGTATGTCTCCCATATCTATGGTGCCAGCATCTGGAACAAGGAGTCTAACAGCCAGCAACAAGAATGGGACTATGCATCACAGGGTCTATGTCCCAGCTACTAGGGGGATTGGAGGAGCATGAGGGTCTCCATCAGCAGCTGGAGAAGGGACCACAAGTCCCAGGGCCTGTGTTCCAGACACCAGTTATTGGGGTGGCTGAGGTGAAGCCTATGAAGGTCTCAACATCAGCATCTGGAGTGGGGAAGTGCCACCCACAGAGCCTGTGTGTCAGCTACTGGCATGGAGGGTGGGGGGCAGAGATGCAGCTGGAGTGGTTATATGCATCAGTGTGGGGGTATGTGATTTGCTAGCAAATTTCAAACTGGATGAACTGGTGAGCAAGAGGTCCAGAGTCCAGGCAGGAATATTAAATGGGAGTAGAGATCGTGCTGATAGTCAAAGGATTCAGGGCAGGGGTGCTTGTGAACATACGTATGTTTTCTAGTAAGCAGCAATCTGGGCCATCAGACAAGTAAAAGACCCACAGAGCAGTTAAGGGGCTCAGGGAAGGTTATAAGACAAGCACCCAATATTGTTTGGAGTTGCAAAGGGGAACGCATCTGCCCCATCCATCAGTGTGGGATGGAGAGCTCTCCAGGTGTCCAGGCACATGGGGCTGGCCTCCAGGGGTTGGACAAGAGGAACCCCCAGGTCCTGAAGTCCATAGACATAGTGGCCCTATACATCCCTTAACTGTATCAAGTGTATTAGTAGGAACAACTTATCTATGGTCTTGAATAATTAGATCAAAGACAAAAGTCCAGAATATACACTGAGAACCTGCAGCACATCTGGCTAGTAATTCCTCACCAAAGACAATATGCCATAAAAAGGTCAACTTTTATTGACAGGAGGAAAAAAAAAAGTAATACTACCAGCAAAATAAATGCATGGCAAATACTTGATGAACGAGTGACCAAATAACTGACATATTAGCCTGATGGTTGAAAGTTATGCTGAAAAGGCCAATCTATCACTGTTACCTAATAAATAAACATTGCCTAAATGAAAAAAAAAATTAACACATTACTTTTAAAAATATCAGTACATACAGAGGCATAGATACATGTTATTTACCATCACAAAGGTCTAGTATCTGTATAAAGAACCCAGAAGTGCACAAAAAGATTGAGAAGGGGCTTAAGAAATGAATGGTAGAGAAGAAAGCTGAGAAGCACTTGAAGACATCAATTTTAAGGTGACACTATGGTAGAAAAGTTCATAATTTAAGAGAAGAGGAGAAGAGGGAAGTGTACCTCCTCTTCCCTGTAAAAAGGGATTTTAACAGCCTGAGCGTTAGCATCAAAGGGGGCTTAAAAAAGGGCTAGGCAAAAAATTGAAAGACAGCTAAGAAAGTATACATTCAAATAACCAGGCAAAAGCAGCTTCTGAACCTTGTAGGCAAGGAGGAAAAGTTGCGCTTGATATGGTAAGGGGAAAAGTAAGTTTCTTCCTTCCAGCAGCAGAATGGGGTTACCACTAGAAACCTCTCTCAGAGCCATTACAAAACTGGTGCTTCTGTTACCCACTTCAGATACAAATGTTTCCTGATTCCACAACCAGATCTGAGAGAAAATTGTTCTTTATAAATCAAGTACATAGTGGAAGGTATAAAAGTCTCATTTAAAAACAATAACTGAATAAGCATATGAAACAGTGCAATTAGCCCTGTTGCTTTTATTTTACTTGATCAGAGGGATTCAGTGAGTCTGACTGCAATGGGATTTCTTACACGAAGAAGGTCTGCAGAAATTGGCCCTGAAATCACTTTTACGACATGTTCCAAGTCTTCCATTGCTCCTAATTTACTGTTCTTGTTTTAGTAACCTGATTGCATTTGGCCACATGTAGACTGTATGCAATGTATTCCTAACACTGTCCCAGTATAGCTCCTGCTTCTGAACTGAGAGTCACTGTTTGCCCCAGTGATTCAGCGATAGGCTTGCCAACCTTCTAACTAAAGAGGCAGCCACGGGTAACGGCCAGAACTGAACAGCACACTACATTTGACCATAAGCCTGCCACTGCTTTGATAACCATAGAGCAAGCTACATGTTAAACACAATGACTCTGAAGTTTCTTCTTTTAGTAATACTGAAGGACTCCTTCTAGTCTCAGTGAATAAAGAGGTCAGTGCTATATTTACAACATCACTATAACAGATGAATCTGGTTGTATTCAATAAAGATATTTGGGAAAGCAGCAATGAAAATCACTGTAACTGATTCTTGGCAGGAGTCATCAATCAACACAGGATATAAGTCAAGTTCCTTGATGTTGTACAGCCCATAGATCAATCTCATGCATTCAGAAATCTGTTTAACTAATCCCTTACAGTAAATCTGTACACTGACCAAGGACAAGCCAGGAGCTCACAACTCAGATGAGGATGTAGGCCAATAACGACTCACCAGCCACACCAAACCGCATCTAGTGGCTTTATACGTAATCCCCATTCTCTTGTATCTCCTGCAATTCTCTCACAGATACTTCGGCACCCACCACTGTTCCACTGCTTCCTGTCATCCTCTTCTGTATTTTCACATCCACTCTCAGCTGTCCTTGGTCCAGCCTTGTGACACAAGCTGTACTGCTTTGGGGAAGAGGATATTGACTGACCAGTCAGAACATGGGACGCTGCCAACTGCCCCAGCTACCAGATACCACAGATTGATTCTCAGCTCTGGCAGGCCACAAAGACATTCCCTGTAATGTGAACCTGTGTCATGAATTGCATGTTCAGACTGCATTTTCAGGCTGAGAGAGTTGGGGCTGTTCAGCCTAGAGAAGAGGAGGCTCCGAAGAGACCCTATAGCGGCCTTCCAGTACCTCAAGGGGGCCTACAAGAAAGATGGGGAGAGGCTGTTTAGTAGGGCCTGTTGTGATAGGATGAGGGGTAATGGTTTTAAAAGAGAGGGAGGTAGATTTAGATTGGATATTAGGAAAAAATGTTTACAATGCGAGTTGTAGAACACTGGCACAGGTTGCCCAGAGAGGTGGTGGACGCCCCATCCCTGGAAACGTTCAAGGCCAGGCTGGATGGGGCTCTGAGCAACCTGATCTAGTCGGGGATGTCCCTGCTCCTTGCAGGGGGGTTGGACTAGATGATCTCTGAACGTCCCTTCCAACTCTAATCATTCTATGATTCTATGTCATACAGACTTTTAAAAGATGGAAGAAGAGCACCCTCTTCCAAATGTCTTTTGTGCTACTAAACAGTAATTGTCTTCCTCCTGCCCACTCTGCATCCCAGCTTCCAGAATTTGCCTCCTCTCTGCACTCCCGGCTTTTCTACTTTGCTGCTTAGTATTCACTTAGATGCCAGAATCCCCCAAGACTGCAAAGTGTTCATAACAGAATTCTTGAGCCACCTAACCTTTTTGCCTAAGGCCTTCCTCTTAAGAAGGAACAGTGAACACTGTCTTCCCTACCTCGTTGGCACGTAAAATTTGTGGCACCTAATATCAGAGATCTCCATCCCTCTTTCAAATTTGGTCCAACATAGCCCGTTTGTTCAAGAATTATTGGGAAGCATGGGCCAAAACCAGACGACCACTGTACAATTGTATTTCTTTAGAAAATCAGGATAAGAGCTTACAGTTACTACCTATTCAGTGGAGATTAAGATTTCACCAGCTAATTTTCCTGTAGGTTCTGCCTGCTCTGGATATGCTCCAGCTCCTAAGGTGAGGACTTTCACCCAGATTCCAAACTGGACTGGCACAGGCCAGGGCATCTCTAAGACAGGATCCTTAAATTCAGAGCAGAAGAAAGAGAAGGTTCCTCCTGTGTGAGCGACTCAATGATTGTCAGTAGCTGGGAATGTGAACATAGGGAGGAGGAAAGAATCTGATCTAAATTCAAGATGATAAAAGCCAGATCTGAAGATTGACAGAAGACTGGGGAACAACTGGGTAAAATAGCGAAGACTGAAAACTAGTAATACTGAAAGGAAGGAATGAGAAGAGTGGGACTGCTAAGAGGCTTTTAATAAGAAGAAGGTGATGGAGTCAAACTGGACAGAGTTAAAGGAGGAAAGATAGGACTTGTATCCATTGGGAAGATCAAGCCGGTGGGAAAGAGATTGAGTTTGGAAGTCAAAGCGCAGAAAACCATTAGGCTGGGTTGATTCGGAGGACAAAGAAGGACAAGTGCGGAAAGCAGATGTTTGTACACCTGGAGTCCAGAGGGTAGGATTTGGGGGCAACCCAAATGGGATTGTAGTTAAGTAGGACAAGGAAAAGGATTAAGAAATAACAGGATCTGTTACCTTGAAGTAATAGGAGCAAGGTGAGTCTGGGCCCACTTCCCATCAGAGTACCAACATTGAATAAATTCAGGAATTTTGCATGGCTTATTTTACACAGAAGTGGCCTAAAACCAGCTTGCGTACTCCATATCAGTATAGAAACCTGTACTTCACGTGGTAGAACCTCTTACAACATGGATAAATGCAGCCTAGGTAAGTATCTTGATTCCTCATTAACAGCTGTCCTTCTTTCTGAAGGTTCATAATGGATCTTTGAAATTTATTAATCAATCTGAGTGTAATTATAAAAAAAATCTTCACAAAGAGGCAAGCCTTCAGGATAGCAACACTACCACTGTCATCTGGACATTAAAGTTGGAATTTTA
This sequence comes from Chlamydotis macqueenii, assembly GCF_036417535.1. Lineage (NCBI taxonomy): Eukaryota > Metazoa > Chordata > Aves > Otidiformes > Otididae > Chlamydotis > Chlamydotis macqueenii. The sequence goes on from NC_141560.1 coordinate 40,901,562, forward strand.
GAACTGCATTTTACTTCTAGCTCTGTTGTTGAAACTTTTGTATGACATTATGCAAGTCAGCATTTTTATGGTTCAACTTCCGTACAGATAAAGTAGGAATAATTCTATCCATTACTAGAAAACTATGGGCTGTTCTCACTAGTGTTCACAAAACTCCTTGTGATCTTGGCTTAAATCGCCAAGACCTATAGGTGTTCTAACTGCGCAAATTATTGTGTGCTCTCTCTCTCTTCACATACATTGGACTCTCTAAAAGAAGATCTAACTCCAAAGTCCCACTTAAGCAAAGGTCGGTTACATTTACGCTATTAAATACAGATGGCTATTCATATGCTTCAATTCAAATACGTTTCCCATCAGTCTTCTTTGAATTAAGCCTGAAGAGAAGACGTATTATTACAAACAAAATGTGATAACTCTGAAAAGAATGCCATAACCCTATAATTATAATTAATGAGAATTTCAAGAATTATTTACTGAAATCCTATTAAAAGCTGATTTGTACTGTTTTGAGTTTATTCTTTCTGGTGAATTATCCTCTGTCCTTTTGTGAAGATAAATTACAATTCATTTAATTGAATATAGTCTCAATTTAGTCAGAAAAGCCTCTTTATTTTACTCTACTACAGTTAAAAAAAATGGAGACATGAAGCACAGCAATGAACTTACAGCTTGTTTAAAAATAAAGCAGAGTAACTGAAATCAAAGCTTTTTCTGTGCCAATATCAGAGGCATTTGTCCAAATATCCACCAGCATCAACAGCTGCAGATTACATAAAAAGCCCTATGATTAATCATTCTGGACATATGTACTAACATATTTCATGACATAATGGATCAAATCATGGGTTTTGTTGATCATGAGGAAAAGGAAAAAAAAACCACCACAATTCTTCTGGGATTCTTCCAAGTCTCACTTTTGAAATGGAACTTCAGGAAGATGAGGTTTTTCAAATAACACAAGTTGGATACGGCTTCCTGCAGAGAACATGCCATTTGGCTGAGATGACTGTGTCTTCCCTGTATGGCTGCTCTACGTGATTGGCACTGTTCAGTTTGTTCCACGCAAGAATGTTTGTTTCGACAAAGCCTTGACTAGCTTTGCTATGCCTCATTCCTGCACTTGCCCAGTTGTATCTAGTCCATATCCCACGGTGATCTGTGAAACATTCTACCATTTATTACCTGTCAACTACCCTAATAGTGGAAAAAACATGCCTTTCTGAAGAAGTTACAAGAAAGCATTAAGACAACCGTACTTTGCTGGCATGCTCACTACAAAGTGTCCAGGTTCCAGTTCAAATCTAACAAATCATCCAAGTTAGTCCTCATTACAGGACTTTCAGTACAGATGAGAGAAAGGGAAAGGTTTGGTCTAAAATGTAGTTTAAATGTCCTAATTATGCAGCTCAGGCATACCAAAATGCTGTCCAAGTTTTTGCAATACGAACATATTTGGGGTTGAAATTGTTTTATATTAGATAAGAATAATCTACTTCAAGTGTAACAACAGATCACTTAAACATTGCAAAATCTATTTCAGTGCTCCATTAGAAGACACAAGAAACTGTTCAGAAAGCCTAAATATCTGCGTAACAGGTAAATTAAGCTGCTCACTGTGAAATCTTACATAAAAAGTTGTACAGTTGTGTAACTGTATGTCAGAAGCATATAGAAAGATTACAACAGGAATCTTGCCCTTAAGAAAGATAGTGAAACATATGAAAAAGAAGACTTCAGAATATATTAAGGTACAAGGCTTACCAACAGTTAAGTAGTTTTATGACTCAGTCTTGACTTGGACAAAGAACCCCAGAACTTAATTTTTGAAAACTATAGTATTAGTAATTTGCCATTGTCCATACTAGAAAACTAGACCATTTTAACTGAAACATGCTTTTTAAAAACAATTTAAGGTTTACAATTTATGTACCAGGGAAGGTGCTATGTCTGTCATTCAGTTAAAAATATAATTATATTCAGTTTGATCTTACCTGTTTTCTTGATGATTTTTGGAAGCCATTTGTACAATTCGTATGCTTATACCCTTTAAACACATACAAACTTCTTCAATCCTCTTTGGTTATACTACCAGACTGAAATAGAAATTGCACTTGGGCACAGCAGATATGCAATTGCTACTCAGAAGTTGAAAGCCTTGGGCAGTACAAGTGCAAGCTGCAACAGTTAATGCAGGAACCTTAGAAGATCCTGGCCCAGCAGTGGGGAAGAACTTTGTGATCATCAATGGCTTGAACTGTTACACCATCTTTCTGAAGCAGAGAAACAATTTCCTAAACACATAGCCAGTGAACTGGAGTACTGGCGACTTGCTCAACATCTTTCTCCTCTTTCTGTCTCTCCCTCTCCCTCAATTAGCATAATTTCTCTTCAGAGAAGTTTTTTCAATAAACCTCCAGTGCAAAATCTTGTAGTCTTACAAAATTCCACATCACCCAAACAAAACTAATGTTCAGGTAAAGAAAACCAAAAAAAAGTCACTCTTAAAAGATTTTTTGCATGTCAAGTCCAGCACCTGAAGTCTAGAATTACAAGGTCAAATTTACCATTGGCAATCATGCCGAAGCGAATGCTAAAATAAGTGTGCCTGCTTCCCATCAATTTATATTGCTTTCCTTTTTCTCCTCTGATTTGCACACCAGCTCTTTTAATTTGGTCACTCGTTATTACCTGTGAACATCAACAGGATACTTTTAGTCAATTCTAATTAGACTTGAATTATATGACTTTGAATATACAAACAGAAAATACTTCAGATGAAGTCTCACTACAGTGTATGTTTTCCAAATATTTATGTGAATGACAGATTCTGAGGTCACCTATATCCTAAATTTCATACAACCAAACAAATATATCAAAGACAAAATAATTAGCATATGGCATATAAGAAAAACATTAATGTGAGGACAAATTCAGGTTCTAATTGTTGTTATGTAGGCAAACTAAAAAAAAAGTAGTCATTTAGTGCAACCTTATTACCACTACTGAGTTAATCCTATTAAAAATGAAAAGCTATAAAGATTAACTATATATTTTCTTTGAAATCCAAATGTATTAGAGGTCAAATGAATGTGCCACTCTGTAGATGACCTCTAAAACTCTACTGGAAGTGTAAATTAATAAAACAGGACACACACATTTTTGGGTTGCTTTTTCAAGAATATTTGAGAATTTTAACAGAGACTATTTTTAAAATGACATATGAAGAATACTAATTGGAAATGCAGCTTGCATGACCAAAAGATACAAAAATTGAAGGAGTCCAAGAGATTTCAATGGAAGCATATCACCTGTCCAAGCAAACAGCGATAACCAAGTGGCAGAAGACACTTTTTTCTCCTTCCTGAATGAACCTTTATAAAAACAGTTTCACAACATTAAAATAGTAAAACTGTCCCTCTTTAGAAACTAGGAGCATGCTTTGCAAATAGGTTTCTGGGTAATAGCAAAACAACCTTTTTCACTACCAGAAGATTTATACAGGAAAGTGATATTCTGTTCTGATCCTTTCACAGTTGGACAGCCAAATCAGAAATTTTCTGAAGCTAGAATCTCAGCTCTCACTTTTGCTGGCTTAAAAGCAAAAATTTATAGCGGCTTTTCTATATCTTAAATAATGAGTTTTCAAGATACTAAAAAATACCCTATTTATTGGCCTGAGATTATATCACATTTCATCACATCAGACCTGCATGCCTATATATAAAAATGCATAGCAAACAGATGACTATTTTTTTCTGGAATGAAAACACTTTTTTTTTTTTGTGCTAGTGCCAAGAAAAAATAAAATATAGCATGGAGCACATCCAGCCAGATGCCATAAGTGACAGACATTTATTATTAACAGTGATGATTTGGACTTTGTTATTTTACATTTAATATCCAACCAAAGATTTCAAAGTGTAAAGCTTTTCATTTTTAAACTCTTCCAAAACCTGTATTTATTTTTGTAACAAAAATTCTACCATATTCTATTTTTCCTAACTGCCTGTGTATAATACGAAGCCTTTTTTTTTTTCCTTTCATTTTTCTTGACCTCTTAGTTACTATCAAACCAATGGCCTGTGGATAAGCCCTGTAATCTATAGCCTTTCTATGTGTCACACAAAAGAAAGACAGGTGTTAGCTGTCAACTGGCTCCAAAAGCAAAAAGTTGTAGATAATAAAATTCTCCTTTAATGCATATGATTCATATATTGTGATGGGCTCTCTTTATTCTGTGATAACGTCCTTCTTAAAATAATAAAAACCTTAATTTCGAAGATAATGGAGGCATTCTATCAGAAAAGAAGTTTTAGCAATATGAATTTTCAGAGTATAGATCTTTTCTTAATCCAATCTGAACTTGAATTGCAGAAGGAAACAAAAAGCAGTTGTTTTAAACTACAGTACATTGTCTGTTATGCTTTGGGGTTTAATAATTTGGGAAACAAAGTTTTCCCAGGTCACTCAAGCCAAATCTCAGAGTAACAAGAAAAAAAAAAAAAAAAAATCCAGTAAACTTCCAGGGACAGCACATAATGAGAAGTTTGTAAATTTAAGGGAACAATATTGATAAATAAAGGGTTTGGTTTGGTTTGTTCGTTTTTTTTAACCCTAAGTAATTTCTGGTAAATAATACTTGCATTTTAATTATACTACAATGACTAGGCTAGAACCAACTAGCTAAAGCAGAGGAGAAGGGAGGAGAAAGCAGAAGGACTAGGAGAGGGAGAGCTACATCTTTTAGGAGCAACAAGCTAATAAAACAGTTTATGAAGTCTTATTTGTATGATAACTGTTTTCTTATCTGCAGGTGTCTGAAATGGTCAATATTTCATACTATTATTAGGAAACTAATGTAATCTTGGAAACTTTAGAAATTTCAAGACAGCTTATTTGGTCAAGGCAAAAAAACCAGACAAGAATAAAAAATTCTCGTAATTTTTTAAAAAGGTTTTTGAATAAATAAAATTTCTACTTGTTACATGCATAGTCCACAAGCATCAGTGCCAACAAAAAACTAACTAAAAGCAAACCACTTGTATGGTAAAACAGTAGGCTAAAGTTAGAATACAAAGATAAATTCCCACAGGTTAATAACTGGAACCAAAACCAGAAGAAAATTCTCTTCTTGCACAGCACAATTTAAAAATAGCATTTAAAATACCACTGATTTAATGAAAGAGGAAAAGACCGAACTTAAGACATACGGCCAACAGCTGCTTTTCACCATAGCAACAAATGATTTTATAAATGCTGAAAAACTCAACAGCCCTATTTCCATTAAAAATTTTCCATGCAAGCAAGAAAACAGAAAAATTCCTCATCAGTAGACAGAAAGCTTCAGAGCATCAAGACAATTGCAGCAGAACCAGGTACAAAATGAACTTAGTATTAAGAAGTTATTTACTACACAAACAAAACTACTCTCAACCGATAGGTCAGGACAGTTTAACCAATGCACAAAACATAAGAGGCTCAGTCCTGCAGTGTCTATTTGCCGCCACCTCCACTATGAATTACAGATACGCAGTATCTCATATTTGCTGTGTTTTCCTTACAGAATCTTGTGCCCCTAGAGCTGTTACTGCTTGGATTATGACCAAATTCTATTTACTTAAATTGCTACTACAACTCAAATGTAGCATCCAAGACTTGGATTTAAGGTGAAAAAATATTTCACAAAATAGAATTATGCAGAACTACACAATTCCTGCCAAAATAGTGAAAGCCTCTATTCCAAAACCATCACAAAACCCCAGAGATTAATTTAAATCTAAAAAGGCAGAAAGAGGATGCAAGGAAGTAATATCTGAAAACAAATCCAGGATTTTGTTCCAGTAACGCAAGGCTTTTTCTGCACGTATTTTCTCTTAAAGAATATCAAAATGTCAGCTGAAGGGTTTTCTGTATGCAGACAGAGGAAGCACAAAAGCATTATGCTGATCAGCTGCACAGAACCCTCTGCTGTGACATTAGGATTACTTCAGCAACATTACGTCTTGGTTTGAATGGAACAAAGAGGAGGAAGAAGGAAAAAAAAAAAAAAGACATTGGTTGGTTAGTTTGGGAACATTTCTTTCTTTCTCTTGTTAAGAGGCGGCAGCTTCACAGCTAGGATTACTTCCTTTCCTTCTCTCTATCCAGCCTTTTCAGTTTCTTTTCCCAGTCAAACCGGAAGCAGAGGAGTGAAATGGACAGCTTCTCTCCAGCTCAAGAAGCTTGGCCCGTGGCAGAGATTTGCACCAGAACTTGAGAGACAGTTTAGTGCTTGGCTCTGCCAACAGACTTCCTGCGCGTCCTTAAATCCCTTTGTGATTTAATTTGCCATGTGGGAGACAACAACGGCTTCTTTGTTCACCTTATCAGCTGTAATTTTTTCCAGTGGAAAAATTGTCTGCTTTGTGCGATAACGTGCACACACACAAATGCTATATTTAACAGCATGAAATTTCAATCTTGATTAAGGTGTTTAGGTGAAATTGTAAAAAAAAGAAAAAAAAAAAAAGATAGTCAAAGATAATGTATGACAAACATGTACCAATCCTCTGAGGGGCAGGAGGGAGAATATCAGAAACACTGATTAAGCTGAGTGGTAGCTTTACACTCCTGCCATTTTGTCACTGAATTATACAATAATGAAAATACACCTTATCTACTCATTAAAAATCTCTCTCATTTTGAAAAAGAAGAAAACTCTGTGCTTACCACACCAATCTAATTTATAAATGTTCTGATAGAAATCTTGAACTTTTAAAAGTGCTAAAGTGCTTCATCACCAAGGGCACAACTCCACCCTCTATTTTTTTTCCTCCTTTCTCTTTAATTGCTTTTATTCTACTGTAAACATCAACCTGAAAGATCAGATACCCATCACAAAAATACCACCTAGTGTTTTCATCTACCTGTACAAGACCACATACTTCTCAGCTTCCTCTTTTCCTGCCTGACAGGGATTCTCATTGTGTTATCACTGGATTATAGAAGAGTAATTTGAAAGCAAGAGCCAACCCCACAGGATTTGACACTGAGTCAATATCTGACTCTGCTATTCTTGTCATAATAAAGCTTTCTACACAAAAAAAACCAAACAAACAAAAAACCCCCTGACATAATTTTTTGCTTTATTAATGAATACTTTAAGATTTACACATTATATTTTGCATTTTATGTAAGTTTTATTCTGGTATTTCATCTGCCCATCAAATCAATGTAGGCAAATCCTACCCATTAAGAACTGAATGAAACCCCTTTCATTTAGCGAATTGTGAAGTAAATGTTAGGCTTGGTAATTCTTCTGAGAAGAATACCAAATATTTGTAAGGAAGACACAAGGAAAACATCCTCCATTTTTCCTCAAAAGCTAATGGTTACAAACTCTCACTGTGTAAGAGGAACTGCAGGAAAAGGATTTTGGTTTGGGGAGCTGTTTCTTTTTCTGATCTAAACCTGTGGATCACCTGGCAGACGTCCAACTTCAGACTTGAATCCTCTTTCTGTACAGCCATTCTGGAAAATGGCATTGTCACAGGTGCTCTATTTTTCCAAGAGCCCTGTTCAGTTTATGTATTTATCCTTACAGATACAGTTACATGGACACATACAATGCGTGTCAAAGGAAAATTCAGAGCAGTTGTATCGTTCTGGATCTCCTGCCTAGGCTTCAGGAAATCTCGTTTACCTCCCAGCTGAAGAACACCTCTTGTCTGATTTTGAGCAATTCTTCCCTTGGTATGAGAACTTTTGCCATGGTATGATTGCAATAAAAGACAGGAAGGGGGAGGTTGGTGAGGAGAGGAAGTCAAAGTGATCATATATTAAGAAAAAAAAGATTACATATAAAAAAATTAGACATGCTGAAAAAACACAGAGGATTTTTGCTTATGCCTACTTTCTGAAAAGGCCCAAAAGAGTGAACAACTGCTTTGCAGATGGCAATAAAAGATTACTCTGTAGCATCATTGTATTATCTAACTCTTAAAACTAGATAAATACTTCAGTTAACACCTTTAGGGGAAGAAAAAAAAAAAAGGAGAAAAATTACAACTCAATAGCTAGCTAACACAACCTGCAACACTGTGTCTACAAATCACTTAATGAGCAGCTGAGCAACTAAGTGTTTCAGTTTTTCTGTCCCAGGAACCTGAGATTGCAGGTTTCAGTGTTGCTCTATCCATATGGGGGCTTCTTTGTCAGGCTGGATGCAAGAGGCACTGATTTTATTTTTGTGCTGTGCATCTTCATGAACAGAATAGTTACATGCTGACTTACACTAGTGCCAGCAACACACAGAGAAGGAAGATTTTTCCTGAGAGATTTCTGGGCCAGATCATACAAGAATGGAACCACAGGGGAAACTAAAAACTTCAGCTTTTCTAAAGGTCTAGCAAAGGCTAATGTCAGGAAGAAGCAGCACAGTGTCCCCTAAAGTTATACCGTTTTACTCCACCAGGACCAGAAAACGTTTTAGATATTTTCCACTCCCCTGACTTAAATATTACTTCATACCAGAAAAATAATGTCATTTGTAACTTTAAACGTTGCGATACCATCATTATCTGTGCCTGAAGGTCTACCAAAAGAAAAACAAAAAACCAAACAAAAAAAAAGCAGGGCAGCTTTACTGATATCCTCTTAAAATGATCAAAATAAATACTGTGAGAGCTGTTAGTTGTGTTTGGTTAGGTTTTTTGTGGGTTTTTTTTTGTTTTTTGTTTTTTTTTTTTAAAACTGAATTATCTTTCTCTTGCAATTAAAAAAAAAAGCAAAGAATAAATAATGGATTATAATGAAGTTATAAATATCCTGCTTTTTCTCCCACCACTGCTAGCTCTTGGCTAGGATCCCAGTTCATTAGCGGATGTCTGTGATTCCATGTGAAAGGAAAGAACAACATAAAATTAGTAAGTTTTATTGTTTAATGCAGCAGGGACAAATATCAATTCTCAGTTGTGTCTCTGAAAATATCTGCCCATTAATTTTGTGAGAAGACAGAGGATGGAGGAAAGAATAGTGATCCAAATTTTTCAGTAATTCATTAAGGGCTAACAATCATCTATAAGACTCAGACAACAGCACATTGATATTATCAAGATTAGATTTCTGGTTTTTTCACTTCAGCTGGAAATGGGTATTCTGTTTTCATGTATCAGCTAATTCAAGTTGATATTTTTGCTATTAGATCATCAGCTCTTAAAATTACTATACTGGAAAACAATTCTTAAGCCTATAAAATATACTTTCCCAGCATTAAGCTGATTTCTCCACCTTCGTATATTTGATAGCATTGCCAGAAGAAAGTAAAAATGAAGTAAAAGATATGACAAGACATTGAAATTACTGATTTATATCAACAATTCTTTTAAAATACCAGCAGAAATTCTACAAGGCAGATTCCATTTGCAAAACTATCATGAACAACTTAATCTCAATAGTACTCAAAACAGATAGGCTTCACTTCATGCTGATAAAAGTAAGTTTCCTATATTTGGTATGGTTTAATCCGGGTGAACCTTGCAAGCGCTTATGGCGTTTACCAGTGCTTGGTCTTAACTGCACCTCAAATTTCAGTTTTTGCCAGTTACAGTTATGAGAGCAGTTGTGAAGATGCACAGTAACTGTTTCTGCCGCTTTTGTGTAGCAGGGGGGCTACAAGCGGCAGCTTCTGTGAGAAGCTGCTAGAAGTTTCCCCTTTGTTCAGCAGACTTGGCTGGGTCTAGGGCGGACCTGCTGGCCAGGGCCAAGCTCATTGGCAACAGTGATAACATCTCTGTGACTATGTATTTAATAAGGGGAAAATTAAAAAAAAAAAAAAAACACCACCAAAAAACAAAACAAAACAAAAATGAAAGGAGCTAAAAAGCAGAAGTAGGGGCAGAGAGGATGAAGCCAAGAGAAGTGAAGAGAAGCGAAGAGATGCGAAGAGCACCTGAGAAGTGTCTGCCTGAGCCGATTGTGAAGAATTTCTTGTGAGAGGAACAGCTGCAGATGCCAAGGTCAGTGAAGAAAGGGAGAGGAGTAAAGTCACTTCTGAGAATATTCCCCTGCAGCCCGTGGTGAGCCAGGTTGTGCCCCTGCAGCCCATGGAGGCCCACGGAGGAGCAGAGATCCACCTGCAGCCCGTGCAGATGGATCCCCAAAGGAGGCTGTGGCACATGGATGGCCTGTGCTGTGGCAGCTGCTTCCTGAGGGACTGCACCCCATGGAAAAACGACTGGTGCCGGAGTAGTGTTCATGAAGGCCTGCAGCCCATGGGAAGGTGCTCATGCTGGAGCAGGGGAGGAATGTGAGGAGTTCTTCCCCTGAGGAGGAAGGAGTGGTATAAAGTGACAAGTGATGAACTGACCATAACCCCTATTCCCCTCTGTGCCGCTTGGGGCAGCGGGGAAGCAGGTAGAGATAACTGAAATGAAGTCAAGCCTGGGAAGGTGCAGGGATGAGGGGGAAGTTGTTTTTTGTTCTCTCATTATACTGCTTTGGTTTCATTAATAATAATAAATAAATGGTTTTCCTCAAGTCAATTCTATTTTGCCCATAACGGTAACTTCAAGGATCTCTCCCTGTCCTTATCTCAAATGGCAAGCTTTGTGTTATATTATCTCTCCCCTATTCCCTTGGAGGGTGGGGGGAGCGCGTGAGAGACCACGTAGCTTGGTCCTGAGTGGGGCTAAATTACTACACTGTTTAAATAAAGTGTGTCTTGAGTTTCATCTGTATAAATACTATAAGCTAATGAAAAGTCAAATCTTCTTGAAAAACTGAAAACACAGAAGTACTGATTTTAAGAGTTCCACTGAAAACTGATGCACAAAAAAAATATTCCCTTTAGGCTTTAAAAACTTTAAAAGGCACAAAAATGAAAAGTTACTTGAACACAGCTTCTTTTTTAAACTAGTTTTTCACTGTCCAAGCTCAGAACATAAAAAAAACCAAAATAAAAAGCTACTATAAAATTTTCCACTTTATTATATTACTAGCAGGATATGTAAAAAGGGGCTTCAGATTTATTACAATAATTTGTTTCCCTTTAAGTGTACAAGTAAATGCAGTTTTACCTGCCAAGGTTTGGATTAAAGAACCTATATTTTGCACACACAATCAGCAGTAGTTAAGCAAAGGAAGGAGTGGCTTACCATGATATCTTATTCTGGTGCACTGGTTTTCTCATCAACTTCAGCCAGTGAAAAACAAATCCTTCTATTCAAGTTGTTACAGATGTATTAAAGAAAGAACCAACTTATAAGCTGATTCTACAATACAATATAGGCATATATTTTGTTTATAATTTGGGATATTAAGCAAGTTGTGGCAGTATTTTTTGTTAATAAAGCAATCCAGGTCATCTATAAACTTCTGATGATGCTACTACAGGAATCAGAAGTGACAGAAATCTCTACTAGAAATTACAGATTCATAATTGGAGGTATGAGAAATTTTAAGGGACACTTAGTAATACACACCAGTCACTTCCTAGACTTAGGACTAAATCTGTTTTAATCATTAGAGGTTGGTTTGTTTGTTTTTCTTTTGCTTGTTTCCTTAAAATAAAGGCAGAAAAGTGCATGCCTTCGGATAAGAAAGTTCAGCCAGCCTTCAGAGTATGTGCAGGGCTTATTGCCAAAAGAACAGGTTGAGAAACAGACACTGGCATCATGTAGATTTCATCCCACACTTACAAAAAGAGCCAACTATCTTCATTAAGCACAGTTCACGAGGGAGGGATCTGCTATCACTATTCTCACAGGCAGAGACACACAATACTGATATTTCCACTGAGTAAAGCCCTTTATAGCAATGGGACTATTTTTAAGCCTGTGTTTTGAAACATCTACCTGACTGCTCAGAGCACTAAGTGTGCAACTGACTTCCATAAAAAGGATGTGAAGGAAAAAAATCTACACACTTGTATGAATTCAGATATCACTTCAATGTTTACTGAGAAGATTGAGAACCAGCAAACTCCCAAGCAAGTTCCTTGACTGGTTCAGCTCTTCAAAGATTCTTGCAGCATTAAAGTTTCATGGTGGTTTTTTTATTGCATAAAAAAGAATGTTGTCTACAGTATGTCTCAGTTTTATTTACTTTTTTTTTTTAATGGTTTGGAGCTGTACAAGATTCTCTGGGGAAAAAAAAAAAAAAAAGTCCTTCCTAAATTTATATGGTTTTAGCAGTTTCCAGGAGAATCCAAACAACAGGAGGTGACTTAAGGTCACTTATGAGTTCAGAGAGAGTGCTCTTACTTTGCCAGTTCTATCCCAAAATAAGTTTATTGTATTAAGCATATGTTAAATTAATACATTTTAAATACATGTCACTTAACTCTTTTTTAAGACAATTTTCTTACTACAATAAACTGCTTCAGAAAAAGACAACTTCACACACAACCCGAGGATGAACTGAAAAATGACAACCTAATATCTGTATTTCTACTTCTACTATTTTCTTTTTTAGTTAGATAACAGTTGCATCATTGTCCTAACTAGAAATTCAATTATTATAGAAGAATCACTACATGCCAAAGCTGCTGCGTGATTTTCAGACAACTGTGCTGTTTAAGACGACCATCTATTTCCAGTGGAATTCAGCTTAGGCTTCTTGCTGTCCAGTGTAATGACTTACAGCAGAAACAAAGAGTATTTCTTAACTTCAACATCTGTACAGCGTGCTCTCCTCAAACAGAAAGAAAAAGAAAAAAAAAAAAAAAAAGAAAAAAAAAAGAGAAAAAGGCCCCAGCATCTGCAAATTCTTTGTTTTAAAACATGGCTGCCAGCTTTGCTCAAAGCTGCACAAACAGGTCAAAGGAGCATAGTGCTCTGTACAAATTAGAGCAACTCACTTGTAATACTTCATTTTTCATTAGTCCCTCAATCATTTTTAAAAAGTCAAAGCCTGACTTGAATAGGTTTTTTTTAAAGTATATATATTTTAATATTTATTATTCTATGTATATTATTGTTTCCTCCAGATTTCCATTATCAATTTCTCTCTCTTCCTTGGTCCTTTTCTTAGTTTTTAGAAATCACCTTCTGTTAAGCATGCTTGTATTCTAAGGTATGTAATACAGAAAAAAATAGTTAAGATTATGGCAAAATATTTTTAAATTACATTATTTCATGTCATTCTTTTAAATGACATTAATAATTTCATTATTTCAAGATGCTTCTTTACTCACTAATAGCCACCTTCATTGTGAGTATACTGCATGTACAATTCCAGCAAATCAATAATACGAGTCTTCCCATGCAAAAGCTCACAAAAAACCTATACTAATTTTCATTGGAAAAAAGCAACATACATAAACTGCAGAGTTATTGGATTGGTTTTTAGATAACTTTTTGTATGCCACAAGTTTTAACCAAGTTCATAACATTTAAAACTTCACAACAAAACACTTTACATGAAAATACTTCAGCCAATTCTACCAAAAACATCCTGCAGCTCCTACGTGTATTATTTCTCAAAATAAAGGTGTATATCTCATGTTGCCTCATTATTAACATTATACAGTTGCTAACTGCATTGCAAATTGAAAGTAAATTTTGTTGATGCTTTGCAAATAAAGGTATCAATGCTTATGTTGCTGACTAATAAATTTATGAAGTGCAAAATCTTTTGGTAGATAGTAACATACTTTTTAATACTAAAAGCAATTCACAACTCACACCATTCCTTCTGGAAGTAAAAGTAGGGGGAGGGGTCAGTTCTATGTGGAGCTAATTCAGCATCCTCTGTGTTCTCAAAAAAGGTTACATACACTACTTACAAGCTGGGCCTGTGATGGAAATAGCTGCAAGCACTTACCTTGCAAAGCAAGTTTATGTAATGTTTTCTTATAGCTAGGTCTTAGAAGAATAAGAAAGCAGCTAAAGAATAGTCTCTTTCCTACAGCTGACAAATTATCTCTGTGCCCTGTCTAGCCTTTTAGTTCTTATTAATAGTTTCTTAAACAAACATTTTTGTTTTAAATAGCAGCCATTCACTACCTCAGGTGTGTTAATTTATGTCTCTCTTCCTACCTCCTATCCCCATTTTCTTGAAGCCAAAAAAAATTTCTGTAACAGTAGCAAAAAAAAAAAAAAAAACCAAACAAACATAGAAGGATGGAACAATAAAGAAGGAACATATAAAAAATTTCAGAAATTTTCAGAGATCTCTTACTTTATATAGATATGCTAAAGAATGTGTCCTCATGTTCTGGGATGTGATGCAGGATCCACCACATGCCAGGTTCCCGAGTCAGTGAATAAATGTACAAAACTGCACAGTGTAGATGGTGTGCTGTACAGAACCAGCTCTAACATTAAATCCAACTTTAAAACAAAAGCTGCAGGGACTCTCAAAGGCTGGCCTACAGACATGGGAAAAGGTCTTGTACAGAGTCTAGCACTAAGAGGAGCTCCAGATTCCTTCCGAATCATATCAGCCCCAAAACATTATATATAGTGTGCATGCTGCTAGATATCTTGTGGACAGCATACTTAAAAAAAAAATAATTCTTGAATCTTAGTATGAAGGATAGCCATTAAAACAAAGGTTCTAAACTGTGTGCAGCAAGTTTCAGCTCCCATAATTAACTCTCCATCCCCAGTCCCTTTGCTGGGAACAGAACTCTTCAGCCAACTCCCATCACAGCTTTAGGTCCACGGCTGGTTACACACCACAGGCTATCCTCTACCCCACAAAGATGCAGTCAGTTAAAATGTCAACATAAAATGTGAATGATTTAGGGGTTTTTTGTCCCACAAAGCTAGGAAGACGGAACCAGAGGCGTATGTGTGTAAAACGTTCTCCCTTCTCCCAGTGATAACTTCTAGTCACTTGCAAAAGCACTTGAGTATCATTCCCTTAACAGTGCTACAAGCACTTCTGACAGGACCGTGCAATTACAGCTGCAACACGAATGATTTAAACGCGCCCAGCCCATATTGCACGGATCAGCCTATGTTCATGCTGTTAAGCATTCTCAATCTCCAAAGCAGGGTGGCCACATGCAAACTGCCAGTCAGGAATCATCATGGTCCCTGCCAGTTCCTGGACAGTGCATGAGAACTAGCAGCTATTCCAGCCCAAACAGCACCAGAAACTACTCTAACAATTTAGCAGTGCAGATGACCAAGCTACAGTGCTCAGGGAATATTCCCTGGCATAAATTGGTGCCATTTTATTTACTTGTACAGATACAGCCTCAGTTTACTACAAGGAAAAACCATCAACCCCAGGTTAATAAAATGAGCAGCAAAAGAAGATCTTCTAATTAATTTTGCTCTCTCTTTCAACCCAATATGCCAGTGACATTCAGTTGCAGAAAGCTACTTACATTCATAGTAAGTGGAATAGAAAAATATTACATTCCATATACTGTAATAAGCAACAAATTTATGCAAATGACATGCAGTATGATGTGAGACAATAAAAGCATTATGCTGCACCAAGTAGAATCAAACACACAGTAATGATGCAAAGGAAGACCACGTGAAGAGCTGGAAGCAAATTTCTACAATCCTCTGGAATCTTTGCATTTTCAGACTAAATGTATCTTTAAGGCATTGACAGTTCGAGTTTCTGCTGAATTAGAGTTTAAGCTAAAAATATCAAAAGCTGCTTAAGCCCAGGCTTCAAAATGCTACCTATCTCCTCCAAATCCTTTCACTTGATTTAAATTTAAAAGTAAGTGCTGGAATATGAGAAAAACTCACTGCTTCAATAGTAAATTAATATCTAATATCAACTCTCTCTAGTTCTGTAACACAATTCCACCTTTTTTCCCTATTTCAAAGAAGCTATGAGAAATGCTCTTGGTTCTAATCAAAGTCAAGAGGAAAACTACAAAAAAAAAAAAAAGAAAAAAAGAAAAAAAACCCAGGTATGTTCCACATTTTGTTTAACCAGTGAAAAGGTCAGTGAATTCAGAAACTCATATATTTCAAAATAGAATGTGTTCCATTAGGAAACAGGTTACAACATGCAGCAATAAATATATATCTATACACACGTATTAGTAATTTATTAACTACTCTGGCTATTACTTTCATTTATTAAGAAACAGAACGCAACTAACGGCACCAAAATACAGTAGACTGGCAAAGAAAATGGCCTTAGAGTAGCGTCACTTATTAGGGCAGCATGACAACTTCATGCACGACATGCATGATGCAAGGTAACCTGAGTTACCCACCATCAAGAATAACATTGCCCATGTACAAGAAGGTCCCAGAGATGATGTGCGAGAGGGAGTGCAGAAGTCCAAAGCCCAAGCACTGAGGCAAGCCCAAGCATGCAGATCACAACACCAACAGCTAACAGAGCACTTTTCCATTCCACAGATGGCATTTGTAGATGCACCTCTCCTGTCCCAAAGGGATTTGTGCTTTCAGGGCACTATACAAGGAAATTCTTCGGATCATACTTCCAAGCAGTCAAGTTACATTTACTGGTCACGTGGCAAAATGATTACTGCTGTCTTTACTGTGAATGTCATAGGTGGACCCGATAGGGCTTTCTTCAAAAGACTGGGAATCATTGCTCGGAGAGATCTTCTAATTTTAAAATCCATCAGGAAACCACATTCTTCCACAATAAGGATAACAACAAGTATTACTCATTAAGCTTTCAACATTGTTGTTCTAGCAAAAAAAAAAAAAGTTTATCTATTCCTAAGTCTATGAGCAGTTACTCAAATCTCTTTTCTGCTATCATAACAGAACACGCTCAGTAAAACATAACACAAGATAAGACACGTCTCCTTCTGTTCTCATTCAAAGAAACTGGTTCTTTCTTGGATGTTGCTTTGTTGAATCCCAATTTAAACATACTTTGGAAGACCTTTTACTAGAATTAACAGATCTGGGCAAAACTTGCAAAACATTTATGGTCTCGGAAAACTTAAGCTACCAAAGTGCAGTCTGTAGTGAACCCACAACCCAAAGCTGAAGAGGTAAGAAGTCCCCCGCTGGCACACACAGAAAAGAGGGGGAGCAATGACGCAGAAGAACGGAAGTTTGCAACAGCAAGGACCAAAGGGAGGAAGGGAATTCCCCTGAAGCTTGAGGTGCCCTGCAGAACCACTTCACTGCTCTGCAGACTGCAGAGGGAAAACCCAGCACATCCAGAGAGACGCTGGAGCTGAGCAAGGCAGCCCAAGCTGTTCCCTGTACAACAACCAGCACAACTAAGAGATGGCGATGGGTGATAGTAGTTAGGTGGCTGTCTTCTGAGGGGTAGAGGCACCCGTTTGCTGACCTGACACACTCCAGAGAGGTGTGCTGCTTACTGGGGGTTCCTATCAGGGATGCTACTTAGAGACTACCAAGGCTTGTACAGCCCACTGACTATTATCCACTGCTGCTGTTGTACATGGGCACCAGCAATACAGCCAGAAGCAGCCTGAAGACTATCAAGAAGGATTACAGAGCCCTGGGAGCAGTGGTTAAGGACTTTGTGGAGCGCAAGTAGTTTTTTTTTAGTCAATCCTCCCAGTCAAAGGAAAGGGGCTTCAAAGGCCCAGTCAAATCCTGTGAACCAATCTATCCAGAAAGGATTGATTCAAATCTATTGCAAAACTTATTAATCAACTATACCATATTGTCTGGTAAGACATACTTCAAAATACATTTGCCAATCTAAGACACAAAACATCATCACCCCTGCTTTCCTTGAGAAAGTCCTGACATTTTAACACTGAGTTAGAAAGAGTGAGAAACTATCCACAATAGCATATACATGTGGGGTAAGGAACCCTAAACTGACATTCAGAATTTTGATTTTAATGTGCTGAGGCTACAGTACGTGTCTCTAGACTGTATTATTTTTATTAATCTTCACTCTTTCTTATGCAATTTAGAAGCACTGCCAACAGAATCTACTTCAGCACAAAAGCCACAACTGAATAGAGACGTTAATTTTGCTTTTTACATATGAGCTCTCAAGGGCAGACTTTTTGTTGATTAAAAACAAAAAACAGAATTGGGAGTCAATGTGCAGGTGCTCAGATCCAGCCAAAAGGATGATTCATTCAGTTTGTGTTCAAGGCCACACACACATCTCTTTGAGGCATATCATCTAGTTAACAGAAAAATGTAAACTAACGAAGATAAATAAATAAAGTAAGCATAAATCTATAAAAAAGGATAGGGCTATTTTTTTTGCTACAATATAAAGGAACAATTGGTGTTCATACCAAACACTTTAATAAACAGTCATATAAGACATATGCATATTATTTAGGTTTTTCAGGCTTTAGCTACTTATGCATGCAAGTCCAATCTCACGGCTGCAACATGTCAGAAGCATGGCACATTTTCAGAAATAAACAAAATGGCTGTGTTGAACTTCTTCACAGCTGCTGCAATAAACTTATCTCACTATTCAATGCTAGCACAGTCCCGCAGTCCTGCCCAACAAATTCTTTCATAAGCCAGCTGCCTGCTAAAACAAAACAAAAAAAAACCCCCAAAGTGAGAAAATAAAATACCCAAACCTGGCCCAGTCTCCTATTAAAAGTCTATCAGTGTTCTTCCATCCAGTGACTACAGCACTCACACACCAGTATGATCTTGGAGACCTGGCTGAAGTTTAGACTAATTTTTCAATTATTTCAATTTCTGAAAGACCAGTGTAACTGAAGTTATTCCTAAAACATGGCTAAGACTGGAGAAAATCCACTCCAGGTTAAAAACCAATCTTGGGTCAATCTGCTGCCTTGGAAGCATCATGAACATAACCATTCTGCCATTCTGTGTTCAGCCAAGTTGTGGAAATACTTGCAGCTGAACAAGGGAACCTCTCTGCAAAGCAGAAAGAGTAGAGAATGGTCCTCACTTTAGATTAAAAGAAGAAGAAAAAAAAAATCACTACTTCACAAGTATAGAGGAAAGACTGTGGTGTGATTACAGAGAGGAATTTAAACTGTGAACATTCATCTGCAAGAAAGAACGATCAACATCCGTATACAGCTTATCTCTGTAACAGATTTTTTTTTTAAAAATACATCTCTATCACTAGAAGTTAATTTAAAAAAAAATAATCCTTTCATTATTATGCTGCCAAGTTACTTCAGGTTACTTTTTTGCAGGTCACCAGTATCAAGTTTTTGTTTTTACTTGTAAGACACAAAAGAATCATAAGGTATATAGAAGTAACGCAAATTGCTAATGTGTAGGTTCACTCCCACATACATGACAACGGGCAACCCAAAGAACTTTTTATTCTTGTTTTCTTCTAAGTTGTTGAATGCACTTACAGATCCTTTCAATATTATTTAGTAAATTACAGTGCCTGCCTATTGTAAAGAACGTGCTCTGTGTATCTAGTAAGCAGCAGTCAGTGCCTATCAGGGAAACAGAAAGTGCGTATGAGCACTAGCAGATTGCACAGTTAGAAAACATCTCTTTTCATTGTTTGTGAAACAGTTTATTGATTTCCCTCAGCTTGTTACCAATATTCAGCTTAATCCTTTCTTGTGTACTCCTGTTTAGGCTTCATATTTGAAATGTGTCTACATTAAATTATAGTTGCATATGAATGTATATGACTATATAATTATTTCTGTCAACTAACTCAATGCCTCAAATACTTAAAACTAATTTTTGTCTCCCCAAAATACAATTTTTTTTAATGTTATGCATGGTAAATTCAAAACCAACTTGATTCTTTATCTTCTAGTAAAGTCTGCTTTGAAGTTTGCAATCGTTCAATATAATTCCCAGAGAAGTTTTCTGGAAAGAAATCTTGGTATAGCCAGAAAGAATGACCTTAATCGATCATGAACTGAACACAGCAGCTGTGTTGCCAGCAGAAGATAGACAGCATGCACTCATTGTGGTTTCCCTCCCTCCATCATAATCCATTATATACTGATCCAATTATTGCACAAAAAGCCTTTTTCTTATAGCACACTCTGCTTTTCACTTCTGTCTCACTCTGGGTTAGAGAAAAACAAAAGTTGTTATGGAATGCTTACTGCTTTTCAAATATTTCATGCGAAAATGCCATTTACACCCACAGCCATTGCCGCCTCCTTCTCCCTCCTTTTACACCAAGACAAGGGGTGCGGGGAGAAAGAAAGAAGGAACAAACTGAAGGATTTTTCAAGATATTTGAATTACAGGTCTACTGTGTTATAATTTTTAGAATTAAGTGCATATGCCACACAACAGATTTTGAATTTGTCTTAAGAATTCACAAGACGTTTAAAAACTTGAATCTCACAGGGAATGCATAGAGGCATGGAATTGTCACAAACTCAGCTTGGAAAGCAAAGGTCTCTCAGCTGAAGTTCTTCAGAAGCATGACTACGTTTACATTTAAAAAAAAAAAAAAAGAGCAAGTACAGTGACTTAGTCTGATGAAGGGTTGAAAAGTGTGCTGCAATGTTTTGCTTGCAATACTGTTGCGTAATTTTTCTAAACTTTTTCAATTAACATGTAAAACAAACAAACAAAAAACCAAACCACATAGTGCCACATTAAAGATCTTACACATTAGAGCAAACATATCTGTTGTTTCCTGTATTTGCTTTACAGTTATGCTCTGACAAGAAGATAAGAAAATCATCTGCCCAAACCTTTTCTCAACTGCTTTTCTGAGCTGGAACTAGTACAGAATCCAACTATGCTGGGAAGTCAAATGTGATTAAAAGCAATTACAGTACTTTTAAAACAAATAAGAAATGAAAAATATCTATTTATAGGGGTCATGTGTGTTCACTCACATGAGCCATCAGTAACTCCTATTTCTGCCTTCAGAGCACAGAATAAAACCCAATCTTGCCAATGAATATATTTATAAACAAAGATAGAAATAATTAGATAATGTATTTGAATTGAAAGTAGTTCTTCCTAGCACACCCTTGCAATGGACAGACAGGCAAACACAATGTGCGTCACCTTAATATAGAGTTTAGAAATAAACAACCTTTAATTTAATGCATGCTCTTGCTTTTGAACAGTCTTGTAAAACCCTCAATGGTTCTAATGCACAGTGGAAGTGTACAAAAAAAAAAAAAAAATCACAGTTATTCTTTCACTTATGTTAGTAAGTCAGTGCTGAAGAATGGGAGGTAGGTGAGTGAGAATGTCAAGAAATTAGGAGCAATTACTGACATCTGCAAATAAGATTTGTTTTCATACCTTTACACTTTCTCACTGTAAAACCATCCTGATTAATTAAGATAACACTTTTCACATGTGACACATCACAGTGCAAGCTCCACATACAGGGAAATCCATATGAAATTCTGAACCTTTGTGCACTCTCATATTTCTTAGATTTACCTCATAAACAGTCATATTTTTGCTTGGTCATGGCCTTTTTTGGTTGCGCGCTTTCATGACTGCATCTTAGAAGGTCCAATGAGGGTCACAGTATTACTGAAGATTGTAATATTCCAAAAGACACTGAAGGAATATTCATACCTGCATAAACCTAATCTCTATGCCAAACAAAAATAAAATCCTTATCAAGTCAAGCCCAGAAGTATGACATTCCTGACCAATATGAAATACAGTTTATTTCATTATTTTGAAAGACTGAGGTAAAAATTCTAATGTCTAGCTTATTATTTCCCTTATAAACATTATAATCTCCACTTACCTGATCCACTGAGGTAAAAAAATTAAGCTTGAGATGTACAAAAAGTGTTTCAAGAAAACCCATATATTTGAATTCCACTGAAATCAGTGTAAGTTGGGCACTTACGGATTTTGCTGTCTCTGCCATTCAAAGCCTATTAGTCATAGGATGCATTCCTCTTATCAAAAGGAACAGATTGCTACACATCAGCTGTCTACGGCAACCGCTGTGTGTAAATACCTACTGGTACATCCTGTGGGCCAGTTTGCCCACTGCAGTTACTGTGCATGCACAATAACCGGATGAGTTGGATGGCTGGAGGGAAGCTGAGGACTGAAGCTATAACAACCAGCGACAAGAATACTTAATGTTTGTATGTGTTCCTGTAGCCTTAAGAATACTCTTGTGTAGAATATTCTTAAGATTTTGTTTAACTCCACTGACATTAGATCAAGCTGATTTTTTTTTTCAGTAGGATTTAAATGGGCATTTACTTAAGTTTGCAACTGTTTTAAACATTTCACTTTACTTAGTGGAGCTAAAAGAGACTTGAGGAACGATTCATTAAGAGCTATTTCAGGTTTTACAAAGGAAACTCCAAGGATTGAAACAGACCTTTCCACATTAGACAAAAATTTAGACTTAAGTAAGTTTAAATTTAGATGTTTGTTTGCAGGACAGCTATAAAGGTCTCAAACCACCTACACATTAACTATCACATTCAACCAGCAGAATCTATCAATAAGTCTGAATTTGTCTATAAGAATAAAAATTAGAACGCTAAATATCATTACAATATCATTATCACACATAGTTTTTACTGTAAAATGGAAATATGCCATAAATCTCTATTAAAGGATAATCCCATAGTTACACAATGGTCAAAGAGTCATGATTTCCAACATTGTCTTTGGAAAACAATCCTGAACTACACACACCTTCCTGAAGACATCTGCGGAGGAAAGGGGCAGGGGGAGAAGGAAGCAACAGTAACTTTTACACAAAATGTTCCCCTTTTAGTAGAGAAGGTTTTGTATTGTACCAAAATCACCACCCCCCCAAAACAAAAACAAAAAACCCCAACTCTTTAATACAAGAATGCAAGAAGACAGGGTGAAATACTTCATTGTATGCAAGTAGTAAAGCCCAGGTGCAGACATTCAGCATTATCCCTCTGCGACACTAAACTAATTCTGCAGCAACATGGCACAGAGAAAAACAAACAATTCATCTCAAAAATGGCAAGAAAAGAAACATCAACAGAAGTATTACAGTTTCTTGTGGGGTTTTTTTTTGTTGTTGTTGTTTGGCTGGTTTTTTGTTGGCTTTGGTTTTCTCTTTTGTGTTTATTGGTTTTTGGTTTGTTAAAGAGTATAACTACATCTTGATAGTGATGGTTTGGAAAACCATCCCCTCATTTATAACAATGGAAAATGCACGTAACAAATTGCAGTTAAAATCAGAAAAAAACATGCATGACCTTTTCCACTTAAATGGCTACTATGATCCTTTAGAATTTCCTTTTGTTTCCCATTTCATATTTCACCCATCAAATGTTCTGTTCCTGTCCTGAATTAGTATTTATTTGTTACCTGTCCTTTCTCAGGTCTCACTCAATATTTTAATACTCAGTTTCTTTCTCTCTGCCATGTAGCCCTAGTGGCTGCTTAATCTCTTCATACTTAGAAGGATTCAACACATCTGTTTCCTTTCCTTCTTCCTTTAGTGGCCGGTAGCTCTGGTTGATTTAGCCAGTGACCCTTCTCTTAGAGTATTTCTTTATTCCGCTATTCTGTTTATGCACCAACAAATCATAGAATCATAGAATGGTTTGGGTTGGAAGGGACCTTCAAAGGCCATCTAGTCCAACTCCCCTGCAAGGAGCAGGGACATCTCCAGCCAGATCAGATTGCTCAGAGCCTCATCCAACCTGGTCTTGAATGTTTCCAGGGATGGGGCATGCACCACCTCTCTGGGCAACCTGTGCCAGTGTTCTACCACCCTCATTGTAAAAATCCACTTAAAAAAAAAAAAAAATTATCTTTAAAAAGAGAAGGTAGAGTCCCCTTTGGAAGAATTGCATATTTGTCTAAGTAGATGAAAACCTGAGCTTAATATCAATGTGAAGTATTCAACTGCCCAGGAAGAAAACAAAAGCAACAGACCTGAGGATCTCAAACTAGCCACCTAAAAACCAGAGGTCACATTGTAAAATGTAGCATTCAGCTTAAAATCACAGGAATAGTTTGGGTTGCAAGGGACCTTTAAAGGTCATCTAGTCCAACTCCCCTGCAAGGAGCAGGGACAAAATGGACATAATATTTGCACAGCTGAACTATTAAAAAAACAAACAAACAAACAAAAACAAAACCAACAAACTTACATCTTGTAAAGAATTTATATAACTTCTAAAGGAAGACTAAGAATTCTGACCACTACTACTAGGCTTCTAAATTAAGCTTATAAATTACTGGATCATCATTAGAAACACTGCATAGCTTCATATTTCACCATGGTTAGGAAAGAAATAAAGAAAACAGAACTCTAGCTCATATTTAGTTCTTCAAACGTTTTAAATAATAGAATAAACTTGAATAACAGTCAAAGACTATCCACTTGTACCTGAAACTATCTTCTGAAACCAATCACTATCCAACAATTATCTCTGCTAAGAAGTCTGTTTCCCAGACATCAACAGTAATAGGCACTTCTTTCAGTAGTCAAAAATCAGTTTTGTTTTTAATTTAGCAAACTTGTCTCTTTTCAGAGATATGAAAAGGCTTACATTATTTATGTAATGCTAATCAAGAACGCCTGTATATATTGTGAAGAGATAATTATTTTTCAAATTCAGCCCTAAAAAACACGTAGACAGTAACACTTCTTAAAAGTAATTTATATTTTTGACTCTGTGCCAGTTTTTTTGAAGGGAAAACCACTTCCAATTTCAGTGCTATTTAAAAACAAAACAAAACAAAAAGTAAAAGCATATAATCTGTCATATGGGCATTGCAGATTTTACTAATTTGATTCAGTTTCTCTTCAGTATTGCAAGGTCTGCTCTCCCCAAATTAAAGTGGAAAAAATACTTTCCCTTCTTTTTTTTTTTTTTTAATTAAGGAAGGCAATAGAAGAAATTTTAACAAGACTATATCAAGAAAAACAACCAAGGTGGGCAACATGCATTCTCATTTTGGCAAGCAGAATACAGGTAGCAGAGAAAGCACAGTTTTTATAAACTGAACAATAAACCGGAAATTTTCATTCAAATATTTGAAAGTACTTACACATGTGTATTTCACAGGTACTTGTGACAGATATAAGTCATATGATCAAAATATATAGGGAATAAAATGCATTCTGTAGATTCAGCTCGAGAATACAAGGGACCAGAACCTGAAGTGAGCAATGTTAACATCCAGAAGAAACTGTAACAATTACTCAGGGAAGCAGACTTGTATCTTTAAAATAATATTTTTATCTAAAGATTATGATTTTCAGCCCTCTCACTATTGTTTTATTGGCACAGAATCCTTAACAACTGAGGAAACTGTTCAGACTTTCCATCCAGAGGAGGAGAAAAAAAAAAAAAAAAAAAAAAAAAAAAAAAAAAAAAAAAAAGTAAGCTAAAAGACAGCCTTCTACAAAAATGAACCTGAAGGCAGATACTTGAATCTACTTTTCATCCTCAACCAATACACCAATCATGTACGATAATAGTCAGCAGGACACCTTCAAGGAAAAAGTAATCCAAGGTCAGTTTATGAAAGAAAGCTTTTACTGGATGACAGTGTTACCAAACCTCCTTTGGCTGTTGATAGCACTGTTGCTGTAAGGAAGCTTAGAAACTTCAAGGTCAGCACTGAAGTAATGATTCATAACATGGAATTGGTACAATAAACTTCATTCATACAGTGTAAAGGGGCAGACAAATGCACAAAAGCATGGTAAGACTGCAGTATTCCAGCAATCCTCTTCTCAAGGACATTTAAAGTATGCCTTCCTGGTACTACAATCACCAAAACAGGTAAAAAGCCCAAAAAATTCACACATGAGTCTAGGTCTTTCGAAGCACCAGTCCATCTTTAAACTTTTCTTAACTGATGAAAGAGGTCTGTCAGAAGCTCAAGAACTCAATGGTTACATGCAGCAGCACTGGATGTTCTTTCAGCCAGCATCAGGCACGAGTAAGGAAACTATGGCCCATTACATAACTTTCTATGGCCGGTGAGTTTCTGTTTACCCTTCAGTGTTTTATTGGATAAAATTGTATTGTATGGTAACACAAGACTCACCACACTATCTGAAATACCTACTCAGCCCCAGCAAGGAAGCTGCACTGTTTATACTGCATTTCACATTCTTTTTCAATCACACTTGTATTTAATAACAATAAGAACAAAAAAAATGTACACTTTGTAGCCAATATTTATATTTTCCATTTGGCAGTTCTGATAATTTTCATATCGAGTAGAGATAAAGCTGATTTGGCAGACTGTATTTATCAACATTTAATCTGCTAAACCATTTCAGCTAGAAAGCCAATGGTATTGTCAACATTTCCAAGCAGCACGCTTCTAAGTGTATTATGAGAAAAACTAATGAAAAACATAAAATCAAAATAAGCAAGTAGGATAATATAAAGGGGGGAACAAACTCCAAAAGTCAACAGTTCTACATTTAAAGATTTGTTATCTGTAATCCCTAAAATGGAAGTTTATCTAGTGATGAGTACTTTAGAAAGACAACTTCCATTTTAAACACTAAATACATACTTCCCAAGTTCCCAAAAGCTCTTCCACGCTACTGCACCAAGCAGGAAATGCAGCATAATCAAAACTTTGATCTATTGTTCTGGTAATTGCCAAATTTGATAGTTTTTCAAATATTAACTCCCCAAAGTAAAACGATCCTGTGCTCATCACCATGAGAAATACGTATTTCACGGGACTCTCTCAGTCTTAAGTGATACTTGCTGTGAAAAACAACACAACTATAAAGGCTGGAAATTCAGGAACAATTGTACTGGCAACAGACAAGAATGAAACAAGATACAATTCTGAAGACAAAAGAGCAGTAAAAACTTATTTTAATGCCAACATACGTGATTGTATGCATAAACAGAGAAATCTTTGGATAGCTTTGCCATGCTTTTTATTTATTTATTTGTCGTAGATTTAATAATTCCTTCTTTATTAAGAAAAATTTGCAGTTGCATCCTATTTTAATATTGGATCCTTCAACTTACTTTCTGAACCAATCAAATCTTGGATCTTGAAACTAGGAGGAGTCTTCTTTGGTTATAAGAGATTTCCAATGCTTTAGCAAGAAAAAGTGCTCAGAACAGTACACTACAAGTAAAATTTACTACTGTTAAAGATGCAATTACCTCACTGTTAATCCTTTCAGCAGCATCACCTTGACACTTTTCCTTTCACCTCAGAGCTTTCTCCCTCTAGAATCTAATTTCTCTCCCTCCTCCAAAATTCTCATTGTTAAGCTAAAGTCTTCAGACCATCACAATTAATGATCACTACTGAAGCTGATAAATGTAATGAAAGCGTGCATCAGTTGACAAACAAGAGTATTGCAGTCCTACTGCTCCTACTTAAGACAAAAGGACTGAGTACTGTGGTATTACAAACAAACATGGGAGCAGGAAAGAAAATGAAATTTCATCTATTCTATATCTCAACCTCTTCTGTAGATGTGAACATAAAGGACAAAACGGGATGGGAACATGGACATGAAGAACAGCATCACTTACCATTTCCTGAGATGCATACTTGGGATCTTCGGGATCAACTGACCAGTAGCAGTAATCAAAGCTGAAGGCCACAGTCTTTTCTCTTGAGTCCCAGGTGCCATCAAGCCTACTGTCAACCTGACAACAGAAAGAGCAATTTACTTGGAAGCTGGCCAAAAAGTAAGTATTTAAAAATAACAGGAACTTTATCTAGGATCTGTATTGTGGAAAAAGAATGGTAAATATTTTATCCTCTTTATTAAATTTTCTTTGATGCTCAGAGTGAGGTAGAGACATCCGTGACAGACATGCTGAAGAATTTTTGCCAACAGGTTCATTTACTACAGCTGAGGTCCTCCAGACTATATACAACAAACATAATTTAGTGAACCTTCAAAACACCTATATTAGCAGGAAAGCTCTATAGTCCTTTTTATATTTTTCCGTTATTTTTTGGTTTCACTGAGAACTGCATCACAGAAATTATGTCCAAAGTGATAAAACAAAACCAGTTTTCTCACTGCATAGTTGAAAATGCAGATCTTTTCCTGTTTCCCTTTTGCTTTGTCATGGTTGCAAGCTAATGCTTCTCTCACTAGGACACCACAAACCTAACCTTTACGGGCTAGTAATAATGACAGTGAAGCCTTTCTAGCATAATAGTCAGAAATGGTGACTGAAATATTAAGGGAATTGTATAAGTCTTTCTGTATAAACTTGCCCAAGGGATTTGTAATAAAACAGGTAAGCTTACGAACAAGACACTACACATTGTTCTACTCAAAAGGAGAGTAATGAGTCAAAACTTTATACAAAATTATCATCATCCACATATAATTTTGACCTAACTAGTATCTTTATTGTAACCTTGACATTTGCAACAACATAAGCAGAAAAAAAAAAAAAAGTTTGTTATAATTAGGTACCTAAACAAACAACATCACTAATGGCCCCAAAAATTAGGGGTCACGGTGCTGTCTGCCAGATTACTGCATAAAGGGTTCTGTAAGTGCTGAACTCTGCCACTAGCCATCAGGTTTACTGGGAAAAATAATTTATAAGCCCATCTGACAGGTTTGTGGTTCTGGGTATTTTTTTTAAACAAAGAGCAAAGTGAAAGAGGACAGAAATAATCTTAAATTATCTTTGAAGTAAAGAGGTTTCATGTATTTAAAATCCTGCATGATTCTATAAGTTGTCACATTAAATTATGTATAACCAGGGTTTCCTTTAGGCAGAGTTACCATCTTAACGAGCCTATTGATCACCTTCAATAATGACATTTTCGTCATGTCGTGATGCAGAGATTCTTACACAATTACCATTAATTTCTTAGGTTTTCTGCAGCAATAGGCAGAAGATAGGCCTGGAGCATTGCCTTCCTATTGCAAGGTGTGAAAATAAAAAAATTAGAAAACACCACTCCACCACAGGAAAAGCAGCCCCTGGTCACACAGGTGATTACCCTTCCAGTGAGAAGGGTTTTGTTTTGAACAACAAAGCACACCTACACCAGATACAACAATGTGAATGTTAGTGTATAAATTAATACTTATAACTTTATAACTTAATCCTAACTTGGATTCATCAAAGGCTGTCTAAACTTAATTTATGCGTAGAGCAAACTCACTCCCCTTACAAAACTCACCAATTAGGAAACCTCAAGAGAGAAAACACCCACAAGCCAGGCCTTGCATCTCCAAACCACCCTTCTCAGCCTGCTACGAGCAGTCCGCCCCACTGCTGCGGTTTCCCCCACATCCCAAGGCAGCCTACAGCTCCTCTTTAAAAAGACAGAATAAAAAACCCTCTAGGTCTAGCAAGGCTCAGCTGGACCCAGTTAGGCAGTTGCATGACTGAGGCCTCCACCTGCCAAGGGAGGTTCACCTTGCCCATGGTGGGCAGCCTTTGAGGCCCAGATCCTCACAGCCCTGTCATAGGGACCAAGCGACAACAACCAGAAACAGACAGCATCACACTCGGAGGATAAGTGTCTCTGTGAGAGCTTTATCACACGTATAAGGAATTAGGAAAAACTATTTCAGAAAGCAGTGAGTCTCAGACGCTGCATATACAGAAAATAAGCAACATTTTACACCCATGAGACTTCTCATACCACTAGTATTTTTCTCTCCCCCTTCTTTAAAAAAAAGAACACTTGTAGCCAATACAAAAATAAGTATAATGGAAACAAGACAAATAGTTCAAATGTTTTAATTCAATTTTTGCCACTGTTTCTCTTCAGAACGCAATAAATTCTCTCTCTTCTTGAATCAACAATCCGGAATAACTGGGTTGCTTGCAGATATGAAGAAAAAGGAGACAAGAAATACAAAATGCATACACCTTTTAGGATCCCGACAGTCATCACAGTTACCTCACAGTTCATCTATTTGCCTTTCAAGCAAAAACGTTTGACAACATAAATTCTGTTAATTTAGTAAAGGACCGTGGCAGCTTTAAGTAGTTCAAGAATCTAAACCAGAAAGCTGATTCCGATGCACACCAGCTCTAGACCTCTCACAGAGGATGACAGCTACATTCAATTTATTCTTATAGTTCTTGGTCTTTTACCAAGGCCTGAAGTGTAGCCGAATACATTTTACTCCATTTCATGCAAGTCAGTTGCACTCTGAGTGCAAATATGACAGCAGGACAGACACAGGGAAATAAATTATCCAGATGTTACTAAGAGAAGCACAAAATTCTAAACAATTTACTAACAGCTTTGAATGATGGCGTGCAGCCAGACTGCCGCAGCTTTGACAAATGCAAAATATAGAAAATGCAGCTACATGTTATATACTCTAAAAAAAACCCAAACAAAACCAACCCCCGTCGCACACACTTTTGCTGCAATTATTCTAGAGCTGTGCCGGTTTAAACTTCTCCCTTAATACTTCTAATAAAATGATACAATGGTCAAGCAAATATATAAAAGCATTAGGATATCAGGATCTTTATATGACAAAGATAAGATGAAAAAAAATCATACCTTTATATTTCTGACTTTTGCCACTTTGTCATCAACTTCTACAATCACTCTTCCTCCTTCTGCGCTTTCTCTGAAAACAGAACATATTCAAAAATGCATAGAAAGAAGCACATCGAATTTGTAAACTCTGGAAACGTGTGTTTACTTTAACAAATTGCAAATCAGAAAGAGCTATAAAACAGACACTCCCAAGACACTCTGTGACAAGAAGTAGCATTTGCAGATCTGCAGGCAAGTATCTCCACAGTAAAACAACAAAACGGGTCTGTGGTCATTAAACAGTTCCCAAGTGCTTGTCCTAAATACTTTGTTAGGATTTTACTTCAAATTAGGAGTTTTTGTTTTAAATTATATTTGCAAGGAAGTAGAGCGGAGCATGTGTAGACTGGCTGTTCTTTGTGGAGTATGGGTCCATGTCACAGACCTGTGAGCCACAAGTGTGGTCAAGTTGTACTGTCTGATTTTTACCACATAATCCAAAGTGTTTGTTGTAGTCCTCCAAAAAGTACTCTTTAGCAAAACAAACTGTCCTGAAATGTAAATGGACAGGATTGTTCCACAAGTGCGAAGAACCACACACTCATACATACTGTCAGTATAAAGCTCCCATTGAACACAGTTAGATGGCTGCTACAGCCAACTTTCACTTCCAAAGATGAGTCTCATCAGAAAAGCCAAAGCATCAAAAAAACAAAAAGCCAACCAACAGCTTATTTGTGGGCTGACAGCATGATAGCTACCTGAAGTTAAGGATGCTCTTTATTTATAGGTATGTTGATATCCTTCTCAATAATTATCATGGATTTTTTTTTATACATAGCAAGATAGAAATGAGGAAGATGAGGTCAGCAGCCTACTTATCTGACAGCAGAAAATAACCAAACACTTTGGTACTGAGAGGCTAAGAACAGAGAAAGATGCTTTATTCTTTAGATTTCTTCTATATTTTGCTTTGTGCTCTCATACTGACAGATCTTGTAAACTGCAACTTTACCAGAAAGTTTTATTTTGATGAAGCCTAATCCCTTTGTAAAGCCGGAAGAAAATGGTTTAGAAATAAAATCAATTTTGTCCTTTGTGCAGTTTTGTCAGGCTTTGTTTAAAATCAAGCCAAAGGCACAGACATTGCCATTTCAGATTAACCGTACATACATCCTCTGATAATCAGCTGGATCAGTATCACCAGGTCAGTGAAAAACTAGGTAAGTTAAAAGAAGAGTTAGAAAATTCAAACCCACTTAACCACCGTTCATTCATGGCCCCAGATCTGTCTTAACAGATTTCCTTGCATGCATACAGAAATATTTACTACCTCACCAATTACAATCTCCTTTCACTGACAGCTCTAACTTCCAGGTGGCACGTAGCACAATGTGACCTGCCTCTGTGTCTCTCCTCTCCGGTTCTTAGTTTTTACCCCATGCTTTCTGTGTCAAAACAATGCCTTAGGACACGTAAGACTTACACAGAGACAATCACTGTAGCACTCGAGCTTTACAAGCATAAAGAAGTTTTAAACACACTTCTGAGCATAGGCTGTTCCTGTTTTGCAGACAGAAAATGACGCTTTACCTTAAAGTCTGTGCTTCACTTTACTGATTTTGAGCACCTGCCTTGAGACAGACTGAACTTAGTACTTTCTGTAATATGTACTTACACGTAGCACTTTACATCAAAAATACAAACATGGGTCCCAGAGGTTTTTGTTAAGCTGTGTGCGTTCAGCAGTTCAACACGTCAGCCACCAGAGCCCTGAGTCAGACCCCAGGAGGAAGAGGAACCCTCACAGGGGAGAGAATTCACATTATTACAGCTGGGTACCAAATGTTGCATTATGGACAGCTGAGGACTGAACAGAGGCCCCGTAAGGCTCCCTGAGAACAAATGAAGAACAGGTACCTAAGGACAGAGGCTGTGAGTATCTAAGGGTAGCAAGTTGCAACTGATGCATTTAATCTGTACACGTGCAATTTCTTAGATGCTGTTGTAGTTTAGCCCCACTCAGGACCAAGCTACACAGTCTCTTGCTCACTCCCCCCACCCTCCAGTGGGACAGGGAAGAGAATTGGTAAAGAAAGAAACTCATGGGTTGAGATTAAAAAAAAAAAAAAAGTTTAAGAGAACAACAGAAGAAAACAAAACAGAGATGGAAAACAACCAACCCAATAATAGAAAATACTTAAGCACATAATTTACAGTACAATAGCTCATGGTGGATCCTGATGCTCAGCTTCGTCCCAAGTAGCAGGAGCCTCCCCTCAGCACCCTCTTCACTGATAGACTGAGCATGGTGTCACAGGGTGTGGAACAGCCCTTTGGCCAATTTGGGTAAACTGTCCCAGCTGTGTCCCCCAGCCACAAGTGCCACCAGCTCCAGTTCCCCTCCCAGCTCAGGTGAAAATGACCTCCATTCTAGCAGGAACCAGCACAGATGTTTGGAAAAGCAAGTGTTTTCCAACATAAGTAAGTTTGGGGACTTCCATATCCACATACAAACCTCTGCCAGACAGTTATCCTCTACAGCAGACCAGATCTAAGAGGAAATGGGACATTTTGACAGAGCATTTAATAATAACTTAATAACAGCAGAAGACAGACAACACTGGAGGGATCCTTTAAGAGGGAGCTTGCTTCAGTTACACAGATTCTTTTCACCATTCCCCAAGTATGATCTTGGCCCTATCCTGCTTCCTAACCCCACAAGCATTCCCTGCTTTTCCATCCTACTGTTAACTCTCCAGTCTTATCACCCCAGTTACAGCTCACTAAATTCCTATTCTCCTACCACACCCATCATCCCTTACAGGTACCTGCTATCTGTTCTCTCTAGCATCTCATTGATGGGCCCACATTCAACTTTAGTGTCTTCAACTACTCTGCAGGTCTCAGCTCCCTTCTCCTACTGCACTGTAGCTGATTTTAGGCTAATCTCTCTGCTCCAAAGGTACATCATTCTACTCTCCTTGTCAGCTCTTCCAGTCTATCGCAAGTTTACTTGTACACTCTACAACCAAATCAGAGTTTCTTCCTGGACACCAGCTGGGGTTAAACACAATATTGCAATTAAGTGTGACAGAAGACCTTGTTCTTTCTTCCTGTACCTGTGCTTCAGTTGTAACTTGGACAACACTGAGCTCAATTTATCAAGGCAGTGCTCAACTGATGAGTTTTTTTGACTTACAGCATTGGTGTAAGCACAATTCGGTCACACTAGAGAATACAAGCTCAGAGAAAGCAGATCTCTTAAAATTTTTACCTGCTATGTTCTCACAAGTCTTCACTGAGCATGTTAAAGAGTTTTAGCTGGAAATCTGGAAAAGCTTGTAATAGTTTTAAAGGTAAGGGTATTCTAATTGCAGACATAAAGCAACCTCAACAACAAGCAGTGCTCCCAACCCCACCTATGATAATTACATGATACTCACTGCCTTCACATGCACTATACACAACCCCATGAATCGTGAGTTCAATTTCCAGTTGACTTCATGCTGTGGGTTCTCATC
The DNA here is from genome assembly GCF_036417535.1 of Chlamydotis macqueenii. NCBI lineage: Eukaryota > Metazoa > Chordata > Aves > Otidiformes > Otididae > Chlamydotis > Chlamydotis macqueenii. Next base: position 40,935,376 of record NC_141560.1, read on the forward strand.
ACCTGATGTTCTCCCAGGCCACAGTCATTATTGAATATTCAAGATAAAGAAGAAATTCCAAACATAAAACATTTGAAGTACAAAAATTTCTCATATATATATTTATATGCTCATATTTATATACTTAGATTAAAGTAAATATAAAACCAGTAAAATACAAACAACACAAAATAAAATTACCACACCACCTTTTACCACAAAGTAACATAATTCCTCGCTATGCAGACAAAAGGATCTATGCAGCAGTCAAGAAGCTTTATTCAAGTCCCACACAACAAGAAAGTCACCAGCAAGCAGGGATAGATCTCAAGTCTCCCCTTGCTCTGAGTACAGATTCACATCATACTTTATCTATCTAACTGCAGGTGGCTGCTGCAAGGGGCAATTTCTCTTCTCAGCTCCAACATCCCATGTGTTCCCACTTCTTCTCTTGCATCTGATGTAGCAATAATGCACCCATGCAACAACTGAAGTCAGGTGTGATCAGAAAACAAACACACCAAAATAAATAATCAAGGTGCCACAGGGCCAGCAAGCCTTCCAGAGCTCTGAGTACAGCAGTCACAGGGTCGCTAAGCCGAAGCAAGAGAAAGGGCCGAAACACGCAGTGGTGGGAATGGGGACCCCTCCCTTCTGCAGCAGCTTACAGCCAGAGAGCACTGAGCACAAGAAAACTGGACCTGCAGCTGTTCCCAGCTCTACAAACTGTCTGTTCAGCCTTCCTGTAAACATGTGTTTATTTCATCCTTCTTTTAGATACAAACCAGAGAATTTCGAGAAAGAACGCAGTTTAATATATAAAGCCCAGGAGGCAAAGCAGGCTCACAGCTGTTCCAGATGTCCCGACCTTAACTCCAGATTGCAAACACTACAAAAGCACTCTCAGCAAAAACTGTGTTTGTCAGTAAAGTCTTACACCCATGTGCACAAAGTTTGCATTTGACTGATAAAACAATCTGTCATCCTTAGGAATGGGTGCTCTGCTCCACAGGTATGAAAGCTGTATTCCTTGTGCCAATAAAATAAATTCCAAAAGTACACTAAACACATTGGACTTCTGCTGCTCAGAAGTCACAGTCATCTTAACATTTAGTTTCCCCATCCTCCCTTCTTCCCACTTCTTGAAAAATTCATGCTATGTTTGTGAAGTGCCTCTCTTCTTCTAAATTACTTTGTACAGATAACTCATTTTCATGCAAAGATAGAGCTGTAGAAAGACCATTTAATGTCCCAGGAAAGATCTGGATATTCTCAGGCAGAGAAAGTTTGAGAAATGCAGACCCAGCAACAGAACGGTGACACAAGTACAGAACGCAGTGGCAAGGCTGTAATGAGGAGCTACAAGAGAGATCTGACAGCACCAAAGCTGCTGTGGCAGTCCAAAAAGCAGGGGCAGCAGAAAGCAAAATCTCCTCATAACATTTGCTGTTCCTATGACAAATCATTTCCGCAGACAACATGTAAACCTAATGTAACCCCAGAGGGACTACAGACACTCTGCAAGACCTGGAAAAACAAGCCAATAGAAAAGAATCACGGAATGATGGAGATCCCCCCAAGAGGGACACTTCCACAGCTTGCTGGACCGCACTGAGACAAGTTCAGACACCGAGTACAAAAGCGCAAGTAAGTATACAGAGCTGGAGGAAGCAGTGGGTGGAAAGAAAGAGGGCAGTTGTTTATTTCAGACTTTACAAAATTTGCCCCAGGTCTCCACCCTCTCAAATAACAGTCAGGCACTTGGAGAACAAAGGAGCTGACTTCTAAAAGTCTTCTGTTTATTTTAAAAACATGAACATGCAGTAGAGCAAAAATACCAGAGTCATTAGCAGTAGTCACGTCATACAATAAAACAGCTTCTACAAATACAGACCACCAAATGCTCACCAAAGTAATCAAACATACTAAAGCCAAGACATACTACTCAAGTACACGAGAAATCTTAAATCATTTATGGAAGAATTGAGTATGTGCTACTCATACAAATTTTGAAAATAACCTTGCAATGTAATAGTTGCAGGTACTTATGCTTACCTACAAGTTCCCATCACCCAGGTTAACTGCAAATCCAATGTTAACCTGTACTGAGGGAGAGGACCTCAAAAGCAGCACGGCAACAGAATCAATCCCTCCCTTCTCACAGAGATTTTTGCTGATTTGGGCCATCGTGTCAGTTCTGGTTTTTGGAAAAATTCACTTTATTTTTTTTTTTTAGACTTCTAGAAAAAAAGCGGCCTTCTGTGGCCTACTGTGATAGACATTTTCACACTCTGCTTACAAACACAACTAAAAGCATACTTGTAACAAGCTCCACAGGATGCATGCCAGCGGTCACTACTGCTGTCTCTGGGACTTTGTCACTTCCCAGGATGCGACCTATAGCCACAATAGCCCATGACTAAGGTACAACATTTACCAAACTACCTCCACTTGTACCTGGGGCACTCTGTGCCATCTAATGGCACCCCTATGCAGTCACCATGCCAGTAGCTGCAGTATAATCCTGATGCAAATCTAACCCAAGCTTTTTCTTGGTCATAAAGCCTAAAGGTTTTATGTGGAAAAGTTCAGGGAACATTCAGATTTATATTTTCCTTCCCACTAACAGTATATCATAAAGTGTCTCTGCCTCCACTTTATTGTTGGCCTTGGCAGAGATATCTTTGAGAAGCTGCCACCTTTGCACCTCCCAAATGACTGACCCTGGCCACAGAAACAATGAAACAAACAATGCAGGGTGTATTTTCTGAGTTATTCTAGTAATCAGAGGATTTGCCCCAGGCAAAACGGGTTGAGGACACATCTGTTGAGAGACTAAGAGTGCAATGAGAAGAGCACTAAGACTCTGTGCTGCTTCATCAGAAATTGTAGAAAAGAACATCAAAGCCCTCAGCCATTAGAGCTTCTGTACTCTACTGACAAGTTAAGGTACCTACAACCACAATTTCCCACACACAGCATCCCTCCACGACACCAGCGTAATCTGTATCCTTATCCCTACTGCTGTAAGCTGTGAAATTCAAGAGCTTTTAACAGTATGAACATCCTCACTTTGGCTAATGCAGAATTTTTTTTTTTAAAAAGGTATCAATAATCAATAAATTTACCTAAAGTTTGTTTTCAGTGTTTTTCATTATTTAGTAATACCTAATATTATTTTGGATATTTCTCTTTAAGTCATAACTGGCTTAGTGTGTCTTGCAAAAGAGGAGTGCACACCCAGTCAGCAATCCTCCTACCAAATTCAGAACAGATGTTTATAAATAATTTAAAAATCTACATCGAAGCCAAGTACACAGAGTTCACCAAGACAGCACGCTGCTACACTAGACATGCTGCCCAAGTTATCTTTAAAGGCTACTCCTAGTGGCACAGAGCTTTCATTGGCTCGGATAATGGCTAACACAATCTGACAGTAAAAAAATTATCAATCCTAATGATCACCATCCTCCTTACATGGTTTCCTCCTATCTTTTCTGCAAATACTACATAGCAACAAAAATAGGAATATTTGGTGCACAGATAAACATGAGGCATTGTCAGTGCTCTGATTAGATACAGGCCTGCTCAGACAATTAAAGTCATCTTAAACTTACCAGACTTTTGATACATAAATTCATGGGCTAGGAGAGGAAGCTCAGGATAGCCTCCTCCCATCACAGTAAGCTCTGCAATCCTGCCCATGCGAATGGCACAGTGCAAGAAGAGAGTTCCTGTCTGCACCATCTCTGAAGTCTTGTACTGCTACAACAAGAGCATCAGACACCTTCCTTGAATGACAGAGGCATTGAGCGGAGGAGGGAAGAGGAGAGGAAAAGTCTTCTCATCTGTCATACCATCAGCATTTAAGGAAGCATGAAATAAGGAGGATTTAAAACAAAGCCACGGTCCAGTTAGTCCAGCTTCATCCACCCTTGATTTTCCAATTGTTTACTGAGTAATGAGACAGTATAATTCATGGACTTTTGCATCAAAGAAATTCTGTGCAAATGCCATGATTTCCATGCAAACTAGAATTTGGATACAGTGGTCAGTTTTCATACCACCGGGACAGAATTCAATCTGTGATCATAGTTAAACAAATGACTGCAACACTGAATGCTGCTATGCACTCTCTCTCTTGCTTAGGTACCTCTTTCATTGTATCAAAAGCAGCTGCTACAGTAAACTTTTGAATTCTGAAAACAGAGGTGCAAGCCTCCATTACTTTGTCTAAAATCTATGCTACAGATAGGAAGATGGTAGGAAAATTTTAGAAGTGCACTGCTTTTTAAAGTTCACATAAAGCATTGGACTAAAAAGAAAACTGGGGAAACCCTACCCAAAACTCACACAAATTCTTTGTGCACAGTCATGATGTTTTACCAGGTACCGCCGAAAGGTTCCAGGAGACTAGCATCCAGCCTCTGCACCATTCCCCAGGGGAGATGCACAGCTATCTCTATGCAACCAGTCACGTCAGATTACTTTACTACAGCTTCTCTCAGATAGAGTATGTGGTCTTAGAGAATGAAACTGCCCAGCACAGTCATGGCTCTAGCCAGGTTATTTTGTGACATTGTGCCCCATTTTCCTTTGCTATATACAAAAAAAAAAATCGGATCCCTGCTCCAAAACATCCTGACACTCATAGAATCATAGAATGGTTAGGGTTGGAAGGGACCTTCAAAGGTCATCTAGTCCAACCCCCCTGCAAGGAGCAGGGACATCTCCAACCAGATCAGGTTGCTCAGAGCCCCGCCCAACCTGGCCTTGAATGTTTCCAAGGATGGGGCATCCACCACCTCTCTGGGCAACCTGTTCCAGTGTTCCATCACCCTCATTGTAAAAAACGTTTTCCTTATATCCAGTCTGAATCTGCTTCCCTCTATTTTAAAACCATTACCCCTTCTGCTATCACAATAAGCCCTGCTAAAGTCTGTCCTCGTCTTTCTTCTAGGCCCCTCTAGTACTGGAAGGCAGCTATAAGGCCTCCCCCAAGTCTCTTCTTCTCCAGGCTGAACAACCCCAACTCTTTCAGCCCTTCTTCATACTCACAAAGTATTATTAGGACTTAGGAGGAACAGTGTTCTGTGAAAATGCAAAATATTTGCTAGAAGGCTTCCAAAAGCTGTTTTTGCTGTTGTTTTAGGACACTGTTGTAGCTGCCTTTGCACAGGCCACAAGGGGAGTGAAAGAAGAGGAGACAGTCAGCCTCTTACTCTGGGAGGCAAACCGTCAGTAGCTAGTGCTTTGTGCCCTGGGCTTAAATGAGGACAGGCACAGTATTTTCACATAAAATCAGCAGAAGCATCACCTTTTGTATAATGGGTGGTGGTGGCCACTCAAGACATGCAGAGTCCTGCCCTTTTAAAGAGCTAGAAAGTCTGCCCTTTAACAAAGTTAGAAAATTTGCTTCATGCAGCAGGAAGAAGAATGCATCTGGGAAAGACTGCCGATGCAGAACCCTTATAAAAACACAGATGTGACTTACAAAAACCACCTGCTAGTGCCAAGGACAGGCACTAAGAGAAAGGAGCAGCCGCCTCAATGATAGTTTACATGAAACTTTAAATAACTAATTTGAGAGAGAGAGAGAGGAAAAGATGTCAAGATAACCTTAACAATAGGCTAGGTTACAAAACAGGATACACAAATGTTAAAATATATTTGTTTGGGAGAGGGACCTCCTCTCTATAAACACAAAATCAGAATATCAGTTGTTCTTTTAAAAATCACAGCTCTTCTGTGTATAAAAAGCCTGTAATCTTGAGCAATGCATAACCAATGCAGTTTGTATGGATTTTCAGACAGCAACTCTTGGAGGCCTGGGACAGCTCTTTCCCACCATAAGGTACCAACCTCAAAACCCACGGTTTTTGGGACAGAGTTCAGCAACCACCATCTGAAGAAAGGGACTGTCATGTAACAGAGGGACACAGATGAACAACATTCTCTCAGCTATCACAGTAGATAAAAGTGTGCCATTTGTCTAGGTCTGAGAGGACCACAGGGTAGAAGAAAGACACTCTGCTACACTGTATTTAATGGCCTGCCTTAGTCTAAACCTTGGAATAACATGAGAAGTATTTAACAGACTTAAGCAATCTAAAAGGTGTTTTGTACTCTTGCCTGTTAGCTGGATCTTTTTCCCTATACTTACACTTTTTCTTTTCACAGATACTGGTCCCTTTGAAATGAAAGACAACTTTGTAATTTTTGTTAAAGAAAGCAGTATTTTGTCTTGTATTTGAAAATTACATCCATGTGGAACATATGGTGAATACCTACAAAACAAATTATACTACACCCATTTTCCAGATAACTTTTGACTGCAATGTATTTCTTGTGCTAATGTAAAATGTATACAGATTTCTAAGAAAGTTATTTAATTTACATCCAGTAAAGCAGTTAATAGAGATTATGGCAATATTCCATTAACAGGGAGCTAATTTATCCAACACAAACTTGGGTCACAGAGCAAAGTTTAAGTAAGCTCAAGAAAAGTACCAAAAAGAAGAAAAAAAAATCATCCCATCTACCTTCAGAAATATAAAAGAAAACAAATGTTCTCTTCTTACCAAGATTGTTTTTTCAAGAAAAATAAGTACAAACACTTTTTAAACACTATCCAAAAAGAACGAAAAAGCTAATTTAAGCAGAAGTTGAAGTTGTAACAAAAAAAAAAAACCTGTATGAATACTAATGATGTCAATATCTTGTGTCATTATACACTTGCATCAAATACATTTGAAGTAGTGTATCACAACTGTTTGAATGAAGTACCATAATGACTTTTTTTTTTCCAAATACAATTAGAAAAGCTTTTGAAATGTTATCCTAAATGTCTACGGCTCTCTTTCCTCAGAACGCATTCCTCTTGCCATTGGCATTATGAAGTTTTAAGACACAGATACAATCTGAACAGGGTTGGTTCAAAAAGTGCTTTAAAAAGGCAACACTGAGCAACTAGTGAAAAATAAACATTTTTAAAGGAATACGGTTGAGTAAGTAAAACAATCACTTTTGCTTTGGTGTGGGTAAGAGGGAGAAAAACAATAACTTCCAATCTGCTGTTGCTTTAATTTTATTTTGATACAGCATTTAACATCCGTTATGCATAAGAATCACGGAATGTTTTCTACAAAAGTTGCTACCAGTTATCACTCTTGTCAGCAGTAGGCCATATTGCCCTACTTAAGTTCTTGTGGTTATATACAAGCACGTACATTAGATAGTAGCAGAGCCTATAAAACAGCAACAAGTCTTGCTTACATAATAATCCTTCCTTTTACTTACCACAATGTAATTAGAAAGAGCAAAGGAGGTGGATGCTCCACCCCTATATCTCACCCTCAAGCCTCATCACCTGCTGCATCCCTGGAAGGCAATTAGAGGACTTTGCCATACAGAGCAGCAGTGGTGAGGAAAACTTCTGCTGCAGCTCAGACTCTGATAGTCAACACCTGCACAGCTGGAAGTGTGGTTCAGCTTTGCCACTTGGGACTACCCCGACCGACACTACTTTTGCCAATGTGTGCAGGACAAGCTCAGGAACTCCTGAGAGGACTGGGAAATAAACAGCTGGCTAGGAGGCTTTGAGTTACAGCTTGGAAACAATGCAAAGCAGAGAAAGGCAAAGGGCAGCTTTCATGTTAATTAATCTGTTCAGCAAGTCTTTTGGGTGATATGTCTATGAGGTTCATAGAGGATGGGCGAGTTCATTTGTGAGTTAGTAAAGACACCAGGAAAGACCCTTTCAAATATGAGCTCCTTGCCAGTCTCTCCTTTTCCAGGCCACAGAAGCAGCTGAGAAGATATTTTGAAGAAGATATTTTCAATAGCAGAATATGTCTTTGGTTTTGCTGGGTCCTGCACAAGTAGCTCCCAAACTTCAGGGCCCAGCAAAGTACTTCAGACTCTCAAAAAGTGTCAGAGGGCAACTCACATGCCCTAGCGTCAAAGTTTTTTAACTTACACCATTGTAATTTTATGATTCAATTAAACAAACTTGCTGTGGATGATTTTACTGAGGCCTCAATGCACAATCCGTGAAGGAATGCAATGCCTTCTTGTCACTGGTGCATGCTAAAAAGAGAATCCTATAGTCACACGCAAGGCTTTTCATTGTGGTATAGAGCACCGCTTTTTAAAACCCTCCTTTCCCATCTTTATGTCTACTTACACTGCAGTTCTCCAGCTACGCTGAGACAAGGGAATACAAGCATGCACAAGTGAACTGAGACCAGCTGGATGCAGAGAAGTGGCTCACGGAGCAAAAACCACGAGGCAGCTGTGCTCCATCCCAGTCCGGACCATACTGCCCTGGACACACTGACTGCTCCCTTCCCTGAGGGCCTCCCATCCACAAACACAGCCCTCCCTTCCTTCTCTCATGTAACAGAGGGCTGAGGTCCACCATAAAAGCAATAAGCAGCCACAACCAGGTACTGGAATTGTGATGGGATACCACGGGGACTAACAGTTTTGAAACTAGGGGCACATAAAAACGAGCATTGGTTTCTGATGGCCTACCTAAACAGTCAAAGGGCACGTCGAACCGCTGCAGATGTTACTGTAGCATACAACTACCCAAGACAGCATTAAGCAAGCTCCTCAGGCGCAAGGAGAGCCCCAGACACAGCACCAAAATACCTGAAGGGTAACGTCCCCTCTTTATCAGCCAGTCACACTATTACCAGGTCTGGAGCGTCAGGTCTGGTATCACAGCACCACACTGCAGACCATGGTGCTGGCATACTCCACAGCAGAAATCAAGAAAGAAAAAGAAACATTCCCAGTTCACATAGTTACGTGCTAGCATTGAGTGTGTTTCCATCAACAGCTTCTGACTGGCTGCCAAAAATAACATTACATTTTCCTTACAAAATTTAATATCTAATAGACCAAGCATTAAGATGTCCGGAAATAAACCATAAAGGGATTTCATCAGATCCCAGCTCCTACTTAATACCTGATTATTACCTATTGCTGTAGTCAATTTATAGCACCCATTCAAGCTTCCATATTTCATTCTGAGTGGGAAATGTATTTACACAGAATAAGTATCTATGTAGCTACAAAGTAACAAATCTTTTTTAGAGTATAGAATAGTAAATGTAAAATAAAGACTTTTTTTAAAGCAATGTTATTCCAGGGAACACATTTGAGGGAATTTACTCCCAGGACAACATTTTGATGACCAAACAAAAATACATTTAGCCTGTTACAGAATGACTGATAGCATTGTGGAGAACACTGGGTACAAGCTATTTAAAGTTTAGGCAAAGGAAAAACTTCTGCATTCTGTATAACTGTACTCACGTTGTAACTATCGGGGATTATTTGCGCATAGGAGCTCTCTGTCAAAGAATGCATTGTGATGGGAACTGTGCAGGCACAGAACAAAAAGACCACTCTTTGCCTTATGCTAAATAATGAGTTGCAGATGCAATTAATATGATTTATAAAAAATGGAAACTTTAAACACAAAGCAGGATTTTTATGGACTCCTGTATTATTAACATCTTTTAACATCTGAATATTCTGTAAATTTTAAGATGCAAAACCAATGTTCATCTCCCATTGCAAATTAAATGAAAAGAAGCCATGAGCAAGTAAAGGTTGTATGATAGTCTAGAAACAGCCAACTAACTCTCTAGTTCTAGCCTCTGCCCGGAGCTTTTCCATTCTGGGGACTCTTAAAAAACAAAGTGTAATATTTTTGGCTGGAACTGTGATTGTACACATTACAGTACTTCGGACCAGTTGCACTGAAATTTTTCTGCAGGAAGTTTTCCCTTTTAAAGCACCTAAGAGATCCTAGGAGATCTGGCAAGACAGGTATCTGTTAGAGGCAACCACAGCATGTGTATACAGAGAGGGTGAGAGGCTTGTGTGACCACAATGTGGAATGGTATAAAAAGCTGGAATAGAAAGAGCAGGTCCTTGCCCCCACTGAGAGCTTTAGTCCTTCCAGTCTCTATCAGGTTACTTTAAGTCTTCATATCATGTATTTGGTATTTGCCTCAAAGTCATTGCACTCGGACAATTTTGGTCAAGGCTAAAAAGCAAGTTCTCATATCAGAAACTTCACAGAGAACATCCAATCACTCCCCCTTCTCTTTTATAAAAGATAAAAATCCATCTTGAAACACTTTTGCTGATCTCAGCTGTGGCAACACAGTACAAGAAACAAACGGCCTATTGCCTTTGGGGTCAAATACCACAAGACTGGTCTCTGCCTCCCCATCCCATCAGGTACACTGCCACAGGTTGAATAGATGGAATTATTTAACAGCCTCTGACAGAGTTACACATGCTGTTTAATGCTATAGTGATATATGCACTGTTAGGCACTGCTTAATACAGTGAGGGGAGAAACACTGGGCGAGAAACATTAAGACAGATGAGGTGCAAAGTTCCTCACCAAGGAGGATCTGGTGAGAGGGAAGATTACACCTCTGCCAATTCAGTCTTTGGCCTCTCTTCCTCAACTGCTAAGAAACACTAATTTTAACTTATGTCTACAGGAGACCCCACTAAGTAATTGCAAATAGGCAGCCAACAAAAGGGTCCTATGGTCTGCATAACTTAATATCACTAACAAATTGTCCTGTAATGTCAATACTTAGCAACTGTATACTGGTTTTTTTTTATTTCTAGAGAGCATAATGGCAATTTATTTAACCAGTAAATACTAAGAATGACTAACAATAGAGAAGAAAATAAAAATCAAATAATATCTCCAACACTAAAGCAACAGCAAGTAATGGAAGGCTAAACTTTGCTTACTTCTGTGCTGCAACTCTTCGTAAAATATGCCAGTATCTATTGACATCTGTTCCATTCACAGCTATGCAATGAATCAGAACAATATTAGTCAATCTGTTTTTTAATGAAATTATGAACAAGATATTTTTAAAATCGGTTAGTTCTGAGTTAAAGGTAAAATATATTGAAAACCTGTAAATTACTTTCTATCTTTCCCTTTTTATATTTCAGACTACTGGGTTTGGCTTTTTAATTGAGCACTCTCTCGTATCTTGTCTTGCATAAAATCCATAGACAAAGAAGAATTTAAAAGTGCAAAATATGCTACTGTATTGCTGGCTAAATGACTAGGGCAATTTTCAGCCTGAGCAACTCTTCAAGAATTGTTTTCTCTTCTACATGAAAGAGTTATTTATCACAGAAGTGAAGGCAGTCAGAAGACAACATGAGGGACTCATGCTAAAAAGAAAGGCAGCAAGGCAGCATCAAACCAAAGCCTGGCCCTCCGCGCTCATCCCACATTCCAAACCCTTTCTGCCTGAAGTGCTACAGCATTTTTCTAACAGAAGGAGTAAATTACCAGCCACTGAAATTTTGGCTGCTTGTTTTTTTTTCTCTCTTATCCTCCCCGAATTACCAAAGTCTGCAATCATGCATTGTACCCAAACAACACCAGAGCATTGTGCTACGGCATCGTCTTGTTTGTGGGAGTTGTCTTCAAGCCACACCATCGAGCTGTTGGGATTTCCACTGCAGCCAAGCAAGCCGGGGAGGGAGCGACTACGGGAACATCCGGCTCTGCCCCCGCTGGAAAAACCAGAAACAACAAAACGGGAAGGGAAGATTCCCTGACACGGGATGACAATTGTCCTATTTTGGGGAGCTCAAGAAGAGGGAAGTCAGCCTAACAGCTCCAGCGGGTGACTTTTCCAAGAAAACTTCCCAAGCCATTTAGGGACCCGGAGAGGAGAGCCCTGCCGCTCCTTACCGTTGCTCTCCCCAGCGCCTGCTGCCCCTCCCTCGGTCCCAGCTAAGCCCCCACAGCGGCGATCGATCCGACCCGACCCCCTCCGTGTTCCCTCTGACAGGACCGCTGGCACCCCACCGCCCCCCCAGCCGGGACCTCCCCGTCCCCCCTCCCTCACCTTTTGCTCAGAGGCCGGACCCGCACGGCCACCTTGACGTTCGCCATGGCTCAGATCACGCCCGGTAGCCCCAGCCCCAGCTTTGGCTAAGGCCCCGCATCCCGGCCCCCCAGTGCCCGGGGAGGGGAGGAGCCGCCCCGTCTCGTCCCGCCCCGCCGGGGAGGGTCCGGCCCGGACCAGGCAGCCCCCGCGGGGGCGGGAGGGAAAACTCCCGGGAGGAGAGGAGCGCTTTCGGGAAATCTCTCACCAAAGCAGCCGTGCAGCAGCAGCTTCTCCAGCACCCGAACCGAGTTTTTCCGCCTAAAACAGGCCCGCCCGGGAGAGCAGGACCTCCAGACCAAGGGGGCCAGAGACACCCCTGCTCCCCCGGCAGCACCGCCAAATTCTCATTTGCAGCAGCATAACAACCGGATCTTCCTTAAGAGTTTAACGCTGAGGGAACACCTTAGAGAAACCAATTCGCTTCAGAATTCAAAACCTGTCACTCTAATCCTCTGTACGCTTGACCGTATTTAATTTCCTAGTAACATGCAGGCAATCAGAAAACCAGCAGAGTTTAAAGTGCAAAGCACTCCACATTTTATTAATTTGACAGTAATTTAAGGAAGGTAAGCACCCCTTCCTTACTAGTGCTAAAGGAAAGCTCTCAGGTGGTTTAAATTCCTTTTAAAACCTCCAGTCTTTATGTGGGTTGTATTTACTGTGTAAAATTTCAAATCGTCCAAAGAACTCTAAAATCAATGTCAAACTGCTGCATTGATGAAGGTTCTGCACTTAGAGTAATATAAAAACTGCCAAAAGTTTTTTAAAAATGCTTTTAGAATATTGTCCCTGTCAGCTACCAACGTTATTGAGATGTGAGAGCAAGTGGCACTGGCTGCATGCATAAAACAAGAGGCTGGGTTTAATAGACAATTCCTGCTTGATTTTGCCAGTGTTGTTACTAATTTTTAACTAGACTTTTTCTGGTTTTGCATTTCAAAATATGAGAAACTGAGCTATATCTGAATATCATAGTGTTTTACAGTCCATTTAAACAACTTGTTTAAATTGCCTTTTAACTGTACTATTTATTTGTACTTTAAGTATAATTCTCCTCATTAGAGAATTTGCCTTAAGCTCCAGAAACCTTAAATCTAAATGAAAAAGATACCACAACAGAGAAACCTTCCAGAGTGAAGTATAGGATGGATCTTTTGGATCCAACATTTTACCTAATTCAAACCCACCACAGAGATGCTAAAATGAATACCTACAAGCTGTGAATCACTGTTTACTTCAGTAGGTTTATCCCTTTAATCATACTAAAGGATTAATTGGTATGGCAAATGATATTAGCTAAACTCTACCACCTCCACAGTCAACTCTCCAATAATGGATAAAGTAAAAGAAGAATATATGCTCGAGTTTTTGGGATACAGCAAAACCATGTATTTGCCTTCATTTCAAGGATTTATAACGAACAAACTAACTAGAAGTGTTTTCATCCTATTTCTGGAAGCACTAAATCACAACAGCTTTAATTTGCCTGACCTAAATCATCACCGTAAGACAACAGAGAGAAGTTAAGGCTGTGACAGATTCACAGGATGATGATTCCACGTTGATGATTTACGTTTCTTCCTGTTTCACCTACTGTGCAAAGAATATTCAGTAAAAATTCCAGCTCCTCCTCTGCAATTGTGTGGACAACCTTCATTTCCACGTTTGAAACAACAGTGATGTGGGACTTCGGACTCAAATCCTGCAATCACATACAGCAAGTGTTCACACAAAGATGCCATTCAAGTTTGTGGGACTCAAACCAATTTACATTCCCAGATCCTATCTACTGACATTCTACTTGACTTAATACAAATTGTTTCCATCCTCTTAACTTTCCTCAACAGCAGCTGAGAGGAACACCAGCTACAACTACATAGCATACTACAGAACTGTTAAGCTATACTCCTTGACATCACACTCAGCAGAACAATGTGCTCTACAAAGATTAAAGTGGGATTCTTAGAAAATTTCAAATATAGACCGGACCAATTGCAAGTAAGTCAGATCAGACTGTGCTCAGCAAAGACCTAAAGATTTCTTCCTTAATTCTACTGTTTTTTTATGCAGGTCAGAAACTATAGTGAACTTTGTGTGGTTCTGAGCCACCTAGTGGCTACTTTCAAAAAATAAAGGGCTCTTTTTTTCAGAAATAAAAATCGACAGGTTGGATGTATGAAGAATTCAGATAACATAAACAATACAATGGTAGAAAGGAATACATCTGCACCACTTGCAGTTTGTTCTGTACCCTGAATACAAAACCAGACATCCTCCAAAGACAACCAACTGTCCTGGTTTACAGATGTCCTGCCAGTGACATTTTACCAGTAAGTCTTTCCATGACATAAAAAGTCACTAAGATTGCAAAGCAGAACAATCAATGCTTTTGCTAAATTGTCAGCCACACTCATGGAACAAATTCTAAGGGAGGCTCTGATGATAGGGAAAGCAACAGAAAAGGAGAGATTGAAGAATATATTTATTACTATCATAGAAACGGGGTTTGCAAATCAGTAGACTTGCCATGTATCACCGAGTCCTACCCAACCACATGGTAGCCATAATAAGCTGTAACTTATAAACTAGTTTAATTTCTTGGTTGGAACTCCTATGGAAGCATAACCTGGGACCTAAGACTTCGTAATGTTCTCTTAATTATAGATTTTTACAACAAAACAAAACCCAAGAAACTGAGCTCTTGAAATCTAGTGCTTTTATTGAAGTTTTATAGTGACATACAAAATACAGTGTATTATCAAGATGCCTATAAAAATCAATAAAAACACTATAACAAGTGCATAAGAAATATGAAAACAAATTTGCATTGGTGATACAGACTCCAAGGCAATCCTGTCCAACTATTTCAAAAAGGAACTCCTTAGCAGTCTTCTCAGTAGTCTGTCTTCCTATGGGCTACTGCTCATTGTCCTTGCTGGGTTTTTTCTTCTTTTTTCAATAGTTGGAGAACTGTTACATAAGAACAGAAATATAACTATCTACAAAGCCCCCGTTGGATTAAAGAGTAACTACGTTGTAGTTTTCAACCGACACCGTAAAAAGGTAGTTCTTTGAACAGCCACCCTGTTTGAAGAAAATTATTTGTTAGGTTAAAGATAAGCCAAAGTCCAATTCAGCAGTACTGCAGATGCTATCAGAATACACTTCCTTTTGCAGTTCTCTCCATTTCAATATTTGGTCTGCCAGCTCCTCCAACTCCATCGCGAGCAGCTCTGTCTTTGTCAAAGCAGTGTCCTGAAGCAGAAAAGAGCTGGATTTAATCTCTATACGTCCTGTCAATCTAACAGGACATAAAAATAATCTAAGCAATGAAGGGGCTTTGAATTTTTAATATCGAAGGAGACAGAAGGCTCAGTTCTTTTGCTACTCACCATATTCTTCATGATGTTTGGTATCTGAGGGATGCTTCTTATGGCCTGCAAATGGCTTTCAAGCTTCTCAATGAAAGTCACAGCCTCAGCCAACAACTCTACTACGTATCTGTAACCAAGAATGAGCCCCCTACTCAGAAGCCGTGAAAAGCAATGAGGATTTAATACTTATGAGCTCTTATATCTTCCCCATGTGGGTTTTATTAGTCCTCTTCTCCAGTTTTATGTGAGTTCTTAACCATCTAATGAATTTCTCTGCAGTTACACTTCTTTTATGACTCTCAGCAGCAAGTAGGGTAGGAATTACAGAAGTAAATATGCACTTCTTCAGTAACTGGACTGTTTTTAGACCATGAGAAGAAGTACTATATTTTTAAAACAAGTACTATGCATGTCTGGGGATCATTCATGCACTTATTCTGAGCAAGTCACAGTGGAAGGAAGACACCAAATGCTAAAGTAACAATTCCTACCGATGAAGCAGCATAGTGAATCAAGCACTTAACATATCTGTTTAAAACAGTACATCACAAATTGTCGTGTAACCTTCAGAAGACAAGACCAATAACCTAAGCAAATATTCATAAAAATACATATCACTACATTTCTATGAATTTAGCAACACGCAAACTACTAGCTTTTAGCTGAAGTTCTGCTACCATTTTTTTTCTATTCTTCTCAATGGAAAAGTGAATGAAAGCATGCAATTTCCACTGCTTATTAGTTCTAATTAATTTGGACTCATACAAACAAAGAACAATTATTTTCTATATGCCTACTTGTGGAAAGTAGCCTCAATAGGCAGGCTCTCTTGACATCTGGGCTTTATCAACCTCTTCCTAAGAGCTCTCTGTTCTTTCAGTACAGCTTCCAAGTGCCTGTTCATATCTTCCAAAACCTCGCATTTTTTGCCTATAAAATAAAATTGTAAAGTTGAAACTATTGTCCTGCTAAAACAAGAGCAAAATTTCTTCTGGAGAAAGACAGAAAGAAAAAGTCTGATCTATTGCACTGGACAGTTTACACGCAAGAAAGATATCATTAATCAGAATTACTTTTGATGGAGTGCATAGGACTTAACATCAGCAGGCACCTCAAAGTCATAACACCTACTTTTTAGAGATACAGCTTTGTGAATTGTTTTACTTTATCTACAGTTTTAAGTAAAGCGTCTTTGAGATGAAACCAACTTCTTAAACTATACCATAGCATTGAAGTATTATAATATATTTCACTAGCCTAACACAGTAGGAGCAAGCTAGAATATTTTTAAGCATCCATCAAATTGTAGTGGGGGGAAAAAGTGAAATAATAAAGAAACAAATACACATGCTCTCAAAATACTAATATAAAAAAAACCCAAGTAATTTTAGGGGCATACAGATGCAGCAGAAATATACTGAGTTACTGGAAAAGCAGCAAAGTAGCACACAGGTCAAGGGAAGCAAATCAGGTTACTGATGATCTCAGAACTCCTGATGCTCCACGGACCCTGGGGAGCTGGCCACACATACACATGCATCACTTTTTTTGAGAATGAGTTACATGTGGATCTTCTACTGAGACAGCAGAGTGCAAGTTCAAAGAGTATGGAAGCATTCTTTAGGGGCTAATAAAACACCTGCCACCTCTAACAAGCTACCCAGCAGAAACAGCTGCAATAAATTCTAGAATTGTCATGTGCTCAGAAGAAACACCAATCTGCTGAAGTCATTTAACACTCCTGGTTCTTCTAAGGTACAACTGCACTTACCTAAGTAAAAAGGGTGATCAATGTCTGCTGTCTCCTTCTGCAACTGCAGAATTTCAGTTTTCAGTTTCTTCTACAACAATAATAACAAATGGAAATGCATTTTTAACATACTTGCCCAAAGTTTTGTTGATCTTGGAGCGGTGGAGGAAGTAGAAAGGGAGAAAGTGGGAGGATAAGGGAGAGTGTGTGTGTGTGAAAGAGTGAGCATTTGTATGACAGCATGCTACCATGCTCTCTCGAATGTTTCTACTACTAGGTATGGCTTTTTTTTGATCAATAGGAAAAGACTCTTTAAAAAACCTAAACAATTTGGTGACTTATTGGGAATTGGGCTGCAAAGACAGATCCTGAAATTCATTCCTAAAACACAGAAACTAACTTATCCTACAAAGCATTTTCATAGTTTATATTCTACTAGAAAACCTCTCACAGCCCCAGGTCTCCTCCATCTGTCAAAGACTGGTTTGTGTTGGGTTTTTTTAGCTGTAGGAGAAGCTCTCCTAGCTTTAATTCTTTCCAATGATAAACAAGCACAAGAGCAGCAGATACCTTCCTATAGCTGAAAGAGTTGTGGTCACTTTTGGCTAGACAAGAGAAGACTGAGGAAAATACAGAAGAGGATGACATATCAGTCTCTCAGGACACACAGACAACTGGTGCTTTACTTTTCTTGATCATTGAGAGGACAAAAACAAACCCGCTTCACTCATAGCATATTGTCTGAGAGAGTACTTTGTATGTGAAACTTTCCAGCAAAGGAGGCTAAGTAGCCACCTTACTGGGAGCTGGAAACTGCTTGTTCCTTCCAGTCCTGCCGGTCAATACAAGATGATGCCAGCTGTTTAACTCAAATGCTCAGAAAACATCATCATGAAATACAAACCAACAGCCAATTCAGGCAGTAGGAAGTGACTGAGGTTATCTCTAGCTAACCAACACAATGGTCTAGTTGCCTATAAAGAAACACGTTTTTGTGAATGTAAGTCAATTACAAATTCTTATTTGTTCCTCAGTTTCTTCAGAGAACTTCAGAAAATACTTCAGTCAAAGACACAAACAACTGCATCTTTCCAGTTGTACTGAAAATTTTTGTTTCACAATTTTGTTATTTTCTTTATGACAATTCAGTCCACTGGGGAAAAAGTGCCAACTGTTAAATAGCCAAACTGTTAAGAAAACCCAAAACATGAAACAATAGCACGTGGCAGTCTGATACCTCATCAGGTGACATGTATTATCTCAAAGTACTGAAGTGCTGAGCGTACACGGACAACAGTAAATGCTGTACCTCATTGATTTCAGCTCGAATGTTTGCCATTTTTTCCATCTCTGAGAATTTCACAAAGCATGGGGTTTTTCTACAGGTTAAATCTAATGTATCCTGCGAAAAGAAGACAACAGGGAAAAAATGCAGTCAGCAGCAAGGAATGTATCAGGAAAATTCTCAAAAGTGGCTTTTAATAGTATAAAGTTACAGTTAATCTCTGGCACTATGCAATACAGTACATTTCACCTGAACAACTCATCAAACACATGCATTATTTGGGGAAAAAGAACACGAGTGAAAATAAAATTTCATAAAATGCCATATGAGAGCATTCTCAATGATGCTGGCTTGCATGCCGCTGGAACACACCAAAGGGCATCAAAAACCTTACATCTATGCCCCAGAAAAATACCCACCAGGAGGTACGGCTATTTCGAGTGAGGAAAGCTGCCATCAGCCAAAACTGTCACAGATCCCACAGTAAAAGGAAAGACTTCTCTGCCTTTCAAATTGACCGGCATTTACACGACCAGTAACCCGGTTTAGCGCTTCTACCGCAACCTTATTTCAGCGGACAAGGCACCGAAGCACAGGTTTGTCAGCCCGATGGCGGAGCGGGAGGCACTGCACCCACAGCCAGGCCGCACGCACTCGTAGAGACGGGGAGAGCTGCGACGCGGCGCCTCACCCACGCCTTTCCCAAGCTCTTCCCACAGGCAGTTTCCGTTACGACAACTGTTCGCCGCCCCCCCCCCCCCCCCCCCCCCCCCCCCGCCTCCGCCCCAAGCCCCCCGGGCCGCACCTGGCTGACGACGCCCGCCGCCAGGCACCGCGCCAGCAGGGCGGCCGCCGCCGTGGGCTGCCCTGCCTCCCTGCGCCAGCCGCGGGCCGCCGCGCCTCGTTGCCGGCTCAGCTCCAGCACCCAGCACAAGGAATCGGTCGCCCCGCAGAGCCCGGGTCTGGCGACGGCCGCCGTCGCTGTGGAAGCGGAGCGGCGAGATTCCGCCGTCCGGAGATTCCCGGAAGCCCGTGGGCATGGCGGCACCGGAGCTCGGCGGGCAGCCGCCATCTTGGGCGTGACAGGAAGGCGGGATGACTCGCGTCCGGTTCCGGAGGAGCCGGTGGGCGCTTAGGGAGCGGCAGTTCTCGAACGGCGGAGGCGAAACACGGGGGAGGCTGTGAGCGGCTCCGCCGCCGCGGAGCGGTACAGGTGGGTTGGGCCAGGCCGGGGCTGGGTTGAGGGTCAAGCGGGCCCGCCGGGGCCGGAGCAGCCAGGGCGGGGTTGGGGTTGGGGGACCGGGGCCTGCGGCGGAGCGTTGCCGGCTTTGCCCCCTGCCGAGAGTCCTGCTGACCCGCTGCTCGCCGTGGCGGCAGGCCGTGCTGTTTCTCTTGGGCTCCTCGTCCCGGCTGTTGACCTGCTGTGCTGGGCTTTATTCCGCACCTCCCGGTTGCGAGCCTGACACTGATCCTTCGGCCTGTAATCCGGTGTAGTTCATCCTAGGGATTAAATCCTGCTGCAGTTACGGGAAATGGATGTGGTGTGTCTGCATCGAGGCACAACAAAGGAGTCAAGTCTCTAAATGAAACAAATGTTTCCAAGAAAGCGATTAAAACTGTAGTATTGACAGCAGGTCAGTGCTTGGTAGGTGCCACTAAAATCACAGCCAATCTCCGTGGAATATCTCCTTACACTAGTGGTCCCTGAAAGAGGCAAAATGTGGAAAGTGTACAATTTTTCCACTTAGTTTTAACTATATTTGTTGCATCCTTTCAGTATTCAAACTGCTATAACGAAGGCACCTTAAGCTAGGTAAATCTTTTAAATTCCAGGTTTTTAGTTATGAGTGCGATGAAAACACAGCAGTGAAACGGTTCAGTATGTTGAAATGCTTATAGTGTTGAAGACAGTGCACATAAAGTGACTTTTTCCATTTGCTTTATCACAGAGACTTCGGATTGCAGTTCTCTAGTGCAGAATAACTGAGAGAAACTGTCTGAGCCTATCACTCAAACTCTATGCGCTTGACAGAGAACTGTGAGGATGGGAAACAGTGCATTAAAAGCTCACCTGGAGACAGCACAGAAAACTGGCGTGTTTCAGCTAACGGGAAAGGGACTCACAGAGGTAATGTAACTGTAGTGGAAACGTGGCTGTGTGCATGACTGACACTTTTTGAGAGGAATTCCCACCTCATTGTCATAATGCACTGTGTACCCGTATTTCTCATAAATAGTGATGGATAATATTATTTCAAGAATTTTTTTTTTTCCTTTTTGCAGAGCAGATTTTTGCTTGCACTGTCTTCTGATTGAGGATTTATCTGTCAGGGCACTTGTATGCTTATGACCTCGTGCTTTAGAGTGCACATATGTTCCAGAATTACTAGTTTTGATGTTGTTCTTTTTTAAAAAGGGGGAGAAAAGTAAATTTTATAACTGTATTGTTACCTAGAAAGATTCTCCACAATTTGTCACATTTGGATACTTAAGCAGTATTTAATCGTAGTCATACGAGTAGTCTGTATGGGCTGTTCACTGGGCTGCAAGGATCTTGAAGTTTGTTACGTCGGACATTGTTTTGACTTTGACTCAACTGCAGAACCATAAGTCGAGTAACAATTCACAGGATAGCCAATATAGCTCTACATTGCAGTAATTTTCCATTACTTTTCTAAAGTCTCTTCTTCCACTGTCCTACCTTCTCTCTTCCCTTTTCCTGTGCCAAACCAAAGAAGAATCAAAACCACTGATCTGTTGACCAGGACCTGCTGATGGTGGTTGTCAGGTTTTTGTTTTTTTCAGCTCAGTGCCAAGTGCAGATTAAAGTGGTACAGGATGTAAATAAGATTAAAGAAAACGGTTTATATAATTATTTAAAAAGGAAAGCAAGAGAAAAAATTTCCCAATCCTACTCTGCTAAAATACAGAGTTGTTAACTATCTGTAGAATATTTTTAAATAACAGGCATGTTTAAGAGAAACACAGGAGAGCACTAAAACATAAATAAGCTCGTGTCATGGTATACTTCCTTCTCCCCTTTTAATCTAAATTCTTTGTCTTAAAAAACTACTCTTCCTAGACGTCAGACCATCTCCTTTATATCCCCTTTCCCTTCCTCAGATGAAAAGATATTTTTAGAAATATGTATTAAGGAAATTTGGCAATTTAGTTGCACACTGTGGTGATTGGACATTGTGATACATATGACAGTATGTAATACCGATACAAGTTTCAATTAAAATTTTAAGCTGTGTAACTTGAACATTCAAAGTTGTATCAACTATTCACATGCTGTATCTTTTTTCTCCCCCATAGTTTCCTGAAGATCTGCAGAAGCTAACAAGCAACTTAAGGACAATAGACTTGTCGAACAACAAAATAGAGCTCTTGCCACCACTCATTGGAAAATTTTCCTTTTTGAAGAGCCTTGTTCTAAACAACAACAAACTGAGTATGCCTGCTAATTAATATATCCACAGATTTTAAAAATAATAACTTGACTTCTGTGATCAGAAACTAAATTTAATGATTTAACTCTCACAGGATTTAAGTGGGGAGTTTAGTCACCTAAACTGAAATCTTTGGGATTCATGTACAGGAAAAAAACCCTAAACCCATAAATTCTTCAAAACTAGTTGCCAACATAGTTGTATTTTCTGTTTTACAATGACATGTAAGTACTTAAAACCATAAAACATTTCTGTGGCTGTGACTTGTCTGGTCTGAAGGTTTAACAGTGTCAGATGGTTTAGTACTTGCATGGAGAACAGGTAATGATGATGATCTGTAGAAAATGTTGCTGGCCATTCAATGGCTGCTATGGTTTCTTTTGGACAAAGTCCAACTTTATGGAAAAATGAGGATGAGGTGAAGAAACTAACTTTTTATTGCATTAATTGTGTATTATCTGCCTTTTTGAAAAACAAATGTAACTTACAAACGCCTTTGACTCTATAGTGAAACTCAAGAGTGCTACAAGTTATACACTTATGTAGGTAGAGTGAGGGATGAATGAACGCCAGCAGAGCTTACCTGGTGAGGCTTATGTGCTGGTATGACACTGTATGAATTATCTGAGATCTTACTTTTGAGTGAGTTGAGTAATACTTTAAAGGGCTGCAGCAGACCCGAAGCTGTGAATGTCACAGAATACCCTGGTATATACAATGAATACAGTGGTTAGTGAAGAGAATAACTGATAGTCTAAAATCCTCTCAGAGTAGTCTTTTCAGCCTATGAAAAAGGCAAGGTCTGCCTTGTCTGCAGTTTATTTTAAAAATATTTATGGAAGATGGTTAAAAAGCATATGTTGTTAGTGGGCTTAAGTTTCTGTGCAGAGATCTGTGCCTTCATTGGAAAATGGGGAGGAATCCTGTGAGAAATTACTGTAATATAGCACTGTTTTCCATGCAGAAGCTTATTTGAATTAAATGGGTACGAATGTTTACTGGTTTTTGTTTAGGTCATCTCTTTGTTCTGTCATTTATTTCTAGCTGCTTTACCAGAAGAGCTGTGTAAACTGAAAAAACTGGAAACACTACATTTGAATGGCAATCACTTGAGGCAGCTACCGGCTGCGTTTGGACAACTTTCGGCTCTCAAAACCCTGAGCCTTTCTGGAAACCAGCTTCGGACTGTGCCTACACAGCTCTGTGGTCTTCGCCACTTGGATGTGGTAGATCTTTCCAAGAACCAGATCCAAAATGTACCGGACACTGTGGGAGAATTGCAAGCTATTGAGCTCAATTTGAATCAGAATCAGGTCTGGTAACGGAGGTATTATGGGCACGTAGATTTAGGACATGGTTTATATTGGACTTAGTACATCCACAGAACATAAGATGAGACTATCAAAACTTTATAGCTAAAAGACATCTCCTGAACACAACAGAAATGAGAGATCATAACTAGAATTTGTGTACTGATACAGCCAACTGCCTTATTTGACTAACAAATCCTGAATTTAATCATACAAAAAATTATTTGAACAGTCCTTGAGTAGGAATCTGATAAACTGATGTGTAGGTTGCCTGTAATCATGGAAGTTAATCATCAATAAGTTATTTGGATTTTTTGACCATTATTATTGTTGCTTACATATTGTTGTTAAGTACTTACTGTAAATGTAGTTTATATTTACAACATGATAGTTGTTTCATATTAGTCTGAAACACAAATAACTGTAAGTAATCATGGGTCACTAACATTTTAATCCCATTTCTCTTTGTTTTTTCGTTTGTACCAGATTTCCCAGATCTCTGTGCAGATCTCCCACTGTCCACGCCTCAAAGTCTTGCGTTTAGAAGAAAACTGTCTAGAACTCAGTATGCTTCCTCAAAGTATCCTCAGTGATTCCCAGATCTCACTGCTTGCAGTAGAGGGTAACCTCTTTGAAATCAAGAAACTCAGAGAACTGGAAGGTTATGACAAGGTTTGTCTGTCTGTCTGTCTCTCTTTTTTTTTTTTAATGAAGCTTCTGCTGAAGTCCTTTGCGTACCTGCTCACAATACTAAGCTTTTATGCTGGTGAATAAAAGCAGAGTCTACTGGTATTGTCACTAATAATGGATTTTTAACTGACCTCTGAAAAGAATTTCAAGAGTTCTTCAATTACTAACTTTCTCATAACATTTAGAATCAGTGTTCTTTCATCAGCATCTTTTGAAGGACAGCTAATGATGACAGGTGTGTGGAGGAGTAAGTATTAACTTTGATGAGACAAAAATTAATGGATGCTTCCTATTATGCAGCATTCTTAAATGTTTAACATTAGTTCATCCATAACATTTGACATCTAACTGTTTAGCACAGTGAGGACTATTCTTTCTAGAGTATTAATCTGAATTACAGCAAGTGGCAGAAAACTTTTTGGTTTTCTTTTTTTTTTTTAAATTAAAACTCTAATGGTAGTGTCTGAGAAATGCAAATATGCTTTAGATGCAGAGTGCTTTTGAGTCTGAGAGCAGAAGCTTAGCTGCTTTCAATAGTGAATCTTGTATTAATTTCTGAATCTTAGATTTTTTTTTGTTTGTTTTCTTTGTAGTACATGGAACGATTTACAGCTACAAAGAAGAAGTTTGCATGATCATTATTCTGACCCTGTGTATTCCCAGTAAGAAGAGTCAGCAATTGAAGCACCTGCTTCACTGACTTAAACCAAGACTGATGAAGGAGATGATCAGAGTATTCCTCCTCTAGTAGTCTGTTAGGTCAGTTAAGGCCATATTGAATAAACTTGAACTAGAGAACATGGGTATTGAACTGATGAACCTGCCCAGGGGCCAGTTTTGATTTTTGTGCCACTATAGCTTTTAACACAGTACATGTTCTCCTTTGTCAGGGCTTGCTCTTTAATAGAGAACGGGAATGAGCGTTTCAAAGTTGCCAGTTCCGTTTTGTCAAGAAGCTGGCTGTTGATTTGCAAGAGGATTACTTCTCCTGGAAACATTTTTCCATGATAGCACATGGAAGTTCTACTACCAAAGCAGATCTGAAACATTGTCTGTCTTGCAGTAAAGCACTGTTCTACAGAGAACTTTTACAGATGAGGTTTTAGTTTATAATCTGTATAATTTGTTTATGAAGCACAAAAAGTTGTAGCTAAGTTAAGTATTTTATTAACTGCTTCCAGTAATGGTTTAAGCATCATTCATTCCTATTTTACTGTACAGGCTTTCTTTTCCCATAAGCAAGAATTGCACTACAGTCCACTTCTGCCTGAGCGGTATCAAATAAAAATAAGGTTCACCTTCCATGTCTTCAGTAAAAATGTGTATTGATGGAAAATATAGTATCCTTGCACTGACTCCTTGTGTACAGAGCAATGCTGAAGGTTTTAGTTGTTAACCTACTGCTGCTGCCTTATTACCAAAAGCACCTAGAAAGAGTTAATGTATGCAATTATGTAACTTATACTGAAAAGGAAAATGTACTTGTTTATTTTAGTAAATAATTTTCAAAAAATCAGTTCATTTGGTGTAACTGCTGCTGTTGTCACTTTAACAAGTAGTACTAAGCTATCACTGAAAGCCAGGCACTTGGTTCCGTCAGTAACTTCAACTGCTTTGAGAAAACAGAGAATTTATGTCAACACTTTGGTAGCAATTCAGTTAATATGTACTGCACACTCAAAATAGTGACACAAGAGCTGTACTAAGTACACTTCTTGGCAAGATAAGCATGGATGCATCTATTCCTAATGAGATGGTCTTACAAGTATGTCAACTACTGTGCTATACTTAAGCTTTCCTCTGTGAGACAAGAAAGGCATTTAGACAGCAAGCTCAAAGTAGATGGTGTAATCATCAAGTATATTCAGTGTCTTATGCCATCTGCAGTTAAAAAAAAATGAAATGAGCTCTATGCAAAATCTTTTTCCTCAACTTAATAACTAAAATTAAGATTAGCAATAAGTGGTTATTTTATAAGATGCTCAGAAGAGGTATCTAGTTCCCTGATTCTGTTGATGTCATATTTCAATTCTTACATAGTAATACCTATTATAAGAGTGTTTTAGGGAACATCAGCTCCTTATTCAAAGGATGGATGAGATCCATAATTGAACAGGGAACTAGATTTACTTAAGAACACCCATTCCAGGTGTTCCTTCATGGGAAAAAACAAAAAACCAAAAAAAAAAAAAAAAACAACCAAAAAAACCCCCCTATCTTCCTGTAAGAAGTAGGTGACAGCAGGCAATGTTTACTAGGCTACTTTGTTTTGCAAGACATAACTAGGGGAGTGCTTTAAGAACACAGCCTGTACATTACCATAATGCAAGGCCCTTAACTCCACAGGTTAAGACATGTAAAAATTCAGCAGCAAATAAGTTTTAATCCCTAGGCTTGTTTTAAGTTCAGGACCTTCCATTTGATACTTGTATCTCACTTGAAGTGTTAACACCACCCCACCCCCCCCCCCCCACCTTCAAAAGACTAGCCATGCAAGAGACATCCACAGAACAAAGCCCCTCAGTTAGCAGATTCCACCCTTGTACAAGAAAGGAGCAACTCTGGCACCTACAAAGGAGTGGTCCATCATCGACATGTATACACTTGGCAGTGCTGTACTGTGGTTTGTTTTGGTGGTTTTTTTTTTTCAAACTGGAAATATTCTGTGCTCAGACATGCTGCTTGTCTCAAGTTTAACATTTGTTTAGCAGGAGAGTAAGATTAGAAGATTTAAAAATTATTAAATTGGCATTACTACTAAAAATTATTACTGCTGTTGGAAGTATTTGAGATAGTAAGTCAACACTTCTCTTGTTTATGTATAGTTAGTACACTTATAAACCTTTCAATTACTCTGTTAGCCTCCTTTGCTACCTTGGAGTTATGACAGCTATCAAATTTTGTAAAGCAAGAGAGAAAACACCATGCAAAACACTGAACGGTGCCAGATTAGTCTTGGATTAGCCAAATTTAATTTAGAAATGAGGAAGAGTATTTCTGTATCAAGAAGGAAAAAAAGAGCTGACACTCATGTTTTAAGTCATAGCAATAAATAAGTTACTAAGTCACTGAGTAGAACACTGTTCTGTACATTTCAGCACTACACATAATTTATTGGTAGTTTTATATTGTGTGTTTCTCAGTTTTCCCTTCTGACAACACCCACTCTACAAGTCACACTATAAAACAACTTTATTTCCATATGCAATTATACTTGCAGCTTTTTAGTTCTGGAATTACCAAGATTAAAAAAAAAAGCTACCCTAGTTAACAGTATAAACCATTCGTGTATTTTGTGTCAGACTTATTTTACTTCCTCTCCAGTTTTCCGCTGCAGTAAGATACACTTTTCATCCATTTATACAATCAACATTTAGATAGTGTATTGCTGTTTCAAGAGCAGCAAAGGTGAATTAGCAACTCCCAAGTCACTGCCTTGTGTAAACAGCAAATTGTTTCACCACATAGCCTTCACACAGGAAAGAGTTCTGCAAGTTACTGCACAAGCAGCATGTGCTGCAGTTCATACTATAGCTACACCTGTGCTGAGAGGCTTAACTCTTCTTTCATCAAGAAGTAGGCTAGGTTAAATTTACCAACTACCATGGTTTAAGTGCACCTATGGGACGTGCTGCATGCTCACAATGGTTACATATGCAGGCTGTCCCTAATTTCTCCCCCCATCCCCCAGTTACTGGTAGAAATATACTAGGCAGCCCCACAGTAGTATGAGAAGTATTTCCAAGTACTTCCCAGATACGGTATTCTCTCCTACAGCTCAACACAATTTTATTTCCTCCTCACTAAGAGCATTCTGGGAATCTGAGGGTTGAGCATCAGAAAATACAATTTAAATTGCTTTGCAAGTGAAAGAATATCGGCAATACATTAGATCACTAGACTTGACCTATTGGACTAGGTGTTTGCTAGGCATCTGTTACTGATACTCGACTGAAGAGCTTTATTCTGCTTAGTTCCTTTATCATTCTGAAGTACAGTCCCATGTCAAATCGCAGTCTTTCAAAGAGACAGATATATTTAGTAGTTTGAAGTCTGGTGATGTTGATTATGCAGGGATGAAAGCTAGAGTGTTAAAAAAAAACCCAGATACTCCTCTCTTCTGAACCACACCCATTCCTTTAAGATTAGGCTTTCTCTGGAAAAAAAAAAATAGAAGGGAAACTTCCTAGTTGCATAGTAGCAACTAGTTCTGCCAAGTTTTTCAAGGACAGGAAACTAACCAAAGACAGTTCTAAGAGAAAATAGTTTTAAAACATATTCAGTTATAAAAAGTATGTATTTTTTTTGTGCACAATATATAGTTTAACAATCAAAAGCAGAAACTGTAAACCTTCATTCTTAATAGCATTCAGAAATACAAAGATGTACAAGTGCTGATTCCATCTCAGATATGGAAATTAAGCATCTATTCTACAGACAACAATAAAACAATCCAAGAAGCAGACTGTTGTTCACTAACATAAAGACACCAACCCCCTCATAGATTTGGCTCTTGCTGCATCAGAAAGTAGTATTGATATTTTGCTAATACTCAAGCTTAGAGTCTCAAATTATTTCTTTTTGTGGTATTCATTGCAATATTACAATTCTCATATACCAATCACAGCATTCCCTTAGCCAATGTGCTAATTTGTTATTAGAGCTCAGGGAAGTCAAGAACAGGGACTTGTAATGGCAAAGGAGAAAAGCATTCCAATATTTGGAACGTCCAGATGCTACAGAGCGGGTTTGCACTGCTGTAAGCAGAATAAGGTAACCGCTTAGCCTTCTGTTCCAGGAGACAATCATAACTGAGTAACATGCTTTGCCTTCACAACCAGCAGCAAACATTCCTTCAGTTAACCTGAAGTTTTAAGAATGAAGACACAAAAAGCATACAAATCCCTTTTGCCTTCCCATGCAAGTGGTTTTTAGAAACTTACTATGCAATATTCTTAAAAGTACTTCTTTGCTACTTGTGGTTTTAAAGCACATAGTCTTCATTACTAATGGGGTAGACAGTGAGCTTTTGAAGTTCATTAGCTTTCCATCAATTAGTGGAAGCCAGACAAAAGCCAATACACATTACTAACATATCCAGTCCTCTAAAACAGACTCTACCTTATTCACGTAAGACAGTTTACCACTGGCCTATTTATTACATGCAGCAGCTCCATCCTTTGGTCAGGTTTTTGGGGTTTTTTTTTTGGTTGTTGTTTGTGGTGTTTGTTGTTGGTTTTTTTTTTTTTCTTTAAATAGCAGGTTCTCCTGGGAGTGAACTGAGAGTATACCAGTAATACTGATTGTTTTTCTACTAAAAAGAAAACAAAGCATTGTCTTGTACTTCAGCAGATTAGTGTCATCTCTCTAGCCCTGGGATTCATTGTTAAAGGCTACAGGATACCTGTGGACTGTCCTTCCAAAAAAACCACCCAATAATGCTACTAGTTTTACTTATTCCTCCAATTGATTTGGTTTGAGGATTTTTGCCATCCAACACTGAGTATCACTGATTAGTCCAAAGCATTATTTACACCTTTTAAAAAAGTATAATATATTGCTGGGTGGAGTTAAAGTTACACAGGTCACTTGCAATTTACTTGCCAAAAAAAAATTAAAATAAAGAAATCCTAGGAATAAATCAGATTATATTACGGCAAAACCAATATGTTTTTCTTCATAGGAAGAGAGCTTTACCTCAACTGGTCAGAAACTCGTCTATTCTGCAACAGACCAGTAACATTTTAGTTGCAAGCAACTTGGATATGTAATATTTCCTACTGGCACTCGCAAAGTCTGCAATAATAAAAGCAATCAGGAATCTATTTAGAACTAGCAGACAGTTCTTAAATAGATACTGCTTCCTCCAGACTTATGACAAAGAAGCTTCATAATAAACTTCCATGTTTTCAGTAGTTTAAGAAGCTCCCCTAAAGTCACTGCTGAGAACAAACTGTGCACCAGATCTCAGTCATTATTTTGCACTTAAAAAAAGGCATAAACTGAACTCCAGTGAAGACTGGCCAAAATATAATCTGATACAGGATGCGAGACAGCTGCATGCTTTTCCACTCAGTTTCTTCCAGTTAAGATGCATTCAAACACTTAGAAGTTAACTTTTAGATGAGGGGCATAAATTTTTCCATCAAATAAATACTTAAACGAGATAGTTTTATTTTTTCTACTCACATGTGCATGGGGTTTAGATCAGGTATATATATACACAACAAATACCAGAACAATGAAGCATGATTTCCTAGTCATGGCCTCCAAACCACTGTCAATTTGCAGTACAGAAATGGAAACCTGTACACCTCTCCAGTTACCGTTACATTAAGGTTTGTGTGTTTAGGAAGTGTTTTAAAGCCCTCAACTCGCAAGTATTAAGTAGTGGGCCTCTCCAATTCTGTAATCCACAAACTGAACCCCAAACCAATCAAGGTTTGGACTGTAAAACTATAGTTAGATACTAGAGATACAAGTCAGACAATATTCAAAGTCCCTATTTTAGTGAAGACACTCAACTTCTGAGGTATTTCAAACAGTGCAAAGTGCCCTCTCCAACTTTCCACAACTGTGAATTCAGGTTACCCTGCCTGTTCAACTTCAGTAAAGGACTGTATTTTGGGTGCAAAGAAAAAAAAAAAAAAAAAAGACTGGGAGAGGGAATAAAACATGCAAGAAGATTCTTGAAGCTGTAACACTTAGTCCTGAGCAGTTTAAAGAAAGTGAAGGCAGATGAGTAGGAGGAAGTTAGGTTGGCTGCTTTCTTGGAGTAAAGGCCACATTTACATGAAGCAATAAAAAAAAATTAAGAGAAAATTAATCCCTATAGAAAGGGTACTGCTTCATTTTTCCCAGCCCCTCTTATTTCAGAATAGGAGAAGTTTCACAGATCCATGAATATGGTGGCTTGCAGCTGGAGAGATAGTGTCATTGAACAATGACAGCAGGCTTTAATTGTCAATTAGTTTCTTTGCTCTGATGTTGGCTTGCTCAATGCGTTCCCTGTTTGTATCGGCCTGAAAGAGAAAAATTCATAGGTCACTTGCAGACTTCATGCAAAACAATTCAAAAATTCAAACTGACATGAACTTCTGAACTGCAGGTATTATCATTGTGGTAGACAGAAGGTGAACAATTTATAAGCTGGAAGTTCCCCCCCCCCCCGCCTCCCGGCCCCGTAGCCAGATAATCATCTCCCTGTCAGTTTTGGCAGAAAGAGAATTAAGAGAAATTATTTTTAGTCTTTAGCCGACCCTCAAACATACAATAGCTTGCTTCAGCAAGTCAGAAAGAATACTAGCAGAACAAGGGGATAAAAATTCCCTCTGTCCAAGTGTTTAGATATCTTAAGGACCTCTACAGAGCAGCTTTGTTGCTATGGTCTAGAAGTAATAGTCAAAACTGGAAGTGACCTATGGGTATAAAATCAGAATTATTTTGCTTAGTGCAAATCCCTGGTTTTCATCCACATACCTAGTCCTAGTGTCATAATAGCACAGTATCTGTAAGAAAAGCACTTCATTTTGTAATTGTTTTACTATTATAAAGCATCACAAGTCTGCCACAGTATCTAGGCTGAACAAGCATCAAAATACAGTTTTACTGAAAGGTGTCATAAGGAGCTTCAAAGTAATTCCCTATCCAGCCTGCAGTAGGGAAAAAGCAGGAGGGGTATTAAGCACAAAACTAGCCTTTGCCCTCACCATGAGGGGTGGAACTCCTGAGCAGTGCTACTTGTGCCTAGTATTAGCCATTTTACACCTTCATACTGCAGCTGGGTGGGAAGGGCTGGCAGTTCAAGCCCTTCCTTCCTGTTCTTTCCCTCCTGTCCTTCAGGTTGAGGGCTGGGGAGAGGCAGGAATCTAATACAGAAAAGTGAGAATCTAACCTGTTAATACCACTTTGGGAACACATGGATCTAGCTACCAGATCTTCTTCTAAGAAAAAGCCAGTAGTACAAGCTTTTATTAGGGGTTTATTCAGACTAGGAGTCCTGCATAACACTGCAGGCTACCAAAAGTCATCCAGTCAAGCCTATAAAAATTCCAACTCACCTGGGAAATATAACTTAAAAAAAAAAATAAAAGCATCACCTCTATATTGAAGTTAAGTTTAACACTGCTCTTTATTTTTTTTATATGACACTGTCCTTTGGAGATTTACCCTTAACATTTTCATTTGGTTTCTACACTGTTATTGAGATTTAAAAAGTCATCAGCAGAAAATGATTAATTTAAATATCCAGAGACAGGCTGCCAGTCTCAAAGTCAGGAATTGCACTTTCATTTTAACTGCTGTTTTGTAAAGCAATTCTAACTTGTTTACGTCATATCTTAATAGTTAGTAAGACTCAATCAGCAAGATATATTCAGACCACTAAAATGAAACAGCATCGGGCCAAAACAGGTGCTTGAAACTACCAGAAACACTACTGCTAAAAACCATAATTCCCACTTGCAGTTAATGCAACCAGCAATTTTCAGTTCACTTTGTAAGTCGTAAGAATTTCACATCTCACTTTAAAGTCTTAGATTAAGTTTTCTAGTGTTCTTTGAAATGTTTTACTTCTTTTACTTGATAATCACCTCTGACCAATCACACCTCTCAGGGAACAGTGAAAGACAATTAAGATATCCTCCGTAAGATCATGTTGATCGGCCTTATTAATACCACAACCCTAAATTACTAGACAAAACTGAGATGCTGACAGGCACAACCAGCATTTACGTCAGATTAGCTCTGTATATTTAAGAAAATTCTATTCCCCTTGCTTTTAACCCTAAAGGGCATTTCAGTGATATATTTAACTTCTTATTTTGTCTTAATTCTATAATTTTACAGCAATTGGTGTTCACTTCTGCTTTTTAAAATCTTTAAAATACACTATTCATTAAAGCTTTGATTTCCTTAACCAGGAGGCCTTGTAAGAGAACTTCTATTCATTTCAGAATATTGGGATTTCTAAAATATGACTAACTTCCTCATAAGTTGCCCTTTGAAAGAAACCCCCAAAAACATTTATATACATTTAGTCTCTTTGGGCAAGTTAATCTTTAAAGCAATAAATTTTTTTTTTTAATTATTTTTTTTTTAAAAAGAGAGATGTTACTGGCTATGACTAACTTCACATGCAAATCGGGGCAGACTATGTCCCTCTGCACCTGCGAGACCTATCATTCCAAAGTCTCCGCAGCCCCAACATTAACCTGTCTGAGACAATTAGGGCAATGAATTACCTGTGTTTTATTTTATGTTCAGTTATTATAGTGGCCTTTTAGGAATTCCAGAAGAATCTTGCTATTGTTAAAAATACTTATTCCCTACCACATACAAGATGCCCTGCAAGCAACAATCCCCCAGTTATACCTCCAAGAAACGTTTGCCCTTTTGATCCAATCAAGTTTAGCTGCTTTCAGAGTAAGCAGCAACCTTTGCTGATTTTTAGATTTCCTGACACACTGAAGCATTGGAATTTTCAGCTACATACCCAGACAAAGATATCTCTTCTTCAAATTGCTGTAATCTAGAGGATGGTATAATCTCTATCTATATTTACTGCAAATACAGGTAGATATGACAGTGAGCTGATTCCTTACAACTTGCCAGTAATAGAGAACACCTTTGACACTTACCTTTACATTTATCCGGTCTATTTGTTTGTTCTGGGCATCAATCTCATTGCCCATATCCAAAGCCATGTTTTTCAAATTCCCAAGAATGTTTCCCACTTGAGCAAGATTTTCATCCATTTCATCTTCTCTGGCATCATTTGTTATCCTGTTCAAATAATTAAATTAAGACAATGTTTCCAAGAATCAAGAACTTGCTTTTCCCTACCCTAAATTTACTTTAATAGAAAGCGTTTGTTGCACTGTTATCTGACAGGCAGTGTATTCCAGCCAAGGTATGTTTTTCCCCTTTTAAAACCCCATGTACTCCAAGCAAGCAGCCCACAAAAAAGTGCTAACCTAGCAGCTATTACAAAAATAGCCTTAGAATTTAAAATAACAGCTACCAAAGGAAGTTCAAGATACGAATTTGCCTCAAATATACTTAGTGACAATAGGAGTCCTTGATATTTTTAACAGTCCCCTCTGTAACTGAGCACTAAGCTTTATATTCCTCACACCCAAAACCAGACTGATAATACTACCACTATGAAAAAAAAGAAAGTGTAAGACGAACACTACAATACTGAAAGTGTAGGTGTCTGCCATTTCCTCTCCAAGAAGTAACAGTTCCTCCAAGCAGTAGTAAAAAGCTTGCTAATTAGCAACTTCAGCTAAATTGCATCTGAAAGAAGTTGACAACCGGTAACCTAGGATTTCTGCATTTGAGATTGAGAAATATGAAGAAGCAAACCTTGTAATATATCCACCACTTGGTCCTCCAGAAGTCTGGGGCTGCTGCTGATTCATACTTCTTGGTTGCATGGATATCACATGATCTGCTGAGTTCTCTGTTCCATCTCCCCATGTTGCTCTGTATGCCTTGCTAGCCTCGAAATTCTTCGTCCTACTCCATAGAAGTAAGAAATCTGAACTGCTATATCAGAAATATGACTTTCTGACTGAAGTTCTGTACTAATCTAGGATTTTCAGAAACATTTCTCTTGTGTCTGAAATATTAGATTTTGTACAGATAAAGCCTTGTCTATACAACAGAATTTCTTACATTGGGATAATACAAACATAATTGAGTTACTCTAGGGACAGTTGATCAATTTGGTCTTAAGTTTTAACACAAGTAGAGTAATTTTCTTAAAGTAATACACTTTACCAGAAGACTGGAAGCTTATGACAGTAACAGGAAAGCTTACACTGTCAAAAGATAAAGTTGCACTTACAACAGGAGCTAGTCTAAAGTTAGGATTAGTTGCACTTCAGGGAAGAAATAAGGATGAAGGAAAAAACCCATGAAATATAAGTAGCTATGCTACACAAGAAAACCATTAATGTCTACTAGTTTTATTGAGTCTTTTCTGTTGCCAAGTCTTTCTTCCTAAGGTTAATGTTTCTCAAGTTAATTTTAATAATGAAATAACAATAATCATGTTTAAACAGCTTCTTCATTCTGCAATTCAACTGTACGAACTCCATTAGAGCAACAATCTAACTTACCATTACATTTCTATTACAAAATTCAGAAGAGAAAAAAAATTAAAGAAGGCAGACTGACATGAAGCAATTTCAAGAATCACATACCTACAAAAGAGGGGAAGAAAATATAAAAAAAAGAAAAAAATAACTGATCTAAATTGAGGTCAGTTCTCATGAACCCTAAAGAACATTGAGAAGAATATTCTCATGTTCATCTTGTTTGCTGGCATTTTCAGGTCTAAGATAGATAATCCAGACTCCATTGCCACTTTTCAGCTTTGTTAAAAGCCTGTGAAGGGTAATCTGTAGTGTCTTTCATTACATCTAACTTTACAATTGCAGGCAATAAGTTTCTATATCTATAGTGCCTTTCAGTAGCCCAGATGTTTCACATTTGAAGAGGTGTGAAATTAGCTTTAATGAAGAAATATTCCCCTCATTCTTCTAGCATTTATGTAACCAAAATGGGAAATTATATTTTGTAGGTCAGATCCTATGAAAAGTAATCTAGTATGAATACATCAGAGGGAAGAAAAACAATAATTTCTTACTTCAGAATGGAACTGTTGCACCCAATAGAACCCTAAAAAACACCCTGAACTAGTCAATTCTAGCTCCTTGTGCATACACAGGCTTAAATATCGCTTTAGGTTTACTGCAACTAGATTAAGCATTGTATTCTAATCTCATTCATACTAAAGCCACAACAGCAGGAGAGCTTTGTATGCTTGGCTTCTAGATTAGCAAAGTCTAAGGTGCCTGAGGTAACTGTGAGGAACTTACTGAACAAAACCAAGTGGCCTGAAAACTACTTGCACATCTGAAGTGGACAGCTAGAAACAGAATTGTTGCTCCAACTAAGCACAGTTAAGAACAAAGCTTCTCATAATCTACTTTTTTTTTTAAGAGCTGTTCTTCAAATTACTATACATTCACTTTTCTCATGTTTAATTTCCGTAAGAGTAAGGCAATTTATACAGCCTGTCACACCAGCAAGGGCTCAAGCAGTTGTTCAACATTTCCACAGCTAATATACTCTATAGCAATTGACAGTTCCTGTTCACATCAGTATTACAATACATCACAGTCACAAGGAGACCTGCATGCAGACATCATGCACGTGCAAGCACAAATGCAACAGAAGCATCACTTCAGACAGCTGGTTAAAGGTACATCTGCACTAATAAGACTGACCTTGTCCTAAAATCCGCCTTCACCAGTTAAGTGAATACAGCTTCTTATCCTAGTCTTCATTTTTAGAAAGCAAGCATCAGTGTTAGGAGAGAATGGAGAAGAAAGAATAGTAAAGACCAGCAAACAGGTAAGTTGTTATTAGTACATAGATTATATTAGAGCACTGCCAGTATTTTGTGTTTTCACCAAATTTTTTATAAATAATCTAAGCCGAGAAGAAATAAGAAAAGCAATATTTGTTTCAGCAAGTGTTCTTATTTAGCTTTATTAAAAAAAAAACGAAAAGCTTTGAAGATAACTGGTTCACAAATAACTGACAGAAAAAGTGATGTATCCATAGATACATGAAAGGCATTCACAGTTTCTTCTTCTTCATTGCCCTCTACTTATGTAGTAGATTTTTTCACATTACTGCCCATTTTCACACACAACTCAATTTCTTTATTGTTAACTGTGTATTTGGAGTGCCACAAGAGTTCACAAATTCTGAGCTTGCTTAGTGTCAATAAGCTGCTTAGCTTTGGTGAAATAAGACTGTCAAGGGCAGAAAACAAAGACCGAGTGTGTTAAAATGTTCAAAGTCCATCAAACTTGACGAAACACCTATCCAGAGGTAAGGCCAGAACTATTTGCCTTTTCAAGATACTAAAGCTCTAAGACTTTCAGCCTTTGAAGCTACATTCTTATCCATCCTAAATGATCCTCAAAGTATTACTCTTTTGGACAAGCAGACTCAGCCACTTCAAGGAATTTTAACCTAAATTTCTGCTACCTCTCAATTGAATAAGGGGTTTTTTGCTCATGCTAAAGAGCTAAAAATGAATAAACACACACACTATTCACTCCAGTGGTTACACTCTTAAAATAAAACTTATTTCTCTTTCACTTGGAAGAACTAAGATCACATTCAATTCATACAAGTCAATTTGATACTTTGATGCTTAAAAATAAAGCTAGCACATCTTCAAAAAATAAATATTGTTTTCCTTATAGTATTGATTTCTTATCATTGTTTAGATTCATCAGGTGTTTAGAAGTACAAATCCGGTGCCATACAAAAGATCAAATTACTCTTAACTGACTTAGATATAGTAGCCATAACATTGATGTTATAAAAGTACTGTGATGTAGGTCTGCAAGAATTTACACAGTCACTGGTGAAGATTAAAGCCTTAATATCAATGTCCGTTCTCCTACTCTCTTCCTCCCTAAAGCACGAACTTTTTTAAAATGCCTGAAGAACCAATATTACTTTCCTTCTCCAAACCAGAAGATCTCTTGCTTTTAAGTTAGTACAAAAGTACTTGGGGGG
The DNA here is from genome assembly GCF_036417535.1 of Chlamydotis macqueenii. Classification (NCBI taxonomy): domain Eukaryota; kingdom Metazoa; phylum Chordata; class Aves; order Otidiformes; family Otididae; genus Chlamydotis; species Chlamydotis macqueenii. Next base: position 40,972,787 of record NC_141560.1, read on the forward strand.
GGGGGGGGGGTGTGGAAATTTGAATTTAATTTCTAACAGATAGGCACTTACATACAGGTATTTGCAGCCCAATTTGGTCTCATCTGTATGGACACTGATAGTATTCTACTAAATAAGATTTATGGAGATTAGGGCACAATTGTGCAGCATGCTACACAGCAACTGTATTTGCAGTGAAAGGGACACAACATATGGTTAGATGCAAGTAAGCTTTATCAACTCACACAATTTTAAAAGGGTGCACCTCTACAAACAAAAACAGTTGGCTTTCCTATAGAGTCAGCATTTTTTAAATGAGATCTTTTATTAGAGACCATTTCCCAGTACAGTAGCTACTGGGAATATTCTAGAACTTCAGACCCAAGTACCAATTCAATTTAACTGACCTGTTACAAGGACAGACACAGAGCCCACAACATTTGTTGAGCTCTGTTAGTGTCTTCTCAGCTTCTCTCATATCCTTATTTATCTGGTCCATGCCTTCTTCTATGCGATTTAGTTGTTCTAGAAGAGAAACAAGTAATTTGAATAAACATTGATGGGGAGAAGGTGGAGGTGAGATATTAACATTTCTTTCAAGTAGGAACTTAGAAGTTTCAATTCTATCTTTATATCAAGACTAATGCCTTTTTTCTTTCCTGCCTGCTGGGATTTTTTTTTTTCCCTAAACTATTTTTAAGAAAAATACTAAGTGATAAGTTTCGTTTACATTACTATTGTCGCTGTCCTTAGAGCACCACTTGCTGCTTGAGGAATAAATGCAGTTACATTCATGCTATGGTGGAAAGGAACAGCTTCTGTAGCAGAGGCTGTTTTGTAACTAACACAGTCTCTCAACTGCTTTAAAACCTCTTTTAAATACTACAAACACATGGGAATAACCAACTAGCAAATCTCACTTTCATATAAGTAGTCTTTAGTAAGCCTTTTGTTTCAGCAACAGCTCTTGAATGATTATCTTCTTTCTCACAGTAATAAAATTGATTTTTAGTGTTAGGAAGAACTCACCTCCTTGTTCATCCAGCATGGTGATAGTTTTGATGCCGACATCCTGGGACTGCAGGAAGAAATTTATTTGCAGATATAAAACCAGATTTCAATACAGCAGTGCAAAATCAGAAGGTCTCTACAGTAAACTTGATAACCCAAGCAAGTTCATAATAAAACACTCTGCTAGGAGTGACTTCTGTAATAAAGCTATGTTAAGCTGACAATAATCTCACCTGTTACACTACCTCAATTACTGGGGTTTTTGTGAGATTTTTTTTCACATTACAACAAGATAATAAAATTTACTGTAATACTCAGATTGAACTATGACAACATCAAGCTAGAAAAGTAAACCTAGTTGTGCCTTGTTTTGAGAAGTAGCACTTAATTCCTTCTTTATCCCTACATTCTTCAATAGGGCTGAAAAGGCCTTTAGTCTTAGAAGCCAGAAAAAAGGAAAGCAAAACAAAGTCTGCAAAACCACTCTTGAGAATTCAGCAGAAGAGATTAGGAAGAGAATAGCGTATCACTAGTCTTCGAACCAAGCAAAATAAATCAGCAGTGAGGAATATACCACAGTACAGCTCTTAGTTGGCTTATTGAATCTAGCATGCAAGTCGCACCCATGTTTTACTGTAAACTGGCAGCATAGAACTATCTATGGTAAGAGTTATTTTAGCTTTATGATACCAAGAGAAGTTATGTTGGTTCATTACATGTTCTTAACATTCGTGTTTGAAGGATATTCATTAGGCTATTCTGATTCAAATGCCTAATAACAGTAGCATCTTCAGTTCCACAGCAGGCTGGTAACATCTGAACAGTGAATATAGGCTCTAAAGCAGTAGTAACAAAACACTTTATTAATTAGATTATTTTTTAGTGTTCTCACGCTGACAATAAATTGTCTCAAGTCTTCAGCAATAATTCCCATTTGTCTATGGGATATCCAAATACTAGCAAAACTGTCTTGCTGAACTAGTTAGGCTTTGTTAAGTCTACCAGAGCTGACTATCAGCCATCTTATCTTACTCCCTACTAACAGGATGCTCTATATTTTTGAAATTACAGTATCAAAAGTAAGCTTTCAGTCATTTTTACATTGGGGCATGCAAGCTGTAACAATGTAGAGGAACAGAATCCTAACACAGCATCACCTAGATAAACACAAAGTAAAATTTAATTTGTTTCAAGTCATGTACAAGGGTGTTAAGAGCTTAATCATCATACTTTGCTATCTTTAAAATTAAAATTGATGAACAGATTGTAAAACAGTGAATGTAGAGCTACTTCTGTTTAGAACCAAAAGCAGTCCTACCCCCTACTACCCCATCCAACTGAGCTCTACCCTCCTCCTCAAAGCAAGACATTTTCACATTGTTCACAGGTAAAGTGAACTTAAAGACAAATTGATGATGTTATGAGAAGCAGGTTATGAGAAGCAGGTGATGCAGCAGCCAAGGCCATAACTGACCATCATAGAAGACTTCTTATAACTGGTCTGTAGCATTTGGAGATTAGGACATTTTGCTTAAGAGGAAAACAGCTAAAACAGCTTCTGTGATCTGACTTTATGTAACATGAAAAACAGGAGGTTTAAGTCATTCCAACACTACTACTGAACTAAAGCAGCAACTTCTAATTACGAAGTGTCTCTCAAAAAAAAAAAAAAGTCTGAGAAAGACAAAAAGTGATTAAGATCACTTTGTGAAAGCTAACATGCTGCTTCTTATACTTGAATTAATAAATCCCCAGGGAATTCAAAAGCTTCTCCTTACCTCAATGGCCAAGCCAAGAATCCTCCTTGTGCTTTCCAAAGACTAGAAAGAGAATTTTAAAATAATGAGGGCGTTAACAGTATATATATCAGTGCCTGAAAGTCATCTTTACCAGTTGATTACAGTCAGACAACTAGTATATAAAGGTTCATCAACCTGTCTATACATAATAGAGGCTACAACACAAGTCATCGTGGCAGCATACTGGAGGTTTTTTTTTCCAGCAGCTAGTAAATTCTTGCTTTTTCAGTACTTGCTAGTACTTTGCTTATCCCATGGGAAAGTCATTACAAAAGGAAAAATATGCAAATGCATTTTTGTTAAATAAAAAAAGTCATGAAGTATCAACATGATTAAGAATAGTGTAGGTACCTAGCCTGTATTATCTCAGTAATCAGGACCAGGTGGTCAGTCAGGCAGTAGGTGGCTTTACAATTCAGAAATTTAGATTTATTCTTACTTTTAGGAGTAGTCTTTACTCCAGCATTTACCAAGTACAGTGAGAGTATGAAACATTCAGCTACACCCTTGCAGAAACACTACCCTAGACTATCTTTATTTTAAAAGATACTGTAATCCTAGATGGCTTCCTATAATATTTACCTCATCAGTGACCTGGTTGGCCCTCAGCTGAATTTCTTCAGGTGATAGTTCAGCCATGATGAGGAACTACTACTTGTAAGTAATCACGTTAAAGAGAATCTTCCCCCTGTAATAAGAGATACCAGTTAAGTGTCAGAATTATCCTTTTATCAGTATTATGAGCTGAAACTAGAAGACAGTTTAATGAATGAAAGCCTACACATTTCATTCTGCATAGTGCAACACCTGGTTTGAAGCAGAAGGCACTAAAAGAATTACTTAGCTGATATGACATAGTTAAGAGAAATGCAGGAACAATAAGTATGTGAAATTGTTTCCTTTCCAAGACTTGGCTTCCTAAACATTTTTGGAAAATTTTATCTATTGTTAGTTTAAGGTAAAAATCAGGAAATGAAGTCTAAAATAAAAAGCTTCTCCATGTTGGAAAAGCATATTGGTTTACCCAGTAATCCATAAAGAAATTAAGTCATTTAAGTTACTAGCATAAGCTTTAAGTGTTCTTCCCCTTCCTTTTGAAGAATTTCAACAGTGAGAAGAAGGGGAAACACTTTCACAGGCCAAGCACCACCTAAAATGAGTCCAGTAACACTCTAGGAAAAGTTGTTCTTGGGGCATGGCAAATCCCTCAAATACAAAAGGATCTGCAAAAGTTTTAAGTGCTATGTCTGCAACTCTAGCAAAGATTTTCAAATCCACCTTTCTCCTAATAGAGACAGGATCAAGGTCTTACTAAATTAAGTCCCAACACACCATGATTTAACTTTTGCTATAACCAGGAGATGTTTTCTTTGCCTGAAGAGACAAGAGGAAAAAGCAAGCCCATCAATAAGTGTACTCTTACCAGAGTCAAGTTCTTCAGAGCTAAGAATCTGCATTTTTGTTGGAGGAATGCTAATAAAGCCAGCACTCATAGCAAGGGGAAAATGGAGCTCCCAGGCCATGCAAGAATTTAATGAGATACCACATAAACTGTGTAAGAGGATTTTTGAAAATGAATTTGCTCCTTAACTTTAGATTATTAGTCCTTGCTCTTTCACATAAGTAGCTTCCAATTAAGTTTGTGTCATCCATTGAGACCACTCCAAACATCCTGTTTGGCTAACAGAACTATGTTCCATTTTTTCCTACAAGGTCAATATTTTAGAAGGCATAGCATTAGTAACTGCTCCTAGAACAGCAAATTCAGCTGTCAGCTAGAGACCAGATGCTGTTCACAGCTCTTTGCAGGAAGTGGGCATACCTCAGCAGCTGAACTGAAATCAAGACACCTAATCCCTTACAGCTGAAGTACTTCAGCATTTAGAGAATACTTTTGTAGGTCTGTTCTTTAGCACCTAACATACCTCTTCAGCCTAAAACTATGGTTCTGGGAGGTTTTTCTAAGTAGCTGTCAACACAGGTTAGTTTTTACTGTAATTTTGAAAATCAGACACTCACACAAGGCCTCTAATAGCTCACTTTGCAGTAGTCCAGCTTGACTGCATAATCAGTGACTTATCTTTTCATTCACAGGCTTTCATGAAGTTAACTGAGGGCAGCTCAGTCCCAACTTGGAATTCAGAAGAAAGGACCTATTTTCACTGAATTAGATTAAGCACAGGAAAATTACATCAAGCTGGTTATTTGGGTGAAGATCTCACATTTAGTTAATATTCAGAAACAGGGTGAAATTTCAATTATGTAGTTGCACTGAAAAAACAACATCTGGATTACTGTAATTGTTGCAGGCTTGGCCTTTACCTATTTTGGGTGCCACACAGGCAGGTACTTCTGCAGCCTGGAGACATAAAATATGTCTCATCTTGGACAGCAAAAGGGATATCATATCCACACGCTGTGAATACAACCACTTCCTAAGAATCCCATTGTAAGTGCAGAACAGGGCCAGAAGTGCAGCTGTATTCCCAGAGCGACCTGAAGATTTATTTTTCAGCAGCCCTGCTTCCCTTTGCAGCTGTGGGTTCAGGCTACTCAGGAGTTCACATACCAGCATAAGCACAACTGCAGGCCATGCGATGTAACCCTAGCTCAGAAGCTGTATTTCAGTTACCCAAGAGCCATACTGCAGCCAACACTACACAATACAGTAACAGTTTCTCTGCTTCTGAGGCAACAGCATTTGTTTATAAAAATAAGTCTTCAATGGGTAATTAAACTTTTAACATCTTTGAACAGATGTTTGCAGCTACATTATGCTACTACCTTTGTGTCAGAAAAGCACTGAAAATCCAAAGAAAGAGGGTATACTTTATGAGGCCAGATATCAAGTTTTGGTGTTTTGGTTTTTTTTTTTATTTTTTTTTTTATTTCAGTAATGCCAAAATGTTATCTAGTGCTACTATAACCACAAGTACTTACTACTGTCCTATTTGTCCTAGCTCACTAAGGAACTAGCAATTCAATATTTGGCACAAAAGTTAGTAGTAACACACTAAACCAGAACATGTCTAAAGTTGCGTCTGACAACAGACAATGGCTTGAAAACACAAGCCCTTGCCACTGAATCTACCAGTTCTAATAGCTGACAAACAGCTTCCTGAACAGCTCTGCTGACAGACAGCAAAAAGTTATATGGAAACTCATAGCATTCCTCCCACATGGCATTTGGTCTTGAAAGTGTTTGAGTTGATCTAACACTGAAGAAATCCAGCTGAAAGATATGAAGGAAAAAACCCACACTTCTACATAGCACGTGTTCATGATACAGAGCCAAAAAAGTTACTTCCAGGATTCCTCAAAGCTGAGGAATGCATATGCTTATCTTCTGGTGTTTACACTTGGACACTTGTAGTGTTTTGCCTCTTGTGAGAGAAAAAACAATCTGAAGTGAGAGTTCATATGCTCAATTTACAGTTGCTAGGATAACTCACCTATGTGGGAGGAAAACTACTCAGAACACTTGGTTAAGAAACAAAATTCTGACAATCTTCTACCACAGATAACAGGGTATAGCTCCTGCTGGTCTTATGTCATGAAAACAGTGATAGAACCTTTCCTTCTCTAGACTTCCCAGCAAGCTTATCCACCTTCACTTTTCAGCCATTGCCATTAGAGCTACATTAAAAGACAGCATTTCCTTCTTAAGACAGGTTTTGCATTGGTTTCATTATAACATCTGTTTAAAGCTGAATATCCAAAATTGATGCATTAGACTTCAAAAAGCCATAGTTTTATTCCTGTTAGTTTGTACAACTGAGTTGGCCAGCATTGGTTTTGTAATCACACACACACACAACCTGCACAGTAGCTCTACAGAGGAAGTTAGTGCCATGAGGCAGAATAGAGACATCCCATAAGCAATAACAAAAAGACTTCTCACCACACAGTAGTTTATAACATCCGAAAAAGCACACAGGAGCAACTGAGAAGAAACTAAACATTTCCAGAAAAATCCTGCTTCCAAAGATGGAGATACATGCTTGATAGCTGCACATCTAATTGGAATAGCTTGAACATAGCAGGTGCCTTTATAGCAAGATATCTCTAAAGAAGAACTTAGAACACCCAAGATGAGGCCAAGATATTCATTCCCCCATCTTTCTGCCCAGGAATCATAGCACTCATTGAGATATCCAGCTTTTAAGTTAATGGTATATGACAAAATGATTTCATATGCAAGACGTTAAGATTCCTCATTAAAAACAAAATATTCAGGTAGAAAATACTTGATATAGCTAAAGTGTTCCTGGCATGTATTTTTATTACAATGTAAGATTTGCTAAGACAAGCTTTTGTTTGTTTTTAATATCAATACTCACTGCCCATTTTCTTTGCTTTCCCTCTCCTACCAATTTTAAAATCCTAGCCACAAAGTAACCAAAGGAAAAGACAGCCTACAAAGAGACTTAATTATATTATAACAATATTCTGCTATTTTAGTTTATTTTCTCTCTAGAGTGGTAAGTTTTAAACAAGAAACTAATGTGTCTAAATACAAAGTAGAACTCCTTTAAAGAAGGATGTAGTGTCAACTGTATTCACTTTTTGTTATCAAAAAATACTTTGGAGTATTTAGTCAGTTACCAGACTGCAAGGATTAAAGTTAAACACATTTCAGCATAACTCCCCCTCTACCCCTTGCATAGGAAAATCTGGCACCTACAAGCTATGCAGAACTAAGTTTGTTACAAAACCACATTTTCTTTAAGTAATGGGCCTCATTAAACTTTTTATACTAGGAAACTTAGAAGACTACAAGACATTCATCAGCCTAACTGTCACTATCTTATAAAAAGAAGATTCATCAATAAACGAGAGCAGCAAGGAAATAAACACAAGGTCTGCAAAGCGTAATAATCTGTCTTTTCTGCCATGTTTTATTTTGGTGATTGTGGGGGCAGAAAAAGTTCTTTGAAATCCCAATTCCAACTACAAGCTTTAGATAAGATGTTATCCCTTCACAAGACTATTCGTATTGTGCTAAGCCATCCTACAAGCTCACTATTATAATACATATTAAAATTAGGCTATTATGGTCCAAGCCCATGGATTAGACTTAAGTTACTTCTGCTCCTTGAAGAAGAGGAACAATGAGGTAAGGGAAATAAATTTATGTCTACACAGACTTTTTTCCATTTACTATGCATTTAGTCACGGCTCCAAAACTGAAAAACCTTGAATTCACTCTCCTATGTGAAGTTGTTAGGCTGGAAAAGGATGAGGAAAAGACACAGCAAAGCTGATTTTACAGAACTTTTTAAAACCTTAAGGTATTTCCAGGAAAAGAATGAAGGACATAATAGGTACTTTTGCTAGACCCATTCAAAGCATCATTGGCTTAGAGCTCTTCATGGGGTTAATCAACGCACCCATACAGTAGACAAAGCGTTTTAGTAGGTTCTTTGCCTAACTTGAAAAAACTGGAAGGCACACAGATTGACATGAACGATGGTTATGTCTATATAGCAGTAGGGTGATCCTGTAAGAGCACAGTGCGAATTTTCATTTGGGGAAAGTGCTGCTTACATTAACACATTTTGGGTGGATCAGCCACAAGTATTTAAACAGAATTCTGCCCCAACCCCAGCTACTGAATTGAGAGCTAACATCTGCCAAGCCACAGCTTTCATAAGACTGAGTGTAATAGGAACAAATTCAGTGTTAGCAATAACCATAGTGACCTACTGTCTGCACGCAGAAGTCTCAAAGTTTAAATTGTCTGCTTGTGATCAGAAAGCTAAGACACTGTCACTTTATCCAACAGCAGCTCTCTGACTGGGATTCCCTGACAATAAGCACATTAGAAGTTCTGGAGAAAAAAATAAAGCATTTGAATTGACCTCAAGATCAAAGTACTGTTTTGCGCAGCCAGCAACAATGAAGTCGTCTTTGCCACCTGTCTTCCCTGAGCATATGCTGAAAAATAAACAGGAAATCTTTGTTATCTCTGTCATTGTTCTAAGATACTCTTCTGCACCACTAAGAGTTTTTCTTACAAATGTTTTCTTCTTCATTCAGAACTACTTGTAAACTTGATGCCAGCTATTTATGCCAACACTCGGTTTCCAATGTAAACAAGTTTCAAAAGCCTTTACAACCGTGAGGCTGCATAGCCTTTTCAAGGGTTTTTCAATACCAATAATCTTCTGAGGCTTATAAGACACTTCCAAGGTAACAAAAGCTATAGTAGGCAATTTACATGCTGTCTGAATAAGCTTTTCTTCAGCACTAGCTGAGAAGCAATTCTAAGGCTTATTATCTCAAGAAAAAAAAAATTTACTTCCTTGTTTTACGACAGTCACCACACATTCAGGCTGTGCTATCCAGAGCACTCAAAAACCCTTTAAGAATTTTTTTGCCTTACCGATCTTCGCGATTTTAAACCAACCACAGGGCTTAATACTTTAAGTGACTGCTCAACTGCAATTGCAGAGTCCACACCTGGAAAGGACCGTATGCAGGGAGAGGCTGTCAAAAGTGACAAGCTTTCTTAAACCAGACAGGCCTACTTGCACCAAACCAACAAATTGTTCTGCTTGCTTGCACTTTCACAAATCCACCTTGAAAAGTCATAATTTTTGTCCTGCATCTCTGGCTGACATGCAGCAGTTTTGTGCCTCTGACAGACAAAATCTGCCAGAAATTTGTCATACATCCATCATATTTACTAAATATAAATAAATTCCTTACCATCTAGGGGTCCTCAATTTGAGCTTAGACCCTTCTCTATCATGTTATGCTTCTAATCAACATCACAAACTGTTCTTCCTCCTTCACTGATTAACTCAGGACTAGAAATTAAGCACAAACATTTCCTCCCCCCCCCCGTTATTTCAATAACAACACACAGCAGGTTGTGTCTTGCTGCTCAGTTCCATAAACGGAGAATAAGTTAAGAGGTCCACAATTTTCTTGTGAGTAGGAAGTCAAGTAAGAGAGGAAGAAACCAGCATAATACTTTTGGCCGTGGAAGACAATAACTGTGAGAGCTGAAAGTTGGTATAAGATTATCTCTTCAATGCCAAAACCATAAGGTTTATGAAGTTTGCCTTCTAGAATAATTTCTCTCTCTCTCTCAAAAGAGCTATTTCCAAGCTGTGAATGAAAACCACAACTCCTACAAAGTGTTCTAGCAAGACTTCATGCTTATGTCCTCATGTTGTTTTCCCCTTCAAAAACTAGTGAAAGTTTTCGTCAGTTAGGGACTAAAGGTAACAGAGTTGAGTGGAAAATTTTCACACATGTATGTCCAAGCTGCTTATTTTTATAAAGGCATGATACGAAAGAATCCTTTCTGTTTCCAAATAACTATATTTGACTACCTGCTCATTTCAAATAAATTCAAAAGTAATACTGGTACTTTATCCTTTTACCATAATCCAGTAGTAAGAACATCAAACCTTAAAATCCTACAATTCCCAGTTAATTAGTTCTTTCCTTGGATGTTTCATATACATACCAGGGAAGAAAATTTTAAACAACAGCTACTAAACAATACATCTAAAAGTATGATTGATAAATGCAGCTTATTACCCTTTTCTACCCTTCTGGGTAATCTTACCACAAAGGTAGGAACTAGGAGATGACACAACCCTGCTGTTGAAGCAACTGCCTGAAATCCAGTATCTCACGAGCTATACTTTTAACCATTAGCAAATTGGTACAGCCTCAGGCTCTCCTAGTTCCTTCTCTTGTCAAGTGAGCTTTTTTGCCTTTCCCAAAAGACAGAAAGATTCACGAAACAATATTCTTCAAAAAATATGAACATTAATTATGAAATTTCTTGGACAGTTTACAAATCAGATGGCCTTGTATCGAGGTTTTTTCCCTCTGTTTTTTGTTCTTTAAGGTTCTTCATATCACTAATGTAGAAGGAGCTGTTTTTTTAAAAAAACCTTCCTTTAACACAAATGGTTATCCTACTTGTTAATAAGCTGGAATACAGCCCAGCTAATGCTGGGTGGTACAAGGTATCAGCACCAGAAGGTACTCCTCCATGTGATTATGGCTACGAGATAAGTGAATAAAGCATCTGTGACCCTGGGGGAAGAGGCTAGGACCCAAGAACAAGACGCTACTCTCCACACTTCCTGCTTTCTCTTATCAGCTTCCTCAACACACTGCACAGAGATGATAGCACAAAGAACAGGCGATAGTAACACCACCTCCTCTGTGCAGTGTGTTCAGTTCTATACTTGTCTCAACAATTCACTTTTGTCCCTGGAAAAGCCTTGTGATACTTCCTCCAAAGTAGTTACTGGTCAACACAAATTAAAAGCCAACCCTAGATCCACATACAGACAGTAACAGATTCCATTTCTTCCAGTGACACAAACTGTGGTATATAAGCTACTTCAAAAACAGCAGGGCAGGGGAGATCGGGCATACAGATTGGTTACTAGACTGTCAGTAAGACATTAATTGCTGAAGTCAATGAATCAAGCCAATTGACCCTAAACACCTTCCTACATAGCTGTTGTCTCTGCAGCACAGAATCAGTTTTGTTTATGAAGGAGAAGTAAAGCAACACCCAGCTACTTAGTCCCGAACGCTGAGCACCTATTGCGCTTTTTAAGAGAGTGAAAAAGAGGAAGGTAAATAGCTAGAGAAGTTGCATAAAGAAATTTCCAAAGTGTCTTTAGCTTATTTGTTTAGGTTTTCGAATCATGTGTGTTGATTTGATAACATTCATTATGTGAAACAGAAAGTAAAAAAAAAAAAGGGAAAGAAAAAAAAAAATCAAGTTGACTTTCCATTAGCTTCCCAGAAGTGCCATGGGCATCAAGATATACAATTAAGAGAAGCACAAACGTACTGGTTACTTTTGACGTTTGATGCTTGCTACATACCACAACATTATCTTACCGACTAGTCTAAAGGCAGCAAGACACAATGCAAGTTTAGGACGGTGCAGCAAGAGAAGAGCTTCTCCTGTATCCTACTAACAGCTCGATTCAAGGGCTTTCATCAAGCAAGTGAAAAATACCTGGAAACGACAGCGACGCCCCTCGCAGGGGAGGGCCGGGAGAGGCCTCCCGGCACACGAGGGGACGGCGCAGCCCGCGGCTGAAGCGGGGGCTCGGAGGGGCCTCCCGGACCCGCACCAGGCCGCGTCCCCGCCGCCCCGTTACCACGCGCTGACTCGTGGGCCCGGCCGCCAAGGCAGGGCGGCACCCGCCAGGCCAGCGCGACCGACACCGCCCTGTCCCGTCCCGTCCCACGGAGGCCCTCCCCGCTGCCCCAGCAGTGCGGAGCCGAGCCTGTCCCGCACGGAGCGCTACACGTCAGGGAGGCGGCCACGGACTGAATCCCTCAGCCAGCTGCCCCGCCCGGGAAACCGGCAAGCCCAGACCGCCGTACACCTACCGGCACTGCCGCTTCTCCCTCGCAGCCGCCTCCCCGGAGCCGATGGGTGCCGAGCCGCCCCCTTAAGAGCCCATGTCCCGCCCGCGCGCCCCCACCGCCGACCCGCGCACGCGTCACTGCTCACCGCCCGGAAGCGGGAACCAGCACCGCCCGTCGGAGGCGGTGCCGCGCGCCACTGCCAACATGGCGGGAAGAGGCGGACGCCCGCCCCGCCCCCGCACAAGCAGGGCGGCGGGAACGCTGAGCTGGACGGCGGCCGCCGCGTGCAGCCTGTGTACACCCAAGGTGGCGCCAGGCGAGAGCTTGTGCGCATGCGTTGGCGTCCCGCTTCTTCCCCCGCCGCGGCAGCGGGCTTGCGTTGTGATCTCCCTGCTGGGACCTCGGAACGGGGCCCTGTTTTCCCTTCTCTCGGGATGCTTGAAGCCCCCTTGGGTTTCTTAAAAAGCCCCAGCGGATAACGGCTTGTTGCACGCTGCGCAGCCCAGGCACAAGCACCTGCACTTGTCCTTCAGCCTTTCAAATGGCTCCTGGAACGGATTTTCTAGGCGCAGCCGCCCTGGTTGGGCTGGCCCAGCGCGGCAGTGGTGGCTGCTCGCTGCAGTGCCCGCGCTTTAGAGTGGTAGCACGCGGCACTGTCTGTGTTTATAGCGCTATGCTTACAGATAATAATAAGGCTTATGATCGTTATCGGTTGGTAAATGTTCCCAACTGACAGGCAACTGCCGCTGCCCTCGCCATGAAGGCCGGCCCCTTCAGGTCTCCCCTTCCCCAGGTGTTGCGTCGCCCCCCTGTCAGGACTACATTTCCCGGCAGGCTCCAGGGAGGCCCAGGCGCAGCTCCCGGCGTGCAGCGCGGCCGCCTTCCTGCGGGCGGATTGGCCGTGCTGGGCGGTTACCCCGCCCCGCCGTGCGCCGCGGGTCTCTGTGGGGTCGGCCCGTGCTCCGGTGCTGGTGCTGTGAGGGCGGCGGGCCCCGGGGCCAGCGGCCCTGCTCGGTCCCGGCACGGGAATGGGTTTCTGGGCCGCTGCCCTGGCGAGAGGTGCGATATGTGAGTACCGGGAGTGGAGGGAGGAGGGGGCCGGGGGAGCTCAGTGGCGGCAGCAGGAGCGATGGGGGCTTGCTCCGGCTCTGGCGGAGGGGGCGGCCTAGGGAGGGGGAGCAGGGCAGGCCCGGCCTGGCCTGGAGGGGCTGTAGTTGGCGTCTTGTCTTGTGCAGACATGCGTTTTGCTTTGCGTTGTGAGCATCCCTTATTGCTGTAGTGATCTCTGAACTTTGTTATCCGGTTAGAGCAGGTTCTCTGTTAAAAATGTGTAGCCGTCACGCTATCTCTGTATGCCTGCCAGAAGCGTTTCCAGTGAAGCGTGGCTTTGGGTACAGAGTTGCTTCTTCGTAACGTACAGCTAAAAAAATGCATCCTAGTGAAAGCATGTATGAATGTGGTGATAAACGTTTGGTAACCTAAAAAGAGTGGAAGTGATAGTGTGAAACAAGTCTTAATAGTACAATGAAATCTGAGCTATTTAAAAGTAAACATTCATAATTGCAAGCAGGGCAGTTCACTTGTAAACTTACATTAAGAACTGTTCAGAGGTGCTTATGAACTTCAACTTGGAAAAGTTTATGAACATTAGAAGTGGTATTGATGATTAAAGTTTATACTTAAATATTGATAGTGGTTTCATAACAATGGTCTCATGCAAGTAAGAAATCTTCCTCTTCACATTCTGTCCTATCCCTTCTGAAGTGCAGCTTTAAGAGGTTTGTAGAACAGATGAATTCTGATGAGTGATCTGAGAGAGAAGAGGACTGAGATTTGGTGGACTGTGTTTCCAGCATGAGTTCCTGGAGCTGCTTTTCCTATATGTGTGCTGCTTATTTCTGTTCTTTTATCATCTGCTACTTTCATTCAAGTCTCAATTACTATATTAAACTAATAAACTGTTTTGCTGAATTGATAGATTCTAGTCTAAAAAACACTTAAGACTTAAAAAAAATTAGTTAGTAGTTTTGCTGAACTTTTGAAATTATATCCCCATTAGGACTGCAATATTTGGGATGAATGTTGCAGGTTCTACAGGCCAACACAATGTGGCTTTGTAACTTCTTCCCTTGGAAAAATAGATTCCTATCCTGAAGTCTCTTCTGTTAAAGGCAAGTGTTATTATCTTTTTTTTTCAGTCTTTGCTTGACTTCAGTTGAACTAGCAGTAAAAGGCAACTGCATTTGCATGACCACATATGTTCCACTATTGACTGATCTTATTTTTTTGTATGTAAAGTTTGTTAAACAGGTGCCTTGTTCTAGCATTTTCAATTTGAAACAAATAATTGGTTTTAGTCAAACTATGTTAGACTATTATCTGAGACACTGTGGCCAAACTTCATGTAACTTTTAGACCATATGTCCAAGAATGTCACGTGTTTGAAGATACGTCAACTAAATGCGTCTTAATTTATGCAGAGCTCTGATATCCAGTACAAAGAACAACAGCAGCCACTATCCTATAAATACATATCCAAATTGTGTACAGGGATACTAAGACTTGTAATTAACGTCATCTAGGTAAAATTAAGGTATTTTTCACTTGTAAAGACAAAATTCATAAGATATCTGGAATCAGACTGAAATTTGATCAGAATGAAATTTAAATTGATAAAATTCTTTTTAACATCTGCTAATCATCTTGTGTGAACTCTGCCACCAGATGGTGTCATAAGATTTGAGATGTTATCTGACTGAAGCTGATTATAGGAAAATAAGAGGATACTATGCATTACAAATAACTTCTTTGTTTTTATTTTTTTTTTGTATTTGTAGTGTAAGGAATTTTTCTTACCTAGTCCTAGACTATTTTACATTTTAATCCCAAGTTGACAGAGCCCCTAATATTCAGCCCTGGGATAAACTGCCTGTCTTATGGAGGTGTAAGAATTCAAGCAGACCCCTGTATTTCTATTGCCTGGTCATTAATGACTGCTGTCTTAATGTTTGGGATCCTTAACTTGAATTCACTTGGCATCAAAGCTCCATTCACTGATGTGTTACCCGACTACCATGGTTTGAGTGCCTCAAATCACTTTCCAATGGTTCTTAATACTCTGTAGTGACTATATAAATAGAAGCAGCCCAATAACTGACTGACTGCTCTCCTACATGCTCTCTTGCATCTACGTAGATCCTTCTTAGATAATCTGTGTCATTTTGCCAAGGCCAGGTACCTGCTTCTGTGGAACTGCAGTAGGTGGGATGTATAGAGTGGTCTGTTTTCATTTGATTTCCAAGTCCTTGTCTTAGGAAGGAAGATAAGGAAGTCCTTACCTTCCAGTTGGTAAAAGAGACATAGTATGCATACCTGGTATTAAGTGTATTATGAGCTACAGCCAAATGTTACAGAAATAAGTGTAAAACTAAGCAGCAGATATTTATGTCATTCTTACAAGGGTCTGTTTGTTGAAGACCTTTTATGAAATAACACAAGGTTATCAGAGTAAGCTGATGTGAATTCTTTTGTAAGTCACAGAAATAGCCAAATTGGGTAGGTTATTTTTCCCACGTATTGTGGATCACTATCTTGCTTCTTAATAAGACTTTATCTCAATTATTAGCAGTTATGTTTGAATCTGTAATGGTAGTAGAGAGACAAAGACAATGCCCCTCTCCAAAGGGTGCTGATAGGGGTCTTAGTTGGAGTACTATGTCCAGTTTTGGACATTTCTTTGACTGTTGTGGAAAATTTGGAAAGAGGAACAGGAATTTTAATAGGGTTGGGAAACATGTTTGAAGAAAATATCTGAAGAAAAAGAGTTTGCATGTGTCTAAAAACTAACTGAGATTATAGGGGGAAAACAGAAGCTTTCCAAGTGTGTGGATTTTAGGTGTCCTAAATGACAACATACAGCAATGATGCTGAGCAGCTCTCCATTCCAATTAGGACGGTGTATATCTCTGAAACTTCTGGTGCGTAAAAAGCTATCACAAGAAAGATAGCAATAAGGTATTTACTTTCGCTAAGTTGGCATTATTTTCTCAATTTACAGCAACGAAAACTTACTTTGGATATTGGGGAATTATTAACATTGCTTATACATAGGGAATTAAAAGATGCAGTTTTATTGTGACTTAAGGGGTATATATTCTTCTGGTCTACTCTCCATTCTTAGATTTACTTGAAGTAAAAATAGGTATCAGTGAAAACTATGTTCATGCCAGGTGTTCTTGTGCCTGTGCTGGGCTGTTTGTTTAAGGTATTTCTCTACAGTCTCCTTATCTCTAGTATACCTTACCTGTATGTTGTAAAAAGCCAGCTGTGCTCGTGGGATTGCATGCAAGCACTTTCTGCTAGATGTCTTCTAGGCTGGTTAGTAGAGTCAACTGTATTGCTTTTAACAGGAACTTAAAGAACTTTGATCTGTGAAATAACTCTTCTCTCTTTCCAGCTCAGTGTCAAAACAGTTGAGCACTTGGCTGCCCAGTTGTAACATTTGCTGTGCAGTGGTGCTCTTTGAGTGCTGACAGGTCTACAGTACCCTCAGTCAGTCATGAGGATGAAGTTAAATCTTGGAAAGCAGGGAGGAATTTACTTTAAAAGTCTTGCTTCTGGTACAAGTGTTTTAAATATTGGACTGTATTACAGCCCATCTCCTTTGCCATGTTAAAAAGCCTCCTGTGACTACGAACTAGTTTGTACAGTGCATGGGAGCGTGCTAGAGGAGAATAATGCTGTGAGTTGTGACTTAACTTTAGTAAGTCCTTACGTTTCTGACTGATGATCAGGTTAGGTTGCACAGAGCAGGGCCTCAGTAGGAGGGTTAAAGTGCCTCCCGTGTATCCCTAGAAGTAATGTTAAGGTAATTGGTAAAGTTACAGTCTAGAAAGGGAACGCATAGTGAATTCAGATGCCCCAAGGGCAATGAATCTGGGAAGGAAAGATGGTCTTTGAATGTCAGTGCTTTATTTCATATAAATTCTGCTTGAGGTGATGAAATTTGAGCATAGTCTTGTTATGATTAATTACTTGTTTTTGTACAGCATTCTCGCAGCAGTACATGGCTTTGATGTTTAGAGCAGCGTGTCATACAGGGAAGTGGTTTTATAGTCATAAAATTTTCCCTAAGAAAATCTCTCTCTATGACAAGGCTTTAATAAATCATTATTTGGTTAGATTACAATCGCTATTGCTTTGTAGCATTTGTTTATCACAGTAGGTGATTGGATATGGCTTTCAAAGGCCTATGTGGGGTTCTCCAGGTTTTCCTGTGAAAAGACCAGGCTTCTTGGCAGACTAGCACAGTGAGTGATACTGATAATTAAACTACTGCTAGGTCTAGCCTAGCAGTGATTGTTAAGTGCTTTTCAGGGCCTAAATACATTTCCATTCCTAATTCTTCTGAGCGCAAGGCTTCTCTCCAAGTCAAAATGACCTTGTGTCCACCACTTCTTCCCATCAACCAACTGAAGATTTCGTGAATGCGCTTTGTGGTGAGTTGCTTCTTTTCTCTCTGCTCTTCTCTCCTTTCCTGTGTCTGTGGCAGCTGTATTAGAGTTCTACAGCTGAACTACGATGTATGCGATTGGTTGCTGCAGGAGAGAAATCACTAAAGCAAAAGGAATGACATCCCTGTGAGGAGCTGAGAAACGTGTGGCTGCAGAGCATTCTGCCACGGTGAACTTCTAGACTCCCATTCTTGTCAAGTGTAGAGTTTCCACTGCTATCTGTAGGGACACGTAGCATTTAGGCAGGCCTTTGGACAGACTAGCACTGCTGATCTCTTTGAGGCCTCCTGAGGATTTCTAGGCAGCTGGAATGCCAGGCTGCCCGCCCCACTCCATTGCACTTGTGGCTTTATATAGTCAGAGTGTTGAGCTGCTGATTTGTAGCAGATTTAACCTTGACATACATTTTTAATGTATGTTATCCGGTAAGGTTGAATAACTGTGGACAAATGGATGTTGTAGCAGGAAGTAGTCTAATGCCTTATGTTCTTTGTAGACTATTTTTACTCGTGAGAAGTGTTCTGTAAAATCTCTGTAGCAGACTTGCTTAAGTTAATTAAAAGTATGTGGTGTTTCCAAGTTCTGAGCATGTGCAGGCTGTGAGCAAGTTGCATTTACATGACATAGTTGTAAAATTTGTCCCTTCCCTTGAAAACAAATAAAAATCTCTAACTGAACAGTTACATCCCCTCAAAATAGGAAGTTGTCATAACATCTCATTTGTTTTGAAGACTTTGTGTTTTGCTGTTGACATATGTTTCTCTTTTATATGGTGGTGGGGTCTTTTTGGTAAAACCTTATCTTTGCTTGCAGTTTGTTTTTTGTTTTTTTTTTCTTTAAGTAGCTTGTTTTCCCTTTAATATCCCATAAGAAGTAATTTGCAAGTTGGTTATTTCAAAAGCATAAACTGTTAAATCTGATAAAATGTTGAAGGTTGTTCAGTGTTTAAAGTATGGGTTGGCGTTTTTTTTTTTTTGTTAAGAATTCAAATATGCCTACATTTATGTAGAGAAAGCTCTATTTCTGAAGTTTCTCAGTGTTACAGTTTTGTGATTGAACATAGCAGTGTATGGTAAGATGAAATGCCATCACTGACTACAGGGCTCAAAAGCTGGCTGGTTCTTGTCGCTGTTGCATGTTAAGTGAGGGAATAGCTTCAATTTATAATATTTTTCAAAATACTTCATGAAAGTTATTTTGCAGTGAAATCTAAGTACTTCATTAAAGAGAGCCATGGGTTTTATAGCAGGATTTGGGGGAAAGCGAAGGATGAAGGGAAGTGCTTTATGTATGTAGACAGTAAGTCAAGAGGTGATCTGGAAATAGAACGTGGGTCTGTCTTTTCTCAGTCTCTGTAGCATCTACTAAATCTCTTTATTTCTGAGTCCTTGCCTCTAAGGGCTTCTCTCTGTGGAGGTAAAAGTTTCACTTTTCATAGTGACATCCAATAGCATTTGAATTCCATTAGTATTTTTAGTACTCTGCCATAAGTAATGCCCAGTTGATTGGGCAGATAGCCTAAAACTCTTCCTGTGATCGTGTATAGTTACTATATGTTTTAATTAGCCAAAACAGGTGTAATGTTAGCTCTACTTGGAAAAACTTTTTAATGTTATGTGCTAACTGGTCTGAGCAAGCTACCATACTTTACTGGCCTGCTTTTCCTGATTTAAATCCCATGCTGCTGTATCACCCTTGTGCAGAATGAATTCTGTAAATACCCAAGTAGTCTTGAACAAGATCCTGAACACATGTAGGGTACGACTCCACTAAACCACAAAGTAGTGTTAGTGTAGAATGTTGAGGGTGTACAGAATATTTTAATGCAAAAGGAAGTGTCTGAAATTGGTGCAAGGATTAGCACCCTTGCTTTTCAGGAGTAACTTAATATTAATCACATTAAAACAACTCTCCAATGTTGAGTAGGCATCCAAACATTTGTCATTTGTGTATGGACCAACTGAAAGTGAAGAGGAAAGCCTATAGAGGGTGGAAGCGGAGACAGGTAGCCTGGGAGGACTACAAAGAGGCTGTGTGAGTGGCCAGGGATCGCGTGAGGAAGGCCAAAGCCCTGACGGAATTGAATCTGGCCAGGGATATAAAAAGCAACAAGAAAAGCTTCTATAGGTATGTAGGGGACAAAAGAAAGTGCAAGGAGAATGTAGGCCCCCTCCAGAGGGAAACTGGTGTCCTAGTTACCTGGGACATGGAGAAGGCTAAGGTACTAAATGACTTTTTTGCCTCAGCCTTCACCGATAAGGGCTCTTGTCTCACCACCCAAGCTGTGGAAGGCACAAGCAGGGACTGCAAGGATGAAGAACCACCCGCTGTACTGGAAGAGCAGGTTCGGGAACATCTGAGGAACCTGAAGGTGCACAAGTCCATGGCACCTGATGAGATCCATTCACAGGTCCTGAGGGAACTGGCGGGTGAAGTTGCCAAGCCACTGGCCATCATATATGAGAAATCGTGGCAGTCTGGTGAGGTCCCCGATGACTGGAAGAGGGGGAACATAACCCCTATTTTCAAAAAGGGGAACAAGGAGGACGCGGGCAACTACAGGCCGGTCAGCCTCACCTCTGTGCCTGGCAAGGTCATGAAGCAGATTCTCCTGGAAACCATGCTGAGGCACATGGAGAGCAAGGAGGTGGTTGGTGACAGCCAACATGGCTTCACCAAGGGCAGATCGTGCCTGACCAATTTGGTGGCCTTCTATGACGGGGTGACAGCATCGGTGGACAAGGGACAAGCAACGGATATCATCTACCTGGACTTGTGCAAAGCTTTTAACACTGTCCCGCATGACATCCTTCTCTCTAAACTGGAGAGACGTGGGTTTGATGGACGGACCACTTGGTGGATAAGGAGTTGGCTGGATGGCCACACTGACAGAGTGGTGGTCAACGGCTCGATGTCCAGGTGGAGACCGGTCACGAGTGGCGTCCCTTAGGGGTCCGTGCTGGGCCCGGCCCTGTTCAACATCTTTGTCGGCGACATGGACAGTGGGATTGAGTGCACCCTCAGCAAGTTCGCCGATGACACCAAGCTGTGTGGTGCTGTCGACACGCTGGAAGGGAGGGATGCCATCCAGAGGGACCTTGACAGGCTGGAAAGGTGGGCCCGTGCCAACCTCATGAAGTTCAACCAGGCCAAGTGCAAGGTCCTGCACCTGGGTCGTGGCAATCCCAGGCACAAATACAGGCTGGGCAGAGAATGGATCGAGAGTAGCCCTGAGGAGAAGGACTTGGGAGTGCTGGTGGATGAGAAGCTTAACATGAGCAGGCAATGTGCCCTTGTGGCCCAGAAGGCCAACCGCATCCTGGGCTGCATCAAGAGGAGCGTGGCCAGCAGTTCGGGGGAGGTGACTCTTCCCCTCTACTCTGCCCTGGTGAGACCCCACCTGGAGTACTGTGTCCAGTTCTGGAGCCCCCAACACAAGAAGGACATGGACCAGTTGGAGAAGGTCCAGAGGAGGGCCAGGAAGATGATAAGAGGGCTGGAGCACCTCTCCTATGAGGACAGGCTGAGAGAGTTGGGGGAGACCTTATAGCAGCCTTCCAGTACCTCAAGGGGGCCTACAGGAAAGATGGGGAGAGGCTGTTCAGTAGGGCCTGTTGTGACAGGACCAAGGGGTAGTGGTTTTAAAATAGAGGGAGGTAGATTTAGGTTGGATATTAGGAAAATTTTTTTTACGATGAGGGTGGTAGAACACTGGAACAGGTTGCCCAGAGAGGTGGTGGATGCCCCATCCCTGGAAACGTTCAAGGCCAGGCTGGATGGAGCTCTGAGCAACCTGATCTGGTTGGAGATGTCCCTGCTTCTTGCAGGGAGGTTGAACTAGATGGCCTTTGAAGGTCCCTTCCAACTCTTAACCATTCTATGATTCTATCATTCTATGATAGTCATAAATAATTCTTAGATCTGTTGCAGCTGCACAGATCTGTGTATGAACAGTATGTTCATTATGTGCTCCTGTACTCACCTGGGAACCTACTGGAAAATCATGAGGCTGAAATATCTCATTTGTCTCTACTCAGTTTAAGCTTTCCTTAACTGCTGTCTCAGTTGAAATACTTTTAAAAACAAGTTATACTCTTTGTATGTGGTTTCAAAATAATTTGTTTCAAAACTTGGTATTTCTGTGTTGTGACGTTCCATGAAGACAGGTGCTTTTGCATGGACATCACTGCTATCGTATGAATTTATATGCATGCTCTATATGGTCTAGGCTGGTGCAAAGTTCTGGATGATCTTGTGCATTTGTTGGGGGTTATTTGTCAAACTAAATAGCCGTTACTAATGACTGGAGTACATCAGGTGCCCATGTCATAAAGCTAGAGGATGCATATTTAAACAGTATCAGGTATTTCAGTGAGATCAAGAATGGCACCCTAGGAATGTTGGTTAGGGAACGTAAGAAGATGACTGAATCTCTTGTGTTTTAAGTGTCTTTGTTTTGGTATTATGATGTGGATTTTTTTAGGGAGGATACTACTTTCTCTGTCTAAAGGTGAAAGGGCTATTGCAACTCTCAGTTCCTTCCCCTTTAGGCTGGACAGATGCTGGTGCATTGTGTTAACTGTAAATAGACATGCAAATGCGGAGGAGAAGAGTTACTTGTCAGAGAACCACATTTTTAAATTAGAGTGGGTGTGGTTTTATTTGCTTGTTTTTGTTCCTTTACAGTTGGACAGTGCCACTGAATGTAAGAACTGCTTTAACTGCAGGAAATCTGGATTTGGTAAAAATGTAGTTCTTGCCTTTTGCTAACAGCTTGTAGTCAGTACCAGATTCGGAGGGTTTGATGCCCCTGATGCTGAAGGCTGATGGTAAATTAGAATTAACTCTGTGGGATAAGCTGTGGAGATGAGCTGTTAAAGAAGGCTCTTGTAGGTTAAGTTTGATGGCATTAGCTGAGTTAGCTCTGAAGTTGACTCGTGTAAGATACACAAATCCTTCCAAGCTTTGCTTTTTGTGTGGAGAAATAAAAATGCCTCGTAGTAAAAAGATACATTTCTTTCCACTTCAGGGTGAGGAACTGCCTCTGCCAAATCAATAAAAACTACTACAATGCTTGATCATTCTGCTTTTTTAGTGTCTTTTAAGACAAAGAAGAGGGCAAAGATTATACCCTGTTACTTATGCAGATATGTCCGTCTTTGTATTGTAATCTAGACTGTCATGTACCCCTCTAATGTAATTGCTGTCGTTATGGATTGAACATTATGCTAAAATGCATACAGCATTTAATTTGACTTGCTGCTGCTTTCATTTGCATACATGCAAGTCTTAAGTAGATCGGTGTTAAGATGTTTAATATTCTGGTGCAAAGTTTTGAATAGTCTTGTACTGTTGGTGATAATTATTGAAAATCAATAGCTTTTATTCATGATTCAAATACTTAAGGTGCTCGTGTAGAGCATGATGTTAGAATGTATCTTAAAATGCTGTCTAAATTGAGTATTTCAGTACATACATATATGTAGTTCTTACAGAGGTTAATGAGAAAAATACTGAATTTAAATCACTTTGTATTTTCTTTCATCATGAATAAATGGACTGATAAACCTTGAAGACTGATGGTCTTTGATGTTGTCAATGGCCTTCGTTTCATCTTCCTAGGACCTTAAATATCTTACTTGACCTGCCGTGTGTACCAAAATAAAGATCTGTGTTTGCCCTGCTTGGTTTCCCCAATTCCATCTCGTCATCCTAGTTAAAAAGTGGTTTTTGTTAATCTTAGAGTAGCTGAGAGGATTCCTAAAGATCTCTGTTTGCTTGTAGAATGAGTGCCACGTCTTGATGGATAAGGAACAAAATGAAAGAAAGGGAAAGCTACTTTTTATTATATGTATTTTAGATTACTTCAAAACTACCTTATCTGTTCTTGAAGAATGTTGACTATGCACAAGAGGTGTGTATTCTGTTAAAGAAACTCAGCACAAGTGTTTTCATGAACAGTAACTTGTTTTTACTTTCCTTACTAAAACAGATTAATGAAGAAAAAAAAGTAACCCTGGAAGTTGGTTCTATTTCAATTTTTTTTTTGTTTGCAGGTATGGGATAGGATCTTTCCAGAGTAATAAGCATGGTTCGAGAACGAAAATGTGTATTATGTCACATCGTGTACAACTCAAAAAAGGTAAATAATTAATGCTCTACACCTATCGGTAGATACTAATATGAGGATAATAATATGAAATGTTTGTAAGAAATGTTTCCACTTTTAAATTTTCTGAAGTATGAGGGTTTTTTCCTCTACTAGACATATGTTGATCTGGGTCTATCACAAATCAAATAATATGTTTGCATGTGCTTTAGAGTTTCTTTCTTGAAATGAGATGTACAGTGTGCTTGATTCTGAATGTTAGAAATGTTGAAGTCTCTGAGTTTTTTATTTTGTTTTATAAAGGTGCCAAAGTGAAAAGCACTCAAACTTATTTGGCTATAAATTGTGATATGCTAGGAATACTGTAACACACAATTTCTGATTCCTTTTGGGAGGTCTGTGTTTCCATATGGAAGGAGAATGTGGAATTATGCAGCACAACATGTGTTTTCATTAATGCTTCAATTTGCTGTGTTTCTTCTGTGTATTGCATATCATGCAAAGCATTATATGAAACTGAGTGTTTCTTAATGGACCTTAATATATTGCTTAGCCACACAGCACATGGATATCTTGCAAATGCCAATGTATTAATTCACACAGTTCTTCAAGGTTGAAGATGTTACTTTCTCTTTGCGGATGGGATTTCAAGGACTAAAGAGGATAGTGATTAGTATCTGTTCTTTGAAGATTTCCAAACACTTTTGCTGAGACACCAAGAGAAAGATAAATCTTCTGAACTGCTTCCTTTCACTGAAATATAAGCATTCTTTCTTTTTCAGTAGCTCTCTTTCAATAGTAGTTAATTGTAGCAGCACTGCAGTTCACAGATCAAGGTTGCTGTAAACGACAAACTGACATGTTATGTACATCTCAGTTTCTGAAGTGCATCTAGCAGAGTAAAATCGTATATGATGATGAAATTACAACTATGTCATAACACAAATACAGAGAGTCTGCTTAGATTGCACAGGAAAAATGTTTTAAATACTGTGGTACTGGAGAGTAGTATCAATGAGATTTTTAATAAAAATGATGATCAACAGTAGTTTGTCAAAAATGAGTCTCGTAAGCTTTGCTACATGCACTCCTATTTGTCTTTCTCCTGCAATTCTGCTTCCCTTCTGTTGAATTCTAATGACTCCTGTACGTCCTTTCTCAGGAAAGGTAACATTATATGACTTCCTGAGAGTGTGACTGCTTGTGCTTTCATCATCATAGAAATGGGAATGGCAGCTGTTACAGCCCTACAGCAGTAGAGTGCACCTTCCTGCAAGGCAGGAGAGTTCTCAAACGTGAGCTTTTCAAATATAATACTGTTTTGTTTTGACCAATTTTATTTTTTTCCGCATGTTGAAGGAGATGGAAGAACACATGAGAAGCATGCTTCACCACAGAGAACTTGAAAACCTCAAGGGAAGGTATGAGAACAATCATGTATCCTTCCTCTCTGCATTTTGTGTGTCACTCTCTGGAAGAACTCATGACCTATTTCCCATATAAGCTGAATTGCATAATTTATTTTTATGCATTGCTTAGTTGCGTGCCTTGTGATAAAGCTGGTAATGAACATGTTCTCTTAATGTGAAAAACTCAGGAGGCAAACAGTGATGTGGAAAAAAGCTCTCCTGTATTTCCTGGACTGCAGTGAAGTAAAATTAAAGGATGTGTGTTTTAGGACTTGGCAGTTTCATGCTTAGTTTCTTGGAAGCACTAGAATTCTGCCTTTGGCAGAATTATGAACACTGGTATTTTCCTTTTTAAATTTTTTTCAAGTTTTCAGTGGTGTAGAAACAATTGTTGATCTTTTAAACCACTGTGAGAAGACATCTTGGGTGTAACGTCTGCACCTGCTTGAGTGACTGTCTTGTCCTCTGCCACCCTTGTCCAGTTGTTTGGTTAAGGAACTTAGCGATGGTGGATGGTGTTTTCCTTCTGGTTTCCTTGGTTGTATTTGCAGCCTTTGGAAAGCGGGAGGGAGTTAAGAGGTATTCAAATATCATCCTGATAGTATGGAATCAGAGTGCATTTAAAAGTTCTTTCAGGTGTATGGGTTTTGAGGTAGCCAGAGAGATGAGGTAGTCTGTACTTAAGTGTTTGAACTACAGAATAATTTTTAATCATCTTTGAGCACAGACTTTATGTGGAAATGGCAAATCTCTAAAACACTTTTTAAACGACTGAGAAGTGATCCTCTTTCAACTCCTAGGTGTGGGAGATTCGTTTTGTCAGGACATCTGTCTTATATCCAGGGAAGAAAAAATGTAGACTACTTCTAATTGCATGCTAGCTTTTTGTTCATGTAGCTTTTATTCTGTTGCGTTCTGTAAGGGGAGAGTAGCTGTTAGGGCTCTAGGCTTCTTTTTTCAAGAGTTAACTGTTAAAGAAAGGCTGCATGAAATTAAGACTCTGACCTATACTATGATAGATGCTAATGCCAACACAGTTAAGTTGTGCCAGGTTGAATTCTAGTAAAACTCTTAAACTGTTTTATGTTTCAAAACTAGAGGGAGTTAGAAACTTACTTCTCTTCAGTAACTTTTTGTATGCAAAGCATATGTATAGCTGCAGAAGTGTCCACATTTGGCGTACAAGATTGTATTACATGCATGCCACAGATGAAGACATTTGTTTGAGCCAGCTATATAGTATTTTATACTACTGTTGTGTGTAGTTTTGTAGACGAACAGGAGTGCGTGTAGCAAAGCTTACAAGCCTGATTTTTGACAAATTACTGTTGATCATCCTTTTTATTAAAAATTGCTAACAATTGCTAACTATTGCTGTAGTTTGTCTAAATCAGCACCTTAAAATGTTTTTAGGTTAAGACTTCCAGAAAATCTGTAGCATATGTGTATGCTCATTTATATCTGCTAACATTTCAAATTCTGTCTCTGAAATAAAAAAATAGCCCAGGAACAGGAAGTAAAAAAATACTGCATACCTTGAAGTGCATATTAACTGTCAATAAATAACCTTTGTTGCCTAATTTCTACTTCCATTTAATATTTGATTAATTTTTCTGGGGCTTCAGAGCAGGTTAGTAAACGGGGAAAAGAACTTCCTTCTTCAGAATCTCCATCATCAGCCGGTCTTTAGGCAAGGGTTATGTGGACTACCAAAATGTTAAATTAGATTGAACAGAAAATTAAATAATCTTTCCCTCTTGAAATTAGATTTGCTTTAGTGGGATTCAGAAAATCTTCAAGTTGTCCCGAATAACAAAGTTGTTCTTTGTCACATTGAGAAAATGTATAAAGCAGCTTTTTGGAATCTTTTTTTTTTTTTTTTTTTAATAAAAATGGCTTTGTAGTAAAGATGGAGGGCATAAAAATGATAAATTCCTCATATTCCCAGCCCTCTTCTTCCCCCTGTCCCCTTTTGCCATGCTATCCCTTGCTCAGCCTTACATTTCTTAGGTTTTTTTGTTCTGAATTCAACTACTTAAAGGAAAAAAAAAAAAAAAAAAAAAAACAAGCCACCAAAAATGCAGATAATTCTGTTTTCTTCTCTGCTGTGCCCCACGCAACAGAGTCTTGGGAGCTAGGAACATTCTGAAAATGTGCCTGGGATCAAACACATCATGGTATTTGATATCTGTTCTATTGAGCATGAAAAGGATTTGTTCTGTTACTGAACAGCTGGGAAGGGGTTGCTCGGAAACCAGAATGTCCTCTGCACTAGAAACTGACTTAGGGCTTCTGGTCAGCTAACTTGTAGAGCATTTCTGTTCTGGACTTTTCTTCTGGCAATGGTTCTAAGATCTGCTTAAAATTTCACGTATTTTGACATCTTATTTCTGGGCTTCTAATTTTTTTTTTTTTTTTTTTTTTTTTTTTTACGTTTATGAGTCTTGAAGGTAACCGTGATTTCTACAAGTTAAATAATGTGTCCACGGTGGCATGCAAATGGTCTGACAATTTCCATAAGACTGCAATTAAATTAAATTTGTTTAAGATAACTGTCTTCATTACTTCTTTCAGTAGAATGGATGGAAGATGTTTGTTCTCAAAATTAATCGTGAACTTCATTTTTTACTGTGCGGCAGCGGACCTGCTGTCTTCCCCTGTCCCTCTCCTTCTTTCGGCATCTTACTGCCTTCAAATTTAACATCCAACCAGAAGTCACTTTTTAGACTTCCTGTAGGGAAGAGGTAAAGGAAATGCACGCATTGGTTCACACTTTTCTCCTTTAAAATTTAATTAGTAATCTCAAGGGCTAGAATAATTAGAATAATTTGCTGAAGTATTTTAAGGTTCTTTTCCTTTTCTTGAAATCTTACTCCATGTGATATGTAAGGAGAACTGGATATCAAGTACAAAACTTTATTGGTTTGTTGTTGTTGTTTTGTTTGCGCTTTTTTGCCTTTTTTTTTTTTTTTAAATTAAAAGTACAATAATGCTTTTGTACAAGGGACATGGAGTCTGTCTTCTGAAGTGCAAGTCCAGTAAATGAAGCTCCCGGATATTTTCATACTGAGAATACTTTTGTCATATTTATTTCAAACACCTTTTGGTCTTTTTGTTCTGTATGGTAGGGAAATTCATAGACATGATCAGTGTGTGTTGTGGAGTGTGCCCAGTCCTGGGGCATAGGGCGATCTACTTTTATGAATTAAATGGTGGAACTGAGGAAGGCATTGTGGAGGCAGGCACTGAATCTGAACTTGGTCCCACTGAGTCATTTGCAGCGGACTCTGCTCATTAAGTTTTTTATGAATTTTTTTTTTAACTGGTGAACATATTTTCCTTGCTTAGGTTTACTACTAACAACGTATTTTGTTAACAGTGGAGTATTGAAGGATTTGTTAGTGGAACAAGTAAGGTATTTCTAGAAATTTGAATTTCTTTTTTTTAAAAAAAAAAAGTAAAAAAAATGTTGCAACCTTAATCCAGTACTCACTGCAACTTGAGTAAAGCCATTTGTCTGACACAGCTGTCATCTTCCTCCAGCTAAAATAATTTCTTTATTTTTTAAGATAAGTCCTCTAAAGTGGAAAGCAGACCTCATGCACACTTGAACCAAATAAAGTACAGTGAACTGAAGACACGCTCCCATCAGTTGCTGTGGTGTGGAGTCTTTGGATTCCAGGCAGCAGTCTCAGCTGTCCCAGTTTAGGTTATGTTGTATCAGGATTGGCTGTATCCATGCACTGTCTCCTCCCTTTTCTAAATTTCACTGGGGGAAGGCTCAAGGCAAGGATTAAATGTAGAAGCTGTCACCAGGCTTCCCCAGTGCAGCTGGCACCATGGATGGGCTTCAGAGCAGCTCCTGCTAGCTCTGTAAGCCTTCCACTGCCTCCTCGCTCACTATGTTTCCTCTGAAAAGATTTTGAGTACAACAATTCAAGAAGAATTCCTCCTCTCAGTTAACACAGCTTTATTACCAAGTCTTTTACCTCTTGATTGTTGGAAAAAAATCTTTTAAAAACTGACCATCAAAAAACTAGACCTCGAAAGAAAAAGCCAGAGAATTCCATTAACTTAAATATACCGAGCAAAATCTAATTACCTTGAACTCAAGCACATTCAGAGGAAACAAAGTAAGACCAGAGATCCCTGCCATGCCTGTTGGCAGAGTTGAAAGTCCACCCTCTGCCTCTCTTCCTAGGGACAGCAACCACGAGTGCCGGGTGTGTAGGGTGACACTGGTGGGTTTGTCAGCATATGCCAAGCACATCTCCAGTCAGCTGCACAAAGACAATGTTGATGCCCATGACAGAAAAGAGGAAGAGAAAGAAGAAGCAGAAGAAGAATACCTTGACAAAGAACTCATTCAACTAATCAAGCAAAGGAAGGAACGGAACCGGTGAGTTTTCCTTTCTCCTCTTAGGTCATAGAATTGCTTCTAACACCGTTAGGGTATTCTCCTAAGGTTTAGCTGCTCATGAAATGTAAAGTGCCTGTAACCAGTGTACTTGTTATGAGAACAGTCTGAGAGCCTATGTGGATATTGTAGTTTCAACAAGTAAACATGATTCTGCTGAATGTTCTTGTTCTGTTGATCTGCTACTAGTAAAGAAGTACAACTATTTTCCATTACGGATAAAAACGGTTCCCATTGTGGAATCTTGTATTGTGAGAGCTGTAATGTTTTTATTTTAATATTTGATATGCATTTAACTGAAAGGCTTAGTAAATGTGACACTAGTGCTAATACTGTTTAGGGTGGGGGGGTTGTCTGTAGGAACCTGTCCTCTTAGAAACTGTTACTAAACATACTTTGTTATAAAAGTTTAATCTGTCTATTTTTAAAATGAATTTGTTCTGTCAATGTCACACTAAAATCCCATAATCCTTGAATGAAAGTTCTTACTTGTTTTATCTTACTTCTTACAATTAGCTAAACATAATTCTAGTGGCTAACTATGAAATAGAAGGCTACAGAGAGTAATAAGTATTGCCTTTTATCTTCCATGTGACTTTGCAAGTGTGCATTTTTAATATGATGTTCCAGTTGGGAATATATTGTTTGAATAGATTTATGACATGAGATGGTATTAAAGGGGCATATGATTTTTAAAAGAAGCTTTTGCTTGCTGTGTCTAGAAATTTCAATTAGCGTCTCCAAGTGCTCAAATCTGTGGAGATTATTTGGTTTTGACACCATTCTGTCCTACTAGGGTGTCCCTGTGCTGCACAGCGGTAATGTTTTTATATTGGTCAATACAGGTAGCGACAATGTCATTTTTCCTGGTTTTATGGTAAAGGAGTAATGCTGTCAGTACAGTGGTGTTCTGAGGCAACTGAAGTCTTAGAAAATATCTCTCTGCTGGATGCTGGTTTAGAGGAGGAAAAAAAAAAGAAAGTACATGAATTAAGTTACTAATACAGTAAAATTGTTTCCATTAGGTCATAATGTAGTTAAGTCAGCTCCTATAACTTACAGTATCACTTAGACATCGTTTCTTTGTATTCTTATCTTAGAGCTCACTTTATCTTATGCAGTATGCAATTTCCCATTACAGAGTAATTATTTGTGCATCTGTTAGCAAAACTGGAATGTGTTGAAAACTTAGAGTGGTACAATATGAGTTTTCAGTTTACTGAAACCAGTTGTTTTTGAGCAGTAGTGTGAAAGTTTCCTGTTTAGCTTGTCCAGGGATCTAGAAATAATGTATTGCTGTAATATCAGAAAGAAGCATTTCTGTGATCAGTTTTTGGAAAAACTTTTTTTGTTAAAAACTCCTCATTTGGTAGAATAAATACTTAGAATGTTTGTACTGCTGACCCTGGGCATAGCTGTCGGGTTAAGATAGCATTTATCTTTAAATGTACATGAGATAATTTACCACGTGTTCGTGATAAGTTGCCAAGCACAAGTACTATCCAAAGGGCAGCAGATAGTGCTTCTGGGAGGCTCATACAGACTCTGCGTCGCATGCTGTAGGCTGTTCAAGTCTGTGGTTAAAACAAGATGAAATATTTTTATATCTGAGGTACAACTTCTCTGGATGTTCTACATCTGTGTTTTAACTGAAGCTTTATAAACTGAGACATGATTTCAGCTGTTTTCTCTAGTAAGTAGAATAACTGCTTTTCTCAGCAGTTATTCTGTTATTTCCTTCTATTAGGAAGTTATTTCCTTCTATTTTATATCAACTCACTCTAGATACACCATCTAACACCAGCAGAATAGTCTTCAGAAAAAATAGTTCTCACTACTAATGAATTTTTCATCTCTCAAGATTATTAAAATTACAAAGATTATACAAGAGAAAGAAGCTTTCTTTTTGTCTGGTTTTTATTAGTCCGATAACTAGTAAATAGAAAGAAATATTATCTTCCGAGTTAAAAAGAAATATTTAAGAATTAGTCTATTGAGCTGTCCCTCCACCAAATCAGATGTTCTTGTAAGAGCAATTTTGAAATACCATGTTTTCCTAAAGGTACAACAATAGTTTTGAATGTCAAACACTACAGAAGCCTGACCCATAAAGCAGCTAAATAAGTTATCTCTGTTTCTTTTTACTAAAAAAAAAAAAAAATAAAAGAAATAAAAGTTTTCTTCCCAGTGTAAATACAGTGAATGAGGCTTGTGTGCTGTTGGATTTCAATGGAGTGACTTCATAATTTAGGTTTTCCTCAATTGTTTTGTAGGCAAGCTGAACCAAGCTGTGCAAACCAAGAATTAGAATGTGATGATAGGAGATCACAGAGAAGACGAGAAGAAAGAGCTGCTTACAAAGAAAGAGAAGCTTATGATCAGTCATCGTGGCATCATCATAATGCATCACAAAGGGACTGGAAGTGGGAAAAGGATGATTATATTAGTCCTAGACAAGGCAAATTTTCACATTCTCAGAGGAACCTTAATATAAACAGACATTCAGGTGGCCCAAGGGGGCGCTCTGGGTGGCACCAAAATGTTTCAGGAAGCTCTTCAAATCGGCATAACTATGGGAATTCTGGAAATGTTTGGCATCCAAATGGGCGGGGAGGAGGAACATCAAATTGGCATCACAGTGCCAGGGAGAGAAATTCTACTTGGCACTCAGAAGGAACAGGTCACTTTTCTAGCTGGAATTCCAAGAGTTATGGAGGAAACTGGAAATCTAGTCCTCATGGTACAAATGGCTGGAATTTTGGAAGCTCAGGAGATACATATTCGGTAGAACCAATTAAATATAATAAGGAAAGATATACATGGCAGCGGCAGGAGAAAGACATTGATGTTCTGCCATACAGAGATCGAAAAAACAGGAGTGACTTGCTTGATTTTACTAGTGATAAACTTGCTTCTGAGGGGGCATTGGATTTTGGTACATCAAAGCAGCCAGAAAGCAAAACCTCAAGAGCCAGTGGAAAAAGTGGCAGTCCTTCCAGAGATAAAACGTATCGCTGGACTCCGTATCCATCCCAGAAAGCTGCAGAGCAGCAACCACGGTCTGAAGATAGCGTTTCTAAAACTTCAGATAAAATAGATTCTGTATTTATGCCTCTTACTGATTCATCAATTAAAGGAAAAACTCGTGAAGCCAATGTTAGCCTTTCAAAACTTAAAAAACGGGAAGCATCTTCCTCTTCTAATGTAACCTCAGATCGCCTTGATTCTTGCAAGGTAATGAAAGACTGTTCCAGTGGTGAAAAGCCTGACAAAGATGATGGCAGAAGCAATCAGATGCCGTCACTGAAATCCCCTCTTCTGAATATCACAGGTAGAAAGTTATCTTCCCCAAAGCAAGACACAAATAGTCTCTTAAAAAATGTCAAGCTTCTGTTATCCTCAACTGGTGGTGAAGAGCAGAATCATCTGAATGCACTGAACTTAGAAACGAACAGTTTCTCCTCTTATTCATCGAAGCTACATGGTGCATGTGCTGGTAACTTACAAGACAACAAAGATGTGCTTGGTAGCGGTCTTGGAGAGCCTGTTAATAACTTAAGTGAAGCAGAACAAAACCCCAAAGATGTTCAGTCCAACCATTCCTTGCAAAATGCTCCCTTAAGCTCTTGCAAGGATACAAGTGACCAGAATAGGGAAGAAACTGGGAAAGCATCTCCAAAGAACGAGTTCAGACTAGATTCGTTAGAAGATGTGAGCGATGATGATTTAATGGCAAGTGAGAAGTCGGAAGCAAGACTTGAAAAGTTGGGTTCTTCTGTTAGTTCTTGTTTACCCTGTGACACTCTAGGAGGTAAACTTGCCACCTCTGAAAGGGAAGATGATGAAAAGCCAGCTGCTTCAGGTATTGCTTCTGCTGATCTGAAAGATTCTACATTTCAGATGGAATCCACAGTTTCTCTATCAAACTGTCAGGACCAGTTGCATGTGGATTTGAAAACATCCTCACAGGATGGAGAAGGGGATGAAGAGCATGTCAAGTCACATGATCACTTTGGAATGGAAGGTTTTGAAAGTCCTTCAGATCATGAGCTACAAAAAGGAGGAAGCCAGTCACTAGGCCTCCTTCCTGATTTAAGCAAACTTGGCCTCCCTGCCTCTCTGCAAAGAGACCTAACACGACATATTAGTCTGAAGAGCAAAGTTGGGACACATCTTCCAGAGCCCAATCTCAATAATGCACGGCGCATTCGGAATGTGAGTGGCCATCGGAGAAGTGAGACTGAGAAGGAGTCAGGGCTTAAACCCACTCTCAGGCAGATTCTTAGTGCCTCCCGGCGAAATGTAAATTGGGATCAAGTTATCCAGCAGGTAACCAAGAAAAAGCAGGAACTTGGCAAAGGTTTACCAAGGTTGGTAGCTTTCAGATCTAACTATGCCTCACTGTGTGTGTGTGTTGAGAGGGGAAGGTTGTTTTTCTCCAAATCTGAAATTAATTACAGAATCCTAAAACTGAGACTTCAGAATGAAGCTTGCTCTTGAAGAAGAGATCATACCATGATCTCTTGCTTATACAAATAATTTAGAGTTTTTATGATTGCTTGCTGCTGTGGATGTCTATCCATAGATAAGTAATAGTAGTCTGCTGCTCAGAAAAGATTCTGATCAGTTCATAATCATTACTTAATACTTAGCAATGTACTTGCTTTTCAAGTTGTAGTAAGTGGGAGAATGTAAAAATGCAATCAGGATATGAACAGTGCTGTGACAGTTGTTTATTTCTTCATTTATTCAGGAATACAAGAAATGCATTGCTGCAGGAAGAATAAATGGTCCCTCTTCGTTTGTTAATCTTTTAATCTGATATGCAGTTTGGTTTTGTGTTTAGAGGAAGCAATTGTAAAATACTTCACTTTGGGAAATTTCTTTAAACCTGAAGTTTTTGAAGCGTTTTGAAAAGATGTCATATTTGCTTATTCCAGACTTGGTTTGGAATAATTATAATAACATTATTTCTAACTTGGACATCATGCTGTCAGTTCTTAGCCACTAAATATAATTTTGTGATAGACATACGATATTCCATTGCCAGATGAGACAGAAAGCACAGAATACCAGTATAATGAGTTGCTAGATCTCTTAAAGCAGTAATGTGCATTTGGAGAAGGGGGAGGCTTTTTTCTAGGTTTGGCTGGCTTGTTACATGTGTTCTTATTTTTCTTTCTGTCTTGTTAAAGGTTTGGCATAGAAATGGTGCCTCTTGTTCAGAATGAGCAAGAGGGTCTAGAACTTGGTGAAGAATCTGATCTCTCTACTCTGGAAGGATTCCAGTGGGAAGGGATTTCCTTAGCAGTGCCTGGCTCAGCCAGAAAACGTAGCTTTTCTGAAAGCAGTGTCATTGCAGACAGAAATGCTTCTGCTTATAGCTTCTTCAGTGAAAAAGCCAAAATAAAAGAAAGTGGGCAACGGCAAATACTTGTAGCCAGCCACTCGCAGCATGTAACATCTGCATACGAGGCAAGCGGTGACATTGAGGCTGACTTGAAACGGGAGACGTCTTCTCTTCCCTTGTCACCATCTATGTCTGAAAGAACTGAGACTAGTGAAAGGAGACACAACTTACAGGCCTCCTCTGAGGTCACAGGCCTCACAAATGAAGACCAGGAGAGCCCAGAAAAGAGAACACCTCTTCTTGAAAAACAAAATGTGCTAGAAATCTCAGAAGAAAATCGTCCAGCTTCGAATAATGCTTCACTTCTTGCAGTGTCTAATAACATAGATGCAGCTACAGACAGTAGCTGCACATCTGGTACTGAGCAGAATGACAGCCAAGGAATTGGAAAGAAACGAAGAGCAACTGGAGTAAGTGTGCAATTTTGTCCAGCTTTGATGCACTAAAAGTATTTTTTCCCTATTAATGATCATTCAACCTTGGAATGATCTCTGCAAGGATTTTTCTCCATTTGATTGTCTTGTAAATTGATAGTCTCAAATTAATTTGCTTGTTTGACTTAATTTTCTTCAAAAATCTTTTCCATTTCTGCCTTCCTAGTGCAGGACTTCTGCTTAATCTTTTTTAATTGGTAGAAACAGCAAATGCTCTTTAATTTTAATTTCTAGATGGCATGCTATGCTGGTAAATGAGAGCTATTAAAATATTTCTGTGGTAGTACTTGATGCTGTAGCAAATATCTTGGTGTTTCAAAAGTTAAATGGAAGCTAGATTGTAGTAGAAATCTATTTTTCCTTAAGTGTTTCTGGTTTTATAATCAATCAAGGAAAGGCAATCCTTTTTACAAAATTGTACACTTAAAATTATATCCTTATATCTGTGTTTGTTTCGCTGTCCTGTCTTGGACTTACCCAAAGGGAAAAAAAATGTTTCCGATCAAAATCCTCAAAATAATTTTGTTTTAAAGTGGTAATTTTAATTCCTTACTGATTTAATCCTCTAGACCTTCAATTAAAACCATACAGCAGAAAATCTGACCCAAGTGTGATCTTAAATATCTGAGCAAGTAGAAGGCTGTTGGCTTATTAATATTTCTTCCTAGTTGAGATGAAAACATGGCACTCGCTTTGTTGCCCTCCCTCTTTTTAAGGGCAGAGGGAAGGACAAATTATACGGGAATGTGCAAAATTAATCGTGTATTCCTCTCTGTGGGTACAAATAATGGTTGAAAAGACAGAGGATGTTTGACTTTTTGATTTAGGCAAAATTGGTCCTGTAACTTTTGTTAACAAGTTATTTTACTTGCAGGAGGGATCTTCTCCTGAAATCCCTAGTCTAGAAAGAAAGAATAAGAGAAGAAAAATTAAAGGTAAAAAAGGTGAGTGAATATCATACATATGTGCATCTGGTATAGAGGTTATGAATACCTAGTAGTATTTTGACTTGGCTAAAATGGCATTTGCCTTAATGCTGCTTCAGTGCTTCTTGCGCTCCTACTGAAGATCGTAGGGTGAACTGCTCTCAGGTCTGCAACGCATTCTTCTCTGAAGAGTCCCATCCTAATTTGTCGGAAGTCATTTCTAAGAGAAGATTTTGTTCGTCCTTTCTGATTGCAATTCATATTCCTGGTTGCACAGATGGCACCTTTGCTTTCCCCTGCTCAGGGAAGACAGGTTTGTTGCCCCTTCAGATGGAAGTTCTGAAGGGAGAAGCACCTGTCACTTCCTTCTAATTCAGCTGTGCAGCTTTCCCTTTCTGCTTCTGGGTCGTCTCACCAGAAAACTTGCACTCTGCATAACTTGAGCTGTGTTCTGGTTTTGATACCTCCAGCAATACTTCTTATTTTTTGACTCCTTCTATTTTAATGCATTGTCAAGTACAGTTATATTCTACATTTTGTTTCTTTTTCAGAACGTTCTCAGGTAGACCAGTTGTTGGCTATTTCGCTGAGGGAAGAAGAGTTAAGCAAGTCCCTGCATAGTGTGGACAGCAGTCTCT
The DNA here is from genome assembly GCF_036417535.1 of Chlamydotis macqueenii. Classification (NCBI taxonomy): domain Eukaryota; kingdom Metazoa; phylum Chordata; class Aves; order Otidiformes; family Otididae; genus Chlamydotis; species Chlamydotis macqueenii. The sequence goes on from NC_141560.1 coordinate 41,009,798, forward strand.
TGCAGGCTAGGGCTGCCCTGCAGGCTGCATATGTTGAGGTTCAACGGTTCCTTGTATTAAAGCAACAGGTAACAGTGGGCTTTTGAGACTGTCTGAACTAGAAATTAGCAGCCTGAAAAACTGCCTTAAATAGGACTGATTTAAACTACAACTGTTTTGCAGATAGCCATGGAAATGAGTACATTGAGAAGTCAAAGAATCCAAATCTTGCAGGGGCTACAAGGTACGAAATACCATAAAACTACAACAATGGAGTGCTGACTCTCATATTCTTTGAAATCAGCATCTTGTAGAAATTACGTTTAACTTTAATTTACTCGTTTAAAATAGGCAATAAAATTGTAAGCTTTCAATATTGAAGTCTTTCTTGTTCAAGTGTGATCTGTCGTCTTTGGTAGTGCCATCTAGTGGCTTATTTACAGATTTTTATTTTTTTTTTTCCTCTTGTCTGTCCACAAGAAATGAGCTATTGGCACCACTAAATTATTATAAAATGTGAACTTTTTTTTTCCCCTTCTCACCTCTTTTGCCATTAGAAACATATGAACCTTCTGAACTGTCAGAGCAACTTTCCTGCAGTGTCTTAAGTGAGAGAAGAAATAGCAAATCTCATATGGCAGCTGACTTAATTCCTACAGGCTCCTTCCTGCCCCTTTTGGACACTTTGTCTTCCTCTGTACCTCCACTAGGAGCTTCTGTTCATATAAACATGCCGTCACCATTCCAGTCTTCTGGCATCACACCTGCCGCCACTCCTGACTCCTCAGTACAAGTTAAACGAGAACCTGTGTCTCCAAAAGACTCAGAAGAAAATGTGAATTCTGTACCCCAGAGCTCTCCACGTGCTTCACAAGCAGAGGAGGTGGAGCAAAAGGATGGTATGTGTGGCTTCTCCTTGTTTTAAGAGAACTGACTTTAAGAGAATACGGATTTTTTTTTTTTTTTCCCAGAAGAATGTAAGTTGGGTCTCAAACCTGCAGCCTGTTTTGCAGGGGTGAACTCCCATTAACCTGTGTAGGACTTTGTCAACTTAATAGTCTTAGAAATTGGAACTTTCTTTACAACACATCCAAATGAATTCTGCATTTTTTAAATTGTTAAGCACGTGCAAATTGTAGTTATATGCACCTACAGGTTTCTAGTTTTACTTTAAAAAAAGAACAAACATGAATTTGAAGGTTATAGTCTCTTAGAATAATTTAGTTAGTTAAAAAAAGAAAAAAAAAAACCACCAAACCCCTAACCTTAAAATTTCCCCTGTAACTTTTGTCTTCTGTTCTGCATCATTTATGGGCATTGGTAGCTGAAAACCTGCCTAAAAAGGAAAAATGCACACCTGGAGATAATTTTTTTTTTTTTTTTTTTTTAATTGTAACAAACTACATCTTTCTCAATCCTACTGATCTGAAGATGCTCATTTAAAGTTCATGCAAGCTTATTTGTGATTTCAGTAAACAATTTACTGCAAGAAGGATGTTAGGCACTGTTTACTCATGTGAGGGGAACAGGAATGAGTAGAGGAGGGCTACCAATGAAGGTATGTGTTCACTTTTGTCCGGAGAAAAAAAAACACTGAATTAACAGAACTACTAATGTGAGGGCTACTGCTTCAGAAAAATGAGATCTTAATGGCTATAGCTGAATTTGCTAATTCTTCATTTAGACAGTACAAAACCCCTAAAACCTGTATACTGTAGTCTGTGGTTAAAGGCTTAATGCTATTGCTACTTTCCACTGCGACTTGCTACTGTGGCTGAAGATAGAAATTGAAGATTAAAAGCTCAGTCATCCTCTACTTTCCTAAGAGCCTGTGAAGTCAAGCAGAGTGACTCTAATGACAGTTTTTTGTCTGCCATAACAATGTCACTTACCCAAACCGTTAACTTAGATAATTTGAGATAAAGATTCATAAATAAGATCCTTGTTAAGGGGAAATACAGACAACGCTTCTTTCTTCCTTCAGCTGAAGTGGAAAATACCATTGGAAAAAGTCATACAGTTCTACTTTTATACACTTTTTTTTTTCTCAAGCACGAGATAAGTGTTGGCTGAATTGAAGCTTAGGGTTCTGTAAATACAGGAATTTGAAGGTTTTTTTACCTTTTTGCAGTTTGCTTCAGATGCAGAGTTCTGTATAAATAGTATTCTTTGTGCTTTTTTAGTCACTATTGCATTTCCTGTATTCCACAGTGTTACATTATATTAATGTAGCATTGTGAATTTTACTTCATCTCTGTAGGATTTGACAGGGATTATGAAGCTTTTGGGTTGTACACTAAAGTAAGCTTGGGGGGGGGGAGAATCAGCTTTTGTGAGTGCATTGTTAAGACTCAGCTTGCAGGAAGCCACTACTTTTTCCTTCGCTTTCACATTTTTTTGGCATATGCCATTCTGTTGTGTTTAAACATCATTGAAGAGAGGTGTAATTTTTCTTTAGTATTAGAGCTGGAAAATTCAGAATAAAGACTTAGTGATCACTAGCTGCAGTGGCATGAAGTGTCTTGCTTGCAGAATCTTCAGACTTTATTGATCTCTTTGCAGGCACAACAGAAGCTGAAGAGGTTTTTTAGGTGTTGTTTTTTTTTTTTTCCCCTCATAAAGATGAACCTTCAATGTGTAGCTGCATTTATTACTTAAATAATTACTTTTAAAATGTCTTTAGCACCTTAGCATATTTGTCAGTTTCCTACAAATTTATCTTCGACATATCAAAAGCAAGAATGTTCTTTATGTTTGTTTGCCAAATTAATGTGGTTTTGGTATTGATCAACTTCTATATGTGCTACATTTAAAATGAGTTTCTGCCATCACATGAATTTGGTAATTTGGGAGGAAGATAAGCATTTACCATCAGGTAAATTCTGTAATTTGGAGGAGAGGAGTTCTCTCTGGGGCAGACTATCTGCTTTCTGGCAGTTGAACATCTGGCTTGTCAGCTTCTCTAGGAGGTCATCTCAGCCTTGCTTTGAAGGAGCTGATTGCATTTGGTTTCCCTGACTACCAGCAATCTCTCTACCTGCAGAACTGAGTGATTCTGTTTTCTTGCACTATCACGGTGGTTTCCTACTTTCTTTTCTAACACTCGCAGTACTCCAAGTGCTGAGTATTAATAACTTTTGAGTTTAGAAATTTCAGTTTAAGTTGCCCTTTACTCTTATTCTCCTGTTGTTTTTAAGTGACAAAGTTCCTTCCTTCTCCCTTCCTGTGGGAAATGAGGGACACATGATGTTAGCAGTGTATTCAGAATTTAAGGATTTGTGTGCCTTCTTCCCAGTGTAATTCAACACAGTAACCTTTCAAACTTAATCTAAGCATCCATTTCTTATGTATAGAGGGTTTTCTAACAGGTTGCAGCTGTGTGTGACAGTTATGGGTTGGGGGGAAAAACAGCTTTCCATTAATTTACTTTAAACGCAATATACCCCCCAACACTGTTAGCAAGTTGTAGTTTTGTCTTGGAACTTCCTATCTGGGAAGGTGTGGGGAGAGATATTCACAGTTAAGCTGCCTCTAGTTGGGTGCGTAATTCCAAAGCATTGCATTTGTACTGTGATGTCTTAAACAGTCCAACAGCTTTGTCTCAGTGTTGCTGTAGGTTTAATTTGCTGATTTCCAAGAGAGTGAAGCAGGGAAGTGTTTCAAATACTGCCAACTTCCCATTCACATTGAGGGATCCCACACAATAAATACAGTGAACTTGAAACATCCTGTTCTGGGTTGTAGTTACTGCAAATGCAACCGGGGAATTTTAGGATGTGGGAAACACAGCTGTGAGGTGCTGCCTGTGCTCTTAGCCTGTCTCAGTGGAGAGGTTGGATTCATTTGTTTGTATTAACTTTGAATTACAATGACAGGGAGAGTACGTTTGCCCCACCACTTAGTCCACCACATTTGAACTAACACAGCTTACCCTGGTGGCTTACAGTGCTACTATTCCCAGGATAGAGGGTATGCTGCTGCAGAGTGGGTTGTGCATGACTTATCTGCCTTGAGTTAGGTTCAAGTAACTTGGTAGAAATAACTAGTGCAGATGGGTTAAGCACAAGGTCTTCAGACTGTGTCACTGAGCAACTGAGACATACTGGCCATGCATTGGTTAATACCAGTCCTACAGCACTGGTCACAGCTGGTAAGGGAGCACACAGCACAGGGTGGTAGCATCTTAAGCTGACGATGTGGGATTCACCAAAGGTTGTTTTTCAGAACTTTAAATGCATATAGTCAGCCAGCAGCTTGAAAGATGTGCCCCGTTCCTGCTACACAGATAAACATTTTATTTCCCAGCTATGTTTTTTAAAGACTGGATAGCTGACTGAAATAGCAGATCTAGTTGTGCACATAGATTTCAAATGTAGGAATATGTACTTTACATGCACAATTAAGCGTAAACAGAAAAATGTGGGGAAAGCAATTTTACATAAATATTTGTTGCTGTACAGATTGAATATAATGCTAGTCTGGTTTTTTCAGGAGAGACCAATGAGAGAACTTCACTGTATCCAGTTATCTCTGCAACCATATCCCTATCAGAGCTAGCAGCTTGTTTCCAACACACTAATAAAGATGTTCACAAGCCTGCTGCAGACTGGGGAAAGGCTGGACTTCCTGAGAACCCTTCTCCTCATCCACTGTCTGTTTTCAGCAAAAGAGAAGCAAGTGATACAGTGACTGAAAGCTTTTTACTGGATCAGTGTAGCACTTCTCTTCCAAAGCATTCAGTCCTCCTAGAAACAGCGATGAATAAAACCCCCAAAGTGTCAGCAGAACCATCCGAGGAACAGATGGCAAGTACCGTAGTCCCAGCAGAAAAAGGGAACAGGAGGAGAAGAAAGTTAAGAAAGAAGAAAACTCTAAGGGCAGCCCACGTGCCAGAGAACAGTGATACAGAACAGGATGTAGTTAACTCTAAGCCTGTCCGGAAAGTCAAGGGTGGAAAGGTTCCTAAAGGAGAAAAAGTTACTACATCCGCTCTTCCAAGACAGGATGGAGCTCCTGCTCGAACAGCAAGAAACAAAGATGAGAATGACAGTGATGCTTCTCTGGAACTAGTGGAAGTTCCAGCACCCCAGTGTGAGGTGGTTCACGTTGGTTCATCAGAGTCAGAAGATGAGAAACCAGACAGTCCATCAAAGAGGAATTCACGTAGCTCTGTGGATCAAGCAGTCCTAGAGGCGTCTTGCTCTGGTTATGATGAAGTGAGCTCTACCAGTGAGATTGGCACAAATTATAGGGATGACGGGAAAAGAAGGTGAGATTATTGTAGTTCTCTCAAAAGTAAAAGCATTACACCAAATTCATAAGAAGCCTTTTTTTTTTTTTTTTCTTCCCCAACCTTATTCAGAAAGTCTTACACCAGTAACTTTTAATTTCATTCAGAAGTGAAGTAAGAGGGGAAAATGAAAATTGAATTTGTGGTTTTGGTCCAAAAAATGAATGTGTCTTGTTGCCTACTAATTTCTCTCACACAACAACAAGGCTGCCCTCCACAAAAAGTTTGGGTTTGAGCTTATCTGTCACAGCCTATTTTCTACGAGGTGCAGTCTCTTGTATTCTGGAGTGTTACTTACACCAGTATTTTGTCAGAAGATGAAGTCCAATCTTTCTACTCTTTGTCTCTGTGTTACAGTGTGGCTGAGACGCAGACTGCCATATCTTCACTAAGAGGATTAAAGAACTCATCAGGTATATCTTCGAAGCTTTTCTTCTGATACTTTGTGTATAGGATCTTGTAGGGCTTTGAGTTAAGTCTCAATCAGACTGCTTCCAGAGGGGAATTTTGCCCTGAAAATAAAAACCTGCACTAAAAACTGAAGTGGGAAGTGATGCATACTCACTTATGTCGTCTGTCACTGAGTGGTTTGCGCCTTGACCCTTCCACATCCCCCTGCCCCCCGCCCACACAAACACTTCTGCTCCACAGTCTCTGTAGAGCTGTAGGACAAACAATAATACAATGCTTTTGCTGTTTTAAAGATCTTTCTGGACTTAACATCATATACAGGTCTTCCTGGCATTTTGTATTGCCTTCTGCAACTTACAGGCTCCAGCTGGGACCCATAATGAAATCTAACTTTAAGGTGCTGAGCCCTTGAAATAGTTCTGCGGTTTGCTGATACAGACAACACTAGCGTGTTTGCTTGAGTGTGATTCTGTAATCAAAGTACATGTGTCTCTGCCCTACAGAAGTGTCTTCGGAGCCAGGTGAGGATGAAGAACCTACAGAGGGAAGCTTTGAGGGACACCTGGCTGCAGTGAATGCTATTCAGATTTTTGGGAATTTGTTGTATACCTGCTCAGCAGACAAAACTGTTTGTGCCTACAATCTGGTTGTAAGTAAGGTTGTGGGAATGGCGTTACATTAATTGCAGTCACAAGGTTGCAGTTCTGGTTTTGTAAAGCCTTACTGTGTAGTTAAGGAAGCAGCTGCTTTTTCAAGCGCCTCATTTTTTTTTTTTACTATTCTTTTCTTCAAATCTCTCTTCTCCCCCTCCCAAACCCCTTCTTCCTATGAGAGGTGTAAGGGGAGACTGATTGCTACATGTTTTCTGTTTTTGTTAGCTGTCATACCCCACTCTGTCAGGTGCAGATCCCAAAAGGTATTACGGGCCGTTACGTTGACAGACCTTATGCTTTACTTTCCTTTTCAGAGCAGAAAATGCGTGGCCATCTTTGAAGGACATACTTCAAAAGTGAACTGCCTCCTGGTCACTCAGACAAATGGGAAGAATGCTGCACTTTACACTGGCTCAAGTGACCACACTATCAACTGTTACAATATCAAGGTACTCCAACTCTGTATTGATTAACATGTACTGCGTTTTTACGTGAATGTTTCTTTGCAAATATAAATGAAAAAAAGCCTTTTAAACCCATATGAACTGGACGAGAGCCCCACTTTGTACCTCAGTAGTGTGGAGCAGGAAAGAAAAAAGACAAACAGCAAACCATTCAGGGATTTACTGCCTGATCTTTTGGCTAGCTTGTCAGCAGAGTTTTTGCCAGAACAGCATGATGGGATCCCAAATGTTGGGAACATCAAAGTGCAGGATGGTTGGCTGGCCATGAACACCATATTTGTCTTGCTGTATTTCTAACTTCATTGCTTACGGAAGGCACTGCTCTGCTTGTAGAGCAGTTACAGAGAGAACAGGTATCTTACTATTCTGAGGGCAGGTGGAAGAACAGACTGAGACTTCCTGAAGCTGGACTTTTAAGGATAAATGGTAGGAAGGCTTGTCCAGCCTGTGGATTGAAGGACTTGAAAACAAGTATCTGCTTCAGGGGGCAAACTGACAGAGGTTTTTAACTCTCAAGCTGATGATTGATGGCACTTCCCTGTGCTGAACTTCATGGAGACTCCTCAAACTCAAGCATGTAACAGGGTGTTTTTCGTATACATGTATCATCTGTAGTCTAAAGTTCTATATACATTAGAGGTTATGACTAGAGGGTTATAACAGGTTGCTGAAGTACAGGTTTTAGGGTTATAACAGGTTGCTGAAGTACAGTCAAATCTCAGAGATGGGAGTGAGGTCATTAAGACCAGGATCAAACTGCCATGTGACAGCAGACTTCTGTTGTTTTTCTCCAGCTCTGTTTGGTCCAAAAATGCAGCTTGTAGGTGTGTATCATAATTCACTGCAGGCTTTTTTTCCTTGGACTGTTTTCAGTTATTGAAAAGCTTTAAATACTACTTTCTGTTGCCAGACCAGAGAGTGCATGGAACAGTTTAAACTGGAAGATCGAGTGCTCTGTTTACACAGTAGATGGCGGATTCTTTATGCAGGCCTTGCAAATGGCAGTGTGGTTACTTTCAGCATAAAGGTTAGTTTGTTTAAATGTTGGCACCTAAAAGCCTGTTGTGATGCTGTTTGTCTCCACTTTGTGTTTCTTTCCATTCTTTCTCTTGAGTAGCAACTGTATTTATAATTAAAGTATTTTGTTATAAATGGTCATGGTTGGCCCCTTTTGGTCCTTTGGTTTTTTGATGTTTTTCAAAGCTGTCCCATCTCCCCTTCTGTCTGGTTACCTTTCTCTTAACTGCCCTATTGTCAGGCTTTTCCTTAAGGTTCCACCTGCCCTAGCAGTTGTGTCATGAGAGTTTTCTGCCACAGTTGATTATTTGTGAATCCTCCTTTCTTGCCCATCAAAGTAGTGTGAGAGACTTTAATGTGTTGCTGATTTTGCCTGCTCTATTTGCAGTTATAGAAGAGACTAATTTGCTTGATTTTTCTCAAAGAGGCTGTCGTAGTTTAGCCTCAGTCAGGGCCAGACTACACGGTCTCTCTCTCACTCCCCCCACCCTCCAAGAGAATAGGGAGAGATACTATAAGAAAAAAAAAGGCTCAAGGTTTGTGATAAAGACGGGGAGAAATCCTTGAAGTTACCGTTACAGGCAAAACAGACTTGACTTGGGAGAAACCATTTATTACTAAAACTAGCAGGATAATGAGACAGAGAAGGAGAGAACCTCCCTCTTCCCAGGCTTAACGTTATCTCTACCACCTTCCCCCCTCGAGTGGCACAGAGAGGAAGAGGGAATGGGGGTTGTGGTCAGTTCATCACAAGTTGTTTTATGCCGCTGCTTCATTGTCGGGGGAAGGACTCCTTGCATTCCTCCCCTGCTCCATTGTGGGGACCCTCCCACGGGCCACAGTCCTTTGTGAAACTGCTCTGGTGTGGGTCATTTCTTCCACAGGGTGCAGTCCCTCAGGAACTGGCTGCCCCAGTGGGCCCTCCATGGGCCACAGCCTCTTTCAGGCCTCCAGCTGCCCCTGTGTGGGGTCCTCCATGGGCTGCAGGTGGATGTCTGCTCCTCCGTGGATCTCCATGGGCTGCAAGGGGACAACCTGCTCCACCATGGTCATCACCACAGGCTGCAGGGGAATCTTGGCCAGGAGCTGCATTACTCCTCCCCCTCCTTCTTCACTGACCTTGGCGTCTGCAGCCGTTCCTCTCACAAGAAAAGTTCTTCACAACAGGCTGGCAGACACCTCTCAGAATCTGTTCACATCATCCATCTCATCTCCTCTCCACTTCTTGCAGCTGGGCCGGGCCGATTTGGGCCCAGTTGGGTGCCCGGTGGGAGGCCAGAGGGTGAGGCCTTCAAGGCCCACAAGGCTCGCACCTCCCCCTCTCTGCCCTCGCTCAGCTCCTTCACATCATCTCTACTTTTTTTTCTGTTTTCCCCTTCTTAAATACGTTATCGCGGAGGCGTTATCAGGGAACATTCTGCTACCAATCGGCTCAGCCTTGGCCAGCACTGGGTCCACTCTAGGCCCGGCTGAGTCCACTGAACAAAGGGGAGCAACTTCTAGCAGTTTCCTACAGAAGCTATCACCTTAGCCCCCCTCCCCCCACTGAACAAAACCAGAACAGAGACTTAACCGGCGCTTACCATGATATTTAAGCATGAATAAAGATCATTATTTAAATACATTATTTTTCTGGTTATTCTTTTCATGGATCCTAGTCTAATTTCTCAAATTTATCCTTACAAATTCACCCTGTTTTGCATTTTTTCTTATAACGTTGTTTCCTCTTATTGTTCTAACTTGGAAGGAGGATTTGCTGGACCTTTGCTAAATGATTAATTATTTTTTTAAAAGGCAGAAAATCAAAGCCTAATGTAAGGAGGTATTTTCTTGATTTGGAAACTTAGTTGTTAAGGTGCGACTCTTACCATTCCTGAAATGGTATGTTACTAAACCATAATCAGATTCTATAACAAGTACAACGCAAAAAGGATTCAGTGGTTTGGTTAGTGTCATAACAAAGTTTTAATTCTTAAATACCATTTTTTCCTCCTCCAACAGAACAACAAGCAGCTTGATACCTTCGAATGCCATGGCCCTAGAGCAGTAAGCTGTCTAGCCACAGCTCAGGAAGGAGCACGCAAGCTGTTGGTAGTGGGCTCCTATGACTGCACCATCAGTGTGCGAGATGCACGGAACGGGCTGCTTCTCAGAACCCTGGAAGGTCACAGCAAAACTATACTCTGCATGAAGGCAAGTGTCTCTGAAAATATGTTTTTGACAAAGAATGCTTAAAATGGTATTTTTCTTTTTCTTCCTCATGTAATAGTGAGCAAATTGGGGTAGGAGATAGAGGACTTCTCTGTTTAAAATTATAAGAACTGAGTAATGTGGTAGGAAAATTGTCTCTGACTGGCTGCCATATCTCATGTTCCCAGCAAGGCTGCTGGGGGCATGTATGTAGGAAGCATGTTTATTTCATGTTTCAAGATTCAGGGAATCTTGAAATGTGAGTTGGCCAACAGGGGGAAAGTTGGGGAAAAGATGAAGCTGATTTTCATGTATCCTGATTGTACAAACCTCAGAGGAAACTGGAAAAACTGTAACTCTAGAGAAGTATTCTTTTTTAATAAAATAATCACTAGCAATTATTTACAGATTTCTAGCTCCTGAGATTACAAGCCAGAACATACGTTTGTCTGGCTGCTTTGCTGTGACCACTGTCACAAAACAGAGAGAGGATGACTTCCATAAATTGTATTTGCCACTTTAGATGCTATGGTACAGTGGCATAGCCTTTTTTGCCCTTTAGACTATCCTACTCCTGCTTTCATGGCAGCATATTGTGGTGCCTTCTTGATCCATAATGGATCTGTTAAGCTTCCTTTCTAGACTAGTACTTGTCAGGAGCATAGTCTTTCATACATGACCAGAATATAAGTACACAGATACCCAGTATTTCTAGGAAACAGTGGGCTTTACTGTGCGCGTGCAGGGCAGCATGCTGCATTCAGTTTTCTTGGTCCCTGATCTGCTGCTGAGCTGTCTCTGAGAATAGTCCATAGATAGGATGAGTTAACCTGGAGGGCTGCAAGTTAACAGCTTCTAGTGCCAATTGTGAAGTGTCAAAAGTCGTCATTAGGATAGCATACTACGTTTTCTAGCTCTTATCTGAAGAACTCAGTGCATGTTTTTTTTTCATACTCTCTGTTGATTTTAAGACTGCGAAATTTAGGAAATATTACAGTACAACTTTAAACTGAACAGCATCTTAATATTTTGCTTGCCCATTTCAATATCTGTGACAAAAATAACTATTCTTTCTTTTTTTTTTTCTTTTTTGTGTAAGGTTGTGAATGATCTGGTATTCAGCGGCTCCAGCGATCAGTCTGTCCATGCCCACAACATTCATGTAAGTCTCATATATAAAGTTGGAGTGACTTTTCCTATTAAGGCAGTGAACTCCTGTGCTATGAAGTCAGTATTTCCAGAGTTTTTGGAAAACTGGTGGGGCAAATTGCTTATAGAAAAAGAAATCATATGATTTTGTTACTGTGACTATGCAGAATAGCTAACTAATGATAGATAAACGTAGTGACTCTTGTAATATGATATGCAGTGCCTTTTTATCTGGGGATCTTGCTTTTGCAAATATTACTACAAACATTCTGATAATGTGGAAAGGGTTCAGAGCAAAGCCATGTGAGATATTCTGGTTGGGGAAGAGTTTCTTTGTTACAGGAAAAACTTGAGGAACACAAATAGTGTTCCAAACTACCTAGAAGCTGTTATGCTGTTGTGAATGCTTTGTCTCTAGTCTGCCACTCTCTTCCTCCTTTACACCATGAATCATGAATGCTTGCTCGCTATGCAGTAAGTTAGCTGAAGAAATTTATCAGAGGAAAGTTTTAGTTGACAAAAAAAATTGTTTATTTCTGTGTACTAAGCTAAATTTGCTCGCTGATCCATGTGACTACATAAATACTGCTAGTACTAATACCACAGTGCTAGTTGCGGGATAGATGGGAACGTATCACTGATGATGGAAAGAGAAGTAGATGCTTTTCAGAGTGGCATGCATTTCTGTTGTACTGGAATGGCTCTGTGTTAACATGGGCAGAGAAAAGGATAAGTAGTATTTGATCATAATCTAGAAGTGCTTTCACAGGAAATGAAGCCTAATAAAGGGTGTTTCCATTTTTTGAGTAGTGAACATTGAAGCTAGCTACCCTATCTAGGTTAGGTAAAACTGTTTTGTTCGTTTTTATTTTTTTTTAAAAAAAAAAACAAAACCCAAACACCTATTCACCTTTACATTTTCTTGATGCAGACTGGAGAGCTGGTACGGATCTATAAAGGCCATAACCATGCAGTAACGGTTGTGAACATTCTTGGGAAAGTGATGGTGACAGCATGTCTAGATAAATTTGTTCGTGTTTATGAATTACAGGTAAGAAAATACATTGTAACTAATGACATTTACTTAATATATATTAGTTAATTATTTTGAAAGCAAATAGAAGTCATCTTTGTGGTTACTGATCTCTGGCCCATTCCTGTCATTGCTGTCACTCAACATCTATAGTTGTCTCACCAGCCAAAATATATGGGGTTTAAAGAATGTAATTTTTTTTTTTTTTTTTTTTTAGAACCTGGGTTCTCCTGAAAAAATGGCAGCTCAGAAAAGTGGGGAAATGTTAGTTTTGTCTGCTTAAAGACCAAGTGCTTAGTTGGTCAAAAAGACTCACAGAAGTAACGTAAGCAAAAATGAGCTTTCATGGTGGCTATGCAGTTTGGAATCCACCAGAGGAGTTTAGTTGCTACCCAGGAAACTGCTCTTGGAAGCACTGTCATTTGCATGTCCATGAAAAATGGCTATTAACTGTCGTACTGTTAAATGTCTGTTTCTGTTTCTTTCAAGTCGCACGACCGCTTGCAAGTCTATGGAGGCCACACAGATATGATCATGTGTATGACCATCCATAAGAGCATGGTAACTTCTTTTCACTGGTCTCAAAGAGAAGGTTGTAATTTCCACAAGCATCTATAAGATAGTGTAATTTTTTTCACATAATAAAATCAACCTGCTGTCTGACTAAGAAAAACTTAAAAATGTCAGCCAAAAAATCAAGTTGCTATAACAGCTTTGTATTTCTATAATATTATTTTCTGGGGAAAAAGTACTTTCTAGCTTACTGTGGTCTTAAAACAATAGTCCTGTTCACAGTGATAATTGCAATGAAGAGTCTAGAAATAGTAAAACATTGCTTCTTTTCAAGCATCAGTCCTGTTTGACTTTTTACTCAAGAGAGTCGCACAGATGCTAGAGAAAAACTCCACTCACAGTCAAACCTATAGTAACGTTTGATAGAACCTAAACAAAGTTATGCAGTTGATTTAGGTGCAGGGATTTCTTTGTGCATCTGCCCTGCAAGATAGGTTTCAGAAGCACTTCTGGATAAATAACTTGCTTAAAATAGTCATTTAAAGCACTTATTTGCCTGCATGTGTAGTAATTTGTTTGCAAACCTTCTTTTTGCTTGTAAAATAAGAGGAAAAGTATGATCTGTAATAACAGAAGAATCAAGTCTGACAGAGCTGATCTAGTAATTGGAATACATACTGCCCAAGCTTCCCTTCTCATGTGAGCTAAGTGCACCCAGGCTTTGTGCTTACAATCTGACGTTTGAACTCTTCCCCCAGGAATGGTCTGGTCTGGGCATTCTGAAATCAAAAAAGTGGTCAGATGAGAAGCTTAGGGACAAGTGAAAGATTGTAATTTTCTGTAGTAGTCTTGGTAGTAAAGTGTTGTCTCTTACACAGAGAAGATCGGGTGCTATATTGCAGTGATGAATTTCCAAGAGACATAAAGACTTGAACAAAAATAACAAATGAAAGCTTCAGCTGGCAGAGTTTTCCGTGTTACATGAGGGCTTTTTTAACAATGAATGTTCCTTATGGAATTCTGAGATCTTTTTCTTTCATCTGAGATCTTTTTCTTTCCAAGGGACAGTTTTGTGTGGAGCATTTGCCTAACAAAAGTGTTTTTTTAAGATGTCATTTTGCTTACTTTTTCAGGATCTGCATCAGTTTTCTCTTTCTGGAATTCTGATGTTCTTTCTCACCCTCCTCTCCATCCTTTTTAGATATACATGTGACTGGTTAAGTTATATGTATATGAAATATATATGTATATATTTCCGTATACCTGGAAATACATTCAACTTGACATTTAATCAACTAGCCATTTAGTGAATAGAAACATATTTTAAAGTCTTCTGCACTTTTACATGCCTGACACTATCAATTATAGCAGTTGTGGAAACATTTCTTACTGATTAGTAGGCTTTTGTAAACTATGAATGCAAATCTTAAAACAATTACGTTAGACCCATTTTTTAAATTTGGAAGCCTTGTATGTTTATATTTCTATTGTTCTTCATCTAATATACTCTACACTTGAAGCCTCCTTCAAAATTTGACTTAATTTTTTTTCTATTATTCCCAGCTTGCTTATCCGTAAATGTTTCTTTTACAGATCTACACTGGATGCTATGATGGCAGTGTCAGAGCTGTGAGGCTTAATCTGATGCAGAATTATCGTTGCTGGGTAATAAGCAAAATATTTTTAGCCTTCCTTTGTTATAGTTTTTAGACTAATTTTCTGGAGGTGGTCACTACTCAGCCTTGAATAGCTTGACCTTTAAATTATTATTATTCAATAATATTTTTGAAATATATATGTACATTTTAAATGTAAGTATATATCACTAGTTCCATTTATCATGGTCTTTAGTATATGTATATGCTTTGGGGCAAGTTAATAGTAACATCTTAGAAGCTGCCAAAAAGAAAAATAAGTAATTTAGATAGTGACATGTCACTGTTTAAAACCAAAAACTTCAGCTGAGTGACACAGAAAAGCCGATTCACTCTGCTAAATAAGTTTAATTAAATTCCCAATGACTCTGTGTCAGGTAAGCTTATATCTTAAAGGCTTGGTTCTTCTCTTCCTGTTACCGTTCTTGCTGATGGTCTAGGCTTGGCTAGAGGCAGGAATGTAAAGCTGTAATTAGAGGAACAGAGACTAGTGAGAATGAAATGGAATAAGAGGATTAAAAAGCTACAGGAGATGGCATGCATGTGAACAGTCTTAGTAGAATATTGTGAAGTTGCAAGAAGAAAAGCATTAGCTAAAATTCTTTTTCCCTGGCTTATTCTGGTATGTTTTTTCTACCAGTGGCATGGATGTTCACTGATCTTTGGAGTTGTGGACCATCTAAAACAACACTTGCTAACTGACCACACCAACCCGAATTTTCAGACCCTGAAATGTCGTTGGAAGAACTGTGATGCTTTCTTTACTTCCAGGAAAGGTTCCAAGCAGGTATGTGGTTGAATGAATGTGGTTGTACTTGGTAGTACAAAATACTTTATATCTCCACAATTGTGGGACTTGGTCTTAGTTCTCTTGAAAAGGGTTAAATTCTTGTAGTCTTGGCAGACTTCAGTGCATACAGTTGCAGTCATACAAGGGTAATGGAGTTCAGTTCAACCTGTGACAGATGAAGAGTGCAACTAAGTATGATAACTTGAGATATGGTCAACTTAAAACAATTTGATCCTGAAATATTACATGGAAATGATAAAATTCTTGAAATATTAGAAGAAATTCTGATAACTATACTCAAGATGTTACTAAGTTTTTACAGGAAAAAAATATTTTTAATATGAACAAATATCAGTCTTGAAAAAGGTTTTTATCCTCTTAATTTTTGTCCATCACTACCCTCATTCATTGTTGTGGATGCTGATGCTATTTATTTTTCACATGGGATTGGTTTTGCTAACAATGTTTAAGTAGTGTATAAATTTCTGAGTAAATGTTAGCACAGATGGGAAAAAAATGAACAAGGCATAAGAGTTGGAATAAGTGATGTGGAAAGGGTTGGGGGTGTGGGTGGAAGGAGGGTTATTACCCGTAGACTGATTGGTAAAATCCACATTTTGCTCCTTGACAATATAAACTTACGTCCCTGATGAATGCTTTTCAAAATATGCAGTGGAAGGAGGTTTCTTTGAGAACTAAGAAACAGAAGCAGAATCCTTAATTTGTCTTTAAGCACTGGCTTTGGATATGATGTGTTTATTTGATATGCTTTTCTAGTCAGAGAGGAAGCTGGTTTTTATTTGCCTTGAGTCATGTGGTATGTGAAATACTTTATGTGGAATCATAGAATGGTTTGGGTTGGAAGGCACCTTTAAAGGCCATCTAGTCCAACCCCCCTGCAAGGAGCAGGGACATCTCCAACCAGATCAGGTTGCTCAGAGCCCCATCCAACCTGGCCTTGAATGTTTCCAGGATGGGGCACCCACCACCTCTCTGGGCAACCTGTTCTGGTGTTCTATAACTCACATTGTAAAAAATTTTTTCCTAATATCTAATCTGAATCTATCTCCCTCTATTTTAAAACCATTACCCCTTGTACTGTCACAACAGGCCCTACTGAACAGCCTCTCCCCATCTTTCCTGTAGGCCCCCTTTGAGGTACTGGAAGGCTGCTATAAGGTCTCCCAGGAGCCTCCTCCAGACTGAACAGCCCCAACTCTCTCAGCCTGTCCTCATAGGAGAGGTGCTTCAGCCCTTTCATCATCACTATATATGTGATTTAATAGCTTGGTTTTTTTTTTCCTTAATTTTTTTTTTAGAAACATTAAGCCAAAAAAGTTATGCTATCCAGAATGTCACTTTTATTGAGGCATCAAGAATCTTCTGCAAAGTTTTTTGTGGGTTTGTGGTGGTGGTGATGATTATTAGTATTATTATTTTTAGATGACTTCTGGTTCTTTTCTAGGATGCCGTAGGACACATTGAAAGACATGCTGAGGATGACAGCAAGATTGACTCGTGAAGCTTCTCACCTCCCACATTGGGAAGTAGTTTTATATGTCAGAATTATTCCAGATAACATCAGTTTCTTACTCCAGTCTTTCCTCTTTCTTTTCCCACTTGGAATGGAAAAAATGGAGTGAGGCTGAAATGCCTTGCTACAGAGACTGCAGGTTGTATTGCACTCTGTAGAAATAAGGCTAGTCAATTAAGAGTTGGCCTAAATGGAAGTTTCTTGCAAGTTTTTAATTGATTGACAGATAAGAATATTCCCTCCTCTTGTCTGCCTTGCTTCTAGTTGTTTGTTTTTTCTGTTGTTTTTGTTGGGTTTGTTGGGTTTTTTTAAGAAGCATAGTCTCAGAGTCTTTGGGAAGTCCAGAGTGCTGTTGAAAACTTAGATTACAATAGGTGCTGGTGTTTGCAAACTCAGCGTGAAGCCTGTTAAGTGTCTAAGACATGTCTGTTTTTATGTTGTATCCAATTTTTTTAAGCTGATTTTAATAAAATTCTGCAAACCAGAATATCACAAATTATAACAGTGTAACCTGAATATCCAGTGTACATTTTGACTTTCTTCATAAAAAGAAAAGGTATTTTATGGAGAACTGGAATAAATTGATTTTTTTAATGTTAATTGTAACTTATTTTTTATTCCTTGTGTAAAAATTGCTATAACTGGCACAATATATACAGTGACAGACTGCCCTAAATACTGTGCCTCCCAAGGTATTTTGTTTATTTAGAGGAAGGCAGTTATTTCTTGAGAGGTATGCCAGTAGCAGCAAAAGAGCCAGAACAGTGGCTCCGCTCACATGTTTTGCAGTCTTAGTCTTTTTAAATATAGATCCTTATGTACAGGAAAGAAGTGGTGTTGCCTTTTGTTTTAGTTAAATACCAGCGTAACGACCGCTATCTTGATACGAGATCATACTTGGATTCCTGATTTTATCTGGAATCTCAGTGACTGAGCTTTACAGTCCTGTATCTTCATGACATAGCAAACTAAGGGAAGTGCAAAGGCACTGCCGGTGTAAGTGCATCCACTTAGGTAGTGTTTTGTTTCTGTTGTGAACTGGCTTAATTGACTTGGCCTATATCAAGTTCACAAAAACCCAGCTGGAAAGAATGGAGCAGGATTTTAAAGTCTAAAGTTCGCAAGCAGAAGCTGAGGATATGAAATGCATATCACATGTAAAAGTCTTATTCCTATAAATGCACAGAAGGTACCACAGAGAGCCAGTACAGAGGGGAAGACTGTTGCTACTTGTCAGGATTCCTCTGCAGGTGTCCCGTGGAGTGGAAAACTTTACCCATAAAGTTCAGTGAAATGTACTTCTTGCATTTGCAATCCTCTCTCTCGTAATGACGCTAATTTAGCAAAGAGCTCTCTTGGACAATGAGACTGATCTAGCAAGGAGCTTTGTGTTCACTTTTGCCTAACTTGCTGCTCAGGATGAAAAAAGCAGAAGATTCCTTAAACTGTAACAAAAGGTAAAGACAGCCCAGTGTCAAAACTGAGCTGCTTATAAATGAATCCCAGTGCTTTTCAAGCAAATTGAATGTACTGTTTTTACTGGACATCTCTTTCACCACTGCTTTGAGGCTTGGTATGCCAGCCATAGACCACGTGAGTTTTATAGCCTCATTCTTTGACTATAAAGAAGCCTTTTTAGGTCAAGGAAGTGACTTAGGAAAGCCTATGGATGTTCCACTGCCATCAAATCAGAGAACTTCAGGGCCTTCTCTGAAGCAAACTATTTTTTGTATTGTCTTAGCAGACAAGCATAATTTCTCTGTAATTGCTTGACACTGATAATTTTTTTTGTGAGAGATAAGAGTAAAATAGGAATGAGATGTAGTAGCATCCTACTTCAAAGGCATTGCAGTCTATGAGGTTCCAGTGCTTTTGTGGTGATTTGTTTGGGTTTTTTTATTAAGCTGTTTGTGGACAGGAAAAAAAACCCAGTATGTGGCTCAGACCTCAGGCTGTTTTGAGAGTTTTTGTTTTGGTTTTTGGAGTGTGTGTTTGTGGGTTTTGTTTGGGTTTTTTTTTTTTCCTTTCTTTCTTTCTTTGGTTTGTGGATGAAGCAATTCAAGAGAGAATCAAGTTCAGGGAAATCTCTGAGCAGGGTAAATGTTTTCTGGTGCAGGCTGTATTGTTCTAAAGTATCTGAGAGTATTTATTTTTTTGTGATCTAAAGGCAGAAAACTGCATAATACTTAAACCATTTCCAATTTTATTCATATTCAAGGGGGGTTCTGGGTTTGGTTTTTTGTTTTTTTTTTTTTTTGAACCACAGTGAGGGAGCATGTAAATGTGTGTCATAAACAATGTGAACATCTCAAGCTGTCCTTCATGGACTGTGCTTAAGTGAAGGTGTAGAGGTGTGTGATCCGAGGACAAGCATGCAGAGTGATTGTAGCATTCTGAAAAATGGTGTGTGAGAGTAGATTTTATTACTTATTCCTTGTGATTCTTTGAGTTCTTTCAGCTGTTGTCAGGAACGTCTAAAGATCTTTCTCACTAGGTGTTGCAACAAACACAGTTATTACACTTTATTTGCATTCCTGGTTGCTTGTTGGGTTTATCTTTTCTGGTCGGTGGAAGCAGACTTCCTTTTCTTGTAGTCCATGATATTTCCTTATCCGTCCTTGAAAACAGTCCTCCTGAAAAGTCTCAACTTCCGAAAGCTTTAGCTTTAGCAGTGGTGTCTTTTGCTGCTTTGTAGGTCATTTCAGATATATTGTAAGAATCTTAAAATGGATAAGAGGCAGGAAAATAGCAGAGCTGCATAAGAGTTCATTAAATTTTGCTTCATAAATTAAAAAGAATTTTTAAAATTGCTCAGGGGTTCGTAGGAAAATGCTGTGCTGCTCTGTCATGAGAATATTTTGAAAGGACTTGGAATGAAGTTGTTGTGCAGCTCTGGAAATCCCCTCTGGAGTTCTTAAGGGAGGTTTCCTATGTGTTCCATGGGAATTTGGTGCAGCTTTGTCTATTGGCCATTCACTTCTTCCAAAGGCAATTGCAGAAAAGAGATGCCAAACTAAGGTATTGGCTTGCTAGTCATTAATGAGATCCTCTCCAGTGTTGCGACTTAGGGTTTTGACTCCTGATATACCTCCCGTCAACCAGTGTAATAACTTTGGGAAGGCAGACTATTTGTGAAATTTAACGGAGTCACACTTGCATGAAAAGCAGTACTGCACATCTGAAGCCTGTTTCAGGACTATTTTTCTTTTCAGTTCAGATTTTTTAATGCAAGTAAAAAGTTGTGAGTGGAAGAGTGATTAGAGTAAGGGTTTCTTTTGTGGTTAGCTGTGTTTATTTTATTAGTCAAATGTTAATTAATGACCTCTGGACTTGCTATATAGCTGACTACATATGGCAGGCCCTTTAGGGGGCAAGTCACCATTTTCCTCTTAGTAGGATTGACATTGCATCTACTCAGCGGACAGAAAGGTGCTCAGAGGCATTGTATGCTTTTATGATACAAGAGTGGGCCAGATGCTACTGAAACCAGTTATATCATTCTCTTCAAAAGCGTGAGAACTTAATGCGCCATAGGCAGACCAAGCCCTGCCTGAGCTCCAAAAGGAGGGCCTGGGTAGCATGAAACAATCACTTAAGGTTCAGAACGTGCCACAAAGCTTAACCTTTCCCAATCCCAATAGCTTTAGATGTATTAGTCTATTTTGTTGCTCCTTTCGCCTTCAAATGACAGGGC
The DNA here is from genome assembly GCF_036417535.1 of Chlamydotis macqueenii. NCBI lineage: Eukaryota > Metazoa > Chordata > Aves > Otidiformes > Otididae > Chlamydotis > Chlamydotis macqueenii. Next base: position 41,030,170 of record NC_141560.1, read on the forward strand.
AAAATAACAGCTGACTGGCAGTGCAAAATACTCTGTGGCCTAATACTGCTACTTCTGTATGGGGAAGGGGCCAGAGGGAAAACTGCTGCATCCGTTGGTATGAAGATGCGTTAAATATCCCAACTTCTGCTTGCCTGATGTCACTTACGTGTGGATTGCAGACTTCATACATGTTATCAGCGCATGAGCTGACTTCTGCAAAATAGCAGGAGGTTGGCTGTGCAGTGTGTTTGAAGTACTGCAGTTCTTCATGCACATTTTCAAACTGTACAATAATGCCAAATGGAGGTAAATGATAACTGAGAACTCGCAATAAACCGCAAGTTCCCAGAAACAAAAGTGGTGTTGAGAAAATATTTTTCCCGACTTCTCAATTAAAACACAGGTACAGATGAATCTTGTTTTTCAAGCTTGTGTGGTACTGTCATTCAAACAGTTTAAGTTGTCCAGAGCTGCAGAATATGTGAGGAAGGATAAGGAAACGGTTTCAGCTACTGTTTGTAAAGTATTTTACAGTGAAAGTAAAGAGCAAACTGTAGGTATATATTCTGTTATATGCACCTGCCAGCTTCTCAAATTTCATTTTGCTGTAAGTGTTAAACAGTCTTTTTGAAGAATGGAAGTGGAATAAAACAACATGATTGAATATTTAATAATTTAAGCTGTGTAGAACATGTCCATAGATTGACTTGGTTTTCTCTCACTTTGGTACAAAACTGTGAGCGTATTAACAAAACTTTACACAGCAAAAGAAGAAAAAAAAAAAACGGGAAAAAAAGAAAAATAAAAGTTCTTTATATTGTTGTGGTTTGTCAGTCTCATTCTTCTTTGTTTTGAGTAAAATGATTCTTTCACAGAATTGGATAGATTTTGACTTTGTTCTGGATATTTTTTTCCCTTTTTTAAGAGGGCTGGATAAAATCAGACAGGCCCCTTTGGAGCTCCAGCACTGGCAGGAATGTTGCCAGTTTTTCCTCCCAGTGTGCAGGAGTGTCAGACGTAGTTGTTTGGCACGGACAATGGAAACCGTCCACCCAGCTGGTGCCTCCAAGATGACGCATTGACTTGCTTCATAGCCCATTGCAAAGGGAAGTTCTCTGGCACTGTCAGTACTTCACTCACCAGGACTTTAAGGACCAGTTTTGAGTTGCCTATCAAAAATCTTGATTTTGATGTTTTGTTTTTCTCTGAACATCCCAACTAAGAGCATCTCTGCCATATTTTTGTATGGAAAATAACAGCTTAGTGGAGAACGCATCTCTGGAACCCAGGGCTCCTAGAATTCTGGTCATCTTAAAAAATGTGATTTGGATTAAAACAAAAATTGCATTTTAAAGGAGAAAAACTCTTCTTTAGATAAGCTACAGGATTTTCTTACGCTTTCAGAGTAAGTTACAGTGCAAGACAACATTTAGAATTTTGTAGTCAAAAGGATTTCTGTTTCTTACTGATGTTTCAGTTAAACGTGCTACTTACCAGAATAACTCTGTGTGGATACTACGATTCGTTTTTACAGTTTTGTTTTACAATAGTGGATTGCTTTATTACTTTTCACCACTGGACAACTAAGTAGAAGGTTCTCCTGGCAAGGTCTGAAGTCTGGTCTCATCACACCTTTTCTTGCACATTTTGTTTGTTTTATATTAATCAATGATTGTCCATTCTTAAAGCTGGTAACAATGGAACCTCTCAAGTTCAAGTGCCCCTTTTTTTTTTTTTTTGTAATGCATTCAAGGAGTGAATGGGCAAGTGTTTGAGATATTTTTATGCTTGCCATAAAACTCCAAAAGCTGCTGTATATTCAGGAGAGTAATGGAAAAGTGCTCATTGTTTCATCCTCCTCTATTCTTTCAAAATAAAAACAAAAAACAACTCTAAAGATTAGGCCAAAATACAGCCGATTTTATTTTCGGTTCAATTAAACTTATTGTACTTACACATTCTAATAATCTTCCCAGATTGGTCATGCTAACATAGTGTCTGATTCTGCTACGAGCCATCTCTTACAATAAAGAAATACGCAATACTGTCAGGAAGTGGGACTCTGTGGGAATGGAAGCGTGTATGTAGATATGTACATTTGTATGTGTGAGAGGCTTTCTTTCTCAAATGAAAAACAACTTTCTCAATGTTACGGAGGATGCAGTTACAATAAAAAACATTTTAAATGTCCAGTGTGTAATTAAGATACTATGGTGATATTAAAAATGAGAGCAAATCGCTCAGGTTCTGATACTTCTGCTGAGGCACTAGGCCAAGCTGTTCTAGGTGTTGCAGGCTCTTGTGCTGTACTTCCATGTTTCTAGCATAGCAGAGAACCAATGTACAGCCACATCTGTAGCAGCGGAAGTGGTTGGGATGCATAATATTAATGCGATCTAGCACAATCTCGCGTGAACTATTCAGTCAACATTATGAAGAGGCTGAAACAATGGTATCAAAAGCCATACTAGATACTAACAAAGTAGAGTTAATGACTAATTACAAGGTGGTAGTAAACAACTATGACTTTCACAGTTCAGATACAGTCCCAGTTTTGCCTGACTTGAGGGAAGACTTCCAGGTGTCAGCATAAGCAGAATAATGATGCATGCTCCATGTCTTTACCATGCAGAAAAAGCTTAATTCAGTCATCAATAAATTAATCCTTGTTGCCCAAAGGAAAATGTCAGGAAGTTATAAAAGTAGTTACAGAATGTGCGCACTGGTCTGCCTACTAGACTATGGTTGTCTCTTTTTCCAAGGGCTTCTTCCCACGTGCTGTTTATCTTTGCTAGCAAGGCACGTAAATAGGATATGCTCTCATTCGCACTTGGAGATGAATGGAGCTAGTTATTCGAACCCAAAATCTTGAGCGTGTTCTTGATGAAGATGGCCACTGGCTCCGGTGTTACGCATACATCGTGAGCTGCAGCCACTGAAAGAAGAGTAAGAATGAAAGCGTGGAAGACATATTGGCATCCTCTGACAAATTGTATTGAGATGCCGCCGTCAAGGCAGCTGCTTGCTGACAGTAAGGAGCATGGTGGCAGTGGGGAATTTTGTCTTAGGCTTCTTGCTCCTATTCCCCGTTTCCTCACAAAAATAGAAGATGTTTTTTATGGTCTCCCTTAAAAGCAGAAGGCATGCTTTTAAGTTGAAATTTTCTGAGTTTTCTTAATAAGGTTTTTAAAGTTGAAAAACTATGTTTAACTCCATTATCGGTTAATGCTTTATCAATATGTTTGATTTAAATTGCCTCATTTAAAAAACCTCAAAAGTTTTTTGAAGCACATTAAAGATGATGCGAAGAGTCCACAGCTGTGCCCTTCAACACCGACTGGAGTCTTACAGAGCAGCTGTTGCTGGCAGATCATGGATGTTTTCCATGTAAAATTGGTAGCAAAATTTGTAGGAGGTTTTGCAGTCTCTTACCAATTGGATAACAATTTCAGACCAACTGTCATAGGCTCCCTTGAGAACATGTGCAGTGAATAATGCGATTAAAATTTAGTATTGTGACATTGTGTTAGAAATACCAGCATAAAGCGGTTTACCTCCAGGACATTGAGCTTAATGATGCCGTCTCCATCTTTATCAAAGGCATGGAATGCCCCTAAAGCAAGGAAACAAAAATACATGGAGTAGATTAAATTACTGTCTGTGTAAAGGCGATCCCAGATAGCAAACCAAATTGTGCTCCTGTTGTGTTATGCAAACTTTTGCAGGTATTTACTTACGTGGTCAGCAGGTATTTCTGCTGTGTTTGTCCTTAGCTAATACAGGGAGAAACAGTGGTTTCTTTTGTGTTTGTATGAGACAGCTGTCATATTTTAGATTCCCTAAGCGCATATCTTTAATTATTAAGACTATGTGTAGGCAGTAGTGCTTTAAACAAACTTTGCTTTGACCATGACCGTGCATTTTGGAGGCAAGGAGGGGAGGCAGCGCAGTAAAAGCGGGGCAGCCACTCACTGAACATGGCGTCCAGGCGCACGAAGCAGCAGATGAAGCTGTCAAAATCGATGTTCATGTTCTTGTCGGCATAGCGCATGGTGATGATGTCGTAGAGCTGGTTGTTCAGCCGAAACCCTGCAGAGGACAAAAAATGGGGCATAGCTGAGCTGGGGGGAAGCACTGATGCCTGTGAGGCCCCCGGGAAAGGTTTGGCTGTAGGAGCTTCCCAAGCCCAGCCAAAGCTTAGGCTGGAGCAGCCGCTAAATAAAAAGAAGTGAAGCTGTAAGAAGCTTCTATGTGCCCAGCTGCTTTCTTAAAACAGGAGTAACATTTTGGAATTACAGTTTAGGGGGGTCAGTAGCGTGTGAGTTACCTCATGCTGTAAGTATGAAGAGGAGAGGTCTACACCAAAAAGTCTGTAGCTTAGCCAAGCCTGATAAGAGCAAAGCAACAAAAACTGGGTGACAGAAACATAGGAGGATGTTGCTACGAAAATACAATTACGCAATGGTCAAAAAATAGATGAGGAGGTAACTCCTTGGTGTGGCATGACCAAAGTGTGGCACTGGCTGCTACAGCGTGTGACCGGGCTTTGTAAAGGGTCTGTTGTGATTTGGGTACTGCTGGTTGTTGGCTAAATGCAAGGTCATGCACAGCCTACACGCTGTAAAATGGAGACATTTTTATTGCAAAATTTGTTCTTTGTTCTAAAGTCTGGGCAGGAGGTATTTAAATAATTTACTTTTTAAATTGACAACTTTCCTGCTAAGAATGGAAACCTGGAAAATAGAAATGACCCAGATTTCTACTGCAGCAGGAGTCCAAATCCAGGTGCAGTTTTGTCCTTAGCAAAGAATGGAATTGCTGATGTTTTGTAAAGTACAAGACAGCCATCTGTTTCCATTCCTTGATGAACTGGTAACTGGTGTGCCAAAATACTACTGAAGATAAAGTGTCACTGAAATAATCACATTTCACTTTATAGTGATGCTACAGATTTTCTGGTTAAAAAAGCCACCTTGCTCCCTTAGAGAAACAGCAGCTGGTAAAGACATTTGGTGGGGGAGGCCTGCTGTCCAGGGAAAGAAGCACCGATGTACTTGAGACAAGAAGCAAGAAAAGTCAAAAGCCTCTCTTTGCAGGTTGCATTTCATTAACTGCAACTTTTCTAGAATACTTTCTTCTTACTGTGCAGGTAGAAGAGGAGACTGAGCCCACAGTGGCTTAGTGCCACTGAGAAACATGAGCAGGACTCAATAAATGTCCATCCAGTTGCCTCTGATACAAACTTGGGCACTGAACTGCTCTGCCTGGGTTTCAGTGCCTGTACACTTGAGTTTAAGGTTTTCCACTGCTTTGGTTGTTACTTACACAAACATGAAGAATCCACAGCTTAAATGAAATCAAATGTCATCAGGGCGCGCTGGTCCCCTTGAACAGCAGGACCCTGAGTGGGAGATCCTTAAGACAGCAGAGCATCAGTCATTGGAAAGTTTAAAGAGCTGAAGAGATCTGTTTGGTTGGCAAGACATACAAGACCTGCTGTTTGGGTATTTGGGAATCTCTGTTGGGGAAAAGAGGACTTCTGAATTTCTGTAGGGTCTCTTTTTAAAAGGCTGCACTGTGTTCCTGATTTCACCCTGTGATAGATCAGTGAAAATAAAGTTTCTTTGGCTGCTGGGCATTTAACACTAGAAGTACCTGCATCTTTGACTGCATTGCGCATCTCGTAGCTGTTAATAGTTCCCGAATGATCTGTATCATAACGCTTGAAAATTTTCTGGAAAAAAAGAAAAAATAAATAACAGTATTAAAAGCTTGCACTTCTCTTGAATGTACCCTCTGATTGGGTATGGGATGTGCGCCTCAGGCATTTGGGGGCTTTGCCATTTGCCTTATATTGCAGCATCTGGGTTGTTAGCACAGAGCTCCTCTCAATCACAAGGTAAAAAAATTTAGACCCATGCTGTGAGAAGCAAAAAGCTCTTCCTTAGAGACTCTCCTTGTTTAACTTGAGTTAGTGCTGTTAATCCTCTCTCTTGATTGTCCTAATTAAGTGATTTGCAAGGCCTGGTTCTAGTGCCCATCTCCTCCCTCCTCCAATTTGTATGCCCCTGTGCTATTCTCATGGGGGAAGTTCTTACATCAGTGCTGGAGCTTCAGAGGTTCAGGGTATTTGCTTAGGTTGTGAGTAGGATGAGGAGAGATATTACTTTTCTTTTTAGAAGCTAATTTGCAATGTGTTTAGCTTTTCTTTTTATTATAGTGTGTGTAGAAAGGTCTGTTTTTCCTATACAAGCTTTTACGCTGCAGAAGCTGTTAAGAGCAGCGCTGCGGATACCAGCAATACCTGCCAGCTTTTGATCTTGTCCCAGAGATGTCGAAACTCATCAAAGTTTATCTTCCCTGAGCCATCTGTCTGTGGTGCAAGCATTCAGGTAAAAAAACCACAATATTTTTCCATGAGAGAAAATTAATTAAATCTGCAGCTACTGGTGAAAGGATGAATGTGAAACTGAGTTCAGGATCTCTGTAGTGTTAAGAGCTGGCTGAGCTGTGTGGTAGAATATTTGTGAATGTTTGGGTTATTGTGCATAGTATTTTGTTTCAGGAGTGTTTTTACTTTGTGTAGAAGCAAACATCTGGTAGAGGAGAGAAGCTTGCTCCTGGAGCTATTATAAAGTACATGAGCAGGATGTTTTGGAGGGCTCTTTCCAAATGCCTCCAAGTGTGAAGCTTACCCAACATTTTTAAGACAACTGAGCTTTATCCTGGATGGAAGCTCTTTCTGCCTTGCTTAAAGTGAATTGAGAACTAAGCAAAATGTTGACTAAAGCCATTTACAAAAATATGTTTAGGCTCCAACCATTATGGCTCTGGGCTGTAGTTCCAATTTTGATCTGGTTATATTTGAATGCGCTTAAGTTCTCTCAAAAATCATGTGTTATGTCAAATCAGGAAACTGAGTGATGTTGTATCAGAGGTAAGCCCATATGGCATCTTGTAGTTTGTTCTACTATACTTGCTCTGAGGCAATTTCTGTATACATTGCATGCTAAGCACACAGTGGAATGTATAATAAGTTAGAAACTTAAAGAGAGAAATATAGTAAGTTTTTTGGCAAGAACTGTAGTTGTGTTGAGTTGGTTTAAAAAAAATAAATTAAAAATCATGCTTCAGTACATGAGCTGGCCAGTCGCTGATACCTAAGGAAGGGTATCGTACTGACCGACTTACTCTGTAGTTTTCTGGTTTGGGATATTTTCATCTGCCAACTGTGCTAATGCTGAGATGCTTGGAGTTAAGATGTGCCAAACCAGGAATGCTGTGCTATACAGACTGCAATGTACTGTTATGCTTCCCTGGCTTACTAAGTTGTGTGTGTGCTGTGGTGGGAAATACAACCCAAGCACACCACTGTGGTATCAAGCACTCCTCTTTCACCAGACAAGGATACATCCATTAGAGCAATCATGCTGCGGCAGGATTCCAGTTCAAATCCTTCTGTCTTTAGGTCCTTATCTGAAATAAATGATCCCAGGTGAAAAGACATCACACAAGTCAGCAAGCATTCCTTTCCCTTAGGTGTAACTCTACTCAAAGTAGAAGCCAAACCTACTTCCTTCATCTGATAAGAAATGAGAGGTAGAGAAATCTGAAAAGACTCTAAGTAATGTTATTGTTTGTGAATTAGAGATTACTTTTCTTGACCTGTTATATGCAATATAAACATCTGGAAAACTCTAAACTAACTTCCAGGTAACTAAGCAAGCCTAGAGCCTGTAGGCTAAAGTTTGCTAGACAGGGAGAAAGGTCTGCCTCTCCACTAGAAATTTTTTTACAGGGCATTTGCAGACTGCTAGAAATGCTATATTATCCTGTGTTGTGTTTCCAGTGAACATTTGTTCATTCCTGCGTCATCAGTACTTGATCACTCGTAGACAGCATCTCTATGAAAGGTTCAGCTCACTAAAGCCTTGGATACAAAGTCCATGGAAGTGTAACTAGGGAAATTTGTGAGTTTGGAACCATGAAGAATTTTTAGAGTGCAACTCAGTGGTGGAGGCTTATGTTATATAACAGATTTCTTAGTTCAGGGTTACTGAAAAACATGCTCAAACATACGTTTTTTTACGACGTTATTGAGAACATTCCTGAGTTCTTCAGCATTGATCTCCATGTCCTGGTGGGAAATGTGATGAAAATATAATTAATTACAAAATTCCTTATTAAGCAGGTCGCTTTATGGATGGATATGCTGAAAGTATGAAGTCTTTGGTCACTTTTCAGTATGACAGATACATGCTTCAAACTAAAGAGCATTCCAGTTCATATAAACCTTTGTCCAAATCTTTTCTGAGGCTGCAGTACAAGGTAGGTCTAAAGTTACCATATAGTGCTTATTAAACTACAACTAGAAAAATGACCAGTCATTTCAAGGCACTGTATAAGCCAAAAATCCTTGTAACCCATTTTCAGCCTCTTGATTTATGCAGTTCCTTGATCTGTTTTTGCTTTTAATTTCCCTCATTAAGCATATACTGGAGGGCATTGTATTTCTAACTTGTTTACATATGCTATTGTCCTGGTTCTGGCCAGGATAGAGTTAATATTTACCTGAGCTGGGTGGAGAACTGAAGCTGGTAGCCCCTATGGCTGGGATAGTTAACTAATTAGCTAACAGCTGGGGTTAATTTACCCAAATTAGCCAAAGGGTTATTCCATCCCATCTGACATCATGCTCAGTATATAAGTGAGGAGGGTGCTGAAGGGAGGCCCTCCTAGTTGGAAGAGACTGGATGTGGAGATCTGTTGTGAGCTATTATACTGTATTTGTGTTCCATCACTCTATTGTTTTCTTCTGTCATTACTGTTAAATTTACTTTTTGTTCAATCTCAACCCGCGTGTTTGTTTTTTTTTTTCTCCTGGTTTTCTTTTGTTTGTCAAATCTCCTCCTATTCTCTCGGAGAGTGGGGGGGGAGTGAGAGAGAGACTGCATAGTCTGGTCCCCATTGGGGCTGAACTACGACAGCTATGCAAAATAGCATCTTGTAGTAGAGATAGCAGTAAAAGCCTGAGCTTAAATTAGGCTCCCTTGTACACAATGGGAATAGCTCATATGTACACATGAGGATAGCTGTATACTTAATTGGAGTTTGATTTGATTTTGCTTAGCTTCAGATCCTGAAGGAAATTTTAAAATTCACTTGATTTAGGTGCTGTTGTGGCTAGGCTGCTTTGATGGCAGAGACAGGGATCTGTTGCATACTCACATCCCCTGCAATCTGTCGGAAAATATTCCTGAACTGTCTTTCCTCTTCACTCCCCTCACGAGCTTTTGCTGAAGGACGCTGAAAAGAGACAGGCAAAGAAGAGACACAGCCTTAGCTCAGCAGTGAAGGGAAGGGGCCTGGGGCTCATTCACCCTTGCACGAAGCCTCTTAGTGAATCTGGAGCTCTTTGGAGGAATGAGTTGTCCTCTTGTTCCTTTCCTCTTTTTTTTTTTCGATTAAATGTATTCCTTGGCAAAACTGCTGAGTATTTGCCCATTGCTCTCCTTTCTCTTGGAAGGAGCCTAGCTGATTACCTTCATTGACAGATCTTTATCTTCTAATTTTTTGTTTCAAAACATGGCAAAGGAGAAGTTGGGAGCAGAAGAGGCATTTCTGCTCCATAGCCACCCTGTAGGCTGTGAATTGACCAGAGGCACTCCGGCTTGAGAGCTTTGTGGTGTGGGGTGCCCTTTGGTGGACACGAGTAGCACATAAGACAGAGGAGAACTATGAAAGTCGCTGCAGGATCGGGCTGTTGCATCTCACCTCCCTCACCCACCTGCAGGCAGAAACTCCGAATTCGCTGTCCTGTTTTCCTCCTCTTCATAGTGAGAGGCAAGAGGGGTTCAGGAGCTCCTGGGATTACTCAGGTGTTTTTTCTCTGGCCAACAGGGACTGGTCTAGGGACATGTAATTTGTTGTGGGGAGAGGTTGTGATCATTGCCGGGAACTCCTGAAGCCCCTCGGGTGCGGTTTGGTGTGCGCTGGTGTAAAGCGGGTACCGCTTCAGGGGGCTGAGCAACAGCCAATTGAACTGCAAGGCTTGTGGGGAAGGGATCTCTCACAGCCAGGATCCTTCTATGATAGAGCAACTAGGATGTGTTCTCAAGCAACTACACCTTCCAGGACAGGTATTAAGTAACTGAAGGGATAGTCTCTGTTCGCTCATGCTCATTCGAGCTGCATAAACCAGATGCAAGTTACACGAAGATTTGATGAAAAGCTGTTAAGTATCTAAGGATGTTCCCTCATTCCTGTGCTCTCCCCAGCTGCTTTCATGCTAGCCCGACCAAGCCCTATTTGCCCCCTTGCCACAGAAACCTTTTTCTCTTCTACGTGGGTTTTTTCACCATCTTTGCCAGCGTCTTCATCTGCTGTCAGCTCCTTATTACTGTTTGCTCTGTCAGAAACAAAGATGATAGGCTAGAAGAAGAAGGAAGAGAGCAAAAGAGAAGTGGAAATTACACAAAAAACTAGTGGAAGGGAAAGTATCTATCTGGGGACACCCATTCTGTGGTAAAGCACATGCAGCAACAGCTCCTGCCCTGAGAGGGTGCCTGGAAAAGCCAGAGCTGGGAATGAAAGAAAAAAAAAAGAAAGGAAGAAAAAAAAAAGTGGAGGAATTTCTAAAGTTACTGCTCTCTTCATGCTAAAAAAAAAGCTGCGAAAGTCTTTTGCAAAATAGTGCAATCTCTGGCTTCTACCTTTCCTTTCCAGAGTTTAAACATTACCTTGTTTTGTTTTGTTTTGTTTTTTAGCAAAATAAACCTCCTAGATTCTCCATTCTCAGTTAAACTGATAAACTTGCCCATCTCTGTGAAGGACAGTATCACTGAAAGCAAACAGACTCTGAATCCTACAGAGAAAGTGAGTATTTGTTAGGAGCTTGTTAATTATGCAAAGCCTATGTTCTTTCTCTGCATTAATTCTTGAAGCATTCAGCTGTAAGCAGCCACGTTCTGGTTTTGTGCGTTTAAAACAAGGAAAGCTGCTACAAGATGTAAATGTGTTACACTAGAGTATTAATTGCAATCTGTCTGTCCTGAGAATAAAATGCCTGATTACATTTTCAGGGTTCTAAATGTGTTGCGCAGAATCGAAAGGAAAATCCTGCACTTTGGTGAGCAGGAACTTCAGGAAAGAGGAGCAGCTGCATTAGGCAATGGAAAGTGAATGTGAGAGCATGTGTCTGGGGAAGGGGTGATTTTCACTAGAGAGGAGAGCTGGGATGGCTGTGGAGGGGCAGGAAGGAAGGGCAGTTGAAAACCCAGACGATCAAGCTTGTAAAGCTGAAAAGTTTCTGTTACCCTTTTGCCACCCCCTTGAGTGAGAGTGCTGAATGATGCTGTAGCTATTTCATTAGATCTTAGTGTAGGAAGACAGAATCTTTCATTAACCAGACCAGTTTCTAGATGCAGAGAAATCACTGATGATACCTAGAAACTCTGCTCCAGCTGCATGCATTGCACGTGCTCTTCATCTTACTGCCACTCAGCACATTGCACACGTACTCACCTTGCCCTTTTTCTTCTTCTGTACAAAGAGACAATTTTTTAAAAAGTGTTTTTAAACAGAATTGTAGATTTTATGCATATTATGCAGAGCTGAGGGTAAAATTTCTTTTTTTTCTCTTTCTCACATTTATTTTTCACATTCTTATGTTCATACAGTTTTCAAATCTCAAAAAAAAGAGAGGAAAAATGCACCCACCAATAAATTGCTTACTGAAGGACAGAAATTGCAGAAACCATAGCAAAACAGTATCCCATCTCATCTGGGGCTTTGTCTGCTTGAATAAAATCTCTATTGTACCTTTAGCGCTGACTATCCCTTTTCTTTCTCGCAGCCCATCAGCAGAATATCAGTAGGATCTCTTTCCAGAAAGCATGTACTTCAAAATAAGGAACTTTTTTCTATATTAGATGAGATACCAATTTCACACACACATCTCGGAGCACAGAGCTAGGCATCCCCAGCAAATGAATACTCTCAACTGACAGAGGCAAAGGCGATGCTTAGCATCCAGCTGCTTTATGCCAGGAACAGACTTCAAATCTGGCAAAATGTTTTGGTCTGTCCAAATTAGAAAGTAGTGTATATAAAGCAAGTGCAAATAAAAATATCTTATGATGACAAAATGTGGGAATTTGTGCTAAAGGAGCTGTCGTGTGGCCACAAGTGGTTTCCTGCTGTAGGTTTCGCTAGATGTGATGCTCCTCCCCTCCCTCCTTCAACTCACAGACAAGAAGCCCAGGACAGTACTTACCGACGGGCGCTCCGCCTCAATCATGTTTTCAACCTCCCTAGAAGAAAGCAGAAAGTAAATAAATGAGGAAAGTGGCTGTTCCCAATCTTGTTTGTTTCTGTAGCTGGTTTATAAGCAGCCTCTCAAAGCTTTCCAAACAGGCAGTAGTGTGAGCTGGCTCCCATTGCAGCTGCAGGCGCCAGACGTAGTTTTTCCCAGTTTGAGCTGAGCATCCTAAGTACCACTTCCAGGAGCACTGCTGCCTGGTTTATTCCTCTCAAGAGGCTTGGTAACACTGAACTTTGACAACTGGGACTAAAACAGAAGCTTTTTGGCCTAAGCAAAGTGACACTGGCTGCAATTTGCTGAGGTCTGGGAAACTAGTTGAGGAGCAGGATGGAAAAGAAAGAAATTACCTACTTCTGTGTTTCATTTGTGACTGAATTTAGACATGATTCAATGATCTACCTGATCATTGAACCATGGCGTATAGCAATAAAAACCAAAGAGGTTCATTTTCATTCATAAAAATGGTTAATGGTGTGTCTACAAAGGATAACCTGCAAGCAGTAAGCTTCTCCAAAGACAATTCAAAGTAGGCTTTTGTTAGACTATGAAGGAAGCTCAGGGAAATGAGTTTGTAGCTGGGAGCTTGTAATGAGGTTGAGAAAATTAAAAGCTATGTGTAGCAAACTGGGAACATGACTATGACAGCAAGCTCTCCTCCACCTTTATGGCCAGATAAATGCATCTGCAACTTACTCTGAAAGACTTCTTTTCTCTGAGAAGACCCTCAGGATGAATTCTCCCTCCTGGTGGGGTTCGTATGTTGATGGGATGATGACGTACTCGCTAGGTGGTAGCCGGAAGCGCTCAGAGATTTCTCGCATGTTTATATAGGTCTTGCTTCTGGCTTTGGAGGCATTGTAGAGGAAAAAATCTTTTTGCAAGTGGTGCTTAGTACCATGCATCTGCAGAACAAATGAGTCAATTTGTCTTCAAGGAAGTCTTACCCATTCCCCAGGTGGCTTGTCATGCAGGCAGTACATGGTTGGGACAGAAAACACAAATGAAGCAGCAGCTTGACAAGGAGTGAGCTGACAAGAGATGTAGCTGGGAACAGATACGGAGTCTGTCACCTTTAAGTTTCTACTGGCTGGGTCTAGTTGGCTTCTGAGGACTGCTGCTCTGGTCCCCACCTGTAGACCATTGTCTGACCTCTGCTGTGCAGGCACTTTAATCTGACTGTTTTGTTAGATGCTAAGTTGTGTGTAACCAAAGTTCAGCTACTTTCCTTGGAGGGTGGCATGGCAAGGAATGGTATATGCAAACTCCTACATGCAGTGTGGTAAAGTGAAGGCGCTTTTAGCGGAAACATGTCTTTGCCTGGACGAAACATGAATTCTGCATCTGCTAGAGAAACATGATAACAAAATGTTGCATTGGTTCAAATATTTGAAAATTAAGTCAAGAATTGTGGGCTAAGAACACTTGTAAGCTGTTTGCTGCAGAAATAACCACATGTAAATAGTCAGCAAAGACAATACTCAGACTGTCATCTTCATGTTTTCCAGGCAACATGGCCTTCAGGTGAGCTTGTTTGCAAAACTTGTCATGCCAATGATTCAGCTACTAGCGGGCTCAGAAAAACATAATATGTGTACTTTTAATACATTTTCTTCAATGGCTGAAAATATAATTTGTTTTCCAAACGAATTCTAGACTATAGAGAAAACTGTGTGGCTGTAGGATCCAGGGCATTGGCATTATTCGCAGGAGGAAACGGAGGTGGTTTAGGGTGCTTCTGCATGGGGTGCAATGGCAAAGCACTCACTAACACTGCTTTCTGTAGTCCAGGCTCACTGACCAACCATGCGAGCCGTGGCCAGAATAGAAACAAAAGACAGGAAAAAGTGCAGGTGACAATGGGGTGCAAGTGCGAAGGAATTAGAAATTACTTGGAAAATGGTACTAATAAACACTTAAAGCAAAAAAGTTAGCAGTTCACTTTTGTTACATCCCTGAAAACAAACTGGACAGTTTCCTGCTGACTTAGAGATAGGCACAACAGCAACACTGGCTGTGAGCACACACCAAGATGTCAAGCTGCCTCCATTCTGCTCATACCTCTTTGGGCACCTTGGAGAGAAAGAAAGAGAAGAAACAGTCAGAGCTGCTAGCTGAGTCCACTTGTTTATAGATCATACAGAAGGGCGTTCGCATAGATTTCTGGGGATGCAGCCAGTAAATATAATGCCCCAAGTTATAGAACTATCCTACATAATTTCTTTCTTACTTTCCAGATTTTTTGATATCTGCATGAGATCCACTAAGATCTGAATGAAATATGTTTATGCAAGGGACTGAGTAAATTGACTTCTTCCTTAAGTCAATAGCAGGGACAGAGGTTAATCGCTACTTATGCGTCTTGGATGTCTGTTTCCTTTTTTTACACTACGCTGTTAATGAAATCTTTATTTTCAGCAAGGATAAAAGGGAGATTGAAGAATATATGTGAAACAATATGTTAAAATCTGGCATTAAGTCACCATGAAAGCCTAAAAAGTGTATTACTTATAGATGGGGTAAACTCTGAGGTTACTATGGGCTGAAGGGGTTACAAAGCCTTGAATTTCCTTCCTCTCTTCCAGATTTCCCCTGAGTTCCTTGCAAAGTGAAAATTGCAATTCAGGCAGTAAGGCTGAATGATTCAGTGACTCTCTTGTTCGATGCATACTGTCAGGATTTGTGACCACGGTGCTAAGAACAAAGTCTAGAGCTGGTACCTCATAGATGGCAAAGCCAATGGTGTACAGGTTGGCTCCCAGCTTGCGTTCTTTCCTCCTATTTTTCTGCATCAGTGCAACGAGGAAGCTGCAGATAACCTCTTCATCCTCAGGATCATCGTCTTCCTCCAGGAGCTTCAAGCGATACTGGGGATTGGTCCAAAATGTATCTGTGAAATCCCACCAACAGCCCAAAGCAAACATGTAAAGCTTCAGTTTTCTAATGATACTCATGATGAAAGAGGACTTTTAAATTCCCTGCCTGTGGCTTCTGAGTGAAAGGTTAAAATCGAGCTAATAAGTATATATATTTTTTGTGTTATGGGTTTTACACAGTTATAACAAAACTGCACAGCAAAGGAGGATATAAAATGAAGAACTGGCATCTGAAAAACTTCCAAAGCACCTAAAGCTATCAGAAAATGGATTTCCCAAGTGAAATGTAACTGTTAGAGTGAAATCAATCTCTCTCATCTTACCTGGGGCACTGTGAAGTATTCGAACAATGATCTATCTTTGCCAGGCCTGCCTTTTGGGCTTATGAGGTCCTGTCACAAATCTAGTGACAGAAGATTTCCAGCTACAAAATCATGTGCCTCGTCCACTGAGGCAGCAAGGCTTTTCCTATGGCCAAGCACTGATCAGGCTGTGGTATGACTTAGC
Source organism: Chlamydotis macqueenii (assembly GCF_036417535.1). Lineage (NCBI taxonomy): Eukaryota > Metazoa > Chordata > Aves > Otidiformes > Otididae > Chlamydotis > Chlamydotis macqueenii. The sequence continues at coordinate 41,045,854 of NC_141560.1, forward strand.
CTGTGCCATCTAATACAGTCCTCATCAAAGAGGCCTTATCTCTCTTAAGACCCACTGCTCACCTGGATAATTGCGGCAACCTCCAGCTGAGCAGCCTCTCACCCAGCGCCCTTCGTTGACTGACACAGTCCAGGTCTGGAGTTTATCGGCTTCCAGAGTATCAGGTGTGAGGTTACAGATCTCAAGTTTTGTGAAATGTCTCATGAAATCTTCAAATGATATCCTGGAGGAATTGAGGGGAAACTGAACCCAAATGGATTTACATGGTGGGCGATTGTCTGAAAGCTCCTGGTGAGGCGGAGGAGGCTGACCTGTGTTACTGTCACTATTAGGGCAAGTTTGCAGTGGGAGTGCCCTGATTTCCTAATGCATTTGTCCTGCTGGTTGGTCCATTAACACAGGTACAGCTCCAAACTGGGGGATGCTGGGCTGAGAGGATGGCACATAGGAAAGACGATGGAGAGCTTTTGGAAATGTGGTGTAATTAGGACAACTGTGCTGGTGGCACTCAAACTCTGGTGGGACAATAAGGGGATCACAGAGCAGGGCTTATTTGGAATATGAGGGCAAACAAAGATTGCTGCAATGGTTTTAGCAGATTTAAGTCATGAAGTGTGATTTATTTTTGCTATAGTTGCATATCTCCTAGAGAAACACAGGGTTTTGACTAATATTCTCACCAGAACTCCCCATCCTCCATGATCGTGTGCTGCAGGCGGATTTTCTCTGCTTCGTTAACAAAGTTCCACTCCTCTGACCTTCAAAAGAGTACACAAGTTAGATTATGATTTGCAATACAGTTTTCATTAAAATTTCTACCCTTTACTGTAAGCCTCATAGAATGAAAAGTTGAGTTGTCTTGCAACATCCATATAATTTTTCTTTTGTGAGCCTTGCAACCATTTGTTCTTAGTGCTACGCTCCTCTCCACACACCCAAATAAAGAAGCAATTGCCCTACTTCTCTCTGCTTTCTCTTCAGACTTCCTCTTAGCAGCTCTTAAAAATCTACTAACTGTGTTCACTTTATTTAGCTTGAAGGCAAAAGTTTTTGCAAACTCTTATTGCTGGAGCAGCTATTGAAATTCCTTTTAGTAAGACTCACTCATGTACTGACATCTTGCTTCACCCTGTTCTTCCACAACTTAAAAGATTTTCCTGCTGTCACAGCTTGTTTTGAAAATGGACATTGCTGAACTTGCTAGACAGTAAAATCGGATTAACTGGGCTCTCTCTTCATTTCCATTGATTAAAGTCCCTCTTAATATCTTTTTTAGGTACTCTTCTTTTTACAACGTCAGCTAAGCACTCAACTATGATTAACTTCAAAGCGCATGTGTCAAAATGACAGCAAAGACAATTCTGATACCTCATCATTAAATGTTAGGGGCGTGCACAAGCTGCGTAATGGCAAATAAAGCTGCAATTCTTTTTTCAAATCACGTGAAGCTCTGTTTTACTCACTTGTCACTCCAAGGTCCATTCCATTCCACCTGCCCCCAGGGGTTTCTTAGCCTTACCAGACGTATTTTTTCCCCTTTAAAAGTTGTCTAATTGAAAAAGAACACAACAAGAATAGACTGAGAATAGGTTCAAAAGGAAACCTTCTACCTGGCAAATTGCTGATACCAGCTCCTCCAGTGATGATGCTTTCCTGGGCCGTTGCCCAGCCTGACCCACTTGGGATGAGTGTGGGAAGGCTGTAAGACCAGGAAGTGGCCGGCTGTGGCCACCTTTGCCCAAGCAGACCATGGTGGAATATCCATTTCCACAGAAAGCCAAAACTTGGACAGGTTTATTTCTCCAAAAGGCTTTCATTTATTTAAATATAGATTTTGTTTCCTTAGCTCATAGTTGGTTTTGCTTTTCTTTTTCCCCTCGTATCTTTGCTGACGTGCATTGATCTAGAGCAACGTACAACACAGCTCCCCACAGCTCCCCATAGCTGGAGGAAAGGGACTGTACATACCTCTTCCACAGCCGTGACAGAGTATGCGTGACCTTTGACGAGCCCGCAGGACATTCGGGTTTCATACTGCATTGGCACTATGGTCTGTTAGGCGCAAGATAAAAAGTTTTAACAGTCATACAAAGTTCAGCCAACTGATCTAAAGCAGGTATTGCCACCCAGGGCTTTTGGAGGGTGGATGATACTGTTCAGGCAACAGGGTCATTTGTCTTGTTCTCTTCTTTGTGTTTGCCAGGGTGGCCAAGCTTAGAGGCCACAGAATTAATGTTGTTGGTTAGAAAGGTCTGAAGCATAAACTAAAAAAAGTCAATAATACCAATTGGAAGGGACATTTTGTGATTTACTTTTTCCCTTTGTGTAGGTTACTGCTTTTTGCACTCAGAATATGCTAGTATATGGCATGCTTAATAAAAATAATTAGTTTTTCTGTTAGTAGGACTATTCGGCCCTTTCTAGGGTAGTGTGTCCTGTGTGGCTCAGTAAGTTTATTATATATTAACTGGAAACATCAGAGCAGATCAACACCTAGAAGAATACTTTCATCTTTACATATGGCTGCAATCTTATCACAATGACATTAAAACACACTATTTAATATATCGTTCTTACTAACTTACTTTTAAAAAAAAATAATAATTTTCTGCGGAAATATACATTTTATTCCATAATCATAAAAATCCTCATGACATGATTTAAATTTTTTCCAACTGACATTCGGGAAGAGCATAGCTTTCTTCAGAAATGTGTTGCTTGGGCGTAAATACATTTGCTGTCTTGCTAATCAACTGTTAGTGTGTCTGACTTTTTTTTTTTTAATCTTTCTTTTATTGGCAAATCTCAGAATGCTCTTTATCTGGGAGATAAAGAATTTAGAGGAAGATGGCAGGTGCACACAGCCCGCTGTGTTTGTAGGAGAGATCACTGAGAACAGTGGGAAGGGAAGGCTCTGCTAGGCACACGTGGACCATGTGTGAAACTTCCTCTCCTCCATTATGTCTGTCACTGAGCGATGACTGCAAGTCCCTGCCAGTAACTCTGCCATCCCTTTTTGACACATCTGACAGTACAAGAAAGGCAGGGCTGGAAATGGAGAAGCAGTGAGGTCACACAGATACATTCTCAGCTTGCATAGGGAGGATCTCATCCAAATATTTCCTGGCTGTCACAATTATTTTCCATTATTTCCCTTCTGCTCCTGTTTCCATAGTTTTTATGCCTATAACCTCATATCTGTTTCCTGGTTTCTTCATTTCTACTCACGTTGTCACCATCATTACTTATCAGAACTCCTTTCTCTCTTTTCTGTTTAGAAATATTAACTTCTGTTAGTGCCCCCGGCTACTTCTCTAAAGTGCTTTTGAAGCCTACATTATCTGCCTCTCTCCATCACAAGTCATGATTTTTTCTTTTTTTCTAGTGGTAGCTCGGGAGTGTGTAATAGCCAGCAGCAAAACAGCTGCTAGGGCAGCTGTTACAGAGTTCTCCAATCTACTTTGAGTAGACAGTCACTGGGGAGGAAATTCCTCCCAAAACATGAGTGATTTGGGCAATCATACTTGCAAAACAAGGCAGTCATACTGGGCTTTCCTGAACAATTACAGCATTTGAGTCTTTTTAGGAAGACTATATATGGGTCTCAAAAGAGGAAAACTCAGCTATTTCTCCAGCAAATGCAGAAGACAGTTTGCAGAACCAAAAGTTTTAGATGTTGTAATTGGGGTGGATGTTGGCTTGGTTTTGGTTTTTTTTTTCCCCCTCTTTGTAAAGTGAGAGATGTAATTTCATTGTCATGGAAATGCAGCTCCCTAAAGGGCAAGGTATGACAGTTGCCTGACAGAGAGAAAAAGAAAGCAACGTGTCCCTCTACAGATTTGGAAGCTTTTATATTTCCCAATATGGGGTTTTCCTTTAACAGTTTTAACATCTCTCTCTCTCTATTTTGCTAGATAGTTAGGAATGCTGGAGTTACTTTGTATTTTATCACACTTGTAAAACTTGACACGTTTTTCATTTTCCTTGTTATGCATTTTAGAATCATAGAATCGTAGAATGATTAGGGTTGGAAGGGACCTTAAAAGGTCATCTAGTCCAACCCCCCTGCAAGGAGCAGGGACATCACCGACTAGATCAGGTTGCTCAGAGCCCCATCCAACCTGGCCTTGAACGTTTCCAGGGATGGGGCATCCACCACCTCTCTGGGCAACCTGTTCCAGTGTTCCACCACCCTCATTGTAAAAAAACTCTTTCTAATATCTAATCTGAATCTCTCTCCCTCTATTTTGAAACCATTGCCCCTCGTCCTGTCACAACAGGCCCTACTGAAGAGTTTCTCCCCATCTTTCCTGCAGGCCCCCTTTAGGTACTGGAAGAGGATCTTTAAGGATCTTAAAGGCAGTAAACTACGTGGAGCATCCCAAAAGCAGACTCCCCTCCACTGGTAGGCAGAGCTCCATAGCACTCTGTCTCAAAATAAGTTCACCAAGAGCTTTTGTGCCTGGAGTGAGAGCTGTGCAGAGCTAGCTTTTTCTTTCGCACTCGCTCCACACTCAAGGATCTTGTTCCATTCTATTATTTTAATTTTCTTGCTCTCACCATCTTTTGCAAGTGAGGGACTTTATAAAATCCACTAATCATGTCCAGTTCCCAAATACAATAACCAATGTATTTGATGTGATTTTGCTGTCCATTTCTACTCTACAGGTAAGATCTGGAAATTACAAGCCTTTGCCACAAGCCAACAGCTCTTTGCCGCAAAGCCCTCTAGTATCAGTCACTGTGTTTGAAAGGACTGAAATCCTTTCACATATATGTCAAATAGCATCCATAAGAACAGGTCTTTAGTGCTGGGACAACTCAGTGAAGCCAAACAAGGACTTAAAAGCACAGGTGATATGTTTCTGTAACTGTTCTATCTGTAAATAAAAGCCTTGTGAAGTCTTCTGGAAACATACAAACCCAGGCTGGCCTTTCATCTGTCCCCTGGTAGTCTACAGTGGAGTGAGTCATCTGTGCATTTTCTAGATTCTTCACCATTCGAGCAATCAGTTCCCCAATATCACTTCGAGGAGCTGCTCCATAGGAAAAGCCTAGGTTATCCTGGGACAGAGAGTGGGAGAAAAGTATCAGTCAGAAAGATGAGACAGGGAGAGAGAAGAGAAATGATACAAGAAGGATGAGTGGCAAAAGATAGCCTAGATAACTTCTCTCTCATTACATGCTACGTGGTCAATACTTATCTACAGTGGTTGATAGTACTGGTTGTTCTTCCAGCTTCACTGCAACCTCATACTCTGTAATGGTTATTGAAGCTAGTTTTACTTTCACTTTTAAAGTAACTACAGTAAATGAAGCCCATTTAAGACTATGTAGGCAATTGAAGGTTGATTTCCCAAGCATTTGCACACTTAGCATCTTTGGCATGAAGCTTTGTGCCTTAATATAGTTGTGGCACCCCCCTACTAACCTCATTTTATTTGGCGAGGGCATGAAGGGTTGGGGGTACTGGTTTTGCTGATCGCACCCCTCCTCCCCACCTCCATGCTCTGCTTCTGTTTGTTTCCCTTTTGGCACTTGCTGTTTGCTAATGGGTGCTGTCTAGTGGAGATTATTTCATCTCCTAGAAACAGATGTTTGTTATGTGGACTAAACCAAGCCATTCCAAAAGGTGCCATATATTTGATTACTGATGGAGAGATCCCTCTCCTCTGCCACTTGTTATGGCTCATCTGCAAAGTTCATATGGACTCACGTCAATGGAGCTGGCCATGAGGGATCCTCTGTCAATGGCATGTTTCATGATTTTATAGATATCTTTAGGGGCATCCTTTATCTCGTAGAACTCTGTGACTCCTCCGGTGAAGTCCTCCATGGCTTCAGTAGTGTTGCCTCCTTTCAAAGCTTCGTATGACCCATGGAGTCTTGCAAAGAGAAAACAAAAATGAGATTCTCTTTTACACAGATAAAGATACTTACCTATATATATATTTATACATAGTATATATTTATCATGTCTGTGTATAAATAAACACACATACTAAAAAACTCCACAAACATCTGTTTGGTTACCCCCAAGTTAAAAGTTTTAAAACATGCCACCTGCACCCACTAAAAAGAAAAAAAAATTGTTGAGAATCAAATTTAAACATCTGAATGAGTAGCAAAACCCCCTAGAAAATATGTTTTACCCCATCCCCAATTCTGAGGCATGAAAATCTATGGGGAAAGGCACTGGTATGTTCAGAGCCTCTCTGTGTGCTCATTATAGCTCCTGCACACAGAAATTTAACCACCTCCCCAGCCAAAGCCTTGGCAGGGGGCCCGGTATGCTCTAACGAGTCATTTTACTTTGCATAGGCCTTCTCCAGGAGGGCGCTCCAGAACTCGTTGCGCTGGGAGGACTTGGTAAAGACCAGCTGGTTGTTGTACGTGGGTAAGCAGTCATCAATGACGACGTCCACCCAGTCTCCGTAGCGCCAGAACTGAATAAAGGCAAACAGAAAAAACTCTGGGTTGACTTGGTGCAAGCAGGGGGAGCCTAGCTGAAAAGCCAGGCTGAGAGAGGGGAAACGTGGAAATTAATTGCTTTGTAACATGGCAAAAAGCAATGGCCATTGAGAGGGAGGCAGATGGACTAAATTCCCCCAAGTAATGCATGCAGGACAGTGAGAGGTCCCTTAGGAGAGCCAAGGGAAATATGGAAAGCAGTCAGTCTTTTTCTGAATAAGCGGTTCTTCAATAACTTGTTTTTGACAGACCAGCTGCCTGTGGGCCTAAAAATAGATGCTTTTGCCAGCTACCAGCATGTCTGTGCTGGCTGTAGCGCTGCATCCCAGCAGCAAGGCAGGATCGGGCACCTGTTGCTATCCCTTACATGCAGGACACAGCGATCTGCAAAATGCTTCCTTGGTGGGTTAATGCTCCCTAATTACCTGTATGGGCTGGCCCTTCTGTGACTGCCCCGCTGGAAGAGTTCAGGGTGAGGCAATTCAATCCCTCTTCCTTCCCTGCTGTCGCTCACACTTCCAGGGGGTGGAGAAGTGAGAGGGAAGAGGGCATCTGAGAGCTGAGCGCTCTTTTGGGTAAATACAGTTACATCTGCTTCCTGCTAGGTGAAGGGACTCACCTGGAAGTGAAAGATGCCAGCATAGTTTTGTATAAAGGACTGGTCATGAGGTATGACTCTACAGAGTAGTTTTTTATTCAGCGTCAGGCAAGCGATGGCAGCCAGGAACCAGCAGTCACCTGTGAAAAAGCAGAGGCAGCAGAAAAAAATGAAGGGTCAGAGCAACTAGAATCAACGGGAATTCACGGCTAGGTACATGCCTGTTAAATCAACTATGTTCCCTGTAATTTAGAAATAGCCTAAAATCTGATGAGCACTGTTACCTGTGTTAAGACTTTCCTGTGCCATGTGAATGCCTGTCTGACTTCCCGTGTTAGCTCTCCTTCCAAGCTTAGGACAGAGAGCAGCTGAGAGATAACTGTCTCTCAGCTGGAGCTCTGTACAGCTGAGGTCAGTCTCTCATTCTCATATTCTGCCCTGAAGATAACCCACTGTCCCAAGATCATTCTATGGGGCCTCTTTCCTGCTTCATTGCTCTGATGCCTTTTCCTGTTTTCGAATCTCTCTCTGCGCTGTTGTAAACACTGTTCCCTTTAGCGCTTTTCAGTTCCTCCTTCAGACTCTTGCACAAGTTTTTTTTTGCCTCTGTGGGAGCTCTAGGAAAGCGACTTTCTGCCGTAGTACTTCCATGTTCAGCAAAAGGTGCCTCAACCCTTAGTTAAAACCTACCAGCTGCTGTAAGAGAGGTTATACAGTAAGCTTGCCTGAGCAGTGTGAATTAGTGGAGTGAGAGAATTATATGAGGTAGTGAAAACTAAACCTGGTTGCAGGGAATTGTGAAAGAAATTTATGAATCTGGTGGAGTGATAGAACATACAGAAATACATCTATGTATATATTTTGGAAAGCCAACTATATACATATAGCAGTACATTCTAAGTTACCTATTTTCCCTTAGGAAGGATGTGAACAAGAGTTTTCTAAACTATCCGATGTTCAGCAGAAGTCAAAAAAGTAAACAATGCTATGGGTAGTTGGGGAAGGAATGGACGACAAAAGAGAGAACATATTATGCATGTAAATTCATTTGCATCCACACCTTGGCAACTGTGAAGTTCTGGTCACCTCAAAAAGAAAGATAGTTTTAAATAAATCTAAAAAAAAAAAAAAAAGAAAAAGTACTGGGAAGGTGATGAGGACAGTCACAAGCACAGAGCAACATTTAAATGAAAAGATTAACACAAATTAGGGTGCATTAACTAAGGTCTTCAATGTAGGGGTTGTCCTTGAGTACAAGGCACACTTAGCTGGAGGCCTTCAGAAGGTCCTGTGTGGAAATAACAGGACTAAATACCTGAAAAAATACAACAGTAGCTGATTAGATTTTTTTCTCAGTCAAATAACTCGTTCTCTTTATCTCTTATTCTTGTCTTAACTGATTTTGTCCTTCCTCAAAGCCCGAAAGAAAGGACAAATGGTGCTTTGTAACACACTCGTGATACTAGTTCATGACAGCAAAACAGCCTGCAAAGCATCTTTCGCTTAAAGTTCTTCTCTAGATTGCTACTTGGCAGACATCAATGATTTGCTGTAGAGAGAAGGAATCAGTAGATGTGTAGTGGTATACTGAGACAGAGGATTTCAATATCACCTTGGAAGCAAAAGAAAATTAAGTGATGCAGCCTTTAAAAAGAGCTGAAGTAAGAATTTCATACCTAATTCTCCTTGGCAGATATCTGTTCTGTTGGCTCCTCCGATAATAAACCGTGGATTCTCACAGATTTCCTGCAAAATATAAACAGATGGATGAGCGGGAAAAACATGCATTATGATGCCTGTTGGCCACAGAAATAAAGGCTATTTTTAGGACAATGTTTTCCTGTAGGATAGTTTGTGGATATCAAAATCTCTTGCAGAGTTTTCAGCTGTAGAGTTTCACTATGAAAATATTTTGGAATTCGGATGTTCTAGACTTCAGCTAGAGTTTTCTCCATACATTTACAGAGTCTAATAGCTAGCCTGGGGGGCTCCCTCTGTACAGGGTTCAAAAGTGTTAAAATTAGAAGAACAGGGAAAAAATATTTTTCTACAATAAACATTGGAGGAGATAGAAGGGCAGGTAGGTAGAAAGAGCATCAAAGGACCAGATTAAATTATTTTTAAATGACTGCAGGTTTAAGATATCCAATTTGTAGAAACAAATACACTGGGGCATTAATAGGGTTGAAGAATGCATTTCATCAGGAACAAAACCCAGTCACACTTCTCCTTAAAATTTACCCAGGATCAGATTTTTAATTCTCAGGAATTATCAACTGCTGGTTAAGAGATTTTATTCTTTTCCTTGTGTTGCAGTATCTAATTACCAATGCTGGACTTAGAAATGTACACAGATATTATCTGTCTTTGAGAGGGAAGGACTATATAGGAACTACCAGCAAATGAGGTGAGACTATGACAGGGTTACACAGAACCTTTTCTATATGGGACAGAGAACTGTGTGGTACAGGAAAGCCAAGGGAAGAAGTAGGTACAACCTATCCTGCAGAGAAAAGAAGTCCCTGCTTTATTCCATCTCTCATACTCAAATACTTGGTATGGGGAAGAAAAAGAAGACACTTAACTTTTGGACCCATCTGTTGTGAGGGTAAGGAAAGAAAGATATTGCAACCTGAGGACCACTTCCCTGAGCAGCTGCAAATGGGGAAAAAGACAAAGTACAGTCCAAGAACCCAATCTGCTGGAAGATGGCAGGGCTGGAGTGGGAAGGAGAAAGAAGAAACAACTGACAATTGCTTGTGTGGCTGTACAGGCAGCTGATGCTACCTCTGTGGTCTAAAGCTTTTTTCCCATGTCATCAGGGTAGCCCTGGATTTTCCCAGACTCATGTTTCAGGCCTAGTAGTTTCACTTGGCTTGAGCCCACTTTTTTGCTCCTTCACAGGAAACAGCAGAGTTGCTTTGATATAAATATTTGGATTAGTCATATAGCCAGATAAAGAGATCGGCTTCCGGCTACCCCAGCAGTCACCTTATTGTCCTCGAGGGAGGGAATGGAGGGATTGTTATTTTGGGCCTCAGTCAGCTGTCCTGGAGTCTAGTTCCGTCAAGGCAGCTGTTTGAGATGCCTTCATGCTTTTCTCCACCCACTTGCTTTGTTGAAAATATTCTTCCTCACATTGCTCTAGTGCTCTCCTGAAAACTCGTTGTGAGGTGCCAGGTTTTTGGGTTGCAGTTTTTCAACCTCCATTACTGTATTTTAGCTTGATCCTGCTCCTACTGAAGTAACAAGCTCTGAAATCCAGTATGCTGTGTTTTAGTTGAAGGTAGTTATATGGTGCCTAAGTGTTTCCAAATACTAAATGTACAGTGATGATCGTTACAGGGAGAAACTCTCTAGCAGGGTCTGTTGTGACAGGACGAGGCGTAATGGTTTTAAAATAGAGAGAGGTAGATTTAGACTGGATATAAGGAAAAAATTTTTCACAATGAGGGAGGTGGAACACTGGCACAGGTTGCCCAGTGAGGTAGTGGATGCCCCATCCCTGGAAACATTCAAGGCCAGGTTGGATGGGGGTCTGAGCAACCTGATCTAGTCGGGGATGTCCCTGCTCCTTCAGAAGGGTTGGACCAGGTGACCTTTAAAAGTCCCTTCCAAACCAAACTGTTCTATGATTCTATGATTGTTCCTCAGAGCAATTTATTGCATCCTGGGCTCATTTCCTTTGGAGGATGTTGGCAGATGAATGCAAAGGGAGGAATCATAGAATAGTCATATGGATTGATTCAGCTATGACAGAAATGCTTTTCTTGCATTTCTTTATGGTGGCCAGATGTGTTTAGTACACTGTGGATATGCTAATTCAGGTCCAGCTGTGCTAGTTGTGCTGAGTACAGCTGAACTTACAGGGAAAGGTTTCAAGACCTTCCAAGGCTGATGAAAAGTACTCAGTCAGCAGAGCGAGACGACCTGGTGTTTAAGATGCAGGTGGCAGGTCTGTCCTTCCAGTCTTCCTGGCTGAGCAAAGGACTGCTCTTCATCTCTTAGGTCAAGCCATCACAGAGAATTCCAATAGGCTGTACTTCACTGATGCAATGATTCATCTAGAAAGAGTCTCCTCTTATCCAAGTGCCTCAAGTTGCCTTGGTAATATCCAAAGAACCTTTGTGTTTACTGGGTTGATTCAGTTTGGACTGTAATTTTGTTACAAAGAGTGAAAGTGACAGCAAGGGAGGCAGAGAAAAACCCATGCTGCTTTCTGGGCAGAGGGCATTTATAAATTAGCTGGAAGGGAGGACTGGAAAATGCAAAGGCAGCATGCAACTAAAAATGGCATTTGACCTTTGTTATGTATTCATGAGCTGTTCTTCTGTGTCAGGAAGAATCCTCTACTTAGCTTATACTGTTGCTGCAAAAGGCATTCATTCCTTTAAAAACTGCTTTAATATACTATGGCATTCTAAGCAAATTCCCTAAACCGATCTTATCAAGTAGAGGAAGCCTCTTCTTTGGCCTGCCTAAGACAATTTGTAGCCTCATGCTTCTTCCTTGGCCTCTCCTGGTCCAGACTGTGCTGTTAAACAGCTGTGCTGCAGACTTCAAGGCAGAGCTCAGCACTGTCAGACACCAAGCTGGTTTTAGAGTTTCAGAGCTGGATTACCCTCATCTGAAAGTCCTGCCTTGGTGGCACTAAACGCTGTCTTTTGTTTGTGGTACTGTCTGCAGAGGCACACATTTGGTGACTGTTGAATTCAAACAGCTTCACACCTGTGCAGCAGGTTTTTCTGACTCATTCATTTCATTCTAAGCAAAATCCACTGGTCTGCTGACTAAATGTACAGTGTACATTTACAAATGTACTAAATGTACAGTGTACAATGTACAATCCTGTACAATTTAGTACAATTGTACTAAATGTACAGTGTACTATGTACAATCCTGCTGATTTTCTTGGCTACCGAGAGGGTCACCATAGCAAACTCATTGAATCTGGTGTGTTATGCTGTGGCCTCCCGGCTACGAGCAAGGAGAATGACAATGGTGCACTTGAAAGCACGGTGTCACAGCAGAGCCTTCCTATTAATGTCCTAGTGTCATTAGATCCAAACAGGACTGCAGCAGGACCTCTCAATTCTCTGCATTATGTTGTAATACAGACTTTTTCTCAGCTCTCAAAGATGGGCAACCTCATCCCTGCTCTCAGCTGAGAGCAGGCAGCACAGGTGTGGAAGGCTGAGGCTATTAAAAAAGCTGAGCACAGCCCGTCGTTGAGCTGGATATAACCTGGTGAGGTGAGAACGGCTCGTTGGGCTTCTCTTACCTTCCACGGGTGAGTGAGTGATTTTAATATTATGCATTAGCTGATGGGGATTTTATTTCCCCTCTACGTACCTAAACTATACTCATGGCATACTCTGAACAGAAACACTGGATTGATCCTGCAGTCTTTACTCAGGGAAACTTTCAGGGCTGTCACTTAGCTTTTGCCCAAACTGAGTATTAGGAGGTCTGCTCTGTGCATTCATTTTGTGGCATGGCAGTCACTAGCTGGGTAGAATTACAGGGCCCTTCTCGCTGCCCCCATGCCAAGGCTCACAGCTGCCCTGCATGGCAGCCATCCTTCTGACGGTAAGGCACAAGACCAGTCCTCGTGCCCATGCCACCCTCGCAGTAGCAGATGCCAGTCATTCTGGGAGGTGGTGGAGGGGGACCTGACCTCTGGATAGCACTGACTGCAAAGAGAAGAGCCTGTGGGGCCAGATGCACAAAAGCAAGGGCGTAGCTCTGGGGCTGGGATGCTGGGCACCTCTCACCACTTCGGTAATGAATTGAAGGAGCCTTGAGGAGAGGGTCAAGTCACAGCATGGCCACTGCCAGGGCAAGCGAAGACAGCCCAGGTCCTAGCAGCCCACGTGTGGAAGGGGGAGTTGTCCACACCAGGCTCAGCGGGCGCCTCAGCACAGAGCCAAGGATCAGGGGAGTGTCATCCACATGGCTGATGTGCTGTGGGGTCCTCGTGAATCCCAGGTGCAAAAGCAGACTCATAGCCTTTCTGTACATCAGCACAGCATGCTGAGAGCTACCGCAAAGAAGTGCCATTCAGCTGAGGAACGACACTGTCATCCGTGCTTGGTTATAGCTTTGGTCACAGGCAAACACATGTCCTTTAGATTAACTTTGTCATCACTCAAATAATACTTGGAACTTCTGGGAAAAACTTGCACTCAGCAATCCCACGTGGATTCAATATCAGAGCCAATAATGCTCATTTAAGGCCAGCATTAATCTTTCATGTGTACTATATTCTCATACATTGATCTCATTTGGAGGGGGGGAGCTTGGATACAAATCTGTTACGTGGCACGACTAAGGTGACTCAGAGAGCCAGAGGCAGTCAACGGGTTGCCTTTTTCCCAGATCTCTGTTTGAAACGAGATCTTAGAGCACATTAATCACTTGTTTATTTGCTATTTCTGGGGCTATGTGGCATATACAAGATGCTGTAGAAATCGGAGCAAGGATCTAGAGTGAAGCCAATGTTAGGATATTCTTTCAGGAATTCTGAACTTTCTGATATTTTGTTTTCTTTTAGAATACATTATCAAGTCTGATTTAATTCAAGCTTGACCTGAATTTCAAAGTGATTAAAAGTTAACACTTTAGAAGCTAGTATTTTTGCCAAAAAAAAAAATGCCATTGCCATTTAATAAGGGCAGAAGTTGGCCATATCTTTACAGACTATCACAAAACACGGCCTGTGCAGATAAATCTTTACATTTGGTCCTTCAATGACTGCTTAATCTCTTAGCAAAATACTCTTTAGCCCAGTATTACTACTTCATATTCATTTGGCTTTATGATGTTCCATTAACATGTCTGCTGGGGCTATTCGTGTATGTAATATTATCAGACAAGTCCCCCTGCCACTGCTATATAACATATAGTTTCAAAGTCCAGTAAAGCAAAGTCCTGGGTCAACCTGAGATCAGCACCAATAAATACCAATAAATACAAGTCTTTTGCATCACTGCCCAAGAGAAGTCTCACTTTGCAGTTGTGGTATGAATTAGGTGGCAGTGTGAGTGGAGGCTGTGTCTTGTATCAGCACGGGTGAGTGCTCTTGTCTTTTCTCAGGTAACTTGCTCTCCGGTTGACAGGCCCCGACACCAACACTTCAAACATGGTCCTCACCAGGAAACGGGCTTCCCACACAAAGACTGTGGCAACCCAGACAGAGGGTCCGCTCCATAATGTGGCAGTTCAGGTTTCTGGCTGCCGGGAGTGCCTCAGACTGCTGCTGCCAGGGGAGGATGGGAAGGATGTGACTTGCGTGCGGTGTGAGCAGCTAGACGAGCTGCTCAGCCTTGTGGTGGAGCTTAGGGAGGAGGTAGATAGACTGCGGACCATCAGAGAATGTGAGCGGGAGATTGACTGGTGGAGTGACTCTCTGCGAGAAAGGCGCAGAGATTGCACTTCCCAGACTGAGGGAGTATTGGGAGTAATGGCCCCTCTCTCTCACCATAGTCAAGCAGGGAGAGACAGCTCGAGAGGAGAGGAGGAATGGCAGCAGGTCTCAGTCCGGCGTCGCAGGCAACCCCCATCCCGACCTACCTCGGTTCCCCTGGTCCCTCTCTGTAACAGGTATGAAGCCCTGAAACCAGAGGGAGAGGTGAGTGATGATGACATGGGAGGGCTGCCGCCAAGCTTGCCCAAGGTGAGGTGGACGGCTCCACGTTTGAAGACTGCCTCCTCCAAGAAAGAAAGGAGGGTGATAATTGTGGGCGACTCTCTTCTGAGAGGAACAGAGGGTCCAATATGTCGGCCTGACCCTACCCATAGGGAGGTGTGCTGCCTTCCTGCGGCCCGGGTCAGGGATATTTCTAGAAAATTCCCCAGCCTTATCCGCCCCTCTGATTATTACCTTTTATTGATAGTTCAGGCTGGCAGCAATGGGAATGCTGATAGAAGCCTGAGGATTATAAAACATTATTTTAGGAGGCTGGTGAAGTTAGTTGATGGAGCGGGCATACAAGTAGTGCTTGCCAGTATTCCTTTGGTGGCAGGGACAAACACTGAGATAAGCAGAAAAAGCCATCTTATAAATGCATGGCTGAGAGGCTGGTGCAAACGCAAAAATTTTGGATTCTTTGATCACGGGGCGGTCTACTCGGCACATGGCCTGAGGTCGGCTGATGGGAATTGCCTGTCTCCAAAAGGGAAACGGATACTTGCCCAGGAGCTGGCGGGACTTATAGAGAGAGCTTTAAACTAGATAGGAAGGGGGAAGGGGATAAAGCCAGGCCTGCTAGAGATCGGCCTGGGGAAGTGGTATTGGGATTAGGAGAGAGGCGAGGGGCTCAGCTGAGGTGCGTCTACACTAATGCATGCAGCATGGGGAACAAGCAAGAAGAGCTGGAAGCCATAGTGTGGCAGGCAAACTATGACCTAGTTGCCATAACAGAAACGTGGTGGGATTGCTCCCATGACTGGAGCGCTGCAATGGATGGCTACAAACTCTTCAGGAGGGACAGGCAAGGAAGGAGGGGTGGTGGTGTGGCTCTCTACGTCAGGGAATCCTTTTCTGCTACTGAGATTGTGACTGGGGATGATAACATTGAATCCCTCTGGGTAAAGATCAGAGGAAGGGCTGACAAGGCAGACATCCTGGTGGGCGTCTGTTATAGACCGCCAAACCAGGATGAAGAGACAGATGAGGTATTCTACAAGCAGCTGGCACGAGCTGCACGGTCGTCAGCCCTTCTTCTCATGGGGGACTTCAACTTCCCTGACATATGCTGGGAGTACAGCACAGCACAGAATAAGCAGTCTAGGAGGTTTTTGGAGTGCATAGAGGATGCCTTCCTAATGCAGTTGGTCAGAGAGCCCACGAGAGGAACTGCCCCGCTAGACCTGCTGTTCGCAAACAGGGAAGGTCTGGTGGGAGATGTGGAGGTTGGGGGCTGCCTTGTACAGAGTGACCATGAAATGATAAATTTCTCAATTCATGGTGGAGCTTGGAGGGGGAATAGTAAAACTGCTACCTTGGACTTCCGGAGGGCGGACTTTGAATTATTCAAGAGACTAGTAGGGGGAGTCCCCTGGCATTCAGTCTTAGTGAACAAAGGGGTCCAAGAGAGCTGGTTGCCCTTCAAGAAGGGAGTCTTAAGGGCGCAGGAGCAGGCGGTCCCCCTGAGCCGCAAAATGAGCCGGCGGGGAAGAAGACCGGCGTGGATGAATAGGGAGCTATTCTTGAGGCTCCGGGAGAAAAAGAGAATCTACCGCCTGTGGAAGGAGGGACGGGCAACTGAGAATGAATACAAGGAAGTCGTTAGGATGTGTAGAGGTGAAATCAGAAAGGCAGAAGCCCAGCTTGAATTTAACCTGGCCACTGGGGTGAAAAGGAATAAGAAATTCTTTTATAAATACATTAACAGTAAGAGGAGGACAAAGGAGAATATCCACTCTTTGCTGGATGAGGCTGGGAATGTGACCACTGAGGATAAGGAAAAGGCGGAGGTTCTGAATGCCTTCTTTAGGTCTGTCTTTAAAGGTCAGACCAGTTATCCTCAGGGTACTCCTCTCTCTGACCTGGTAGTCTCGGCTGGGGAGCACGCTAACCCCCCTGTGATTCTGGAAGAAACGGTCAAAGACTTACTACTCCAACTGGACTGCCACAAGTCCATGGGGCCGGATGAGATCCACCCAAGAGTGCTGAGGGGACTGGTGGAGGTGATAGCCGAGCTGCTTTCCATCATCTATCAGCGCTCCTTGTTGACTGGTGAGGTCCCGGAAGACTGGAGGATTGCCAACGTGACTCCCATTTACAAGAAAGGTTGTAAGGAGGATCCGGGGAACTACAGGCCTGTTAGCCTGACCTCGGTTACAGGGAAGGTTATGGAACAGATAGTCTTGAGGGAGATCATGCGGCATGTGCGGGATGGCCGGGGGATCAGGCCTAGCCAGCATGGGTTCATGAAGGGCAGGTCCTGTTTGACCAACCTGATCTCCTTTTATGATCAAGTGACCCATCTGCTGGACGAGGGAAAGGCTGTTGATGTGGTCTACCTAGACTTCAGCAAAGCCTTTGACACTGTCTCCCACGGTATTTTCCTGCAGAAGCTGGCAGCCCATGGCTTGGATGGGTACACTCTTGGCTGGGTAAGGAGCTGGCTGGAGGGCCGGGCTCAGAGAGTGGTGGTGAATGGAGTTAAATCCAGCTGGCTACCGGTCACAAGTGGTGTTCCCCAGGGGTCAGTGCTGGGGCCTGTCCTCTTCAATATCTTTATTGATGATCTGGATGAGGGCATTGAGTGCACCCTCAGTAAGTTCGCAGATGACACCAAATTGGCTGGGAGTGTGGATCTGCCTGGGGGTAGCGAGGCCCTACAGAGGGATCTGGACAGGCTGGAGAGCTGGGCTGAAGCCAATGGGATGAGGTTCAACAAGACCAAATGCCGAGTCCTGCACTTCGGCCACAACAACCCCAGGCAGCGCTATAGGCTTGGGGCGGAGTGGCTGGAGGACTGTGTGGAGGAAACGGACCTGGGGGTACTGATTGATGCTCGGCTGAGCATGAGCCGACAGCGTGCCCAGGTGGCCAAGAAGGCCAACGGCATCCTGGCTTGCATCAAAAACAGTGTTACTAGCAGGAACAGGGAGGTAATTGTCCCCCTGTACTCGGCACTGGTGAGGCCGCACCTCGAGTACTGTGTTCAGTTTTGGGCCCCTCACTGCAAGAAAGACATTGAGGCCCTGGAACGCCTTCAGAGGAGGGCTACGAAGCTGGTGAGGGGTCTGGAGCACAGGCCTTATGAGGAGCGGCTGAGGGAGCTGGGATTGTTCAGTCTGGAGAAGAGGAGGCTCAGGGGAGACCTTATAGCTCTCTATAACTTCCTGAAGGGAGGTTGTAGTGAGCTAGGGGTCGGCCTTTTCTCTCGTGTAGACAGTGATAGAACTAGAGGCAATGGTTTCAAGCTGCGCTAGGGGAGATTCAGGCTGGACATTAGGAAATATTACTTCTCGGAAAGGGTAGTCAGGCACTGGAATGCACTGCCCAGGGAGGTGGTGGAGTCACCGACCATGGGGGTGTTCAAGAAACGTTTGGATGTTGTGTTGAGGGATATGATTTAGCTGAGAAGTATTGGTGATGGTTGGACTGGATGATCTTTTAGGTCTTTTCCAATCTTGATAATTCTGTGACTCTGTGGATGGCAAGGTAGGGAACACGTTATAAAAGGAGAAAGCGTTATATGTGACTCGCTTCTCTTTGGGGACCTGCTGGGTACAGCGGCGACCTGAATTACAGGATTTGTTTTAAAATAAACACATTTGCAACAGAAAGCACAGGCATCTCTACAAATCAGGCCTGGTGTGTCCCCGGCGGCACAACCATCTCTACTGGGGTCAGGACCGACTGGATCCACGATCCCACAGCATACCAGTACCCAGCAGGTGCAGATTGCAGCTCTCTGGACCTCCTGCCTCTGCTCTACCTGCAGCTGGCACCATAGATGCATCAGGTTCCTCTTGTTTCAAGAGAACACAGATAGCTTTGCAATCCCCACCATGTTGTTGCTATGTGAATAATAAGTACAGAGCTCCAAAACTTACTTGTTAATGAGTGGCTTAAAGAGAGAGATCTTCCGAATAGAAACTCTGAAGTCTGAACCTTCCCAAAAACAAACACTTGATCTGTGTGTGCTCAGTTATATTAGACAAATGTGAGGTTATATTGCACTTTGGTTTTTTTTACAGTTTGATGCTTTCTCACGTGCACATTAGCAGTCTTTCTGCCCCAGAGCGCTGACCCTTGTCCACTATACTGCTATATCATTTTCCTCTCTGTAGAAATAGGGGAAATCCCATCCCTTTAAGACGATTGACTTGTGGCTGCATTTAACTCACTCACAAACATTTCCAGGAGCTGATGCAGCCGTGGTGATGATGAAGGAGTGACAGAGCACGGCAGATGGGGAAGTCATGTTGCTCCCCCAGCGTTGCTCACGCTGTTGTGACAGCAGCACGTGGCCTTCCTCTGCATCTGTAACAGCTACCCACAAGAGCTCCTGGTCTTTTGCTATTTAGTTACATTCTGTGGTTAGTTTCATCTGTCTCCACGAAATTTGCCATTGCAGCACAGATTTTGGTGTTGGAGAAGTATGGCATATCTAGAAGAGGCGGGTGTCAGAAGAGAGGGAGGTGGGGAAGCTCCTCAGAACCTCAGAACTGGGGATGGCACAGGCTGAGGCAGCGTTCCAGGGGCTGCATTCTGCTGAGCAGCTGCCCAGCAGGAATGACAGGGAAAGAGGATAACTCCTCCTCTGGTAAGATGGGGACTCAATTAGGAATTGAGAAATTAGTCCTCTGCTTGTGAGAAAGATTCAAGGTGGGAAAGCAGAGGAAGGCTGGCTATGTAATACCCACAAAACAGGAAAAAGAAATGGGATTAGCAGGCAGGAGCTGGTCCTCATAGTGATTACAACACCCACACTCGTAGTAAGTGGATAATACGCTAAACAACCTTTGCAGGTTGGCTAAGCAATGTTGGGAACAAACAACTAAATAAAAACATTTTTCTGAGCATAACCTCTCATTTTGTTTTCACAGCTTAGGAAAACAACAGAATACTAAAGCTGTAAGTAAAATAAGCCTCAACAAACCAAATAACTTGTTGCAGAATGAGGAGAATTTTTCTTTGGTAGTTTTAGGTAAGAAAATCCCTAGCAAATATGCAAAAAGAAAAGTAAATGACATATTTCTTTTCTTACATATTTCATTACATCTTTTTTGTTTCATTTTGGTTTATTATATTTTAGTTATTGTATACACACTTTCAGAGCTTCCACAGCCCTAGTTAGTTACCTTCCAGGAGAGCTCTAAGGAAATATACTTCCAACTTATTTGCCATCCCCCCCTCTCTCCCTGCTTTCTGCAAAAATGTAAGCTCAGGGTGAGTACTTAATTTACAGAAAGTAAAAGGCACACAGCAAACATGTTACTTACACGTGGTCTTTTCCATTCAAACTTGATGGGGATTTTCTGGCTATAGAAGAGGGAGGACTCATTCGGTGGGAAATCAGGATCTTCATAGAGAATGTTCTTCTCCAGACACTTCTTGTGAAGTTCTTCATAGGTCTTCTCCTTTACTCTGATAATGGGCTGGTTCCGACTTATAATAGCAGAATAAATCCCTCCTGTGCCCCCACCCGCACCTTCAGTTGTAGTGCTAATAGCAGCGCTGGGAAGTGACCCAGCAGCTGTCTGCTGAGCCACCGCTGCATTTATGGCGGACGGCATGGAAATCAGGCTTAAAGCAAATGTTGAAAGAAAACAAGATCTTGTAAACTGGAAGGAAAGTTGAGAAAAGAGGAAGTTGCTGTGTAAACTGCTTTTTCTATCCGTTGAAAGTCTCTTAGTCAAATTTGCAAGCAACAAAATTCCATGTGGTTGAGCACTTTGTGCATCCTCTCAAAGGGCAGTATTTTGTCATAAGAAATTGGAATTTATTCCTTGATGTGGAACAAGATAATCTGTTGGCTAACTCCTGTGCCCAAGTTGTAGTATCCACAGCATGTGTGTGTGCCTGCCCTCTGTGTGTGTGTGCTCAGAAGAGACAAGCTTTAACTCGTGAAATCTAAAAATAACTATGGGCAAAGAGTGAGAGAGGGAAAGTGAGAGGGAGGAGGTGAGTAATACGGTGTCAGTCTTCTGCACGGCTCGTGCTGAGGCCAGGCATGTTCCTGGGACAGGTTCTGTCTGCAGGGTGACTCCTGGTGCAAGCTGCTCCTCTTTTCCTTAAGTAGAGAGAACGGTGAAACTGGAAGCTAAGCTCCTGCTGGTTCAGGAATGTGCTTATGAAGTACTGCCAGCCAATAAACTAGTCCTGGCGCTCCTGAAGGAACTTTTGTACTTGACTTGTTGTTTCTACCCTTTGCTGCAGGAAAGACGCATAGAGATTTTTACTAGTAGAGAGGATTATCTGAAGACACGCTCCTAATGGTGAAAAAGGTAATCATTTGGTGCTACTGAGGTTAGGCCAAATCCTGCCAGCTGGCTCCTCTAGACAGCGGCTCGATAGCAGTACAATTCACGTGGTGATAGCTACCTCCCATGTAAAAGGCATCTTCTCATACAGGGCAAAAAAGTTTAGAAGGGGCCCAGTGTAGAAACTGGGCTATTCTGTATGTTTTAGGATGTACCAACCTTAGAGGAGACATCTGACTTTGCACATTTATTTTGTCACACAGCAGTAGGATAAGGGACAAATTCACAGTCTCTGAAAGAAAATCTAAACACATGCTGCCTTTCCCTATAACCCAGTTCTTTAGAAGGTAACATAGTTTATCTGTCAAGAAAAGCCACCTAACACCTTGATTCTTCTTTGATTGGGAAGTCTCAAATCACACAATGACATCAGTGTTATTTTTGCCTAATGACATTAGTCTCTGGACTCCAGCTCATGTACACATTGCTGACCTTCTGCCCTAGGTGTTTTCCAAAGCATTGATTCTTTTTTCCTTCTCAGCCATTTGCCTGGTTTACACATCTCAAATCAACAGTACAATGGACAATCTCTACAGTTCATTAAAAAAAAACTCCACTAGGGGAACTTCTAAAGAAGGTGATATAGTTGGCAAGCTTGACTAACCTCTAGAAGTACTAATGCTCAGTCTTCTAATGGTGGCCTAAATACTTTTATTTTTTATCATGCATGCAAGCCTTCTTGCAACAACAGGGCAATCAGAATGGACAGATTCAAGTGTTTGTGAAAATAGGAATGTAGTTGCTTCAGGGTGGGTTGTTCAGCAGAATTTATTATTTTCTCATTACATTTAGATGCAAGGATTAGAGGTCTCATATTTGACATTACTTTGCAGGACAGCTTGGCAGAGCCATGTGTCACTCTTTCCAGGGTATTTAAAGAGTAATGCAAGTAGCAAGGGCTTCTCACTGCACAGCTTCAGCAAAAATGCTTATTTTGGAGCCTGTGCATAGTTCTTTCTTTCACACTTCCCCTTCTTGCCCAGTACAAAAATTCATCCAACTCGTACACAGAGCTCTGCTTCAGGAAGGATGGCAGTAGCACAGGTTTGGTATTTGGCAAACTCCTTGTGGACGCTGGGGAGTATCAAGTGAAGGATTAGCTGTGGTTTTGTGGTTTTGTTTTGTTTTGTTTTGTTTTCTTGAGGTGGTCAGCAGGTGTCAAGGTATAACCTACTGCTACAGCTAACAGTTCAGCTAGTGCCTGCATAGGGAATGGCAGGTGGACATCCACTTCTCAATTCTAACCCAATGTTGCTCTTTATGGATGCTCAGGAGTACTTTGTGGTTATACCTGCTCAAAAAACAGCTTCTTTTCTTATTTTTACTGGACAAATCATTTTGTTATTGTAGGTCTTTTTTTTTGTGAGAAATAGCAGTTCCTAGTAAAAGATAAATGGTGTCTTTGAAGAAACCCAAGTTAGCATAGAGAAGAATGGATGTGCTGTCTGGTACAAACAGCAAAATAAACCCTTTGTCCATTAGGAATCAAACCGCTTTTTGAGATGGAATTTCTTGGAAGCAGAAGTACCCCAAAGCTGACCCGTTCAGACAGTGCAAAAATGAACTACATGGAGGATTGATAACCTTTCTATTACATTTTTACAAAGTTTTATCTCTAGCTGTTTTCACTATTAGAATTCAATTACTTTTTTGGTAAAGAAAGACACACACTTATGTCTTCATTTGTGGCATAAATATGTGGAAAAGTATGTGAGTTGCTACAAATATCAATGTAAATTATATTATTTGAAATTTATTTCCTTGGATCTAAAAATACAACTGTAAACATTTTCAGCAACTAATTCCTATCAAAATCTATAGATTTCATACCACTGAAAATTTGACCCACGAGTAAGTGCAGATATACCGAGGGCCAGAGTACAAAAACTAGTCATTCACTTTAACCAGATAACCTTGGAAGAATACTTAGTAGTGATTCTTAACAGTAGAAAGAAGATTGCAAGGAATAAGGCATGTAACTCACTTCATTGTTACTTTATTTCACTTACTTTCCAACTTCAGAAATACTGGTTAAAACATTTCATTAAAATACTCCAGTCAATAATTATATCCTGTCAGAAGCACTGCTATGCTTAAACACCAGGAGCAATCGTCAATTAAAGCTTAGAAGCTGATAGAAAAATAGGATCTGTCTCAAAAATAGGATCTTTCTCTCTTCTCACAGATGTAAAAGCTCTAACTGCTACTGTTCTACCTGGATTAACTTGTCTGCATTAAGCACAGCAGTATTTAGGCTGCCAGCTTGTGGAGTGGAGGCTCACGCTGTCTCCTAGAAGGGGCTGACAAACAACTCTGCAGAATAAAAAAGAAGGAACTTAAGGGTCTAGTGGGGAACATACTATGCTTGGTAGTCAAAAGCAGAGTAGTTGAAGCTTGCTCCCACACATGCTGTTCCCAGATATCTGCCCTGCAGAGGACAAACAGCAGCAGGTGGAAATGACTGACCAAGCATAGGGAAAACTGAGTAAGAAGAGTAGGGAACAATGTAAAAATGGACTGTTATATTCACTTTAGTTGGCAAAAATGGTGATCATCCTTCTCTGTTTCCTAAGAGTTAATTTACTGATGTTTTTAGAAAATACTTCCCTATCCTCCTAAAATAAATTAACTAAATTTTGCCCTTTTATATCCACAAAAGCCAACTGATGGCATGTTCAGATTTGACTCAAAGCAGAACTGGTTTTAAAAATAATATTGTTGACAAGAGCAGTAAATAGAAAAGGCAAAAAACTTGAGCTGTGGAGCAATGGCAGCCTGTGAAAAGAGATGCCTGATATGGAAAGGGCTGTGGGAACAGGCAGAATGTAGAGGATGTGGGACTTGGGATTTCTCCTAGTTTTGAAAGGGAAGAAAGCATCAGGACACACCAGTCCTGTTTGCAGAGATGGTGGGAAAAAGAAGTGGGGGAACATTAGGGTGAGTGGTAAGAGAATGGGGGGATAAGCATGAAGCAGAATGGCTAAATGCAGAATTAATCCCATTAAAATTAAAAGTTTCCTTCATAAATACCAAGCTCAAATCTCAGCCAGACACTAAAAACTGACCAAGGACTTACTAAAACATGTGTAAAGGACACCAAACCTTGGCAACAGCTGGAAGATGTGGAGAAGCAGAGCTCTCCATAAGCAGAGTTGCTTCACCTGGTTGGCTTTAACCAATGATATTCAACCATGCAAAACCGCTGATTCTTTCCTAACAAAAGACCTTTTTAAAAAATAAAGTAGTACTTGTAGAGAAAGGGGAGAGATAACATGGAAAATGTTTCTGTGTGAGTCTAGCTGCTACCTCAAGCAAGTATTACACTTACGTAGACCTGTGCCTTTTCAAAGTCCAAATGCCAGTTTCAAAGCCAGCTATGGCGAGACTTCTGCACTCCCACGTTACTGTCTCGTACTATTGCACAAGTGACGGGCACAACCTACTCAAATCTGACCTTCAGTGACTGAACTGTTTGGCTAGCCTGTTGCTTACTTTTCTGTGCAGACTGCCTGATTTTGCATTGTCATAAGGACTGGAAAGGGGAAGTGTCTGAAATCATACTTGGTGGCTCCTTCTGGGTTTGTTTTCACAAGGCAGCTTGCAGGCAGAACTCTGATGATAACCTCTGTGTCTGGCTGCTTATTGAACTGGCCCAGATCTGCTCTTCTCAAGTACTCCATCCAGTCTCTGAATAGTCAGATTTTCAGATACTTACATTAAACCCTATGCCAATGAGCCACAATCTCACCTCATCAATTTATGATTTCTTGGTTCAAGTGAAGGCCTAACTGAAGCTAGCCTGGAGCAGATAACATTTAGCTTTTTTCCCCAAAAATACAATCCTAGTGCTATTACTTTTGCTGAAGAGAAGAGCTATCCAAGTTTAAATTAGTGTCATAAAATAAAAACTGTAAGAAATATTAGTTTGGGGTGTGGGTGGGAAATATGTTCCTTGATTTGATTGGATCCAAGTGAACATTTTAAGTTTTCCCAATGTATTTCCCCTCAACTTCTCAATGAATATTCTGAAGAAGTTGTGTCTCTTTTCAGTTGATGCAAATCTTCCAGTCAGCGTCAACACTCAGGGCTAAATTTTCCAGCGTCAGCGCAGAAGTCTTCATATCATATGTGAAAACCACTTCTTTTTCTTTCCCATCTGAACAGGACAAGAGAGTTTACTATATGACTTAAGAAGAACCCTTGTAAAACACAGTTGCACTTGACTCCCTCCAGTTTTTAATTCAGATTGTCCCTGCCACTAGTGGAAAAGGTTGATTAAAAAATAAATAGTAGTCAAATCTGCCCAGTATACACATAAGAATGCAGCAGAATTGGAAAAACTTTTTTTTTTTTTCCCTGACCTTTCAAACTATGGTACATCAAACCATGGAACTATTTAAGGATTTTTCTGAAAAAATACCCTTTGCTTCACATAGGTTTTCTTCCAAGCACCCTAAAATTTCTCGAGATTCACAGATGGAAGCAGAAAGTCCATGTCCGCACAATTCCCAAAGTGAAGGGACATGCTTGGAAAGTAGCCAGAAATGACAAGCCCTTCCTGTAGATGCCACTCCCTATCTATGTGGGATCCCTCACAACTTCTAGAGATACCCATGCAGTCAGGAACTCTGGGCGCTTTTGAATGAGCCAGAGGACAGAAATGTAATTCTAGTTTCGTCTGCAAGTCTCCTGTTCTAGACTAGGCAGGGTTACTGACCTGAGCAAATGGTCCTTCATTTGAAATGCTATCTCTGGTCATATTCTGTGCAGGACAAAGTTATCTAACTTGTTCATTCTGAACCACTTCTACTGATGTAGAAGTGGTAGAACTTTGCCTTACAAAGCAAGTGTTCTTCAGTTCTGCATGTAGTATTAGTGGTGAGTGGCTGCTGGCTTCTTTCACTAAATTCTTGCCTTGATATCCAAAAGCAGCAAATAAAACCTTAAAAAGCAGCTCCCTGTGCTATAACACTTCCTTTAAAGAGCTGTAAGTTTGACACTTCTAGTGAATGGGAGCAGTGCAACAGTATTTAAAAAATTCTAGGAAAATGGAAGTCAGTTCCTTACCCTTGGAACAGGCTGTCACATAAGTGGGCTGCTGTCCAAAACCCAGAACTATCACCCGTTCAACCACACATGTAGTGCGGTATTGTCCACCTTCATCCGTGCAGCTGAAAAACCAAAATTTCATACGCATTAGTTTCTGTCCATCAGTAAATGTTCAGCATCACACAGAGAAAGTACTACTTCAGTCTCACCCGGAAAGTTCCCTGTACTGGTTTCTTTTCCTCTATCTATGTTTCTCCTGAAACAAGTATAACTTTCTCCCATTATCAGCTAATTTTTTACTGCATAGCAGATTTCACAAAGTTAGAAGAAAAAAAGTTTGAGAAGGTATTTTGTGGCAAAAAAACCCATGGCTTTGACAACCAGAAAGGTTCTGGATTTTTGCAAAATGGTAGTTAAAACTCCTAAGTACAAATGTAAAGCTAATTTTAACATTTTTCAAGTAAGATGTTTCAGTCTGAGACAGTTATCTTTCATTTTGTAACTAATTTAATTTGTACTAAAAAGCTTTAAAAAAACCCTCAAATCAAAATGAAGCTTTCCTTTCCAGGGTGAACAGAATGTTATATCATTAACCTCAAAATTATTTTTTTCCAACTGCTAGATTTGCTAGCAATTTAGCAACATTTTTCCTTTCCATCCTGGATTTTTAAGTTTTTTAGATTTCATATCCCAGATAAAGATATTTGAAGCATACTTGTAACTACATTATCCTAGCTAGTCTACAGTTTTGCTTTGTGTTAAATTTTGTCGTTTTAGGACCTCCTGCTTATTTTTGAACCCTGAAGGAAAAAAGAAATGCCTGTAAAAGCACCATTTACGCATTTTACAGTCCCATGAGCAACCTCCATAGTAAAAGCATCATAGCGACATATTTAGGACCTCTTTCCTTACAAGCAGCTATGGATATTTTTGGCTTTTAGGTTGTTTCACTCAGCCTTTGCAGGATGTGTCCCCTCATGCTTCCCTTCAAATGCTTTTCTTGTATATTTTACAATGCTAATAATATGGTGCATTTGCTGATGACTTTTGGAGACTACATGTAATGGTGTCTATTTGTGGTTTCCACATAGAATCAGAATATCTCAAGTTGGAAGGGACCCATAAGGATCATTGAGCCCAACTCCCTACTCCTCACAGGCCTACCTAAAACTAAATTGTATGACTAGAAGCATTGTCCAGATGCTCCTTGAACTCTGACAGGGTTGGTGCCATGACCACTTTCCTGGGGAGCCTGTTCCAGTGACCGACCACTCTCTCAGTGAAGATGTTAGAAAAATGCATCTTAGAAAATACAAACACTCCAGGTGTTGCCTATTTACAGATCTCCCAGTTTATCTTCTTTTGTCTCTCTGATAGGCTTTACTCTTGCTGATGACTTTCTTTGTATTTGAGTAAGTCTGTACAATCCAGACTGAAACAATAAGAGAGAGCTCAGTATTTCATGTTACTGCCCTCAGACCCACGCAGAATATTATTTACCTCTGCAGTGTTATGACAGATTCTGCATGCTCTGTGACTTCACTAAGCAACAGATGAGACTAATAATTCTACGTTTGTAAGAAGGCCTCATGTACTAGAAAAGGCATTTCCAATGACAGTGTGTTGGTGGCTTCTATCCATAATTGCTGTTACCTGGAAGAGAGAACGTTCTTGTGGAAAGTGAACTTCTGATACAGGAACCTCTTCTTGTGGAGATATTGAAATGAATGCCCATCATCTAGGTAGAGCTCACCTACTGCACAGGCCTGTGAAACACATCAGATGGAGTACAAGTTAACAGCAGCTTCTAGTGCTGGACAATGAAACAAAAAATGTCTCACTATATCTTATGCTTCATAATGAAGGGTATGTGTCTTTTTTTCTTTAGTGACTTGTATCCTGAGAAGGCTCAGGGACTCCAGCTCTGAGAGTGTTCTGAAGACTTGGACAACCTGGTTTTGTAAAGTGTTGTGGGTGCCAGGTCTCACCTCGTTTATTAGAAAGACAGTTGTGGGAAGTTCTCTCTGTGTCTAAGAGGAAGTCTGTAGCCTGCTCAGTCTCTGCTCCTTTCTCCAAGGGACTAGAGGAGGGCTGAGAAACATCAGAAAAATCTTCTGCTTGTGCTATACTCAGTCTCATTTCAAGGGAACAGTGAGAAGGGGATGGGAGTCTCCTCAAAGAGGAGAAGTGGAGGAGAGCCATTGGGCATACAGATGCAGATACCACTGTGCTGACCGAACAGGCAGCAAGGACCTAAAAGGTCAGATGGGATAAAAGACAACTTTGTTAAGGGAACATCATCTCAGAGTACCTCTGTGTCCAGAGCCACGCGGAGTTCATAAGGAATATCTGTCATCCATTCTGTGGATTTTCCCGCTGTGGTCTTCAGAGGTATCACAGTGCCCCCGCGCTGGAATACAGGAATCTGCAAAACAGGTAGAAAGGTTCATATACTCTGATCATATAACTTTAACTTGGAACAGAGATAACTGAAGCTTTCTCTTATAAAAGCTCAGAAATGAACTTTTACAAGTACATAAAGAAACTATTCAACTAACAATGGGAATAGTAGTAATCTTCCTGTATCTGTACAAATGAAATATCTTTACTTGGAGAAGTCACCCTTACATCATCTCACTTTTCTCTACCATCAGGACACATTAGTGTTCAATCTAACAACAAAGGAGATGGGACTTTTCTTCTCTATAAAAGTGATTTCAAATTACATTCCTACAAGGAAATTGAAATGTCACTATTCGGATTTTGAATGTTGACAAAACAAAAGACAAATTGTTGTTTTTTTTTTTTTCTGCTCGATGGAAGCAGTGTTTTAAAACAAAACCATACATTCTCCAGTGTTACTGGGATCTTCAGAGTGCCTGGATCTTCCATTTGCTTAAATTTTCTGAAGTCATACCAAATCTAGGAAAAATGAAAAAAAAAGAATGAGTATGACATATACGGCAAGATCTGTTCCCTCTGCAGATGCAGTTACTGTTCTGCTTAACTTTATTGTCGCTATTCCTAACCTGTCCTAATTTGATGTGCAAGAAATAGCATTTACTTCTGTGGATAAGGACTTGGGGGTATTGGTGGATGAAAAACTGAATATGAGATGGCAATGTGCACTTGCAGCCCAGAAAGGCAGTCACATCCTGGGCTGCATCAAAAGAAGCATGGCCAGCAGGTCAAGGGAGGTGATTCTCCCCCTCTACTCTGGTGAGACCCCACCTGCAGCACTGTGTGTATTCAGCTGTGGGGCCCCCAGCATAAGAAAGACATGGACCTGCTTGAGCCAGTTCAGAGGAAGGCCACAAAAATGGTCGGGGGCTGCAGCACCTCCCATATGAAGACAGGCAGAGAGAGTTGGGGTTGTTCAGCCTAGAGAAGAGAGGGCTCTGAGAAGAACTTAATAGCAGCCTTCCAGTACCTAAAGGGGACCTATAAGAAAGATGGGGAGAGACTCTATATCAGGGAGTGTAGTGATAGGACAAAGGGTTTTAAAGGTTTTTAAGGTTTTAAACTGAAAAAGGGTGGATTTAGATTAGATATTAGGAATAAATTCTTTACTCTGAGGGTGGTGAGACACTGGAACAGGTTGCCCAGTGTCCTGGTTCTGGCTAGGATAGAGTTAATATTCACCTGAGCTGGGTGGAGAACTGGAGCTGGTAGCCCCTATGGCTGGGGCACCCAGCTGGGATAATTAACTAATTAGCTAACAGCTGGGGTTAATTTACCCAAATTAGCCAAAGGGCTATTCCATCGAATCTGACATCATGCTCAGTATATCAGTGAGGAGGGTGCTGAAGGGAGCCTCCTGCTACTTGGAAGAAACTGGGTGTGGAGATTTGTTGTAAGCCATTATACTGTATTTTATTCCATCACTGTTTAGTTTTCTTCTGTTATTGCTGTTAAATTTACTTTTTGTTCAATCTCAACCCACGTGTTTTTGCTGTTTGGTTTTTTTTTGGTTTTTTTTTGTTTACCAATTCTCCTTTCTGTCCCACTGGAGAGTCGGGGGAGTGAGAGAGAGACTGTGTAGTCTGGTCCCAATTGGGGCTGAACTACGACACCAGAAAAGCTGTGGATGTCCCCTCCCTGGAAGTGTTCAAGGCCAGGCTGGATGGGGCTCTCAGCAGTCTGATGTAGTGAAAGATGTCCCTGCCTGTGGCAGAGGGGTTGGAACTAAATGATCTTTAGGCTCCTGTCCAACCTAAATCATTCTATGATTCATTTTATGATTACATGATTCATTCTGCTTTTAAAATCAAATGACCTTCTGTATGGGAAGAATAAATTCTCATTCCTGAAGCACAAAAATAAGCTGATCTCTTCTACAGTTTGCATAACATCTTGTATGTCTTAGAGCATCTGGAAGCGCAAAACAAAGAAATACCTTTCTTTTTTTTTTTTTTTTTAATCTAGAAATGCTGAGTCCCACAATAACTGTATTAATATTGAAGTGAAAATTAACAACAAAGTTGCTAATAACAGGTCACAAAAAAGAGCTAAATCTGAAACTTCCCATGCACCACACTTGCCACTAGGTGTTACTGCTTTAAGTGTACCAGTCAATCAATTCCCACAGAGATCTTGATAAAAATATTTTTCTTAACTTGTTTGAAGAGCCTACTCTGGTTTTTCTCCTTATATTGAGAAAAATTCTAAGTGGCCTCAGGTGCATTAGTGGAGTCACAAGGCTCTGCATAGTCTCACACACTCCCCTTTGCTGCTGCCTTTCCTCTCATTCCTCTGTAGAGTCTTAGGCTTTCCCTTAGGAACTATTTTCCCAAAATTTCTTCCCTTCCTCCACCTCTCAGCTGCTGCAGCCAAACTCTCTGTGTAGGAGTGGATCACAGTGCCATCCTGTGGATAAGTAGCTTTACTTCAGAGAGGAACTGATCTCTGTGCATGTCAAAGTCTGCTACTCACGTCCCAGGCTACTGAGGCTTGTATTTCCTTGTCATTTTCCCTCCCCTCAGCTTCCCTCTGGTTTCCTTATGACCTTTCTTCAAAGACCTCTTTTCTTCCACATAAAAGAGAAGTTTAACCCAAAGAGAAATACATGAAAAAATGGAACTGACAAATTAGTGAAGTTGGTTTTTTTATGTTCCATGAGAAGCAGCAAGCCTTGAAGGGAGATTTAAATTACATGAGACCTGAGATTTGTGCAGCAGCTCTTGGGAAAGCAAGAAAGTAAATTTACTGTCAGCCAAGCATGCAAGGTATCAAGACAGAAGGAAAGTTGAGTGGCACAGAATGACCAGCCAACACTTGGCACAGCAGCAGTGCTCAGCAGCTGGGAAGCTGGGAGGTTGCTGTATAAAATACTTCTTTAAGCGGAACAGCTGAGCAGCTTCATACTCATCCTCACCTCCTCCGACCCTGGAAGCAGAACACTAACTGCCTTGGCTTCTGGCTCTGTGACTGGATGCACCAATAAAGCATTTCCTGGAAAAAAAAAACCAGAAACATGGCTGTCATCCTCAAGGCTGCATCTCATTGGCGCAGAAGCTGTGTGCTCTGGGGTTGTCAGCCTCCCATAGCCATTTTAGGGGCTTGCTGGGGCATGCCATGTGGTTAGCTTCACTTTCAACTGGAAAAAAAAGGCATATGTAGGGAGCTGATGGCTGCTTGGCCCTGGGAT
Source organism: Chlamydotis macqueenii (assembly GCF_036417535.1). Taxonomy (NCBI): domain Eukaryota; kingdom Metazoa; phylum Chordata; class Aves; order Otidiformes; family Otididae; genus Chlamydotis; species Chlamydotis macqueenii. The sequence continues at coordinate 41,077,623 of NC_141560.1, forward strand.
GCAGCTGGGCTGCACTGTATATCCACCAGCCTGGAGGCACCTCTGGGTTCCTCAGTCTAACAGATGACTTCCTATTACTTTTTGGTTGAACAAAAAAATACACTCTGCTAACCAAAAGAGTGGAAGACAGAAATATCCTTGTTAAAAAAAAAAAAAAAAAAGACAAACAAACCCAAAAACAAAACAAAAAAAACCCACCCTGCTTATTCTTACTGCACTGGGGATGGTTCTTTTTTACTCCTAAAAAAATACATTAATGTATATAGACTGTACAGTTTAATAAACTTACTCCCTCCTTGCCCACTGGTGCTGCAAGCTAAACCCCCAGAGGCCTCGGAAATGCTCTGCTTCACCATCATGTCCTGCCTACCTTGGTCACACTTTTGCATGAGAAGTGAATGTCCTTTCATTTGAAAGCCATTAGCAGGCACACTTGAGCCAAGAGGTGAGAAAAAAAATATTTAAATACAACACTCCCCTGCCATTCTCTCTTCCCATATGGGCTGAATGCACTTTACACAAACACACTCATCTCTTAAGCTTAATTTCTGAGAAAACTAACTTTAGCAGCTAGCAATATCAGAGTAAAAAACAATTAATTTTGGACTGCAGCTGTTTGCTACTGTCATTTCTGAAGCAGACTGTGGTCTTAGCTGCTACACTCAACGTATATATTTCAGGTCAAAACAGCCCATGTTTTTTCAGTCTGACTAGTGAGATTGAACTCAGTTTTTGCACCTCATATGACCCCTGTTTTCAAAGTGCTGTTAAAACCAGGCCCCTTAAAGAGGTCTCAAGTTCTATATTCTATTACAACGTAGTTTTTAAATGTCTCAGGCAGAGTTTTTATGTTTTCTTTTTGTCATGTGACACTCTATCACCTCAAAAATATTTAACTCAAATTCCAGAGAATGAGAAGACACCATCTTACCCAGCATGTACTCATTTTCCACACCAAAAGTTTCTATTTTCCCTGGAAACTCTACCCAGAGAGGCCTGTAGAAAGAAAAATAGTGAGATTGTTAGTTTCTTCTCTCCCACCACCCTGTTCAAGGCCTTCTGGCATTTTCAAGTTCAAGAAATAATGTACAGCTATCAAGAATTGAAGATAGGGCAAGGTCCTTCTCTGCGCCTTAAGGTACCCCTTTTGTGTCACTGATGAGAGTTCCCAGTACAATATGGGTTAAGACACTCCTATATACCTATGGTTTGGCCGCCCGCAGCCCCACTTTCTTCCCTCTTGCCTTTTTCCTTACAAACTTGCACTACATATACCTTCCTTCTAGCAAAGGAGAGATGGATGAGCCTTTCTGTCACAGACTACCAGAAATGCCGACAGCTGATGAGCTAGTCCCTGCAGCACAGTCCTTCCTGTTCTCAGCAGCTCACTATGGCTTTTACAGCACGTCTTCTCCTGGTCACGACTGAAAAACCTGCATCAGAAGTTCATTTTCAGCCTTTCTCAAAAAAAGGTAGTGCAATTACCATCTGGTTACAGAATAGCAGTTGTATATTTAAAGTTAGAGAGATTATGATAACAATAGCTCATTCAGACAGGATCTGCGTTTCCTTACACAAAAAGCCTCGTTCACCTGCTCACTCATAGGCATCCACTTGTTCCCTGCAGCCCTGCTGTTCATGTGCTTGCTAATGAGACACATTTTCCACTCTGCTTTTCTCAGTCAGAAAAATACCATGCTTCCTCTCCAATTCTGTACCTACTGCAGCAAATTTAACATAATCTAAGTTTTATTTAATATTGTGGGCAGCGCACATGTCAACATAAGCTTCATTTCAAGAAAGACAGAAACCCATTGTCTATGTCAGTGCATATAAAAGGGGCATCTACATCTACGCATGTGCTCATGCTATGTCTGTAATGCAAATCATCTTCAAAACTCAAACCACTCAACCCTTTTTGAAAAGACCTTTATGTTTTTAAAACTTAGGAGATGTATTCTACTTGCATAACAGTAAGTAAAGGTAAATGTGGTGCAAAAAGACAGTTCTAGGGCAACCTCAAAGACACAGCAACACCAGGGAGATTCATGACATTTATCTCTTACTGAAAGGATTGTTGCATTCAGTTCCACTGAGACACTTTCTTAGACGTTAGAGAGCAGTAGAACAAAATTTAGTTTCTGTTCTAGATTATTAGATTCTCTACTAAAAGAAAAACTATAAGAAATAATGTAGAGATAAACGATGAAATCACCAATATGAAGTAAGCTTTTAAACAAGAACAATTCCACAGTAACAGATACTTTCATAAGAGGCAAAATAACCTTTATGTTTTCAGACCAGCAAGTTCAGAGTCCATTAAGAACTGTTTTAAGTGTGGGTTGGAATACTACATAATGTTCTTTACTATGAGGAAAAGTTTGGAGTCCACAGTACTTTAAAAAACATCTTTAAAGACTGTGCAGTGTTTATTGAATTATTGTGTTCCAGGTGTTATTTGAAAAAACAAACCAAACATCATTTTCCTCTGAGAACTCTACAAAAGCTTGCAGAATGCATGAAAATATGTTAGTAATTTTTGTGTGTTTTTTCTTTTTAATATCTAAATAAGTCATCACAAAAGTAAGAGACGGTAATTTAACTTCCTCCCTTCATGTAACTTCCTGAAGATAATCACTAAACCTCCTGATGTATGCTCTTACCTCATAACTGGTTCAGCCGCTGTGTGTGCCCGATAAAACAGTGTGTATAAGTATGGCAGGAGGACGTAGCGCGCTCTAATGGCTTCCCTGATGATCTGGGTGTTCTTCTCCCCAAAGAGCCACGGTTCTCGCCGTTTGCTCTCCATGTTAGAATGACCTCTGAAGAAGGGCTGGTAGGCTCCAGCCTGATACCAGCGAACAAGTAATTCTGGTTCTGGATCTCCAATAAACCCTCCCACATCAGCTAGATATTGCGCAGACAAATAAAAATACACATTTTTGGAAATTATTCTGAAAAACATGAAGTTCTCCTCTAATAAACATTCCAAGTGCATAAATCCATGCATTTCACAGTGTGCTTGCAGTTCTGCTGTTGGGCAGCTGCTTTTCCAAGTAAGAGTGGAAAACTTGTGTAATAAGTTATCCTTTAACAAAAATCTCAAGAGAGCTTTTGGAGGCTAAGTGAGTGCCTTCCCCAGTGACAGAGGACTGTCACAGTGATGCTATGGAACACCACCTGAGGATCGCTGCTCCAGGTGGAACACAAACACTACATAAGAGTTAGTGGAGAAATGATGGTGAGAGCCAGGTTATTGGCTTCTGAGACCACATTAATCTGTGAAGCTGCCTGGAAATGCACTGGACTATTGAGGTTTTCACCACCTGTGTTGAAGTCTATTTTGGGATACAACCTTGGTGGCATCAGTCATCTATGCATAGTGAGCAACCCAGCTAAACACCTTACCTCCACAGAATGAAATCCCTGCAATGCTGATGGTGAGAAGCATTGGAATGGATATTTTCAAGTAACTCCACTCTGCTGTGTTGTCTCCAGTCCACACTGCCCCTGGAAATACCCAGTTTCAGCATTACACAGGAAAGTTGAGCATATGCTTCAGCTTATGCTTGCAGTTAAGGAAAGAAGACAAGAATGGTCATGAACTACTGGTGAACTGCTGTTCATTGCAACTTTTTCTTTATACACACGTGCTCCTGAAATCTGCAATAAAAGCGGGCAGTGGTTTGTCACAGGACATGGGTTGTTATTCTGCCCTTAACTTGTACACACTTTGTCAGCCTCTCCTGATTTTTTTCAATCACTTGCACTCTTGTGAGCTCATCATGTCACTATTTCTAAGACAGTTTCTGTCCTCTCTAGACTTAACTACTATACACCAAACTTAATGCAACAAAGCAGTATGGAAAGCATCCAGCTAGTCCTTACTTACCATACTTCTGTGATCCAGCGAAAAAAGATCGTGTGAGGACAAATGGTCTCTCTTTTCCTGAAGAACGTTTGATGAGTCCTTCTGCAGTTGCCATTTGCTGAAAAATCATTAATGTAAAAGTCAGGAAAACAAACTCTATAATTAGGATATTTGCTACACTGCCTTTTTAGCCCTCCCACGGCAAGAAAATTAAGACATCTGTACCCATAAATAGCACATATTATTAAAGCAACACTTTCTTACTAGAATATACTTGAACAAAAAAAATTATTAATGTGGTGTAGTCACAACCCATGTAATTTGCATTGTTATGGTAGAGAGTACATGGATGTTGTCACATTTTCTTGTGACCAATCACAGAGTTTATTTCAAATATAGCAATATCCACCACAGTGGAGTTTCAGTCCTTGATGGAGGTTACAGAATACCTACTACTGTGTAAATTACCTCATTAGACATACTCCATGAGAGTAACTGCTGATTTGCGTCTCCAGATACTCTACCTGGTAGAATCCGTAGAGGTTGTGTACTTCCCGGTGCTCCCAGTTGTTGTAGTGCACAGCATCTTTCTGCATTGTTAGTTCTGCCCCTTTGAAGACTGAGGGCTCATTCATATCATTCCATACAAAGAGGATATTAGTGGATCCCTAAGACAGAGGGTTGCAATTAGGACTTAACAGAGCCATTACTGTGACTTAGTGTGTTTATCTGTAGTGGGTGTCAGACCAGTCTGGGGTATGAGCAGAAACAGCAGCAGCAAGACATGGTAATTATACTCCTGTGGTCACTTGAAAGCTGCCAGTCATTCAACTCATCTCTCAGCCCTTCCGGTCAGGCTGGCAGCCTACAAGCCCACTTGATTTTTGCGGTTCTTACAAAACTCAGTAGGTACTTGCTATTCCTGCCTTCAGGCAGGAAAAAGAGAAATATTAAATAGCCATAAGGAAAAAGTCAGAGAAGGCCAGAAGAGAAAAACTGGAAAGGAAATGCAGCATGGGAAATGTGTGTTACACGAGAGTGGTTTCAACAACCTTGCTGCAATGCAGAACTTCAGGGTGAGGGAGGGAACTGGAGGTGTCCAGCAGTGTTCACCCAGACACTTTCAGCACTAGGCAGGAGTGCTGGAAGGAAGGCCAGGGTGAAGTGACCATAAGCTATGAGACAACAGTCCCACATCACTCCTTCTGTGCTATCATGGTAGTAAAAGCTGGAATTGCAGCAGCTGTGTTACATCATAAGTTGCTAAAATGGCTGCAGTTTATCCATCCTACTGCTGCAACCAAGTGAACAGGTTCACTGGTGGCATATGGATTCCAACTTTCTTACTGTAGACAGCTCCGTGGAGAAAATTCTTCTGTAGTAGTTCAGCTTATCAAGATATTTTCCTCTACACTATGACAACACAGCTACAAAAGCCACCAACTTGCTTAGACAGTAGTTTATCTTCTCTCTTTTCCCCATTTTCAGGCTTTCTGGGATACGTAGATCAGAGCAAATAAATATATACCTTGTATGTTTTGAAGGCAAATTGATCTGCATACCATTTTCGCACTTCAGGATTGGTGAAATCCAGGTAACAAGAGGAACCTGTGGATGTGACAGATCCCAATTATTTACCTGATGCATTGTCTTTGCATGTAAATACAGCGGCCTAAAGCTAAGATGCTTTCCACAATGGGCAGCAATAATACGGTCGCTACTGTTTCTGAAACAAGAGCTCAAGAGCAAATTCCAGGTGGACTTGGAACTCAGTACCTCCACTTCCATGGGTCCCAATTACACTGCTCTAAATTTAAAAAAAAAAACCAGCTTGAAACGTAGAGATAGTGTTTTTTTACCTGGCCAACAGATGCCTTCAAAATCTTGCCCATTTCTATCTTTCACAAAATATCCCTTGTCTTTTGCCTGTGAATACAGGGTATACGTGGGATCAGCCTTAATGTGAGGATCTACAATGACGACAAGCTGCCAGGATAAGAAAACAAACTGCATCATTAGCATTAGCATTGTTTCCTGTACAGGAAGTACCTTGGTTAAAGCTAGATTGGGTAGCTTTACACTACAAATAAATATTTTCTCCCTGGTATATTATTTACCTTGCGTTTTTTCTTCCTGAGATGTTCTTGCATCTTCCTGGGGTTCTGGAATTTCTTTTTGTCCCAAGTAAAATACCTCTTGCCATCAGTGTGCTCTATGTCCAGCCACATCACATCATAAGGAATGTCATGGTCATCAAAGCCAGCATCTACTGCCTTGACATCTTGCTCATCCTCATAATTCCAGCGGCACTGATGGTAACCCAGAGAAAAAAGGGGGGGCAGAGCTTGAGTGCCTAGGAAGAGTGTATGAATGAAGATAACACTGTTAATGCCTTTCAGGATTCTATCTAGAGACTCTAGAAAAGTTAACCTGATTAATATGTGTCTGTCTGGAGCCAGGGAACACTGGCTTAAGTTGACTCTATAGCATGTTCATAATACTGAAGTGACCGAACTCTTGAAATAACAAATATTATGTGCTCAACAGCCAGAAAGATAATGATAATACAAGCATGAGAAGGAACTTGCTGTTCCATGACGCTGAAGTGTTATTCCAGTAATGCATATAAGTTTTTTTCATTGTTTTCTAATGTAAAAATATTCTAGATTAGCTTAACTGTCATTAATGCAAACAATTAAATAGATTTTAATTGGTAGAATGCAATTTCTGTGGCTGCTTGAACCTGAGTAGTGTAAACAGGTCCATGGGTGTTGCAGCACAAGAAGAACCATGGAATCGCAATTGTTAGGAATTTTTAAAATTAGGAAACATGTATGTATGTATGCATATGCCAAAAGGGAGCTGGGAAACTTTCCCAAGTGTGCACTTCTGCTTGGCAAGATCCTCATGTGATCTGGCTACCTTCCTATTCCTGTTCAGCTGAGCCACATTATTTCCATAATATCTGTGCAGCAAAGAACTGTTGCTAACACACTAAAGAACTACCTAGGATATGCCTGTGCTTTTAATTCTCTCTAGTACATTAAAAATTTTGCTTTCATAAAATGTTAGTCCTCTTGTCTCCATTTTTTTAGTCTCTTCTTGTGCCTATTGCTTTTTTTCCTTTCCCATATCTGCATGCCATCTCTGCTCCCTTCCCGAGTGAACACACTGGACAGTTACCACTTTTCTTTCTCTGCTCTCCAGGATACATTACTCCATAACTTCAGTCTTTTCTCATTATCAAGGGGCCTGTCTTGATGGTGACTGGCAGTTCTAGATCCATGTCTCCTCTCTTCATCTAAGGGAGCAGTTTCAGATAGCAATAACCATGCTGTCTCTCAATCAGGGCCAAGTTTGACCAGCTGCAGATGCTAGGGAAAACAAGGATGGAGGACTGTCTTCACAAAGCACCAGCCTTTGCTGCACAAACTGCAGTTTGGGAACAACCAGCCTCCTGCACACAATGGACTAGGTAACTATTAACCCACTCTCCAGTACAGCATGTTCCTCAGAGAATCTCCCAGGTGAATGTGCCATATTGACTCCAATTATGTGAGTTAGTACCTGTCAGTTGTGCAAATTGCTTGAAGACGTCAAACGCAGTGGGTCCCATCAGCAGGAAAACATCAATGATCCCACTTTCTGACATCCAGCGCACATCAGTTAGAGGCACTGCTCTCTGCTTAGCAGTCTCTGCAGCAGATCCGGATGGCATGTGCTTTGAAGTAAACCAAGGTAAAATTGAATCTGTCTCTCTCTATCAAACTTTTGTTCCATCAAGGAGCAAGGATGGAATACCACAAAATTCACTTAACACATATCTGGCAGGTACTAGGAACACACACTGAACATTTCTTATATATCCTTCACAAATCCTTTACCTTGCATACTGCTTATACAAAATACAGAGTAATAATTAATGAAGAAAAATGGGTAACAAGGGGTAAAGTAATTAAAGCTTTTCTGTAATTAAAGACTATGCATTTTCTGCAGCATCTTTGAGTAATATCTATAACTATACCATGAGTAATAAAGAAAATTAATAATTTTAACTATGTAATTAAGTGCTGGAATAAAGGAAGATTTTTTTAAAAACTGTTTCAATTTAAATAAAATTCATTTGTTTGTGTTTCAGGAGTTGAGTGAGTTCATTTCCTGAACATTTTATGTTTCTTGAAGGTCAATTACATTCCACAGAAGAACGAGCCTGCTATGCAGAAATGTGTGGCAATTCCAAGAATTTAAAAATTCAGAAAAAATTCCTCAAATTCAAGAGATTGTCAAGATTTTTGTCCACCCTTTTTTCTGCCTGCATTGAATATTTCCTCTCTGCCTTCTCCTGTAGATTTGTTAAGGTACAAGTTCTCTAACTTGGCTCTTGAAAGGAGTCATGTCCTTGTTCTTTTCAGTGGTTGAATACAACACATTTAGCAGTAGGGAGGACAGGAGGAAGAGACTGACAATTCTTCATTAGACAACAGAAGATAAATCTCCAATAACATTGTTGTGTTCCTGTTGGCCCTACCCTGGAGTGTTTTCTTTCATTATTAAATTCTGAGGAAAGTGAGCAACTCACCTCAGCTACTGCCTTTGTACTAATATCCACCAGCGTTTCTGAAGAGTTCAGCCAGAAGATCCCTGAAGTTCTCTTAGGCTTGTGTGCTAAAAGAAGGGGCACTGAACCATAAATGCCTATTTTGTCATGTATCTTGTGGCCGAAGATATCTAAATTATAAAGCCGGTAGGCGTCACCATCACTAGGACAAACAAGCAGATGTGTTTGTAAGCATCCTGCACTAGGCCAATTTTAGCTCTATTGCCATCCCACTAAACTCAGTGAACGCTCTGTATTATGGTTTAGCATCCAGAGCTGAAATGTGGACAGCCTAGATTACTGCTTCTTTGCTTTGGTCCTAGCTATCTGAATCAAACATTTTTGCTGCCAGTGAGACTACTACCCATTTGCCCTAAGTCCTAAAATATAAATTCTGAACATTCCTATCCTCCCATGGAGCTGCTCTTAAGAGCTCTGCTTAAACATGACCAATCCTGCAATTCTGAAAAGAATAGAAGGAGTCATTCATAAAATTGCAGAGTGGAAAGGGAAAGCAGAACAACTTACCCCACATGGACAGGGGCTATGATTCAGCTTTCTGTATCATTAAACTAAAATATACTGTATATAATATACATATCTCAAGCTGTTGTCTGCACTAAATTATTAAGACAATGTTCTAGCTCTCCTCTACAAAAATGATACTGCTTTCACTAGCAATCTGCCAACTTTACCTGGTGTTTTTGAGAAGAAGTGCTTCTGTGTGTTGTGGTATTCCATAAACATGATCAAATCCATGTAAAGAGAAGTCCATGCCTACAGAAGTAGGACCTGTGGGAATAACATTAAAAGAGAAGACCACAGAGTTCTATTCTCAGGCTTAGCTGAAAGCAACAGAGCAGAGTAACCTAACTGAAAAAAAAAAAATAAAATTAAAAAGCAGGTTTTAATATTTAGCTTTTTCATATTTGCTTTCAACTTCACTTTCATTATTACTTATGTACTATAGAGGTAATATTTTAATAAGATTTTATTGTATTTATTCTGATTTTGATCTGCTTAAGAAGATAAAATGAATCACTTAAATAGAAAATAAAGATATGTAATAGTGGGTCACTCCTTTATTCCATAGTGAAACTGCTTAAAATTATCTCCTGTTTCTATGCCAGTACCAACAAACCAAGTTTTGCAGCACAGTGGTACAGCAGAGAGGACTTTAGTGTCAGAGTTGCCTGTTTTCTACTGCTTTTCTCTTCAGCCTCAGCCAGTGGAGTAGCATACACAAGAACCTCTGAAAGTGATACCATGTTGGCTCATTCCTGAATCCAGAGCAACTTTTGGCAGGTGATCAGAGATCCTATAGACTGACAAGCAGTGGCTTCAGGATCAGAACCTGACCATATGGACTTTACTCCTCCAACACAGAGAAACAGAAAAAAACATGATGCTGGCCTAATACATCAGATACGGCATGAACAACAAGGGTAGCAACTTCCTGTCACTCTTTGTCTTGACTGTGAACTGAAGACAGCCCTGACAGCAAAAGGAAGCTTTTTCAGACTTCCCTCTCCCTACTGCAGCTTATGGGTAGTGCTGGTTGCTATAAGTGTGCATGATAGTGGTAATGGACAAAGCTAACAAACTCAGTTAATGCAGAATACAACTGGACAGACAGCAGATGGTCATAAATTTTTGTAATTAATAATTTAAATTGTATTTGAGCTCCTAACTTACAGGTTTCTATAACCTTCTTATCCCTTCAGGCTGCTCAGTATTTCTTTTTGCAGTCCCTCACTTAAAAAGAGTTTTTCTGTGACAACAATTAATGCTCAGATATCATGACTTCTGATATGTCATGAGAATAAACTACCAGTGAAATCAATGTTACGTGCTGATACTAAAAGGGGAAAAAAATGAAAATTAAAAAGGAAATAATGCGTTATATACCAGTCAGTCAACACAGACAGGGTTATGCTGTGTCAGAAATGGTATACAGAGAGCTGACAAAATGGGTCACATTTAATGTGTTCCCTCCTGAACAGAAATCCAATGAATATTTCCAGTACTTTAGTCAAATTTGTTACCCATCACTGATACCTGATAGGCAAGTTAAAAGGAGTGAGACACTGTGGCTAAACAGAAAGCAGACAGAAATATGAATGAACACAGGTGTATACAAAGCAGTAAAGCTGTTTTCAGAACTAGGCTGAGACTTACCATGAGCTTTGATGTCTAAGAAGTTGCTAAATTTCTCTTGCCATAGACCTAGATCCTCTTGTTTCTTCTGCATAAATAGAAATAGCTAAGCCTTTATCTCTAAGAAAAACATGTTTATTCACACGAGATTTGTACATTGGTAACTCTTTTTTTTTTGCCAAATATGGTTAACACAAATAAATCCAAAACACAATTCAGATCCCACTGCAGGAATTTACACTGAAGAACTGATGTGCTAGTAGAGCACACGTGCTCTCTGCTACAAGCATGAAAGTAATACCTGAGATCTTGGATAGGCTCATAGAATGATAGAATAGTCCAGGTTGGAAGGGATCCCAAAAGATCATCTGGTCCAACCTTTTATGGGAAAGGGAGCCTAGATGAGATTATCTAGCAACCTGTCCAATTTCATCTTGAAAACCTCCAGTGATGGGGACTCTACGACATCCCTGGGGAGGCTGATCCAGTGAATGATTGTTCTCACTGTAAAAAACGTCTTTCTTCTGGATGTCAAACATGACTATGAAATGCAAAGATTGCATGGATGGAACCAAATAGGAAAACCTATACAAAAAAAAACAACCCACTCCCCTAAACAGTAAGTGTCAGAAAACAAAAAAAAACCCTCTCCTCCTGTGTGTGTACCTCATACTTTTCACCTCCTCCAAAGTTTGAGTCTTGTGCCCTCCCATTCATTGTCCTAGAATTTCCACTTTTTGCAGTGTGCAGTGTCTTTCCTGGTTTTCTTTTCTACATTCATCCCAGAATAAGCAGATGTGGCCTCCTGTGGCTGTGTGATTCCCCCAAAGCAAGCACACTCCCTGGCAGAACCCAGAGTTCAGACATAAGTATGCTGAAGGTAGCATATCTCCTACCATTTATAACAGACAGTGGAGTAAGCAGCCACCTGCTCTACAGGAGGCTAAAATTATATCATGGACATAACTCAGCCTCCTGAGGAAACTGGTATGTGTCTTTATGCACTGCCAGGACGTGGTCTTTTTTCAGAGAGAATCTTACTTCTGTATTAGGCACAAATGTATGTGGAAACGTATTTTTGGACTGTTATAAAACAGGTCTCGTTCTTTTGAAATTCTCTTTGTAATTAACAGGGAATTTGAAAATGACCAAATATCACCACAAGACTCCTGTTTTCCAAATCAAATGAGAGAACAAAAGAGAAAGGCATTCTAAATAAAAAGGCCAGGGAAAAAAACATTTTTGACCCAGATCTACCTGACTGATGCCTTCTACAGCCCTGGTAAAATACATAAACCTTTATTCAACTATGAATTTGCAAAATATCTCTACACGAAATACCAGGTCCTTTTTTAATTTCACTAGAAAGTGGTTAGACTATGTTTGTAAACATAATACCAAAAGAAATAATGAACATGTGATCCTAATTAATCAATTCTCTTTTCTACAAAACATTCATGCTGCAATTAGAGTAAGCATGGGTTACCTTAGAGGAATCTCTTGCTGCCTCCTCCTTGTTTTCTGCTGTAGCTTTTCTAGGGAAAACAAATACATAGAAATAATCAGTTTATTGTTAACGTAAGGAAGGATTTCAAAGAGAAAATTCAGATAGCATTATGCATTGCCTTATACCTTATGTAAGAGTTTTTGGGGCTTCAGTATTCTGAAAATCACAGTTGAGAGCTCTAACTGGCAAATAATTTTAATATTCAATGTTTTAAGATAATCTTCACTTCATATTTGAGTTACATTGACTCCTTGGCCTTTCACATTTATTTCTATCCATGTCAGTGCTTTACTCACCCAGAAGATCCTCACTTCTTTGTTATTCTCTGTTAAGGGCTCTCTGTTAATTACAATGTTTGAAATAATGCCCTCTTGCTATGCTCTTTTCCTAGCTGTGACATGTTGTGCACTGTGGTTTCTCACCCTTTCAGCACTTTGCAGTGGGATTGACCTGTAAAATCTTGCAGCTATACAGCACATTGTAAGTTGAACAAAACTTACTTCAGGAGCTTATACAGTGAATAAAACTTACCTAAAGAGTAAGTTTAGTCATAAAAGGAGATGAAACTAATAACCCCATCATACTACCATCACTCATTGCCAAGAAAGACAAGGGGTACCACAATACTCCAGTGTTCTACACAATTGGCCATTAAATGAGGTTAGCATTTTGCACACGGCTGCTGGAAGGGATTAAAATAGTCTGCAGATAATTGATCTAGAATTTCTTTGTTAAAACTTCACAATTGTACTTACTGGTATGAAGTAAAAGAGAAGACAGACTTCAATGCATAAGAGCTTCTATCACAGAAATTGCAATTCCATAGAACTGTTTACCTTCAGCTACAGCACAATCAGTACATACTACAATGTGATAGACAGATACTATACCTATCACTGGGAGGTGGTCGTAGGTGCTCAAAATACAACAACCCATTGGAATTCATGCTCAGAACAGTCTCACCCTTGGACTGTAGCTCAATCTGGAAGGGGTTTGCTGTGACTTGAAGTTTGTAGTCCTCATTAACACTTGACAGCACCAAAATACCTGCCTCCTTCTGGGATATAAAGAGACTGGCAAATGAAAAGCAACAACAGCTTTATATTAATCAGCAGCACATGAAATCCACTGTAACTAAATAACAATTTGAAACAACAGATGGGCTGAGAATATCCACATATATTATAAAAACCTCAAGGCTAATGCTGAGGCAAAGAACCCCAGAAATTCATGCTGTGCTCAGGGCTCACTCTACAGTGCAACAGGTGGCTGCAGAACTGCCACGAAAACTACCCAGAATTTCTATTCCTTTCACATTAACAGGTAGTGCCTTAGGTAGAAATGATGCATCATACCAAGTACGCTATTTTCTGATTGGGTTAAATAGCCTCAAGTCTCTTACATGTATGACAAAACTTTCTCCTATGTATTTAACATTAATTTTCGAAAGTAAATTAACCACAAGCATTTTTATTTTCTCTTCCTGTAACAACTTTTTATTTTAGAGTGACAACTGCAGTGTCGCGCAAATGCGGGAGAAGGGAAAAGATTATTGCAAATGAACCTGTATAAGTTACTAAGGTGCTAAATAATTTTCCCATCACTTACCTCTGGGTGGTAGGTTCCTTTATAAGAACATCAGGAACTTTGTATCTTGGTCTGAGAGGAGCCACCTCATCAATTTTAAGCCTGAAAATATTGCCTTCTATTTCACAAATTTCTACTTGTAGAAGAACCTGGGAGCAAACAAATTAATAAACTGGTAGTGAGAAAAAATACCAACTTACTTTTCAACTCAGCATCACTCTCTGGAAACAAACATGCCTGGTTTCTGACTTAATGTTCTTTAGCATTGTTGAGCAACAACCATCATCCATCTGAATTTACACCAGCTAACTCTACTTCTTCACTTTGAAGAAGCAACTCTTTTTAAGTGGACTCTTTATCTTCAAGTCTCTAATGCCTAGCATTTTGCAGCTCTCCCCATAAGAGGCATGGCAAATAGGGGTGGTAGACACTAATCTCAAAGTCTGGACAATTTCACTACTGCGCTGTCAGTGCAAGAGCAGGATACCACTGAGACGTGGGCTTTTTGCAAAAACATCAGTGCTCTGTGTTCACCAGTATTCACAGTGGTCCTGACACTGATGAACTGTGTCAGAAAAACACTCAAAGCAAATGCGTAATACTGCCCTAGCCACTGTAACTTGCTATATTACAGTTCAGGGAACTGGGAAGTCACTCTGCTCTAGTTTACATAAAATGACTGATTTTCCTTCCGTGGAGGATCCCTATACCATAAGCCAGATTTTTTCCTGTTTTTTCCTTTCTTAATCTCTCCTCCCATGAGACACAAAACTGGCTGAAGAATTTTGGTCTGATATTTTTTCCCTCTACATGGAAGGCAACCAGCCCCACTCTCTTCAAAGGTATAAAATGAAAGAGCCATAAGACCAGATCCTGCTTCCTAGGAAATATTTTACATTATGTCATCTTTGTATAAATGCCCAGATAGTCTAGGAAGCCACAGAGCTTTCAGTCTTTCATATGCCTTAAAATCTAGACAAAAAAAAACGGCCTCACTTTTCTGTGCTGACTGCAAAGAAGGTCGGGATGAACAAGGGAGGCAGAAAATACATTTATGCAGAGCATCTACCTAGTGAGATGCTTAGAGCATGGAAGAGAGCTGTAGTTCCAAACTCCCATAATCTGTGGACAGGTTAGGTTGCCTGTTCCCTGGGTGAATGTGCTAGCTGCTATGCTGTTAAATGAGAGAAATAGAAGACACCCCTCTTCCTGGCTGTCTTCTTAAATGTGAAGACTTCTTTTTCCCCAAAAATTGCCTTTGAGCAAACACAGGAATACAAAGGTATAGTTAGGAGGTGCTGGAACACAGGTCTTCTTATTCCATTACAGAAAAAATAACGTATTATTTTGGAACAGTGGAGAAAACTCTGAATTAAAAACATTTTTTTCAGCTGAGAAGAGCTCTATTCAGATTTTTCATAAAGTCATTATAGATTTTTTTTAAGTTCCTTAAAATATCTGCTCTCCTTGCACAGTCTCGAGTTGTCCAATAAATACTGACTGGTAAGGACATCTTCAGGCCTCAAATATCTATAACTGAAGAATCTCAAAACTTGCAAATATTATCAGACTTGTTGATAATATTCACTGCTCTTTCTGTAGCCACCCTCTTACACTAGGTGGGATCTCACCTTATTCTCCTCATGAATAATTTGGAACTTGACATTCTCATCACTTAACGTGACTGAATCCAACAATGCTCGATACAAGGATTTTCCAGGATGCAGAAGTTTCTGACGCCTGTCAAGACAGAAAATTATACTTGGTGTCCCTAATTATTGTGGCTTATATTACACAGAGGGACATAATATTGTCAGAAATGTCTACTTAATAATTTTGTCTTGAATTTTTTTCAAATACAATTATTATCAGTGCTTCAAGTCAAGGAGAAAAAGAAAGAATATGGTTTTGAGCACACATACATGTTTATGAATGAGATGTTAGAGGGTTTGGTCACCCATCATCACCCTACAGGGTTTTTTTAAAACAATAACAGTCTCAATTCAAGTGTCCAACTCAATTCTCAGTTGTCCAGTTACATTCTTCTTTTTTCCATGACCCCAGAAATTTCAGCTGAATAATCTGTTTTTCATTTTCTGTCATATAGCCTTTCTTGGTTCACAGCCTCTTGGTGAACAGCTTCTACATTCTGCGGTGACAAAGCAGTATATGTTTGCAATTTTTAACCTCCTAAATATGCACTGAGGAAATTATTTTTCAACAAACCTGCTGACTAGAGAGTTTTGACTACAGCTTTTGGCCCTGATTATGGTTTTAGGACAGATTCTGAAATAGAGGCTCTTTCAATTGTTTGTAGAATGCTCCTTGCTGAGCCCAGGTTTTATGAACTATTTGAAGTTAAGTGTCTTGGAGGCTACCTTAAAGGGAAGAGTCTTAATTAGTAAACAGACTTTGATTCCTCACAAACAGATATTGCACAAACGTGAGCAATCAGATAAAAGACTTCTTTTAAAAGCATAGCAAAGACAGGATCTGATGCTTGCCCACACGTGGCAACCTCCTGCTGAGAAATCAGATGTGTTAAGTTAAAATGGTGGCAGGCTAGAAAGGGCTGGTGTGAAAAGAGGAAGGAGTTCTGCTCCCACAAGCAAAATGTTATTTGGGGTTTTCTGAACATAATTTCTAGCAGAACAGAAATGAATACCTGAAACTGTAACCAGTACATCAGTGGCTAATTGGTATAACACTGGGCAATCATTCCTTTCACCCAGGTACTGGATAGAAGACAATGGAGGATGGAAGGAAGAAAAAGCTGGAGGAGAGGTATCTCAGTTAGAAATGTGATGAGAAGGATCACTTAGCTTAAAGTGAGCTTTAAGAGACTAACGAGCTAGAATTTAGATTTGATGCTGAATTCTGTCCAAGGTACTTGTT
Organism: Chlamydotis macqueenii; assembly: GCF_036417535.1. NCBI lineage: Eukaryota > Metazoa > Chordata > Aves > Otidiformes > Otididae > Chlamydotis > Chlamydotis macqueenii. The sequence continues at coordinate 41,094,237 of NC_141560.1, forward strand.
CAGCAGGACTGTAATCATTTATGCCATTGTCACAGACTAACGGTTTCTGTTAAGAATTCTGTTGTTTTGAACTACAGATATTCAAGAAATATCTACGTCAAGAAAACAACATGTGTCTGAGTGTATCTATAGTTAAAATATTGCTGGGGCTTTGTCAGATGAGAGGACTGACTCTTTTGAATTTTAACAGAAGAGGTTTTGTGTGTAAGATTCTACCATTTAAAATATGCTGATTATCGCTCACTGACAGGCAAGTGGAATGCTCACTTTGCAAGATAAATCCTGAAAGTAGCAGATTTGCTGTGATTGAAAATCAACGTGTAACTACTTCCTGTATCTTTTACTATTGCTAGTTTAAAAAAAACAACAAAACCCTACACAACAATTGTTCTCTTTACCTGTAAAAAGCAATCTGATTGCATTCCTTAAAGGTGCTTTTGTCCACAGCCTCGTCTTGGACACTAGAAAGAGCAGATAAAGAAAATGTTTAAATGTGTTCACCCAACACCTGCTGAATGATCAGATGATGGGGGTCCTCCTCTAGAGGGGTAAGGATTAAAGAGCCTGCAGACAACTGTGGTGACATAAAATGTGCTGGACTTTGAAGTACTGTGTTTGGATATAGGAAGAATTTCTTACACATTTAGTTCCATGCTGAACCATTTCCTTTTAAATTCTGATAATTTTGGCAAACAATTGAATCTGTGACTATCAGAAATGCATTTCAGCACGAGTGAATTCTTGGGGCTTTGCATTTTGAAGCCACATCCCTCTCTGCAGTCCTTACAGTCAAATATTATGTTCCAGCAATAAGAATGGAGAAAGAGGCAGGACTGGCAGAAAAGGAGAAACCCTGCAGTCTTCTCTTCTACCTGCTGTGGGACTGATGAGGGAGGCAGGCTTCTGATGGCCCTGCTGAATGCCCTGTGTTGTCTTCTAGGCTTGAGGTAATGTTTAGATCTATTAGATAACAGTAAATTTTTTTGCTTGCCTAAAAAAATGGACTGCCAGTGTTGTCTATCATCAAAATACTGTCCACAACATGCTGAGTTCAGACACACACGGAAGAGAATAAGGTGTTAGTACTGGCGGCCAAAGAGCTGATGCTCAAAAAATCCGTTTTAATTATATACATGCAACATATATAATGCAGATAGCAGCCTGTGAACCAAATATGAGTAGACCTGGATTAATATGAGACACCTCACAGTAACCATGTGTTGAGACAATTTAACACGTCCCATTTTTGCCCGAAGTTACTGGTGCGCCTTCGGGTGTTTGCACCAGCTCTGCGGCGCTCTGCTGCCGCGTGTAACGCCCCGCAACCGGCCCGCCTCCCAGCCCCCAGCCTGCGCCCTGTCAAACCCGCTCTCCGCCCTCCCTCCGCGGCCAGGGAGGCTTTGCCCTGGCAGCGGCGGCGGGGACGGCACCGCCACGGCCCCCGCACGCCTGCCCCCGCTCACCCCCGGCTAGCTCTGGGCTGTTCCTGGGGCCGGGCCCGCACCTCGCCGCTCCCCGGCGGAAAGCTGTGGAGACACCCCGGCAGCACTTGGAGCCAGGAGAGGGCCGGCCGAGGAGCGGCTACCGGGCAGCGTTACCTGATTTTCCCCGGCGTGACCGCCTCCATGGTGTGGCTGCCCCGAGCGGCCGCCGGAGAGGCGAAGGGGAGACCACCAGAGGGAGGGGCGGCAGCCGGGGGAGCGAGGTTGCTCCTCCCGTAACGGCTTTGCTTCGCCCGCGGCAGGTGCCCCAGACCCTACCGGGGCGCTCCGTCACCGGGCGAGCCGGCGGGCCCTGAGCGCGGCCGGGCCGCCGATTGGCACCCACGGGCGGTGACAGCCCGGGCCCGGCCGGGGAGTGGCTCCGCCCCCCGCGCCGGCCCACGACAGCCGCGTCCTCCACCGGGGAGCGGAAGAGGTGCGGCCAGCGCGGCGGCGGTCTCCGTGCGGCGGGATGGCGGCGGCGCCGTGTTCCGGGGGGTGGCGGCGGCCTGAGGCCGTCCTGCTGCGGTTGCTGGTGGTGCTGCTGCTGACGGGCGCGGCGGGCGCCGGGCAACGTTCCAAATGGCGGCTCCCGGCGCTCATGGTGAGAGTGCGGAGGGTGGCTGGGGCCCTGCAGCTGCCGTGCCAGCTGGCTGTGGCGGCCGTCGGAGCGTACGTGTGCGTGGCGGGGCTGGGAGGCCGCTGCTGCTCCTTGGCGGGGGTCTGCGGGAGGGCTGCGGCGCGGCCTGTCCCGCCCGCTGTTCCGCAGCTCCTGCCGGGGCCGTCCCTGCCCGGGCGGCCCCTGTTTGGGGCCTGACGGCGCCCGGGGCTGGTGTGAGGGTGCGGGGCCGCGGCGCGCCTCCAGCCCCGCTGGCGGGAGCGCCTTTGGCGGGTCAGCGGTGGCCACGGGAGGGAAATCGCCTCCACGGGCGGCGGGGGAAAGGTGGCCCCTGTGAGGTGTGCGGGGGGGGAGGCCGCCTCCTCGGCAGGGGCCCGGCCTCGGTGGGGCCTGCGCGAGGAGAGGGCGCCCCCTCCCCAATCCCCGAGCGGCTGGGCTGGCGGCCGCCGCTGCTGGGCTGCGCTGGGGCCTGGCGTCGGGAAAGCTGAGCCCCTGAAACGCTGAACCGAGAGAGGTGTCGGCCTCTGGGCAGGTGAAGAGATTTCCAGCACTTCTGTTTGAAGTTGTGTGGAGAAAAGCTATTTTGGCCTTACGTGAAAACTTCCTTTACCAGGCTGTGGAAGGGAGTAATGTAGATCTCATGTGAGACTCTTGAGCTTCAGGAGCAAAACTAAAGGATTGCGGTGAACACTCCTGTTGATTCTTTGAACAATTTTTTTTTGTTGTTGTTGTTGGGTAGTCCAGACCTTCTCATCAGGAAGAAAATATTAATCATTTCAACAAATGGTGCTGAAATTGTTTCAGTTTTGCAGAACAAATAGTCCCAAGCCTCTCAAGCCATCTTTAAGAGTAGGTTGCAGGGGTGGTGAAGCATGACTGGAAAATCCAGTAAGGCTGGCTTCTGATTTGGCATTCGCTTTCATTGCTGTATTGACTTAAAATTCTGAGTGGAAGTTGAAGTTTACTTAAGCTTGGTGACATTAAGCCCACTAATATCTCTTCCTTTTTTGTGCCCTTGCAGGGGAAGAAGTTTAACTTTGGGAAGATTCTCTTCAGCAACACCACCATTTTTCTGAGGTGTAAGTGGTTACAGAAGATTAACCTCTCTCTGATGTTTGACACACCCCCCTCCCTCCCTTCTTTAACATTTGGGACTCAAAACGCTGTCAAGTGTTTGGCTGCAGTGACAGCTAATGTACTAGCACTGGATGAAAGCCATAGCTCTGATATGGCTTGGTGTGTTCGTAGCCTTGAAGCTTCCCAAATGTGATCTGTTTAGGCTGTAGCAGAAATTAATGATTCTGTTCAGGCCCCCTCTGGAGAGGGCAAGATGAGCAATGCAAGTAGCACTTCATTTCAGATAGTGGGTAATCAGGTATGGGGTGTGCTGAGCCCTGCTGTGAGGTGTGCTTTCCCTATTTAAGATACGCTAAATTCCTCCAGCTGGGAGATCTGGTGCTGACTGGGACAGGAGCTATTTGTGTTGCAGAGTGACTGGTGCTCGTGTGCAGGAGACAGTGCTTTTTTGAGGCCCTGTTCCTTTTTAGCTGTGTGCTTCTGGGATTGGTAAGGGGATGTCATTCTATGCTATGGCAGAGCTCTCTTGAGAGCTGCTTTCTCCTCCTGTTCACAGTGTTTGGGTGTGCTACAGAGCAAACATGTTTGCAGCCTTCCTGTTTGTTCTTTCTGTTTATTGCTCTTTGCTGTTCTGGCTAAGGCTATGGGTTATGTAGGTTACTGCCCAAAGCAGAGTTTCTGTAAAATACCTTCTTATGTGAACATGAGGACAGTTTAGATGACAACGAGATGGTGTACGTGATTTGTAGAAGTGACTAGCTGATTTAGAAAGGCCTAAAATCTTTCCCCTGTACTTTGAGCACTTTAAGGGATTATTTGCACCAGTTCTTACCGTGGGGTGAGGGGGAAGCTGATCTCCAGCTGCTAACTGGGTAGTTATACAGGTACAGTGCCTGTGAATGCCTTTCTGCATTTGTGTTAAATGAGGAAATAAAAGTAGTTTTAGAGACAATTAGTGGGATCTGTACCTTTGTCACTTCAAGACTTAGTTGCTGCAGTGATTGCGCTCTTATTTTTTTAACTGAGAAAATTAAGGTATCATGATGATTAGCTGGTGCTTCTTGATTAAATTGCATATTGCTTTGCTCTGTTATATTTAGTGCTTACCTTACGGATTTTCAGGTTTAATTTTCAGATACTTGCCCTTCTTGGGACAGTGTTTCAAAGGGAGTTTGTTAAAGTGCCTCCATTAATCCCACATGGATCTGAAATATGAGGATAGTAGTAGAGTGGTTATTAGTGTCCATCAGGTTAAGGTTTTCCCACTTGTCAAGCACAGCTCAAGTGCTGAGCTTCACGGCTTTCAGTGAGCCAATTGCAAGTGTGCAGCTGCAGGATCAAAATGTCGAAATCTGATGCTTGGGAAAAGGAGCAGGGTTTGAAATGGCATTTAGAGCTTTGGTAGGTGTTAGGCTTTCTTGTCTGAAGTTTAGAAGAAAAAGCATACTCATACTGATGTGGCATTTAAGATGTAGGTCCCCACAGTGAAGTGGTGGTAAGTGTAAACATGAGGTGTAAACTGAAGTAACCAAGAGAAGGAAGGAACTAAGGCATGGAGAAAATAAAATTTGTTTGTTACAAGACAGGTTTGTGGCAGATCTGACAATAAGAATTTGATCTCTTGCCTCCTAATGTGAACTTCAACTACACTCTGCTGTCAGCTGTAAAAGGCACTAAGCCTTAAAATTCTTTAGTGGAAACACTTGTTCTCTACATAGCAGTGTGATTAAAAGATTTACATAAATTAAGGTAATGAGTCACTGAAAGAGGAAGGAAAAAAGGCTAGAAACTTAGTATCAATTTCTCAGCCTAGATGATACTTCAACTGGTCTGATACTGGGAAGATTCAGCTTTACACATTGCTTCTTTTCTGCCTGTGTCTGTGTGGAAACTGGTCTCTCTTTTGTTTGCTGTTTGTTGCCTCATCCATCTGCTCTATGATGTTCTCTGGACAATATGGCCCTTCTTGCCAAACATGATTGCTCATGGGTTGTTCATGTTTTTGCTGAGCACCTGCATGGCCTCCTTCTCCTTTTTGTTTCCCCTTCTTGATTCCCCACCCCCCCACCCCCGTGTGTGTGGTGTATTGGTGTCTGATACTTTCTGCTCCTGACTGGGAAGACTGACACTGGTGTTTTGTATTGGCAATAATGAATTTATTTTTATCTACTGTTTTTCTAAAGTGCTATTCTAGAACGCATCTGGTTTCCTGTCTAGGATCACGATAGTAATCCTGCTCTCTGTAAATGAGTAAAAAGACTGCATTTTAGTTGAATGTTGCTGGTTTTGTTTGAAGGGTAAGGGACTTAGATTTTCATGTTGCTGGATTCAATAAATGCCATGATGCTTTTTCTGTCTTTTAGAGTCCTTCCTTTTCAAGGTTTATGTAATTTTGATGTTGGCAGATATTGGCAGATTGTTCTAGTTATGGCCTGTTCTACCTTTTGTTAATATTACTGTTGTTTCAATAATCTTATTTATTTTTAATAGGTAATAAACTTTTAACAGTATTTTTGAATCTATCCTATTTTTTGGTAGCACGTTTTTGAGGTGTTCCTCATTTGATCAATGTTATCAGAAGAGCCTTTATCTTCTAAGAATTTGCCATCTACCCATGTCACTGCAGTGCTTGTGTTCAATCTTAATTTCTTTGCAACATCTAGGGTTACGTGGATAATGTATGCCTTGTTTTCATGCTTACCAGGAGGTGTCATAAGGAAACTCTTATTTTTCAGTGATTGAATTCTTGCATTCCAATCTTTTTTTAGTTTGTGGGGGTTTTTTGGGGGGTGGTTTTTTTTTGTTTTGTTTGGTTGGTTGTTGTTTTTTTTTTGTTTTTAAATCTTTGGTATTAGAGTTGGTTGTTGAGTTTTTAGCTCTACGTATACTTGCTTTAGTAGTCATGTGGTTTAAAGTGGGGTTAGTCAGTTAAGAGTCCATGGCAGGGTTTGTTGTTTTTTTTATTTTTTTCTAATTGCATTTTTTACCTGCAGTAGCAAATACAGAAACTTTCATTAAAAGCTCTGTACATGTGGCAAATTTGCGGGTGTCTAGTCTGAGATTAATGTTGCATGTGAAAATATGGGGACTTTTTAGCTACTGGAAACATACTGTCACCTCAGAAGAGTTTTGCCATCTATTGACTGGCAAAACCTAAACATAGTTGTCTAAATGGCTCTTCTAAGACTTTGAAGACTCACTGCTTGCTTTGTTTGCAGGTGAAGCTTACCTTCTCAATGTCAAATTCTCTTCATCTTTAGTTTCAGAATGAGATTTAAAACACAAATCACACAATCTTTCCTGAGCCGGGGGAAGGGGGAGGAGAGATCTTGTGTTTAACTTCTCATGCGTGTTGTTCTCTAATAAATCAAAGCAGAAAGTTGTCTTGTTGCTTTTTTTAGAAGACATTGCAGCTTTGACAGAGTCAGCTGGTGTATGGATGGCTTGTTTGTCTTTTGGGGAGGGGAAGTGGATGTTGACTTGCTAAATCTTACCTTTTTATTTATTTTCTTGTTGATGGTATTGGTATATGTAAATTATCTGTGCAAATTGCCCTTAGTATTAACCTGTTACTAGATCTCTATGCCTGCCCTGCCATCCCACATATCTTGGAAACAGAAATCCTTTTGTGTATTGTGATCAGTGGGAGTCACTTCTGTTCTCCTCTTGTTTGGTATTTGCAGTTGCTGAAAAATCTCTGACTGTCTTGAGAACAAAAAGTTTCCAAATGATCTTCAGCTCTTTAATAAAATTGTGTATTGTTGTAATAGAATTCTGTTTTCCATATGCTTTTTTTTTTATTTCACTAAAGATTAATGAATTATTTGAAGAAAATGTTTTTCTGTTGTTTTGCTTTAAGTTTCATATTTAAAATAAATTTAATTATGGTAGTTTAGAGCGTAATCAGAGGAAAAGCATGGCAGATTGAGACTGTCTTACTTTTTTTTTTTTTCTCTTTTTTTCAGTTGAAGGGGATGAAAAAGCTTGTGATCCCTCCCAAAGTTACAATGTTACTTGGTACTTAAGATATTCTGACTGCTACAATGAAGTCTTCAACTTTGGGGTAAGAAGTGTGGAAAAACATAGGTTATGATTTTTAGGGGTAAGCTGATCTGGGGTGAGGGAATTGGAGATGTCTCGCTTGCATCCTCTTTGGACCTGAAAGACTCCTGCATTGGAAGATAACAAATTTCTGGATCATTGGGCATGAAGTGGAACGGAATTGATCCACAGTTCGCGAGGACTACTGACTTTTCTGGGTTTTGGGTAAGGTGGAAGTATTTGTCAGAATTCTTCTAAACACAGAAGCTTAAATAAGTGCATCAACTCTAAACTGAAGTGTGTGAGTTTATGGGAGGTGGAAGTGTTATTTACAACAATGCTTAATAACAGCAAATAGAAAAAAATTAGTATTTTCATGTTTAGTCTAAATTCTGTTCTTTATGGATGCACATTGCAAGCATTAGAGATTCAAACAAAATGTATAGTGTTTCTATCAAATGTGGTAGAACAAAACTGTGGTTTATCTGTGTAACACCTTTTCCATGATTACTTAAAATATTAGTTATGACAGTTGTAACTACTAACACAGTACTGAGCCCTTTAATCTTTAATATAATAACATAGAGTTTGTTTGTGTAGACTGACGTTTACGCTGGCTGCTGCACCTCTGCTCTAGGAATACTGGGATTTTTTTTTAAATTGGGTATTAATTTGTACTCAAAGCCTGGATTTTTTGTTGCTTTTCTCTTTTCTTCTCTTTTCTTTTTCTTTTTTTTTCTTTTTTTAGGAAAAGTAGTCTTGTGTGGTCTTGATAGCCTTTATCCTATTAAATTCTGTTCAAGAGCGTGTGCAGAAGGAAGTTCTGCTACTCTTCAAGTCTTGCAGCTGCCTATTGAGATAAACCATTTGATATATTGGATGCTAGCCTGTGTTCTGTTCTGTGTTTGGCAGGATGAACAGGCAGAGTACTATTTCGGGGCTACATCTGAAGAGCATCCGGGTTGGTCAGGGTACTATGCCACGGCTTCTCTCATCTTTCAGAATTGCTCTGAGCTCTTCAGGCCTCAGGTATGGGTAGAGACTTCACAGTTTGCTCTGTTCTCTCATACAATATACAGAGAAGGTGGTAATTCCTGTTAGATGTGTTAGCATCTTATGGTAAGTATCACTGTAGATTGGGAGGTACTTGTTTTTATCTGCTTATGACAACTAAACTGCAGTGTTGATTTCTTAATTTTACTTTATTTCTGGCTTGCTGTTCAACATCTGGCCCATCATGGAGAGGTGGGGGGGGCGGAATCCCACTGTGAAGTTCAGTGCTTATTTTGGTTTGTGGTTCAGTGTTCTGAATCTATTTCACTTACAGAAGGCTACTGCTAGTTGAGTAGAAGTATGAATCTGGCAGCAGAATGAAGCTCCCACTAAATTTGGGTCGATAAAGGACTGGAATTTTTTTTTCTCAGATAATGTTCATTTATAATAATGAAAATGAAAGTGTGGAGAAATGAGTTACTTAAGCACTGATAGCAGGTTACAAGTGAAAAATTAGTGCTGAACTGTTTAAAACAAATCAAATGGAAGAAAGAAGACAATGCGAAGAGCATAGGGAATTAATGTGCAAACATAAGTTTTACAACGGCTATATATTGTCAGGCAAAGCTGTGCAATCATACTAATGACAATATCTTCACTGTCTTTCTTCAATGTTTTAATGGTGTACTTAAGAATTCAAGGCAAATTGTGCAGTGTTGGCATCTGACTGGAAAAAGGGAAACATTGCACCCATTTTTAAAAAGGGTAAAAAAGGAGGATCCTGGGAACTACTGACCTGTCAGCCTCACTTCTGTGCCTGGGAAGATCATGGAACATATTAATTTCTGAGGTTTCACAGAAATTTCTCCTTTTGATTGTTCAACTTTTTTCATGTGCTATAGCAGTTTCACTGGATTTCAAGTTACCATAAATTGGGGGCTTGGCAAAATCGGAATCTCTAATAGGCACCAACTCATCTGGAGACATTTTTTGCTTAGACAAAAATGAAAGCTTGCTAACACAGCTGTTCAGAGAATCCTTTCTTATAATCAAGTTTACTGGAAGCTGTTCTGGTAATGTCATGTTAGTATAAAGTGCCTATAAATGCTCTACCTTTCTTATATCTTGCAGATTTTCTATAAAGAATTTGTTCATCCAGAGCCTCTCTCACCTGAGAAACAAGAGGTAATTTTTTTTTTTTTTTTCCTTCTAACGAGCGAGTTAAGGCATGGAAGAGAGGGTTCTGGCATATTGATTTAGCCATTTTTCTGTTTTTCTTTAAGGGCTTAAAAGATAAGAAGGAGAGTGGAGGAAATCACACAATGGTGGCAGATAAAACAGTATGTATATTGAATTTAAACATAGCTTGAAATCCAGCAGTCTTTGTTTGGTTGGTTGGTTTTTTGTTTTGTTTTTAATTTGTGTTTCTTTATCTAAGAAATTACTGGTAGCACTTCCAGGGACGGTGCAATCTTCTGGGTTTTTTTTATTTTTAATTTTTTTTTAGCTTGAAACTAGGTAGCACTGTGTGGAAAAACATAAGACAGTAACAGAAACAGAGTAACTGCTTCTTCTATACCTGAAATACAGAACTCATACCATTCAAACCCATGGTATAAATTAAAAAAAAATATGTTTTTTCATAGTGATTTAAGTAATCATTGATGTGATCTGTTTTAGATGGTGACTAATACTTAGAGACTACATTTGGTTTCATCTTTAACTAGTCAGTCTTTTAAAACATTGTAATTAACAAGTTGAGTGATTACTTTTGATTTTTCAACTCTGTTACTGTTTTTATTATATGTTATGTTGAAGCCTTAGCCAGGAACAATTGTCAAAATAACTTCAAATTGAATGTCCTGGATGCCAACAAAGAAAATGTATTTAACTCCATGTGTACTTACAGGACCATTTACCTTAAAGCTAAAACATAAATGGCTGTGTGTACAATTTTGAAATAAGGAATCAATTCAGCAAGAAATGGAGATACTTTAAAGGCAAAACTGGTGTATAAAAAAATATATCCTTTTTCTTCTAACTTTACTGTGTTTTTAACCAAGTCTTTTAATTTCAGTCAATATCAGCATAAACTTTTTTTAATACATAAAATTCTGTTGACTTTAGCTCCTGTAGTCAGGAGGTTTTATGCTTTTAATACTCTCTTGGAGAGGCTGTTATGAAAAAAAAAAAGTATTTGTGGTACTTCTGCAGTGGTCATATGAGTGGCATACATGTAGATAGCCTTAGTTTTCATCTTAAAGCTTTTGGTAAGTATTGCAGTTTCTGCGATGGCTAGAAATTCTTCTGTTGTGGAACTAAGTTTTGTATGCTGGAACTCAAAGGAATCCCTGATTTGTTTTATGGTGCAAGTATTTATCTGGGCAAGCTTCCTCTGTTAGTTCATTGGCAGGGTTTGAGTCTTATAGGTACAAGAGGTGTTGCAGGGGCAGTAGTAGTTTCCACAGGAAATGACTATTACAGAAATTTTTTACTTCTCAGCTACCTCTTCTATCTTAAGCTATAAAATCCAGCCTTCACCAGGGAGCTGAGTTATACGTAGCTGCGTTGTTGCCAAACAATTGATTTCGGGAAGAAAGGAATAGCTCTGTGATGGTCCTAATGTTTCTAGACGTAAACCAAGGAATAGGATGTCTTTCTGACTTCTTTGTAACTTTGAGGTGATTCTTACAGTAAGCCGATATTAAATTTGCAAATAAGCCCTGATCACCTCCCAAGTCTTTGAGGATTCTTCTGGATTCAGACAACTAAATTTTAAGTATTATGTCTAATAAATAGATTTAAAATTTGTGTATCAAATATTTATTAACAAATTTTAGGTCTGGGAAGAGATTAACTTTATTTTTACATGGAAGATATCACTCATGTATGGCGAGTCTACTTCTGTCTTTTTTGTGTCTTCTTGACTATGCACTGTCTACATGTAGACATTTTATTTTCAGGCAATGAATGCTGTTATCAAAACTTGGCGAGATGGGCCATATATATTTATTGTGCAAATCGGAGTTACAGCTGCAAAGGATTCTACTACCCGTGCGAAAAGAATGGAGAAAACACCACCTTCCTCATTCCAAAATAAGCCCTTTACAAGTAAGATAGTTGTTTATACATTAAAATAATTAAAAATACAGTGACATTTTTATGTATGCCAATCTGAGTGTATTCTAAGGTACTTTTAAGGTTCACTTTCATAAGACACTATCTTTCACTTCACATAGATATAAGCATTACCTACTACGACTCTTTCTTATCTTAAGAAAATAGATGACTGTTAGTGTCTCGAAGATCCTAGGACTGTTAGTCTGGAAGTTTGATGATGGAAGTAAAGAGGAATCCCAAGCAGCTCAAAATTGAGGCTTCGTGTTTTGTTTCAAAAATGTCCAGACCAACACAGTGATTTATATTAATAAGCTCAAATCATGTAGAATACAAAGATCACAATTGTCACCTTGAAATTATATTATAGTATGTCTAACAGCGCGTTGATAACCTATCCAAACTTTAGAGAAGTTTGAAAATCCTCTTAAAAAATTAACTTACATGTGTTTCTGAACTTGGCTGTTACACGTGAATCTCCAGCACAAATTACTTTAAGTGCTGCCATGAGTTACTTGGTAGCGGAGCATGTAATTTTAATTGCATGCTTTCTTATGAGTCTTAACTTTCTTTGATTTAAGTGCAACTTAGATTTAAAAACTATGTGAAGATTTGTAATTTCTTTGCACATGAGCAAAAATCAGTCAAGTACTTTATCCTGGCTTCCTCCTTTTGGTTCTTGTTCAAATTGGTTATTGTATTGTCTTTTGATAGTGACAGTAGAACTGAAGGGGCCATATGAGTATCTCTCACTTGCAGACTATCCTCTAATGATTGTAAGTAAAACAACTTTCCTTTGACCTATCAAGTTGTCAGTTAATTTGAATCTCAATTAAATATTCTCCTTCCATACTTTAGGAAATGCAAAGCTGGTGTCTCAGAAAAGATAATTCAGCAGAGGATGTTTTTTGGGTTTTGGGTTTGTTTTTTTTTTAACTAAATACTAGGTAGGCAAAACAGATGTAGATTTCAGACATTTGCATATGCCACTAATGTCCTTCTCTGGATTGTTTGACTTGATGCCATAAGTATTGTTAGCTCTAAACTGAGCAGTTTAACTGATGCTGTTTTTCTCCTTAGCTCATATCTTAGAAAATTTGCTATTCTATACTTTTGTTTACTTTCATTTGTTACTGCTCAGTTCTTTGTTCTTTTGCAACTTAATCTTCCTTTCTCCACCAGCTGTCTTACACTCTATGTTAGGCCCTTAATACTGCCTAACAGTGAAAGCATAATTGAACTACAAACAACTAATCTTTTTATTCAGAGGAGTTGTTGACTTGGTTGCTGGTTGCCTCTATTGAGAAGGCTAAGAAAATAATTTAAATATTTATGTAGTGTAGACAGACTTTAGCTGGGGATCAATAAAAAGTAAGGTTATTGCTTGACTGTACTGGCAAGAGTGGCCTGTAAATAGGAGAGCCTGGCAGCATTTTTGAAACATATATATTGCTTCCTGCAGAAGTAAAAAGCCTCCAGTAGCTCTATGTAATTCACTAGTGTGAATATCCCCATCTGACAGGTCCAGAAAAAGGTCTCTGTCTAAATGTTTCTGTAATGGAGCATCTGAATGTGAACTAGCATGCCTAGATGCTTGCCATTTGAACTGCATGGATTAGTGAGATATGAAAATCTCTAAGGATCAGTAAGCTGTTCTCCTAAAGAAGGTGTTTTCAATTTGTGAAAGTTTCAATGGATTGCGCAGCTAAATTCAATGCTTGCTTGGTCTAAAAAAAAAAAATCTACTCTCTCCAAGAGGAGACTTCTTGATTATTACTGTCCTGTACTTTGGCTAAGTAATTTCTGCTATTCATCTAATGTCTTACTCTCTCCTTATCCCTCCTCTTAATCTCAGTGTCCTTTTTGAAAACTTAACTTGCTCTGCTTATGGTGCTGTCATTTAGAAAATTCAGCACTGAGTAGCATTGCCAAGCTTATTGTTTGCTGTAGGAGACACGTACCCTGAAAGTTCTTCTGTATCAAGTAACAATGGACTGGAAAAAAAAAATCACAAAATGATAATATTTAAATTAAATATCCGAGTTTCTTTTTCAATTCCAGATTTTTGGGTGACCTCAAGCTTGGTCAAAAACCAAGTTTGCTGGAAATTAACTTTTGAGAGAAGTTGTCAAATTATTTGAACAGGGGGATTACAACCATCGTTCCTTCTCTCTGTTCTGTGGAATGATGTGCAAAGGTGACTTCTAAGTTTATTTCCAGAGTACTGTAAATGTATGATGAAGTTAGTAATAGAAAAATAAATGAGAAGGGGCAGGGTTTCTAGTACTTGATGATTTGCCTGAGCTCTTAACTGAGTTTTTGAGAGCTAGTAGTACTTTGTATCTTCCTTAGAAAAATGGCCTGTGAATAAATTGGCAGACTGCTCTTCAAAAGAGAAGTTGCTCAGTGATGCAGTTACTCGGATTCCCTTTGTTGGCAGTGAGAAATTAATCTGTCACTGTAAAAGAATCCAGATAAGACAAATGAAGCAATGCCTATTTCTGCTCACTTTTGTACATTAAAAACTTCAACAGTTACTATACTCAGGAAGAAAATAGAGCTATCTTACAACTGTGGAACGGAAACAGGAAATTATTTTTTTGGTCTAAGGTTCCTATTTCTTGCTTCTTTTTGTGTAATAGTTTTTCATGGTGATGTGTATTGTGTACGTATTCTTCGGGGTTCTATGGCTTGCGTGGTCAGCCTGTTATTGGCGGGATCTCCTGAGGATCCAGTTCTGGATTGGTGCTGTTATCTTCCTGGGAATGCTCGAGAAAGCAGTTTTCTATGCAGAATTCCAGAATATCCGCTACACGGGGGAATCTGGTAGGTAGCAATTGCAGCTTACAGTTTAATTGATGGGACATAGCACTAATGGTTTATGCTAAATTGGAGTTACATATGCATATTAAGTATATAATTACTTGAGGATTGTTTCAGAACAAAGAACAGGGAGCTAGAGTTTCTGCATTTTTTTAATATATTTTAAGTATGATGATCTGTGCTCTTCTAAAGCTAAAATGCTGTTGCTTTCTCTGGCTCCTGGGCGTGGCATCTTAGCAATGTAAAATGCTAGATTCTTGAGAGTATTCACTGTAGTGCTGGCTTGAAGTTTAAAATAGGGCTTCCTAAGTGTAGGTTGTAATTCATTCCTGGCAATTGGTATTGGCCTTGGAAAGAGACTTTGAAACTCCTTGTTCAACATGACAGTATTGCAGATGCCTTTTGCTATCTAGCCCATAGCCTGATAATCCATCTATAAGTGATTCTCTCAACATAAAACTTTGAGACTGATTTTAAGTTTTTTAGGATGCATACAAATGAAACTCTCCAAGTAAACCTTCATTATGACTTTGTTAATTGTCTACACCCACGATTCAGAAGGTTTTGTTGGTTGGCTTGTTTGGAAGATCATTCAGGTTGATCTTACAGATAAACGTTTTATGGATCACTTACTCTCCATTTTCTATGGATATAAAATTTTTCAGTAGCTTTTTTATGCTAAGTGACCTAGCTTTTCTGAAAGCTTCCTCCAGATGTAGGTAATAAAAAGATTATACACTAACAGATACTTTCTGAAAATAATTGTCTGCTCTTGTGCTACAATTGCATGCAGCAGTTAATAAAACAGAAATTATATTTTAATAATCTAGCTTCCTCCTATTTTACTTTCACAGTTCAAGGAGCAGTAATACTGGCAGAACTCCTTTCTGCTGTGAAGCGCTCATTGGCTCGAACTCTGGTCATCATAGTCAGCCTGGGATATGGGATAGTCAAGTGAGTAATTCTGTTACAAGTTTGCGTTCTGTTAAAAGGCTTTTTACTGCTGGTTTTAATAACGTAGGGCAGCATTCATCTCCCTGTACTTTGCAACAGGAGTCACTGTCCCTGGAGGGTGTTCAAAGAACATGTAGATGTGGCACTCCAGGACATTGTTTAGTAGGCATGGTGGTGTTACGTTGACGGTTGGGCTTGATGATCTTGGAGGTCTCTTCCAACCTTAAGATTCTATGATTAAAAGGTAGATGCTTTAGTTAAGTGCCTAAAGGTCTAAGCTTATTCACTAGTAAAGAGACAGAAAATTCCATATGGTGATTACTCTTCTTCCCACTCCTTTCCATGTACCACTGTTGGGTAGGTTTCTGAGTCACTGTTGAGATACTCCATTGACTGGATTGGGAGCTTTATATGCCTGCCTTCTGGGCAAGGAGGAGCTTCTAGAAATGGGGGAGGTCAAGAATCACTGTTAGGGGAGGGGATCAGCTTTAGGAGGCTTCTGCTGCCAAGATTGCTGCTCATCTGACTGTCCCCAGCTGTATTCAATGGTAAAACAACATGCTGTGTGGTAGTGGAAGCTTCTAGCAAGTGTGGGTGTGCTGGGGGAGCTGGTGAAGAAGAGATGGGCTGAGACTTCTTGAAAGGGTCATAAAAAGATAAATGGGATAACTAGGGAACAAGACTGTTACTAGTCTCTTTCTTAGACAAAATGAACAGTAAGCTTTGAGCACCATAATAAAATTATTTCTGGATCTAGAAGTGACTTGTCGCAAGGACCTTATAAGGCATGAAGCACGTGAATAAGTTAGACTCAAGGTGATATGACTTCATGGGTGGGTTTTTTTCCCCCACTTAATCTAAATTTCACTTTGTTTTCCTACAGGCCTCGTCTTGGAGTTACTCTTCACAAAGTAGTTATGGCTGGAGCCCTTTACCTATTATTTTCTGGCATGGAAGGTGTTCTTAGAGTCACAGGGGTCAGTAATAACTGCTTAAATTTTCTGATATGCCACAGGCGCTGCTGGCTTTATTTGCTTATGCGCTAAGGAAGAATCCCAGGGCTATGCTGAAAGAAGGGAATGGAGACAATTAAGTGGTTAAAACTCTGAGACTGTGGATATGGATTATTGACAATTATTTTATCTTTTCTATTAGGGTGTAATTCTGTGTATTTTGAAATAATTATAATAGGTTTCTGATTAGTCAGGTTTCAGATACTATATTCTGTCTGGACCCTTGTTTCTGGTACTTGGGATTAGGTAGGGCTAGTTGCAGACACAAACGTACAACTTGGGTCACCTGGCCATGAGGCTGTACTTGGGGAAATACATGTGAGCGCTGCTGCTACTTGCTTCATTAAGAAGTGCATCTCAGGATATAGATTTCTCTTGTTCTGGTTTTTGGTATTTTGGGATAAGGTATTTAACATGTTATATATCTGGTACTTTTTCAGTTTTTCTATGACACCGTGGCTCTGATAGCAAACTTGGCCCTGTCCATGATTGATGCCTGTATTATTTTGTGGATATCCTTTCATAAACTGTAGAATGTTACAAGCTTATTCACATTTCTGTCTTAAAAGGAATAAAAGGTGATGTCCTTGTTTTAGCTGGACTTGGATAGTTTTTGATGTACGCACAAAGGCAATTGTTGTCACGTTCAGTCAAACTGATGGTTGCCAGTGGAGCATTCAGTTAATCCACAGATAGTGTAAAAGATTTAATTACTACATCTCTAACAAGCTGACTGCTAGTTTTCTGTAATAGGAGTGACCAGAGCACATCTTTGTAGCAGTTGCCTCATAGAGGTTCCTTTTAACAATGCTAGATTAACTTAATCTGCAAAACTACTTCTTGCCTTGCTGGTGGAGAACTGACAATGTGGTATTATCAGTTAGCCTCAGTGCATTGGGCTAAACTCTTGGTTCAAACCCTGTGCTTCTGTAGTAAAACTCAAAAGCATTGTGGTGGAGTATTTGTGGTTTCTCATGAAATAGCCTGACTCTCCTCACTTCTTCTGTACCTTGTTTCCTTTTCCGTTTGTTCTTATTGGCTCTCTCTTTGTCTCCAGGCCCAGAATGATCTTGCCTCCTTGGCGTTTATTCCCCTGGCTTTCCTAGATACTGCCCTGTGCTGGTGGATATCCTTCACTATTTTACTTGGTGGGGTGTGTTTTCTTTTAAATTTGTTTTTTTGGGAGTCTTTTTGGCTGAACTATTTCTTTTTTAAAATCAGCTTCAAGGGTATGTTCTTTTTACTTCTGGTGGAGTTAATAGAAACTCTGTAATTGAGTGCTCAGGTAAGCTTCTGCTACAGCCAGTGCAAGGAAATCTAGGTAACCAGTTGGTGTCTGTGTTAGACCAGCTCCTGAACATAGACTAGTTAAGTCTGTCTGTTATCAGTTTCTGATTGTTGAAGTATGAAATTAATTTGTTCTGTAGCGGTGTAGCACTGTAATGGCACCATAGTAGTAGCCTTTGGAGAACAGATTCAGTTTATGTTTTGGGGAGAAGGTTACTTAGCAACATCAAACCTAAAATTCTTTCTGTAAAATTTGAACTCATCTTGAAGTACGTGACAAAATTAGGCAGTGTTAACTCTACATCCAAACAACCATAACGTTATGGGACTTTAGCAACTGCTGTGAAATGCTGAACTCATAGCAAAATCTCTATGAAGTGTTTTTAGTGAAAGTCAATCACAAAACTCTAAATGTTAATAACTTGCTGCCCAGCCATGATAACCTCAGTTCTCTCCTAAGCACTTGTTTTGTCACTATGGAAATAAAATTGTAGGCAGAAAGGGTGAAGATACTCGTATGCACTAATTGGATTTTAACTCACTCCTAGTTCAGACTTGATTTTTCATTTATCAGAAGTACATCTGACACTGTTCTGGAGGAATGGGCCATAGTCCAAAATAGATGTTTGGATACCATCTTTGTGTAACAAGAGTTCTAGGTGTAGATGACTAAATAACACGAAAGGGATAGATCCTGCTCTTCAATACCTTTGCCGTAGGATGAACTTTTCTTATACTGAGTCTGGTCTACATTTTTAGAGGGTGAAGTGTGTGGGTGGGAGAGCTGTTGATCATAAGATCTGTGTCCTAAGTCTGTGACCAGCTTGCCCCGTCCGAGGCTTTCCTTGACTTTCCATACATATTCATCAGTTTAACTCAAACAATGAAACTGCTAAAACTTCGAAGGAATGTTGTGAAACTTTCTTTGTATCGGCACTTCACCAACACACTCATCTTGGCAGTAGCAGGTAAGTAGAAAATATAAGGACACTTGCCATTTCGATATATGGCTTGATTTGATCACTAAAGTGGATTTTTGAGTTTGACCCTTCTGTAAATGTAGTCCAAGTACTTGGTATTTCTAACACTTGACCCGTTTCTAGTAGTGGGTCTATGCCAAGTGTTATATTGATACTTCAGAGGCAGTGGATTATTAGTCCTGATGTTAACAAGATCAGTAGTTCTATGCAGCTCCTCTAATGGAGCACTTTAGTCCCTCTTAAAGCTGTTGCGGACAAAAATATTATCCTATGCCGTTGATTTCGCAGAGGTACTTTTTGACAAAATCACAGTATCACTGTATACTGTGGGATTTTAAGATATCTGAAGACTAGAGCTGTTCTTGGCAAAACAGTATTCTTAGGGTTATAAGATAATGTCCTCTGTATTTTGGAAGAATACAGATTCAGATGCCCTTTCCTTTTGTAGTAGTGATGAACTGAACTTAAAGAATAAATCCATTGGTGCTTCCAGGTGCTCAGCTCCTCATCTATTTGGAAATGCTACCCATACGATGAGCAGAAAACTAAGGACTTTTTTT
The DNA here is from genome assembly GCF_036417535.1 of Chlamydotis macqueenii. Classification (NCBI taxonomy): domain Eukaryota; kingdom Metazoa; phylum Chordata; class Aves; order Otidiformes; family Otididae; genus Chlamydotis; species Chlamydotis macqueenii. The sequence goes on from NC_141560.1 coordinate 41,113,182, forward strand.
TATTATTATTATTGTTGTTGTTGTTTGGGGTTTTTTTTTGTTTAAACAAACAAAAAAATCACATTCTTCTTAGTTGATAGTTCTGATCAAATTCCTTTCAGCGTCTGGTTCTTAGTCATCATAGAACACCTTAGTGGTGGGAAGTCTAATCGTCTAAACCTGTGGTGAGAGCACAGTTTGAGCATTGGAACTCTTATGAGTCAAGATCTGAATGCTTAGGCATTCAGGCAGATCAGATGATTCAGCTACCTCAAGGTAGGATTTATCTGTCAGCCAATAATGAAAACGATGGTTTGGAGGCTAGGTGAAAGTGATGTAGTGAATAGAGATGAGTAGTTGTCTGAATACTTCATAATTGATTTATGCATCATGTCTCTGAAGAACCAAGAGCAAAAGATATGCTGGTCTGTGCCTGAATTACCATATCAGATCAGTGCAATAAATCAATCACTTGTTTTCCAGAACTAATAAATTGGATTCCAAGAATTCACTATCCAGGTCTTTGCCCTTTGTTTGGGGGACACAGTCCTGTTACTGGTATATTTGGATTAGCATACTTTGTAGTAGTAAGCAGCTTGTTTGTTTTACTATTGCAGCATCTATTGTATTTATCATCTGGACCACCATGAAGTTCAGGCTGGTGGACTGTCAGTCGGTGAGTTGATATTGAATTCATTCTGTAATTGCTGCCTCTTGCTAAATTTACTTTTGGCAGTGTAAGAGGTGAGATTGGGCATTCTGGAACAAACACTTCTCTGGATTATGTCTAGAGTAATATACTACATGCTAAAATTCTCACTGTTGTGAGTAATGACCCTCTTTGTCAGATGCCTATAGTTCACCCTTGGAAACAGCTGAGGACATGAAGTCTCTTCACACCTTTTTCTATTTGTGCTGCTGTTTTCCTTGACAGGACTGGCAGGAGCTATGGGTGGATGATGCCATCTGGCGTTTATTGTTTTCAATGATCCTTTTTGTGATCATGATTCTGTGGAGACCATCAGCTAACAACCAAAGGTTCAGCTTTTCTTACCTCTTTCTAAACACTGTATTTTGGGAATGCCTGTTTATCTGAAGAAGTACTGGTGGGTGATTTTAGTTGCTGTATACTGATCCATAAGGATACTAAGCAGCATGTGCAGGGGTTTCAGGAAAAGTAAGTATAGCAAGTCACATAAATAAAATTAAATCTGTTCCTGATAGTGGACTTAGTTAAAAAGAAGTTACTTAAATGTTTGATTGTGTACTTTAGCATAGGTCTTAAAAACAATGCACTACACAAAGCAATCAAGTCATGTGAATGTTGGGGTAATGAATCTCTTGAGTGGTAAGAGATTATTCTAAGATAGCTTTCATCCTTTCCCTCCTGAAGGTTTGCTTTCTCACCACTGTCTGAAGAGGAGGAGGATGATGAGCAGAAAGAGCCAATGTTAAAGGAAAGCTTTGGTAAGAGGAAAATCTTTTTCCACCTAATTTCAGCGTTGAAGAGACGCTTCTGTGGAGGGAGGCCTCTTGTTCTCTGTCAAACAGTTTGTTACTGCTGTAAAAGCAGAGTCAATGCCTCCGGGTTGCCATTGAGTTATGCAGTTGTAGAGGGTACATTGGCTTTGTGTTTAGTGTTTACATTGCCTGTTTAATTCTGGGATTTTCAGATGATGATGAACACACTGCTGCTGTTGTGGTTGCTTTACCGTGTCCACTGGACTTCATTTTATTAAAGATGTAAAGTCATGGGCTTGAATCCAGTCACAACGACAAGGATCTGTCAGATACTGTTGCTAGGCATTTCTCTTTTAAAATCCAGTTTAAGGATTTTCATTTATTATCTATTCTCTGAACTCTGCAGTCGTCTTCATTTCCCATATTAGGGCCTAGTACTGTAATGTCCAGTGTGAACATATGGAGGAATATGTTTACATATTCATTAAATTATATATGAATACGAATTCTGCTCTAAACACTAGGTTGCATCTTTCTCCCCACTCACCTCCCTCATACTATAGAGCCCTCTCTTTTCCCTGCCTCCTGTCTCCTTACTATGTCTATTGTCCTTCTAACACTATTGTTGTGTAAAAGGTAGGGTGACATACCCACTGCTGCTGTGTCAGCAAATCAGTCCTGCTGGGATATATCAGTGCTATTTGACTTGTTCAGGAGCTGTGTGTAAGCCTGTAGGTGCATGTGCCAAATCAGCTGTATCTGGCTGTCTGCCAGGCTAGGAGCTGTGTGTTGCCTCTCAGCTCTTAAGTCAGTCTTAAGTGGCTAGTCAACAGTCAGTAGGCAAAATAAATCTTGGCAGTTACATATGTCTCAAAATGGTTGAGGTTGGAATGGACCTCTAGAGATCATCCTGTCCAAACCCCCTGCTCAAGCAGGTTCACTTAGAGCAGGTTGCCTAAGACTGTGTCTAGAGGGCTTTTGAGTATCTCCAAGGATGGAGATTCCACAGCCTATCTGGGCAACTGTGTCTTTTGAGTTCTATGCTACTTATGTCTGGCTTAAAGAAAAGGACTCGGAATTGGTATTTCCTAAGTAAAATTGCAAAATTCAGGAAAAACTAGGTACTCCATCTGTCAGGATGTACTCCAAGCCTTTCAAAGGGAAAGCATTGTCTTAATCATTAAATTGTCTCTCTTACTCTATCTCTTTGCCTTTGAAATATTCTGAATGAACACTCAACACTTTTACTTACAGTCTATAAACAATTATAGTGCAGTTATCCCAATCTTTTTTTTCCTTCTTTTTCTTCAGAGGGAATGAAAATGAGAAGTACAAAGCAAGAACCAAATGGGAATGTAAAAGCAAACAAAGCTGTGAGTACACCCTCCCTACCTCGAGCGATATAGATCCATCTCTCTTGTTTGGTTGCCCCTCAGTAGTAGCTCACAAATATACAAAGTATTCAGCCTATAAATGCGAGTTTCCTCATTTGCTTCAGAGTGGGAGTGAGTCAAAGTATCATAGGCTTGCAGTACTTCTGAAAAGAAAGTAAATAAGTTTTTCATCTAATTTCCTGTAAATGCAGTGGAAGCTTTAAAAGTCTGTTCTTCAGGAATGTTTGCACAATCCGGTATAGATAGAACTGTATAATACTGTATTCTGATAATGAATAATACATTATTTTAACAAGTTTGTCAGGCTGGGGGGCGGGGGGGAGCTGAGCCATATTTAAAGTAAATTAATTGTCTTCTAATTTTTATATTTGTGATTAATTTCTCAAATTGAGTGATGTGTGTATTATTATGTAGCTACCTAAATAGTTTGGGTGGAACATTTTAAATATATTTGCATTTTTTCCATGTGGCTTATAAGCAGGTGTAGCTTCATATTCAACTAGGAAGTAGAAAATATATCTCAATCTTTTAATGGAATTCATGCATAAACTTAAAAGTGGAAAGAATCTGTAGAAATTAATGATAATAGCAGTAATATTTTTGTTGTTAACATTATTTTCCTCAAAGGTTGGTTGCAACTGTATGCTACTTATCTGAAGATAATAGGAAAATCAAACTTTTCTTTTTGGGGGACAGTCGGAAAGGGTCAGTTCTCCGACTTCAAAACAAGTGTGCTGGTGTTGTGAATTAGAGAGTGCTCATGAGATAGAAATGGGAAATCCTGACAATACAGTTTAACCTACCTTTGCAAAATCTAGCTTCTGCTTTCTATAATTTTTTCCTCTATAGCATCTTCTAAAGATGATGTTCTTTTGTGGGAGACTAAATTAGATTATGTAAATAACCACAGTGTCCTGAGAGCCTGCTTTGCCTAGTCACCATTAGACTACGGCAGAGCCAACAGTAAGTTACAGCTGGTTTGGGGTTCGTTGGTTGGTTGGTTTTTGTCTTAGAATGTGTTTTCTGTAATCCAGAAATCAAGTTGAAGGTGGGTTTTCTGTTTTGTGTGGGGTGTTTTTTGTCAAGTAGGCTGAGAAGAAAAAGGCTTGCATGTGACAGCATTTTGGTAAAACTGACTTTTGTTTTCCATTTAATTTCTGTACTTGTAGCAAGAGGATGACCTGAAGTGGGTAGAGGAGAATGTTCCTTCGTCAGTGACAGATGTGTGAGTATTTTTATAGCCACAGTAAAAGAAGTTCCTTGGACACAGAAACACAAATACTTTAGAATGCCTTATAACTTTTATGCTGCGTTTACATGAGCAGATACTGAGTTGAAGCTAGAATTGGCCTCTGACTTCTTGGCATGCTTCCACTTGGCTTTATGCAGTCTGTTCGACTTACAGTTCACGCCACTTGAACACATGCTAACTTCAGGAACACAGTCTCAGACTGTGAAACCACAGACTGATTTGCTTGTACTTTACTGAAGTTAAAACTAAGTAAATGAACCCAGAAAACAAAGAACACACTCTTATTCTGTTCAGTGCTCTGAAGATTCCTTTGAGTATCTTGACAAATGTAAACCACTGAAAGATTTCATTTAGTTCTCAACTTTATTTGGAGTATGTGTTGAGTCATTTTTATGCTTCTGGCAATAGTCAGCTATGTAGGCAGTCCATATCTATGCTGCTTTTAATAACTTTGACATCCTAAAAATGTCAGTTTCTGTGTGTAAATTTTTCATAGCAAAACAGAAGTTCACAGATTATGTTCACAAATCTGAACAGGTAATTTTTGCAGAGGCTCTGAATTTAAGTACAAAAACCTGCTTGAAGTCAAAGACAAGAAAACAGGTGAAGCTTCAAGAGGATCAAAAAGTGCATTTTCTCAATTGAATTTATTTTTTCCAGATCTAGTACTTTTTTTTTTTTTTTTTTTTTTAAAATGGCAGGATTCCTTAAGAAAACAAGGACTAGACTGGTATAAGCTAGGAAAGTGTACTTTGAGGTAGTCTGCTGCAGGGTATTCTGTTCTCAAAAGTGTATTGATCAGGGTTGTAAAGAAATGAGGTCCCAATGGATAGATGGAAGGTCTGTCATAGCAGAAAAGGCTATGGTACCAGTGTAACTTGTTTGATTGCTGGGACATATTGTCCAGTATTGTAAGTGTCTTCAGTGTAGTTCAGCTGTGTTCCCATATGAATGATGCAGTTTATTTCATGGCAACTTGGAAACTGTTCCACTGGTAATGAGAAGCTTAGGAAAAAAAAAAGAATTTTAAAACTGAAGCCTGTTGAGGATGCTCCTTGGGCTCTTCCTCTTTTGTGTGTCTTTCTCTAATCTCTATCTGTTTAACTGAGAGGTCTGCCTTTGTTATTGCTCTCCTGTGCCCTAAAATGCTTAAGGTGCAACATAAGGCTGAAAATGGTTGTCAATAATATAGTCTCAGTAGGTGCTCTAATTCTCCTAACTATTTTTTTTCCACTTGCAGTGCTCTTCCAGCTCTTTTGGATTCAGATGAGGTCAGTAAACAAATCTTCAGTTCAGATTATTCTGACATGGCAAAGTCTACTATTAAGGACTTGATTTACTAGAACTGGACTCTGATCTTGCCAGTGCAGCAATAAAATACTACAAGGGGGAGAAGGATAATGGGGACAACCATGATACAACTTCTTAGAATATAAATGCATACTCCAAATATGTATTCTAGAAGAAGTGGTATATCTGCTTTGTAAATTGGACTCCTGACTTAAAAGGCATACGAGCGTGCATTTGTGTTGTGAATGTGCAAACCATATCACCTTATTTCTGAATAATGTAGACCTGTTGTGGGAAGTGACAACATTGGGTATCTTATTTTCCAGGAAAGAATGATTACACACTTTGAAAGGTCCAAAATGGAATGAAGGAGTAACTTTTTGCTGTTGGAAATGGAGACACCTCTTTTAAAGTTGCTTGGTGGAGCAAGTGCATCCTGCTGATATGTTTCTTGATCTCAGCCTTGGAAGTTTGATGCTTCATTGTCATGAGGGCGTCTTGTGGAAGAAGTTCACGAGGACATTATAAACCTTCTGGAAATTTCAATTTACAAAGTTGCTGCAAGTTTGGATTTTTAAGCAATTTAAATGTGTACTATTCCAGCACCTTCTGTAACTTTTCAAATATTTAATCTGTGAAACTAAATTTCCTAATGTCTGCTTGAGGAGTTTATATTTCAATGTTACAATTGACACTTACAAGTGAACTGCCTGTACCTTTTTGGGATGAGGGTGGGGACAGATAGAAATAAGCACTGAAGAAACAACAGACTTGTTTTCCGGTAGGTAATGGCTGACTGCTGTTGTATGTTGTGTGTCCAGCATGAATGAGAGGTTTATAGAGAAGCTCCTGTTAATGAAGAAAATTAAGATGCCAGAAAGGAAATATTTGGAAAAGTTACAGTGATACAAGTTTTTAACAAAATCAAGTGCAATTTTATTCATAACACTGTGTGAGAAAGATTTTCTATTTTAAATGCCATTGACCTATAGGTAACAGCTGCATAGAGCTAACACTTGCTGTTGTGGCACATCTCATTGCCGGCAATGTGGTGGATGCCTGGAAAATTTATTTGCTCCTACCTTCCATGTGTTGCATGATTTAATTTAAAAAAAAAAACAACAAAAAAACAAAAACAAAAACCCCAAACATCACCACATCTACTCCTGTAGTGCTCCACAAGTGCTTGACTATGGACTTTAAGCAGATACTAACTAGACGTTGCAGCAGAACTCTTCTCCCTGCACATGTAACATCTCCCACTGAGAAGTCAGCCCTCTTCTATGAGAAGATGACATTACTGTCTAGAGGGTGCAAGCACTGCTTACCTTGCTTGAAAGAGGCTTTGATGGGATAGTTCTGTTCCCAGTGTCTGTTTAGAATTGCTTCCCATGTAAGTGATTTGATGGGCTTTCCTATCCCAGTGGCCAAGAGGTACTCTGAGACCACTGCATTTCAGGTCAGAGTTACAGATTTCTGTTCTATATAATTGCTTTTTGTTTCTCCTTTTCAAATGAAAAAGAGCTTTTGGACAGTTTTATTCTGTTTTTATTCTATGCTTGGCTGTAGAGGCTTCACTTGCAATAACTTACACATGGAAACCCATTGTGGACTGTATGACGAAAGCTCTAATTTGGGTTCATAACCTTTACAACTGATAATTACCAGGCAAGCAGCAGCACAGCTGAACTTCTAGGGAGCTGTTGTGGCTGCTGCTGGTATGGCATAGGGAGTCACATTTTCTGGTTCTTCACTCATAGCTATGTCAGCAGAAGTGAACATGTTCCTGTACTTCATTAATTCCACTGTAGAGTCTGGTAGCTTAGCTCCACTTCATCTTTATCAGCAATTTATGCTGAAACGTGGCACTTTACAGTAGAGTAGCTGAGGCACAAGTGCATAGTATCTTCTGCTAGCTGTGCTGTGGGGGCAGTAAACCCTCAGTGAATGAGCAGAGAGAAAAAAAGCTGTGGCTCTAACACCTCAGCCTGCTTTTGCAAGAGTTGCTGGAGCTCTTCTGCTGTCCCCTTCAGGCCACAGGTAGAATCTTTAATTAGAAAACACTTCTAATTTGCTATGCTTAATTGATACAGATGAAACAAACATTACCTCCATGTCCTTTTGGGGAGAGGAAATTTTGTGAAATAAAGCTACACAAAACTTGCTATTTAATGGGTTTTTTTTGTTTGTTTGTTTTTGGGTTTTGGGGGTATTTTGAGACAAGTAGGGGAAAACGTTCTCTACTGGAAGCACAAAAGAAGTTTGTATGTACTATTTAATAAAAGCTAGGCAAAGAGTAGAAAGGTTGTACATTGTGTCCTTCCACTTTATTACTACCTGTTCTCTCACATAAGAAAGTGTTAACATCTTCACAAAGCTCCCTTGCTTTTCTGTAAGTCTTTATTGCATGGTATTTATAATGCAGTTCTTCCCAAGAGCTGTTTGGTGGTGGGTTTTTCTTTTTGTTAAACTTGACAATGGAGTGGAAGTCTGTCATTTGAAAAGCTAACAGAGATAGGGCAAGTAATTAATTTCTGAACAAAAGTGAAAGATCTAAACAATTTCTCTAATTGCATTCGTAGTTTAAAGACTAAAATAAATGTAGTAGCAGTGTGGTGCTTTCTGCCTACAAATACAGTGGCTACTGTAGCCTCCTCTTCTCCAGGCTGAACAGCCCCAACTCTCTCAGCCTGTCCTCATAGGGGAGGTGCTCCAGCCCTCTGATCATCTTAGTGGCCTCCTCTGGACCCTCTCCAACTGGTCCATGTCCTTACTATGTTGTTTATATTGCTGTAGCTCAATTGAATTCAATTAAGTTTCTCTTGAAGCAAACTAGTTGAACATTATAAAAATAGAAATAAACAACCAATTCCAATATAACCTTTATTAAGGATATATCCTAGATCCAGATCTTGTATTCTGATTTTGTTCTGGCTAAGTAGAATCAATCGGAAAACATGTAAAGGAATAGAAGTTTAAGAAAAACATACACAAAAGTTATTCAGCGGGTACATTTTAAATGATAAGTCTTTAAAAAAGACCTATCCAGCTTTAAAAAAAAAATTAAAATTCATAGTATTTGTAGCTGCAAGGACCTGATTTTGCATTGTGAGTTAAGCTGTGACTGCCATAACCTCCTCTTAGTTTTGTGGCTGCTGTAAGTAGGGATACATAGGGCTACTCTTCAGTCACCTACATTAAATGGAGAGAGAAGGCCTCAGGAGTGGGGACTGAGGATGATAACATGACTAAAATTGTCAGCTGTCAAATGTCAGAATGTCAAATGTCAACTCCATATTACATACAGATGAGAAAATTCTGCCCTCTGAGATATTCATAAATCATCCCATGTGCAAGACAAGAGAGTGCTCTGTATTTGCAGACAAACCTGCAGTAACCGTCTTAAACGGCATTGTAAAGTACAGGTAGCTATAATTATGCTCATAGTACAACTTGATAAACCAAGGCAGAGAAAGATTTAATGATTATTTGAGGATATGAAGCATGTCAGCATCAGAAAACACGGTTATTTGACTTCTGTGTATCATCTGACCCCCTTACGATGCATACCTTCTGTGGTGGTTTAGCCCAAGTCACCACACAGTTTCTTGCTTCCCCTCCCCAGTGTGATGGGGGAGACAAATTGGGAAGAAAGGAAAACTCACGGGCTGAGATGAAGACAGTTTACTAAAATAGCAAATGAAAACTACAATAATAACAATATAAGGATATTAATATACACAAAATGAACAATGCATGATTTCTTGCCACCCAAATGACCGATACAGCCCGTCCCGAGCATAGTTCATAGAAACAAAAACCGAGCAGCAAGCAAAGGATCGAAAATGAGCCAGCAAGGTAGAGGGAATGATGCCAGCAAGCAAGCAAAGGAGATGAGATGGAAAAAAAGGAAAATAGATGCATGCCCCATAATGGGCAACCCCCACTTATATACTGAGCATGACATTCATGGGATGGAATACTCTCTCTGGCCAGTTTGGGTGTAAGAATTAGTATAGGATTGCCTGTTTTAAAGGAGGCTCATTTCTGAAGTGTGAATGGACAGAGACTGAATTTTAACATACAGTCTTACTGCAAATCTGACAGATGGACAAGGTTTCTGGAAGTTCCATTAGAACCAGAGACAGTATTATGGGAAAACACTGAGAACGTGGCAGTCCGAGCACAGAGATTTGCAGTTCATCTTAACTCTCCTGCACATGGCGAGAAATAAAACCTACAGAAATATTCACCAATACCAATACCAATATTTGGTATTTTGCATACCAAAACCAAGTGTCGCCTGGCCTAAACCTGCTGAAGGAATTTAAGAGACCTGCAGATCATAAGCCAGTTGAATTTAAGTCCATGGCTAGCATTTGCCCCTGTATTTATCTTCAATAAGGCACAGACAAGACGAATACATTTCTTTTCTTCCTTCTTTTTTTTTTTTTTCTAGGCAAAAAAGACAGCATTCCCCATGTAGTTTCAACTTTCACAAATACCGCAGTCTTGTCAATGTATTGCATTCCTTTAAGTTACCTTAGCTGTTTTTGCTGTTTCTCCAATCACTTAAAATCTTCTCAAAATTATACTTCTTTTAGTAGGCTGTCCTTCATTCTTGATTCCTGTAGACTTCCATTTCCTTTTTCAGGTATCTTTTAAAACTACTATTAAGTAGAATGTGGGAAAAAAGTTGTAGGCATTATTTCCTTGATTAGGTCATTTGACTTTACGAAGTAAACTGTTCATGAAATCCAGCACAAGATAGGCAGAAAAGTAACAGAATTCTTTTCTGAACCCTTTTAGGCCCTTTTTTGCTATTTATGTTGCCACAGAGCACACAATTACAATTATTTTAAAGCCATCCTTCAATTTAGAGAAGTAATCAACTAAATCAAGTCACACACAAGCTTTATGAAATCAGAACACATCTGCTACACTGATGCACCAGCACTTTACTTCTTTAAAATGATTTAAAACATTGTGAGCTTTATATAACATGAATACAAAACAAAATGATAAAAGCTAGAAATATTTAAAGTTTAAGAAATTGTGCAGGTAGCAAGTGTTCTCTGAAAAATACCACCCAATGCTGTCAATTTAAGGAAGTGTAGATTACTTCAATTCGTAACAGCAACTTGTTAAATCAGTTGGCTAGTTAAAGGGGCCCCTGAAATTTGATCCTTAATTAAATGCCGAGATTGATAATTCCGACAGTGTTAGGGTATCTGTCACAGGCATTTTGCTTTTGAACTAGGTTACATAGACTACAACTGTAAATACTTTTTCTGGGTTATGGTAAACTGTTAATGGTGTAAATACACGGCTGCCAAAAGCAGGAGATGAAATGCTTCAATTGCTTGTAAAGTCTGACTTTAACACTCTGAACAGGTCTGCAAAGACAAAAACAATCACAGCTTCTATGGGAGTGATTCAGCCTGCGAACTACAGAACCATGGTTTCTGTCCTGAAACTGGGAACTCAGCAGGCTTGTCCTGAGGAGCATCAGGTAACATGAAGTTGATTCCATTAGACTAAGACTTAGCTCTTCTTATGCATTAGCAAAAGATGTTTTAAACAAGAAGACGTAACTTTGAAACCCAGGAAAAGTGTGTTTCCCATCATTACAAATATTCCTGGAAATATTTGTGGAAAAAGGTGAAGACTGAAAAAAAAAAAGAGTATGATATCAGCAACTTAACAGCTTTGAAATTATTTTATTCATTTGTTTGTTTTTTTTTTTTTTCTTGCAAGAGTCAGAAAACAGGTATAAAAAGAAAATAATTGGTAACAATATTATCCAGGTTACATTTGACACTACATGGTAATGAAGTCAAACAGTGTAATGTATTTAGTCAAAAAAGCCAGAGTAGAAAAGAATCATAGAATCACAGAATCAAAGAATGGTTTGGGTTGGAAGGGACATTCAAAGGCCATCTGGTCCAACCCCCCTGCAAGGAGCAGGGACATCTCCAACCAGATCAGGTTGCTCAGAGCCCTGTCCAACCTGGCCTTGAACGTTTCCAGGGATGGGGCTTCCACCACCTCTCTGGGCAACCTGTGCCAGTGTTCCACCACCCTCATTGTAAAAAAATCAAAACCCTTTTGGTGAGAGTTAACAATGTCGGAATGGGGAGGGGAAGGCGTTAGAGTGAGGTGTTATCAGCAGAAATAACACGGCAGGGGATGCATCCCTCTCACCCACTACAATCCGCACTGCCGGCGGCAGCGCCCAGGGCCGGGCCGTGCAGTACCCAGCCGTGCCAAGCCGAGCTGCCAAGCCGAGCTGCCGAGCCGTGCCGAGCCGAGCCGAGCTGAGCAAAGATGGGCGGGGCCGAGCCGTGCCATGCCGTGCCGAACTGTGCCAGCCGAGCAAGGCCGGGAGGGGTCAAGCTGAGCCGGGCAGGGTCGAGCTGAGCCGGGCCGGGCCGAGCCCACCCAAGCCATTAAACAGTCTATTAGCATCTGATTTTTTGCTTTTGATATGTGGAAATAAAAATTAAATTCTTTAGTTGAAGATAGAAGATAAATACAACAAAAGCTTTAGTCTTAAAGTGGTTTTTTCACCCTGAATGTTCCCTGCCCCACACTCTGTGTAAATCCAGAGTCAAAACCAAAGAATGACATGTGCAAACCTGAGCCCCACACAAAAAGTGAAGGGCTGTTAGTGAAATTTCGTGCTTGTGACCATCAACAACTGTCTGTGATGAATTACAAAGTAATTCACATACTCTGTATGACAATTGAGAGCAGGATTTGTGTAAAATATTCTATTCTTTAATACATAATACAGTGGTAAATGAAAAATTATCCCTCTCCCACTAGGAAAATATAGATTTATGGAATGTAGATTTCAATAGCTGAAGTGTGTACTGAAAAAAGTGTGATAGAATGTGGATTAAAAGTGTCTTTTGATCAAAACATGATACTTGATAATACCTGCTATAATAATACATGACACATGATAGACTGGCATGTCCTTTGTAGCAATCAATCAGTGCAAAAAGCATTCATTAGTTCTCTCTTTCGTAGAAAACATTTTAAAAGATAAACAAATAAAAATGCCTTTTTTTTTTTTTAATGTTGAAATGTCTCTGCATTATTTCTACAACGGTCTTGGGCAGTCCTCTCTCCCATCCACTCCTGTAGTAACTTCCATCATTATTTGAAGTTGCCCCAAATTCCACAGGGGGCTTGTTGGTCCCTTAGATAGCTGTTCTTGTTTTCTCCACTCCTGTTGGCAGAGTTTCTGTATCCTTGGAAGGCAGCATCTGCTTCCTAGCATGCAGCAGGCACATGCTGTGACTTCCTTGTTTGCAGTCTTACAGAGAACTTGTATGGGAGCCCCGTTCCCACGGTGTCATGCAGGCTATGGCACATGCACAGCTACGGCTGCAATGACGATTGTGGAAGAGGTGGCTAAAAGCAGCAGATGAGATGGGAGTGAGGTGTGAAGGGTGTATGTGTGAGGGAGTTGCAGCAATGTTGCCTCTCCCCTGACAACATGTCTGGTCAGATGTGAGTTTTTTTTACTACGAAGATCTTTGCCTCACCTGATTCCTGGTTTTGCTCCTGAAGTTGTGTGGGATCCACGATGACTCGTCAGGAAAGCTTTGTCAGCAAACTAGCTTGCTAGAATGCATGAAACTAGAAATCCTGCAGAACTGTTACCTTTAATTATGTAGAGAAGGAAGACTCGATTCAAATTTTACCCATTCTTTCAAAATGCGTATTGTAATTTTAAAATAAACCATACAGACTGCTCTGAAGACTTGGTGAACAGGAGGGAGAAAACATGTCTACTCTTAGGTCTGATATCTGCAGAAGTTTTTAATGACTAGAATGGTGTGTAGAAGCTGAATTTTCTTTAGGAAATTTGGCTGCTGACTTCAAATAGAAATAATTGCTGTTCCTAATTGAAATAATGCTTTACTTGCAGAAAAAAAAAATAATGTGTGCCAGGAATTCAAATATAGCGACAATTTTTTAGAGTTCTTGTGCCTGATTAGTTCTCTGTGTGTAGCTTTCTTTATTTGTGAGAAGTAGCTGTGATACCATAGATGCAATTGTTGTAGCATGTGCATGGCATGCAGAAAACTGAAAACAAAGTAACAGTGAAGAAGATTATGTTGTTGACCAGCTTTTCATTAGGGTGACAAGATGTTCCTGCTAGGAGCTCCGGAGGAGGGACTGAGTGGTAAGAGATCACGTGGCACGGTAAAGAAATGCAACAGGCTTGATCAGCAGGGAGTGAGTCAGGATCATAAGACCTGGGGTAGGGAAGGGGACATTTGTCTTATTCCGCAGATGTAGGGGTGTGTGAGTTTGTGGGCTTTTAAAAATCATTCTGTTCACTTTATGTGGCATTTTTATATTGTTTGCTAAAGGAAGAGTATGCTACTTCTCTTTCTAAAACCTGAAGAGGCTAATGTGTTGCACTTAATTTGCACTCTGGTAAAAATGGATTACAGCTATTTGCATGTGAAGTAATTATTACCTGGTGTTATTGAAACTTATATTTCCTTTCACTAAATTGGTGCTATGCTCCTCTTCGTTTTGTAGGAATCTTCCGTCAAGGAGACCAGATACATGCCTGAGTCGTATCTCCTTTGGCAATTTGCAGTTCTGGTAGCTGGGAAGCGGATGTGACTTGGCAGGGTTCTGTGCTTAGCAAGGTTTTGTTCTTTAGCAGGGAAGAAGTTGGATGGAAGAGCACCACACTTTCTCCTGTTCCTCTGCTTTCATCTCCCAGCACAGAGCATCCTCAGTCCCTGTTCTCTAAAACAGTGGTCGCTGTTGGTGAAGATGCTCAGACAACTTAGCACCCTGTGCTTGTTTAGTTCAGTTAGTTTAGCCTCTAGGTCAGCGGTGGTGAATGTTGTGCCTCTCCATGGGCAAAGCAGCCGTGGCCTGTTCTGGAAGGGACAAGGTAACAAGATTTCCTGCTGGAGATTGAACTTCACTGGCCAAGTTCATAGGATATGTTAATTAAATGAAAATTTAGGATCTCCAAAACTAGACATCTACTTGCAAGAGATGTTTTGCTGTTCTTATCTGGTTTCCTTAGGTCACACAGGTCACTTCTTGTCTCTGTGACTTTCCCACTTGCTACGGTTTATGTTAGCAAATGCCAATCTGACGCCTCTGATACTAACATTATTGTGGGGAAGCGAAATGGGTGTCTTGCAGTCTGTCCCCTTTTCGGGCAGTATGAAGACGCACATGGGCTATGTCAGGGTGAGGGGCGTCCCCCACGGCCGTTGGTGCTGGCCGTGCCGAGCCGCCTTTCCCGTTAGTGCCCGAGTCCCCCGGAGCAGGGGCGGGCTGCTCGATGTCGGCGGGGAGACCGCTCGTTTCGCGGGCTGCTCGACGTGGGGACTGCGCTGGGGGGCAGCTACCCTGCGCCGCTCGCCTAGCCTGCCCTGGCCGTGACACGGCCCGCACGGCCTCCGCTGAGGGGGCGAGGCGAGGGCGGGAACAGCGCGGGGGGCGCGGCCTTGGCGCGGAAGCGGCAGGCGGAGCGGGCGCGGGGGCTGCCGGGAAGAGCGGGGAGCGGTGGGAGGCTGGCCGGCCCACGGGGGTTCTGTCGGGGCCGTTCCTCCGCGCCGCCCCCTGCCGCCACCGCCGCCGCGCAGCGCGGGGACCCTCCCGCGGCCCCTGCCTCTCCTCGGTCAGCTGGCGCTGTGGCAGCAGGTCCGGAGGAGCCACCGCCGCCATGCACGACGCCTTCGAGCACGTACCGATTCTGGAGAAGCTGCCGCTGCAGATCGACTGCCTGGCAGCCTGGGGTGAGCCGAGGGGCCGCCGCGCTGCTGCCCCGCTCCGCAGCCCGGGCCGCTCGCCTCCGCGCTCCCGGGACGCCCCGTCGGCCGTTCTTGGGGCCCGCCGCGCCCGGCCCGGCGGCTGGCTGCGTCGCTTGGCCCCCGGCCGGCTCTGCTCCGGGGCGGCCGGCGGCCCTGCCGCCTCGCAGGCCTGGCCGTGCGGGGAGCACGGGAGCGTTGCCCCGTGTTTTGGCTCGTTGCGTTGGCCCCGGTAGCTGGGGCAGGGGGGCTGCCGGGGCCCGGCTCCCCTCGCGGGGGTGCCGGCTGCAGTGGCGCCCGCCCGGCGGCAGCCGAGCTGCGGGGAGGCTGCCCTGATTGCCAGGGCTGTAGCCGTGGGGCGGATGGCTTCTGGCTAAAAAGCGTTCCCTGTGTTTTGACTAAAATTTATCTTAGAAAGTCAGCAGCGCGTTCAAGCCTTTAAAGGTTTAGAGTCTGTGTTAGCCTGTTTTAGTGGTGTAGAAATGCAGGCTGTATTTTTGGGTGTACTTGACAAGGCAGATTTGGGTCAGATGGTCGCACTGGCTGCTGTAGCGATAAGGCTTTCCAAACTGCTTGAGCAGTTTCCATCAGGCGTACTACCATAGCACAAAGCTGGTAATTAAAACTCCAGACACCATGGAGTTTTGACCCCTTTAATCGTAAAAATGGCATTATAACCTGAATATTAATACCACCTTTAAACATGAGTTGTTTATGCCAGAGTTATGTAGTAGAGAAGATGGGAAGATAGTTTATTTCTACATTGAGGCTTTTGTCTTTTATCTCTTTGAAAGCATTTATTTCACTGGGGTAGAAAAAAGCTTAAACCGACAGGCCTACGACAGCATGGTTGTGTAAAAAGAGATGTAATTCTGTCTCTACAACTTTTCCACCAAATAGTGGGACAAAGGTCTTGCAGGAAACAAGATTTTATTAAAATGCAAGTATATTTCATAATGAGGGAGTACTAGATGTAGAAAGAAATATTTGTGTATGCTTATTTCCCATATGATCTTTAGCAAGGAGGAAGAATTTCAGTCATATTTCATGACCCAATGAAGATTCTATGCCTTTTGTATGCTATGAATGCAGTAAATAGGAAGAGTCTGAAACTCTGCACAGAGTTTGTGTATAAAAAGATTCTCTTTTGTAAATCTTAAATGACTGTTGGTTGTCCAAGCAATTCACATGCTATTTAAACAAAGCTGCCACTGTCCTTCCATGCATAGCTGACTATTTCAGAGAGTTCTTATAAGATCTTGACTATTTAAAAAAAAAACCCTGAACAAACCTACATGGAACACCTTGTTTTATTTCTGGACAGCTCTTCCCGTTACATAGCACTGTTGCTCTTTGGGAGATAGCAATATCTGAAGAATGGTTTATTGCCTCTTTAGATTGTGCAAAAGATGCAATGGTTTGCTGCTTTACCTTTGTGTTAACAAGTGGGATGTGATGTCTAGGTTGTACTCTTTGTTTTACTGCTTGATCTTTCGCCATTGTCTCCTGAGAGTGAAAGCCAATTCTGTGCACTTCCGCCAAAGAGATGGTGGGAGATATGCGTGTAATCATCACAGAAAGTCCTCTTTGGCATTTGAAACAAGTTTCCAAGTGTTCTGATAAATTTAACTTGGCTAAGAAAGGCAGTCTCTGTTGAAACTAATTGGACTCTTCTTCTCCCCATCTTTGCAGAGGAATGGCTCCTTGTTGGTACCAAACAAGGGCATCTTCTTCTTTACAGGATCAAGAAAGACACAGGTAAGTTGATTTTAAGAATGGCACAGAAAGTTGATTACATTACTTCTATTTCCTATGCTTTAAGAGGTTGTAGTGATATAAAC
Organism: Chlamydotis macqueenii; assembly: GCF_036417535.1. Classification (NCBI taxonomy): domain Eukaryota; kingdom Metazoa; phylum Chordata; class Aves; order Otidiformes; family Otididae; genus Chlamydotis; species Chlamydotis macqueenii. The sequence continues at coordinate 41,130,202 of NC_141560.1, forward strand.
GCAAATATATTTAATTGCTGGGTTTTTTTTTTAGCTGGAGTTTAATTAACATTTATGTGGGATTCTTGGTGAAAGTGTACGTACCATTTATTAGATATGCAAGAAGGATGGAAAGTAGTATCAGCCTTTTTTTCTGTTTTAAAGTGTGTTTTATGTCAGGTGTCTATATGTTTGAATTTATAGTAAGATAGTATAATCTTTGTGAGTACAGTGCACAGACATGCACAAAAGCAGTGAAGTGTGCTAGTTGCCAGAGGTTTGATGTTTGTCTTCTGTTAATGAAGGCCTGGATTAGTGAAAGAGCAACTTTATTCAGTGAATCCATGAGCATCAAGGGATGGGGAAGAGGGATCCCTCCTAACTAGTGCTGTCATGTATTTACTCTTCTTCGTGCCTCTTTGACAGCCATAAGCGTTCGTAGTCTATTCTGGACATGCCACAAATAGAACTGTTCTATTTTTAGTTTAGTTAAAATCGATTTTCACTGAACAGATTTGTATTGTCTATTATCTGCTATTATGTAGAAGCTGATGTTATTGAACACAGTAATGTAGTGTAGTGTGGGACAGGAAAGAAGAAAACCAAACATCTGTTTCCAAGCTCATCAGCTCTTGGGAAGATGTTCATTTGTAGCTATTTGGATTCTAGAGACTGAATTCAGCTTGTTTTTTTCTGAAACTTGTAGGCCATCTATTCCTATCAGAATATGCTAGTTTTGAGTTGCTAGTGTCTTATCTCACATGGTAAATTTCTCCCCCTTTTTTGCATCAATGCCAGGAGAGCTTATGTCATCAGAAAGTGTCTGTAAGTCTTTATCCCTAAAACTCCTTTTAAAACCTTGTGGTGTAGTGTTTATTCCTTGTCTACTTTGCAGTGATGTGCTCCCTAGCAATTTAAATTGCTGATATTTGATTCATGTGGATAAAGTCTTTATGGGTATCTTTGTATCTCTGGGTGTCAAAATACTTAATTATAATTCTTGTAATCTAAAATTCCAGCAAGACAAAAATGTAACTGTTGATGAGGTCCTCAGATGGGTACAAGACATGTAATTTACATTTTCACCTGACTGTAGAAGACCTTCTGATGCATTTAGCTATTAAGTAAAAGATAGCACAGATACATTAGAAGAGTCACTCTTCTAGTGTTAGGTGGCCAAGTTTGCTTTCATAATTCTTTGTGATGTATTTAATGTAAGATATATTCAGTCATAAATTTAAGGGCAACTTCAGTTTACATACTCTTTCAAATCTTTCTGGTAGGTTGCAATAGGTTTGAAGTGACACTAGAAAAATCCAACAAGAACTTCTCAAAAAAGATTCAGCAGGTAGGAAATATAATTTTCTTGACATGGGGACAGTTTTCCAGTGTTTTTGGACAAGAAATGAAATATCAAATGTACTTCTGGAATCTCTGCTAAGCTTAACAAGAAATTTCCCCAAAATTATAGATTCTTCTAGATACAGCGCAACCTGATGTTTTTGACCGCTCTTCCTGTAACAGGAATAAGTTTGGTTTGGTTGCTAAAGTAAAAAGCTAAGAGTTGGAACTTGACAGGTTTATTTTTGGCTTTTATGGAAATGCTGTTGTTTGCAGTAAATCTTCAACTGCTCTGACTGAGAACATTTGTAAAAATAATGGTAATACATGAACAGACTGTACTATATAATTTGACTCTTACATAAAATGTTATAGGAGTATGAATGTAATTCCCATTATTTGGAATTTAGAACTAAAGTAACTGATTATCTACTGCCAGTTTTACTACTATTACTTTTTTTTTTTTTTTGAGAACTTTCACTCATTGATTATATTGATACTCAGGAAAGCACTTAGCTCAAAGATTATGCAGCCTCTTCAGCAACACTCTGCATATTCTTTAGAAGTACCTCTCTTCTGGTATCATACCACTTACAGCAATTTTTTTACCAGCTTAGGTTGCAAGCTTTATGGGCTGGCTTGTGAAAACTGAGTGTAAGTGAAAAGAATTGCAGTAGCTGGAGGAAAGTTGTGCATAGATAGCTGCCTTGCTGTTTTCATTATTTTGAGAGTATCTAAGATGCATTTTCTGAAGCTATCTATAATCAAGCCTTGTTCAGAGGTTTAGTTTATGAATGGAGTCACTAATAGAATGATTTCTTTCAGATTCATGTTGTTTCTCAGTTTAAAATCCTGGTCAGTCTATTAGGTAAGTGAAGAAAATATTTTAATCTTTAATGAGCTCTTCTTGATGCAGTTCCTTGGCTGAATGTGGTGCCCTTTCCACACACCTGCATAGTAGTCTAGTTGTTGAAAAGTCATTGTGTAGGATTTAAGCTTTTTCACTTTGCAGAGGAAGCAATATGCAGCATAGATTGAGAAGCAGCTTTGCTTGTCATAAGCCAGCTTGGAGAACAAAGTATTAATGCTAAGTTTTGTGATTTAAAAATGAAAAGTTACATACATGCACTGAAGTGTGTCTATATATATATACATATATGTATATATATATATAGTTTGTGTGTATTGGCATGTGTATATACACATATATACATACATGCATGCGTATGCGTGTGCATTGTGTGATAGGGGCTAAAACTTCTGGCCAAACTTGTTTGATGCATGAAACTTACTGTTGATGTGTTACACCAAATTCAGTTTATATGTAGATGGCAATCTTTTACCATCTTGTGGAAGATCTAAGTTTGTTTGTCTGTGGCTATATTTGTTTAACCTTATGATCTTCCTATGTCTTTTTTTGCTTATGTTGCTACTTCCTTCTTTATGATCTCCAAGTCCCGGCTCTTCCAAATCCAGCATGCATAGATTTCTGCTGCCTGCGTCCTCGTGCGTACAAAAACTTGATCACAGCACTCTCCATTTGGAACCGTTCACTGTCTGCTAATTTCAGGAGCTAGTTCAAAATGGTTTTTGTTCATGCAATCTCCCATCATGAACTTGCTCTGCTCTGGCCTACTTGCTGTCCCTTCCACTCCCACTTCCTCTGCTTGGTTAGCACCTATTCTCAGTTCCTTCATGTAATGTTACTACTGCTGGTGTTAGTATTCTTTTCTGCATTTGTTGTCTTATATTTGTATGTGCCTTAGCGCTTACTTTTCAGCTTTTGGGAAAACATTCCTTTTCCTTTCTTGCAGCTCTTTGTTTCACAAGTTCTTTTTGTGTAAACATAAAAGTGATAACTTATTTGAATTAGCAATGAGTGCTACATGTATTAAATATTGAATAATAATTGGGATTTTGTTTTTAACAGAAAATAACATTTATGTCCATGACCTGTTGACATTTCAACAAATCACCACAGTTTCCAAGGCAAAAGGTGCATCTCTCTTCACTTGTGATCTTCAGGTAAGAGGAGGAACACAATGGCACAGATGTCCTTACTGTTTGTAACAAGGATAACTTCTATGCTGCTGTATAGATTGGGTTTGTTAATTTTGTGTTACGTGCAAGTTACTTGGTGTCGTACCAGTGCTTTTTAAAATTAGTACCTACTAGATGTTGAAGCTTCACTAAAGACAACAATTTTTAGTATAGTTACCTCAATATTCTTCCTGTGCTTCATAAGGCATCTTCCAGTGCCTTTTGTGATTGTAGCCTTTAACCTCCTGATAGAACACTTGAAGGCATTTTTATCCTGTAGTAACTGTGACTGTCGTCTTTTTTGAAATATAAAAATCAATATAAAATATATAAAATATATTTTATAAATAAAATATAATATAATAAAAATATTTTGTTATATATTTTAATATATTCAATATAAAATCCATTCCCTTCTATTAAATTACCAGTGTATTAGCTCGCAGTGGTTCCCTTCACCAAGCACCTTCATCGCAGTTTTTGTTACATTTTTGTTTCTGTTAAATTGTATTGGCCCAAGAAGTCCCAGGGCAGTTATGGTAGATTGAGGCCATAAAATGGTTCCTTAATGTGTGCCAATTCTCTGTTCATATGCTGTGGCTCGTTAAGTGACTCATTTCTATTCAAGTGAGTTTCTCAGCCTACCCATGTCATTCATAAAGCTTATTGATAACCAGAAAGATGGCTTAGTGCTCTTCATCACTTTTTATCTCTTTGCCCATGGGAGCTTAGTGTTAAACATTTTCTCATAAGTGCTTAGGGATTTCTAGGTGTTAAAACTGGTGATGTCCTTCAGAGCACCTTTAAATCTGGTAATTCCAGAGTGCCTTCTTGTTTGTGTGTACAGGCACTTGGCTTTGGTAGTATTTCTTGTCAGGAAACTTTTCCAATAGGCTAGAATATTAAACAGCTGTTAATGTTTTTATCTGTCAGTGTAACACATTATTTCCATTGTTCCATTTCCTCCCTTCTCCTATACTGCACAGAGTTCAAGCTATGTTCAAAGTTCAAACTAGCCTAGTTTTCAGGGTTGCGCTGATACCTCTCTACTTATCTTCTGTTTGTGTGTGTATGTCTTTGGTGCTTTTTTTTTTTTTTTTTTGGTGTCATAATCCCTGACAAAGTTCATTTTTAAGTATCCCACCCCAGCTTCTCTCTGTGCTTCCTTGTTTAGGGAATGCCCTTGTGGCATGGATTAATAAAGCTGCTCATTAGCTGGCAGCTTTGCTTCAGGCTGAGGGTTCTTTTGGGCATGTGTTATCTTACTTGCCCCTTGGTATGAGTGCCTGTGAGTTAGGCCTGTCTATTTTCACAGCAGTCGGATACGGGGGAAGAGGTGCTGAGAATGTGCGTGGCAGTGCGGAAGAAGCTACAACTTTATTTTTGGAAGGACAGAGAGTTCCATGAACTACAGGTAAGAGTTGTGTTGTTTTCTGTAGTCTAAAATGCCTCAACAGGGAATGTGGTGGCTCTGTACTGCTTGTCCCTGTTACTCAGAGGCGCTGCTGACTTTCAGAGCATTGACTCTGGTTGATTCTGCAGTGATTTAACAATGAAGCAGTAAATAACAATGAAAATATGTGGTTGAAGTCACAATTAATGGTATTAATACAGTTTCATAAATTAATTAAAAGGCTGTGTTCTATATTTTAACATTCTGATTGTAGTACACTTGTAAGTCAGTGAAATGTGTTGATGTGCAGCCTTTGTAACACTGTGGAATTTGGTCCACTTCTACCCAAAGTTTTCCAGGTATGTCATTAAGTCAGAAAGTAGTTACTGACAGCAAGCATGGAGAACTGGACTTATGAATACGAGAATGATAAAAATAACAAATGGAAATGGGTAGATAAAATTTCAGCTACGCTGCTCTTCTAGGAAGTTATTAGCTAACTCAGAGCACTCCTCTTTACTGTGCATGAGTCTAGCCTGTTAGTTGAACACTGCCATTCCTTGACCAGCAGAAGTCAGTTATGTGTGGTGGGGAATACGTTGTCAACAACAGTGCTGCCTGTTACACTCTGTGCTGCCAGATTTGACTTCTGCTTTTCTGTTGCAACAGCCATTTTAACCTGTTTTCCTCAGGGGGACTTCAGTGTACCTGATGTACCCAAGTCTATGGCCTGGTGTGAAAACTCCATCTGTGTAGGCTTCAAGAGGGACTATTACTTGATACGGGTAAGGCTAGGTTTTGGAATACAGTGTTTAAGATCATTTGGATAGCAGTAGACACTATGTAGGCTGCTCTTGTGCTCAAGGATTTAGCTAACAGACATTTATGAAGAAGAGCATCTGATGCTCTTGTTATATGTGGTTTTGGAAAGGACAGTCTAAGTCTGTCCTTTTAAACTGATGCTTTGTCAGGAAGTGGTATTCTATTTATTGCTGTTGAAACCAATATTTGAAGCCTTTGCAGAGAAAAGGCATTGGAAAATACGTATTTTGATTTGGCAGCAGTCTGTGTAAGCACAGTTTGCATTTAATTTAATGTATTAAGAAAGAAGATAGCTCTGAAAGGGGAAAAAGACCAAGAATATCTTCTTACCTGACAGATAGTGGCGATTAACCATTTTTCCTTTTTTTTGAGTCTCTTGCTGAACTGTAATCATTTCAGTTTGAAAGTGTCTAGACTTAATTTAGTATTACAGTTTCCATTTATGCTTCATTTGACAGCTATGTTAGATTCTCTTTTCTGTCTTTACAATTGGCTTCTGCTGATATTATGGGAAAATGAAATGAAGATGAGGTGCACCACACATACGTACATCTATGTACATGAGTGGCAAGACTGACCTGTAGTCGACAGGAAAACTGCACAGCAGTTTTTATGGTCACTTTAAACTAAAACTGCTCACAAAAGAAGTGATGCCTTTCTGCAGCTCTCTCCTAGATATTGATTCCTGCTATTCTGTTGATATGAGTAGTTGTACAGCTGCTCAGGAAACCAGAGTGGAGACTTGCTGTCCAGGTGTCTACTTTAGGCTGACTCTGGTGCTTGACTGACCCATCCTTGAATGGCTTCATTTCACTAAATAGGCAGGAAAAAAAAAGTGTTTTTGTGGTACTGTTTTCTGCTGGCTAGCTCTTGATTTATAAGAATGCTTCAGCTGTAATGCAATGTAATGCAAGGGAAGCAACAGGAACACAGCTAGAGTTGAAGGAGAAGATTTCTCCGTTTTAGTGGCAGTGAGTTGTTAGATCAGCTCATGAAACAGCTCTTTGATGTATGTTGTTGTTTTTTTGTTTTTTTGTTTTTTTGTTTTTTTTTTTTTTTTTTTGGGAGGGAGTGGGTTCAGTTCCCTCTGCAGCATGTGGCCACAAGAATGAATGGCTAGGGCAGGGAAAAAGCTTAGGCAGGTTGCTTGGCTTTTAGTTTGTTTTCTTTACTTAGCAGTACTCACTTATGCCTGAATAAAACCATGTTAAAGTTTTGGCCTAAATTAAATCCCCTGGTTACACCAAGAAGTGCTTGGATACTTTAATTGATGTTGTTACTGTGATATGCATTTATAAACCTGTATGAACTACGTACTCAGACACCGTTATAGTAACAGGAAAACATAATCTCACACAGAAAAGTATTAATTCTTTATTTCCAAGTTATATATAAGTAAGATAACTGATTATATGCAGAAGAATTTATTGCTACTCTTTAAAATTGCTCTTATCCTGTTAGTAATCAGTTTGGGTTGTAAATCCCTCTAGGGGGTTTTTGGCTTTGGTCTTATGCAGCTTTGAAATAAAGGTTATTTTGAAAAACAGTTTTAAAAATTTTCTTTATTATCCTAGGTGGATGGGAAAGGATCCATCAAAGAACTGTTTCCCACAGGGAAGCAACTGGAACCATTGGTAGCTCCTGTAGCAGATGGAAAAGTTGCTGTTGGCCAAGATGATCTAACAGTTGTGCTTAATGAAGAAGGGATCTGTACTCAGAAATGTGCCTTGAATTGGACAGATATTCCTATAGCCATGGGTGAGAATTAGCAGTAATTAAAAAAAAATTGCTTCTTTATTCCTTTGTATGTGACAAAATCATTACGTTTCCAGTACTTAAAACTAGCTGGATTTGAAGTGTGAAAGTTTCTAAACTATTTCAAGTTGTACTTCGAGTGGGGCAGGTTTCATGTGTTTATTTTTTTCTTTCCCTTCTTTGCTTCTGGTCTGTATGCTTACCACCTCCTCAGAAAACAGACATATTACATATCTTTTATAAAGGGACAGGATTTGAAGTGGAAGGTAGTGTGTTAAAGCAATATAGTTCTTCTGGGCACCTGAATGCCATAGAAGTTTGTTGAGTTGAAAGGTGAACAAATATCCTTGTAGTAGTCTATTAGCAAATTACTCTCAGTGTTGGCCATTGAATTTTGTTTTTAATAAGCAAAAAAGGGACACATTTCAAGAGGAAGAAAAAAAAAATCAAAGAGAAGCTTTACTTTAAGTCATGACTTGTTTAAAGGAATGCTTGAGAACAATCAACTTACATTTTTCACTTGTTTCACTAATAGAACACCAGCCTCCTTACATCATTGCTGTTCTGCCAAGGTATGTGGAGATCCGCACTTTTGAACCACGGCTGCTGGTACAGAGTATCGAGCTGCAAAGACCACGCTTCATCACCTCTGGAGGGTATTGAGTATAACTGATTATTATGTTTGCTGGGCTGTCTGGGTGTATGGTAGCACTCTGGAAAACAAACAGAGGAAGAGCTTTTCTAACTCCCTCAGCTTAAGAAGTAGCGTTGAAGCAGTCCGTTGTTTGTTATCAATAGATGGGTGGAGGCCATACTTTAAGGAGTAAATAATAGAGTTGAGTGTTTTTGGGAATTTCTGATCACTGGAGATACATTCTTCTCCTTTCAGCTTTGCAATATTGCTCAAGTTGCCCTTGTATCTGATTGATCTGCATGTATATTAACCAGGGTTGTTTTTTTCAGATAGGATATTACTCCTTTCTTAGTGCTGGAACCTAGTAACTAACCTTTTTGTCTTGTTTACAGCACAAATATTATATATGTGGCAAGTAATCACTTTGTTTGGCGGCTCATTCCTGTGTCCATAGCCACGCAGATCCAGCAGCTTCTGCAGGACAAACAGTTTGAGTTGGCTTTGCAGTTGGCAGTAAGTACTCAAAAACCTTTTGGGTTTGCAGCAGGTGCACTTGTGCACGAGTACACAGAAGGATATTTGCCTTCTGCTTTACTGTAGCTAGTCCGGAGAGTTTAATCTCCCTATTGTCCGCTTTGCACTAACTGGTAAACTCTAGCCTTTTTCTTACTTAAGTTTTAGTTTTGTGCTGCTGTTTCTCCATATTGATCTATTGTGATTTAGATTCTGAGATACTGTCTTGTATGTGAAAGATTATCTCTCTTAGCTGTTTAATTGGTTGCCTTCTAGACTTTTAAGCCAGTTGGACTTCAGAATCTTCAGACTGCTTGTAAACAGTTTTGCTTGGAGTTCTGTGTTTTGTTTTGTCAAATGACCAGGATTTTTTGTAATGGCCATCCATTTGACTCCTTAAACATAAAAATTTCTTAGAGATGCTGAAGCGGTACATTTAATTATATTACTCTAACTGTTTCAGGATCTTCTAGTTTCAGGAAACTTCCCCGGAACTACAATAAAATGAATTAATTGCATTTTGTATTGCTAACTTGAAATGAAAATTTTGAAAAGGCAAATGAATGAAGAGATAACCAGAGGTAGCTTTCAAACCTTCCAGGTTATCTCAGTGATGCCATAAGCATAGCATCTGAGAATCACCATCAGAGGTGTTCACTTTGGAAAATTATGTTTTTTTCTTATTCCCTCCAAAGGATAATACTCCTGTTATTTCTGTGGAGCTTCCTTCTCATTTACAAGGTGCAAGAGTTCTTAATGTTTGTTAATTTGTTTGTGTGTGTGTGCGTATAGGAAATGAAAGATGATTCAGATAGTGAGAAGCGACAACAAATTCACCACATAAAGAACCTCTTCGCCTTCAACCTATTCTGCCAGAAGCGCTTTGATGAATCCATGCAAGTTTTTGCCAAGCTTGGTACAGGTAAATGGCTTGGATTAGCATTGAGATACCTAGGTTAGGAGGAATTAAATGAAGCTCACAGACTATTGTGTGGGGGTCTGTCTTTGTTTTCTGTTTTGTTCTTGTTCTAAAACAGTCGTGTCTTATGCAGACCAGTCCTCCGTGAATGGCAAATAGCCTTTAGCTTTTTTTTTTTTTTAATGAAACTGGTTATAGTACTTATTAACTTCAGTCAGTGAGATAAATAACAAATTTGCTCATTGTGCAGAATATATTTGTCTTATAGGCTGTTTGACAGCATGCATAGCATGTACCCAGACCCTTGAAGTTGAGGGTTTCAGCAGCTGCCAAAGGCCTACTTGTAGCTTGGAATGAAAAATAAGGAACTGCTGTAGAGTTGCTAAATCCTTGGACTCAGACCAAACTGAGAACCCTTAACCCTGTTTCCTGTTTAATGGACCACGCTGCTGAAGCCAGGAAACTTTCCTGTGGTTTTGGAAGTCCAAATAGTCTCTAATGCTGTTCCTCTGCTTCATATTAAGATTTTTGTAAGAACACGTGAAGACTGGACTGTACCACAGAATAGTGCTTAAGACTGAGATTCTTTTATTGGTGACAGCATATCCCATGTGCATTTAAACATAGAACTTTTACTGTTTTGGTGACACTTAACATCGTATTTCCTTTGTAAAACTACAATGAAAAGAAAAAGACTGAGGACTCAAAATACTTAGAATTTAAATTAGAGAGCAGTAATTTTGAAAATGGGTGCTCATTAGTTACAGATGATGCTACTCAGTTCTTGTTTCAAAAGTACAGTAAATCTTCTCTTAAAACATTACTTGTTCCTAGAAATCCTATCCTACTTGGAGTTCTTAATGCTGGGATTCTGCAAGAAGAGCAGTAAGGGAATTATAATAATGTCTTGTCCTCCACGTGTGCCAAGGGCACAGGTTGGAACTTGTACTCAGACTTTGAAACAGTCTTTCTCTTGCTTCTTTTGCCATGTTTTAGCTTCTTTTCTGTAATAAGTAAATTCTGTTATTTGGAACCTTCTGGACATACAAGTTGACTACAGACAGCTCTGTTAGAAAGCTAAGCTTGCTCAAAGGGTAAATACATTTAAGAGTTTGCAAAAATAATGTTATGAATGGTTACTAATCCTAGTTATTTTTTGCTTAGATCCCACTCATGTGATGGGTCTGTATCCTGACCTCCTGCCCACAGATTACAGGAAACAGCTCCAGTATCCCAACCCCCTGCCAGGGCTTTCTGGGGCAGAGCTGGAGAAGGCACATTTAGCTCTGATAGACTACCTAACTCAAGTGAGTGCTCCTATATTATTTTAGAGCAGGGTTATTCAGTTTTAGCATACTATGGTTAACTTTGATGTGCAGGAAGGAGTACGCCTACTCCAGCTCTGTCATGCTAGCCTTAATGGCTGTCTTTGTGGTTGGAAACTATGGCAGCAGTTCCTGAGAAAGCAAGGGAACTGGAACGTGTGAGGTGCCCCACAGGTATGTGGGAGACATCACATGTGACTTTTGTGAAGACTGGAAAAAAATTACTTATGGACCAGATTGGAATGTGAGTCCAGTATTTTATTTCTGGTAGCCTTCTGAAGAGGACTTGAGCTCTTGATCTTTTGATTTTGTTTGGTGGCTATTGTGGAGGGCACTTTATCCGGGAGACAGGTCAAAAGCATGCATTGAAAGGTGGAACAGGAGGTAGTGGGTACTGTAACTTCCTGTCCTCTTTACTTTGTTGTAACTGGAATGTGAGTTGTTCTCTTGCCATTCTTAGTAGACTAAAAGGAAGCTCGTATCTGGAGAAAGATAGATAGTTTTGTGCCTAGTAGTTCAAAAGCTAAATTGTTTTCCAAATGTTTTAAATATCTCCAGACTTCCCTAAAATGTCTCTGTTCAGGTTAACTGAGTTTCCTTCTGACTTGTTTTCTCGGGACTCTCGGTATCTTGCAAAACTATAAATTTGTAAAACAAATGTATTCACCTGAATGTGCTTGGAAAGGTGGTATGTTGAATAGTTAGTAACAATAAAAGTTGTTTTGGAAACAATTGATTAAAACAAGTTATTAAATTAGTTTAATTTAGTCTTTTTACTTGGTGGGTTATATTTGCTGAGGTGGGATGGAGAAATCCATGGCCTTTTCCTGTTAAAATTTCATTTGATGTCCTGCAGAAAAGAAGTCAGCTGGTGAAGAAACTAAATGATTCTGACCATCAGTCCAGTACCTCACCCCTCATGGAAGGAACACCCACAATCAAATCCAAAAAGAAGCTGCTACAAATAATTGATACCACCCTGTTAAAGTGTTACCTCCACGTGAGTTTCTGCCTCATCTAAAGGCCTTTCTTTACTATGAAAGCTCTGTTGGAATTTCAGGCTGAAATGTTCAAGGAGGAGGATAAGGAGCTACTTCAGAAGTTCTTACACAACTTTCTTTGGTGTAAAAACAATCTGGGAAACTTTGGTGTTAGCTAGTTTGCTCACTGGTTAGGAAGTAGTTTCATGGAATAAAGCAGATGTGTCTGTTTCTGGTCACTGCCTCTGTCAAAAGAATGTGGCCATGTCTGTGTATTTTGAAGTTTTAATGAGCACTTCTCCTGTTGCCTTGTACTGTTAAATACAGGAGAGTACCATCTTTGCCCTTAACAATGTTTTTCAAAGCTGACCTCTATTGTTGAGGGGGAGTGGCTCTGATATATTGTTTTCTTTCTGTCTCCACAAATTATGGAAGTGGAGATGGGCCTTGATCTAGGATGTTAAACTGTCATTTTTTATGCTATAAGACTTCTGGAGTATTTTTCCTCTCTTCCAACTCCTGTTTTGTACTAAAAGCTTAGGAGGTGCACATTAGAAGTGTGTTTAAGTGTGCTTCCTTTTTGCTTGCAGACAAATGTAGCACTGGTGGCACCATTGCTACGTCTGGAGAACAATCACTGCCATATTGAGGAGAGTGAGCATGTACTAAAGAAGGCACACAAATATAGTGAGCTGATAATACTGTATGAGAAGAAAGGTCTGCATGAGAAAGGTAAGTGTGAGGGTGGACTGGGGAGAGGAGAAGGGATAGCAGCATGTATTCCTAGTATTGAGTTTTAACTTGTCTTCAGTGAGGAGGCAATATTCTGAAGGTATTTTGTTTCTGGGTCTTGTGATTAAATTGGTCTTTGTTCCTATTACTCGTTTGGTCTGTGTGTTTAAAACAAAACTTTGTTTTGTCTGTGGTAGCAGAACAGGAAAAATGCACTTTTTTGTGGTTCAAGTTGGAATGATACTTGTGGTTACAAAGGAATGAAGCTTTTTTGTTGTTCTGAAAGCATTACAGGTACTGGTGGATCAGTCAAAGAAAGCCAACTCGCCTTTGAAGGGTCATGAGAGGACAGTGCAATATCTGCAACATTTGGGTGAGTGTGAAGGAGAGCATTGTTTTTGTGAAGATGTTAGTCTTGTTGGACTTAGTGGTTATTCTCCTGTTCAGCAACTTTCTAGAGACTGTCAAGCTAAAGGGTATCCATGTCATCTTGTCTGGTTTCTTGCATAATGTAAACTTCAAAGATTAGTTCACGAGAGTTTTGTTGGAACTTGAGTGTCTTATTGGAAAACATTCCTTGTTTCTGATAAAAATTTCCAGTGATAGAAAATGTGCCACAGTCTTTAATTTTCTTCCAGTGATGATTTACCATCACTGACAAAAGGAAAGTCTAACTTCTGGATTAGGCTTTCCAGCTGAAAGTCTAATTTCCAGTAGTTGGGTCTTGTAGTATCTTTCCTGAGATGAAAATCCTATAGGAAGTTTTTGATTTTGGTGTTTACCTAGATGTAGATCGTGACCTAACAGTTGTAGTTGCTGTCACAGTGTCATGGCAGGAACTTGCTTGGTTCACTGTTCATTGTGAATTTGCAAGTCCTTTTTTGATTTTTTGCTACTTTTGAGAATAGTCTCCTCCCATCCAATAATATTTATTTCTAAATTCACAACTCTTTAAAAATATCTCATTACTAGTTTAGGAGTGAGTAGTTTATGAGGGAAATACCTTTTTTCGTCTCCTAGTTGTATACTGTTGGCAAAGTTTGAGTTTTTTGTTGCTGTTGTTTTTGTTTGTTTTTTTGTTGTTGTTGTTTTCTTTGCTTTCCCCTCTGTAATTACTACTTTTAAGAATTGCTGCTTCTGTTAGCAATGTGTTTATTCACTGATAGTACATTACTTACAGTGACATTGAGACCTCTCCCATTTGTGCCATGTCTCTCTCTTACACTTCTTATTCATTGATGTGATTTGGTAATGTCACTCATCTTAGAGAAGTGTAGGTATGTTATATTCAGCATACAGTTTTACAAAACAACCTTCTAATCTTTTTAAAAAAAAAAAATTCTGTCATCTTGATAAATTAATCTCGATTGCCTTATGTCAGCTGTTCATTTGTTACCCGAGACTGATGTTTAAGACCTATAATTATCCAAGTTGTCTGGCATACTTTTCTAAAACCTTGGCAGCTTGCTAAACTTTAGACTTCTGGAGCTTCTCTGGTGTTTCAGGACCTCCTGAAAATCAATTTTCACATATGCTTCTTGCTCAGCTATTTGAAACTGATAAAGGATATTTGGGTCTGTTCACTTCAGAGTAATGAAATACAGTGGAAACAACCTAGAAAGTTAACTGTTGCTAATAAATGGAATGTTTTACACTAGTGTCACTTGCAGATTATCCCCAAGTAAATAACACTCTGTGTGTGGTTTTTTAACTGCGCTGCCCATTCTGCCTTGATTAATTGATAAGTGTCATTTCTGGAAGTCCCTTAAATAAGATGGTAAAAGCATTTCAGACTATGAGGTTTCTACAGATTTTTCCCTCTGCCCCATTTTTGAGGTTTCTGTAGTTACGAGCTTCTAATTTAAGTAATTGATTTTTTTTTAAATTATCTTTTAAAATTTTAATTATGCAGGATGTATTTTTAGCTACTTTCACTTACATTCTGAGTGTAGTAGAAACTCTTGTTTAGTCATCTCTTGTCTATAGATTTTTGGGCATTTAATGAAATGTTCTTAAAAGACCATAGCTACAAGACTGGAGGAAATTTTCTATAATTACCTGACAACTACTTAAGTCATCAAGTATGTAGTCCTGATTCTGATTTGATACTTGCCATGTGTCAGCACGGTAAGCACTCACTATTTATTGTGTCAAAGCAAATATTGTTAATTCTGTGATGGGCCGTGCCAATCAAAAATAAACTTTGTGCAGACGTAGACACAGGAGAATTATGTATTTGATTGGGTGTAGATAGTAGTAGTTTTGTGGAACTTCTTCCTATTACAGCTCATATTTAAATTAGGGATTTGTTGCTAGAAAGTTTACAAATTAATTGTCTGTTTTAATTCTAGCAGCAGAGAACATCCTTACCAGTGACCTTCAGTGTAAATCCTCATGCAGCTGAATGTTATGTGTTAAAGGAGCTTTTTTGTTTTGTGATGTGATATTGGCCTTTTAGCATTCTGGTCTATGTGCTTTGGTAGTTACCTGATGAGTTCCTCTTCTCCTGCCATCTTGAGTGTTGTAACTTCATGTTTAATTTGGTCATGATTTCAGCAAAGGCGAATTAATCAGTGCTTTGAAAAGGAGCTATTCTAATTAATCTCACACTTGTTTATAAGAAATTAAACTTTCTCTTCTCTGTCTCGTGTTCTACATGAGAACTTACTCCCATGACTTGTTCAGTCCTTTATTTGAATTTTCTCAGTGAGGCTAACAAACCCATTATCATACAGTGCCCTGTTAATTCAGAAAGTGAATTGAAGTTCAGCGAAATTCAGACCTGTGACATTGGTAACATTTGCCAAGTCACTGTTTTGTTTTGGAAACTTTGAAACTGGTTCTCCTGGGGGCTATTTTGGTTCTTTTACTTCATAGTGCTTGTCTTCTGGTGTTTAAAATACTGCTAGTATGAAGATGCTGCTTGTTTTAAATATTTAAAAAGTAACTTGCTCCTGATGGTAATGGCTGCCTTTTTATAGTAGGGGGGTGTAGGTTTCTGTTTCTTGTATAGCTGTGTTGTTGCAGTGTTTGGGCAGTGAATGCCTCAGTGTTTCTGACCAGGAAGGTGAGAGGAAAGTCATGTTTTACTAACATATTTTATGAACTTTGTGTAACAAATTGTCCAAATGAAAATGTTATTTTAAAGAGGCAAGTCCTAATTTTTCTTAAAAGCTTGAAAAGTTATTACCTGTCATGTAGTATCTATGCCAGTTACTTCAGTACTATGGTGTTTTGCTGCTTGTTATGAAGTATTTGACCATTTGCTATAGAAGTCATTAGATTGGCAGGCTGGAAATGGACTCAAGGAAATTACACAAGTGAAAAAGTACAGTGCTTTTTCTACACTAATGAAAATAAATTGTAAGGGAAGACTTTTGGAATGTGGTTAAGACAACTGAGCTTGATTTTGGTCTGAATTGTGTAGGTTTCATGGCACTTAGTATTCAAGTTAGTTGTTGTTTCAGTTTGAAATCATGTTTGAAAAGTAATGAAATTGTGGTTTTAGCCTGGAATCTGTGATTTATTGACTTGAGAGGGAGAAAACATCAGACAGGATTTTTCCTCTAAATTAAGCTTTGATGGTTCTGAAAGCATCTGCTTGTGTTGTGAGCAGATAGAATTTTTTTTTTTATTATTTATTTTGTTTTAGGATTTTAACATTGAGCTTGCTGCGTTTTGTATTCCAGGCACAGAGAACTTGCACTTGGTATTTTCCTACTCTATCTGGGTGCTAAGAGATTTTCCTGAAGATGGATTGAAGGTGAGTGTGGTTGAAACAGGCATCTTGCCATTGAGATTCTTAGTGCAGTATGTGGAATTGGGAGAAATCAATGTAAGAAGCCATATATTAATGCTAAGTCCAATTATATTGGTGACTTATACCTTCTAGGTTCAGTACTATGATAAGATTAGCAGTAGATAGTGCAGGACAGCCCACTCTTGAAGTACCTTGTCTTGTAAAAAGTAGCTAGGAACCTTTGATATAACACTTAATGTTGTTCATGTCATGCACTTTGTACAACAGCCAGATTGAGTATTTAAATATCAAATGTTAATTTGCCTTTCTTATTTTATTTACTCTTTGATATAGAATTGACTTCCTTTATTTAGTAGGTGTTGGGCACTGTAAATAAGTGTTAACTAAGGCAGAAACAGGGATATTTGTTAATCCTTTCAGATGTGAGATACTTCTGAGTACCTGAATAAGCTGCTCAGACTTTTTTTTTTTCTTCATACTTCTTGTGCTTACTCTTTGGACATACATGATGATATGCTGGGCTTCAGTGCCTCAGAGAAATTACACTGTGGCACTTAAATTAAAAAAAAAAAAAAAAATCACCATTCTGTGAATAAAACTTTGTTTAACAGATATTTACAGAAGACCTCCCTGAAGTGGAAGCTTTGCCACGAGACAAAGTCCTCAGTTTCTTGATAGAAAATTTTAAAAGCTTGACTGTTCCTTATCTGGTAAGAACTTAATCTTTACTAGTGCATGACATTCAGTACAGCACGTTATATGTGAGGCTTTAGTTCTCCAGGCATTGGAGCCTGATGCTGCCTCAGAGAATGCTAGCTTTGCGAAGAAAAAAAAATTAAAATATGCGAAGTCCTGAAGTCTTAATAAAAGCAAGCATGGAACTATTGCTTGCTTATACCGAGAAAGTGTCTATAACTGAACCTGAACTTGTATTTACAGGAACACATCATTCATGTCTGGGAAGAAACTGGTGCTGACTTTCACAACTGTCTGATCCAGCTGTATTGTGAGAAAGTGCAGGGCTTAATGAAAGAATATCTCAGTTCTTTTCCTGCAGGTATGTTTAGCCTTTTCTGGTGGGAAGACCAGGGGCATGGGACAGCACAGGGGAGCCTTCAAAGTGTATTGCTATAAGCTTTCTCTGCTCACATCCAGAAGAAAGTATCCGAAGTGATGAAGGAAGTGGAACAGAAGTTGCGGGTTTGTAGGAAAGTCTAGTTGCCTCCCTAGATATCTTAAGGGACCAGGTGACGCTTTGTTCAAGATTAAGTGGAATGGCAGCTACTGCTCCCTGAATTGTGCATGTTAAGGATAGGAAGGGTCTTGAATGAGTGAGTATGCTGTTAAACCAGCCACTTAATGTGTTTTAGAGAGCTGAAGTAATTCGGCAGATGCACCAGAATCCCAGCCCGTGTAACAGTTTCATCGGCATTTGGTTCCTCCTCATAATGATTTGTTTGTTTATCTTCTTCTGTGTACTAGTGTAGTGAAATAGTTGTAATACCGTAGCTTATGTTGTTTTCTTACATATAGATAAAACTCCCGTGCCTGCTGGGGAGGAAGGAGGAGACTTGGGAGATTACAGGAAAAAGCTTCTACTTTTTCTGGAGAAGTCTAGCTGGTATGAACCTAGTCGACTGATTAGTGACTTCCCCTTTGATGGTGAGTTCAGTTTTCATAAGTTTATTAAACCCTAGCTTACTGCATTGTACGGCAAAACCTCCTCACTTACCGTTAGAATCATGGTAACTAGAAACAGAGAAGATGAGCATATCGGTAGTTGTAGGCCACTAGTGTGCATTCTAACTCTGGTTTTGCTGATGCAGTTGGGTTTACCAGTCTCTGCCGGATTCCTGTAACTCTTTGGCTTAAGACCTTGTGGTGTCTCTTATCACTTAAATATTTAGCCTAACTTTTTTATGAGCCTGAACTCCTCAATAGATTTTAAGTTTGTTGTATATTAAGGTTACTTAAGAACTAATAAAATGTTACTGAGACTAATGTGAAGTAGGTTTACAGTCTCAGTGTAACTTAAACCTATGCTCAGACTACAGTTTATAGTTCCTTCTGTTAGTCTGGTGACTAATGGAGCTTATGTTGTTATTTCTCTGTGTAGCTATTGACTAATCCTTCATGCTATCACCAGGTCTCCTAGAAGAACGTGCTCTGCTCTTGGGTCGTATGGGGAAGCATGAACAAGCTCTGTTTATTTATGTTCATATTTTGAAGGACACCAGCATGGCTGAAAAGTAAGGATTTCTTTAGTTTCGCCCCCCCTGCCCCCAAGCCTTAGTTTGCTCACTGTGTTATGAATAGGATGTGTAGCGAAATGTTGCTGTATGTGGAGCATACCTGTCTTCTAGGTTTCCATGTTTTCTTGACTTCTGGGCTCTTCCAGGTGTCTGTTCATTACAGATGATAATGTATTCTCTTGAGGTTTACCTTTTCATGCTCTTCTGTCATTGCACTTTAGAGCAATATGACTGTCATCAGTGAGTTCTTTGTTTCCACCTGTCCTTGGCTTGTGAACTTCTGTATGTTGTTTTGCTTCTGTTCTCTTTGGACAGACATTCACTAGCCCAGATGCAAAGTTAAGCTCCTTCAGTTAGCAGAATCCTCTGTAGTAAAGATACGACACTTTTCTAGGTGTGTCATATCAGAGAACCTTCTGAGTGAATCTAGAATGCCCGTTAGAGGACGTTTGACCTCGATATGTGGTGTACGCTAATGAATACCTTCTCTTTGTGATCCAGATACAGTAATTAGATATATCTACACATATATTTTTATGCTATGATGTTTTGACACATCTTTTTACCCCCTTTTTTACATAGCTGAATTAAATTTAGTTTCTGCATGAAAGCTTTTAAAGTTCATTGGAAGTGGGAGACTTGCAGAAAACCTCCCTTTTCTCAGCATTGTAATGCAGAGTGACTTGATTCAGAATCAGATGTATGGTCACCTAACTTGGATGGCTTCAATAATCAAAGCATTTTAAATGTTTTCTGTGGACTGATTTTCTCGATTCCAAAAGTGTCCCTGCATTTCACTTGATTCTTCTCTGTTCTAGCTACTGCCATAAACATTACGACAGAAACAAAGATGGCAACAAAGATGTAAGTCGCTTCATCTTTGCAGTCTTTCTTTTCAGTAAGGATGTATTACACTATTCATACCATGTTGGGGACTTGAAAGTTTTTGCTCTGTATAGACTTTTTCAGGGTTTGTGTAGGTGGAAAGGAACCTATGTATAAGCTCTTGTAATTTAAGAATTACTAGATGACTGATTCTTTTTATTTTTTTTAATTTTTTTTTTTGTTGTTGTTGAGAATGTCACTTGTATCACTGGAGTTGAGCATATATTCTATAGCTAAAGTTCTGATGGAATTCAGAAGACAAAATACCATCCCCATATTCCACACATGTGTACAGAAAAGTTAATGGTAAAAAGCAATGAACTGGTTTCTAAAACTTATAAAAGTTATGTAAGATAAATAAGTAAGGTGTGATCAAAACAACTTTTATTTAAAAACTTTATCATAGAATGCAAATCTTAAAAGGCCTTGAACATTGTCGGTACTATTCAGTTTTTGTTGTTTTAAGATAAGAGCTGTTTAAATGAGCACTTCAGAATTTCAAATGGCATAGGTACAACTTACTAGTACCATCTCTGGGTTCTCCCAGCACTGTCAGCTGGGGATGACTGCAGTGGTTTCAGAACTGTGCTTTTGTATGCAACAGGTCTATCTATCACTGCTCCGGATGTATCTCTCCCCACCTAGTGTTCATTGCCTGGGACCAATCAAGATGGAAGTACTGGAGCCTCAAGCCAATCTACAGGCTGCTCTGCAGGTTTTGGAACTACATCACAGCAAACTGGATACCACCAAAGTAAGAAAGACTTCTAAGTACTCAGCTTGTACTTTGGCAGAAGGTGACAGAAGGTGCTGGAGTAGGCAAGTGAACAGATTGTAACAGTGTCAAGCTAAATGTGCCAATTTCTATGTTGTTCTCTATTATTCCTTTCTAATTTTTCCTAACTAAGTATCTTTTGCTCCAGGCAATAAACCTACTACCAGCAAATACACAGATTAGTGAGATTCGAATATTCTTGGAGAAAGTCCTTGAAGAAAATGCTCAGAAGAAAAGATTTAATCAAGTACTCAAGAATCTTCTCCATGCAGAGTTTCTGAGAGTAAGTACCCACCACCTGTGACTTGTTGGAATGGTGCTTTTAAATTTAGTGTTCCTTATACGGATTATGTGTCCTCCAGATGGTGATGTTGTGCACCTGAAATAGTACTTGCGCATGAAGTAGATTGAATGTCTCCTTTTCAGGAGATGACAAGTACTTTCATTTTAATTTGGATGAGGTGTGTATCTTTGCTGTGAGTCTCTGTACTCACTGTGCTCTCATGTGCATTGCAGGGTGATCTCGGAGAGCATGGACTGGATTTCTTTCAAATAAACTAAACCAGATAATACAGTTCAATAGTTCACCTGAGCACCCCTTAGTGGTTAGAATGCCTTAGTCTGTGGGCCAGACTAGTTGAAAGTGAAATCCTACAGGTCGTATAGTGTGTGTGCGCTGGGCATTCAGTACCACCTGCTCTGCTCTACAGACCTGCTGCTTTTGTGCTGTACAGCTTGCTAATGTAGATACAGGTACTGAATGTTAAACGCTGTGACAGTGTTTGGTTTCACCAGACTAGAAGGCGGCTGTGGTGTGGCATTGCTTTTTGAGTAAGTTTGTTCTTTTTTTTTTTTTTTTTTTTTTTTCCCCTCCATTCTTTAGGTCCAGGAGGAGCGGATCTTGCATCAGCAAGTGAAGTGCATTATTACAGAAGAGAAGGTGTGCACTGTATGTAAAAAGAAGATAGGTAACAGGTGAGAGAACATATACCTTAAGGCTTGGGAAACTGAACCAGATATAAATCTGGTACACTTAAGCTAAGAATGTTGCAAAACTAGGAATGTGTATACATACACAGAGAGAACAGCAGCATGAGGGAGACGTTTTGAAGAGTGTTTGAATTAAAAATTACATCACTTAACTGGGTGACTGGGAAGACATCAAAGCTTCAGTCAGTGAAGCGTACTGCAAGAGTTTAATCCTGCTTTCAACAAAGGAGTATAAAATATCTTCAGAAACTCATAAGACTACTTACTTCACAACTCTAGAAGGCAGAAAATCACTTCTCATACTGAATTTAGAAAATTTTCTAACACCGCTGCCTACTTCCTGTTTCTTAACTGGAATTAAGAAGGCTGACATAAAGAGCCTCAAACTAAGATACGTGTGTAATAGTTTTCTATATCTGACTTCATGGTTCCCTGGCTGATTTACATTTTATAGCCTAATTATCTTAGGACATCTAAAAGTAGAACTAATTCATTTGATACGTGGGTGGCAAAACTTTTTTTTTTCTTCTACAATTCCTAGCAGGTAACTATGGGTTAGTATAGAATGCAAATTTACTTGCACTTTTTCTTTTTACTCTTTGAACTCCAGTGAAATGCCACATGACTAGCTTATTTATTGTTTCTCTTGTTGATGTGAACCCTTCTGAGATATCGATACTGTTCACAATGGCAGGGAAAGGTTCTTTTTCCAAAACATTTTAATGAACATAGATCTAAATATACTTATTGCTGTGCATATTCGTTTTTTTTTTTTGCTGATGGTGTGTAGCATGTAGCATAAGAATTTAAATTTACATAGTTAGTGTTGTGTTGGTTGTCTGAGATTTTTTTTTAATGCTGTGAAGTTCAACAAGGTTTTGAAGAGCAACCATGTCAGCATGTCGCTCAGTCTTTAACTTGTTACCAGTGACTTCCAAGTAAAGTGTGCCTATAGAAATTAAAATAGGTATTATTTTTTAAAACTGAACTCTTACAAAATCCATAGAATTTTTTGTCTGGTTTTCTGAATAAGATATTCAGGCTGTAATTTAAACAAAGTGTCACTTTCATGTAAGCACCTTTTCCTGCTTCTGACACAACTTGGATGTTCTTTTTTGAATAGGGAAAACTGTTTGCATTAACATTTGATTTTTTTTTTGTGTTCTCTTTCTTTTTACAGTGCATTTGCTCGATACCCTAATGCAATAGTTGTGCATTACTTCTGCTCCAAAGAAGTCAACACATTGGACACCTGACCTTGTCATGGTCAATAACCCCAACATTCATATGAAATTAAGAACTGATGACTTCAGAAGCTGATGCCTCTGAGATTTTTGAGGCTTGTTGCTAGGTTCACTTATACTGGGTAGAAGTCATTTGTATCTGTGGACTGACTGTACCGATCTGGCAATATTGATTTACTAGAAAATGACTTTAACCATGTTACTACAGTGCTGGCAACTACACCGAACCTCTCAGTACTCAGATGAAGAATAGAAGCTGATTTTTGTAGTGAGTTTTGTATTGCACTCCAGCCTTGCAAATGAGTTGTTAGACAGCTGTCAGATATTCACCACAAGTCAAGTTTTGCAAAAAAAAACTTGCGTCCCTACGATGATAATGTTGTGATTTGGCCTTTATGTAAATAGTTCTTCAGAAAAAGAAAATTCCTTTGAAGTCTTTGCAGCTGTATCAATGTTGCATGAAGATCACCAGGTGTTTGGCATAGAGGAGGCTTCTGTGCCTATTTCCAGACCTAGAAAATACCATTTTACTTTCATCTCAGTAATGGGAATGTTTAAATACTGGCCAAAGGAATCTTTTTATTGATGTTCAGTGTTGTCACCTGACCTGATAGAAATTCCACAGGAGATAGTTGGACAAACAGTAGATACCACTAGTAAGCTTTTTTTTTCTTTTTACTTAAGTTTGAGAGCTGTAAATTGAATTAACTTCTGTGTTTTTTGCACTGAATATGTTCACTCTTAGCATGAGTGGAAGCTCAAAGACTAATCTAAGTAGTTCACATCTGCACACATACCAAAAAGCAAGGAACACTCTGTAAAGCAGCTTCTGAAGGGAGTGTACTATAGTTGTTGCTTGAGCTTCTAGACTACACTTGAGATTTCTGTATATAAAGATCTTTGGTCTCTGGTTCACTTTCTGGCATTACAGTAAAATCCAGACTATTTCCACATCTATTTTAAGTGATGTAGAACTGTGTTTTGCTCAGGCTTGTACTGTTCTTGAATTACTATTGGGCCAGAAGTCTTAACTACAAGAACTAGATTGTACCATACTGCTTGTATGCTGTAATATTTTTGTCTAACTTATTTTTCCACAAACTTAAGCAGATTGGTATGAGGGATATTAAAATGTTTGATCAGTGCAGGAAGAATCTGTGCAGTGGTAATGAAGAGGCAGCAGTAGCAAATAACCCAATAGAGTGGCTATTTGACTCCCAACAGCCTGGTCTACATAAAAATATGTAGTCATTAAATAGTACGGAGCATGGCATGTAACTACCAGATATCATCTCTTAACGAACAAGTAAATGAATAAAGCCTGTCTGCCTAAGGTGTAATTTGATCTCGGTTGACATTATAAGTTTACTTAAGCTGTTGTTATGTGAGTGTTTTTTAGGAACAGATCTGCTGTAGGCTGACAAGAGTCCTAATTCACTTACATTTGCCAGTGTTGATAGCTTCCCTTGATAACTGTTTGTTTTTTCCCTTTACACATGTGTTTGTATTTATTGTTCGTATGCCATGCATTCTGACAGATTTCTTGGTCCAGTGTTTTGCTACTTCTGTACTTGGATGTCTTGGGCAGTATTGCTACTGATATCTTTCTGTGGAGGCTGGGTAGAGGGAATCTGTGGTGTTAATGTTTTTAACCTTGTATTTCTTCTATTTGAAGAAGAGAACCTAAAAATAACTATATTGGATTTGCACATTCTGTATAGATCTTTATATACTAGTTCAGGTACAGAGGGAAGATGGTTTGAGAGAGTTGTGTTTACAGGTCATTGAGAATGAAAGAAGGGTATTTTAAAAGTCCCTATGTTCTTTGTATACAGATAGAAAAATATTGCTCTGATTTCTTATGTTTAGTACTGTTAGTCTGATTTTTATTTACCTTCATTATCTGCTATCAGGAGAGCTGAATTCACATATGAGGATCTTCATTGTGCTCTTACTCACATGGTTACGGTTGTGCCTCTGTTCACCTCCGTTGCATACCTTCTACAGAGATGTGGTTTGTGCTGTATTTTTTTTTTTTTGTTGGTTCTTATAATGTGGTTTGGGTTTACTAACCATACAGCAGGTTTATCTGAAGCAATAGATTGTAATAAATATTGTGAACCAGTGTGTGTTTTGGTCATTGTGCAGTTAAGCTTCTCTGGGCTGCTGTAGGTTTTTTTTTTTTTTTTGTTGGTTTGTTTTTTTTTTTTTTTTTTTTAATGTATTAGTCCTCACTTTCTCCTGGAAGTCAGACTCAATGTAGGAGGTCCCAGTATCACTCCTGCTTTAATATATGTAATTCAAATGAGGCCATGTCATATGAGAGCTGTCATCACTTCTCAACTTCGGTTTTTAAATCTACAAGTTTATAGTGTGCTTGTAAATGTTCTCAAAATCCTACTAAAAGCACTTTTGTATTCTCTCTTTGAATAATGTTTTTGGAAGTCTTATACTATTAAATATGTACTTATTAGAGAATTCTAAAATTACTGACTTTTTTTGAGTGGTGATATGCTATTTTGAAGTGGGGAGAGACATTGAACTGTGTGACCAAATGACGAAATGTTTAGATTCACAGATTTGCAGTTGCTTGAATTGTAGATCATAGACTAGACTAGTGTAGGAAGTAGAATATAGATCTTCAGTTTTCCCTTTCTGTAGAAATGGGAGATAGCAGCACTGAAGAAGTCTTTTTGTCTCCATTTCAGATAAGTAAGTGTATTGGTATTTTTGGAGAAGACCAACCCACCAAAAAAACCTAAACCACCAAACAAACAAAAAAAATTATAGCATCCTTTGAATCTTCATCTCTTCTAATTATGCACTGCTAATTATCTCCTCTCTCCTCTCAGTGCTGCTAATGGGAGCAAAAGGGATCCCTTGTGATATCTATGCACATTTTAAGTACTATATATTACAGTTGGTGATGTTGTAATTTGTTCGTACTTGCTAATAAAAAAAAGAAGTCAATGATATGTAGATATAAATCTACCTTTACTACTATGGGGATGCCAATCCAAGCAGAAGTAAAGTTACCAGGTGTGAGGTCGCCTCATATTTTGATGCCATTTTGTTTGTTTTCTTAGTCTGCTAGGAAATGACAAAAGCAAGCAGCTTCTCTTGGTATATTAAGTTGGCTGTCTGCGGATAGCTAAAACCACACACCAACACTTTGCTAATAGATGATCTGTTGACTATGGAACAATTCTTAAGCATATGTGCTAAAGAACTTTCAGTTTTTATTGAGAGAGAAATTAAAGATAAATTCTATAAACCTGAGATACCTGTGCTGAGACTTCACTGGAAGAGGACAAAGAACTTTAGGAGAAGGTAGATAAGCCTGAATTTAAATGCAACTGGGGACTCACAGGATAAAATACAGATTTTATATACTATCTATGATAAACTGTTTGGAATAATTGTGATTTCTCCATGTTAGCTTACTGTGTGAAGCTGCCTCGATTTTCCTGTAACTTATAATCGAGCTGTATTAGATAAAATATAAACAAATAACACTTATGGTTCTGCACTTATTTCTAAGATAAAGAAAACCTAATATGACAGTCCTTCACCTTCAGTGCAGTGGTATGTAGAAATGCAAAAAAATTGCTTTTTCAGTCCAGTGTTTACCACACCATTTAGTACCACATGAGAGCTTTACAGCAGTTGCTGGCTGTTTTGCAATGGCATTATGTTTGCTTTTTGCCTGTGGGTTGACTGTATGTCCGTCAGTTCGCGTAACTAGTACTGACTTGTCTGTGTTGTAAATGTCAGTGTCTATGCTTTTATTAATTTTCTTAAATTCTGATTCAGTGAGTGACACTAATGACAGGAAATGATTAATGAATGGGACCTTGCTGAGAATGTGTCACGTTCTCATGTTTGTGTGGAGCTGGTGACATGCTGCGTTACTGGCTTTCATATATTCTCTGCCACTTTCTAGATGTTGAAACACTTAAGGTTTTTTTGGTCTGCTCCTTCAGTTTAAACTCTTTTTAATAAAAAGCTTTAGACAAGCTAACTGTCAGCAGCTGTTAACAAACTAATCATGTCCAGTAAACAATTTCCTTTAATACTTAAATTTTTTTTTTAAAGCAGAACAGACCATGTTAGACATCTGAAGTTAGACATGGTTGTGAATTAGTCTTCTCTTGAGGCATCCTAGTGCAAACCAAATCATAGTGTCTCCACTCAGACCTCCCTGAAACTTCTCTGAACAGCTACAGGCAATGACAAATCCTACTTTGCTTGAGGCTTGTAGGGTGGGAATTTCTTTCCACTTAAAATGTTATTTTAGGGTATGCTGAAACTCTGAAAGGGTTTCAAACAGCCAAAGTCCTAGACCTGGTTGCTGGAACTCTCAAAGAAAATCCAGACTGGGGCTTCTGAGATTGCAGTGTAGTCATGGAGTGTTGCTTCCTCCTACCCAGAGCTTCCCTGTTTGGTGCTGCTTTGCTACTCTTATCTTTCACCAGTATTTGAAAAACCTGCCAGTGACGCTTGGAACTGAGTTGTTTGGCAAGTGCAGGCCACACCTCCCCTCTGGCAGCTGGAGCGTAGCCCAGTCATCCGCAAAACTTACAGCAAAGCCTGTGGCAAGCAGCCTTTCACAGCCAGGCGTCCGGGGACTGTCTATTTTTGGCTTTTCCCTATCAGGTTTTCTGCAGCGACAACGGGTCGTTCTTTCCATGTTCCATGAGGTGCTGCGGGGCCCACTTCCACCCAGAGTGCTGCCTTTTCTGGCAGCCGTGCTTTTCCAAAGGAAGGAGAGGAAGGAGACTGGGTTTTATCACTGGCGGGTAAGACAAATTGTAGCACCGTCTTTGAGATGGCATTCTGTAGCCAATGTGTTTGGCAGTGACTTCCTGTGACTGCACATGTGGAAAACCAGTCCTGCACTTCTGCAGGAATTAATAAAAAATGTATCATTAGGGGAACATTTTTAATAACAATGCTAATGTAGATTGCAGGTTTTTACTAAATTTGGGGTCTGTGTGAGGCAATGCAGAGCAAGTCTCTGTTTCTTCAGGTTTTGGGGAAGAGAATTAAGCTGATGCCAAGTACTTTTAGGGGGCAAACTCCAGCGTGCTGGGTTTCCCATGAGTAGAGACAAAATGGTCGTTCTGTGTTTTCTTGAAAAATATCCTTGATTATCATTCCCTTTCTTTTGGCTCTCTGCCCTATCCTACAGGGCTTAATAATCTAAAGTAGACAAAGATTAATGATGACTTCACCCTCTGTTCATAATACAGTGCAACCCTGTTAGATAAAGTGGTTTCAATGTGTCTGTCCTTTAAATGGTTTATAATCATTGAATTGTATAAGAGGGTCTGACCAGTAACCTCAATTTTGAATTGCACTAAACTGTTTGTGAAGGAGCCTTTGCCTAGGACGTCTGACCTGTCACCTGATTACCTGTCCTCCCTGTCCCCAAAATCTACAGCTTAAAATTGAAGTGACCGTAAAATATCACAAGATGGCTTGCTGCCTGTATGCCTCTCTGCACTCCTGCTTGCTGTGTGATAAAAATTATCAAGTTAAGTTTTTAAATATTGTTCTTTAGTACTTGGAAAATCAGGGTAGAAGGGACTAGTGTTAGCCTGCTGTGATTTCCATTAACCAGTAAACCACTGGATGTGGTTTCCACTCAGGTGTTCACTATATGAATAAATAAAAAATTTACACACTACTTAGTGAAGTTGTGCTGGCTCACAGGGAGAGGTTTTGTATTGACTAGTTAATAGCAACTGAGCTAGGAGAGGGGCAGTAGATCACCCTTTTGGCTTTGTAGGTGAATTCAGTATGATCAGAACTCTTTAACTTTCCAAAGTTTAGCCTTAGTTTCATACATCTAAAGACAAACAACATAAACCGAGAACGAGCCCCGTGATTGCCACTGCTATTGTGATACTGAGTTGCTTGCACTACTCACATCACCTGACTGGTTATAAAACTTGCCCTCCAGAAGGCTGTGGTTCTTAGGGCTGGATCTGAAGTCTCCTTTTGTGACGGGGTCCACGCTTCTGGAGGAAGGGGGAAAATGCAAGGGGTGCTCAGGAAAGCCAGGAGTTTGCTTTTGAGTTTAAAAGCAAACTTGTGGCACTGTGGCTGAAATGGGCAGCAGTGTTTATTTGGGAGCAGGTACAAGATAGGGGGAAAGTGCTCCCTTGGTATATTGGACATTTCTTTGACTGAGCTACCTGATTTGCCTGGTAACAGTGAACACAAAAGAAAATATGACTTGGAAATTACATTTTATTTGCCATTGATGACATTTCTGTAATGAAACTGGCATGCTTATTGCGAGTTCTCCGCATCCACTGAGCCCTTATTGTGTAAAGAGAGGTGATCGGGGCTATATGAGAGTAAAGGCTACTGGGTCCTGTAGCTGGGATAACCTGTTTTGCAGTTTCTTGCTGGTGCATCCGAATCTTTAGATGAAAGACACAGACAGTTGTTAGCAGGGTTGAGTGTTTGAGAATTCAGTCTTGTACCCTCATTTCAAGGTTGTTTGTTTTTTGTTTTGGTTTGGTTTTTTGCTTCGGATGCACTTTCCTGAGCTCTGGAAAAGGGATGATTCTGAAAAATGATTAAACTGGTAATTGGTTGGTTTTGCATCTGTCATGTACACTCATATAGGCAGAACTGTCATTTGTTCATTTACCATATAGATTTCTTGCCTGACTTTTTCCTGATGTGTTTGGATAAAGCTTACCTGATACTCTCATGCCTCATTACTCTGCAAGCTCACCTTCTAACATGTCATGACCTTGCTGTGCCTTGGCTAAAAAATAAGTAAACAGGCACATGGGAAGGTTCTGGCGTAATTGTTGGCAGAGGCTTACGTATACAGTGAAACTTCTGTTGCATTATATGCCCTTAAATTATGATATGGGTGTGGAAAACATATCCTCAGCTAGATAATAACTGATTACAAATCAAAGACTGTTAGAGACCTTTGGAAACTACTTTCTTTTGAACATGTAACTATATCTTGGCAGATGGTGTGCAATAAAAGGGGAATATGCTATCTCCAGGATGTTCTGTGCTTCCTCTGTTAAATTCGTCTGTGTCTGAATTCCAGGTGATAGTCAGGCTACGTGAGTGAAGATTGCTTTGACAGCAGTTGGGGTGTGATCATGTAGCTTTATTTCTCAACAACCTGAAGAGTTGCAGCATCTTTAGGAAGTAGGTGAGAATAAACTATGCAATCTTGAACTGCTCTGTGTAATCCATTCCCCAACTTGATGGGGTAGAAAGGAGGTCAGGCTTTGCCTGAGAAACTAGAGTCAGTGACTGAAAAAAATAAAGGTGATTAGGAAAGGTTTAAAAAGGAAAAAACCCTAGCCTCTGAAGGGTACAGCTCATGGTGAAATTCAATGTGAAGGCTTGTCTTGTTCCCAGAAACAAATGGTGGATGGAGTACCTTCAACATGTTGATGCTGCAAATAAGAACCCTTTAAGAGTAATAATAGTATAATTTATTTCCACAAATTTAATTTGGCACCTGCATGTGAGATATCTTAGACTATGCATGTAATTTTTACCTTTCACTTGTTGGACAGGGTAGATGGCATGTAGTACAAAGAAGTTCAGTATATTATGTATGCCTTGGTTTTTTTTGTGTGTTGTTCAAACTTTGTTTTGCAGAAGCTGGCGAGTATCTTAAAGTGATAAGAAATAAGGAAAACTCCACAAGTGTGTGACTGCTTAACAAACATAGTAAAGTTCCACTTATCAGACAAGGAATATTTGAGAAGAGTTTGACAGTTCAGGGTTCATTGGTTTCCTTGAGGTGCTAGTTAGTGATATGTAGGGCTTGCATTTTTATGTAATGTTTGGCACACTGCAGCATTTTGTTATAAGTGAAGATCCTGTTGAATTCAGTTGTAGATGAATACTTAGCATATCTGAAATTAAACCTTGGTTTCAAGCCAACCATGTAGAAAATTATGAATGTGAAGTAGTGACCACTTGTGAAAAGCATTTTTGAAATGGGATTTAAGAATAGAAAAGATCCTTAGCTGGCCAGGATTGTGGCATTAAATGCAGGAAATGAGGCAGAATCCCATTCTGTTCACGAGCCTTACACAGTTGCTTCTGTCCAGTCTCTGCCCTAAATCTCTTCAAGCTGTTTTCTCTGGTCTTCCCCTGCCCTTCTCCTCCTTTTCCTTTATAACCTTCTAGGATTCAGTCACACTTTTTTCTTTCCTCTTCGCATCCAGGCATTTCGATACTAATGTTGCTTTCCAAAAATAGCCTCCCCGAAGCTTTCAAGAGCAAGGATTACATTTTGATCTATGCTGGTATGCTGGCACACACATCTAGAATGCTGATACCAGTAACAGTCCAGAATGAATAGGAATTTAAGATTTGTCTCTTCTTGCTCAAACTGCTGTGAAGTATGTGTTCCTACAAGAAAGTGGGGTTTTTCCTCATTGTAAAGAGTGTATGCTTTCTATGTCTTCTGACTATGCTGTTAAGATTCTTGCCATGTCTCCTATTACTCAAGCATGCATATATGCCCTTGTCAAGTACCCTTAAACTAGATGAGTCACGATTAAAATTATGTGAGCATCTTCAGTATCTCTTTATCCTTCACAGGAATGAAATAATGAAGCAATTCAAAATTGATCTATAATTAGTGGACACCCTCAATTAGGAACTCATTTTCTGAAGTCCATGAGTTACCCTAAGATGTCATGCATAGCCATGTTGAAAGGAAATTGAATTTGCTTCTAGAATTCTTTAGTCTTCCTCTAGGACACTGAAAGCACTGTGTATGTTCCCAAACGGACTCATTCATAGTTAATTTCGGGCTGACTGGTCTGATCCATTTCTCTGGACTGATACTAGTGTGGTTATAGAACTGACGTTGAAGTTGTTACATGCTGAGCTTGTTCCTCTCTTTTCAGTGGGAGAAGCACCCTTACTACAACCTAACAGTAAAAGTCCTCCGAGCCAGAAACATCAAGGGTACAGATCTGTGTAAGTATTTAGTCAAGGTATTACAAAAACAGATGGCTAGTTCAGTGTGCACCTGTAACACAAGTAGCACTGTTATGGGAACTTCCTACCTACGCATAGTGTATTGCCTTTATGTCTGAACAAAGGCTTCTCTTGTAAAGCTTTGTATATGTTTTAAAGGCTTGATAATGAGGCCAAGCTGCAGATTAACCCTGCTGCTTTGCAGAACAAGATCAGATAAGCCTTGGTAACATTTTACTTCCTTGCTCCTTTATATGTCTGTGGCGTGTTCTATGTTCTGTTGTCTGGATTCAGCCCTGTGGTCATGGCAAATTTCATCCTTCCTGCTACTGAACAGTTGTCTTGCACCTGGAAGTAGCACTCTTCAATTCCAGCTTCCAAATGTTTATTTTCCTCGGTTGTAGTAGTACTTTCTTTCATGTGTCTGCTATTTTCTTTATGTTGTTGAAGGCTTTTAAGGAGGTAGGTGGTTAACTGATTCCAAGACAAATTGCTTTTTACCTGTTCCTGCTTTTATAGCATAGTATATATTCCCTTCCTCTTAAGGCATCTGTGTTGAGTAATGCTCTCAAGGCTGTTTGGGGCATTTGGATCTTTAAAACTCATTTCAGATTTCATCCCTTCAGATTAAATGCAGTAAGGTAGTCTGCCTGCCTCAAGTTTATATCTGGCATCCACTATCAAACTACTGGAATGCTAAGTGACCATCCCAGGAATGGAAAATCCTCCTGAAAGGCTGAGGGCTAGAATCACACTGTGAAGAGAAATTCTTTTTGGAGCCTTTCTGTCCAACTGAAGTGAGAAATGGTTCCAACACTTGCATTGTTAAGGGGACCTTAACTGGAAGAAGGAAGCATGGACTCGGAGACAATCAGTTACCTTCAGGGAATGGAAACAGAAAGCTCAGATGCTGCCCAGACTAGGTGAGGGTATAGTAGTGGGTGGATATTGTCTACTTGGAGTTTAGTAAGGCTTTTGACATTGTCTCCCGTAAGATTCTCATAGAAAATGATGAATGAGAAGCTGATGAATTATGGTCTGGATGAGCAGCCAGGGAGTTGGATTGAAAACTGGCTGAATGGCAGAGCTCAGAAGGTACAAAGTCCAGCTGGAAGCCAGTAACTAGCGGTGTAACCTAGGGGTCAATTCTAGGTCCCATATTGTTCAATGTCTTCATTAATGATCTGGATGATGGAGCAGAGTGTACCCTCAAGCAAGTCTGCTGATGTTACAAAACTGGGAGAAATGACTGGTACACCAAAGCGTCACACTGCTATCCGGAAGGACTTTGGCAGGGTGGAAAAGTGGGCTGACAGGGACCTCATGCAGTTCAGCAAAAAGAAGTGGAAGTCCTGCATCTGGGGAGGAACAACCCTGTGCACCAGTATATGCTGGGGGCCAATAGACTGGAAAACAGCTTGGCAGAAAAGGACTTGGGGGTCCTGGTGAACAGCAGGCTGACCGTAAGCCAGCAATGTGTCCTTGCTCCAAGGAAGGCTAAACAGTATCCTGGGCTGCATTGGGAGGAGCATTGCCAATGGGACGTGTGAGGTGATCCTTCCCCTCTACTCAGCACTGGTAAGGCTGCATCGGGAGTACTGTGTCTAGTTCTGGGCTCTCCACTATGAGAGATATTGGAGCTACTGAAGAGAGTCCAGTGAAGGGCCACTAAGACTGCGAACAAATTGGAACATCTCTCATGAGGAAAGACTGAGAGATCTGGGACTGCTGAGCCTGCAGAAGAGAAGGCTCAGAGGGATCTTATTGATGCGTACAACTATCTGAAAGGAGAGTATTAAGACGATGGAGCCAAACTCTTTTAGTGATGCCCAGAGACGGGAACAAGAGGCAATGGGCCCAATATCAGCAGTAATCTTTTTTGAAAAGTTGATCTTCCTCACTTTGTATAGCAGTCTCTTTTATGAAGGGCTTTACAGTTTGGATGAATCACAAAAATAAATATAGGTACCTAATGTTCAATTTGCTGCTGTTTAAAGACCTGTACTTCATTAAAGGCTTTTGCTTTACATGTCCAGCCTTAAATTTGCATGTTTCCGTGATGCAGTGAGATCTAGAAAATTAGGAGCTCATGGGAAAGAGTGTATTTTATTGAAGTTGTTCTGATGTTTGTCTCTACACTTCCTGCTCTAGTGTCCAAGGCAGACTGCTACGTGGAACTAAAGCTGCCTACTGCATCTCCCATAGTTTCCCGGACTCAGGTTGTTGACAACTCTGATAACCCAGAATGGAACGAAACTTTCCAGTATAGAATCCACAGTGCTGTCAAGGTAAAGAGTGCACTTTGTGGACCTGTTTGGGCTACCTGCATTTGTGTACTGGCTTAATTTTGGTACTTCATTCAAAACCAAGGGATCTTTATTACCCTCAAAACCAGTGTCACTTGTAAGGTGTCAGTCTTCTTCAGAGGTACCAAAAGTTGTACTATGTATGTCCAGCGATAGCCAGTTGATTGAGTAAGGATAATAGGAACTAAATTTCAAATCACTTTGCCACTTAGTTCATTCAGTCAAATTTTGCCATCAGTTCCTGTGATCGAGAAAAGCAAAATTCATACTCTTAAGCAGAAACAGTACATCTGTCTGCTGTCTGAGTAGGACCTGATGGAGTTTTGAACAAAGTCTTCAGATTGTCAGCATTAATTCACAAAGTGGGTAGTAATGGTAGAGGGAAGGAAACTGTACTTTAAAAGATTGGTTTTAGTGTTGCACTATTGCTTTGAATAACATCCTAGACCTTGGAATAAGGTGCTTATTAACAGGATACTAGCCCCCTCACTGGAGTACCTTTTCATAATGATTGATGACAAAGGTAGAGTGGTAATTGACTTAAACGGTAAGAAAATTGCAAACTAAGCTTTAGAGAGTGTGAGCTTTTTCTTCCCCTGCGGACTCATGAGGCCTCAGTCTGGTTACTGCTGTGAGGCCATGCCAGCACAATTCAAAGTTCAGTCTTGTCTCCTTGAAAACTAGTTGCTGCAAGGCCATTTTTTTGGGTGCCATATGTACTCATTGTGTCTATTTCAATTAAATTCTGCTGGACTGAATCTGCTCTAAGACAGTGCTGAGCAGGAAGTGATAGGTACCTGTAACATCCTGGACTGAATCCTGCTTGAAAGAGTGGAAATGGTTATTGCTTCCTCAGGCAAATCTGTGCCTAAGTGGGTGGAGAGTGGTACTGCCACGTGCATTCAGCTGGGGCCTCTCTCTAGTTGAGAATCTCAGAAAAATTTTTATCTGAACACTGTTAATTAGGAGTTTCTTGATTATCTATGCTGGAAGTCCTGCTGGAAATAGGGAATTCTCTTGGTGAGTGGGAAAGGGAAAGGGTATTGATTAATGTATAAAGTCTCTATTGTATACAGCTACTCAGGTTTGCAGAAGTGTTTCTATGTCTTCATCTGAGACTGTTTCTGTTTCTTTCTAGAACATTCTGGAATTGTCACTGTATGATAAGGATGTCCTCATCAGTGATGAGCTCACGTCTATTGTCTTTGATGTAGGGGGCATGAAGCCGGGTCAGCCCCTTCTGCGCACTTTCAGGTTGAACCCTGAGGTTAGTCCCTAGCTTCTCCCCAGGTCAACTGTGAATAGCTGTAGCTCATCATCACAGAAATCCAGCAGTATGTGCTGGTTGATCTATCTGTGTTGTAGAAGCCAGAAAGGGAAAATGCATCAGCAGGTGATGACAGCATATATGGTTCTACTGACATCTGAGATGTTTCTAAAATTGTTGGTGACTTTGGTTTTCTTTTGTGTGTGTTCCACAGTTTTTTTTGGGATGCCCAGCTAAATTAAACTTGATGACTGCTATCTTTCAGAAGATATTAAAACACCTTTAAGGGAATTGATTTTTCAGGAGACTAGAGGGGCATAAACAGGGCTTAAAATGAAAGGCATCTGCAGTCAGCAGTCATTTTGGGGACTGCAGACTGCAGTCTTATGTAGTTGATAATCATCAGTTTACAGTGAATAAGTTTATTGCTGCAAAGGTTACCTTTAATAAGTCAAAAGCCCAAGAAAAGCTTATTATCCCTGAATTATGTTCAGTTACATTTAACCTCTGCTTCATGTGGGTGATGTAGATCCATATCAGCTGCTCTCAGTCCCTGTGCACCTGTTAATGGACTTCCAACAGGACAGCTTGTTTTACATAGCTGAAGCTGTATCACTGGTCTGATCTTTTTTTTTGCAAGTGCCTTAAACACATTGCTACAATAGGTCTGGTTAAACGGTGAGCTAGTGATGTGTTTTCTTGAGAAATCAGGCTTCAGTGCTGTTGGTGTGGTCAGAAGCAGACTCGCTGGTATGCAGTCAGCAGGGAGGTGTTGGTCAGTGTCACAGGCACTCTGAATGACTGGTAATCACAGAAAGAGGCTTCCTGTCTCCATTGTTCCCAATAACTCTATCCCATTTGCTGAATGCTTAAGTCATCTTGATTGGTAATTACGGAACTGGAAACTTCAACTTTAGTAAAGAGAATTACCCAAATTGCCTTCTACTTGGTTATTTTAAAAGCTGTGTTAGGTCTGGTATCAAGCATTTCCTGTACGCTGTGGCAGGGGAGAAGATGGCTCGATCAAAGTCTGTACAAGACAAAGCCGGCAATGAGCTCAGACTGCAATCTGCTGAAATAATAAATGGAAGGGAGCACAAAGCCTCATGTAGAAGCTACTTGCAGACAGGACGCTGCAGTGGTACCTGAGCCAGAAGGGGGTGTGTTTTTAAAAATTATTAGCAGAGTAATGGATCTAAGAGCCAGCTCTCACTTGTGTGTGCTTGTCTGCTCAAACATAGATGTGTCTGGTCATATAAGATATGCCCAGGAAGAGAGGAATGTTTAAAGAACAACAACCACAAAAGGCATAAATTTAAACCTTCCAAAATTTAACTGGAGGTTTTGTAAAAGCAACAAAAATAGTTAGTATAGTTTGTAACAGGAAGAAAGCTTTATCTCTTGGAAAGCTTTATGTCTTTAACTATATTAAAGATCAAGGGTCACCTGTGTCCAACTTTTATTTTCAAAGGCTAATGAAGAGCTGGATGTAGAGTTTTACTTGGAGAAATGGTGAGTCTTACTTGAAGAGCTGAATGAACTTATGCTCTGTAGACATGTTGTCTTAGTTGCTTTTTCTGTGCAGGGACAGTCTTGCCCATAAAAAGTCTCATGCTTTACAGCTCTCTGTGATGTTCAAATTGAATCACCAATAGTTGATCAGAAATATCCTAAAGCTTCAGTTACCAAAATTTTTGAGGTACCAAAAAAGAAATAAAATTTTGCTGGACTTCATGGGAAATGGATGTTTTGTGGATGAGTCACTTACGAGTGGAAAGCTTATACAGTTAACCTTGCAATATAAGCAGTTGAGTACTTTGTCTATCTGATAGTCTATCTAAGCTCAGCTGTTCTCTAGGTTATCAAAATAACTGAGAAGGAGAGACCTTATAGTGCGTTCTTATAGTTGCAGAGGAATTTTTTTTTCTCAGTATTTTTCCCCTCATTATTCTGTGAAGGGGAATAGACTCGGTGTCAATCTAGTTTGCATAGATCTGTCACACTGAGGACCTTTCTCCTCCACCTCTTATCCAGGCAGTTAGTTTGTAAAGTAGGATGAAGCAAATTAAAAACAAAACTCATTTGCGTTAAATCTCTTCCTTTCACAGCTCAGATGCCCCTACAGAGGTATTGACCAATGGAGTCCTTGTGGTGAGTACATGGAAGTCAATTACATATATGTTGGGATTTATTCCTGAAGGTAGGTTTTTTAGTAACGAGAGGACAAGAATTGTTAAGAATTGAATTCTTGCATCCAAATAGCTCCTATTCTCTCCAGCATCTGCCTCTATTTTTTTTTTAATTTGCTGCTTTAAAAAGCTTCCTCAACTTTTAAAACTTGATACCAACTCACAGAAAGAGTATGGCTTGTTGTTTTTTTTTCTTTTTTTTTTTTTATTTTGTTTTGTTTGTTTTTTGTTTTGTTTGTTTTTGTTTGTTTCCCCCCCCCAGTAGAGCTGTTTTAAAAGATGTAAACAAAAAATGTCTTTAGGAGGCTAGTGAGTCTTGCAGATTGTTCTGAGTATTCTAGCCTAGATGCTGGCCAGGTATAGTCCCCCTTCTTATCTTAATACCTATTATTTCCAACCTTTTTTTTCAGCGTCATTAGTAAGCAGGTGATAACTCTTGAGTCTGAGAGTAGGAGGCTTCATCTTGAGGGATTTGTCTGTTCTCTTAGGGCACTTGGTCTAAGAAAATTAATGTGTTCTACATTAAAAATACAGGTGTTACCACCTCTTTTTTCCTCTCAAAGGAAAGGGACTGAGCGATATTTTTTTTAATAAGGAGAAAAGGATGGAAAAGAGTTCATCATTGTTGAAATGTAGAGTTTT
Source organism: Chlamydotis macqueenii (assembly GCF_036417535.1). Classification (NCBI taxonomy): domain Eukaryota; kingdom Metazoa; phylum Chordata; class Aves; order Otidiformes; family Otididae; genus Chlamydotis; species Chlamydotis macqueenii. The sequence goes on from NC_141560.1 coordinate 41,167,933, forward strand.
AACATTTTTTTTCAGGAAAAATTTGTTACACTTAACAGCACAGTTCTGCAAACTATTTCACAGGAGAAAGTCTTTTGTTCTTCCTATTTCCCGTAGCAAATCAGTCCTACATTCAAGCAATGGAGTAGTTTCTAATATTTTAGATCAATTATGGCCAATTAAGTCTCATCTGCTGTCCTAGAAGGGAAGCTGATGATTGAGTGGTGTGAGAGACTTAATTTCCTAAGGACATGGACAATCCAGGACAGAAAGTCACAGCAGAATTTTTGAAGTGCTTGCTTGGATCTGAATGGGTTCTGAACAGGTACTCACCTATGCATTAAAAGAAGGTAAAATAACAGAAAAACTTCAGTGTTCAGAACTTATAACTCTGAAATACTGGTTGCAAAAAAGGTAGTAACTGGAATAGGAAGGGTGGTGTCATAGTTCAGGCCCGATCAGGACCAGACTACGCAGTCTCTCTCTCTCACTCCCCCCACCCTCTGAGAGAATAGGGAGAGATAATATAAGGAAAAACGGCTCAAGGTTTGAGATAAGGACAGGGAGAAATCCTTAAAGTTACTGTTACAGGCAAAACAGACTCAACTTGGGGAAAACTATTCATTTATTACTAAAACTAGCAGGATAATGAGACAGAGAATGAGAGAACCTCCCCCCACCCCTCCCTCTTCCCGAGCTTAACATTATCTCTACTACCTTCCCCCCCCCCGAGCGGCACAGGGGGAAGAGGGAATGGGGGTTGCGGTCAGTTCATCATGCGTTGTTTTACGCCGCTGCTTCATGGTCGGGGGAAGGACTCCTCACATTCCTCCCCTGCTCTGTTGTGGAGTCCCACCCATACGCCACAGTCCTTTGTGAAACTGCTCTGGCGTAGGTCATCTCTTCCATGGAGTGCAGTAGTCTCTCCAGCACGGCTGTCCCAGCGGGCCCTCCAACGGCCACAGCCTCCTTCAGGCATCTGCCTTCCCCAGCATGGGGTCCTTCACGGGCTGCAGGTGGATCTCTGCTCCTCTGTGGACCTCCATGGGCTGCAGGGGGACAACCTGCTCCACCATGGGCTGCACCACAGGCTGCAGGGGAATCTTGGCCAGGAGCCGCATTACTGCTCCCCCTCCTTCTTCACTGACCTTGGCATCTGCAGCCTTTCCTCTCACAAGAGAAGTTCTTCACAACAGGCTGGCAGACACCTCTCAGAATCTGTTCACATCATCCATCTCATCTCCTCTCCACTTCTTGCAGCCAGGCTGGGCTGAGTTGGGCCCAGTTGACTGGCTGGCGAGAGGCCAGAGGGTGAGGCCTGTGCCTCCCCCTCTGCGCCTCTGCCCCCGCTCAGCTTCTTCACATCTTCTCTTCTTTTTTTTCTCTTTTTTCCCCTTCTTAAATACGTTATCGCAGAGGCGTTATCACGGAACATTCTGCTACCAATCGGCTTGGCCTTGGCCTGCAGCGGGTCCGCCCTAGGCCCGGCCGCGTCCACTGAACAAAGGGGAGCAACTTCTAGCAGTTTCCTACAGAAGCTACCACCTTAGGCCCCCACTCACTGAACAAAACCACAACAGGTGGCTTTGATTGTGAAACAAGAGCAAATAGTGCCATCCTACTGAAATAAAACTTACTCTTTATTTGAAAGATCAAAATAAGCCTTAGTGTTTTTTTGACAGCTTGTAGCTGTAAACCTACACCTACTATACTGGGTGGATTAAGCTTGAACAAAGCAGCAAACTAAAATCTCATAACCAGAGCTGGTTTCTTCTTTTCATAGGTTCATCCTTGCTTGTGTGTGCAAGGCACTGTCAACAAAGATGAAAAAACAAAAGAGAAACAGCAAGGTAGGGCTACCTGGAGAGTTTAAGTCGGTTCTACTTTTCAGCATGTCTATTCCTTGGGAGAGAGGGGAGACTTGATTCTCTGTCTATACAGTGCATTTTTATTTACTGACTACAACATTGACTTTTAAAGTTAATTTTGCCTTTATTTTTAATGCTATATAATATTAGGTCATTTCCACTGGGTACCACACAAAGTTTTTGCTTGTGTTTTCACAGTCTCAACTACATTTAATAAATATCTGACTTTCAACATTTATTTAAATGTCTCCTGTGGTCTGAACTTCTTATTCTAATGCACAGGGAGCTGTGAGGTCAAGCTGTCTATTCCAGGTGCTTATCAGAAGCAGTTATGTATTCCTTGGAGACCAGACAATGAGAAAGATTATGGAACCTCATTTGTTTTTCATGTGGATAAAGAAATGTGTCCAGAACTGCAAGTGGAGCTAGAGCAAACGATATCTGTCCTACAGGTAAGCATCTATGCTGATTGCTACAGTTTACAGCGCAATTTTTAATATGTCCACTCTAAAACCAATGTCTTTGGTCCGTGAAAAGGTCCTTAAACATAATTTGAATAGCCTTAATTTGATCATAAGAAGACTAGGGACTTCTTCAGATGTTCTGGCATGTCAATTTTGGGTATATTATTCAGGTATGTGTAGATGTCAAAGGCTTGCATTGTAAGCAGGTTTCTTTTGGAGTACTCTGTGTGGTGCTAGGGACCTTCTGTTATGAAGGTTACTTATCATTTCTAGATATACCTCTTTGATCAAACTTAACTCTGTAATGTTGTAACTGCTCAGATCAAAATTTTCTAGGCTAGAAGCCTGTATTGAATGGATGTATTTCTCTGGTTATATATTAGGAATTTATAGGCAGAGAGATAATTTTTTCTTTACCATTGCTTTTTACACACTATTGATTTTTATTTTAAAAATTGAATAAAAATGTCAGACTTTTCATTGGATCTTTGATATTGGATGAGAAGGTGAACTTCTCTTAAAATTATACTCTCCCCAACACTTTAAAATCTGTTGAAATTTGTGGATTAAAAAAATCTGAATCTGTACATGCTTGCTACATGAAGACATCTTCACTTTCCACTATTGAGATACTCTATAGCAAGTCTTTTCTATTAGAAACTTGTACAGCATGTGCCACTTGCAAAGGTTTATTTAGCTTTATCTATCACTTCATAGTTTCAACAGGTGCCCATGCAGTGTGTGTATCCCATGGGAGTGACTAAATAATCATTGTGATGACTGCTCCCAGTATGGCCAGACGTCAAAAATGAGAGCAAATAAACTATTGATTCTGTGATGTTATTCATCCACAGAAGCTGTTGGGCAGCATGAATGCAGATGGTGATCTTGACTACTCTAGAGGCAGCTATGGAGAACACAAAAGAAACGTGGAAGAATAGCTTTGCAGTGGGGTTGTTTGGGCAGCAAACATGAGCAGAAGAGAAAGATCTGGACTTAAGTAGTCAAAACTTCAGAGCCAGTCACACAAAAACATGGTAGAAATAAACCATGGAGGCTGGCCCAGGTGGTAAAACTCAACCAAACCACCCTTGGTAGCAGCAGAACATACTCTTTCAAGAGCTGGCATAGAGCACAAAGCTATCCAGTCCGACCTTTCCTCTCTTATCAGGAGAGTGCCAGGAACGTAGTCATGTTGCTTGCCCTGTACCTAAGTGTATGTTATTTGCCCCTGTTAAGAGGAGGACAGTCGGACTTACAGGAACATTTGACTCAAGACAGCTGTATTTGGTCAGAAGATATCTGAAATCTATAGGTAGTTCCTTGTCTGTCTTCAGTTCTTGTTGTGAGAAGGGTGACAAACTGTTGTTTCTTGAAGGTGCTATCTCCTTCCATGGGTTGAGGCCTACGATGGGTGTAAAGGCTCCAGCCCAGCCAGTAGGCTGTGTAGGTTTGACTGTGGCCTTGTGATAAGAGGATTATTTAATATGCTGCTTTTAAATTGAGGAATCTGCACACAGCTCTGTTTAAGAGAGTTTGCTACTTACTAATGTAACATGGGAGAGGACTCAAAGATCTCCTGGCAAACTTTAATTTGCTTCTTGTAAAGAGGACTGTATTTTTTAATTACATGCTCCCATTTGTCCCTAAGGCTATTACATTATTTTCTATTTTGTGGTATTTTTTCCACATGTTTAACACAGTTGCCTTGTTGGTATCTTTTCCAAATCCTGTTTTGAAGACAGAATGCAAGTTCACTAAGGAGCTTTCTGACAAATGTCAGAACACAACTATTTTTGGGAAAAATCTTATATTTGGAAATGAAGGGGTTTTTTTTGCTTTTGGTGTATTAAAACTTAAAAAAAAAAAAAAAAAAAAGCAAGCAGCTATTTGAGTAACAGAAATACTCCCAAGAAAGATCTGTCAGGCCGAGAGCAGGATGATCTTGAAAAGCCTTAGACTTTTGGGAAAGATTTAGTTATGATCTTAAGTATTTTTTTTTTCTGTTATGAAAGATGAAAGTCATATCTTTAACTCTTTTCTGGAGAGCTCAAACAACGTTTTTGTTTTTATTAGGATGGTATGAACCCTGATATTGAAAAGCATACTACAGTTCTGGGACTGGGGACTGTACCAGTTAATTGCCTTCCTGTTGGACAAAAAGTCAATAGAATCGTTTCTCTGGGAGAGGTAATGTCAACATTTTGCACTTTTTTTTTTATAGCATACTTGGGATAACTTTTTCCCTTATTGTGTATAGGCATCTGGAAAGTTAAGCTGCACATGATTCTGAGGAGTGCTGTTGTCTTGGAGATCTAGAATGAAATACTGAGATTACTCAGTGCAATTCTTCTAAAAACGTTTTCATGGTTGGGCCTTGCAAAATAAGTACAAGGTTCATCACTTTTCAAAGCAAAAAGCCTGTTAGGGTGTGAAACAAAAATATCAGAGGAGGAGAAAAGCAAGAAGCTTACAGAATAAGTAATTTTTATTCTACTCTGTTGTCCAGGTACATGTTTTAACTTTCTGTGGAAATGATTAAAAATGTCTGAAATGGATGCAAGGGAAAGGTGTTTCAGAGATGTAGTTTGTGGGTGAGAGTGTGACTGACCCTTACAGAGTGCTGTTCTGGTTAGTATCTAGTGACCCTGTTAATGTCATAACTTCTAGTTAGTAGTTGCACCTATGTAGTTGCTATCAATTGCAAGATGTTTTCTCTCTTTTCACAGGGACAAAGTTTGGATATGAGTTTAAAAACTGAAGAGAGGTGAGTAGGAACCTCAAAGTCTTCTAAAAATCAGGAAAGGCCTTTGTTCTTATAATGAAGGAGCTGAGTGACTCTCCCTGCTGTTCTGGGGAGGTCTGTTGTCTCCATTAGGAAGAGGTTAAAGCTAGATTAAAGAAAAATGTATTTGGTTATTTTTCTTCTGAAGGCTGTGACTCTTCACTTTGCAGATACTATCTGTTAGATTGGTGTTCAGTTGTCCCCTTCTGCCTCTTAAGTTCAGAAACTTCTGTTTTAAAATTACTTTTCCCCTAATTTCTCCATTTGTGTCAATACAGTGATCTGTTACTCCTCATACAATCTTCACCTACTGAGAAGCTTTTCTTCCTTTGTGAAATTCCTGAAGCTTAATCTGAATACTGTTTGACACAAGCTTTGTATTTAGACATGCAGAGAGAAAAACAACTGGGAGAAGTTTAATTTTTAATTCCAACAGCTGTTGTTACAAAATACATACACTAAAACTTCATTTAAGAGTTTGATCCAGTGACTCAGATCAGCACCTAGACTGTGTTCACAGAAACTGCTTTTCCCTGGTAATTAAAAATCCTCCAAGATTTTGGACTTTTTGTCTTAATTTCTATTTCAGCACTTGGGATCTTGATATACGTTTGGGTTTTGACCTCTGTAAAGAAGAGAGAGAATTTTTGGACAAAAGGAAGAAAATAATTTCCAAGGCACTGAGGAAGACTCTTCACTTAAAAGAATCTCCTCCAAAAGATGAGGTATTGAGCACAGTGCTGTAGTGAGAGTCAGAAAATCCTTTGTGCTTGGTTGATATTAGGTATTGTAGGATTCTTTACTTGTAACCAACAGAAATCATGGTTCACATTTACCATGATATGAGATAATCCCTGTGACACATTATTTCTGAAGTTTCAAATGTTGTTATATTTCTGAAATTTTGAGGGATACATGTGTTTTGGAACACAGAAATTGGGAATTTCATAATATATGTACTTTTATTTAGTTGAACTCTTGTATTTTGGGCTTTGAGCTCTGAATTGTGATGGAGAAGTCTGTTTTAGAATGAATACATTGAAGCTCAGGAACAGCTTCCTAATTGCTGATTTGAGGACACTGTTATAACCAGATAGCCTGATACCTTGCTCTGTGCTATTTGGATGCTGTTATAAGAATGAATGCTTTTTTTTTTTTTCTTTTTGTTGTTCTGTGTATATTGTATGTCATGCAAGTAAATGTGTGATAACATACATAACAATTTCAGCAAGTGACTCTCCCTAAGATGACACTGCTATGTTTTACAGTAAACAATATATTTCAACTACAAAGTAGAGTTCTGGTTGAAATAAAACCTGAAATTACTTGAAATGTAAATAGAAATATGTTGGGGGCAATGAATATCAGAAGCCGTGGGATTGAAAAATAAGGGACTTTCTAAGAGAAGCAAAATTGAGGACACCTGGTGGTCGGAAGACAATAAGGGACACCTGGTGGTGGTTAGAGGAACTATGGGTGTAAAAGCATGGAAACAGTAAGAATAGGGGGCTCTGCCTAGCTTGCAGTAGAGTCTGAGACTTTGCTCTAACAACTGGACTACACTCTTTCAACTGGAGTACTCTCTAAACAACTACACACTGACAGAAATAGATGTTTTCTCTCTTATTTTCATAAGAATGAGAATTAAATGGGATTAGTTCTGTAATTTATTGGCAATTCAAAAGTCTGTGGTTGCAACTCTGGAGTTTGCTGTCTGCAGGTTCCAGTTGTAGCGGTACTGGGATCTGGAGGTGGGATGAGAGCACTGACATCGTTCTACGGCAGTCTTGCTGGACTTCAGCAGCTGGGCCTTTTGGATACCACAACATATCTGTGCGGGATTTCTGGCTCTACTTGGTAAGTTACATGCAATATTGATTCCAGAAATTTATAGGTGAATTTGCTAGTGTTGATGCAAATTAAGGCCAAAACTGCATTTGTGCCATCTGTAGACAGACAACAAAGTCAAATGTTTTATGAGTTCTCACCTGTGAGTTCTGATGGGGATCCTAAAGAGCCTAAGAGATTCATTATCGCTTCTAACCCATACAGCTACTGGTAAAATCTGTGAATCTGCTGCTTCTGCAAGTCTGGCAGTTGAATATTAGAATGTATTACATGAATAAAACTGCTCAGAGCCCTGACTTCAAAAACTTTCCCCGTTTCCTTGCTCTTGCCGAGAAAGATAACTGAGGCAGTACAAGTTGCTGGAAACTTGTCTGCACGGACCACTGTGTCAAAAATGGCATATGCAGCTGCATACAGGAATAGCAGTTGCTTGCCCTTTGGTGGACTGGAGCAATGTGCTGAAATGTTAGACAGGGCTAGAACGTTTCAGTAGCTCAGTCCTTGGAGTTTGTGGTGAAATCATCCCTCATAAGTATGCATTGTTTTCATGAAATTATTTCACTCAGGACTTGTGCAATCTGATGGTGTAATCCTCCCTTCTATCTACCTAGTATTCTTCCACTAACCTTGTGAGGCCTGCCCCTTTTGATTCAGAGACAGACTTTCAAACAAATGTAGGCTTCTGCTCATGTGGATAGCCAGTAGTCCAAACTAGTTTCTCATTTAATCGGACTTGTGTTTTGATGAAGGCTGTGGCCTCCGTTGCTGTATGCGGTAGCCTGCTTGCTGTCAGCCAGTCTCTCTGGGTGGCTATGGCCTGGAGTTAACTCATGTTTATGACCTGGTTCATGTGTGCCAGTATATGATGCTGGGGACATCCTTAAAAGGTAGGTTAGCAAATCAGGATGAAGTTGTCCTGTAGGTGTCAGGGTTTTCAGCACATCTTAGAGTTCAGAGATCCATTATTATGGTGTTTTCTCTTCTTTATGTTTTAGCTAGAGTTGTCAAGCTTTAAGTTCAGTGCTGCAGCACTAATTATAACTAGCTAAAATTATTGCTTACACAAGGGTTATTATTACTAATGACATTAATATAAACATTTTCAGGTGTTTATCAACATTGTATCAAGATCCTGACTGGTCGCAGAAAGACCTTCAAGATGCAATCAGAAGAGCTCAGGGTACTGTGTCCAGCAGCAAAGCAGGGGCATTTTCCCCAGAACGACTGAAATACTATTTCCAGGAGCTCAATGCAATGGAGATTAGTGGACGGAAAGTTTCCTTTACAGACTTGTGGGGCCTTATTGTGGAATATTTCCTACAACAGAAGGTAAAAGAGTTCATGTTTGGATGTGTACTGCTGTTTGTCTTCCAGGTGGGAGCTCTGCCCACTCATGTGTGCTGTGTCAAGAAGCCAATTACTCTCTACCTTTGTGAGCTGTTCTGGAATAGATGGTGGTGTGGAATAAACAGAGTGTTCTTGTCTCTTTCTACCCCGAGTTTCCCAGCGTTCTTTAGCAAAGAATTTTGAAGTCATATAGATCAGTGCTATAGAAAAATGTAGTGTTTATTTGGAATGACTGTTATTAAATTAACAGCTTTTGTATTGGGCAAGTTAAGCCTGAGAGAATGATGTTGGTTTTGCAAAATGGCGTTACTGCACAGTATTTGCTATGATAATTGAAACTGGAAATCGGAGGGGTAACTAGTTTATTAATGACATCAGACATTCTAAATATGCAGCTGCAGAAATATTCTGGCAAAATCTAACCATATGCATGGATAGAGGGAGGAAAAGGTACTTTGAATTAGTAATATTGTTAGTCAGAAATGCTAAGCAACAGCTTCAGATTATCAAAGTGTGGGCACAGAATTTATCTGACTAAAGTGTGCTTCCCCATTCTTTCTTGTGACCAGGAAGATCCATCAAAGCTGTCTGATCAGCAAGCAGCAGTGAAGTGGGCCCAGAACCCCTATCCTATCTATGCAGCTGTCAATGTGAGACCCAATATTAGCAGTGGTGACTTTGCAGGTATGAACATGACAAATTTATTTTTGTTTGCTAAAATCCATAAATTCCTTTCACCTATCCAGTTCCTTGGGTAGTGAGTAGCTAGCAACAGGAAACATGGCTCAAGCAGCATTTAGTAGTGCAAGAGGCAACAGGATACTGATTGCAGATGTCTTCATCGTGGCTATATCAGAGAAATGAGGTTCAATCCTGCTGGCCACTCTGGTTTTTTTCTAGTTTTGCTAGAAAGTCCTGAAATTTTCAGGAGCTGAGAGGGAAGATTCTTATAATATATGAGCTTGTGTCTGAATCAGAGAATTGAAGTCCTTTGTATTTAGGTGACCTACTTTCTTTTATAGTCTCAGATAATAAATTTCTGTAGGGTTCATGTAAAATGATGAATTGGCAACCTTGTAGCATGCATGATCAAACCTGTGGTATTTAGCAACCTGCGTTCCTGCTGGACAATTATACAATTACAGTAAATTACAGTAAAAATGAAGGCCAGTCCTATTCCAGATCACTTTAAATGTGATGCAACAAGTGAGGATAGATACAGTGAGACAGGAACACAAACACTTGTATCCAACTGTACCACTACGGGACTTTTTTGTTTGTTTTGTTCTGGAGGAATGTGTGTTTATGACAATGAATTTGACTTGTGAATATTTGTGGAAAGCTTTCAAGTGTGAGGGAACACTGATAAGGAGACAAAGAAGTCTGATGCAGTGCATCGATTGAGTTTTCAAGTCAGTACTGTAATAGTTGCTGAGAGATGGTAAGTATTGTGAAGAAAGGCTGATAAAAGTGAAGTAGCTTCCATTTGTGATGGAAAAGGGATCCATCAGAATGGTTTAAAGTGGAAGTAAAATAGGCAGGTTATTTCTGCAGTAGCAAAGTTAAGATGGAGGAAGATAGGATTTTTTTTTTTTTCTTTTGGCTTTTTTTTTTTTTTTTTTTTTTTTTTAAGCCAGGAAGAAAGAAGGTTGTCAATGAAAGCCTGTACAATAGTTTTTATTAATCATGTGTAAGATCGAGGCTCACGGAGAAGAGTGGCAGGGAAATCCATAGTGATGGTGAAAGAAGCAGAGGGAGACTCTCTTCTGTCTCCTTTGTGTGAACAGAAATCAAGTGAGTATTTTCACCTTTGTTTATTCTGAGAAGAGTAAATATCCTGTTGCCTTGTTCTTAGAATGGTGCGAGTTCACTCCCTATGAAGTTGGATTTCGCAAATATGGAGCTTTTGTCCGAACAGAGGACTTTGACAGCGAGTTCTTCATGGGAAGGCTCGTCCAGAAACATCCAGAGCCTAGGATTTGTTTTCTACAAGGTACGATCTTACAGTAATGAATAAAACAGTGAATGGAAAGGAGCCTCGCTCCTTTTGGGATTCATCAACTTAAACCCATGCCTTTTTGTCCCTTCTTAAAGAATTTGAAGAAGGAAAAAACGTCAAATCTTTCTACAAAGGTTTAGGTGTAGGCTCATAGTATTAGAGTCTGATGTCCTGAATCTGCAAGAAGATTCTGTTATGAGCTGCCTTTCAAAAACTTCTGTGTTAGGTCTTCCCATTCTCTTGCTGTCTTTCCCTTGCTGATAGAAAAGCTTTTCTCTTGGTGAAGTTTCTGCATATTATTACATCAGGATTTGTCACAGGATTCACTCAAAGGTTTAAACTCAAACATCACCTTTTAGAATAGTAGGGGTCAAGTGACAGCCCTCTCCCATGACAAATGGCAGCTGAATTATAGACCTTTTGGTTACACTGTGAAAAGCCTTTTGAGTATTAAATTACTCCACGTTTCTCTTGCAGGAATGTGGGGTAGTGCCTTTGCTGCAAGCTTGGATGATATCTGCCTGAAGGTGGTTGGTATAGGACTGGGCTTTCTAGATTCTTTCAAAGATGTTATCAAAGTTGTAGGTAAGAATGTACGCTAAACTAGAAGGACTTTTCAAAAGATTCCTGGTTTTGGAATGATCATACTAATAATATGACTAAAAAATGTGCTGTGTGTAGTTTTCAAGATTAGCATAAAGGATGGATTTGGACAGATCTCTCTTGTATTGTGTATTATTCCCTTCCATCGCACACTTACTGAAGACAGTAATGCATAGTTTGTCAGTGCATTTTCTCTTCCTCCTTTCTTTTAAATTTTGTATCTGACTTTGACTATAAATTTGTGCTAATTCTAGGAGCTGTCTTAAACACATATTGCAATGCAGGGGTATTAATCATGAGATGAGGAAGAAGAGAAGCTGAGCTGCTAAGCAGGAGGTGGAAAATATGTTTTCAGTTCCCTCCTTGGCCTGATTTTTGTTGTCTTGGATAAGCTGGTTGTATGTTTATGCATTGTTCTCCATTTGTATAATGCCTCCCCAGCAGTGAAAAGGAAGTGTATTAAAGGCTGAGTGCTGCTCAGGTGCATATATAGCCTTATAGTAAGTAGTGGGGGAGGGAGAGATTTTTTCTTTTCTACTTTTGCAGCCCTAGGTTTTTTTTTCCCCCCATACTTTAGTTATTGTAACTATAAATGCTACTGTGTGTAGATGACTGTTGTTGTCTTAAGAGACAGAAGTGGTTGTCACTTGGTAACAAGGGTTTCTTTGGGTTTAAAATGAATACAATGATTTATAAGTAATGCTATTCTCTTTAAACAGGGCAGGTAAATTATCCAACTGTAGAATATGCATCTCACTTAAATTTAATTACAGTGCTTTTTATTAGAGGACAAATGACTAAATATTGTAGAAGAAAGTCTGATTGAAATGTTGGAGCTGGACAAGTGTTTTCTGTGTTCTGCATCCTTCTGTGGCTTCTGCAGATGACTGCCGAAGATTTCATTTCCGAGATCCAACACGACTGAAGACTCGCTTGGTTATACCTGGGGGCCCCTTGTTACAAGTTTTTCAGGATTTCTTCAAGTCCCGGGTCACATGTGGAGAAACCTTCAACTTCATGCAGGGATTGTATCTTCATAAAGATTACGTTAATATCAAGAAATTTGTGGCTTGGAGAGGTAAATGAGTCTGTATGCATCTGGGATATAAAGTAGTATGTTAACACTCTGTTACAGTCAGTGTTACAGAACATAAGTGCGCTTGACTTTGTTCCACTGAAGTCAGGGAATTTGCTCCTTACATGGTAGCAAAAAATTGATCCTCCATGTATGTTCTGTCATGTAAAGCAAGCTCATCAGCAGGCTTTACAGTCAGTCTCAGATGAATGTGCAAGTTGGAATGTCTTTTTTTTTTCTTCTTGTAAGCCCCAGTATAAGCTTTGTTTGTTGTTTGTACCACAAAGTGTGTAATGAATCATTATAGTTACTTGTGTTACTTCGAGTATCTTCCAGGCACTCATCTGGATGCGTTTCCCAACCAGCTGACCCCCATGGAAGAGAGTTTGTATTTAGTGGATGGTGGCTTTTCTATCAACTCTCCTTTTCCTTTGGTGCTTCAGCCAGAGAGGGATGTGGATGTTATCTTGTCATTCAATTTTTCCTGGGAAGCTCCGTTTGAGGTGAGAGATGTAGCTGAGCATTATTACCAGAATATAAAAGCACAGAATCATATTCACAACAGCAGCAGACGAGTTGATGTTGAATACAAACACTAATGAAACAGTGCATTAAAATAAGTTCTTACCTCTTTCAAATATTATTGTGTTGTGCTTTTTACTGTGAATGTTATGAGGAGATGGAAAGTGCCAACTGTAATAAGATTCAAAACTTTTCAGAAGCCTAAATAGATTGTTACCTAAAATAAGAGTATTTGCTTAGCTCATATGATCCTTATTACTTAGATGTATGCTTCTAATGGAAAAGCTGCTATTGTTGATTTTCTTCATGCAAACAAGTTATTTCCTGTTTATGCAAATGTTTATTTTTAAGTGCAGACAAGTCAAGGTGAATATATTTAGAGTACCAAAGCTTAAAAAAATTTCAGCTGCGAACTGTTCATGTTTGGTAGCAGTTCTCAGTTCCTTCTTCTGCTGTATCACCAGCCACAGAAATTGTTTCTGCCAATCTGAAGTTGGTTTTCTGTCACTTTTTTTTTTTTGATGAAAATATCTCTCCCTTCAAGCATTGTAGTTACATGATCTTAAGGTGTTGCTGGCGTTCTATCAAAATTATTTTTGCTCTTTGACAACAGGTTTTAGAGCTGACTCAGAAATACTGCGAGGAGCGGGAAATTCCTTTTCCAAAAATCAAATTGAGTGAGGAAGATGAAAAGAAGCCAAAAGAGTGCTACATGTTTGTGGACGATAATGATCCAAAGGCTCCAATAGTGCTCCATTTCCCATTGGTGAATGACACCTTCCAGAAATACAAAGCTCCAGGTAAGGGAGCTGTATCTTAAAAAGCTATTTCTACAATCCTTTGGATGTGTTGACAGAGAGAATTCACTGGGTTCAGTGTCCCTCCTTTCACTCTTCTTAGTATTATCCTGTAATTATTAAATTGTTACTTTAAGGCGGAATCAGCTTCCGCAATTTTTTTGGAAGGGAGAGTGGGAGAAGAGGCTGACAATCAATTAATTAAATAAATAAATCTAAAGGCTGGAAGAATCAAAATTAGGAAATATTTTTACTTCTTTCTGAACCTTTCTGCCCTGAAACCTGATTTTGTTACTTCTAGTTACACTGAATATATAGGAAAGGACTATAAATCAGATTAAATAAATTCATTTGTTTATTGGATATGTAAACCACTAAGCAGCAAAGTGGTGGAGACCAATCTGTATGTCACATCATGTAACTCAGTGCTAAGTGACCTGTGGCCTTGTAGTGTAAGGTCAAATGATAAATGATCGTTGCTTCATTCAATGTGATTTATATATGTATTTATAATGTGGCTAAGGCGAGGCTCAGTCTATCAAGCAAGAGCACTGAGATGAAACATAAAGCTATACTTTTAAGGAGAGACAGACAAAATTTGATGTCCTATTTCTCCCATGCTGGGAGGAAACAGCGTCCTGAACAAAACCTTTGGAATACATAGAAAGGAATGTGCAGGACTGCTGCGGGCAAGGCAGATGTAATGCATTCTGTTAATGCTGCCTCTATTAACACTATGATGATAGCCAAGCCCTGGCTGCATTTCATCAACAACGATGATGGGTTTCAAGTGTTGGGCTTGAATATGGCTCAAGACTACTATTTCTATAATAGCAACAAGGAAAAGTGTTTTCAGCATATTACTTTAATGTTCATCTTTCAACGTTGGTATTAAATGTAAGTGGCAGGGTGCTAAAAACATGACCATATTTTGAAGAACATGTATTAACCTTCTAAGGTCAGTTGAACTCAGGATATTTTATCTTAGTGTAGAACAGAACTCCCAGGAAGAATTGAGCTTTGTATTTCCTCTCCTGAGCATGATCATAATGGATGCACTGAACAATTTATCACAATGAAAATGTATTTTAATCTTGTATTTTGGAGTCTACTGGAAGTAGAAAGGGTAATAATGCTTCAGCTTCCAAGCATTTTGGATCCTGAAGGAGCTGAAATCTCTGAGGAGGAGCTTTGGGGAAAAATTTAAGGTTCAACAGAGGTCATTTGTGATATCCTCCTTGCAGAATCCAATTCAAATGTGTCTACTACAGCTGGGGTTTTTTTGTGTTTTTTCTTTTTTTTTTCTTGCTGCAGGAGTTAAACGTGAGTCAGAAGAAGAGAAATCCTTTGGTGACTTTGTCATTGAATCAAAAGATTCTCCTTACCGTACACTAAATTTCACCTTTGAACCGTATGATTTCAGCAGGTTAGTGGAAGTGAATCGCTACAATGTTCTGAACAGCAAGGACACTCTCTTCAAAACTCTAAACTTGGCTCTGCAGAGGAGAAAGTTGAAGAAAGTTATCAGTACGTCCAATCCATGAGCAGCTTCCATAGCTGATGATATGGACGGGCTGCAATGTATGAAAGCCACGTGTTTCAAGCTGGAATGTGAAAACTAATAGCTGGAAACTGTCTTCTTGGAAAAGGAATAGAACATGTGACACTGAAAATTCATTCCAGAAAACAGATGCTCTTTGAAAACCCGAGGGATGTACAGTATAACATGAACGTTGCTTTGTTGTGTGGAGAAGAGTAGAGAATTATCTAGCCCAGTCATCTGGCTGATACCAGATGATGAGGGAGGTTTATTCAAACAGTTCAAACATCTGGAGAATAATCTTCCAAACTCCACTGAATGAAGCACCTCTTTTTGTCAAAGGTGCAGCAGTTTTCAAGGAAACACTGATTTCTTCTACACCTTTATCTCTCTTGCTTTTTGAACCTCTTGCCATGAACTTTTACAATTTACATCACCTGGCAAGGAACTCCACAGATTGTAAGTAGCATCGAGAGAGAAAATGTGTCCTTTTGCTTTCAACTTGGGGCTGATACCCCTGTACTTTCAAGGCTGAACCGTCATGGTCTGCTTTCCATTTTTGCCATTCATGGTTTCAAAGATCTCTGTGGTATTTCCTTCCTACCCTTCTCAAGGATTATAATGGCTTTTAGTCTCCCAGAAGTACCATAGAGTACCTTACTTTGGTAACTATTTTTTTTTGAAGAAACAACAGTTCCCTTTTTTATATTTAACAATTAAAGACACATATGGGATTGTGTTGCTTCTTCCTGCAGTTTGATCATCACGAGCTGATGAAACTTTAAAAATGCTGTAAGTCTCATCTTTCTCTTTCTGTGTAAGAGGAAGGAAGGCTCCTTTGAAGAGTTGTAATTAGATATCTTTTTCTCACACTTGGACTTGCAATTCAGCCACACCTTTGTTCAAGGAATTTCTGTGTGCGTCTATATATTTTAGAAACATTCAAGGTAGGCACAAGTTATGAATGTGAATGAATAAAATAATGTCAGATGCTGCTATGCTGTGGGATGGAGTTCAGCTCACTTTGCAGAAAGCTCAGAGAAAAATACTGAATTATGTAGTCAGAAAATATCTAATAAAAAAGGGCAGCAAACAAACACTGTTTACTTCTGGGGCTTTTACATTGCACTGAATGTACTGATTCTGTATTTGAAAACTGGAGACAGGAAATTTGTCTTCTCTGAAATGATGTAAAGGCTTCTAAATGGGTATAATTCTTGATATATATTTTAATGTGTTTCTCTTTTAATAAATATTAGTTTTGCTAATGTGTTTTTTGTAATTTTTCTTATGAACACTTGTCTAGATAGACTTTTCCTTATTCCAGTAAAAAGTATGCAAAAAAAGTCAAGGTAATACTATATTGCATAGTTTCTTTTATTCCATCAGGATACCTGACAGTAGGAAAGTAACGTACCAAGTCTATCTTGGTTTGGTGCTGCACAGCAGTAGAAAGTAATCTCTTCATTTTGAGACTTTTATTTGAGGAAGCATGACTCAAAACCAACTTTTTTTTTAGATATATTTCAAACAGTGACTTCATCTGGGTGATTAAACTTCCTTGATATCTAGAAGGACATATCCTTTATGTGCTTAGCACTTATTTACTTAAGCTGAAATAAGAGAAACAGCAAGTTGATATTATCATTCTTCTTTAT
The DNA here is from genome assembly GCF_036417535.1 of Chlamydotis macqueenii. Classification (NCBI taxonomy): domain Eukaryota; kingdom Metazoa; phylum Chordata; class Aves; order Otidiformes; family Otididae; genus Chlamydotis; species Chlamydotis macqueenii. Next base: position 41,184,418 of record NC_141560.1, read on the forward strand.
AATTGATGCCACACAGCTACCTGCTTTGTAGGAGTTGGACATCTGTCATATTTGTTGAGTGACTTTTGTATGTTTTTCCACATAAGATTTTTCAAGCATTCTTGTCTCAGCTGCCTTTCAGCCTGCCACCATGCCATGCCTTTGAATGTTTGTAGTAGGATGGGAGTTTCCTTTGTTCCTCCTAAATTGTTCTTTTTAAAAATTTTTTTCCTTCCTTCTGATTGGAATGTGAGTTAAACTGCATGGTTGGAGTTACTTCTACTTTCTTGGTTTTTGAGGTCCTTTCCTAATTGGAGATGCTTGGATGCTGTGGAGATACAGGTATTTAGATATCAGCATATAGATCGGAAGGTGGAATGTATTTCTCAAAAAACTATCTATTTAAATTTGCTAGGCATATACAGTGAAGTCTTTTAAGGCACAGCTTGTCTGTAAGTTCTTCCACAGTGGCAGGGCTTCTTTGTTGAAACAAGATATGGGGCCCTAATAGTTAATATTAATTTCCTAAACTGGTGTCTAAGTAGCCACCTGATTTAAAACTCCGTCTTTTGTCAGGAGAGTTGTTCCTGAGTCTGTGGACGCACTATATGGCTTATGTTCTTCAGTCTTGTTAAAATGCTTCTTGTCTTGCAGGAAGAATGTGTATTTTGTCCTGGTGTTTAAATTCAACCCTCATTATTAAGCAGAAATCAGCCTAGCATCTCAAGTCAAAGGAACATTCAGGAGAAATAAGAAGCAGATAATTTTGGGGTTGGTGGTTCCCCCCACTCCCCCTCCCCCCCCCCCGAGTCTGAGGGTTAGAGTGCTCTCACAAAGGATTGCCAATGGGGAAACGAGCCCTGAAAAATGGGAGGAATGCACCACCTTTTTTTTTTTTCCTTTTTGTTCTAGGCAAAACTCACATGGATGCCTGTCTTGCTCTTGCCAGATATGCTGCTTTTGTGTAGTTGGGGGCGGAGGGGGATCTATCATGGCAGCTTGTGCAATAAGCTTCTAGAAGCTTCCCTTTTGTAGGGCCAAGCCAGTTGGCTACAGTGATTACACCTCTGTGACAATGTATTTGAGACAGGGAAAATAAATTAAAAAAGAAAAGTGAAGAAGCAGAAGAGAGAGAGAGAGAGAGAGAGTGAGGAGGTGTGGGCTTGCGGCCCTCGCCCTCTGGCCTCCCGCCAGGCAGCTGTCTGGGCCTGACTCGGCCCAGCCCGGCTGCAAGAAGTGAAGAGAGGAGAAGAGTTGTGAAGAGAACCTGAGAGGCATCTGCCTGATCCTGATGGTGAAGAATTTTGTTGTGAGAGGATGGCTGCAGATGCCAAGGTCAGTGAAGAAGGATGGGAGGAGTAAAGTTGTTCCTGAGAAGATTCCCCTGCAGCCCATGGTGAGGCAGGCTGTCCCCCTGCAGCCCATGGAGGTCCACGGAGGAGCAGAGATCCACCTGCAGCCCGTGGAGGACCCCATGCTGGGGCAGGCGGATGCCTGAAGGAGGCTGTGGCCTGTGGAGGGCCTGCTGGGGCAGCCGTTCTGGAGAGACTGCACCCTGTGGAAGAGATGACCCATGCCAGAGCAGTTTCATGAAGGCCTGCAGCCTGTGGGAGGGACCCCAGGATGGAGCAGGGGAGGAATGTGAGGAGTTCTTCCCCCGAGGAGGAAGGAGCAGTGGAAAATAACATGTGATGAGCTGACCACAACCCCCATTCCCTATTCCCTGCTGTGCCACTCGAGGTGGGAAGCCAATAGAGATAATTTGAAATGAAGTTAAGCCTGGGAAGATGGGAGGGGGTGGGGAGCAAGTTGTTTTTGTTCTCTTATTATCCTGCTTTGGTTTTATTAACAATAAAATAAAACAGTTTTCCCCAAGTCGAGTCTGTTTTGCCTAATGGTAACTTGAATGATCTCTCCCTTATCTTAAACCTTGAGCTTTTTTTCTTTTACTATCTCTCCCGCATTTCCTCAGAGGGTGGAGAGAGTGAGTGAAAAACTGCGTAGCTTGGTCCCAAGCAGGACTAAACTACGACACTATACTTTTGAGTAGGTATGCATGCAGGCTGCATGTTAGTCCAGAAACAAGACGTGTACAAAAATAGCCTGCAGACTAGCCTGTCTTTCTAATATCTTAGCTTTGTTCTAAGGAAAGCCGGGTTGGTAAAATTTGATTATTCTGAGACAGAGTGCACTCAGCTAATCATCTGCTTCTCATGATTCATACCCTTTCATAATCCAATATAGCCACAGTGTTTTTCCTAGTATCAAATACTTGCTTATTTGCCGAGAATGCTCAACAGCTCATCATATTAATGTTCAAAATGGAATTTCTCAACACATGAAGTTTTTTGGTCACTGTCCTGTGGTATCCTGCAGAACATGAACTATTTTTGAGCACCATGGAATTTTACTTGTCAAATTTCCTTCTCTTGCCAGGATGTAGAACATGAAGTGGTGTACTTGATGTAGTCTTTGTGGTGATGTCATTGTGGCTTTTGATTTTAGACAGACAAAATTTATCATGCATTTCTGGGAAATGTTTTGTTAACTCATGCGTGCCTTTCACTCTTTTTTTTACACATAATACAGACTCCATTGAAACACTTTTTATGAATGAAGTCTTTCCTAAAAAACTTATCATAGAAGAATTTCTGTATTCCACAATCAAATGTGTTTATATATATATACACAGACACATGCACCTGAAGATTGCTGGATAATGGAGGAAAAACCCCACAACAAATATTTTATTGACTCAGTGTTCTTGGTGAAGGGAACTTGGACCATTTAAGCAGACTAATCCCGTGAAATACTAATTCAAAATATTTCATGTTCTGCTCTTAAAGAGAGAGTGTGCAGAGGCTTGGAACAGCTGTTAGCAACTTATCCCAGGAGTGCTGCCTGGGCTTGCATTTCAGTTTCTCTTTTATCTCCCCTCCTCTGTGTCTCAGATCGTCCAAAACATATTTTGCATGTAGCACTTGAGGGCTCTATATGGCTGATGTTGGTGCTGCAGCAATGCTAATACAGAATATTATTAAAACTTTAATTGATTTATTTAAATTCATGTGGTAATACTGTTGTAGAAATGGGCACAGGATCCTGATTCTGACTGTTTTGTCTTTCTGTGAGCAGCTATTCATTCACTTAGCTGCCTTTTCTGTCTTTTATTTCCTTTCTTTCAAATGTGGTGCTCAAAATCTCTGTTTGAACCACACTAGAGGAAAAATACACGTCCTTCAACTTTCAGTGATGATTGCATCTAGGTCCTGGTACACCTTGAGGCCAGGGGCAAGGCGTTTGTCCTTGCCTGAGCCATTCTGCGTAGTCTTGGCTCTGACTGATTCTTCTGGTTGTTGGCTTTGGGCTCCCAGAGGCTACTGGGGCAGCTCCAGGGCATCAAGGGATTTCTAACAGAAAACCAGTCAAATTCAGTGCTCCGCAACTTAGCTGGATTACTACATTTGCTGTTCTTCATGCTGTGGGCTCAAGGTCCAGCTGAGCAAGGCTGTAGTGCAGACAAAGTCTGAGCCATGCATGGCTTACGTTTGCAGACAAAAGTATCTGTGAGTGGGACAGAGTCAGTTGTCAGAACTGCAGGTAGAGACGAGATTTGTACCATCATACAGTTGTCAAAGGGGTACTCTGGGAATCAACTGAAGGCATCAGAGGAAGTGGAGAAACTGGGGCCTAAGTAACAGCAACTTTTTTTTTTGCAGCACTTTTGTATTTGTGCTGTGGCAGGATAACTTGGGTTATTCTAGTTCTTTATAAAAGTTCAGAGTGAATGATTTGTGTAAGTGATAAGCATTCAAATGAACCTGGATTTACACACCAAAGTAGCTTAATTTATGTGCAAGAAGTAACAGCGCTTCAGGATTGCTTTTTCCTGTTACAGGTAAAAGACATTTTTGTAGCCTTCCATAAAATAATTCAAGTATAGAGAACAAGGAAATAAAGTTTTAGGGATATATGTATATATAAAGCCATGATAAACCTAGCAAAATATGGCAGGAAGTTAGTACTTAAAGAAGGGTGGAGTACTAAACTACTGCTTATTCTATAGGAAACCACGTTATGATTTGCAGAAAAATAAGGCTTGGCAGCCATTCTTATGGTAATGAGTTTCTGAAGGGTAAGGGCAATCCAGTTGGAAAGATAATGGGTTCTTATCTATAGTTTATGGAATTTCTTAATACAGTCCTTAAACATGACAAAAATTGTTTGCACAAAGCTGTCTTTGAAAAATAGCGATGAACAGGCTGAGAGCTTATGGGTGAAAATCAGAGTCTGAGCCAACAAAGGAAACCTCATAGTTGGTGTTTAGTACACGCCACCCAATCAAGGGAAGGATGAGCAAGGTAATACCAGAGTTATTTCCTAAAATGTGGAAAACCCACTGAGAAATTGAAAGTGACAAAATTGTCAAGGTGAAGAACTGTGGATTTGATTACGTTAGGAAGAGTTGGAAGTTGTGCCAGTGAATTAAAATGACTTGCCTTAAATCACAGTCACTTTGCTTTTCTGTCCCTACAGCAAAATTGCTTTAAAAACAGTTTAAAAAAATTTTGGTTTTGATTTGAACGAAGTGATTTAACCTGGTACTTCAGACTCTTAACAGCCTGATCTTTCAGCTATGATCACCCTTAAAAAAGAGCACAGTGCCTGCACCCGCAAGACCACCTACTCATATAACTAGGTATTACAGATAAGGTAGCCTTCCTTTTGTGGGGTTACTAGATTGCTGTGGACAAGGACCTGTTTGCATTCACAAAAATACAGGTTTCTTTTCCTCCACAGATGATGACCAATTTATGTTCTAAGTAGCTGAGAAGCTTTTTGAGCTGAAGCTTCTTTTAAGCTATGGTGCTTAGCAACTAATATTTTATAATTCATTGTACTCAGTGTTGATGCTACTGTATAATTAAAAGATGAATTTTTACTTTTTAAATAAAATACTTTGCAAGATTTTTATAATAAAAATGCTGTTATGGATTTTTGAACCCTGAAGCAGTGAAGAAACAATATAAAATGACCAATGGATATCACGTGCTATTAAGAAAACAGTGGCTTCATATGAAAATAACGGCTTGTTTGTCTTCCCTTCCAGTGTCAAAGGCAAACAGCTATGTGGCAGCAGATCTTCAGACTGCATCTCCAGCCACTTCCCAAACACAGGTCTTATTGTAATTGTGGTGATTTGAAGTGGAATGAAACTTAAAATGCAAGCACCACAATGCCATGAAGGTAAAATTTATGCTTCTTTGTTAGGTTGCTCAAGGCAGTACTGGATAAACAGCAGAGCCAGGGCAAAGGAGGAAGCAGAATCCTGTGATAAGTGGTAGCAGAGAGGGTAGACACCTGGTGACCTGCTGTTGTTTATGTTTAAGCCAGTTCTGTGGAGTAGAAACGTTAGTGAAAGGCTCAGTGTCCTAGGGAAAGCATTGCCTGGGAAAATGCTGGAGCAGAGAAAGGAAGGTATTGTTTTCTTACGGGTACTGTTTTTTTTTTGGAGAAGGATGGCTGAAGGAATTTTTGCATTTTTCCAAGGAATTTATTTACAAGCCAATGTTATTTATGTTGAACTTTATCACTTGATAGTACTGTGCAAAATCTTTACATTATTAACTATAGTAGATGAAAAAATGTGTCTGGAATCACACCCAGATTCCTAAACTGAGGCAGAAGCAGTACTATTTCTATTGCTTTTGATGTGGCAAATATTACACCAGGCTGGACTTCTAATGACACATTTGTGCTCAGTTGCCAGGTGAGACATTTTACTCAAGATCTGAAAACAGGAAAAGACAGCTTGTTGAAGGTGTCCCTGCTCACTGCAGGGCGGTTGGACTAGATGACCTATAAAGGTCCCTTCCAACTCAAACTGTTCTATGATATAGGACACAATGTCTAATCAGAACATGATTTTGATGTGACATGGCTTTGAAAAAGGCAATGAGATCTGGAGGTGTTGGAGGTTGAAACATTTCCAGTGAAAAAAGGGAAATACTAATACCATTGAACAAAGTTCTGGTAAGGTCTCATGAAGAACAGTGCATCTTGACTGGTCACCTGTGTTTGAGGAAAATGAACTCATAACAGATGCATGGATGAGGAAGTATGGGAAAGGGAAAACCTGCCATTTGAGAGGACACTGGATGATGGTAGGTTAAGTTGTTTGTCACAGCAACAATTGAGAATGGACTTGTCTGCTTTTAATGAAAGCAATCCAGAGAAAGGGAGATAAAGCTAGAAGGCTAGTGTCAGTGTGAGAACAAATAGGTTAAGAAATAAACTTAGGCTGAACATGAAAATAATGTTTCAGAGTTTTGTGGTGTCTATGAAAGACTTGACATGGTTAGCGTAACTTATTGCTGGACATCTAAAATAGAACCTGATGAACTGATATAACAAATGATCTATACAAAGGTATGTCAACATTATTAAGCTGTGTTCTGTTGTCACATATCTTCTGGGTTTGTGATTGGAGCTCAGCAACTGGTAGGAAGAGAAATACTGGTATCTCCCTAGATTCTTTATAAGCAAAGGGAGCCTATATTGTTTTCTCACTAAAATAAAAACTTCTGCAGGAGCTGAAGCAAGATACAATTGCTCAATACAAATTTTGAGGCTAAAAGGTACTTTTATTGCTGTAAAAAAAATTGCCATGTTCAGTGGCTATAGATGTCCAGGGACTTGGAGGATGTTATTTTACTCAGACCAGTCTTAAGCCTTCCTGTATAATATTGTACTTTTAGGAAATGAGGTGTTTAACCACACCAGTGGTGTCTTTGCAGTCTTCCCTCTCTACAGTGTACATACTAGGGTTTTTAGCTTCCTTTGGGAGAGGTGGTCTGTGAAATGAAGTCAATGGAAACCTGAACATTGGCTCAGGCATCTGCAGCTACAACGGCCTTTAGACATAAATCCTCACACTGGTGAATGTTTTACTTTAGGGTAAGTCTCTGCTTGCTGCAGGCTTTGTTCAGGAGCTCAAATGTTTATTTCACTACTTCACTTGCACTGTAACACAGAAGTTCAGTCACAAAACTTGTTGCTCCTGCTCCATTTGGCTACAAACTGATACGGTGAATAGGACACTGCAGGCTTTCTGGCAGCTTGAGGACAGTACTTGCTCTCCTTCCAGTTTCCTCCAGCTTAGTCCTTTTTAAGATTCATAGCCATGATAATTGGGTGTATATGCCTCTCCTGCAACTCAGTGAGCCCTGAGAGAATCCATACTGCATGTGAAGCATTAGATGAGGGTAGCTCATTCATACCTCTTACACTTTTCAAATGCATTAAAGACATAGTGCCGTCTTACATGACACTGCAATGACTTTCCACCCACTCCTCAACAAGGCATCACCTGCTGTATTTATAGTTTTAAAATATCATAAGGCAAGACCTTGAGCTACAGGAACAGTAACTTCATTGTTACTCTTATAGTAGGCCACCGTATTTAGTGAGCATACCATAAAATGATATTTATTACTATCCTATTTCCTGTAAATGAGAAAATATCTCTAAAATGAAGTCTATCTGAAAGAAGAACCTTTCAATTTCAGGGCAAAATATATCAGTTAGAATTGGGGTTAGTAATACAGGAGAGGCCTGGTAAACATTCTGTTATGAGCTATAAGCTTTGTAAATTACTAGCTACAAGCTTTGTCATGTACCCCATCTTCCCTGCTGTAGTTCTGTGGGTGTGTAATCATGCCTATGATTTGGACTATTGCACTTTTATCCGTGATTGCAGTTAAGCTCAGCAGTGCTAGTGTGGGGGATTTTTTTTTTCTTTGTTTTGCGAACTGGTTATTGGGTTGCTGACCATCATGGTTAAGTCAGCTCAGGTCTGCTAAGAGTTGTATAATGTCCTACTAACCAGAAATTGTAGTGAGAATCCCACAGAGACTATGATTCATGCCTCATGTAGTTTCAGCCAAGGGTGTTGATGTAAATATCAGGCTGAGTTTAGCTTACGGGTAAACACATAGAGCTGCAAAGCTCGATTAATCAGGTGTGATAACTTGGAGGAGAATAAAAGCTGCTCAGAAAATTATGGACAAAAATTCAAAGCCTTTCCTCAAAAAAAAAAAAAAAAAGACAAAATCCTGCAATATCACGAGTAATTAAATTTTGCGTGCAACCTTTAGCTTTAAAACAAACAAAAAATATCATTACATAATCCAAATGGAGGGGGGAAAAAATCTTTATAAAGGGCTAATTATGTTTACTGGCCCTGCCAAACCTGACCATCACAAGCATTTCCTTCTGCTTTGTAGCAAGTGGAAATTAAATTAATTTCCTCAATATTTCTGTGAAGTTAACCTGTCTCTGTACCTTTGCAATACAATATATTCTGTCTGCAGTGCTAAGGGTTCTCATGGCAAAGCAGTTATATGTATCTAAACCTAAGCTGCAACGCAACCTTTGTACAAAACCGTAGCATTGTTACGCCCTCATCAGAGTTAGTAGACTCATTGCAGGCATATCCTTGTTTTAACTGTAGGGTGTGGGGATATTTTCCCATTAGCATTCCACCACCCAGCCAGTCACTAACACTGTAGAGCAATGGAGCAACCCTGCTAAGATTATTTCCCAGCTCACCAGGTTGTTTGTTTTCTTCCCCCCCCTACTAGAAAACCAGGGATGTTAACAGAGCTGAAAATTAGAAGCTTGACAGAAGAGTAGCTTCAAAGTGGATGGGACTGTATTTTACAAGTGCTTCATGAATGCTTTGTCTGCAGAATTCAGCTTGTGTTTTGTAATGAGGTGTTCTAGAAAATGACATCTGGACAGCTGCATTCATTACTCCATTGTGAAACACAGCAAGTTTAAGCATGTTTTATCTGTGAATTTCACCTTGGCCTTTACTGGAATCTGCATGATGATGCATATGATGCTTTAAAGAAAACAGAATCATAGAATCATAGAATCATAGAATCATAGAATGGTTAGGGTTGGAAAGGTCCTTGGTCCTTCAAAGGTCATCTAGTCCAACCCCCCTGCAAGGAGCAGGGACATCCCTGACTAGATCAGGTTGCTCAGAGCCTCATTCAGCCTGGCCTTGAACGTTTCCAGGGATGGGGCTTCCATCAAAATATTACACCACAGGTTCATTTAAAATGTGTAAATAGCATTAAAGCAGTGTATCAGGAAGAAATGAGGGGAAAAAATTGGAAAAACAGGTATTCTGGTTGAACTGATGCACATACCCAGGGTTACATGCAGAGGTCCCTTTCCCGGAGAGTTCACAGCACACATCAGGAAATGGAGGTCAGTTCCATTCAATAAGCAGCTAATTCAGGTTTTCTCTCAGAGTTTGCTGTCCATTTTCCATCTGACTTAACTGTCAGAGAACCAGGCATCTGCTGCTGATTGAAATGTTATTATTCTAGGGGCATAATTATGTTTTGCTTTCACAGACATGTTGAATCCAAAGGGTGTGTATTTTCACTGACAGGAGGACTGCTTTGGTATTTTTATTTTTGTATCTGCTGGAGTCAGTACTCATGTTTAGCAGAAGCTCTGGGAAATTCAGTTATCCTTTAGAAGGTGCATTCTTTAGCAAATCTTGCAATTTTTAAGGTATTTCTCATGGTGCTGGGAAGACATGGAGCTGCTCGGGGAAATGAGTATTGGGCTGTCAATAGAAATAAAAATAACTGGCTGTCTTTTTCTTTCCTACTTTACTGTGTTCCTGAAAATACATACAATTATTGTAGGAAATAAAAAATATTTATGGATCTTGCTCTGTTCTGAATGGCACAAAAGTACATATGCTTAATGCACTTAATGCACAGCTGTACACTTACCCTCTGCCTTTAATGTTAATATCTGATTTTTGCCCCTTGGTTTATACTATTGATCCTGACTCTGAGGTCAATGTGAAATCTGCAAGCTGTGTTGTGCCAGTATCCAAGGACGCCTTATTATGTGGACCCTGTTTCCCTTAGGAACACAGGTAGGATTAATGTGAAGGACATTTCCAAGAAATTGTAAATTTTTTTTTCTCTCTTTTCCTGGCTTTTTTTAAAGCACCAAGACTTAAGATGTCATGTTCCTTGTTAATGTGTATTCTACTCAACATTTTTTTTTTTTTAATCTGTGGCTCAGCCCAACTGACAAATCCTAATAAGTCCTGTAGAAATAGCTGGATAGAGGACTGAGATTTTTATTAATGCCCCCCTTGCTGGTCATGACCAACCCTCATGGAGAACACTATAGTATGTCTTTGCAGTGTTCTGAAATGCTGATGAATCAACTAATTTTTATTTTTTTTCAGCCCAACTACTGAAATTAATAACTTCAGACCATGAAATTACTTAATTCATTATATGAATAATTCAGTGGGATTTCTGAGGCCCACGTAAATGCTTTTTGTTTCTGTGTGCTCTTTCTCTTCCTACAGTCAGCAGCCCTTAGGTGGCACTTTTTCAGAGGAGAGTATGACAGCTGTGTATCTACATCTGATCTTCACTCTCAACACCATCCCAGAGATGCTGCTTTCTCTTTGGAGTTGTGACACTTCTGCTTGTCCATAGCATCTACTCCAGATGCTCCTCCTATGATGAACACTGTTTGCGTTCTGCTTCAGTTCTGTAAAGCAGAAATATTTGGGCATCAAAGAGTGGAGGTTTGCATCTCCCAAGAATTTAAAAAAAAAAAAAAAAAGAGATGTCACACTGACTTCATTAAGCAAATTCTCTGAGCTGCGGCTGTAATAAATGAAGAAAACTGGCACTTTTGAAATTGGATCAGCTCATTAGTGTAATGTACCGCTCTATAAATTACACAGAAAGGGCAAAATGTCATTATCTGTTATGATCCTGTAGGAATTTGTGAATATACTAAACACTAATTATTGCTTAGTGGAATCATGGGAAAAACTGTGGCATGTTGGAAATTCTCCATGGCTTTTGCTTTTTTTTTTGCAAGGGAGAGTTGTGCGACCACCTGAGTTTATCTGAATATCTGCATTTTTTCCTTAAGTCCTCCTTTTATGGCACCTATTCCGCTGTGGTAAAACAAAAATTGCTCTAATAAATCAAAGCCTCTCTTTACTCTAAGGAATTATTCTAGGATCAGATAAAGGGACAGTGATGGAGACAGCTATCCATGACTCCTCATATCTGGAAGGCTGACCTTGATTCCCCTGCCCAGTGAAGGTAGGTACAGACCAGCTCTTGGAGTACTGTGCTAGTGTCTGACTGCTTTCCTGACTGGCAGCTGGACTTGCTCCCCAATCAACTGACAGCCCCAGAAACCAAACTCTGCCTTGTTAATGCTGTATATTTCATCAGCAGCCATCACCCACAGCTCCTGAAAGGGGAGAGAAGCATGAACATCATCTTGTCCTTTTGATGACTCCTGGACCACAGCTTTTGAGGTTATTATTTTAAAAATATCTTTCTCCTAAGCAGCCATTATATAAAGCAGTGTCTATAACAGTCACAAGTAGAGGTGCAGTCAAGACTGATGCCAGCTATGCAACCACTTTGACATCTGAAACTTTGCAATAGGACTGTTTTTCTCCCTTTGGTAGGAATGGATCACAGTTCTGCAGGTGTGGGCAGAAGGAGTGGTAGCTCTCACTGGTTGCTACTCTCCATATAAGTAGATGAATATGATGCACTGTAAGGATGATTTGGACAAACTTTCTTCTGAGTAACAATATCAAGAGTAACAGACCAGATTCTGCAGATTTTGCATGGCCTTTGAATGGAAGAAATGTAGCAATAACTGAAATCAGTACTGGAAGACTTAAATTTGAGTGACATATTTTCTTTAATCAGACCCTAAAGCAGAATGGTTTGGGGGATGTGTTGCATAATTTCACTCCAGATGTGAATAAAAAACTTCTCAAATTTAAAACTGTTTTTTTAATCTATTTTTACATTGGGTATCTAAGATTGGATATAAAGCTAAAACATTTTTGATGCGTATTATTTCAAAGCAGTTGTCTTTTCATTAGATATCTTACGTAGATCTTATCTGGATTATTCTGACTGTTGTCACCTGGAGAAATCTTCAGTGCTAGGGAGCATCTGTTCTTGAGTCAAATGGATAATCTGACTTTTCAAGTGTGTTGAGTTAAGATGCTCTCTGGTCTTGAGGTCTGTCTTTGCTTGAGAGTTAAGTATTCCAAGGTAGCTGTTGCTCTGACACTGGGTGGTCATCACTTTACCCGTGGGAGATGGTGAGTGATTGCCTTTGCATTAGTTGTTTCTGTTTCTCTTTCCTTCACTTATTAAACTGTTTTTATTTCAACCTAACCCAATAAACTGGTTTTTATTTCTTGTTTTTGCTCTTTGTATTCTCTCATTTGTACTACTGCTGAGGGAAGAGTGAGTGAGCAGTTGCATGGATGCATAGCTGCTGGCTGGAGTGAACCACCACAGTTTATTATGGTTATGTTGATGTATCCCTTCTCTTTACTTCATTTATTTGTAAATTGGATAAGAGCAACTGTCGTAGTTCAGCCTCGATGGGGACCAGACTACGCAGTTTCTCTCTCACTCCCCCCACCCTCTGAGAGAATAGGGTGAGATAATATAAGGAAAAACGGCTCGAGGGTTGAGATAAGGACAGGGAGAAAATCCTTAAAGCTACCGTTACAGGCAAAACAGACTTAGGGAAAACTATTCATTCATTACTACAAGCAGCAGGATAATGAGACAGAGAATAAGATAACCTCCCCTCACTCCTCCCTCTTCCCAAGCTTAACATTATCTCTACCACCTTCCCCCACCCCGAGCGGCACAGGGGTGAAGAGGGAATGGGGGTTGTGGTCAGTTCATCATGCGTTGTTTTATGCCGCTGCTTCATGGTCAGGGGAAGAACTCCTCACATTCCTCCCCTGCTCTGTTGTGGAGTCCCACCCATACGCCACAGTCCTTTGTGAAACTGCTCTGGCGTAGGTCATCTCTTCCATGGAGTGCAGTAGTCTCTCCAGAACGGCTGCCCCAGCGGGCCCTCCACGGGCCACAGCCTCCTTCAGGCATCCACCTCCCCCAATGTGGGGTCCTTCACGGGCTCCAAGTGGATCTCTGCTCCTCTGTGGACCTCCATGGGCTGCAGGGGGACAACCTGCTCCACCATGGTCATCACCACAGGCTGCAGGGGAATCTTGGCCAGGAGCTGCATTGCTCCTCCCTCTCCTTCTGAACTGACCTTGGTGTCTGCAGCTGTTCCTCTCACAAGAAAAGTTCTTCACAACAGGCTGGCAGACGCCTCTCAGAATCTCTTCACATCATCCAGCTCATCTCCTCTCCACTTCTTGCAGCTGGGCCGGGCCGAGTCGGGCCCAGTCTGCTGCCTGGTGAGAGGCCAGAGGGTGAGGCCTGCAAGGCCCATGAGGCCTGTGCCTCCCCCTCTGCGCCTCTGTCCCCGCTCAGCTTCTTCACATCTTCTCTTTTTTTTTTTTTTTTTTTTTTTTTTCCCCTGTTTTCCCCTTCTTAAATACCTTATCACCAAGGCATTACCACAGAACATTCTGCTACCAATCGGCTCGGCCTTGGCCAGCAGCAGGTCCGCCCTAGGCCCCGGCCGAGACCACTGAACAAAGGGGAGCAACTTCTAGCAGTTTCCTACAGAAGCTACCACCTTAGGCCCCCCCCACTAAACAAAACCACAACAGCAACAAATCCATGGAGCCCAGGCTGCCTTATGCTTAATTTTCTTTGGGATTTATCTATAGCAATCTAAATCTTCCAAGCCCTAATTCCCTCTGCTTGAGACACTACAACACTTCCTTTATATCCAGTGGTATTCAAGTATCAGGCCTCCCTGAGAGTTGTTGGTAGATTCAGTCTTGCTTGCAAAGTCAGCTGACAGAAGATCCCAACCAGTGTTACATGCATAGAATCACAGAATCATTTAGGTTGGAAAAACCTTTAAGATCATCAGTCCTAACACTGCCAAGTCTGCCACTAAACCATGTCCCTAAGTGCTTTTCAGTACCTCCAGAGATGGCGACTCCACCACCTCCTTGGGCAGCCTGTTCCAGTGCTTAATAACCCTTTCTGTGAATATTTTTTTCCTATTATCCAATCTAAACCTCCCCTGGTGCAACTTCTGGCCATTTCATCTTGTCCTATCACTTGCTACCTGGGAGAAGAGATGGACGCTTACCTTGTTACAACCTTGTTTCAGGTAGTTATAGAGTGATAAGGTCTCCCCTCAGCCTCCTTTTCTCCAGACTAAACAACCCCAGTTCCCTCAGGTGCTTCTCATGACATGTGCTCTAGAACCTTCACCAGCTTTGCCCTTCTCTGGACATGCTCCAGCACCACACTGTCTTTCTTGTGGTGAGGGAGCCAAAACTGAACACATTATTTTGAGGTGCAGCCTCACCACTGCTGAGTACATGATCACTTCCTTACTCTTGCTGGCCCCACTATTTCTTATACAAGCCAGGATGGTATTGGCCTTCTTGGCCACCTGGAAACACTGCTGGCCATACATAAATAAGTGTTCAGATAAAGTATATGAATAGTTAGGTCATTGTTAGTGTGCTTTTAAAAATACTTCATAGATGATGCTGCTGCACACCTACTAACTGTAGGTGTACTGTGCTGTACTGTGTACAAATGCTTTCCAAAATAAAAATGGGGGAAGAAAGCAAGCTTCTAGCTGTAGGTAAATAACTACAGTGTCAGAGTGGTGTAGGATGATAATCATAGTTGCTGGAGAGACCTGGGCACTTCCAAGAGCAGTTCTGCCTGTAGGTGGTACCAGAGAACATTTTAGCTTGTGTCTTTTCATTAACTAGGGGTGGTGACTCCTCTGCAATTACAAACTCAGTACTTACTTCTGTCCTCCCATGTCTTTATAGAAAAAGCTCACAGCTGTAATCAATTAAGTAACAAAAGTGACCATCAATAGAGAACAAGCACTGAAAATGTCTTGGGGTCTTCTTTTGCCTTAGGAGCCTGATAAATTCCATCACTGGGAAGCTGTTAGCCCACATGTGCAATTGCATGCTTGACTGGTGGTGTAGATCCCGCTTTAGAGACTCTAGTGTGGGACCACCCTGTCTCCCATGTGTTAATGATAAATAGGTGCTGTCTTCTGATCTCGGCTGTGTGTCTGAGCTGGTGATACTAGTGGATTCTGGGTGCTGTGACTTAGCATTCCCTCAGTGGTAAATGGGGTGACTCTATTAATGCTATTTGAGAGGCAGGTGCTCCTGAAAAATTCAGTTCTCTAGAGCTGTCTCCTCAGCAATAACATAAGCAGCTTGTGCATTCGTTATCATTTTCACTCGTGTCAACTCACCTCAGGTTGAAGTATTTATGAAATAACTTGAGAAAAATGGAGCAACTAATTTGTAAATAAGGCTCAAATTGGCAGTGTGAGTATTTTTTTCTGGTCATACTGAATCATGTATTAGGACAAAACTTTAATTCTAACAGGCTATGAACAAATTGTGCATGTCTGTTATATGATGCTAAATCAAACAGCTTATTTGTTAGATTGTCCTACAAGAAAGATGATTCCTGTGATCTTCTCTGTATTATCAAAGTGAGAAATGCAGCTTAATGTCTCTTTGTCTTCATCTTTCCCAAATGCTTTAAACAGATGCTCTGAAAATTGCATGAAAACTTAATTTATTGATTTCAATCATAATCACTTCAGTTTTTGTCGTAATCTAGGTCAAAAAGGGATTATGAGTGACGCAGTTTTGCGATGTTTTATTTGGGTCATGAAAAAGCTTTTCCCTCTTTGTCTTATATTAGATATTAAATGGCTGTAGAAACCCTCTGAGAATTTGGAAATACCACTGATCATCAGTCTCAAATTTATGTGTGAGGAAAGTGATCCTGAGTCTGAGTCGAAATCGACCTAGGATGTTGGTGGCAACTGGGAGTCTCCAGCTCTTGCAGCTGCCCCTCTAGAGGCTGCAGACCCTGTGCTGGTGCTGCTGCAAGCATTCTGCTCTTCTGGCACCCCTGCTGCAAGTTATATGGCCAGTTTGTGTCTGTGTAACTCCAGTCCTCATCTCACCACGCAACTAGCACAGCTGAAGGCTTTTGTTCGTATAATGGTATTGGTGAAATACTTCTGGCCTGTGGCTTCCTGAGTTTTGACTCACCTGCACCCCTGTTCATGATGCACGCTCTCATGTTATCAAGTAACTTCCTACTAACAGCCCTATTGCTGCGCTACGTCTGCTTTTGCATGGCAGAGCTGTTCAACTGGATTTCTTCTTTCTCATGATGTGCAGATCAAGCACGTGTAGTATAGTAATGTACTTGTTTGAGCAGTTAATATTACTTAATTTAATTTATGAAATCCACAAAAGGCCAAAATGCGGAGATTGTGGGAAGGGTAGGAGTTGAGTGGGGAGCATGGTGTATTATTTAACTGGACAGGTAACTTTTAGTCTTGAAGAGCTGACGTGAATCCACTGTCATCAAACTGGCCCCTAAAATAACTTCAGAGCCTGAGATAAGTGATGTGATGACTGTCGTGTTCAGCCTCTTGTAACAGCATGAGCTGAATCTCTTGTTTAAAATCAGGGAGTGTTACTTCGAAAGTATTGTCATATAATTAAAATGAAATAGATCTCCATTGTAATAAGACTTCTCCATAAAATAAAAAAAAAACCAACCCAACAAAAAACCTGTAGCGGGAGCTCATCACACTTTTTTTTTTGCATAGATTACAGCATAACCTAAGGCAGGAACTTTTATGTATTCAATGCCTGAGTCTGTGAAAGACCAGACTAATTACAATGACGGTTTGAAACTTTATCGAAGGCAACTCTGCTCTACAAGACAGTTGAAATAAGTCTGATACTTTCATTAGAAATAGTTGAGAGTCAGGTTTTTTTTAATTTCATAAGAAGTCCTGCCGCTTCAAGAGGGGATTTTCTGTTTGACTTAGAAACTTGGAAATTCTAGAGAAATAAAATAAATCATTTTTAAGAAAAACTTATTTCAACTGCAATTTCTCAGCTGTTCAATAACAGCTGGTTTTAGTGATTTTAAAAAAAAATTAATGCAATAGCTTGCTTATGTCATATTTCAGTATTCTAGAAATGGTACTAGATACTTTTATTATGTATTGAGCGCTATTACAGAAAAATAATGTGAAGTTATTCTATAATGAAAGAGAAATCAGACCTGACAATTTTAACATGAATGTTTACATAGTTTGAAAATAAAATGTAGTTATTTGTGTTAAAGCTTATATGGGTTTCTAACAATTTAATTGAAGGCAGCACTTTTGTTAAAAGCATTTCAGTAACAAAAGCTCTTGCTGGCTCTGCTTACCGTGTAACAGAAATAAGAGAGAAGAAAAGCTGCAAGCTGTTTTCTTTTACTATATGCCACTGCCCATGAGAGCCAGCCTCCATGTTGTGGCTGTAATTTGTAGTGAACTTGGCGAAAACCCTTGCAATTGCCTTGGGAGTGGGAATGCTGCTGTCCAGATGTTCAGACCAAGCCATGTGGTGCTGCCAAAGCATAGGTATGGATTTTTAGGACTGGAGAAAGTGACAGTAGATATCAGTAGTTGCGATGTTCTGTTAGGTCTTCTCCAGTTTATGTGAGGGTTGCAACTGCCTCAGCATACTGCTCTGTGTGTGGTTATTCAAACCTTATGGTGGTGGATAACTAATTTATTTTGGTATTAACCTACAATAAAATGTTTGACCTGTTTCCTTCTTTCTCATAAATCCTTGTGGTGTTAAAAAACAAAAGAAGGAAAAAAAATCTTAATGTGCATAGAACAAGTCCATAATTTGTGCTTTTGAAACCAGTGGGAGGTGGAGCTATGAGTCAATCTCTACAGCTCTACTTCCCTGCCTCGGTTGTAAAATAGCATGTTCCAGGAGCACTTGCCAGCTGTGAGACATAAAGACTGGACCATTACAGTATTACCTTTTATGAAACAGAGATGGGATCATCAGCCTATGCACCTTTGGTAAGAGAAAGTCAGCAGTGGGGCAGGAAGATCTGTTTGGATATCTTGGTCGAGGTACATCAAAAGCAAATGTTTGTGGAATTTTGCTCCTTAAATGTCAAATAGGTCTGCAGTGGGCAGGTTTATTATTAAGAGCAGCAGATAGATGGTCGTGGTGAGATGGAGATCTCATCACAAAGAGGAGAAATGGTAGGGCCCTCTGCTGTTGGTGAATCTGAGCAGAAACTGAAAACTAGGAATTGTTGACTGCTGAGTTTCATCGCTGGTCCCTGTCTTGTCTCCTTGTCCCCAGGATCGGTTTGTCCAAGCAAACCCGCACAGGAAGATTGGAATCAGCAGGAGGAATCATGGAAGACGTCACAGCACTGAAGAGGAGGTACTGTTTAGAGGGCTGCATCTGGGTTGCAGGCAAAGGGCTGCAGGGTATGAGCAGTGGCTGTGCTACCTGCAATCTTCCATCAGCTTTTCCCATCTCTCCCTAAGCTTAACTGTTGTTATGAGAGGTGATATTTTTTAAAGGTTACTTAAGAGAATGTTTATTTCTTCTGTGAGCACGCTCTCCAGAGCGGAAAACCTTCACTATGACTTAGGGGTTGTGAAGGTGAGGAAGTTGATGAACTTGTGGTTTAGATACTGGGCAAGGAACCGGGAGAGCTGGATTTTAGTCTTGATTTTTACTGTGGCATCACTATATGATGGTAGTCATACCTTGTAACACCCAAGGCTCAGCCTTCAAATTGTTTTTTCTTTGCTTTATGGAGGCAGATCAGCAGATAAAATGGATTATTCAGTGTCTGCCACTTAAAATAATTCTGAAAGCAAATTTTTATGAAACTGAACTGGTAAAAGGTGTTAAAAGGTACTGAATGTGGTACGTACTGGTTATGTAACAAATTATTCCCTTTTCTGAGTAATGGCTGATTTAAATTATATTAAATGATAGCTTAAAAATTAAAAATTGTATGATGTGGGTTTTTTCTCCCTAAGTTTCCTGAATCTGTTTCCTAGCTGTATTCAGTGCAGAAGTATGAGGCTAAGTCTTTGATAGATCTGGGAGAGCAGTGAACTCACTACCTGCTAGCACTATGGAATAATAATTGGATTTGTGTCTGCTTATTTTCTTAGTCATCCAACAATCTTATGAATAAGTTTTCTCCAAACTCCTGGGTATGGATGGTACTAAAGCTGAGAATGAAAAAGTAATCCTTTCTATTTGGGGTGAAAAGTTGAGCTTTCAGCAATTTGGATCATCTACTTCTGTCATTCTCTATCACCAGAAATGCTACTCCCCAAAATTCTCCTGAGATTGATGAGTTTCTTCCAAACCTGCTGGTGTTGTTCAAGTAGCACTTTCTGAGAGAAAACTATTGGCTTGAGAATTTTTCCAGTGGGCTGTAAATAGCATCTAGCATGGTGGCTTACTGCTTTTTAGATGGTCAGTCTGGTCCTGTCAGGACACTGGCGTATCAAAATAAGAAGACAGTTTCTCAGAAATAATGATGCTTTGAAGATTTAATTGCTCCTTTCAGTGTAATTAATGGAGCTGCTGCTTCTGTATGTAGGATTTTACTCCTCCAGTCTTCAAGATTGTCTTGTTTTTCCTGTAACCAGTGATAGGGTTGTGTGTAGCTGTGATAGGGAGTGGAGGGAGAAAAAAAAAAATTGAGAGGGTTGTGCAGCCTTCAAGCTATTACCCTGAGGCGCCCTGTGCTATGGGGTGTTGATATATTGCTATACCTCAGTGCTTCAACTTGTTAAATCAATCAGGCCAGCCTAGTTTTTTTTCATGCAAGCATATTTTTAAAATTTATTATGCAAAAGTCCTGAATAAGCCAGGGCATTCTGAATCATCTCCTGTTTGTTTTTTATTATTTGTGTGTGTGTGTGTATGTGCCTTCATATGTAATTATAACTTTTATTCTTTCTTCCTTGTGTTTAATTGCATAATCTAGCACTCTGTCAATTTTACTCTCGGCCTATCAAATCTGTAATTCGATTTGTGTTTGCAACTTTCCATTTTTTTGCATTGTTTAGAGATTTTGTGATTCATACTTTCTTCAATTCTGGTTTTCCTGCAGCTCCTGGTTTATGTATGTATTTCAGTTCTGCATATTGTGGTAACATGTTTTCATTTCGATCAATGTAGACCATATCTGTGGATGATAGGTTATCTTTATTCAATGTCATACAGAGCCAAAAAAAAAAAATTAAAAAACTACAAATTCTTCTGCCTTATGTCATATAAAACTTGCACTGAAATGCTAGAGCTGCCTTACTGGGAGCTGGACCTGCATGTGAAATGGAAGAATGCTTACTCCAAGCCTCTGATTTCAGCCTTCTTCTAGCTGGTGTAACTGGAAAAGGTTTGGAGTCCCACAGGGGGTTGTTCACTTCTAGAACTGTTCTCTCCCTCTTTTTTAGTCGTTTATTTCCTTTTAAGGGTCATGTATTTTGGTAGAGTGAAGAATGTTATGGTGTTAACGTATCCCATAGTCAGATTGGCCAATAGCAGTGATATTTTGACTGGGGCATTAAAAAAAGGAGAGTATTTGTCCTCTCTGCAGTAGTGTTACATGGCAGCAGTACCTGCTAGAGGAAGAAACATGTCCCATGACCTGCAGGCTGGCACACTGGGAAGTGTTGTGCTGCAATCTGTTGTGCTCAGACTGAAATTTGAGGAGCAAGCCCTATAGTTTGAAGGTAGCTGGATTTTACAGGGACAATTATGTAATGACTTTTTTGTGAGAACTATCTTGTGATATTTCTTACTACTCTTTGCATTAAAACTTAATCTCCAAAACCTAAATCTTTAGAAAACTTAAACATAAATGATTAGTAAACATAGGTGGAATCCAATGTTATATGGTGCCAAATCACAATAAATAATTTATTCTCAGAAATTGTCTCAAATAGTTAAAATTAAAGCATATTCACTGCTTTAATAAGAGAATGACTTATGGTTACTTGTTTTCCAGATATCTTTTCCTTTGCTATGCTATAGGATAGGTTGTGTTAGTTGTATCTGATTTATTTGCTACTAATTAAAATTTTTTTTTTCTCCTTATTCTGCAGCCAGAAGTGCCTCAGTTGTGCTGGCTTACTGTAAAAATTATAAGCATGAGAAATCTCCACAAAGCAGATCTGTGTAAGTAGCACTGGCAGCATGTTTATAGGTTAGCAAGAAAGTCACTGTCACCTGAATTTAATGCTCTTGTACACCTGCTGCTTGGATTACAGTAGTGTCTCAGATTTATTGGCTGAATAAGTTGCATCTGTTTTCATTTTCATTTAGACTTAATTAAAATAATTTAGAAAACATTAATGATTGATAGAAATAAAATAGAATAGAAATTCTGTGTTGGGAAAGAAGTTACCCT
The DNA here is from genome assembly GCF_036417535.1 of Chlamydotis macqueenii. Lineage (NCBI taxonomy): Eukaryota > Metazoa > Chordata > Aves > Otidiformes > Otididae > Chlamydotis > Chlamydotis macqueenii. Next base: position 41,205,708 of record NC_141560.1, read on the forward strand.
TCCTTTCACTGGCTGTGCTGTGATGTTTCCCTTTCCCCTAACTCTTCAGTGTCCCTTTATCCACGAGTTGCCCGTTTTCCTTTTGAAAGGGGCACCTTAGTGAAAGGTACAGGAAAAATCAGTAGTTGTGTTGGGTGCTGCTGTGTTTGTGTCTTCATTGCTGTTTTGCTGGGGATGACTTGCACACTACAATTAGAACCAAGTAAAAAAATCCCCCAATTCTTCTTTTTTTTTTTTTTTTTTTTTGAAAAAAAGTGAAGCCTCAGGAAGTGAAATTGTATATGAGTTTGCTTGGACCCTGGCAAATGTTTGAAAATAGAAGTAAAAAAATCAGAAAAGCCAGAATACTTCAGTACTGTTGAAAATTAATAATTTGGATTTTATTACAAAGTAAAATCAGTGGTTTAAAATTTACTTTTGTTTAGAATTGACATAAATGTAGGTAGAAAAGTTAAACAACTCTAAACTCAGAATGTTTTCCTTTGGGTCTAATGTAATATTTAGGACTCCTCAGAGGTTAATCTTTTTTCCCTTGACTGGGCAAAAGAGGTAATTAAAAAGTACTGCTGTACTAATTATGTATGTTAACACAGTGAGCCAAACTGATTGCTACGTGAAGCTGTGGCTGCCAACAGCTTCATGTCAGGAAGCCCGAACAAGAACTGTACGCAACTGCAGAAACCCTGTCTGGAATGAAACCTTCCACTTCATGATAATGAGTGAAGTAAAGGTAGGATCCACACCTGTGATAGTGAGCAGACGCTTTCTAAAGGGGACATCTTCACCTGCTGTGTGCAGAAGCTTTATGAGAGCCCTGAGGCTCCTCTAGAGGCTTGAACTCAGTTATGTTGAAGAATAAGATGGTAACAGGGAGATACAGAAAGTGTCAGAGAGAGCATGAGAGATGCTGTTTCCTACCAGGAAGTAAATATACAAGCCTTGGTATGGATTCTCTGACTGACTGCCCTGACTGACATCTATCATCTTCTAAGCACTAGAACCTCATGAATTGTATGGGAGGTTTTATCAGCTCTTTAGAGGATTAGTTATATTTTCCCTATATGTAACTGTGAAGGCATTTTTTTTTTCTGTAATGTTGCCATGAGCTTGTAATGCTTACTTTATACAGTAACAGTGATGCTGTTTGTAAATTTTAAGAGGTCCCATAACTTAATGGTGTTTTAATTTTTTTTTTTTAAATATCTTTTAGTACCAACCATTCCATCATTAAACAGGCATCTTTTCGAAAGGCTATAAGAAAGCAAACCTTACATGTGACTTACAGACTTGTAAGAGAACGATGCCTATCCTACGCTTTGTAAGTTCAGTTGTGTAAGCTCAGAGTTATGTATCATCTGGAATAAAGTTGAGTGCTTCTTTCTGTCCCAGAGCAGTTGTAAAAAAAAAAAACCTGTTAAAATGTTTGTAGAGTTAATAGAAATAGATTACCAGTCAGAGTGCAAGTGATACAAAGTCTAGACAGGGGTTTAGCTTCCTATGATTTAGTAGTTCTGCACCTTCTTGCACTTCTGTGGGAAGTGCAAGGGGAATCACTACAATTTAATTCTTATTAAAAGAGTTTGTTAATGTGCTTTATCTTAGCCCTTTCAAAGGGCTAAGTGTTTTCCCTCTATCCTTACTTTCTGCTAATATGCTAAAATTTCTGAAGATAGTTATTTTGAATCCATCCAGGAACTGATGCAGCATGTGTAATCTCTACTCTGCCCAGTGCATATTACCATAATGTGTGTCACTTATGCTGCCTTTCTTTTGAGCTCTTGTTCATTGCCAAATGGGATGATTTACCTCTTCTAGGATTAGTCCCTGACTTTGCAGTCTGAGCCACAGGGGCTGCGAACTGGGCTCCATGCTGGCACAGATGGCTGTCCATATTGAACAACATGAGGGCTGCATGCTGACTCTTGCTAGACCTTCCTTTTGGGCTCAGTAGTCCCAGAATATGGCATTTATCTCCTCCTCTGCCTCTCTCCTCAGAACATCCTGGAGCTGACAGTCTGCGATGAGGATGCTTTCACACCAGATGACCAGCTTTTCACTGTTTACTTTGATGTAGCTAAAATCCAACCTGGTGAAAAAGTTCACCTGAATTTTGAGTTGAATCCAGAGGTGAGAAATTAAAAGACTAGTGAAATTAAGTGGATAGATAAAATAATACTCCTGATCACAATTTTGTCCCAAGCTACTACCCATCTTAAACAGTAGAGTTGTTGTCACATGCAAAGAATTTGTTAAAAGTACCATATTAAAGCATGAAGTTAAATGCTTAGGGTTAAATGCCTTTCTGGGCAGCTGCCCTGATCCTTTGGCCAGTAGCTCACAGGGGTACCTCCGCTCGGTTTCACCAGGGATTCTGTCCTGTGCTTTCAGGCAATATGCTTGGTAAATGATATATTCCAATGAAAATATCTCAGTTTTTTTTTCCTCCTTCTGATAAACAACAAGGTGTTGGGGGGGTGTTGTTTTTTTTTTTTTTCTTTTAAATTATCAACAAGTCTGTTTATGATCTTTTGTTACACGATTACAAATGTGTTTTAGGAGGGCTGAGCCAGTGCAGAATAGATAGGGCTTGATGAATGAAAATCTCCTTGATATTTCATTCTTTTCTTCTAGGTCTATGTGTGACCCAGGAGTTTTTTTTGCCTCTTATGTCTCAAATAATATTGTGTTTGGTTGTACTAAAGAGGGCATAAAGAGTTTCTTATGAAATGTTTGGTGGGTGAAGTTGCTGAAAGGACAGGTGGAGAAATCACACCCATCTGTTCAGAGAGCAAAACATGTACTTGGATTACTTTTGGCAAAATATAACACCACCTCTGCTTGGAGGCTGTGTAGTAATGAAGCTCTGGGCTTGTTCACACGTCTTACAAGGGCTTGAGTTTACAGTTCCTAGGAATTGTGTGTGCTCTGTTTATTTCTAAACCACTGTGTCAGACGGGCTGTCTGGAAAACACTCTTGCGTTTCTTGTTCTTTCTATTACTACCGCTTTGGAGAGTGTTTGTTTATTAACTACTCTTCTAGAAAGCCTGTCCTTACTGGATATTTCAATATACCTGCTCCAGCTGTCTATGGCCTTCCTTAGAATAAGCCTCATGTGACTGAGATCATTTGAGCTGTGATGCAAGCCATGAGTTTGCTCTGAGGCACGTGCAGAGCTGGCTTTAACCCATTGGCTTAGCAAAGTGGAAGTTGGGGAGATAAGACAAGGTGAGCTGTGTCTCAGGAACGTCTTGGTTGAGCTGTTGTTATTTGGATCATGGCTCCTACTCAAATGCCCATGAGACATAATAGATTATGGTCTGTAAATGCATTTTTAGAGTACTTAGTGTTATTTTTTTTTTTAAGTGACTTAGTAATGAAACATGCTGGGCAACATTAATAACAGGCAGTACTGCCACCTCTGCCCATAATGATTTCTTTAATCTACCGAGGTATCTCAAAAGAAGGGATGAGGAGGCTCACTGAGTAATGTCAGAGCATCAAAGTTGCTTCCTGCTGTGCCTTTTGCTCACTGTGTGGTCTAAAAAGTCTTTCTGTTGCTTTCCTCCAGATTTTTTCACCCAGAAAAATGTGAATGAGACTTAGAAATATAATTTGTGTGAGTGTGTGTACAACAGCATGAGAAGGGTGGGAACATAAGACAGGCACAATTAGGCAGATGTTATAAGGCAGGATCTCCTGAACATTTTCTGCTGTTCTTTGGACAAAGTTGGAACAAACTGTCAGTGAGTTTGGATAGTACAGACAGGTCACAATTTGATGCTTGATAATGTCTATCTTGCATCTCTGTAAGGTGACTGATTTCTAAAAATCAGTCCCTCAGCCTTCTGTTATAAACTGTTGCAGCCTCCCTAATTCTCATGAAACAGAGACTTTGGGAGAAATAAGCAAGCAGAACCACCTACTGCTGGGTTACATGCCACAGATCCAGCTCTCAGAGAAGCCCCCTGAGATGCCTCATTTACTGACATGAACTAGTAAATACTAAAATACTCACTCTTCACCTATACTGTAGTGATGATTTTACCTTGACAACTGTATTATCAGACTGGGCACGGTTTTCACAGTCTCATCACAAAGTTAGTCTGCTGTGCAGCCATACGGAAGGGATGTTTGGCAGTAAAGGTGAGTTCTTCTGAATATGAATGAAAAAATTCTACTGCCAGTTGTCAGAAAGAGATTTATATCTTCCACTAATAAGTGTTTTCCTCCCTGTGGGCGATATAGAATACATGTCTGATAAATGTTTTTGCGCCGTATTTCCTGGATTGGCTGTGTCCCATACAGACTGATCCAGCAAATGTCTGCAGTAAACTAATACGGTTATTCAGTCCCTCTTATGTTGCTGATGTGTTATTCTTTTCTTCTGTTGCTGTTGCTGTTCCTTACTCTTACACTCTTCCCCCTTTTCAATTGTCCCTTGTGAGCTCTTTCCCTCGTTCCCCTTCTTCTCTCTTCTTCCCGTCACCCTGGAAGTTTTCATTTTCCAAGTTGGTCTCTTCTCCCACCTCTTTTTTATTTTTAGTCACTATACTCTGCAAATTCTTTTGTTTTAACCCACACATACTCACCACCTGGGTCCATTTATTCTCAAGTATGTTCTTCGACATCATTCAACTGTTATACCTCCCTTCCTCGGCATTGATTGACCCATGTCTCATCCAACTTATAAATGAATAGCAGGACCTTCACCCTCTATTCCATGATACTTATTCTCCTCTTCTCCTTTGGGGGACAGTTGGTTTGTAAACAGTAGAGTGGTGGAGAGACATGAAATGAGAGTGGCCAAAGAAGGCTCTATCCATTTACATTATGATGCAGAGGGTGTGGGAGTAGCAAAACCTTGTCAAGAAGAGTTATAAAAAAAAATAATCAGAACTCTAGCAAAGGAAAAAATTTATTCATTTATTTTCCTTAAATGAACTTTATTTTCAGAAACAGGAAGAACTAGAAGTGGAATTTCTACTGGAAAACATGTGAGTAAAGCTTAAATATTACAGAATTTGTCATCAGAAAACTTAACATTTTTGAGAGTAGTAATGCAGCATTGGGGAAGTTGCTCTGTGTACCTGTGCTCAGACATCCCATCTCAGCATCTTCCCCGTGGTTGCTTTTCTCTCCTGAATCTGGTGAAATCCCTCCTTAAGCCACAGTCTCACTTAATATTTATAGCTGAGGGTGGTGGGTGTTTATTTTGTAATTCAGCCTAAGAAGAGATGATGCTGATCAGGGAAGGTAAGAAGGAGGGAGTGTCCCTGGGAGCTATAGGACTGTGACCTGCCAGCGAGCATGAGATGGAACTGAAAGACAGAAGTGCTAATGGTACTTGGCAGCTAGGAAAACTGAGCTCAGAGAACTATTTGCATTTAAAATATTAATGCTCATATACTCACCCTTAAATCAGCCTTTTTATTTTTGCTTTTCAGTCCAAGTGTATCTGAAAACATCGTTACTAATGGCGTACTAGTGGTAACTGTTTTGGTTTTTTATGCTTATATTCTTACGGTAAGGCAAAAATGAAGGATGTAGTTGGAACAACTATGCCTTTAGATGTAGCCTTTACTCTTTTTCAGATGAGACACAGATGTGATTGTAAAGTTTTGAATTTGGACAAGCTCTCTGCCGCAGTGCCAGTGAGCTGCTCATTGATGAAATGGCAGTAAACAAGGAAACTTTGAAAGGGAGTGAATCCAGTGTCGCTGCGGAGTTTATTAATTAATGTCTTTCTTGGAGCCGAAGGCTCTTTTCACATGTCCAAAGTACTGTGTGGTGGTGCCCTTGTGCTACTATTTCCTCCTATGCAGCACTCTCTTGAGAAATTTCAGCATCATCCCAAAAGTATTAAAGTACACTCATCTGTTCAGTTGTTCTGCAGAGCTTGGAGATGTCCTTCAGCTCACTCTTCTGTACACAAAAGTTAAAGCATGGTCTAGATGAGGAGAAAAATTCCTTCTGTTAACTGTTGAGAATTTAATTATATTCAAATGTAATGGGACAGATCTCCAGCTATCTTAGTTCCCTTGACCACAGTACTGCTTGCATGATGTATACCAGCTGAGAATCAGCCTCTGCAATTTCTTCATGTTCACAGGATGTCATGGCCTAGCCTGATGCCTCTAGAGGACCTCTAGGTCCCCCGTGAAGATCCTGAACTGTTTCTGTAACCGATGATTTTATTGCTTATCTCTTCCAGTCTCGTGAAGTTTCCTGTTTGGAAGTACAGGTGTATGAAAAGAAAACGAGGAGCCCTTACACAAGTGAGGTTTTTGATTCAAATAGTTTGTCACTGCTTTTTATGCTATGGAAGTTGCAGCTGAATCTAGATAAATATTTGATCAATTTTAGTCTCCTCTGTTTGCACGAGGGCTGCTTGGGGACTGACCTACTTGCTAATAGTGAGACTCCTCTGGAGATGACATGACTGTGTAGATTAAGTGAAACTGTGGAGGTGGCTGAAAGACTCAGAAACATCACTGCAGTGTGATGGAACAGAAATACCGGTGATGAGAATGGAAAGTAAAAGAGGGGAGACACAACTCAGGAGTGGAAAGACTACAATGGAAAATCATGGGGGGTGAATGCTGCTAGTGGCACCTGCTGGCCTAATGCATGCTCTTCAGGGAAAGCTGCGATGCTGAACTGGTTTTCTGCTGCTTATTCAGTCTGGTCCTTGTTCACACTGATTATGGGGGAGGGAAAACATTGTGGTCCAAATTAGTGGCTGAAACTTACTTGGGGCATTTTTATTTTTCATTTTCCAGGGCTAGATGCAGTTAACATTTCTCTGCGGTTTGCTTCTAGGGAGAGATTTCACATTCACAATGAAAGGATCCTATGAAGAAACCCAGGATATTTTTATAGGTCCTTGCTGTAGATGGGGAAGCACTGAAACCACTGTGTTCCACTACGTGAAGCACAGTCAACCCAGACTGCACATGATGCTGCCAAAGGAGCCTTTTTTCTGTCATGTATGTTTTGCTTATGGACTGATTACAGCTAAAGTAACTTTTGGGAGAAGCATGATGAATTAACCTTTCTCTGGTAGATTTCTACGTATGGGTTGTAAACAATTTTCTCCTTTATAATTGTTTTTTTTCCCCACCTTAATTCAGCATGGCTCAGCTAGGAGGGAAATGGATGTAAGTGGTTCCCTGGCTCTCCCTCTCCGTTCTCTGGACTTGGGAAAGAAAGTGACAGTGATAAAAGTGAGTAACCTTTGACAGCGTTTGGAATTATTTCAACAAGTGTAAGCTGTGTCTATGTGATAATTGGTCCCTTATTATTTTTTTTTATTAAAAACTTATTACTTGAGTATGTGTATGCTCAGCTCTGCACACACTTGAAAGTAAAACTATTATTCAGGGAAAAAGTAGCGTATTCAGAGTTTCTTATTGCTTTAAAATATTTTAAAAGCAGAATCTAGTGATGATTGTGTGCAGAAAGACTGAGATTTATTACTAGAGTTTTTATCTGAATAATTGCTAATACTGTAAAACTTGCTTTTGCAAACTTTCACTTCTATTTAAAATTTATAGTATTTTCATTCTTGATTCTCAGGGTGAATCTTATGAGGTGTCTGTGAAGGAAAAAGATGGGTAAATATTTTATTTCTTTTGAATGAGTACTTAGGCCATCTCCTATCCTTTTGTAGTATCATCTTTAGATGAAAGGAAGCTACAGCTTAAACTAGCTCATTTCAAAATCAGGAATAAAGATTGCAATTGGTTAAAGAGAACTAAAATATGGGGAAGAGTTAATAAAATGATACATGCTTTTGAATTGATTGGTAAGAGTTCAGCAGAGAATAGGTGGTAGGTAGTCATGGGGTATAATGAGTCACAACGTTTTTCCTAAAGTTGATGCTTCTTAATGTTGATACTTAAGAATCCCTCTGTCTTGTAACCTTTATCTATAATACATACACATTTTTAGGTAACACATTTCTAACATGTTTCTAACGTCGTTATGCATTTACCAGTCCCCTAGAGGTCGTTTTTCAATGAAACAAGCAGACTAATTAATTTATTGACTAGCTTGCAGTAATTTTGTGAAGGGTAACATTACCCCCTACTGATCATTAGCTGCATTGCAAGTGCTAATTACAGAGTGAGATGATAAATCAGGTTTTTACTGAATATTAATTATGAGTCACAGAAGGGACAAAATACCTTTTGACTGAAAAAAACCCTGAAACAGTAGCCCTGTGAAAATAGAAGTTATAGAATTAATGGTGCACATGATGTTCATAATCATGAACATGAAAGCACACATCTTTAACTCAAGTATTTATGGCACAAATTCTTAGTACAGGTAAACCGAACACGGTATTAGGGTCATTTTGCTTGAAGCATATTAAGTTTTGGTAAATGCTTAGGCCCCGTTTGCTCTTCAGGAAACACATAAATAGCAAGAGAACGTGAAGAGGTGTCCAAATTTCAGAGCTCAGTGTGAAACAGCTTGAATTCAACTGTGTTCCTTGGTTTTCTTCAGCAGTGAATTTGATTCATTTAACTTCTTCATGATTGAATGAAATAGTTCAGGACAGGATTCTGGTCTAAAATCTCCACAGGAAGGCGGAAATACAGGGCCTGTGATATTTGTATACCTGCTTTCAATAGGGGAACCTTAATGTGCATGGAAGTATTCTTTCTTTATACTGGTTTATTATTGTAGCTGTTTTTGCTTGATGTCTCAAGTAGTAACTCAAGAAATGACTTAGAGATAACATGTCTTATTCTGATCTTATGCTCTAGTTGCAAGAACTTAGATTTGCGTTTGGGGTTTGATCTATGCGCAGAGGAGCAGGATTTCATCTGTAAAAGGAAGAAGGTGGTTGCTGCTGCTCTGAAAAATGTTCTTCATCTAGATGAAGACCTTCAGGAGGATGAGGTATGTGGGACAGCATCTTGGGAAGTATTCTGTCCCACTTTCAACAAAGTGGATTTGATGTACTTACATGACTGCCCATATAGCTCTTCCACATCTTCTAGAATAAAATGTATAGGCCGGAGTGTCACTTGTACCTAAGACCATATTCAAGAATTTCTGGCACAGAGGATGAAAGAGGAACTGTCAGGAGGTCAGTTATAACTCCTTTACTCTCTGCCAACCTCCATTCTCACTCATGGGCACCCAAAGAAGCTGTTTATGGAGATGAACATATGTATAACCAAGCTTGGAGAAATTTGGTTGCTTGGATGGAGACCACTTCTCCGTTTGGCACCTCTCCCTTTCTAAGCTGCTACACAAAGTTCAGAGAGAAAGGCTGCAACTCTCCCTTAGCACATTGGTACAGCAGCATCAGTCTTTTGTGTTTTTCAGTGTGTTACCTCTTGATTTCTCCTCTCCTGGAGGAGAGGAGACTCAGGGGTAGCTGCTCTCTTACTGGAGGACAGTAACATGTTGTGGGTCTGTGGTGCTTGGAGCAAGTGTCAGCGAGATGCTCTTCTGCAAGTGGGAGAATGTACCTGTGTGGGATTGCCTCCACTGCTCTGTTTGACTCACCCACCCCTTGATGCTGTGTGCAGGACAGCATTTATCAACCAAGTCAAAGTATTAATGAGCTTAAATATCAAGGAGAATAGGACTTGTTGTTATTAAATGAGAGTAAAGGGTTATTGAGTCATATTAATTAAAAAACAAAAAACAAAACCCCCAAGTAGATGGTAAAAAACAATGAACACAAGAGAAGGAAGCAGATTTAGACTTGATGTAAGGCAAAAAAAGATTTACAGTGAGGAGAGTGGAACACTGGCACAGGTTGTCCAGAGAGGTGGTGGATGTGCCATCCCAGGAAACATTCAAGGCCAGCTTGGATGGGGCTGTGAGCAACCTGATCTGGTTGGAGATGTCCCTGCTCCTTGCAGTGGGGCTGGACTAGATGACCTTTAAAGGTCCCTTCCAACCCAAACTATTCTATGATTCTGTGTCAGGGAAGTGGGAGATAATGTGGATAATAAAGAGGATGTTAAAATAAATCTATAAAGCTTGGTAGCATATGCCTGGAGAATAGCAACTGTTGTATATAAACATAAAGGAAGAAAAAAATGTATAGGTAGTTTTTGCTCTGCTCCTCTGACCTCAGTTTTACTCAGGATTTTAAAATGTATTTTGAGGGAAAGACATGAGGAAAAATGAAATATATCCAGCAAAGTCTCTTTACAAATCTGAAAATAGACTATGCCATACAAGAGCCATGCTTACAGCTTCTAACTTACCAAAGCATCACTGATCAGGAAGAAGCTTTCAGCAAATGCTAAGTCCCAACAAATTTTGCACAACGCAAACATGCACCTAAGCGCTACCGTGAAGACAGTGAATTGAGTCCAAACCTACCTGAATTGGGACGTTGCTGTTACTTTTTCTACATGCCTGTCATTTCTCTGTTTCATCTGGTAATGAATGGCTCTGTGCCTTCGTGTGTTGAGCAGGTGCCAGTGGTGGCAGTCATGACCACAGCAGGGGGAGTGCGATCCATGACGGCTATGTTTGGCAGTCTTCTGGCTCTCCAGGAATTAGGTGTTTTGGACTGTGTCTCATACATCAGTGGTTTATCTGCCACAACGTGGTAAGGAGAGTTGGGCTTGTTCTTGCTGTTTGTGTCAGCAGAGTGATAACCTGGTGAAGCATTTTGCCTCGCTGACGAATTTTACCTAGCATCATGGTGGGTCTTGGCTTCCTTTTGGTGCTCACTCATTTCATGGGACCACTCAGTGCTGTACCCACTATTTCTTCTAGTGAAAAGAAACACATAGAGTGAGAACTGTTGTGTTTCTATAATTGCACTGAAGCGTTTACAGAAGCTAAAAGAAAAGAGCATAAGCCCAGGTAGTTTATCTGTATGAAAATTCTGTATGACTCAGGTCCATTTCTTATTTCCCAGTTACCTGGCAGAAAAGATTCCTATGTTAAGATGAGAGGTAGAGGTGTCCTGATGTTTGACTTGAAATGAAAAGTGGTTATTTATGGCTATCAACAAGGGACTGAATAGGGCCTGGTAAGCCGAAAAGTTGGCATTTTCTTGGAAATCTAAGAAAAGGGGATTGCTTCCTGGGGGAGAAGTAAACCTTTTGATTGCCAGTGCAGACAAATCAGATGTTAATCATGAGTCAGAGAAGATGCTGCAGATGTGCAAGAGGAGGAATACAGCTGGAGTCCTGGGACTTGAATCTCTGAAAGGATGCAGACTGGGTCCCCGAGCATGCTTGAGAGCAATGAGGAAATGAAAGTAGGGAAATAGTGTTTTCTTTTCCTTTGTGTGTAATTCTTGGGTTATCTAGTTGCATGTAACACTTCAGAAATCCTCTTTTAGTAATTGTCTGGCTCAACTCTTACATGGTTCTGAAAAGGAGAATTTAAAGGAAAAGCACTGGGAGACATGGAGAGTCATGCACATAACGCTGACTGCCTTGCATGACTAGCAGGAGTCTAGAACTTGAAAATATATTGCCTGTGGAGATATTTTGGTCTAAAAAGATACATGAGACAGAACTAGAAAAAGTGGGATGAGGATGAGAAGGGATGATGGGAATCTGCCCAAACTCTGGGAACTAAAATCTCAAACAGAGTGGCCTTGTGTATGCCAGGAGTCTGAAGTGACCCACCTGCTGCATGCCCAAGGTGGGGAGCTCTCGCACTTGTCCACTGCAATTTTTGCTCCTGAACTCCTGCTTAACGTTTCACACAGTCTCTGAAACAGCTGAGGGAACTGGCCTCAGACAGAAGCTGTGGCTTGAACCTGGACAATCAGAGAGTAGTTCTAGTAAAAGCTTGTGTTACATTATGGGTGTTGCTTTATTACTCTTTTGATTCTGAGAAGAAACAAGCTTTTGATTTTGAATGTATCCCTGCAGCAAAAATATTGTTGTACAGTGTAAATTCCACCTGAGCTTTGAACCACTCTTCCAACGTTAAAGTTGGAGGGCAAAGAGCCTTGTGTATCCTGAAACAAAATGCTTATGTGTGGTATAAGCCCATGAATTGTCACGTACCCAGTGGTGAGCCACAGTATGGTTCTTTTTACCAGGACCATGGCAAAGTTATATGAAGATGTGAATTGGTCGCAAAAGGATCTCAGAGGTCCGATTGGTGATATCAGGAAACGTGTGATCAAAAGCAAACTGCACTGTTTCTCGTTGGATCATATGAAATACTATGAGAAGAAGCTTTGTGAAAGAAAGCAAGAGGGGCACAAACTGTCCTTTACAGATTTATGGGGACTCTTCATTGATTGTATGCTACATCATCAGGTATTATATCTCCATTCCTTATTCCAGAGGATTTCTAACTTCTCATGTCTGAAGTTCTGGATTCAGTTATAGGAAAGGCTCTCAAAACTTCTGTGAGGTCTTTCTTTGGCTTTTTAGAAGAAAAATAACACAGTAAGCCTAAAATGTAAGCATATAGGGGAAATGTCTGAGCATGTAAAAAGTCAAGGTGTTAATGAAACTGATTTTCCATCTTTAATTTCAGATCAAATGAGCATTCTAGTAACATACAGAGGAAAGGTGGCTCTGACAGAGCTAAGTTCAGGCATAGTAATATATAGCCATACCAGGAAACAAAACTGTATTGAATGAAATGGTCCCTTGTTGAGTTTTATCTGCAGCACCTCCAAGCTAGCTAAATATCTTTCTTTCCTTAAAGGAAGTCATATCCTAGTGACTGTGCAGACAAATTTGTCACATTTTTGCTCTCTCTCCCATTCCAAAATTCCTAGAAGCATCAATTATAAAGCTTTGTCAAAGACAGATTACAGACAACACATGAAGGCATTTGTGTGGTCAAAAAACTGAAGGACACATAACAAAATTCGCTGGGGTTTAGGAGCTGTTTCATTGTTAGTCCGTGCTTAGATACCATATTAAGTCCACACATCTTTTATAATGACTTCTGTTCTTTATAAACAGGAAAGTACTCACAAACTCTCTGATCAGCAACTGGCAGTAAATCAGGGGCAGAATCCGCTGCCCATATATCTGTCCCTCAATGTCAAGGATGACTTTAGCACTCTGGATTTTAAAGGTAATTATTATTATACACACTCCTATCAATCTAAGGAGTTTCCTTTTAATGCTGGGTGAATGCCAAAAGCTTTTACTGTAAGTTCAAGCTAGTAAATATTTTAAATATTTTTTTTTTCTTGTTTTCACATCTGGGTTCTGATTTGGATGAAAAACATGGACCTTAATACTATGGCAGGGAGATACCTGTGCAAAGACACTGCCCTGTGAAGGGCAGAGATGCTGTTAGCTGGCAGTCTTGAGAGCCACCATTACTGCTCTTTCTCTCTCATCTCCTACAGCCTCTTTCTTTTACTCCTCATAGCATCTTTCAGCTGCTGGGGTTCCTGCCCAGGCAGCAGTAGCCCAAGAGAGCTGTGAAGAGCTGGGGAAGGAGGGCAAGGAAGGGAGGAGGAGGAGAGATGTGAAGGTGGGTGAGAGCTCGAGGCAAGTCCCAGCAGCCAGAGAGGGATCTGAGGAGGGGCAGTGCTCTGTGCCCTGATCAGTGATGCTGACCACTATGTCCATGGCATTTTCTGGCCCAAATAAAGCAGGAGGTCCTGCAACTGAACCTGATCATCTGCTTCTAGGTACAATCTGCAGTCCCAGGGTGATCAGCTAAGGTTTGTGTGGGCTTGGGTCAGAGTTTTTTTCAGCTTCACAAGGCCGTGTTTATCAGAGTCTAAGAATGAATGGTAGCTGGTGTTGTTGCTGACTCAGAAGAACTAAAAATATCACGTCTTGCACAGGGCCTTAGCAATTGGTAGACTTTCAGCCCAAACTTTTGCTTTCCAGTACAGAAATTGACCTGAATCTCAAGCTGAATGGATTTTTACAGTGTTAACAGAGGAGGTGAATTTAACTTCTCCATTTATGAATCTAAAATGCAATACATTGAAGGGCACTTGTTTGTTTCCAAACGTGGTGGTTTGAATTGTTACCAACATGCTGAAGCTACAGGCCTTGTTCTTCCAGCTTTTGATTTTCTAAGCTGTTATTTTTACATGTGTCCAGGTGGCTGCAATAAGTCCTTCTTGATGCCTTATTTGCAGAGTGGGTGGAGTTCACACCTTACGAGGTGGGTTTCCTGAAATATGGGGCCTTTGTTCGTTCAGAGGATTTTGGTAGTGAGTTCTTCATGGGTCACCTGATGAAGAAGATCCCAGAGTCCCACATCTGCTTCTTGGAAGGTGATTTACTATCTCAGAAAAAACATCTCCTTTATAACCACATAGTTGCCTACACAGAGTTGGCACCTAGTAACTACTGTCTGCAAGCAGCAAAACTAGTACATCAGATAATGTATCTGATGCAATTTAAATCTCAAATGAACCAGTCAAAAGTGACAAAAGAGGAAGCAAATTCTTGAGACAAATGCAATTAATTTGCTGTACTTCTTAGGTTAGACCAAAACAGAACACACATATTAGAACTGATCTTTTGAAGTATGTACAATCACAATCTGACTGTTATAAACAGCCAAGTTTCTAAAATGGCCTACTCATAAACCAGACATCATGTGGAATGGCATGACATTGGATATTCTTACTAAAATTAACAATATTTCGTAACTAAAGCAGTACTAATTTAAACAATCACAGAGACTGAATCTAAGTAGGTTGCCATAGCTGTGCTCTAAAAATCCAAAGCAGTATTAAATATATGGTTTTTTGTTTGGTTTTTTTTTTTTTAAACTTTCAAGGTACATGGAGTAATATATTTTCTCAGAATTTTATGGATGCTGTCTACCTCTCGGGTCACTCAGAGGACTTCTGGCACAGATGGACCCGAGACACTGAGCATGCCATTGGTTAGTTATTTGGATTACTTTTAACTTGCATCTGCATTGTCTTCACACCTCTCTGAAATATGAAATCTGACATTTGGTAAAGGGTTTGGTTTTGTGTCCTGTTTCTGGGTTAGGGGACACCAAGCCTTTGGGAATTAAGGAAAACCAGGAGAGAAACAGTTGTGCTGGAAAACAGGAAAAAAACATTGTGCTGCTTACTATGCAACATACCTGGGGATTTTTCTTAGTCACAAGAGGGTTACTCTGCGTCCTTTGGGGAGAGAGAGGGCAGGTGGGGAGCAAGGTGATGCTGTGACACTGAAACTCACCTCTGCCCAGAACAGTCTGCATGACAGTGCCTACACCCCATCACCAATGGGCTTGTGGTGGTTTGGCTGCCCAGCCCCTCTTCCTTTGTTGTTATTAGTATCATAGAAGCACTCTAAACAAATGCAGACATATACCCTCTTCTTATTCTTCCTACAGAGGAACACCCTGCTCTGCCCAAGAAGCCTCATGAACAGACAACTTGCTTATCCATTCCCAAAGGTTGCCTTTCCAATACTCTTCGAGAAATGATGACTGGACGGCCAGTGGTTTCAACTTACCATAATTTCCTCAAGGGCTTGCAGCTACATAACAAGTATTTAGAGAATGAGAGCTTTTGCATGTGGAAAGGTACTAGTAAATTGTTTTAGATGCATCTTTGAAGGTGATTTGAGTGCTGATACTTGCTGAGGACAAATATTTAGATAAGTTTTGTCATTAAGGCAAATTTTGATTAATATTATTTGATTAATATGTTTGTGGAATGGTTTTTGCTGAGCCTCAGATGATTTACTAATGATCTTGTTTCTGTCATGGAGAAGCCACAGCAGGCTTGCTTGAATTCTGTTCTTCCTAGGAAAAGCCGCAAAAGAATGACTTACATCTTCTGCTGAAGCTAAATAGCCACAAATCTACACCAGTTGAAAAAGCAGCTTAATATATCACTTTGGATGAAGCTGTGTCTCAGAACTGCTCCCTCTTACTGATCTCGGAGTTTAACTGTAGATACTAAAATTGTGTCAAAGACAAATATTTAACTGTGGATTTTGTGTCAAAGACTAATATAAGTGTGGGCTATCTTTTATTTTATTTTTTTTTTTTAATGCTGATTTGGAAAAGAATAGGCTTGCTCCTGAAGTAATTAATTGATAATGTAAGTTTTTGACTTTCAGACACAGTGCTGGATTCTTCTCCCAACCAGCTGAATGAAATGGGTGACTACCTCAAGCTGGTAGATACAGCTTTCTTCATCAACACCAGCTGCCCACCCATTCTGAGGCCAGAGAGGAAAGTGGATGTCATTTTGCATTTAAATTACAGTGGAGGATCACAGACTCTGGTGATGTTTTGAAGTAGTGATTACTTATCTGCTTGACTCCAACAACTGAATTATCACCTTTCTCTTTTTTTTTCCCTTTTTTTTCTCTATTCTTTTTACTTTTTTTTCTTTTTTCTATTTCCCTTTCTTTTTCTTTTTTTTTCTTTTTTTTTCTTTTTTTTTTTTTTCCAGAAAATGGTCTTGTTTTTATTAAGTTAAATGATCGTATCAGTGATACTCTTCAACATAAGACCATAATGTCACTGTCTTTATTGGGGCTATTTTCAGTAGCTTTCTGGGACACATGCATGGACGTAGACACATATTCTGTATATCTGTGCAGATTTGTCATTGTGGTACCAAGTTCCTCAATAGTTAGTTAAATAGCTTTTACAATGTATTTAGTTAATACATAATTTTGCTATATTTGAATGAAAATTTAGAGTTTTTCTTTTATGTTTGACTCTTGATGGTTGCATAAATTTGAGTCAGACTTTTGTTTTGCTGTGTTTGAAGAAACATTGAGGGGCATACATGATTGAAATTAATGTAATTTATTTGTAGGAGTACATGAAAGCATTGTTTGTGAGATGCATTTAATGCAAACACTCAAGAACTTGTGACCTAAGATAACACGTGTGATCAAAATGTCCTGATCTAATTCCCACTGTGCCCACTAAATCACAAGAGTTATCTGAATTTCATATAAACTTCAGAAAACAGTACTCTTGCTTTAAAAATGTACAGTATTAGCAAATCAACCAAATTTCTATTACCTCAGGTATATAAAAATCAATAGGGTATGATTGTTCCAGTGGATAGTTAGCTTGCTTGTAAACATATAAATTAATCACAGATTGCCTAGTGAAGCAAAATATCAGTTAGGGGGCTTGGTAACCTTATTTCCACCTCTTTGTGCTGCAACTCTCCTCTTTGTTGAACCAGCCACTGGACCTATTTTCAGACTACTGTTTGGAGCATGGGATCCCATTCCCTGGCACAGAGCTGAGCCAGGAAGACCAGGAACACCTGAAGGAGTGCTATGTATTTGACGACAACTTAGAGGCACCGGTCTTGGTCTATTTCCCACTAGTTTGTGATACCTTCCAAAAATACAAGGCACCGAGTAAGTTAACAGCATTAATCAGTCATTTTTTTGAGGTTGTCACATCCAATCTATCTATATAATTCATCCCTCTTCTCAAACAAGAGACTGACGAGCTTCTCAGTTGGTTGAGTTATTATATTCACAGTTCTGTTGTGATGGATATAATGTTGGACAGCTAATCAGAGATTGAATTTAAGGGTGTCAGAATTTAAAGCATGAATAGCTGTAGTTTGAGTCAAACCCCATTATCTGGCATCTGGGACAGCTTACTTTGATTAAAAAAAGGACAGGATGCAGCTGGTAAGTTACATCCACTGGTAACTAACACTGTCACTTAGCAGTCCTATACTATGTTCATGTTGTTAACAAAGCTAGAATCCTCTTGTTACTTTGTTTACATGAAAAAATTTGAGTATCAAAGTGCTGAAAACATATAATGAAGAAAGGATTTGCCAGGATAGCAAGCTGCTTTGCTAGCTGTGATTTTTGAAAAGTTGCCAGATTATTTACTGTAGTTCAGTAACGGCATATGTAGTGACCTGTTTGTTTCACCAAAAATTTGTCACTTGACAAATTCAGTTTCCATGTACAGATACTTTTGAATGTGTCAACTCCAATTTTCTTGTTGCCAATTTAGTATGGAATCCATACTAAATTAGTATGGAATTCTTGAATCCAGGAAACTTTCCTCAAAAATTGAACAAAAATCTGTGTACCAGCTTGTTGGAAAAGACCTCATGTAGTTCATCATCTTCTTATTCGTTCTACTGCATGTCCCTCTCAGCCACCTGAGAGGAAGAATTCCCAATCCAGGAGCTTTCTGGTGTCATTTTCTACCAATTGGTAGATAAGGAGCTATCATCTCAGTACCCAATGGAAAAGTTAAAAATACAAAATTCCAAATCTGAAAAAGTGAAATATTCTCACGGAAAACTTGAATTTAGAGAGGAAAGCATTTTGCATGGAAAAGTTTTCTGCCAGTCAGTTCTGGATCAGCTGTGACTGTAGTCAAGCAGCAAATTACTGGATTTTGTTAGTGCAGCAGATGTAGTATCCATACAGTAACTAAATCTTGAACGATTTTTCTGGGAGAATTCGGTTTCTTCTGGCTGTTACTGTGTATTTTGCACTGCCTGGTAGGAGTCTTCCACTTCAGTATCATTGCTGTGTTGAACTTTGCTGTTTTTACTTCAGATGTGGAGCGCAGTCCCACAGAGATGAAGCAGGGAAGAGTAGATGTGTGCAACCCTATCGCTCCCTATGGCACTGGTCTGCTTACATATACTGAAGAGAACTTCAACAAGTTGCTGAACCTGTGCAGCTACAACATCCTGAATAACAAACGTTTAATTCTTCAGGCTTTGCAAACTGCGGTGGAACGAAAGAAGCAGTTTAAAAACTGTTTGTCACCTCAGTTGTCTAAACTTTCTTAAAGTATATTTTGACGAATCCCATCAGAAGGGGAAATACAGATGTTTTGGTAATGGATTCATAAATATTCAGGGAACATGAATCGATATACAATGAACATACATGCTAGCTTGTAAAAAAAAAAGTATTTTATTCAGTACTGTGTGTCAGGACTAATGCTCATTCTGTCGTTAAAGTCATTGGCAGATCATGATTACTTTTAAAAATTCTCTCTGCTGTTTTAGGGAATGGAAAGGCAGTTGTGGAACTACAGGGTCCTATCTGGATATACAGCCATGTAAGACTCACAAATGCTTGTGCAAGATTTAGATGCAAATCTTTGGTAGTATGTGGTCTTAGAACCAGAGACCAAAGCAGAGATCAAGCAAAGCCTTGCTTTATTTGCAGATCTCTGCTTGTCACAGCAAGAAGTAAACCAGATACCAAAAATGTTTGCACCTGGAAAAAGAAGGCTGATAACTGAAGAACAGAACTGTACATGACATCTCTTTTCTCAGTATCTGCCTGTTAGGCAGAAGGGTAACCTTCAGTGAATTTACCTGCTTGGCCATTATTGCACCAAGTCTGCATTCTTGATGGACTCCCCCACAGTGATCAGCATATAATAAACTGATTTTTCTGTCAACTGTCTGATAAAAATCATCTGACTGCATCCATTTTTGCTGGACTCCTCACTGAACTTTTGCCTGCTAAGTAGATCTTGAAGCTGAGGATAGCAGTTAAGATTTTGAATCCTACAATTAGTGGGTTTGGAAAAACAGTTTAACAGCCTGGCCTTTGGCCATAACTGTGTCTTCATTTATTAATCTGCTGCAAGCTCACAGATATTCATGATGGCAACAAAACTTGTGATACCAACTGCTTTGACTTCTGCAACATTATGATGATCAGCATGTAGCTGCTGATAAGGTTTTGTTCCCACTGCCATTCAAAACAGTGTTCATGAGATTTTCATACTTGTTTTAGATAAATGTCCATTTAAGAAAATACGTTTAACTGATCATTCTTATATCTTATTTTCTCTTGTATATATCAATCTAGATACAGTGTAATAGCTACTATTCAAGTGCTAAGTACGCATGCATAATCTTATTAAAAATAAGAGTCTTATAGATGGAGTCATTGAAGTATGTTATTTTATTAAGTTCTACAAACTCAGCTCAGCTAAAGTAGCGAATTGATTAGGGAGAAAATTCTTCTTGCTTTTTGGTACCAAGAAATCAAATATTGAGGGGACAGAGGCATCCATGGGTTTTGCCAATGACCTTTGAAGAAGGATAAAAGAAAAGCTGCCATTTAAACAGTGGAAGATGAAAAATGGAAGGAAACTCTTCTTGTAAGAGTGCAGATGACTGGGATGGTGAGAAGTTTTCAAGTCCAAATGCTGGTACTTGCAAATACCAAGGTCTTTATTCAGCAACACAGAGTGCAGCACTTGGCTAGCACTGTATTTTAGTAGGTTTTTTTTTTTTCTCTTCCCCTTTGCAGTCATTTATTACACTGATGTGAGTACAAAAAACCAGAAAGTGCATCAATCTGTATGCCAGCAGTATGGTATGCTAGCAGTATGCCTGCGTTACCCTGGGAGTGTGGCATCTTGTGTCTCCCTCTCATGTGCCACGGTCAGAAGGTAATGGTCACTGTCATCTGGGCGTACAGATCTCTTTTTATTAAGCAGGAGATAACATCGTACTTTATGACCTCTGAGACAGTATTTTTTTCTATGCATCAGTTAACAGGAGATAACACCAGCAGGTATCTCCTGTCAAGCTTTGCTGCAATATGAATCAAACCAATAAAGTCTCTCTTCATAAGAGGAAACTGTTACCAGAATCCAACAACTGGTTTTTTTTTTTTCTTTCTCTGTTACTGATAAATCTTTCTTTCTCAACTCTATCCTCTTAACCAGAGAACGAGTTTTTCATCTTCTTTTTTTTGCCCAGTGAGATGGCAATAGTTTTCTGTGAGCAAAGAAGAAAAGGAAGATGTCACTTTGCCAGTTCAATTGTGTTCTTAAGTTTATTTTTAAAAAATAATGAAATGGATTTTTAAAAATGTGATTAAAATTTCTTTGATAAGTATCTTTTAAGCATTTTAAAGATTTTCCAAGGATATTTTTTCCAGCTCCAGGAAGGCATAACAGAGGCAGTGCAGTTTGTGCCTGGTGTATTCCACTGACTGTTTTTTGGTAGTTGCAACACTTGGCACTGGGCCTTGAGCTTTACTCACCCAAGGTGTGGTGATGATGTGTGTTTTTGGCAGTAGATCCAGAAAATTAGGGTGGCTTAGAATAAGCTGAGGAAAGTGAGTCCATTTTAAGCAATCTGGGACTGTTGAGCAAGCCACTGAAGAATCTTAGGCCGACCAAATCGTCTGGCTTAGCAACTCAGTATTTTGACTTGAAGGAAAGTCAGACAAATGCTGGTGTTCGTGTTGGGACCTGGCTCCAAGGATCCAACACTGCCCATAAAGCTAATGCTTTCCCTGAGGTCACCAAGCTCGGTGGTCTTTTAAGTTTTTGTCACAATGGACTCATTTGGTTTCTTTTCTGGTGAAGGAAAGCCTTGTATTCCTGTCCTGTTAAAACTGGTTCATGTTGTTGTTTGCATTGCAGCAATACCTCAGAATCCTGCCTGTGATGTGATGGTGAAAGGCAGTGTAAAAGGATAGAGAAAGATATGTTTGTTCAAGTAGCTTGCCAGCTATTAATCAAAAATAACAAAGGAGAGCAGATGATCAGTATTACTAGTGTTGTTTTTTTAAGGAAGGAGGTGAGGCCCAGTGACATATCAGCTGGATTTTTCAAAGTGATTCAGCATTGACGTAATTGTTCTACTTAAAATCCAGGTAGGTCAACAACAACTTATTTTTTTTTTGAAAACACTCGTTTGTGACCTGTCACACAAGCTCTGCTAAATGCAATGGCATGATTCTGTAAGTAATTAACTGTGAATCTTTATAGTGTCTGTTAGGACTCAAACATTTCTCAGGCTGACTGTAGATGAAGTTACCCCCTTAATGAGCTGGTGACATGAAGTGACTTCCTGATATTCTGAGAATTTGTTCAGATTCAAATTGACTGTACATTTCCCTGTAAAGGTCCTGGGCTGTATGTCTTGCCATGTTTATGCCAAAGGAATTATGTCTAATTAGCTGACACAGGCTGGTGCTGGCATTCCTCACGCCTGTGGTCTGATGGGATTAAGGAAGAGAAAAAGCTGCTTGAACAGTTTCTGAAGTGTTGAATGAACCTGGAAAGGTCAGACAACCTCACACTCTTCCTGCAAAGATAGAGATGCTGCTGGATGCTCAGATTTACAGAGCACAGGGAGAGTCAGAGATAAAGGTTGTGAGCTACTGCTTTTTTTGAAACAAGGATTAGATCAGAAATTCTGTTGCAACAAAACTGAAGGCAGGATTGCGTATATTGGGACAGCTGAGCCAATACTTTACTGATTATTTTCGGATGGCAAAACTGCCCAGTTGCTTCCGGTGAGTAAGTAGGAGGAGCAAGATCTTTATCTCTCCGAAACATATCAAAGGCATGAGAAATAATTTTAAATCAAGTTTCTTGATTGAAGATTGTCTTTTGAAGGCAGAAGTCCTCCTTCATATGTGTCATAATCAGAATAGCCTTAAGTAAAAATATAATCCGCCCTACCCCACTGAGCTAAGGTGATCTCTCTCTCCAATGTCTGATTTTGCACCTTTCATTCTCAGGAATTTGAATTCAGATTCAGACTGAAGGTCTTTCTTGCTTAGAAATGGATGATACAAAAATTGTCAGTTTCCTTTCTAACCTGTGCCCCCTGTCACCTTTAGATGATTTGAAACATTTTGTGAATTTGGTTCAGCAGGATGTTTTCGTAAAGAAGAAAGAAAGAAAAGGCCGTGCAGTACTAAAAGATCTAAATATTTTGACTTTGAAAAAAGTGAAACTTCTAAAAATTTTTTGCACATTTTTTGATGCAAAATGATTTATTTAGAAATTACATTTGACAGGCATATTCTAAATTAAAGAAAAAAAACTTAAAGTAGCGTCCATTGAACAAATCATTTAATCACTGATATTTTAAAATTGATTTGTCTCAAAGACTGTATGCGCTGCAAAATTCTCTATTCAGCCAGCATCTGCCCAAAAATCATATTTTCACACATTTAGTGCAGCTCTCCTCTCTCTTCATTAAGATACACCTGTGATTCTAGGTATTTTCAACTCAGATTTTAGTCCATGACACTGCAAATCATTGTGATCCTGACAACTGATTTCTTTTTGGTGAAGAGGCAGCCTTTGTACCTCTCCTCTACGGCTGAACATCTCCACAGACTTGTATGCAGCATAGCGTAGAGGTCCTATGCTTTCCACTTGATGGAAGAGGAAACCACGGGCACTGAAGGCCTGGTTTCTGTAACCCTCACCTACTCTGTCATTGTGGGTACACTCTTCTCCGAGAATGCTTTCTCAGGAAGTCCTATTTTGCATTTTACATGATTTTTTCTACCTTATGTGATACAAAACATCAAGGATATTATAGAGTACTGCAGGACAGGTATATTGAATATGTTTTATTTATAATCATGAAAATAAGATGTCAACATGTTAATGTGAAAGTTAGTTGTTTTTTTAAATACCAGGCAGTTGCTTTAAATTAGTGGCAGGCCAAAAAGTATCTAGCCAAAGCTGAATTTTTCAGAGGCTGAAATCTGATGCCATAGGGAAGGAACTGAGACTTTCAATCTGTGGTAAATATTCTTGTGTGCAGAGATTATTTAGCTTAGGTCCATTGTGTAACTGGAATTTGACTTGGACTGCCTGCTCTCGTGTTTGATCGGCAGGATGAGGTCTGTGTAGGTTTTGTAGCTTATGGAATCATTAAAAAAAAAAAAGAAAAAGGAAAACAAATAAACTGACAGGCTAGACACAGGGAAATTATCCAACTATAGATCTGATGCTATATTTGTTTATTTATCAGTTTGCTTTATTTGTTAATTCCAAGTATTTATTTTCTAATGTGACATCTGACTATCATTTTGTAACACCTCTAGCATGTTTTTGGATATTTACTTTTCTTGTTATGTTCAAGGTGTTTAAATGATGACCAGCTCCTATTGAGTGCTGGTTTTGGCTGGGACAGAGTTAATTTTCTTCATAGCAGCTAATATAGGGTTATGTTTTGTATTTGTGCTGGAAATAGTGTTGGTAATATCGAGATGTTTTAGTTATTGCTGAGCATCGCTGACAGAGTCAAGGCCTTTTCTGCCTCTCACACTACTCCATCAGCAAGTGGGCTGGGCGTGCACAAGAAGCTGGGAGGGGAGGCAACTGGGATAGCTGACCAAAGTGGTATTCCACACCAGATGACGTCATGCTCAGCATATAAAGCTGGGGGAAGAAGAAGGAAGTGGGACACATTAGGAGTTATGGCGTTTTTCCTCCCAAGTAACCGTTACACATGATGGAGCTCTGTTTTCCTGGAGATGCCTGCCGATGGGAAGGGGTGAATAAATTCCTTGTTTGCTTTGCTTGTGTGTGCAGTTTTTGCTTCACCTATTAAATTGTCTTTGTCTCAATTCACAAGTTTTCTCACTTTTACCCTTCCCATTCTTTCCACCATCCCACTGGTGGAGAGGGTGATTGAGCAGCTATGTGGTGCTTAGTTGCTGACTGGGGTTAAACCACGTCAGTCCTTTTTGATGACGTGAGCCCCTTGATACCAAAGGTAGTTTAAGGATACTTTTCTTTTGCAATAATATGAAATCTCCCATCAGTCATACATTTCTGTAGTCCTGGATTATCAGAAAGTGACAAAGTAGTACACAAGCTAATTGTGGAATATTAGATGCAGCTGTTATTGCTACCTGCAACCTATTGCACTTAGCTATCCCATTACCTGAATATCATAATGGGGAAACTAGTGCTTGCAATAGGGTTCTTCAGATAAATTTTGACTGCCTCAGATCAGCAAGATATTTATATTTGCTCCACTTTGCCTTAATTAAGACACAGATACAAAATCATGTGCATGTAGATGTGCACTACAAAGTAGATGGAGAGCAGAGGAAAATGATATCTTCCTTTCTACTTTCCTTGTTATTGCTCAGAGCTTTAAAGAGGCTGCTTTGTGTTCCCTCATCAGTAACAGTCTTCTAGTCTTTAAAAAGCAAAGTAAGAGTGCAAGTAGCATGTATATGAAGAAGACTACTTTAAAACACTAGTTTTAAACCAGAACACTGGATTTAAGTTATTTACTCTGGAAATGTGTTTGCTAAAAAGAGCCAACATATGGCTCTTTAGACTTTAGGTAACTTCACCCATGAATTTACTTACTGCATGCTTGATGGTTGTCTTTGAAATTCTCCCGGAATTGTGGAAGAACTAAGGAAAAATGCAAAAAAGCCAACATAATATTTAACCATGGAAGTAGTAATCTTTTTGAAATCATAATCCTGGGGACACATTTCTACCTTTAAAATGCCAGTGGGACAAACTACAAAATCATGATTTATTTTGAAGCAGATTGTGTAGTCCTTAAAGACACCAGTGAATATGCTATCGACAGTTAAAATTTTCTCAGTGATGACAAGGACTTACTGTTATGGGTATTATGAGCATTTAGTGCTTAGTTCTGTTGTGAACTTATGGCATGAATCAATACCTGTAGAGGTCGTAATTCTTGACTTGTGCAAAGCTTTTACAGATGCTATATTCCAAAGCCCTGTGTGGCTTGGACAAGCAGTGGTTAAGGGAAGGCAACATCAGCTACAAAACTTGGTGGTGATCATAAGCAGGAGAGGAAGAATTATTTAAGAATGTGTTTTGGATATGGCAATGGTGACATTATTCTGAGAAAGGGAAAACATAATCTGAACATCAGGAAACCAGTGAGCAAGATGCACTTACTCTAATGTTCTGAATTGTGAAGTGATATCTCATTTAGTGATGTGGGTGAGAGAGCATGATGTCAGGGAGTCTTGTATTGGTTGTGAAACAGCTGGGGTGGTATAAATGTATGTAAGTATATGTGACAACTCAGAGAAGTTGGGCTGGATAACCTACCCCCTTTCCTTTGATAAAGAATGTTCTACAGACATTTTTAATAAAAGCAGATTCCCACTTTAAATTTTAATACTGGCATTTTTCCAGGGAAGCATTCTTCTTTCAGAAGCTGGAAAGAGTAGTTTTGCAAGAGCACAAGTAAATGATTCTTAGCTGTGATTGCTCCACCTGAATTTGTTCATAAGCATTTAACAAGATATAAAGTAATAAAGACAGAAGTTAAGGGAGATACTTTGTCTTTAGGGTAGAGATATTAATGTTCATGGGAAATCTTTTTGGGTCTTTCTTTCAAGAAGCATTTTAGATGCTGCAGGTTTAGATTCTATGATTTATGAGCCATTTTGCTTTGATTCAGTAACTATTTAGAAGGCTGTGCCAAGTGTGACTATGGAGTAAGCAGCAGGTTATTAAATGCTTTAGATGGAAACTACCAGATAGTACCACTGCATATTTTGCATAGGACCTTCTGAACAGTCATCACATGCACATCACAGAGACAGCAACACAGAAGGAAATGACTTGTGTGTAAAAAGAGGATTTTACTCTAGCGAAGTTCCTTGGACAATACCTTCTCTCCTCCTTTGTGCAGAATTGCTTCGATACTGGCCTCCAGAGCACAGGGGAGTGCATTTAGGTGGTGTCTGCTGTGGTTTGCAGGGTTGCTTTCTTTACCTGGATGAAGTGAAATAGTCATCAGTACGGATGGCATTGATTTAAAAATAAGTGTGAGATACCAAACCTTTCCCCACCACATTCCCTATGCCCTATTTGGATCTCGTGATGCAAGAGTGAATGCTAACTGCCTGCTGTCATCAAGCAGGGAGGCAGGAAAGAGTGTGGCAGAGCCAGAGTCTGGTCTTGCACACTCCAAAATATACCAGCCTGCACATATATGCTAATTTAGGGCTACTATACTCACTGCTCTTACAAGTAGTGAGTCACTGCACACCAGAGTAAAGAGGAAGCAGTGAGACTTTTGCGCCTGGATGTTTCCTGCATGGTGACTGCTGGGCTTGCTGTGAAAATGACTGCACACAAGATCCCTTTGAACTAAGCTCTGAGGACAAGCAAACTGCTGTGCTTGCTCGGCCTACGCAGGAGAGCACAGCCCTCTCCCCTGCCTCACCCTTCCACCCCCAAGTTTCACCTACTGCTTATAGCTCCTCCCTTCCTTCTCATTGCATTTAAATGCAAACTGCAAGCTTTTCTGGACATGAATTCATTTTTTTTTTTCTAGATATACACTGAATATTCAGGCAAAGAATACGAGCATGTGGTGAGGTGATTGACTGTAGCACAGAGATGCCCAAAGTAGCTTCAGAGAAGCACGAGTCCTGCAGTCACCTAGTTGTGGCAGCGCAGTGGGGTCATTTACCTTGCCAAACTGCTACAGGAAGACTGCTGCAGACATTTGCGTTCACGGTTTAGAAAGAAGCTGTTGAGATCTCTCTCTACTGTCCTGCAGTATGATGGTGGCTGTATAGAGATACTCTGACAACTGTGATTTAATTAGTCACAAGTGCTTTGCTTGGAGGGTTAGAGTTGTTGCATAAATGCAAAACTTCTTATTAGCAGTATTTTCAAGAACACAATCCATAGGCAGACAGGGGCTTCAGTGTACCTGCCACACATCACAGTAGGTAGAAAAAAAAAAAAATCACTCTCCATTCTGCTGACTTGGTTGAGGTGCTCTGATAGGCTGCAGGAGGGAGGGAGGGGACGGCCTAATGAATGGAAATAACAAAGGGGTGGGGCAGGAGAGCCTTGTCATAAAATCCCTATTCCTCCACCCCTAACCTGCATGAGGAGATCCTGCTAGCTGTACGACTCAGTATCTTTTAACATTGGACTTATATGCAACTGGGGCTGCAATGGGATCAAACTTAAGTTCAAATGAGGTAAGCAAAAGAAGCCGACAGCAAGTATAAAGTCAGTAAAATTGTCTGGTATTCCAGTTCAGTTGATCACAGCAGAGGATAAGGTGTTTGAGGTGTACGGACAATCCATGGAAAGCGAATTTGCTGTTTCTCAGATCTCGCGGTTGCAAGGATGATTTTCCTAGTCTAGCGTTTTACAGAACCTCGTGGCATATTTGTGTTTTCAAGCTATACTTTAGGTCTAGCAATGTTACTTATTTTGCTTCCTTAGAAAAAAGCTTCGTGTCAAGGAAGTAAGAAGCTGGCATGAGTTGTGATGGTTTTGGTGGTCAGTAAAGCACCTAATGAGTGTTGTTAACGAGCATAGCTCTAAGTGTGGCTGTTGAATGTGAGATGTTTTTAAATGTCAGCCAACAATAAGAGCTTAACATGTAGCTTAGTTTTCTTAACTTTGCCTTGTGTTGTTTTTCCTAGACTTTTACGGGCACCTCAGCACCAGCGGTGAGAACGGTAGGTAGTAATTAGCTGGCCCTTCATTAAATGCTGTCCAGTGTTGAATGCAGATGACCAGAAAAAATGTTAGGAATTCAATGGCTTGGGGCAAAACTGTACTGCAATATTTACTTAATTCTGAAAAGCTGAACTGCAACTTTAACTCTGTAGATGAAATATTGCCTTGGCTTTCAGTGAACTTTAAATAGTCTGGCCTCTGTCGGTGTCTGCTTATGATGGTGTGAGTAGCTGTTGCCCTGTATCTGGTTTGTACTTCGCTCATATTCATTTTTAAATTCCTCTCTTTTTTTTTTTTTGTGTTTTGATTTCTTTGGATGAAACACCTACTTGTCTTGTATGTTATTCCTTCATAAGAAGTCTCTGTTTAAATGGGTCTTTAAGTCCTTTTTAGTGCTCTAGTATTCCTTGTAGTCTTTCTTTGCGCTGTAATGATGTGTTGTAGAGCTTGCAATTCTCTGTGTGACATGGTTTTGAAAAACGCAGTGTCAGAACAGGTAAAGCTGTGGAATAAATGTGTCGTGTTCAGCCTCCTGACAAGCCTTCTGTTCAGCCTCCTGACAAGCCCAACCTCATCAACCTGTAGGAGTGGGAGCAGCGCCCAAACTTCTTTGAACATGAAAAAAGAGCAATAAGGTGTTTTGTAAAGGCTGAACTTAGGATGAATTCTTTGCCCAGGCAAAAAAACTCTCATGGCAATTAGCAGACATTTGTGTTAACAGGTATTAGCATAAAGGAAAATAATAAGACAAGCTGCTATGAGCCAGCGAATGGGAACAATGGTAGTGGCAATAGCATGGAGCTATCTTCAGACACCTGTGATGGTTTTGGGGCTACAAATATTGGTTGCAACTCTCTGGGGATCTGTAGTCAGAAAGATGGACTCTTGCCCCTCCTTCAGCGATGTGGGAGTTTCCCAGCCTGGTTTGTTTTGGGCTTTGCTTCCACGTGGGGGATTGCAGTGATGCAGAGATTCTCCCAAATGGTGGTAAATTTGGTCTGCCTTATGAAGGTTTGCTATTATTCATAGTATCTGATGCCTGAGTGTGCTTGAGAGCAGCTTGTCTTCTCTGTTCAAAGTTAAATGCTGTGGTAAAGTAAAGACTTTGCAGAGTTTCTTCAAAAAGGAGCTTTTAAAATGATGTTTAGGTTTCTGTGTATAGTCTAGCAGGAAGTGTGCTGGGGTCATAAAAATTGTTCCTTTTAGTCCGGTAAACTTAGATTATGTTTAGAGAATTAAGCTGGTTTTTTGTTTTTGTTTTTTGTTTTTTTAAAGCCTTAGTGCTTTTTACATTGTTAGTAGGTCTTTAGGTGTGAGACCTGTACAGTTCAGTGGCTTTAGATTGTGCCTCTTGTTCTTCAGGTATTTAGGGTGATAGACCTGACCTAAATATAGTATGTACAATTTACAGTAGGATTCAGAGCCCCTTCTTTCTGCCCTGAGTCTTCAAGGCTCACAGAGGCAAAAATCAGGAAGGACCTGACTTGTTTGTTTTTTTTCTTTTGGTTTTTTTTTTTGGCCATGAAAGTTGGTATTTATGATGATAGATATGTAAGCATAGTATATACGACTTTTTTTTTTTGTTACTCAGTGCTCAGTTAAGGAAACTAGCTTTCATTACCAGATTACCACAGTCAGTTTCAGGGCAACACATGGGATGTGTGTGACTGAAACTTGAGTGACTGTTTAAATTAAAGGGACTATATAAAATATTTGGTGAGAAAATGTTGGTAGTGTCCTTAAGCTGACAGGCAAAAAAAGTAATACCTTCTAGATTACTCAAATTACTATATCATACTAAAATAAAACAGAGTAGTGTTGTCTTCAGAAAAAGCTGTGTTGAATTGTGGAAATGCTTGACTTGGTCTCTTGTCCAAGATTTGGATTTATTCTAACATGCAAATCCAGCTGTGGAGCTGCAAACAGGAAGAGAAGAAAAATCACATGAAAATAGCAGTCTGAAGCTACACAAGTTTTACATAATGCTTGGAAAGACACAGACCTCGACTCTGGAGCCCCCAACATAAGAAGGATGTGGACCTGTTGGAGAGAGTCTAGAGGAGGGCCACGAAGACGATAAAAGGGCTGGAGCACCTCTCCTATGGGGACAGGCTGAGAGAGTTGGGGCTGTTCAGCCTGGAGAAGAGGAGGCTCCAGGGAGACTTTGTGGTGGCTTTTTTTGGTACCTAACGGGGCTTATAAGAAAGATGGAGAGAAACTGTTCAGCAGGGCCTGTTGTGATAGGATGAGGGGTAATGGTTTTAAAATAGAGGGAGGTAGATTCAGACTGGATATAAGGAAAAAGTTTTTTACACTGAGGGTGGTGGAACAGTGGCACAGGTTGCCCAGAGAGGTGGTGGCTGCCCCATCCCTGGAAACATTCAAGGCCAGGTTGGATGGGGCTGTGAGCAACCTGATCTGGTTGGAAATATCCCTGCTCCTTGCAAGAGGGTTGGACTAGATGGCCTTTGAAGGTCCCTTCCAACCCACACTATTCTATGGTTCTATGATTCTGTAACTCGCTGCTGATCCATTTCTTTTTATTTTGGAACAACCCTAGTGACTTTTACTGACTTAGTGAGACCTAGCTACTAGATATTTTAGAATTGATTTAAAAAATACAAAACATGTAGTACAAGGAAAAGTGTTTCTTATGCATTTGACCTTGCCTGAGGTAGTAGACATAGTAATGTAAAGAAATCCTGTCTGCCCTTCAGGTTCCAAAACTCTTTGAAGTTAAAATTGCCACATACCTGACCCATGTCAGAAGCAAGGCAACAATCTGTTTTAAAGTCCAGCCACTCTTTCTGACAGGGCTGAGTGTTTTCTTTGTTGCTTTTCATAGTGTTTAAAGTAGCGGTGAGATTTCTGTTCCTTTTTGAACAGAAAGCCAAGGGAAGAGTGTTCTGCTTGGAACAGATCTGACTTGCTGTTTTACTTTGATAATTGCCTTTTCTCTTGATGTAACTTGGGAATGTTGTATGTGTTTCACTACTCAAGAAAAAGAATACACAAAAGGCTTTTGTAGAAGTATAAGCCCAGAATTTTACTGAAACAGAGCAGTTTTAGAGCCCAGTTATGTAACTCTTATTCATATGGATGAGCACTCATGTATGGGAACACTCCCATTGACTTCCCCAGGACTAGATATGTAAGGATTGCACAAGTTGCCACAGGACTTAATTGAACTTTTATCTGACGTAGGATGGTGTGACCAAGTCCTGCGTTTGCAATCTCATATATTTAAGTAGTTTCAACAGTGATTATTAAAATTCCTGCCTTGTGTTTCCGGTTTATGAGGTAACAATCATGTCTCAGACGAAATAAATACCGAAGTTGAAAGTCGAAGTGTGCATAATAACTGACCTCGGAGGCTTCTGACCTCAGAACTTACCTAGCCTGCAATATGGTCATCATCACATTTAAAGGGAAAGATGTGGAAGTCATTGCCTATTACTAGCAGATTATCCAGTTTAAGATATTCCCCTCAATAGTTTTTCTGTGTGACTTTGAGTAAGTCACTGACAGCTAAACTTGACAAAGCTTTCAGGCAACTAAATGTTAGGAGGTGTAAGATCTGACTTCCAAGTCACTAGTATGGGAATGGACCCTAGAATCCAGAATGAAGCACTGAGGATTGATTTGATATGTCTGGAGAGTTAGATACACCAGAGTGGGAACTGTAACAGCTGAGCAGGGAACTGCATAAATAGGTACATCCAGCTAACAAGGATGGCTGAGTACAGAAACAGCCTTCTTAGGCCCTCTGTGTGCCGTTTAGGGCTGCAGGGAGATACCACTATCCACTTGAGATGCACAAAGTAGAGGTCTAGATGCTTATTTTCAAAGAACTGAGCAAAGGTTATTCCTTTAGAATGGTGTCCAGCCTCGTGATTATAGCACTTCCCTGGGATGGGGAATTTCTGCTTAAGTCCGTTCCTCTGTATTCAAGGGATGCAAGCCCCATCCTTCTGAGGTAAATATACGTGCTACCTCTTCTGCCAAAATAGCACTGCTGAGGACAAAAACATTTAGGATTTATTAGGTGGGAAAGCAGGGACCAAGCATAAATGTAGCAATCACGTCAGTAGATTTGGCAAGAATAAACAAGCCTTGGCTGTTGATTCCTGTGCCTAGGAGTGCTTCTGTGTTTTACCTGGTTCTATTCAATGCATATAAAAGAGCAGTTATGGCAATTCAACTATATAGTCTGGGCATGATGTCTTTTGGTTACTTTTGATTGGAGAATGTAATTTTTTTTTTTTTCCCCCACCCCCCAAAACCTAGATTTTTTTTTTTTTTCTTTCAAGGTGTGTCTGTCCATGTCCTCCTTTGTGGCCATGTTTGGGATAAATGAGCAGGTAGAGGTTGTGATCTACTCTTTGAGACAGCTGAAGTGTCCCACAACCAACAATTTGAGTGCTCACAAACTGCGCACTGTAAAACTATGCCCTGTGCTAGAGTCTGAACAGGTTAAGATAGTGTAGAACAAATGTGCCCGTATCAGCAACTGCTCTGAGCCTCCTGCTGCTGTCTCACTGACCTTCAACTCTGCATCTTCAGGCCCCTTGCTGACCTGATGGGGAAGTGCAGGAGGATATGCCCGGGATTACCCGGGCTGTTCCTTGGAGGCTGTTCTTCATCTCTACTGCGTTTTCAGAGGTGCTGAGGTTTTTGTTGGTGAGGACAAGGAGCTGCTTCATTACATTGTTTTAGTGTCCAATATCACGTCATGGTCCCAGTTGCTTAATGCTTTGTCAAAGCATTGTGAAACACTTCAGGATAAGCCTTGTGCTACAGCTGGAAAGACAAATGGACCGGCAAAATGTATAGCATGTATGAAGGAAATAGTAGCAAGGTACACTTTATTAGTTAACATCACTACGTCATTTTTGGTTTTGCTGCTTATGGTTAATACAGGCACTTCAGATGCAAAGTAATAAAACCTGTGTGTCTGTGTTAGGGCACTGTATTAACTTTATCAGAGTATAGCATGTCTATGAACACAGGAGTGAGAGGGTTTATGGATAGAGTTATGTCTTCTTATAAACTGATATAGATAGAAAGATTAGACAAGTTTTTGGGCACAAAACACCTGTTTCTATTCTAAAACAGTAGACTCAAAGCTAAATACTAACTTTAAGCAAGTGTTGAGAGAAATTATATCTGGACATATATTTGTTTTAAAAGTAAAGATTGTACCTGTGAAACAGAAGAGATATTAGTGTGAAAGGAGAGAGAAAGATGTTATGTAGTTATCTCCAAGGTGAAATGAGGAAAGAGTTAATTTATAGCCTGAGGAATATGAAGACATATTAGTGTGAGCCACGGACATTATGATGTATTACAGAATTAACATGTCTGAGCCCAAGGTGTCTGATATCTAGTGGTGTTGTGAGTTAATTCCCAATATCATCTCTGGAAAGAGGTTTGTAGCTTTCTGCTGGAGATCAGGGCTGGAGATCAGAGGTGGATCAGAGTCTTCATGAGAAGTATCTGGTCACTGTCAGTTGCCTTTCTGGCCTTTTAGGCTGTGCGTGAGAGCTTGTGCTGGTGCAGGAGCTTTTGCTGGTGCGTGGTGGTCACTTAGTTCTACTTGTACAGCTACTCTGACAGTGTTTGGTGTTCCAGAGACAGTCTGTTCTATTGCAGGGAGTGGTGTGTAAGAGACGAGGACGCCCATGCGTGTGCTGTAGGGAGTTTTACTGTGATAATAATGTAGTGGTGTTAAAAAGAAGCGATCTTTATCAAATTGAACTCTCAGCACCTATCTCAACTCTTATGTTGTTTTGAAATCTGTTGGTTCTATTTCAGACCTGAAAAGGATTCTGTGCCAAAAATTTGTATAGTTTTTTCCAATTGCTTCTGTTGGTTTGATAAACTATATTGGCTCAACATTAAAAACCTTATTTTGTCTATGTTCTTAGAGCTTTAGGATTACAGTAGTCTGTGACTACAGACTATAATATTAATCTCAATGTAGTCTTTTTTTTTTCTTTTTTTTTGAATTGTTGTGCAGAGACCAGTATCTCCTTTCAACTTGCTCACTGTAAAAATACTAAGAGTGAGGAACGTCCGGAAGGCAGACCTGCGTGAGTACTTCTGTTATTGTTGGATGCTTCTTATAATTCTTTGAAATAAAGAAAATATTTGTTCAATGTTATTGTTCTTAAACTGTGTAGGAATAAAAAGATATGTTGCTGCAAGCTTGTAATAATTATTTTTATTGTGATACTGAAACGTTGATTTCTGCTTTTAAGTGTAAAGAGGCTCAAGCAAGGTGATGCATTTGATCTCTTTCTTTCATACCTCACTATGAGATGTATTTCCTACCCTTGTGACATCTGACTTAGTTGCTGATCTTTAAATGATGAAAATTCTTGTACTTTTGAGTAAGAAATCTGAGTATTCCCTATACAGGATTTCTGGACAGAAGGAGAGGACTGGTGATGCAAATGTAAAATCAGCAGTAGTAGGAAAGCCTATGAAAATAACAGAAGTACAAGCAAAACCATTCTATTACTTTGCAGAATTTATAAATATGTGAGAAGAGATGATAAAATTCAATATGTTTGGTGATTTACTTAACCTAGAGAACAGAGGCATTTACAGTCAGAAAAAATTAAACAGAGTACTACTGTTAGTCTTAAAGGAGTTTAAGTGAGGGAAAGTGAGAAAAGGATATCCAGAATAGAGACAAGAGAAAAATGTCATAGCCAGGTTACAGAGCAAAAGTTAATAGTGAGAAGAGACCAAGATGGAAGAAATCTCTCCAGTAAGGAGATCTACAGAATCTGATCATATCCAACTGTGTAAGCGCTGCAATGGTTCGCCTTCTCTGCCTCTGCAGACTAGTGGACATCAGCTTGTTGAACCAGTGTGGCACCAAATATAAAATGCAAATCCTCAGTGGAAGAATGAGACTTGCAAGAGGTAGAAAGAACAGTTTGTTCACTGTCCAGCTGTGACACTCACTCAGGGAAGGGATTGGTCCTTAATAGACCACTGCTCCTGGGTTCACTGGGGCTTGTTCAGGTGCCTTTCAAAATGTAGTTATGCCACTGAGTCACTTTCATGGGGAAATATGAATAGCGAAACATCTGTGTAAAGAAGTTGGAAAGGCATGAAAGAAAAAGGCAAAATAAAGACAAAGAGAATAAGAAAATTCAAATTGAAAGAGCACAATAATAAATCGGAAAGATGTAAAACAAAGAAGAAAAGTCCACAGTATGTTCACCAAAATTTTGCTGAACATCACTCAAAATTAGATTTATTTTGGCACATGCAGCACATCATAGTTTCTAAAGAAACCAGCTCTAAATTTTATTTAATCCACTATATATTTTGAAATTTCAACTAATGTGATGGATTGACAGTCGAGGGGAAAGCTCTGTTGTCTTATCTGAAGTTGGATTTGGTTGTTTCTCGCAGGAAGAATGTGGTTGGAACACGTGGAACTTGTGCTTAACAACAGTATTTTTGAATGAATGATTACTATCAGGGAACAAATCTCTACTACACTCACTTATGGTATTCTGTGTTACTCCTGCATCTTCAACAATGTAGTACTACTGTGCTCATTTATCTTTTTTCCTTTTATTTTTCAGCTTTTAAAAATCTTCTATGATTTACTGAATGCTTTGTTTACTGTTTATGTCTTAATAATTTTAACTCTAGAAATGGCAGATGATCAAACTACTTTGTGATATTTACTGTGTTATTTTGAAAGAGGAATTTGGTTCATTAGACAAAGTGACAGCACCTTATAAAATTAAAAGTTCTGGGTTCCTTAGAGATTAAAGAGCTATTTTAATGTGCAGAAACACACACTTTGTGGGCTTATAGTAGTATAGACTGACTTTTTATTTACCAAAACTCAGATGTTCAAATGCTTAAGTTGTAATTTGCATCAACCAAATATCTGATTTGGTTGATGCAAACATCATCAACCAAATGATCTGGCCAGGCTGTCACTGCAATTGCATCTGCAAACCTGCATGCACAATTGCGGGTGCATTTGTGTACTCCAGCAGGTCGCTTGCTTATGCTTCAGTTCATTGTGACTGTCCTTCTCAGCAATGAATTGCTCACAGTTACTCCCTACCCTGGTGAATCGTAGTGTCTTTCTTCATGAAGCCTGTTGGCTTATTGCCTTATTTCCTTGTGTTCTGGTCTCAAGTACAGATGAATGTCATATCTTTTACTCCCTTGACATGCCTCAAATTAAGAACTTGGGCTTCCCAAGGCTTTCTTTAAAGTGTATTTGGCAGAGAGATTTCAAAACTTTTTAGCAAGATTATTTTCTCAAGAATATTTGTTTTCTGAGGAAACTCAGATTATTGTGGAAGAAATTTTTTTTCATTTTTTGTCTGTAGTGGGAAGGATATGTCAGGCAGGCTTTATCTTTTCTGAGGCATTAAAAAGGCATTTGAGAATATAGACATTTCAGTTCCGTTTCCTTGAAACCTTGGTATTTTCAACTATGGGAAAGTATCTCTTTTCTACCTGTTTGTAATGGTCATGGTATATTATTTGTTACAATTCTGAGTTAGTATTTATTTCCTCCACTTTAGCTTTCCTGTTTTTCTGATTAAACCTTGATGTTTCCCATTTCAATGGTTTTTTTTTTCATATTTTCTTGTTAGTGAAGTGTTTGTGTTTAATTTATTGAAGTGAATCTTTCTTTTTGATCTTTGATTCTAACATTCCTATTTACCAGTGGAAAATAAATAGGCTTTAGAAGTCCTTCTCCCTAGCCTGTGTTTTGGACCCTGACACTGACTGCATTATAGGATCTTGGGCAAGTCATTCAAGTTTTGTCAATGTACTTATTTGCTTAATCCTTACATTGCCACTGTGAAGTAATTAATCAGTGTGTCTCAAGCTCTTTGACAACGGAAGCTGCAGCAGTAATGACTATTAACCATTTACATTTTCATCTGCCTACACTTGTGCCTCTGCCAAATGTCTTATTGGTCATGCTCCTCTGATCAGGTTTGGCTAAGGGAACTTTCTGGAAATACTTCCCTTCCTGCAGTCATTATCAAGGTTTTTCTGATAGTGATAGCATGGTGAACTACATGATAAAAGCACAACTTGGGAGAAATGTGATTGGCAGAAAAATCTAAACCTGTAGTTGTTACTGAAAGATAAAGAGGAAATACATGAAGAAAATTGTACTTAGCATGATGTAATAACACTGTTACAGGTTTTAAGTATGATGCAGGGATTGACTATGAGTTGAATTATTTGACTTCTTCTGACTCAAAAGGTTGCTGTAAGAACCAGACGACTGGTTAAGCATTGCTCATGTGAAATAGGGAGGATATGTATTGCATTATAGGTATGAGAGAAAGACCATCAGTGCCTGTGTCAAGCTTCTGCAAGTCTTGCTTCTTGGCAGTTCTACTTCCAAACATGGAAGGGGTCAGAATATGAAAGGAGTTGTTGTCTTTGGTGGCAGTTATGACTTCCCTCCCTAGACTTGAGTGACAGTGAGATTTTTCTAGTCTGTAGATAGAGTGCGAGGAAGGAATAGGATTAATTGTAACTTAACCCTGGTGCTGAGACTAACTGGGTTTTCCAACTTGCTGAGAAAGACAAAACTTACAAAAATTTAATTGACTATATGAATTAATATGAAATTGACACATTCTGATTTGTGATAAGGAAATAAAACTTTTTGGCTCTGATGGGGGAACACTTTTTGGAAAAAAAAAATCTGTCATTCTTCATTTAAGCCAGCACTTTGATAAAGACTTTCAACTAGTTAAGTTACTAAATCTGGGGATGAAATGTTAGAAGACAAGTCTCTCTGCAGCCCAGATTGAAGGTTGTAAGGTGTGTTGCCTGAGTGACAGAGGAGCCATCCTGGAGATGATGTGAGTGCATGTGGCAGAGGATGTGTAATAGTAGATATTCTCATGTTTTGGCAAAATTACCCTGCTCCAGTCATTTGGATAGTCATGCATATAAAGCTAAATGCAGCATGGATAGGAGTGCTTGTACTGCATGTGGAGTACAGTGCTATTTCAAATAAAACTTTGATTTGGGAAGGACTGTGGCAAAAGTGTGAAGATGTTTCTGTTTTCTCATGAGTACTTCATTGTGTTATTTACTCCTCACCCTGTATATTTTAGGAAGAAATTGTGTTATCTTTGTCTTACTAGAGTTAAATGTGCACAGTACAGTAATTATTTATCTGGATGTTATCACTCTGCTCATTTTCTCGTTTTACAGTCACCCTTTCAGATTGTTACGTGACACTGTGGCTGCCTACTGCCTCAACCGAGAAGGTTCGGACCAGAACCATCCGGAACAGCAAAAACCCTGTCTGGAATGAAGCTTTCTGCTATAAGATCGACCGCCGAGTCAAGGTAGGTAAAGTAAATGGTTTTCGCCATTTGCTGTTTGCACATAGTCAGTACATTATGCTGTACTGACTACAGCATAATGACTACAATAAACCAATAAGTATATAGCTAGTTTCCAAACACTGGAGGTGTTAAAGATTCCTTAGAAAAAACTGTTGCTTACATCCTCCTTGGTATTGTTCTGTTCCAGCTATTTGTTACTTAAACATCTAATATACTGAAGCAAGGACAAGCAACTACATGCCCTGCAGAATATGGCCTTACTATCCTATTCCCAGTTGTGACATATCTAAGTGAAACCCAAGATAAAGATCACTTAAAAATAACAGTAAGATCA
Organism: Chlamydotis macqueenii; assembly: GCF_036417535.1. Taxonomy (NCBI): domain Eukaryota; kingdom Metazoa; phylum Chordata; class Aves; order Otidiformes; family Otididae; genus Chlamydotis; species Chlamydotis macqueenii. Next base: position 41,244,577 of record NC_141560.1, read on the forward strand.
GCTAGTTCTAGATATGATGGAAAGGAAATCCTTTAAACCTTCTTTATGTACCTGTGCCTGTTTTATACATTTAGAGCCAAAGGTCATAAGATGAATGTAGAAACATTTAATGCAGTTATTTATCACAAATTCATGTGTTCCATGGGACCTGCCTGTCTTGTTTCATTTTGCCAGGCAGACAAGCCTACTTCTTTGTGTTTGTGTGTGTACTGTGTTATCAGTAATGTGAAGTCTAATACTCCCAAATCTTTTTCCCTTTTCTGTTTCTCTTTTTCCTTTTCCCTTTCTTCTCCTAAAATTGGAGGAGGGAAACCCTAGTCTTGAGATTTTCCTGCCTAATGGAGGTCTTAGATATAGAAATAACTCCATGATATTCTTAACCTCTTTCTGCAGAATGTGCTGGAGCTGAAGGTCTGTGATGAAGACACAATCACCAGGGATGATGAACTCTGCACAGTTCTCTTTGACATAGATAAACTCACTGTAGGACGTACTGTTCGAGTGAAGTTTCAGCTGAATCCACAGGTGAGCAATGGAATTGGTGAGAACAAAAGCTAATTTTTTTCCTTCCATCTAAATATATCCTTTTATAGTGTTTTGTTATAGGAAAAAAATCTACTTAAACTGTATTTTGCTGCTATTATAAGAAAAACTTAAAATCCCTGTATGAGTGCTCCATGCTAGTTTTTGTTAATAACTGTTGTAGTTCAGCCCCGATCGGGGCTGTGCTAAGAATCTAGAATGGAACCAGCTAGAACTAATTACTCAGTGCCTTAATTCTGAATATTTCTGGCATTTTTGTTGGTTGTTGGTATGGGTTCTGAATTTTCAGCCACATTAAACTGTAATGATATTAAAGCACCTGATTCTTTTTGTGTTGGGAATTAAAATCTGAAAAATGACTGATTTAGCAGAATAGTGTTTCCTATGTCTACATGCTCATATGGCATTTAGATGTAAAAACCCCTAGTTTTAGCAACTGTTTTTTCAGTATCTTAAAATTCAGTATCTTCAGTTGGCATTGTGAGGTGTTTTTTTTTTTTTTTTTTTGCAAGTTATTCTTATGTTCTGGGAATTTTCTTAAGTGCTATCTAAATACATATTTTACAAATTACATGTAACTGGTATGATGAAAGCTATGAAGAAAAATAAGTAATATACCTTCCTTTATTTTTCCCCTCTCTTCAGGCACGTGAGGAGCTGGAGGTGGAGTTCACACTGCAGAACACGTGAGTAGAGTCCTAAATTCTAGATAAACTGTTGTATTCAGTATAAAAATAATTTGGAAAGCTCATTCATATGTGACAGTGCTTCTTAAACCTACAGTCTCTGAGAGCAATATCTAGATGTTTTCATTCAAGTCTAGCAAACTGGAACTTCAGAATACGTATTTTTAGATTATAAAAATCTGAAAATGTAATTTTTGCCCTGTTTGACTGCTGCCTCCTGGCCACCAACTTCCTCCTGTTCTCTGTTGTTGAATCAATACACAAGGAACTATGAGGACAACTACAATATTGAGGAAGTTTTGACCCTTAGAAGAAGGAATGTAAAATCCACAGCATTATAAAATGCTCTCCTGTAAGCTGATCTGTTTACTCATCTGGCTATACATGGGAAGCTGTGGTAGACTTGAGTATCAGCTTCAGCAGGGAGAGGAACTAAATATTCTGCATAAAGAAAAGGAGAAAAGATGACTGCGGGAGGCTGAGGACTGAGGGACTAGGAAACCTGGAGGAGCAGAACTAGCTTCAGTTGATAGGCTTGAAAACTGTTGGTGGAGTTTGACTGTTCAGGGGACATGTTTTCTTCAGGTAATTTGTGCTGTGGAGATGTCTGGGAGCCTCTCACTCTAAGTGGAGAGGGAGTATAGTGCAGCATCACGAGTATTCTAATCTGTCTCCATAATATACTTTATGACTGAGGAAGTTACTTAAAAGTATTTGTGTTACCAATTTGATCCATGTTATCGGACTGAAAGTGTTAAAATAACCTTAGAGAAGGGATGGTACTGCTAGGACCTTCTTAAGGCATTTGGGGCACTTTAGGAAGCCTAGCAGACTAGAATGTTGGTGGAGAGTTTGAGTAAGATGTTTATTCCTGACAGAAAGGGAGATTGTGACTTGCTGGAAAAAGGCAGTAGCTTAGTGTTATGAATGATGAAGGAAAGATGTTCACAACTGTTCACAAGCAAAAAAGCCATCAGAGATAAAGCAGTCCCAGAATCACCTATTACACAACTCATGGAAACTCACCAGGGTGGATTGTTTGTTGTTTACTGTGCACCAAAACTGGCAGAAGGCCCAGCAACAGCAAGACAAATTGTGCCTGTCACAGCTTAGGAGTGTCACAAAATCAGTAATAGCAATGGGGAAGGGAGCTCTGGTTAGATGTCCCCAATGGCCTGTCTACTTTCTTCCTTCCTCTGCAAGTTAGAGGATGGCTTGTGGAGCAGGTACATAGAATCATACTCTAGCTAATCCTGTCTTTTAATGAGATCTCAGGAGGTTGTCTGGCTTGGGTGTTGTGCATGAGTGGGTTTGCATATGGAGATGGAGGCTGGAATTTGTCTCAGAGCACGTGTGTGCCAGGTCTGTGTCAAACTCTTTTCTTGGACTTTGCAGCCAGTTACCTTTTCCTGGAGACATGTTCCACAGATAAAGTCAGAAATTTAACAATTTCTGCAGGTGCTGTCTGAGTAGGACTTCTACTGGTTGGAAATAGATGGTTGGGACTGTACAAATAAAAAGGAACCTGAGCAGCTCCAGGGAAGAAGTTTTAAAAAGAATCATGGTTATGGCTACAGCAAGAACACATCTGATCCACTTTTAAAATTCATAATGTGGTGCATGAGTGATCAATGTAATATTTGTGGCTTGGAACTCTACCTGCAAAAGAAAGAAATTGCTGCATCATAAGTCAGGGAGGGAATGTCCCTCTGAGGTCCCAGCAGGCCTGAGAAAAGGGAAGGCAGTTCTCTGGGAAAATGGACTTCTTGTCAGAAGGGGGATAAACATTTCGCTTACTCATTTTCATTTCTTGCATATGTGTGGTAGTCAATGCTGTTCTGCCCATCAGTTGAGCCTGATGTTAACATATCTGAATTGATTAAATATCGTGATCTTGGTAGAATGTTGAGAAGGTTTCTTTCTCCTGAACATAGAAAAGCGTGATATCAGCAGTAACTAATGAAAGGGTTTGTGCACTAAAATTGGAGACAATGGATTGCCTTATCTATGATAAAATAAAGAGCCCTGAAAAGGTCTGAAAGACTGAACAGAAACAGCTGAAATGGGTCACCAGAAAGCTATGGACCAAACCACCCTCTCCTGTACTGAACAGCAGGTTTTGACAAGGGTTTTTGGCATTCCTGAATGGGAGAAGTGCTGACAGAGAGGGAGAGCCAACCATAGTGCTAACAAGAATTGCAGCTAACCACACCAGACAATTTCTACAAATCTAGTATTGTGATCAGAACAATAAGAACACAATACTAATTTTGGGGGAGTGTGGGGGGGTAAATATGGCAGTTTATCTCTGAAATTAACAATTATTCCCACCAGCACATTTTTGTCTGACACTATTTATTTAAAGTAGCTTTTCATTCCTTCCCCATCTTCATTCCAGATTTTACCACTTGCAAGGTTTTCTATATTAGCCTGTTCTTTCTTTCCAGCATTTCAGATGAATAATATCACACAATGAAGTGTAACCCCAGGCCAAGAAAGTTTCCTGTATCACACTTATGATAGCACCTCTATTTTTGTTTGCCTGTTGACTTAACTGCAAAAATTGTGTTTTGTGTTACTTTTACCAAAGAACATTGTAAAAATTCCCTCCTGATACACTGGTGGGCTGTATGAAATTGGTTCCTGCATTCATTCCTGTTATCTTTTATTTAAAATGGAAGAAAACCTTCATTTTGGTAGCTTGGTTTCCACAACTGCAAGACAAACACCCTCTCTAGTTTTGCCTCACTCTTACACAACTCCTCCAGTACCTGCAAATGCTTACCTCTCTGCTGCCACTACTTGTGGCAGGCACAGAAAACCAAACGTTTGATCCTAACGACACAGAGAGGAAGGCATGCTCCTTTCTGCAATTGCATTTTCACCAGCAACTAAGCCAAAGGATTGCAAACACCCGCCCAGTGTTTTATGGGCCCGTAACACGAGCCCACCTGGCGTGAGAGCTGCTGCCCTTGAGCAGCAGTGACAGAAAAGGTAAGGTCGTTGTACACAGGTTGCTGATTTGCATAGTTTAGTGCTTTTTGTGTTATTTTCTGATTATTATAATCAGTAACAGGGGCTTTCTCCCTTTTCTTTCACTGGTAGGGTCCAGCATCAGAATGAGCCTCTACGAGTTGCTACAGGGACGGAGTCCCGTTGGACTAGATGGCTTCGCTCACTCAACATTCCTCTCCCCTCTGACCTCTTCTGAAGCCCACACCTGATATTGAGGGGCCACAAAGAGACTTCTGATGAACTAAAAGGTACTTTTAGTTTCCAAGGAGAGATCTGAGGGCCCCAGGTTATTTGCTGGGTCTGCTGATATTCTTTCTGGCCTCTTTCTATATTTCAGATGTCCCACGTTGAGGAGGTGCATCTGAAGTAACTCTTAGAAGAATGAAGGACCACTCTTACACAACCTTTGATCTCAGCTCCCCCTCCCTTTTCTTTTTTTTTTCAAATGTGAAAGACTATGTTTAAAACAAAGCCCACTTAACATAAATGAATGTAAATAGGTGTACAAAAAGTTGTATAAAAGTTAAATATTAATTATCAAAATATGGCAAAAGCATAATTTTTAGAAAATAAAGGTCTTTTTTTTTCTTTCTGTAGTTCTGCTGTGTTATTTTGAGAAATATCCCTCATGTGTGGGGAGCACCAGCAGATCATGCTAGCTGTTTGGGCACTGCTGAGGAAACTCTTGGAGTAGGCTGAGTCTCCGTCCATCAGGGGCTAAATATACTGTTCATATCTGCATTTGTGGCATGAAGTCACAGGGCCTTAAGAAGCACTGGGGGCAAAAGTTTTAAATCGAGAAAGATGACAACCAAAGGATCTTTGAGGTGAATACAGTTTTCTTTGTTGAGATATTACCATCCCCCTTACTTCTCTTGGGTCATCAGAAAGCTCAGAATAGTAGCCTGCACTATATGGAAGCTAGTAAAACAAAGGGAAGCTGGCTTTGACGTGGAAGAATTAAACTTTTCTAAACATAGATTAAAAAAAATCCAGATTCTCAAGTGAAATGGAGCACAGTAGTCTACTCCAAATGCAAACTGTAATAGAATCTGTGTGACTGTAACTTCTTATACAATATTGCCCATTTCATTATAAGCCAGGCATGATCTGAAAAGGAGAAGGATGTGTGCCATGTGTGAGGAAGGGATCCCCGGGCTCACAGAATCCACTGCAGTCTTAGGCATCCCTTCAATAGACATTTAGTGGGGAAGGGTGCCCAGGGTCTCTGTTCCTGGCTTCCCCTGCCACAGGCCATAATATGCTCCCAATTCTCATAGTAAAACTGACATCTGCATTAAGAAAGGTCACAAAATACAAACTGTGATGGAGGAGAGGACAAGAGTGTTATTATGTGTAATGAGGGCTGTGTAACAGGAGATTGGTTGTTAGGGAAATTACCAGCTAGTCCTGAGAAATCTCTGCCAACCTGGATAGTAAGAGCTCTTCTACACCCATCTCACCTGTGTTTCTAGCTACAGCTGATCTCTAAAGCTTCAGAGAAAGGAAGGCTCTTCTTAAAACAAGTGTAAGGATCATCAGGTTAAAAAAAATAATAATTCTGTTTTATGCTGTGGACAGCAGAAGCCTTGAAATTCATTATATAAAAGTTGGAAGTGCAGTGTGGAGAGTAACCAACAAGTGACAGCAGCTAGGCTTCTTTACATCAGTGACTACAGAGTTGATACCCCAAGAGGAATATCTCGGCCATCAGTGCTTAATGCCTGTGTTGTCCTGGTTCTTCCCAGGAGCCTTCCAAGCCATTCTGACCAACATTACAGGTTCTTCCACTCTGTTTGAAGGTCATGCCTTGGTCCTCTTAACTATTAACCTCACTTTATACTTTGCTGATACCAATACCTCAAATAATTTCACACTGTACTGGATATTTACCTCCATGAAGAGACATCCCTTCCTGCCTTTCCACCTTTATTTCACCAGGCTATGCAGGCTGAGATCTTTAATATCCACCATGCTGTTTCTCTGCTCTCCTTAATTATTTTAATGAAGTATTTGAGGATAGTGACACCATATGCCATGTAATATTACAACTATTTGACTACAAAATAGTAATCAAGTGCAAAAGTTTGTGTCTGAAACAAAACTTGAGTGGTACTTAAACTCATTTCCCTGCATGCAGGTAAAAACACTGAGTATTTTTTTTTCCCATTCCTGACCAATGTTCTTTGACCTCCTTTAAAACACTCTTTGAAAAAAAAATCTTACTAAATTCTTAAGTAAAACATTCTCCGGTGTATAACTGGTTTTGTGGGAAATTGATTTTTTTTTGGTGGTGGTGTGTGGTTTTTGTTCTTCTGGAAAGTTTTTCCTGAGTGTTCTGCACTGTATTTAGCCAATTCATATTTTTCTCTTAAAGGAAAATACTGATTTGGAAATGAAACCTTAAACTGTTTGTAAGTTTTGAAATTTTGGGAGAATTCTTCATCATGGGGAATTTTACAAAGCTATTTTTATATGTATTTATACTGAAATGTGATGGTTGTGGTAAACCTTTATCTTAAAATGGACAAGAACAGTCATTAATCTGATTTTAAAGGAAGCATATTGCCTAGTTTTAGCTGAGATGAAGTACATAGCTCAACTACATAACTATGTGAGACTGGAGAGTGTATAATGTATAATGTAAAGTCTGAATAAACAGCTCCTACTGACTGCAGCAGGTTGAGGAGCTGATGCCCAATCCTTATAATTTTATGTTTGTATGTATGTATTCCCTTTGGACTAATCTGAGTAATTGCAATAATGTATGAATTTACATCTCAAATTTAATAAAACAGTAAATTGTAAGATATCCTTAATGAGAGATTGCCTTATTTTCCTGAGGAAAATATTTAAGAATATAAAAATTGACATCTGCAGTATATGAACCCACTCTGTCTCTAGATGGATAAGTCAAAACACATCTATGCATACAGCGATATATTAAAATCTCATGTGCATTTTGCAAATAACTTTATAGAGGCAAGTAAATTTTCTTCCGCTGTTATGGTAATTTTTTTTTTAAATTGTGGAAATCTAGACAAGTGTATTAGTTTTTCAATTACTAAACTTTGAATTAAACTGTGTAATGATCAAAACAATCAAGATGGATGTAGCAGCCTCCAGCTCTCCTCAAACTCAGTATGTCACGTATCAGACTTCATGATATGGTTTACTAAAGCAAGTATGTATAACCACAGGAGTAAAAGCCCAGCTTCATATTCTGTTATGGGAGGATGAAAAAAACTTGCAACTCAGGTAGTAATTTAGAACTATGCTTGATAAAAACTTTACAGTATTTTTGAGTGAGAATGTTAAAGTCAGAAATGTCAAAGTTGGTGGTGGGGAAAATGAGTGATGTATTAACTCATAGACTTAAATATTTATCTGAGTTGTGCCTCCCATGACCTTATATCTTCAATTTTATTTTTCAGGCTGGATTATCCTGATGCCATCATTACTAATGGAGTACTAGTGGTAATGTATATTTATTAGAATCTTTCCTCTGCCTGCATAACAAGTGTTCATATTTTTAACTCTGGAAACCTTGAGCTGTCGCCCAAAGCCAGTACTATCAGCTACACCATCCTACTGAGAAAAAGAATCTGTTGTTGGCACTGAGGATAGGATCACTGTTTTCCTGTCACTGCAGTGCAGTATCACCTTCTGCAAAGGCATGCTGTGAGGCCACTGTCAGCATGCATGTGCCACCTACTTTCTTCTATAAACTTGAATTTCCTACCCATTATTCCCACATTACACCCAGAACTATCAGAGGTTAATGAACAAAGTGATATAACGTGCATAAGAAGAGTCTCATCTCTCAATATGCCTATTATTTTGAATAGGTCTCATCTTCTTTACTTAACTATCTCTCCAAGTTCAAGCAGCTGATAAGTTGTTCCTCTTTAGTTTCAAACTTAGGAAAAAATACCATGTCACTATTGCCCTCCTCTTATCTGAAGACACAGTAACAGATAATAATTGTGTGGCTCATTGATCAACTAGAGGGGATGGTTGACAAGAGTATGAATCACTTGCAATGACACTTACATTTCTCTCAATCGTCATTTATTCCTCTCTTGCTACAGGCACGAGAGGTTTCCTGTTTGGAGGTTAGAGTGGATACAGGGAAGCTGAAGCAGCAATCCACAAGTGAGGTTATTGCTTCATTAACCTATTGTTTTTGTGTTGTGATTCAGTCATTATAACAGATGTTGAAAAATTAATAATCTGTTGTGCATGTTACTCTAGCTGTGTCACATAATGCATAGTTCCACCATGCCCCACCTTATAGGACGATTGTATCTGTCAAAATTCAAGTTAGTCAAGTATTTAGTTCCAAGGCAAATCTTAAATTGATGGAAAAATAGAGCCATATATACTAGAATAAAAAACTTGGTAAAATTATATTAGTTCTCTTTGTTTATTGCTGGTTCAAAATGAAAATTTTTATCTAAGTTAGATCTTCTTTTAAAATTATCTTATAATTAAATTAATATGTAGAAATTTTATGCTATGTGTTTAATTTGGGTTTGAGTATGTACAGAGTTTCTGCACATTCAGGGTTCTGAAAGAGGGGTTTCTTTTTTTTTTCCTTTCTTAGGCAAAAATAATAAACTTAAGCTCTTAAGTTTAAATGTAAAATTGTATCAAAGGAGTCTGCACAAAATGCAAACCACCAACAAATCAGGACTTTGCCTGTAAAATGTAGCTCTAATAAATATATGAGTGCTCTTCACTAGTCTTTGAATTCATTCACATAAACAGCAGCTTATGTAAAGCTGCTCATGGGGCAGATATAAAAAAATCATGGCTGTTTTGAGATAATTCAGGAATGGAAAATTGATCTTTATGAATAAAATGGTAGCAATGGCTGAGCTGCATTATAGGAAGTCCCAGACTGAAATGTAGCATGAGGAGGAAAGTTTAGTGACCTGTATATTAATGATTTATACAGATCCACCAACATGTTCTATACCAGTTTTTAATCTGTTTTGGCCCCCCAAAATCTACTTAATTATCATAGTGTAAGGAAAATCAAACAAAAAGTGTGGAGAATAGAAGCAGATTTTACTTATTAGTTATGTATTTTTGCTTGGGATAGTTAAAATTCTCTTTGTTCCCTGCCTCTGTGTTTAGATCAGGAGCTTACATTTACAGTGAAAGGATCCCATGAAGGAAGCCAGAAGATCTTACTGGACTCTGATCCCAGCCTTAGAATCATTGTATTTCACTGTGTCATAAATGACCAGACAAGACTGGATATCACGTTACCGGAAGAGGTACTTTCCCCTTCTGTATGTGATCATTAACCTCAGTGAAATTAGAAGAAGAAATTAATGTAAACAGTGAACCGAACTGAACTAGCCCTCTTAGTAGGAGAAGTTCTAGAAATTACAAACCTTTCATGTGCATTTCCCTACCACTTTTTACGTTGTTTCAGCTGGCAGATAGAAATGAAACTGAGAAATATGGGGTCCTTTCTTTCCCTCTGAATTCACTCCCTTTGCAGAAGGAAATAATAGTAGATGAGGTGAGTGCTGTAAACCTTTTGAAATAAATATTTTCAAAATGTGCTTAATATGTCCTACTAAAAATAAAGTTACCAAGTGAAAAAAATCACTGTGTAAAATTGTAGAGATATTTATTGAAAATGTTAAAAAAACCCACCTGTAATATTCACTTTTAAGGAAGCGATTGTTAACGATAATCATAATAATATGAAAATCATTGCAGACCTGCATCCCAAAATTAGAATTAAGTGGTTTCAGAGGACAAAAAAGACTATATGCACATCTATTCCAAGATTTCTTTTTAGGCATTGAGATAATCCCAGAATGACTAGTAATTAAAACAAACAAACAAAACAGACTATAAGCTTAATTCAGATCTTGACTTCTCTAACTATTGATATTGAGAGTTCTTTTGCATGTAATCTTTTTTTTTTTTTTTTTTTTTTTTTTTAAAGTATAAGGTAACTTGTCGCATTCTTCTTGCTCCCTCTAAGTGTGCGCATTATGAGGTACTCTAACATGCAAGCTCATGGCACACTAACTGCCCTGAACAGACAGGCTCATTAGATAAGAGAAAATTTGATCTCAAAGCAGGGCATGAGACTTTTGCTAGTTGTACCAAAATAATGTCCTTAGCGATATGAATTATTATTTGAGAACCTCCTCTCTTACTGAATGAGCCTTGCCTGAGCTTGAAGGAAAGAAATGTTTTAAAATTTGGTGGTAATTAACTTTATTTTCTGGATTTCTAGGATCATTCTTTTCACTTGTGCTTGACAGCAAGAAAATGGTAAGATAGCCTCTTTTTGTCCTGTCATCCAGGATTACTGTAAACTAGTTATCTAGGTTTTTTTCTATAATAGGTGGAGAGATGAACACATGCCACGTGAGTGCTTTGTCCTGTACTCACGTGGTGCCTGAGGTAAGTGCAAGTCTGCTGTAGTTACAGGATCACATAGTTCAATATGAGTTTGAGCCTTGGTTTCTTCTGAGTAAATTAGCCTATTTTATGACTGCTATTCTTAGACATGAGTAAAACTGCACTACTCATGTATTAATTTTGTTGCCCATTTGTGCCAATAGTTAGATCTGGGTAATGACTGAAGTAAAATCTATTCCTCTTTAACTTCACAAAGTCACCAAAACAAACATAGGGCAGCCTAGTTTCTGCCTCTTCTCCTGGTTCAATGAGAAGAATGGGAGTGGAGTTCTGATCAGGTGCACCTCTGCCAGCCCACTTGCAGGGACAGAATCACACCAGCGATAGGTAAAATTGAAGACAATGAGGTCTTATGATACAGCTGAAAACTTCATATGGTTCACAGCCTCCTTACTATTGGATGATATATGGATGAGAAACAAGGTGTATTTTCAGAGTACGGAAGCAGTTTTTGTAGATGACATTCAGACCATAGGAAGAAGAGCTGCCTGCTCAGCCTCAGCCCATGACAAAATACATTGAGATTTAAATCTAACAAATACGGATGTATAGAGAGAGCAAGCGAGCAAGAGAAATTTTAATCTACCACTAAAAGTTGTTTGCTTTTATAAGCCATAAACTTTCTTCTGTTTTAAAAAATAAACTGTGATATACCAACTTTGCTGGAGAACAGAGGTTACTAATTAACCCTTGAAACATTCATGTTTGTGAAAAATTGGTGAAAATAACGTTCAGGATAGAGTTTGCAGCCACCAGAGGGTGATGTGACCCAGAAGATTCGGTCAATATTGAGTGCTCTTTTCAGTAACAAGTGTATTTGTGTTGTTGAAGGCACAAAACATGAGTTGCCATTTGATTGGTTTTGTATCTTTTTTTTCTGCAAATATTTTGGTTTATGTTTATTCGCATTTCTCAAGAGAAAATTCAGTGTGGCTGCCCATGTGGAAAAAAAGATGGATATTTGCAGGATGAAGCTTGCAGGTGCTTATCTAGAAATCTGTTCAGCGCACAGGTGAAAGGCTGGATTTCATGGGACAGAGGCTGAGCAGGGGGTGACACTGCAGCACTTGCAGTTTAAGCTCCATCACACAGCTCATTAGGACCTTCACTTTAAATACTGTTAGTGAGCTGTCAAAACCTGAGAACAGGTGGTGGTGGTGGTATCACTTGAGTTTTCCAGGATGTCACAGTAACAAAAATGAATGAATACAGCCAAAATTACTCTTGAAATTACCCCTTTTGGTGATCTTTCCCTGGCTTGTGTGTCTTATTGTGGTGCCCATATTCACAAGGAGTCTCAAGCAACTTGGAAACTCCTCCTCTTCCTCACTACTACTTCTTGCTGGCAACAGAAATGCTCCTTTTTCTTCTGTTCCTCGATCAACATGCAGACTTGGAAATAGCTTGTTTTACAGATGATTTGTGGAGTTTACTGACTACCTGCCCTACAGGTCTTGAAATTGACTATAAATGACATTGTCTATTCCAGCTCAGGAGACCTGGATGTGCGCTTGGGGTTTAGCCTGTGCACGGAAGAGCAGGACTTCCTGCGGAAAAGGAAGAAATATGTTGCTGCTGCTCTGAAAAAGATTCTTCATTTGGAGGAGGACCTGAAAGAGCACGAGGCAAGCCAGTACAGTCCCTAGTAGCAAGTCCTCTCTGAGAGTTGGGGTGTCACAAATTGAAACCACAAATAAAAAGCCAACCTAATTAATCCTACTGCTCTGGGGCAGGCCTGGCTACCTAGGGCAAGAGATAAGAAACAGAAGCAGTAGCTGGTTCATACAAGAGAGTGAGGAAGGCAGGATAATGCCTTCACAGCCCCCAAAACTTCTCAAGAGCTCCTCAATTCAGCCCATTCCTGGTTATTCTTTATATTGTTTGTGGGTCTCAGGAGGAAAATTTATGGTAGGCAGACATGGAACAGCTGTGAGATGCTGCCTGGGAAACAGTGTGCCTTAGCTCAGTAACAGAGGCAAGGTGGTGGTCATGGCATTTGTAAAGGATTTTGAGAAGAGAAAGCAAACATTTTCACATAGACATCTGAATAAAAATACTTTGAGCGGTTTCTCTCAGCAGAAAAGGTGTATTGCTGGGAAAACTGACTACTAGAATGAAACTGTCAGGCTGGAAAAGAAGAGTGAATCTTACAGAATCGTTGAGTTGTATGGATGAAATAGCTGATTAAAAACAGCTTTATCACTGTAGCCCCTGCTCCTGCCTCCATAATTCAATCATAAGTTTTTTAACTCTTAATGCCTAACTGGGATGTTGAAAATCAGAAATACAGAAACGTACAAACAGCAAGGATGCTCTTTAGCTGACAATTAAAAGAATTAGTGCTGTGGATAAGGTACAGATTTAAAAGGAATCATATTTTGGATTTCAGAGCAGAGAATAATATAGGAAATAAAGTTTTCAAGAAAGCTGGAAAGAACATTTTTACATCGCTGTCTAAGAGTTTCCTGGCCCATAGAAAAGTGGTTGAGGTGGTAAGACCAAAATGGTAAGATCAAACCTGTTTCTTGAAAAGACCTAGTTACTCTGACTCTTCTATTTATGTATTTAAAAATTGTGGAAAAAAAAACCCTCTAACTTGTTAATTGCCTTATATTTGAACTGAAAAAACCTGTACAATTAGAAATTTAATTCATAGTGAAAAAGTTATAAAATGTAAAAACTAAAATATAACTTTTTGAAATTATTCTAAGTTAAGATTTCCCAGATTTTCCCCTATTATTATTTTTAAAATAAGATTTCCTAGATTTTAAGTTCTTACTGAGTTTACAGTAGAAAGAACTTTTTTTTTGGTTTTTTTTTTTTTTTTTTACATTTCATAGAATGGGAGAATAATTTTCTTCAAGCTCTGTTCATTCCCTTTAGAACAGTAGTTTGCTTAGTGAAGTTAGAAGCTAATACTTAAGAGGTATAAACAGACATTTTTCCATAGGGCATGTAGGCACGTCTCAAAATACTAACAGAAGCAAAAGGTGTAGGGTGTACTTCATTAGGAAAAGATTAAGAGAAGAGTAGTCTGTCTTTTCAGTTATACTTGGACCTTGGAGCAGGGAAGCCCTATCGATGATTGTGCTTCAGGACATAAAGTAATGAGTGGCCTGAGGCCAGGAAGGCTTTGGCTATTGTGTGGTCTGGCTGATTACAGGGTGCTGTGCATTCTTCCAACATATTGCTCATTGTTAGAGGCAGAATCACAGATCTCTAATCTGTTCTGGTATGGTAAATCCTGTATTTTCTATGGCAGCTTCTAATAATGCACTTGAGAAGAATTCCAGGGTGATGAGGTTGATTTCCAATCATATATTAAGTAAACAGCCTCTCACCCACCCGATCTGAGTGGGTAAGATAAAAGCCTTCCCTCTCCCATCAGTCAGGTGGTGGCAACAGAAGCCTTCTGCAACAATCACATCCTTTTTGCACGAAGTAACGTCACTGCTTTTATCAATGCCTGTAACCTGTTATCTGATTTCTTCAGTAAGAAAGATTCCTTGTCTCTAATACATGTGTGGCTTTTGCTCCTTCTGCCTTGCTGTGTTGAACAGGTGCCGGTGGTGGCCATCACAACCACTGGAGGAGGGACAAGATCGCTGACAGCAATGTATGGCAGCCTGCTGGGTCTCCAGAAACTCAATCTGTTAGACTGTATTTCCTACATCGGTGGTTTATCGGGTACCACATGGTGAGAATGACCCAAATAAGGTTTATGTTTGTACTCTTTTTGCTTAATACTGTCGACTATTTGCACAGCACCATCAGCTTATATGGCACTTAATAAATCAAAAGTATTTCCATTTTCCCCACAATCTCCTCTGTGTCCACTTAGAGCAAAGAAACAAAACATACTGAATAAGAGATCAATTGTCATGTTCATCAGCTGCTTTTGTCACCACACTGACACAGTCTATGCCTGATATTTTAATGTAAATGTATTACCTTTTCATATTTTATTAATTATATCTTAGACTGAATGCAATGAATTTGTCTTTAGACTGGAAATTGAAGAAAGATGGGAAGAAGAATTTATGCCTGCCATTTGCTGGTTATTCTCACTTCCATTTTGGATTTAAAGTGCATCTCCCTCTGGTAAAAGGTGTATTTGGGGCTAGAGAAATTAATACTGTTGCAGACAGTCCAACAGATGATGCCAAATTACTGACCTCGGACAGACTGCAGCTATGGTTGCTCATTCTAAAATGCTCTCTTCTCCCAATGGACATACGGCAGATGATGTCATATTTAAAATAGCTTAAGTATTTAATCATGTGGATTCCAGGTAGCTCCACTCCTCTACATCTGGTTGGAAGTGGTGACAGTTTTTTTTTCACTGAATTGTGTGTCTGTCCTTTATATAAATCCAAACCTTAATGACAGATTTGTCTAAGTATTTGGTGAAATTCTTTTAAGTTTTCTGTACGTATGTGGAGACCTGAGCATACCTGTCTGTGTTATGATTTCAAAGAGACAAGTAAGAATGGTTGTATGAAACATGCCCAAGACCCAAGAACTATCCAGTTCTCTTGCTAGTAGGAGCCAGTAGCAGATACTGGCAAGAAAGAGGAGACTAGAGCAAACTAGTAGCAACTGCTCTCTAGAATACTTCCCACTTTTCAATAAATGTATTTTCTGAGGACTTGTGGAGTCCTTTTATTTATTTATTGTATCTTTTTAATAGCCTTGGGCAGATTTTTTTTTTCTCCCTCAAATTTCTTAAGTCATTTTTGATCCCACATAAACTTACCATCAAAACCAGGAAAGCTTGGAGGTTTTGTTTGTTCTTGAAATGACAATATTTTATGTGTGTTTAATTTTCAGTTGTAAACCCCATATGAATTGAGAAAGAGGCAAACAGGTTGCATAAAATATTTCTAAAGCCAAACGAGCATTAGTTCTCTTGCATTGTTTTCTTCTAATGTTCCTTCAGGACAATGGCAAACTTATATGAAGATGCTAATTGGTCACAAAAATATCTGGAGGATGCAATCAAGGAAGCTCGCAAGCAAGTAACCAAATCCAAGATCTGCTGTTTTTCTTTGGATTGTCTTAAGTACTATTATAATGACCTGCTGGAGAGGGTTAAAGAAGGACGTAACACTTCTTTCATAGACCTTTGGGGGCTTGTCATTGAATCCATGCTACATGATAAGGTATTACTCCTTTTTTTTTTTTCCAGAAACCTGATTATCTTCTATAGATATAAAGGAGAAGAGAATAAATCCTGTGATGCCATTCAGTACTAGTAATGCAAATAATTAGTTTAATGGTTGATTAAATTCTATATATTCAGATCCATTATTAAAACATTACTCTTGCTTTAAAGTGAGGTTGAACTGAAGGAGCTATGATGTTGCAGTCAAAGCTGTTCTTTCTTCCTAAAGAAAGAAAAATCCTGAGAAAAAAATTCTTTTAAAATGTAAACTAATCACTTCAGACATTAATTATTCTGACTAGAAGAGATGCTTAAAAATTCAAAAGATTTACTTCACTACCTTAAATGAATATATGCATTTATAAAGTGACTTGGTTATAGACTGCATATGGAGATGATTCAAACAGCTAATTCAAACACACTAATTCTTTTAATTGTCAGCTAAAGAGCATTCTTGCTGTTTGTACGTTTCTGTATTTCTGATTTTCAACATCCCAGTTAGGCATTAACAGTTAAACTTTGTTGCCAAAGTTTAAGAAAGAATGATAGAAATTTTGGTACCTGAAAAACAGTATAACTTAAGTAGTTTTCTGCTGATTTATGTTTATACAAGGAAGTTTTAAATTGTCATGTGCAATAGAATATATTCTTGCATATGAATACACTTGCAAAATATATTAAAATATGATAAACTCAGTTCCCTGAGATCCAGCCAAGGAAAGTACCTTACCTTTCACATAGCCACATATTTCTTTCTGGGAATGTTTTTTTTTCCCCTTGCTTAATCTACAATCAACCTCTCTGAATATCTCAAAATCTAAGAACCCATATGGGATGCAGCTGCTGGTTATGGGATATTCGCCAAGTTTGGAACATCCCCTGGCAGATATTTCTGAAAAATCCAGGGAGCGGAGAACAGGAAGGAGAACTTGGATAAAGCTCATAATTCCCATTATATTATTTCAAGTGCACGTTGTTTTTCACCTTGTTCCATTAACTATTTTTAATCAAAACCAGAAAGATGAACATAGACTCTCGGACCAACGGCAGGCCGTGGATAATGGGCAGAACCCGTTGCCCATCTATGTCGCCATCAACCTCAAGTCCAACTATAGTGCTCAGGCATTCAGAGGTAATGGTTATGATCTAGATTTCTTAACTTTATAATTTACCATAATCTGAACTAAGACTAAATGCATGCAATCAGCTTTAATAATACAAGAGCCCTTTCATCCTAATCACTAAAAAACCCTTTAAAAATTTCAGATAATAGTGGCTAACACTTAAAAATAAAAAAAAATCCAAACAAGTTTAGCCTTTAGAAATTGAGTTCTCTATGTTGCCAGAAGCAAAAATATATTCATAGCATAGAAGATGCCAAGCTCACACTTTATTCTTGTCAGAAAAACCTTGTAATGAAACTAATTCTTATGACGGTTCCACGTGGTCTTATTTTGAACAATAAAGGGAAAACATTGAATTTTTGGGTACAGTGGCAGGAAAATCCATATCTCCTCTAGTATTCATTTTCACAATATTTGTTTAATACGAGCAGCTGAGTACATGACACGAGGTGAAAGCTAAGCTCTCTGTCACTGGTGGCCTAAAGGGAACAAGTTATACATAAGTAATACATGCTTTTGGGTAAGATTAGCTGCAGGGGAATGCTTATGGTTTCATTCAGACCAGGACTTTTCTGCTATAGATTGCTGTATTATAAGACATATGTTCTCTCAGGGTGTTAGTACTGCAGGCACTATGGATGCAGCTATAGCTGGTGAACAGCATGTTATGAATGAGCCAATCACGTTCTCATTATTTGTTCCTGCTCTCTAGTACTCTTC
The DNA here is from genome assembly GCF_036417535.1 of Chlamydotis macqueenii. NCBI lineage: Eukaryota > Metazoa > Chordata > Aves > Otidiformes > Otididae > Chlamydotis > Chlamydotis macqueenii. Next base: position 41,262,285 of record NC_141560.1, read on the forward strand.
TGTTTAGCAATAGTTAAGACATTATTGCCTTTTCATGATTTGGCTGCTGTTGCCGTAGAGTGGCTGGAGTTCACTCCTTATGAAGTCGGTCTCCTGAAATATGGAGCATCCATTCCCGCAGAGCATTTTGGAAGTGAATTCTTTATGGGAAGACTGGTGAAGAGACTCTCAGAGACTCGGATCTGCTATATGCAAGGTGACTATTGCCTAGAGGGAAAGGTGGCCTACTCGAGAGGCAGCTGTCACAAGTGAGCACGTGGTCTGTGGTGGACACCAGCAAACAGGTTGAGCAGGTGTGAGTTTGCATTAGCAAGGACATACTTAGGAAGTATGCCAATAGAGATATCCATCCAGACAGAAGGAAGTATCCAAGGGGAAGGACTGAAGGTATGTATTAATTAAAATTCTTCCAAGACTACTCCATCAGTCAGTTTCTATTCTCTCTTTCTCATTACAGGCATGTGGAGCAGTATATTTTCCATAGATGTGATGTATGTCTGGAATCTGGCTACTGATTCAGAGGACTTCTGGTGTAGATGGACGAGAGACAGAGTTAAAGATATTGGTGAGCTGGTTTTTTTACCACCAGTATATATTGCTTATATTCTGTGCAGAGGTCTAATGCCTAAAGAGATGCTGTCAGAGTAAGGGAGAGAGAGAGAGAGCAAAGCAAAGCAGAGATGTCAGCTAAGAATTGTTTCTGCTTGATTTAGAACAACTAAACTGTGCTGCTTTGGCAAAGCTGTGTCTTTATTCAAAGGACATACAGACAAAAACCAGTCTCCAGCAGACATATCAAAATAATCTTGTGTTAAGAACACATCTTAAGATTGTTAAGGTAAGATATGATGTTCCGTGACCACTAATACCATCAACAGAGAAAACATCTCTTGCAGAGGATGGTCTTCTCCACTGAACTGCCTGTGGAGAATGCTCGCTCTTGCCGTTAATTGCACAGGGAACCTGGAGCAACTGGGCTCCTAACTTAGCTCATGTTTGCAGCTGGGTGATATTCACGTGCTTTCTGAAGGTGTCCTGTTCAAAGGCCAATGTTGTCCTCTTGTGTGTTCTGGGATTCTGCTCTCCCCTGCATCACATGCTGCAATAAAGGTGGGCATCGTTTGAGGAAGCCTGGAATGGGAGGTGGTGCTTACTGCCTGGCAGCTTGCTGCCTGCAGGTAGCTGTCATTTATTTTACTGTTTGATGCTGAGTTTTATTTGGTAGCATAGACCTTAACGGTTTATAACTATGTTTGATTTACCTTTGGGGTGGAGGATGCTGACAACTGTGTTTATTGATTATGCAATTTTTAACAATATTGATCATTTCAGAAAACTGTCCTAAACTCAGAACAACTTCTTTCCTTCTTGCAGAGGAAGAACCCTTTCTGTCCATGAATCCCTATGAGGTAGACACCTGTCTATTCACTCCCTCGAGCGCCCTCTCCTCTGTTCTGCGAGATGTCTTAACAGGACGCCCAACCATTGCACAGTACCCCAATTTTATCAGAGGCTTCCAGATGCATAGCAAGTACCTGGAGAGTGAAGGATTTTCTACCTGGAAAGGCACAGTAACACAGTGTGTTTTTCAGTAACAATTTGAGGAGGTTTAGGTTTGGGAATTCATTTAGGGTTTCCAATGAGGAGGAAGAAACAAGACTGACTCCTGAAATTCCACTTCTTCCTTCCACAAATGGAAGACATGGAAGCCAGATTTCAACAGCATTTCATTTTTTGGGGAGGTTGAGGGGTGAAATTGAATTCATTTGTCTGGGGATTGTGATCCACTGGAGAAGGTGAGCTCAGCCTAAGGAGGCAGAAGGGATCTCCCCTTGAGGCCAAAGCTGCTTGAGGTGTCCAGGAAGGAAGGAAGGAAGGAAAAAGCTGTAGTCTGTCACGTACTCTTGTAAATCAGTGCTGCTAGTGAGTCAAAGGAAGGCAGAGAAATTGGGGGCAAAATTATCCGTTCTTCCCTCTTTAACTTTCTGCAGAAGAGCAGTCAATCTTGTTTTATATTTGTTGTAATGAGAAATGTTTGTGTTTCAGACACAGTGATAGACTCCTTCCCAAATAAACTGATGGAAACAGCAGACAAGGAGCTCTCCCTGGTTGATACTGGTTTCTTCATCAATACCAGCTACCCACCACTTTTGAGATCGAAGAGGGAGGTGGATGTCATCCTCCATTTAAATTACAGTGGAGGGTCCCAGACACTGGTAAGAAAAGCCATGGTATCGGAGATATTTTTCCTTCCTGGTCTGTTGGTCTTAGTCAGTTAAACCAACTAATTTTCCAGTACTGGAATGGGAATTAGAGTACTATTATATGATTTATTATTTAGATTATTAGGTGATTTATTTCTTAGTAACTAAGAAGGATACTAGAAGACAGTGATGGATATAGACATTTTTAAATCGTCAAGGTCTTCACTGCAGTGGATCCAAGAGTCTCTGAAGAGCTGCCTGAGGAGTGTTCTGGACCTCTGATATTGATTTTTTGTTATCCTTGAACTGAGCAAGTTACAGAGGCAATGGAAAGTCCTGACAATATTTTAACAGATTAAGTAGGAAAACCTGTGTGTCTCTGAGCCTGTTTATCTCACATCAAGTCTTAGGGAAATGTACTGGCTGATGCCAGACTTGATTAATAATGAAAAATAATATAATTAGTGTTGCATACATAATAAGAATAATATAAAATAAACATAGGCTTATAGTAAATACAGCTGTTAAAGCTTTTTTTAAATGAGGTCATAAGGTATGTTGATAAATGTATCTGTTAACAAGGAGTCATTATCAACCAATCACAAACTATGCAGAGGACAGAAAGACTGGAAAGGTGCTAAATAATGAAGAAGTCAAGACAATGATGGAGCATAATCTGGACTGATGTGTTCCCTCTGCATTCTTGCAGTTTCTTTGCCTTCCCCTTCTGAATCTGTTTCATTGGAGTTATAAAATTAGTCCTCTAGCTTTTGGCTCCATTTTCAAGCTCAAAGAAAGTGACCATTTTCTTGTTTTGCCTAAAGCAACACAGAAGATACGATAAGCTACAATGTCTGGTGTGGTTATGACTGTTTCCATCTGAAACTTAACATTTTTCCAGAGGAAGATTCAAGCCTTAGACTATTCATGTTAGTTGCTGGAGTTTAAAAAATCCAAGTCTCTGGATCTTTTTTGAGTTTTGATTCTTTATATTAATTTTGTTTATTTTATTCATTCATCCAGCCTCTGGATCAGATTGCAAAGTACATTTCTGGGCAAGGAATTCCGTTTCCCAAAATTGAGATAAGTGAGGAAGACCGGGAAAATTTGAAGGAGTGCTATGTGTTTGAGGATGCTGACAGTCCACAAGCTCCAACAGTGCTCTTTTTCCCCTTAGTAAATGACACCTTCAAGAAATATAAAGCTCCTGGTGAGTCATCTGTGGCTAGCAATTTTAACAAAAAGTCACTTGCCTAGTGTGTCCTCTCCATTTCATATCTAACTTCTCACTGTCATCTCTGACCTTTCCAATGCTGGCATTATCAGTTTCATCACTGACAAAAATAACTGATCTGTGCCAGTACATCTGAACTGTGAGAACTCCAGAAGCTTTCCTAATACATTTGAGGTGGAAACAGACATTTACTCCACAGGACTTACTAGGGATAGTATGAAGGTAAAACTCCCAACATATGTACAGCTTGGTTGGTAGGTCCTCAACACAAGCTATTACACTCTACAGACATGGACTTGTTATGCACCGCTGCTTGCAAACAAAGATGGAGGCAAAAGCTTCCAGAGGTTTTGGTGGTAGCCCATTCATCTAGGTTTTGTTCACATATTTAAAGGTAATCTCCCAGATTGGGGACTGAGTGGACAGAGATCTTTGTTTTTAATATGAACTATGCTCTCTGAGTGCCATAATTTCTCCTGAACTTTCAGTGGGAGGGTTGTTATTTCATCCAGTACAAGAGTATCTTGTTTTCCTTTTCCTTGAACTTTCTAGTTTGGATAACAAAGACTTTATGTTGCCCAAGGAGTGGTCTTCAAGTGCTGCTGATGATAATCAGTGTTGTTCTCATTCCCAGCTGTTTGTGTTTACATTATTTTTTGGACAGAGGCTTATCTGGCTGAAGAATGTGGTGTTACTACACTACTCTTTTGTCCCTCTGGCAAATCTTTTCCTTCCCTCCAAATCTGCCTTTTCTACCTATAATTACTTAAGTGACTGATATGAGCCACATATTGCAATAAAACCTGATTGGTGCATGTCCTTGTGGTTTGTCCCTCAGGCATGGAAAGGAGTCCTGAAGAGATGGGTGAAGGCAAAGTTGACGTCTCCAGCATCCTCTCCCCGTTTACGACAAGGGAGGTGTGTTTCAGTGAAGAGAATTTTGACAAACTGGTGAAACTGACTGATTACAACATCCTGAATAATGAGCAGTTGATTATTCGGGCCTTGCGCTTGGCAGTGGCACGGAGGAAGCAACGGAAATATTAGCCGCCATCCACTAGCTTCAGCTAGTGATATTTCTTGGGTTGTCTATTATCTGGTGAGATCAAGAAGTTTGATGCTTGCCAGTGATACTTGCAATAGAGATTTCATAATCCTGAGGACATGCTGGACTCCAATTCATCCTATTTACACAACTGTTCAGATAAACAGTTTGGAATTTAACAGTGGTTGAATCCAAAACAAACTTCAAAGCAAATTTGTGTTCAGTTTTGCTACCTTGTTACTTTACCATTATATATATATATATATTCTGTACAAATTACTAAGTGTTGTGTAAGAAATAATGAAATATATAGCACATTAAAATGTGAATCAAACCAATATTTATATGGGTTTTTCCTGTCTGGCAGAACAGCAATCTCTTGAACTGGAATTTCTCTGGTAAATAGGTAATCCATTATGTTGGCCTTGCTTGTCTTAATTATTGAAGGTTGTCATCTCTGATTTGATTGTCCACTGTAAGGTCTTTATTTAACTCGCTTTCTTCACTAATCTTTGAAAATAACTTACTTAAGTTACTACCAGTGTTGTAAAAATCTAAACAGTTTTCACCATCCATTAAAAATACCACTGAGTTAGGTTATCTTTGTTTCATGTGATCAAATGAATCCTCTGAGCTGCTAGTCACAGAACCACCTATATTCAGCATATTCCTTTCATTTTCTCTTGGAGTTGCTGCAGACTGTCTTGTCTCACTCATATTCACCTACCTTGACCGTGCCTGAAAGATGGCCTTGCAATTTCTCCCAGTGTTTCAGCAGATGGGAAGTGGTTGCTAGCTGTTTGCATAGAATAAGGCAATGCAAGAGGGCCTTTTGAGATCCCTTCCAGACATATTTTTTGCAAATGTTAAACACTTTCTCCCAAATGGTCTTCTGCAGAGATTGTCCCGAGAGGATGGTTCCTCATCGTCAAGAATCCTAGAGGTCTTCTGGGGGAAGGTACTCGCCAAAAGCTCTCTTCTCCCAGCTCTGCAAAAGCTAGATGACAAGCTCAGTCTTTCATGATACCAGCTCTGTACTGTGGAGCTCTGATACACAAAGACACTGGTCACAGCAGCTCAGACACTGCTTGGGATTATCTTCTTTTCGATAACAATAGACTCCTACTGTTGCAATGAACTTCAGACTGAGTCAGCAGGGCAGAATTGGTTTTGAGATCAGGAGAATCTTTATTATGCTCAGAAGTGAAAAAATTGTTTGTATGGAACAAAGTTCTAGGAAATGGATGGGAGAAAAGGATTCTCTCCTCTGGAAAAAAACAGCTCAGCTGGTGGTGCATCTTAGAGCAATTTGGGTGGTGGAAGAGGAGTGGGCCAGGATTTTAACCTCTGAGCATGTTCATCGTGTTCATGCACCTGAAACACTCAAACAGGCATGGTGTAACCCTGTTTTCAGGTACAGTATTGCATTTTTAAATCTAGATTTTTAGCCCTCCATATGAGAGGCAGCTGTAATTGCGGTTCAGCTCCAGAACACTAGAATATCAGCTCATGGGATCCCTCTGGGTCTTTTCCAGAGATGTCTTTGGGTTTGCTCCCATAGTTTCTAAGACCTTTTTGCTGGAAAAGAAACAGAGCAGGATGGAAGCTTTCTCAGGCTATTTCACAGGGGAAACTTACTTAACAACAGGACAGAAAAAAAAGCCAGATAGGTGCATGGCACAATCTGAGCCTGATTAAACTGTTTTGTTTGTTTGTTGTTGTTGTTTGTTTTTTTTTTTTTTTTTTTTTTTTAATCAGGGCTAATTAGCTCATCTTCTAACTGTGACTAATTACTGTACTGACATAGCTGTGCTGCATCCCAAGTCAGCCTTGGGGTATCTCTGTGTTGTGTCCTGCTGGCTGATCCAAAACCTGCCTTTCCCTCTCTGAGGGAGTTCCTCCTACTCTCAAGACGGTTCTGCAGCTCTTTCCTTCAGCTTCCTCAATGTTTCAATATCCTCTTTTTGAAACAGGGTGCCAATAGTGATTTTTTTTTTTTTTAATCTGAATAATTGAAAAAAACAACGCAATAGGCTTATAACTGAGGCGTTTGCAGTCTCTCTTGGAATATTTTCATTTGGAGTTACCTTCCTTTGACTATTACTTTTTGTGATCTGTTAGTTATTCATCCTTAATGTGTTTAAAGTTTGTCTGGGTGACATTTGTTGCATCTAGTTCTTAAGTTAGTGTTTCTTAGTGTTTCAGAGGGACCTTGACAGGCTGGAGAGGTGGGCCCGTGCCAACCTCATGAAGTTCAACCAGGCCAAGTGCAAGGTCCTGCACCTGGGTCATGGCAATTCCAGGCACAAATACAGGCTGGGCAGAGAATGGAGAGCAGCCCTGAGGAGAAGGACTTGGGAATGCTGGTGTATGAGAAGCTTAACACGAGCAGGCAATGCGCCCTTGCGGCCCAGAAGGCCAACCGCATCCTGGGCTGCATCAAGAGGAGCATGGCCAGCAGGTCGAGGGAGGCGATTCTCCCCCTCTACTCTGCCCTGGTGAGACCCCACCTGGAGTACTGTGTCCAGTTCTGGAGCCCCCAACACAAGAAGGACATGGACCAGTTGGAGAAGGTCCAGAGGAGGGCCACGAAGATGATAAAAGGGCTGGAGCACCTCTCTTATGAGGACAGGCTGAGAGAGTTGGGGCTGTTCATCCTGGAGAAGAGGAGGCTCTGGGGAGACCTTATAGCAGTCTTCCAGTACCTCAAGGGGGCCTACAAGAAAGATGGGGAGAGGCTGTTTAGTAGGGCCTGTTGCAATAGGACGAGGGGTAATGGTTTTAAAATAGTGGGGGGTAGATTTAGAAATTAGGAAAAAATTTTTCACAATGCGAGTTATAGAACACTGGCACAGGTTGCCCAGAGAGGTGGTGGATGCCCCATCCCTGGAAACGTTCAAGGCCAGGCTGGATGAGGCTCTGAGGAACCTGATCTAGTCGGGGATGTCCCTGCTCCTTGCAGGGGGATTGGACTAGATGACCTTTGAAGGTGCCTTCCAACAAAAACCATTCTATGATTCTATGATTCTATGATTCTTAAAATGCCAAATGATTTATGAAATTCAAATTATATCGTATCTGTGAAATTACCTTTATCAATCATAGAATTTTTTCCTAATTTCTAATCTAAATCTACCCCCCACTATTTTAAAACCATTACCCCTCGTCCTATTGCAACAGGCCCTACTAAACAGCCTCTCCCCATCTTTCTTGTAGGCCCCCTTGAGGTACTGGAAGACCCCTATCAGGTCTCCCCAGAACCTCCTCTTCTCCAGGCTGAACAGCCCCAACTCTCTCAGCCTGTCCTCATAAGAGAGGTGCTCCAGCCCTTTTATCATCAGTTCTCAATACACTGCAAAGTGAAATGAGATTATTTTTAATTTGATTTTTCTGTTAAATTTCATAATAGCAAGGATGATTTTTTCAAAAACCAAAAATCTCCCATTTTTTACTTTTGTGTGCTCACTTTGTGTACTCCCTCACTGAGACAGGGACCCAGCTCATATGATGTGCAGTGCCCTGCACAGTGAAGCCTTATAAATGTGAAGACATAAAGAATACGTGAGAACATAAAGAATAATTAACATTAATTTCAACATTAGTTTCACCCTCCCAAATGTATCCTCTTAGAGATCATTCACTGAAGCACCTTAATTCAGATGCACAAAGTAACACAATTTTGTGAGAAAGTAAGTAAGCTTTTAAAGTTTTGCCTTTGCAAGGGAAACTCTCATGATTTCAGCAGGGGAGTCCTTCTTGCCCACTCCTGGGCAGCCAGATGGACTCGGGCTGTCATCACCCACCTCCGCACAGGGGCTGCAGTTTGACATCCTTCCTGTGTGCAAAGGCACTGTGACCTCCTCAAGAAGTGAATGGGGATGCTTAAAAGTATAAAACATTTGCTCAGCGCCTGTAACTGTGAAGGGAAGATCCCTTTCAGGTCTTGATGTCCCTCTAACTACAGCTGCAAAGACCAGCCTTCTGCAGTTCTGGAGCCTGGGTGCCTGTGCTTCAGTGCAGGTGTGCAGCATGCAGGTGTGCAGTGTGTATTCACCTCCCGGGCAATGAGGAAGAGGAGGAGGAGGAGGAGGAGTTGGGGATTGCTCAAGTGCTGGTGGTGGGGTGAGGTGATGCTGAGTCAGGCACTAACACAACTACCTGTCTGCTCCTGGCAACTTAAAGCACAAGAAGCTACCTCTGTACCCATCCACTCCCACATTTAGCACCTGGCTCAGACGCAGAAAATACCACGATGGGACTGTTCTACAGTAAGAGCCAGGTAAGAAAAGGATGGAGGAGGCTCTGTGATGAGTTGTGCAGGCAGCCCCTTGGCAGAAGAGGGGACCTGCTGGCTGTAGGAAGTGGTGTTCTGCCTCCTGTATCTTCGGCTCTGTGATTTCTTCTTCAGCACCAAGGCTGAGAGCAAAGCAGGGCTTCTGCCTGGGTTTTGTGCCTACTTTGTGTTTTGACCTTCAGGAATGAAAGGACTTTTATGCTGCAGTAATTTAACTACTTTGAAAACTCTCAATTAAAAAAAAAGATATATTTTTGTACATTGCTGTTGTCCTCCACTTCCATCCAATTGGGCCAGGCAAAACAACACACTGAGTAAAAATACAGAGGTATCACTAATATCAATGAGTGTATGGGGAAAGCCTGGAAAAGAATATTATGTGAGGTGTTAAATATAGCTCTCTTGAAAATTGCGGGAGTTTTGGGGCATAAGAGAATGAATGGTGACACATTGTTATATACTGATCTAGGTACTTGTTGCAGTAATAGTCCCTGCTCTATAGGTAGTGTGGATGAACTGTCTCTTATGTGTTTGTTGCATCACTACACAGTTTTGCTCTTTCTTTTTTGCTTCTCCTGGTTGTTTGGGTTTTTTTTGTTTGTTTGTGGTTTTAAGGGTTTTTTTGAGGTTTTTTTTTAAGTTGGTTTTGGTGTTTTGATTTTTTTCAAGTGTGGGGTGGTTTTATTTTTTTTTTTATTTTTTTTTTTTTTCATTTAGAACATTAAATGTTCAGTTTTTCTTCCTTTTATTCCTTTAAAAAAGACAGTTATCTAGGGAACAAAGTACCTCACCTTCAGCTCCCACGCTTTCAATTAAGTATTGTGTTTGTCTGATACTTGCTTAGGATGAGAGAGGATGACAAAATAAAACCAGTTTCCTGGCAGATTTGTTAAACATCTTTTGATAACCACTTAGGTTTAGGTGTTTTCCCAAGATTTCCATTGGTATTTTCCTGTGACTTTTGATTAAAGGAAGATTGAATGAGCTGAATTATTCAGGGAGAAATAATTACAGAGTTATTGGTTTCTCTCCCTGCTTCTGAGAGGTCTCTGGAAGACACTTTTCAGTTCCTCTTTGTCTAAGAGACAGCACTGCTCTACGCCAAACATAACAATGTAGTTACATAGCTATAAACCAGCTGATGAGCAGCATTATTACACCATGATATCGTTACTAATTCCTGTCCTGCTAGATTGCCTACTGTTTGTTGTGAAATATAGTGGATATATATATATGACGTCCTTTGAATTTGCGCAGACCAAGATGTGTGTCAGCTGTATTAATAACACAGCATGGCTCACTATCATACATTTCTCTGCGATTGGGTTGTAACACCTCAAGTTGAGGCTTACTATAATTTTCCTTAGAATGGAAAATGGAGGACATCAGAGGTTTGGTCTGTGATTGAATGTACATTTTGGGTCTCTGGCCACACTTGGCTGCAAACCTTCTGGGAAGAAGGAGAAGTGAATGCACAAGAAAGAACCTCAGTTCAGAAATATTTTGGATGGTTGGAATTGAAACAATTCAATGCTATCTCTGACTGTCCTTCTCTTCTTTCTCTCTGCATGCTCATCCCATGCATTTTGTTTGTTATTCAACAGACAGAGGCCTCTCCATGCAACTTGCTCACTGTAAAAATCATACGGATGAAAAATGCCAGGAAAGCAGACTTGTGTGAGTATCTTTGCTATATCCCTGCAACTTCCAAGTGCTCATGAAACTACTCAAAATATAACCAAGTGTCACAAACATTGCAGAGTACTTATAACAGGAGAGAGATAATGTGTGACTGTGGTATGCTGAAGATGAGGTAGCATAGTTAGAAGATATTATTTATTCTTATATCTTTGCCAGTGTAACGCTGTAGTCTAGCCACCAGTTGTAGTTCAGAAGATCTTTGCACAGAATGCGTAAAATATTTCACATCTGAATTGACAAAGAAAGGTTTTTTTTTTTTTTTTATTCACAGGAAAGGCTGCAATAAGAAGTTTAGATGGAGTACTTCCTTCTATGGTTCCTTCTTACAGTAATGTCCACCCTCTGCATCCCTGCACCTATCTCAGAATATTTCATGTGAGCTCAGGACTGCATACTTGGCACCTCTCATAGACTGTCAAATTTGATTCAGTTATAGGAACAGCCATGTTTCAAAACTTAGTTGAGGGCTCACAGTGTTAGCTTTTCTATTCTTATTTATTTTCATGAAATCCCCAGGAATTATAGTTACGTAAAAGTTTATTACTGCTCCATAAATATCTGAACTTCAAAGCACTAGAAAAAAAGGTGTGAATGACAATCTCCCCCAATTGAGGAGATGGCTGACTGTTTTGCATTTATTCATTTATACAAATAAGAAGGCCTGGATCCAGAAAGTTTCTATAGGAGGCAGAACAGGCTAAATTTCTTCTGTTAAAGTGATGCAAGATATTTGTTTAGGTCTTTCAAAAGTGATTTGCTTTGAGTTCTGCTATAGTTTCTGTAGAGATGAAAGGTATTTGAAGAAGTTTCTCACTCTGATTTTTATTGAAGAGAAGTAAGATGCTTTGTTATTGCTGAATGTATGGGGAAGAAGAGTCTGTATGAACCTTCCCACTGAACTACTTTTAAAGTGTGGGAAGGAGATTTGAAGCTCAATTATAGACTGGAGAGAAATCTCTTGCTACAGCTAAAAGGTACAGCTTGCTACAGCTTTTTAAGGTACAAAGAGGCACTCTGAACTGAAAGAGAGAGATGTGGAAAACTACAGCCTTAGATATCTCCCCACATATTCACGTTCTATCAAACCATCAGCATGATAATGAGCTTACCAAACTTCCTCTCCACTTTTTTAACATCTAGATCAATGCTTTCTATTTTTGTCTTGAAACTATTTTCATTCTGAAGGGAGTTTCCTATGTTTTGACACTGTCTTTCCTGATACTTGAAGGTTTCTAGGGCAAGGGACAGATGCTGAAATGCTGAGACATTTGTCCTTCCCAGTCCAAGACACGTCCCACCAGCCCATAAAGCTGCTTGAAGGAGCAGTTTGAATGACAGAGGTGCTTTTGGAGTGTGACACAGGGTCTGGAGCAGCAGCAAAGCCACGGCACAGGCTTTCCAGGCTGAGGCTGTTCTGTGTTACACTGTGAAGCATATATTGGTTGTTGCCTGCAAAAAAGAATGACAGGCCTTCACCACCAACACTGCCAACCTATCATCTGTTTGAAATGCTAGTATCAGTCAAAATATTGAGAGAAAAAAAATGCTCAAACAAAACAATAATTGCAAAAGGTGAATGCTTTGCTTATTGGGTACTTCCATCACGTAGGAAAAGAAAAGCATACCAGTCATGGGACAGCCTTGCTTACCCTTAATTGTTGAATCTGGTTTTGATTGACAGCTGCTTAATTCCAGTAACATTGATTTTGCTGAGTGTGAAATTTGTCAGTTTCTTTTATCAGAAAGATCTGCTTTTAAATCATTTCAGGATGTAGTTTTCTATGCAGCCAGCCTTGTAGAAGTCACATATTTCAATGACATGCTCTTTATCATATAAAATAAACTTATCCTTCAAATGTTTTAATAAATTAATTTAACCTCTGGCTAAATTCACTGGCATAGCAAAAGCTAGTGCAGATTGCATGTTGGTAACTGTATGTGACTTTCAGTGAGAAGCAGCAAAATGGGAGGCTCAAGATAAAAAGATACCACTTGTACAAAATTTTCCTGGTTTGTGTGTAAAACCGGGGGAACATCATTGAGTTGTTTCAGTCATCTTTACAGCTCCCCAGAGATTACTTTCACACAGCCTTAGGGAACTCAGAAGCATGTGGACCTCCATCACTAGCGATGTAGACTTCTTTACAGTACCACTTTCCTAACACTGATTTTTTTTTTTATCATTCTTCCTTTTCTCAGTTCTGTTTTTATTATTTTGCTTTTCCTGAAAACTTTTCTAGACAGAACAAATTGGCAAGTGTTACCTAGTTCTCAGTTGTCTTATAGGTTTTTAACATTTTAAATCAACTCCTGTCTCTCACCAATTGCGCCCATCTTTTTTTTTTGAAGTGAATCTCTTTTTGTTATTTTCTGCTCTCAAGATCTCTTCTTGCACTAGGTTTTTGTAGAGTTTTTGAATCCTTTTGTTTAATACATATCTAGTGTTCAGAAGGTCTCCCAACCTGGTGCTGCAGGTTAACTTTGTTATGGATGTATCTGCTCCATTTTCCAGGTAATGGAGATGGGAAAATTAATCCATAACAATAGACACTCAAAACCTCACTAACATCTCCCACAGAATAGATAATACAAGACCTTTAATGGAAGTTCAGTGCATAAAATAGTGGTTTTATCTAAGACAATTTAAATTGTTTCATTCTGCTTTTTAAACTCTACATCTTTTAAATGTACCCTTGGACTATTCTGTCTGTTCTTCTCACTGATCCATCAGTGTGTATATTATAAAACTAATTTCCACTTATGTATTGATGCATAGCTGATATTATCAATTCCACCTGTGAATTTAGTGCCTTGTTCATGCTGTCCACGTTCCCCCTTTCCACTGAGCACACCAACGTCCCCATCATGCTCATTGGTGGTCTTGGTGTTCCTGGACCTGTGAACACTTGCCAGTTCCCAGGTTTGGGTGTGTGCCCCACCTGCATCCTGACTCCCTAATGGGGTGAGCTTTGGATATGCACCAATCCAACCCATCCTTAAAAACAGGGCTGTCTGCTAAAAAAAAAATTTGAAAATCTCTGCAGTCTCCCACAGACCTTGGTCAACCTCCATAGCTTCAGAACAGACAGAAGGACATGTCTTTTTGCAGCATGTGGTTCAGACTGGGAACTTTCCACAGCAGGAGATCAAGGATGACAAAAGTTTATGGGGGTTCCAGGCAGAAACTGTATGAGTTCATAAAAGAAAAATCCAGTGAAAGTTGTCTTGGGAAGTCTCTGAATGTTAAATGGTGAGGGCTGAGAACGCATTATATGATTCTTGTCTTCTTATACTCTTCCTTAGACACTTGCCGCTAAATGTGGGGCATATTCTGCTTTGACACTGATGTCCATCCCTAAGAGGACCAAAGATTCTTCCCCCAAAAATACAAAGGGATTAAAGAACAAGATACTGGAGAGAAAAAAAAAAATCATTAACTTGAATTAACAAATGGTGTAGAGTTAAATATCTTCTTCAGCATTTTCTTAGTAAGAAAATGGTATTTTTTTTTAAGCTTTCTTTTTTTTTTTTTTAATTAGGCTTGTTAATTCTGGACACTTCCAAGTTTTGGACTTTTTTAATATAGGGCTTTTATTACTTTGAGTACAGTATTTTATAAAATTAAGTATGTTTTACATTTTTATCAAAACCGTATTTTATACATTGGAGTAGCAGTTCTGCCACATATGATATCAATTCGTGGAAAGGCCCTTGAGATCCTGAAAAGAAATATAGTCAGTGAAATACATTACTGTTTGAGGAACCATGGTCCAATGTGATACTTATTGCAGGAACCCGCAGACTTCTGGTGTTTTGTTCTTGCACTGTTGTTATTGTTTCATTGTTATTTATTACTTACTTCACCATGTAAGCAGTTGCAATTACGTGCCAATAGCCTATTGTTCTAGGTGCTGCCTGAAATCTTGTTATAAAATAAGAGGATGTGAACTGATAAAGCCTGACAAGGGAGAAAATAGGGGGGAGGGGGGAAATTAAGATTATTTAGCAACATCTCAGCAAAGGGATGTTTTAAAGAGGGATGTAACAGACTAGTGATAGTGTTTTAGGGATACTTGTAGGCCACTCCACCCAATGTGAAGGGCAGCGTGGGAGAAAGTGTGATATCTTTTTATTGTAGTTTAGCTATTAGGAAATTAATGTTGAATGCTCCCTGGAGGCAGGAACTGATCTCCCAGGACTGAATGAATTCTGACAGTCTGACTGTGAAGGGCCTTGAGAAGGAAAATGTTTACTTTCACAGAAGTAATCCACATTCTTATTTAAAAAAAAAAATTACTATGATCTAAATTATCTAATATTCTACACTCTAGCAAACAGCAACACCTGCCTGTTCACCCACCCTCAACCAGATCTCTGCTTAGCTCCACAGTGTGAGAGGGAGAAAAAAACCCACTTTTCTCAGCTGGTGGTGATAATATATATTTTGCAATGTGGATGGGTCCAAGTGAGGGGAGACACGATTAAGGAGATGATCTGGGTGGGCACACAGTGTTTGAGAGTACATTCTTGATTCAGATCCCTTCAGCACAATAAGAAAAACTCTACCCTAACAGTCACGAAAAAGTCTACCCCACAGTGCTCAATGTGAGCACCTAAAGGCAGTCTGAGAGGATGAGGATGTCCAGGTTTCTGCCCAGGTTACATGTGGGCTGGAGGCTGTGTCTGTTAGCATCAAAAAAGGAGGTAGAAGTAAAATGAAAAAATTTTGGTTTAGCTTTCTTTCAACCTGAGCTGTCTACCAGACAGGTGAGATTTTAGCTTAAGCCAGAACAGCTGGTGCCCTGCTCTGCTCCAGGATGCAGCGTGGTGCTGGGGCTATGGTGTTTCTGAGCATGGGTCATGTCACTGTAATGCTTTATAATGGTAAAGCACAATTAAGATCCAGTCCTGCTGCTATCCGGGAAGATAATTAGAAACTTAATAACTGGACGAGGAGACTGTGCTGTCATAAACACCTGCTGCCACACCTGCTTTTGGCAGGATATTGCCCCACAGTGATACCACAGCTGCCACGCCAAGCATGTTTGATGGCTGCTCGCCTGTTTTGGTCCAGGAGAGGGACACAACAGGTCGCTCCTGTGAAGCCCTGCTGTGTGTACCACATGTGAGCGTAATCGCTGTAGTTAGGTGGTGGGTAGGCTTATGTACCAGGGTAATTATGATTTGCTTGCACGTGGCTGGCAATGGGAGCCTTGTACCTGTATGTGAAGAGGCACTTGACACAAGGCAATGGGATATTGTGGCATGATTGATCTTCTTGAGCTCAGGGTACATTTTGGAGTTCCAGTTCTCACATCTGCTTGTGCCTGGAGCTGGTCGGGCAGAATACAGGCCTGAGGTATCCAAGATGTGTTGTAAGTGCTTCCCTCATAACACCTGGAAAATATTTAAGAAACAAGAGGCAATTAGGTTTCAGAGGAAACCGCTGAAGTACAAAAGGCATCGCCAAACACATTTTGCAGATGGGAAGAGGGAAGCGTGCTTGTTTAGTGGCTGTGTTAGAAGTCCCTCAGAGAAAGTCAGAGATCTAAATGAGAAATCGGGGCTCTGCTGTCTGACGAGTAGTTATTTCTTAAAGGTGTACAATACAGTGCTGTAGCAGGCAGTGATTACTTACAGGAAAAAAAAAAGATGGACTTTTGAAATAATACTTTGTTCTTTGGAACAGTCAGAGCATGTATTGCTATTTGGGAAATGTCAATGAAGCAAACTTTGGATCACTCAGATTTATGCAATTTGGGTCCTTCTGATCCTCCTTCTAGTGGAGACAAGACCTGTCAGCAGTCTGTGCTAATATCAGTCTGGACTTCCCAAGAGCCAAAAAAGATTTTTCATATGGACATTTCCTGTATGCAAACAGAAGTTTGGGAGCTATTGGGACTGTTAGAAGGTCAGATGATTTCTATGTGTTTTAATATTTTTTTAGAATTTATATATCTTTGTATATACCATAACTACCTTCATCAGTCAAAGTTACACTTTTTTTTTTTTCCAGAGTTACTCAAATGAAGATAACTTAAGGGTAGTCACGGAAAAAAAAGACTGGCTTTGTAAATTCTTCAGTTACACATGGAGTGCAATAAAAGGCCAAGTCAATTATTCTGTATTTCCCAAAGTCAGGTCTACTGGACAAGACTTAAGTCTGTTCAGATGAAGGTGTGTCTGCTATGCAATGGCAGGAATACTTCAGTAGGTGGCATTACAAATAGAGGAAATATAATGCTAATGATGGCATTGGCACTTATAGTCAATACGCCCCCGTGCTATCTTTGGCACTTGTGTAGGCTGTCATCCATAACTAACAGATTGTGTTCTGTAGGGTGATCATCCCTGTCTTTTGAGTGTGGGTCCACAGGATTGTTAATCTCATGATTCACATTTATCTTTTATTTCCTAATAATGATGACAAAATGTATTTGCAGGCAGATTATTATGAGCTCAGATAGAAAGTTCTTGCTGATGGTATAAGCACTGCAGACTGCTACTAACTACTGTTTCATACCGAAGCTTTGGCTCTGAACGTTCCTCACTTACAGTGGAGCTCAGGTGGGAAGCCAAACTTTACAACTGGCCTCTTCAGCAGATAAAGGAAAATCAAAACACTAAAGCTGCCCTCACTAGACTTGGGAACATTAAAACTCATAGGTGAAAATTTGCCTCTAATTGCAACAGCAAAGTAATCCAATCTTGTGCAAAGAAGCAACGTCAGCTTCATCTGTGCTGGGAAGCACAGACAAGCTTTCACCTGCAGATTAAGAGTTGCAAATACCTTTACCTCTCTGTCTGAGACATAGAGAGGCAGGTGAAAACAGTCACATGAAGCAATATTTTTTATACAGTTTTACTGGCAAAAACTCTGCCTCAGGAGAGCTGCTTCTCAAAGTGAAAGTTATGCCATCAAACTGTTCAACAATTCAATTTAATTCTTGTATGTGCTCATTTTAATCCCCTTCACAGAGGATTAATGCAATTCATCTCCACATTCATTTTTTTTTTTCTTGAAAACTTTTTCCTTGATTTTTTTTTTTCTTCTAGAGAAGCTCTGTTGACTGCTATGGTGTGCATGTTCCCTTCTTTAAATTTCAAAAAGGGAAGAAAGCAGACTGAGATCAGGTGCCTTGATGGAAGACTTGCCTTCTGTGACAGCACTGGAGCTTCATGTGAACCTTCAGAGCAATGAGCTCCTGCCTCTGCTGCATTGGCAGCCAGACATGCTAGAGAAAAGAAAGGATGCTCCAGAAAGTAGACAAGATGGAACTTACAGTCAGAGCTACCTCAGAAATATGAAGGCATGTTCATGCCTATCTGTGGAAGCTCAGTATGTAGGAGCTGGGCTCTGTCTGTATGGTAGCTGTTGTCACAGCTGCTAATGTTACCTGCTTCATAACAGGCAGCTGAACCATCCATGGTGCCCAGCCCTGTGAGACTGCCATGTGTGTGTGTCCCTGTGCGTATGGATGGATTTTCAGCATTAAAACCTTTGAAGCCTGATATAAATAGGTAGTTTGACTACGTATCTTGTAGAATCATAGAATGGTTTGGATTGGAAGGGACCTTTAAAGGTCATCTAGTCCAACCCCCCTGCCATGAGCAGGGACACTTTCCACTAGACCAAGTTGCTCAAAGCCCCATCCAACCTGGCCCTGAACACTTCCAGGGATGGGGCATCCACAACTTCTTTGGGCAACCTGTTCCAGTACCTCACCGCCCTCAGAGTAAAGAATTTCTTCCTTATATCTGATCTAAATCTACCCTCTTTTAGTTTAAAGCCATTAGCCATCATCCTATCCCTATGTGGCCCTTGTCAAAAGTCCCTTTCCAGCTTTCCTGTAGGCCCCTAGGGTACTGGAAGGTCTCTATAAGGTCTACCCGGAGCCTCCTCTTCTCCAGGCTGAACAGCCCCAACTCTCCTAGCCAGGACAGGACATAGGAGAGGTGCTCCAGCCCCCTGACCATCTTTGTGGCCCTCCTCTGGACTCTCTCCAACAGGTCCATGTCCTTCTTATGTTGGGGGCTCCAGAGCTGGATGCAGTTCTCCAGGTGATGTCTCACCAGAGCAGAATAGAGGGCAAGAATCACCTCCCTTGACCTGCTGGCCACACTTGATGCAGGCCAGGATGCGGTTGGCTTTCTGGACTACAAGCACATGTTGCTAGCTCACGTTGAGCTTCTCATCCTCCAACACTCCCAAGTCTTTCTCCTCAGGGTTACCCTCAATCCATTCTCTGCCCAGCCTGTATTGGTGCTTGGGATTGCCCCAATCCATGTGCAGGACCTTGCACTTGGCCTTGTTGAACTTCATGACATTCTCATGGGCCCACCTCTCCAGCCCATCAACGTCCCTCTGGATGGAATCCCTTCCCTCCAGTGCGTGGACTGCACCACACAGCTTGGTGTCGTCAGCAAACTTGCTGAGGGTGCACTCTATCCCACTGTCCATGTCGCCAACAAAGATATTAAACAGGGTCGGTCCAAATACCGAGTCCTGAGGAACGTCACTCATCACTGGTCTCCTCTTGGACATCAAACCATTGACCACAACTCTTAGGTTCCCGCCATCCAGCCAATTCCTTATCTACCAAGTAGTCCATCTGCCAAACCCATGCCTTTCCAGTTTAGAGACAAGGATGTTGTGTGGGGCAGTGTCAAATGCTTTGCACAAGTCCAGTTAGGTTACATCAGTTGCTCTTCCCTTATCCACCAATGCTGTAACCCCATCATAGAAGGCCACCAAATTTGTAAGGCACAATCTGCCCTTAGTGAAGCTGTGTTGGCTGTCACAAATCACATCCTTATTTTCTGTGCCTTAGCATAGTTTCTAGGAGGTTCTGCTCCATGATCTTGCCAGGGACAGAGGTGAGACTGACTGACCTGTAGCTCCCTGGGACTTTCTTTTTTCTCTTTGAAAAGGAATGCAATGTAACCATGTATATGGAATGTTTATTGTTTTCCAGCAATTAAAATAAGTAGTTCTCAAGAAAAGTAAACTCCTGGGCTTTCACAAGAGTAAAACAAGCTGATTGTCTAGCACTGGCTTGATAGTATCTTAGCTAGCATCCTAGTTTACTTTCTGCATACTGTCCTATGTACAGAGCTTAAAAATTAATATAGTGCAATACATTATGGTGTACTAGATGTGTTTCATTCATCTATTGCTTTCACGCTTTCCCTCTCTTCAACAGTAACCCAGTCCGATTGCTATGTAAGCTTGAGCCTGCCAACAGCTTCCGTGCAGCATTTCCGCACCAAGACAGTCCAGAACAGCAAGCACCCGACGTGGAACGAAACCTTCCACTTCACAATTCAGAGCCAGGTTAAGGTAGGAATGTGGCTATCCCCAACAGGTATTCTTATCAGATATCAAACCTACCATATAACCTTTCCACTCTGCGGGTCTTTCTGAGTTCCCTTAGGAAGTATTCACGCTCTCTTATTGTAGCCATTTAACTTTCGATGGTTAGATAAGATTGTATCTGCCTGCACACTCAATACAGTCCATAGAGAGCAACTGCAAAGTTTCTGGTTTTTTACTATTTTTATTCTTTTTTTTTTATTTATTTTTTTTTATTCTTCCACAAATTCCTTCACCTAAAACGAAACATCTGTAGCATGTTATTTTCGTTAGTGGTCAAGGGAGGTGATTCTCCCCCTCTACTCTGCCCTGGTGAGACCCCACCTGGAGTACTGTGTCCAGTTCTGGAGCCCCCAGCACAAGAAGGACATGGACCAGTTGGAGAAGGTCCAGAGGAGGGCCACGAAGATGATAAAAGGGCTGGAGCACCTCTCTTATGAGGACAGGCTGAGAGAGTTGGGGCTGTTCATCCTGGAGAAGAGGAGGCTCCGGGGAGACCTTATAGCAGTCTTCCAGTACCTCAAGGGGGCCTATAAGAAAGATGGGGAGAGGCTGTTTAGTAGGGCCTGTTGCAATAGGACGAGGGGTAATGGTTTTAAAATAGTGGGGAGTAGATTTAGATTGGAAATTAGGAAAAATTTTTCACAATGCGAGTTATAGAACACTGGCACAGGTTGCCCAGAAAGGTGGTGGAAGCCCCATCCCTGGAAACGTTCAAGGCCAGGCTGGATGAGGCTCTGAACAACCTGATCTAATTGGGGATGTCCCTGCTCCTTGCAGGGGGGTTGGACTAGATGACCTTTGAAGGTCCCTTCCAACCCTAACCATTCTATGATTCTATGATAATCTTTTTTTTTTTTTTTTTAAATCTCAGAACATTCTGGAGCTAAAAGTTTGTGATGAGGACAACATAACTCAAGATGATCATCTCCTCACTGTTTTCTTTGATGTCTCCAAAATCCAGCTTGGAGAAAACATTCAGATATGTTTCCAGCTGAATCCACAGGTATGGATAAAATTCAAGGACAAAACTAAGGGGATGTGGTTAGGTGAGAATGTGATTACCTCCTTTTCTCTCCTGTGTCCCATATACAAGCCTTTCTTACTGCCTTTTTAGCTGCCTGAGTATGTCCATCTGTTTCAGGGGTTGATGCCCAGTGTTGCTTCTGTAATTATGGTAAATTTTAGGTGCTGCTTCTACAGACTGAGTTGGCCAGCGTTATTGGACTTGATTGTTGTTTTGCTGTCCTTGATGTCAAAGTAACAAGAGTTTACCCCAATAGTTTTGAGCATCCCTTTGCAGTTGGAGTTGGTAGTTCTGAGCTATGTGTTATGTTCTGCTAATGTAAAAGTAGTGATCTGCAGTCATAAACTGCAAACCCAATGTGGCATCCAGCTTACTTGGAAAATGAACATAACACTTTGTGCTGCTCTTGTATAGCAGGGCGGGGCTACAGTGTCAGCTTTTGTGAGAAGCTGCTAGAAGTTTCCCCTTTGTCTGGTGGACTTGGCTTGGGTCAAGGGCAGACCTGCAGCTGGACCAGGGCCAAGCTCATTGGCAACAGTGATAACGCCTCTGTGAGAACATATTTAAGAAGTGGAAAAAAAAAAAAAAAAAAAAAAAACAAAAAAGAAAAGAAGAGTGAAGAAGCAGAAGCCCCCAGACAGAGAGTGTGAAGTGTGGACTTTGTGGCCCTCACCCTCTGGCCTCCTGCTGAGCGGATGTCTGGGCCCAACTTAGCCCAGCCTGGCTGCAAAAAGTGAAGAGAGATGTGAAGAGAACCTGAGAGGCATCTACCTGAGCTGATTGTGAAGAATTTTGTTGTGAGAGGAACGGCTGGAGATGGTCAGTGAAGAAGGAGGGGGAGGAGTAATGCTGCTCCTGAGAAGATTCCCCTGCAGCCCGTGAAGCAGCCCATGGTGAGGCAGGCTGTCCCCTCTGCAGTCCATAGAAGCCCACGCAGGAGCAGAGATCCACCTGCAGCCCGTGGAGGAGCCCACGCTGGGGCAGGCAGATACCTGAAGGAGGCTATGGCCTGCAGAGGGCCCGTGCAGTTCCTGAGGAGCTGCACCCCGTGGAAAAAAGACCCATGTTGGAGCGGTTCAGGAAGTACTGTAACTCGTGGAAGGGACCCCACGATGGAGCAGGGGAGGAATGTGAGGAGTTCAAGTTCTTCCCCCAAGGAAGAAGGAGCAGCAGAAAACGAGATGTGATGAACTGACTGCAACCCCCATTCTCTACCCCCTCCCTGTGCTGCTTGAGGCAGGGGGAAGCAGGTAGAGATAATGTGAAATTAAGTTATGCCTAGGAAGAGAGAGGGTGGGGAGAGTGAGTGAAAAACTCCGTAGCTTGGTCCCAAGCAGGGCTAAACTATGACACACTTGAATAGCTGAACTTTTTAAAAAAATAAGTTTTTCAGCAGGTCTTGATTCAATATGGTTGAGACAACTTTATATTGAAGTTTTAAGGGCAATGTTTAGGCCTAGAAATACTTAATTTGAGTGAGTGCTGATATGACTTGATTTGATACCTGTTTTGGAAAGGCTGGCTCTCCATGCTGTATTTTCCTTAGTGCTCATACTAGGTAGGCAACTAGGTAGATAATGGGAGTTGCACCCAAACCTGCAAAGGAGGAAGGAAATCTCAGGAGAAGGCAATTACAAAAGACAAAGGTGAATTCTGAGCATGCAATGAGTCTGTGTGCAGTCCACCAAACCAAAATACACCCTCCAGAACACCATGAGCTTCATATGCCCAAGTATGCCACCATGTTAATGTACTACCAGGCCCACCTGCACAGGCTGTGGGTGAGGGATGGGAGGAGGGGCAGGATGATTTGGATGCACCAGAGAAATCCAGCCTTGCTCATGCTGAGGAACAGTGGGGAGTGTGAGAGCTTGTGGGAGGGGAAGGGAAAGGGGAATTGCAGGTGGCTTGTGAAACTGTGGGAGCTGAACCTATGACTGTAGAAAGGAGGAGCAACCACCAAAAGGCCCTGTGGTATTGCATGTCTAAACTAAGAGACTATTAGAGTAATGGATATGACGTTAGACACATGTGACAGATACAACATGAAGAAAATTAAATTTGTTGCATGTGCCATAACAAAAGGTGGACGGTTGCTTACAGAGGCTCCTGAAGAGCACAGATGCCTGTTGGGTATCTCTCTTCACAGGAGGACCAACCTGTAGTGATCGCCCTCACTTTCTTTTGCAGGGAAAAGAGGAGCTGGAGGTTGAATTCACAATGGAGAGCAGGTATGTAAGCTCAAATAGGCAATCAACAGAAATGTAAGCCAGAGACAAAATGTTACTGACACAAAACATCAGCCCCCTGACACTGTCACCTTCTAAGTAAAGTAGACGGGAACTTTGGCTGTTCAGGAAATGCTTGTATAGGGCATGTAATGGAGAATGTGTGCATGACATGCATGTATCTACACTGGGCATCCAGACACACAGAAAAGCAAGCACAGATTCCGATGGAAGCATAGAGATGTCCCTGATGGTTGCTGTTCACCAGGCTGCAAGGGGTATTCTGCACAGGAGGAAGTTTCAAGTTTCAAACCCCTCTTTCTCCTTACTGTGGGATCCCAGATACTTGCTTTGTCATAGAATGTGGGAAAATTATACTTGGAACCCATTTGAGTTGTGAGAATAGATTAAAAAAATTTTACTGTGTTTCGAGGCTGTACAGCAGTTAATGGAGAGAACGGGCTGGTAAATCAGCCCTAGTGTTGATTTTTAGGGTAAATGGAAGTATTTTTTCCTTTTTTGTTATGGCATGTTGGATGAATTTGCCAACTTTTCACCTCTGATCCCCCAGTCTGAACTGAGCAATACAGGGTGATAGTGTAATTATGCCATCCCTGTGTAAATTTACTTCAGTGTGTCAGAAAATGATCCTGTCTGATACAGTGAGGAGCTCTTCCGTTCAGCAGCTCTCCATAAATAAATTCAGACTCACGGCTGTGACAGGCAGAGGTGATTGAATGTCTAGCTAGACTCTCTGATGCTGTTTGCCCATGCTGTCTGTCTAAAGATGGACTTAAAGATAAAAGATAATGAAATAATTATTAAAGAGTTAAAAAAAAAACAGAAAAAAAACCAGTGCTGCTTTTGAACTGATTGTTTTCCATTTTGTCTTTTAGTCCGGATCCTCCTGAAAACATCATTACTAATGGAGTTTTAGTGGTAATTTTTATTTCATAATCATTTCCCTGCCATACAGCAATGCTTATTGCAAAGCTGGTATTAAAGGTACCGGGCAGTTGCTCCATACGGTGGCATGAAGGCATGAGTCGAGAGGTAGGCATTGGTGTCAGCGTTGGCATTCCTGCACGGTCCCTGCTAGTGACTCATGCTGGGAGAGGCTGCAGCTGTGAAAGCTGTGAGGTGCTGGCAGCACTTGTTTCTGCCCAAACCAAACCGGTCCCCTCTGTATGCCCAGGGAGAGCTAGGCTGAGTTCCCTGCCTGGGGAGCCTTCTCCTGTGGCCAGTCCTCCCCCACACCCTTTTGGGGCTGCTCCTCCAAGCAGGAGTAAGCAGATCCCTTCTCTTTCCTCATCTCTACGCAATCTCTTATTTCCCATGTGGAAGCCCAATGCCACCTCCCTAGACCTGGTAGGGGGGTAACAGGCTGGCACCATCTATCCCTCGAGATGCATGCCCTGAGCCTCTGTGCCCCACACGTGCCTGAGGGACTGGCCAAGGCAGAGGTCTGCTGACAGCTAACACATTTTTCTCTTTCCCTGGTTGTCTCTTACAGTCACGTGAAGTTTCTTGTTTGGATGTGCAGGTGAATGACGGGAGGCTGAGGAAGGACAGTACGGGTGAGCCTTTTGCTGACTTACAGAGGAAATCTGGATGCTACTCGATGGCAAAAGTGCTCAGTGTTTTACACTTGAACCCCCTGATTTAAAGTTATTTAAGATGCAAGACCAAAATCTCACTAATGCCAGTGGCCTGTGGAGGGGGCTGTAGTTGGTTAGAAATATACAGATTATTACAGAATTTGGTGTAATGAGCACGTGGTCTGGTTACCTCACAAAATACTTTCCTCCATAATAACATCTTGTCAGATGCTTATAAATTTTGAAAGCATTTGTGCAGGGAATTGAATTATTTTGAGTCCTAAACTGGAACTAACTCTTGGCATCTCTGGATTCAGAGACAAAGAAAATGGGCAGAATGAGGACTGGGCCTCATTTATCAATTTAACGTCTTAAAATTTCTTTAGGCATAACAATGTAAAACATGCCACTAGGTGAAACACAAGGCACACTGTATATTACCAAAGAAGACATTTGTTGCAGGTTTTAAGCAGTGCATCACTACCGTGTAAAGTCCATGCTTGTGGACCTGTGCATCTCCTGCACAATTTTTAAAACATCTCACTCTGACACCTCCTGATGGCCCCAATCCACCAAAATGCTTAAACGCATGGATGATCCAGTTGAGTTCAGTTGTCACAGTGAAGAAGTTTGCTAGATGTAGCTGAGAATGCTTGAATGGGATAATTCTTTGGAAGGCTGATTATATACCATTGAGTGTGTGGATTTACAGAATATATTTCACCTTGAACCTTGATTGATTCCGTTCTATATAAAGACCATTTTTCAATTACTTGAAGAGACTTTTCTGAAGCTTATTATACAAAGGCAAGAAACTACCAGACATTATTTTTGTAAGTGCTAGAAATTATTAAAAAAAAATACAGTAAAAAAATACAGTAAAAAAAAAATAAGTAAAGGGAAGCATGAGAGAGGGACTGAGATTTTTTCTGTTTCCAAAGAGAACTATGCTGTGCTACAAAAAAAAAAAAGTTTCTCCCCTAAATCTGAAATACCTTATTACTATACCAGAATAATATTTTAGTACCAGATACTATGTTATTGCTGAGGTACTTTGAAAATTTCAGACTTCAAGGAGAGGGTGCGTTTTCCCCCCAAAACTGTTATCAATTGTGAATCATTATCTAATGAACAGAGCAGTAGTCTCAACAGTATATCTGGAAGTGCAGTAGTGCTATAGCAACAGTTACTATACAGCACATTCTGTACAAAGGCTCAGATAAGTGAGTCTACTTATATATCCTATAATTTGGGTATCAAAATGAAGTAATTACTTAAGAAAAACATATATTACATTACTGTGCAAACAAAATATTCAATTTGTTTAAGAACTTAAGTTTGAAACTCCTTTGCTTCAGAGAGAAAGTTTGCATTAACTGTGGATGGGTCGTATGAAGGAACCAAGATGCACACGCTGAGCTCCTGCCTCTGTCCGACTTCCCCAGCCAGATTCCACTACATCAAGTACAATCAGTCAGCGCTCACCGTGGCTCTACCGCGGCGGAGGCGGCTCAGCAGGGTATGTGATCACCGCTAACATGTAGCTGGCTCTTTGCTGTGCATTTCTTTGGGGACCTCTAAGATCTGAGTGTGTGCACAGGGCTGTGTATGCAGGGAACTGGTAAGCACATGTACGTAAGTGAGGCGGGGAGACTGTTTTTACCTCTTTTTCCCCCCTTTTGTGTAAGAGTTAACTCTCATTATTTTTTTTACCCTTTTTTCCAGTCTATATCAAGTCAAAATGAAAGAGATATGAATGAGTCTGTTACTCTAGCTCTGAACTCGCTTCCTATACAAGAGAAAATAACAATAGCAGAGGTGAGAACAAGTCTTTCTTAATAAAAACCAGCCCAATACGCATTCAGTTTAGTGGGTGATGAGTCTTACAGTTCAGTGATTCAGTTCCTGTCAGACATGACACATGCTACAGTGTAAGGTGTGAACGATAGTCACTCTGCAACTATGCAATATTTATTTTTTCTCTTTTATTCTCCATGTGGTTCCAGACATGCCGTTCAACCCTGTTCTAAGTTTAAAATAATTTCCTCAGGACATATCTAATATGTTCATCTACATAAATGCAAGCTAACAGTAATGGATATGACAATTAAGACTTGTATTTGCAAAGGGAAAGCCTGAAGCAGAGGATGAAACAGAGAACATCCATATGTCTGTGGTTTAGATGCCCAGGTTTCAATGACCTTCCCAGAAAATGAAGGTTAAACTAGGTATCCAGCTATGCAAAGCTGTGGGCCCCTAAGCCCACCTGGCTTGGGTGACTGGCCCACTTCTCTTCAACCCAGACTGCACTGGAGCTCATTGTGGCCAGATTCTGCAGCTGCATTGCTGACTGCAAAGACAGTGAAACTCAGCCTGTAGACAGAGTGGGGGAGGAAGGCACAGGATTAATGACCTGAGCATGCTTACACTGTTTGTTTTGTGATTTTCAGGACAGGACAATTGACTTGTACACAAAGGCAAGTGAATGGTAAGTGAATCTCTAGTAAGACCTGATCGTGTAACTGGGAGCCATCTGCACCCACACAAAGCTCATTTGAAATCAGCAGAGGTCCTTGCAAGCTCAGTTGTAAGCAGAGGTGTATTCATCTTTGGTTTGCAGGCTTTTTTTTTTGCCAGATTCTCCTTTTTCAGTGATGGAGAATTAAATAATGGATCCCCTTTCCTCCAAGTTTCCAAGCTGTTAGTGCAGCTCAGTAAGCAGCTCTCTGTTTGTGTGCACTATTATGCACACAATGCTCCACATGCTTATGTGCACAGATGCTCCACAAAGAAATCATATTTCTGTATTATACAAACAAAAGAACACCAAGGCATGGTAGCTGTTTCCCTAATCAACTGCAGTGCCTGCCTATCTAGTTACAGGCAGATATGGCAGACACTACTGAAACTTGAAAAATTAGTTATATGAGCAAATAAGACCAGAAGTGTGCTGTAGGAACCTTGTTACCATACCAGGACAGTATGTCATGTTCTACTCAACCTTCTCATTTGTATTCTTGTTAGCAGCTACAGCAATTAGCAGAGACCTGTCTGTGGTGTTGCTCTTTCTCATTTATTACATTATGTTGTTCACAAACTGGTTTATAAACACACACAAACATAGCTGGAGTTGACCACGGTGAATAATTAATAATATTTGTTCCCTGGTCTCAGGACTCAGGGTCTCTGTTTCAGGCCAAGAAACCTAGACACCCGCCTGGGTTTTGACCTGTGC
Source organism: Chlamydotis macqueenii (assembly GCF_036417535.1). NCBI lineage: Eukaryota > Metazoa > Chordata > Aves > Otidiformes > Otididae > Chlamydotis > Chlamydotis macqueenii. The sequence goes on from NC_141560.1 coordinate 41,290,224, forward strand.
ACTGACGAACAGAATTTCCTGCAAAACCGGAGGAAGGTGGTTGCTGCTGCTCTGAAAGATGTTCTTCATCTGGAGGAAGATCTGCAAGAGCATGAGGTAACTAGAAAAGGCACTGCTGAGGGATTTTTGTCTCTACTTTCCCTCAAGCCTGGAGATGAGGAGTCATTTCTCACCTCCATGTGGATAAGAAGTGAGGACCTCTGTCAGCAGCTCCTCCTCCAGGGTGCTGTTTGCAGCCAGGGCGATCTCAGTTGGAGAGCTCAACAGTCTGTCTGGATGAGCGAGGTCTGTATTTCCACTTGACTTCCAAGCGAATAATTTGAAGGAGCTTCTAACCAATAAGTTTGGTGTATGTTCCTTAAAAATCCTACCTGAAGAGCCAAGATCTTCTAGGATAACCCACAAGGATGTTCAGCAACTTGTATTTTTTTATAAGTCATAAAGCAATGTTGCTTTATCTCTAATCTACATGTCTTATTTTACTCGTATCTACATGTTACTCTTGCATGTCTGTCTTCTTTTGACATGGTGTGCCTTGATGCCACTGTTCCATCTATGCTTTCTGCCCTTTTTTTTGTGTTGAACAGGTGCCTATAGTGGCTGTGACCACAGCAGGGTGTGGGATAAGAGCCCTCACTGCCATGTACGGCAGCATTTTGGGTCTTCAAAAGTTGCGTATTCTGGACTGTGTTTCATACATAAGTGGCTCGTCTGGCACAACATGGTGAGGAGTCATTTAGATACTGTTGTTTGGATCTTGTTGTGTCAAGCAAAACCCATACTTTGCCTAGGGTTTTAGATCTCAGTGAGGGTAAAAGGGATCTATTTAGTTACTGCTTCCATTTTTGGCCTATGAATGACAGTCACCCATGCCTATTGTGCATCAGACATTTGGTGTGACTGAAGTAACCTATCTCTTAACTAAAAGAGGAGATTTTATTTGAAGTGCAAACATCCATAATTCTATGCAAAATGACCCTTTTTAGTTATTTACCGTTGGACAGAAACAACATAAACAGCTGATAGCTGCTTGTGTTGGATCCCAGATCAAGTGATTTTTTACTGATTTGACTTGCATTTCTGCTCAAAGTAAGCTCAAAAGACAGTAACCTAAAGACAAAACAATAAATGCCCAAAGCTCTGCAAAGTCTATCCTCTGAGTTTCAAAAACATCATCTTAATTTCTTTCCACTTTCCATCATGTTTCCTACCTGCAGGACAATGACAAAACTGTACGAAGATGCTGATTGGTCACGTAAGGATATTGGAGAAGTAATTATCGAGGCTCGGAAGCAAGCAGCCAAGTGCAAGATGGGGGCTTTTTGCTTGAGAAGTCTGAGGAATTATTACAGAGAGCTGAGTCAAAGGACCCAAGCAGGACACAAAACATCTTTTATTGATCTCTGGGGACTTATGATTGAAGCCATGTTAAATGATGGGGTAATGTCTATACACCTTTTACATCTTTCTTCTTATAAAGTTGGTGACTTGATCTTTATGATTGTTATGAGAAATTAAAACCCTAGGACGAGACACCTGGCCAATAACGCTGTACTTCGTATGCAGGCAGAATACCACTTATTTACCTTAATAACTTGGAGACATAGTGTGTGCCTATACTGGAGCCTAAAGTGTGATTGAATGTAACACAAATGCTCAGCCTAGCTCTAAAGTAACCAGTATGCTAATTAACATTGTAGCTGTCCAAGAATTTTTTTTGGATTCTTAGGTGGTTTTTGTGGCCTCATGCTTTTATGTCTCCACTGCTTCAATATTTACACAGGCTGCAGTCATACCTTGAATCAACTGCAGACGTACCCCATGTGTAATTACTGCATTTTGTGATTTAGTGAGGAGAAGGTATACAGATCCAGAGCTCTTGAGACATCTTAGCTTCTGAAACTGTGATTTTGCAGGAGCCTTTCAGCTACTTTGGATTTGATCTATCTGGATCTCCCATTCCTAATCTTGCAGTGCCAAGCAAAACTTTCCAGATAAACCAGCAGACTGATGATAGCTGGAGAAAAAGCAATTTTATTTTAAAATCCTGTAAACATGGTTTATATTTTGACTAGGTGAAACAGATAAAATGAAATACTCTCATTTCATATCATATTTCATGTTGTATTTCTGACCTCAGTGCTACAAAGCAAAATACACTAGAATTTCATTTGGCTGAAGTACACTCAAAATCTCCATTTCATGTATAAGATAAGTTGTTAGTATTGGACAGCTTAAGGATTTTTCCTCTGTGGATGTTAACTTTCAATATGGTTTTAAAAAAAATCTTGACTAGAAGGGTCATTAATATGCTATTGTGAAGAACTCACATGTTTAACAGATGAAGTATGTAATAACAGCTGAAGTACCCAGATCTGCCCTATTTTTTCACTTACATTTAGCAATGTAAAGTTAGAATAGCACGTGAAGCAACTCATTACTGTCATTGTATACTGAATGTAGAACATGGCTGGTTATCCTAACAACAATTATTCCTGTTTCCATTATTTTCTTGCCCTCTGTTATTCAAGCATATGGAAGTAAATCTAGGAGGAAATTCAGGAAAATTATATCCCATATTCAGACTTAATAAGTTGATGTCTTTAAGGAACTGATTATCAGCTGACTGTTTTTTTTTTTCCAAATCCAGAAATGCAACCACAGACTTTCTGATCAACGTCAGGCGGTGAATCAGGGTCAGAACCCACTGCCCATCTACCTTGCCCTCAATGTCAAGGACAAAATTACCACCAAAGACTTTAGAGGTAATGTTTCAGTTCTGGAAAAGAGCTGTTTTCACCTGGGGAGATACAGCATGAGGATACTGTAAATAACAACAAATTGTTTTAAATTCTCACTCCAAGCCAGCAGAAGTCCTGTTCAGAGATGTAAGGAGTAACTGGGCAGCCACAGGATAGACAGCAACAGTTCAGTATTTTGTAAGATTTCCTGATATGTAAGTGTGCATATTCAGACACTAACTTCAGACTAATGACACAACACAGACCTGTGACACTATCTCAGAAATGCTGTGAATTCTTAAAATGATTCACTGGAGCTTTAAGTTTGCTTAATGTGTATTTTTCATGGTTGGTTAAAGGCAATAAAAGCAACAGAAGTGTTCTATTCCACCTTCCATGAGAAAACTTCCCATTTGCTAGATTAAAATAAAGAATGTAAATTTTCTCTTAACCCTGACATTGTTTTTTCACAAACCTGTAGACAGCTGGTTCAATGGTGGTTGTCAGCAGGGTTTGCTTAGGGCACGTGCTAAGCCATCTTGCCTGTGAGGGTCTAACACCTGACAGATTTATCCCACATCTGGCAACCTGACCGTTTTCAGTAGGGGAGATAACAATGCTGGTGTGTGTGTGTTGGCAGAGTGGGTGGAGTTCACGCCATATGAGGTGGGCTTCCTGAAGTACGGTGCCTTCATTCGTGCGGAGGATTTTGGCAGTGAGTTCTTCATGGGTCGCCTGATGAAGAAGCTCCCTGAGTCCCGGATCTGCTTCATGCAAGGTGACTCACCACTCTGGGGCAGTGACAAGATTTCAAACACTAATGATTCTGGAAATTAGTCCCCAGAAACCTGTTGTTCTGCATTTGGCAACAGAGATACTAGGTCAGTCAGCTGAAATTCAGCATATCTCCTTAGACTCACTCAACGGCTCTTGCTAGCAAAGATAAAATGAAACTAAAATGACAAATAAATTGTTATGTACCTTTGAGTACTTTTGAAGCATTGCCATTTCCCTTGGCTTGCAAAACACTTCAGAAGTTAGAAGTCTATAAGACTTTATGGAGACTGAAGGAAATGGTGAGAAGAAGTAAATAGGGTAAGAAAGAGGGGAATCAGGGAAGGAGCTGGCTGAAAAGATTTCTTTATCAAAGGCAGAAGGAAATGAAAATAGGAAAATGACAAGGTAAAATTTATTAAAAAGAATGCTGCAGTTAAAAAATGGCAGAAGGGAAAATAGTTTGAAATTTTTTTCTGAAATAAGTTTGCCTTCTGAATCAACTCTACCACTGAAACACATGTCTGGACTTATGCAAAAATTGGGTAGAAATATAAAAAAAGTTAGAGAAGAGCTGTGGAAGGAGCAGAAGGCAGTTTTTAAAATAACTTCCTTGTGTTTAGCTTAGCACTACTTATTATACCTCTCCCACTTCCTAGGAATGTGGAGTAGTATCTTCTCCAAAAACCTCTTGGATGCCTGGCACGCAGCTGACAATTCAGAGGACTTCTGGCACAGGTGGACTCAAGACAAAGTGACCGAAATAGGTAAATCTCAAATACCCTTTGAGTTATGGTGTCCATCCTCCAGGCCCCTCTGATAGGTTAATTGCATTCACATTTCTCAATTTTTGAGTTTTTCTGTCATCCTCGTGCTCTCAGCCTTGGGGCATGGGGAGCACTGGGAAAATCAAGTGATTTGATTTTACTGAATAGCCAGTGCTTTGCTTAAATAGTGAGATCATTATTAGAAGGAAAGCCCCATCAGACAGACATTGATGGAAAGTAGATAGGGATGGAAACACAAGATGATCCCTGAAGTGTTGTGTTTAAAAGCCTTGGAAAGAAGAACTTCTGTCAAATCCTCATGTCAACTATTTGTTAGCCAGAGAGAAGCTTGAGTATTCCCCTCAAATGTATAAATAAAATTGTTTTTTCTGGGGTTTTTTTTTTTGTTTACTTGGAAAGGTGAGTTACTTTAATGTGTATCAAAATCATGTTGTTTTATGAGAAAAATGGTCTTTTAGTCAGACCTAGCAGATCAAGGTTTAGAAAACAAAAGTAAATTTATATTTTTGTCAAGAAATTAACCAGAACTCACAGCAGACCATAGGGAAAAAGAATGCAATGCTGAGAACTGTGAACACATCATTACCATTGTTACAGAAGAGCCACTGACCCTTTCTCCTCTTTGCGCCTAGCCTCCTCTAAATTGTCGTTATAATTTAATTGCGTGTCATTTATGCCATATATCTCTAGGTGAACAACCAGACTTGCCCGAGAAGCCATACGAGATGGCTACGTGCATGTTCACTCCTACAAGCGGCCTCTCCACGGCTCTTCGGGACATCCTAACGGATCGCCCTGCGGTCTCCAAGTACCACAACTTCCTGAGGGGCTTCCAGATGCACAATGAGTACATCCAGCATGAGCATTTCACAAGATGGAAAGGTGTGGACAGCACTCCTGCCTACATGCCTAGGCAGTCATCGGGGTGGGCGCAGGGGCTGGGATTTAGCAAGGGACGTTTGTATGTCCTGAAGAGAACTGAGTGCATTTTGTGGTTAGTTGTTACTGCTTGCTGAGAGGAGAGGAGGGACAACAAAGTAACTCCTCACATCTTTCACTTCCAGTAACACAACTGTTCAATTTTTGGGTTGTTTGGTACTGAAAGTCCTCACTGGGATGTAAATTGCTGGGGTGGGACTCTGCACGTATGCAACACCTGGCTAGGTTTTGGTGCAGTTCATGGGTTTGGAAACACCAACAAAACATGAGTGGAGAGGCTGATGGGAGTTTTAGGATTGGTGCACACTATCATAAACCAACGGGAAAATCCTGAATGGGAAGAAAGCTCGCCTTCCTTTTGCTTTCTAACTTGACAGATGTCTTTCTGCAGTTTGCTAATAACTGAATCTTTTACTCTTTAGACACTTTGCTGGACAGTTCTCCTAATGACCTGAGAGGCAACTCAGAGCACCTGGAATTGGTGGATGCAGCTTTCTTCTTTGAAACCAGCTGCCCACCCCTTATGAGACCAGAGCGGAAAGTGGATCTCCTCATACACTTCAACTACACTGGTGGATCACAGACCTTGGTAAGAAGTCTCAAAACTGTCAACAACTTTTCCTTTGCTTTCCACAGCATTCAGATAGGTGTCTGTAAAACATGGAATTTAGTAACATAGTGTTTCCAAACCTTAGAAGAAGAATGGAAATTCCGAGAGGGGGAAATACCTCTATTTTTCTCAAACTACTTTCAAAACAGCCCTAAGTGCTTTATCAATGAAATACAGAGCAGCATAGTGAAGTTACAATGGTTGAGCTACAACTTCTATTAAAATTATATGTAAGATTTAATAGCATAAATATAGCTGGGAAAACTTTGTCTGTGATTCAGATGCTGAATTTAATCTGCATTTTCCTTAAACTTGTAAGATTTTTGTTTGTCATTTTAATATGTGATTTTCCAGGTGTCCAAGAACAACCTAGTAAGGGAAGAATTTTTTCATTCTTATTTTTATCTCTTTAGTAAATGCAATTTTTCTCCCTAAACAGTGAGCATGACACAAGATATCAAATGCATTTACTATGTCCGCAGAAATCTGATTTGGTTAAAATCATAGAATCATACAATGTTTCCAGAGATGAAGCATCTGCCACCTCTCTGGGAAACCTGTTCCAGCGTTTCACCACCCTTATTGTAAAAAGTTTCTTCCTTACATCTAGTCTAAACACATATATAAATGAAAGGGTTATATAGATTTTGAAAGTGCTATTCACCACATAAAAAGACAGATTTAGACTTCCAAATATAGTCTTGTAATTGTAGACCTGTCCCTGAAGGGCACCACAGAAAACATGAAGTTCACTGGTTAAGCTTCTGTTATTTTTTTCAAGTGAAAAATACTTTAGTGCTGCTCTTACACCGTGATGCCATGTGAAAAATACTTGTCTCTGTACTGTAACTGAAAAAGAGCATATGTAATAACTTGCACTACATTTCTTTCTTGTACTCTGAAGTCTTTTGTAAATATTTAATTGAAACAGACTGAGATGGTACTTCAGTGTTTTGTTAGATAATTTAACAAAAAGTCGATCATCACGAATGAGCTTTCTGTTGAAGGCTTTTAGTGATATATTTTGAGGTCTAAGACATTTAACTTTAAATCTTATATTATTTCTAAATTTCAAAGTTATAAGAATGAGTTAGTTGGTCTCAAAACCCTGCTAAAGTCTGTTGTCAACTCACAAGTTCTACTGCTACATAAACAGATAATGTGACTGTAAATCTTACTGTCTTGGACTGCAAATTTAGTTTTGTTTAGATCTACATTTTTTCTGACTTAGTTCTCCTTTAATTAATGATGCTTTATAACATGCTTTGAATTAATCTGTTCTATTCCTAAATCATATTCCCATTTTAGAGATGTGCCTTGGTACCTATTTAAACTCACTTTGCTATCTTGATAGTAGGTGTTTTCCTGTAAGACTATTTCCAAATAGCTCCTCAGGCAAGAGAAAAACGGTCCCTGGGGCTGCAGGTGCTCACATTATTGCCGGCTGTCCAGCACTGTCAGTCTATTTTGTGCAACTTCGCATGAATTACTGGGCTTTGGCAGCAGCCTGATCTTGGGTATCTTTTCTGTTCCTTACTCTGCTGCTGTTGGGCCATGACCAGCCCCTGGAGCAGGCTTGCAGATACTTCTCAGAGCAGGGAATTCCATTTCCCAGCATTGGGCTGAAGGATGATGAGAAGAACCTGAAAGAGTGCTACATGTTTGATGGTGCAGAGACCCCAGGAGCTCCCCTGCTGCTTTATTTTCCATTAGTGAATGACACCTTCCAAAGATACATAGCACCTGGTAAGTTAACAGTACCTAGCTAATTTTATTGACCCAATGAACTTTCTCACTCCTTGGATGTTTTTTCCTCATCTCAATACAAAAATCCTTTTTTTTTTTTTTTAACTTGTTCCTGCTAGCAAATGCATTGCAAACTGGGATGACACAAACTGTTTGCAAAATCATGCGAAATCTTATGCATAATTTTAGTTTGAGTCTTGGTGCAATTCAGTGAAAGAAGAAACATGTTCCTCAAGTAGAGGAACGGGAACTAATTTCTTCTTGTGATCTCCAAATTTTACTTTAGGGTGTAGAAAAAAGCATATTTTTCAGATTATGCATTTTTGTGACAGTCAGATCTAGGGGAGAATTACCTGTACAGTACAGAATGGTTCTATGGAGGGCCACTGTGCTTCCTGTTTGGGTTGTTTAATGTGTTGGTTGTATATGCTGGAAAATCAAAGCAATAGTACATGAACAAATATAGTCACTGTGTCCTTTTGGGCTGGTATTTGAGATGCAGGCTTTGTTTTTATCATGATTTCCAAGGCTAATAATATTATACTTCCTACTGTCTATATATCTTTTTATTCCTTTTACCTTTGGTATGTATTCTACTCAAGAACCCGCAGAGTAAGACTTGAGCACCTGTGACCGTATAAAATGACATGCCATGAGCTGGCCAGTAGAAGGTGCTAGTTGCAAAGTAATGATGTTTAGTGACACTGTTTATTAATTGCAATAGGCTTTGTTCAGAAGTAGATTTTTCAGACATTACAGCACTGCATGTGTCTTCACAGCAATTGCATCTGTGATCTCTCTAAATTATTCTTGACATAGTCTATCAGAGTACTGTAATTTCCTGGAACTATACAGACATCTTCCTTTTTTCCCTTGATAGGCATGTCACGTAGTGCTGCTGAAATGGAACTGGGCAAGGTTGATCTCTCCAGTTTCTGTTCTCCATACTCAACGAGAGAGGTCTCACTGAAAGCAGAAGATTTTAACAAGCTCCTGAAGCTGACTAATTACAACATCATGAACAACGAGAACATGATTCTTCAGGCCTTGCGCATGGCTGTGGCACGGAAGAAACAAGCTCCAAGCCAGCCAGTACAACAAGCACAGTCCTCTGCTTGAACAGCATTTTCCTCTCCCTTATTAAGTATTTACCATGACAGCACATACACGATAGCTACTTCACTGTTCTTGGCAGGTGCCATCTTCTAACTAAGTAAATTCTAAAAAAGGAAAACTTGAATTATTTGTTTCAAAGCCACTTAGTTTGGTTTACTAAGCAGTAGTTGCTTTTTTGATCCAGAGTTGTGATATCAAACAGGGCATTCTATGTTGTTAACACTGTCTCACTGGGATGCTCAAGAGGCGAAGATTCAACTGTGTGTGATAGCGAAATAGTTTTAGCTCTCTATCTCCACAATCTCTTATTCTCTTGGTGGCTAATCACTAGTATTTTTTCATCTGCAAAATATTCTGGCAGTTTGTTGGGACCATTGGTAGCAAATCCATAAAGACCTCTTCAGACATAGGAGGTGGTGACCATGCAGTATCAATTTAAATAATTTTACTCGGTTTTAATAACTTAATTACATGGCGTTCTACCTTTTAAGAGTTTTATTTCCTCGGTGCATTTCTGTAATGAACTGTCATGAAATATATATGTCTTATGAAGGATATTTGATTTTTCAAACTTATGGTGGATAATGGATGTATGAATGGGTGGCCTGTTAGGTCTTTGATGACATCTATTCTTATCAATTAAATCAAACTTATGAATTTGTTTTGAAGGACCATTGCCATTTCCTCTCATAATCAACTCTGTTGTGTCTCAGATCATGAGCGTGTGCTGCAATTGTCTCCTCAAAATGCAATTTTACTTCAGCATCATCTGGAGCTTGTTCAGCATAGTGAATTAAAATATTACAGAAATAGCCTGTGAGGGGGATTGCAGGATGTATGGTGATTTCACACACACAATCACCCTGGAGAAATCGAATAAAATACCAGTATTCTGTTCACTGCATCACAGTTGTTAAACAACCGTAAACTGTAAAATACAGCTGCTAGGTACGCTAGTACAAATTAAGATGACACGATTGCCACGGTCTAACTAGTTATGCAATTATATTGGAGTGCAGTGGCTGAGGGGAAAAAGCTGATTTATACACACATAACACAAACCATAACAGCTCTCAAATACCAGTGCAGTTGCCAAAGAAGAGAAGAAGAAATGCCCATCCTGGGAATGCACTAAATGATGTGTGCACACGTGATAAAGGACCTGAAGAGCAATATATTAACAAAAAGCAGCACTCCTCTTCAAGCTATACAGGAGAGCGGTTTGTAAAATATGAAACTATTGTGTGTCATTTCCAAGAAGCAAGAGTCTTGTCCACCAAAGCATGGATGCTGATCAACTATCATTGCATACCTGAATGTGGATATAGAGCAGAATAAATATCTTGCATTCCTTCCTCTTCAGCTAATAAGACATTTCACAAGTAAATCTTCACCCCTTTGGAGAGTTTTTATGATATTATGAAAAAAATTATCTGTTCTAACTAAAAAAAAAAAAAAAGAAAAAGCCCAGGTGTTTTGAGGAGAAGGGAATTTACTCAAACACACTAAAGGCCAAGAAAAGTTCAGTAGAGAGAGACATGTAGCTTCTATTTTTAATGCGAATTATTCCTCAGAGGTGAGTTACTGGAGAAAGACAGCTCATCTTTTCTAGAACTGGAACTGGTTAAGAAGTTAGTTTTTGCTATCTTTTTGGCCACGTCCTACAGAAGCATTGGGAAAGAAAGGCAAGCAGTGGCAGCTGGGAGTTTGTCAAAGGCTAGCGAGGGTGAGACTTACAGGAGTCTCTCACGTCCTTGTGTAGCCTGGCCTAAAAGAAGTACGCAAGAACTATAGAAGAGTCTTTTCACAAATTTCCCAGTAAGGTACACAGACAACTTCAACCATATCTTCTTAATTGTGCCCACTGTTTTATTTGAGAAGCCACTGATGGTATCTGAACTGTCAAAATGGGCATCATGACTGAATCATTAATGCCTGCCAGGGAAGGTGTAATCACATTTGTCAGAGTTGTCCTGTTGCAAAGATCTGCATATTGCATCAACTTTGCAAAGTCTGTGGGCTCCCTGAGGTACTCTGGTTCAGTTTCACTTTTCAGCTGCTGGCCCTCATTGGAGTTTTTTTTTTGTCAGGATTAAATACTGTGCTTGACTTTTCCTGTAGACTTTTTGATAGTACATAGTGAGCACCTGCTCCTTCCTGTTTTTTCCAGCCTCAGACTGGCCAGAAAACACCTATTCCTGAGACAATGGAAACAGTTCTCCAAGGATTCCTCCTACAGCCTGCTCCACCTTCTGTATGTCCTTTGTCAGAATTTGTGATGCACTCTAAAATCTCAGATAATCTGAACCAAACTGTAAATAGTAGTTTCTTAGACACTGACAGTGTTTTGCATTATGGGTTTCTTCATTTGCTTCGCACTAGATGTCTTATCCCAGGTGCCTGTGCTTCTAGCAGAGGTTCTTGACAGCCAGTGGCTGGGATGACCTCCCTCCAGCCTCGAGCTCTGCAGCACTTACTGTGGAAGAAACTCCTGCAGAGCATACTGCCTGGGTAGGAGAAGGGGATAGAGGCCTAGAGATTGGTCCTCCCTTTTTCTTTCCTTGAGTTCCTCAAAAAGTAGCTGTTTCTTAGCTGTTTTGGGGTGAACCAGTCACTCTCTACTTCCTTTTCTATCTCAACTGGACACTCCTCAGTGTTGTTTAGTTACAGTTGTTGTGTCTTGTTGAGATTTGTTGGGTTTTGTTTGTTTTGTGGTTTGTTTTTTTTTTTTTTTCACCTGTGGGCAGACATCATCTTCCATAGTCTTGGGGCTACCATAGCCCTTCATCCCTAAGTCAGACCTTCCCAGGGGAACGGCTCAGGAAACACCAGTTGAGCCACTGCAGAAGTTAACAAAATAGTTCAGGTTTAGCCACTTTCAGATCAGTTTTCTCAGTTTTGGGATAAACAACCAAGGCTACTTGTCTGATTGAGGGTCTTTTTTTTTTTTGCCAGACTCAATGTTAATGGAAATATTATCTTGTGTTGTTTCACATCTCTTTAATCAGAATAGTATTGAGGGTAGATTCCAAATCCTAAAATGGTTGTTTAACTCAGTGAAAAGCTGTAAGGACAGAATGGACTTTTTATTTTCCTGATGTGTGTGGAAGGGGAAGACAGGTTGTGGGTACTTTGAGTGCATAATATCACCTCCTTCACTTCTCAAGTGATCATTTCATATCAGACATATGAGCATGTTAGTAGCTGGACCCGTGTAAAGGCTATTCACTGGTGTATCTGCTGCACAGTTTTCTGCCAGAAAATGAAAAAGCTGGGTGTCATTTTTATATTATAATTTGATGACACCGCATCATGTTAAAACATCTATATGTTAGCACTTAAGAAGAACCAATGTATGCCCTAATTTGGAGGAGAATTTGTTCTTTTTGTCTTGGTATACTCAGAAGTTTTGTGTTTGTGGAAGGGTTCTGAAAGCAGGAAAACATATATCCACCTGAAAAGTATATGTTTGAAATTGTGGGAATATCTCCCAGCAAGCAACTCAACCTCCTCTATCTCAAAGAAAAGGAAAATAATTTTTTTTTTGTTGTTGTTGAAATAGAAGATCTTTTAAAGTTATTTCATCCACAATGCTTTTGGTTGTTGATTGGGGTACTGTAGAGCTCTGTTTTCCTCCAGCCTACACGTAGCTGCTATAATCTCTGATTTGTGCATTGCTTAGGCTGCCAGGTCATAGGTATCAATGCATAAGTGCTGTGTGTTACCACTCCCTTATCTTGAATTGCTAATAACTCTTGGCATCTTAGTGAGTACAGCCTTCCCCCAACACACATCTGTTTAGCCATCAAATAAACTCATCAAGTTCCCTCCCCTTCTCTCTTCATACTTTCCCTTTCAGGCAATGAGGAAGGTGGGGCATGGATAAGCCACTTGCTCTTCAGCAGGTGCCTCCTTAAAGTTTGCAGAGGTACTTAATGAGTCACTGCCAGTTGTTGCCTCTAACAGTGAAGTGATATCCGTATCTGACTTGTATGTGGCTGGGAGCATGATGGGATCATACTGGAGTGCTCATGAGGTAAGAGCTTGAAAATTCAGACCATAATTCATTAGAAGCTGAAGATGACCTGAGGTGGGTTTGTGGCTCAGATGCTGGTGCTTACAAGAGGACTTGGGAGCTGTTAGTCCAAATTCATGTGTGTATTTACTTATTTACGTCAGGATGACTGATAGCTTTCTGATAATGGCTGCCCAGTGGAGGCACTCTTGGTAGTGGAGGGAAGTTCAGCCACAGTGAGTGATCCACGTGGAGGCTGGGAAGCAGTCTGAGTGCCTCACAGGAACTTGCTGTGGATTTGGGCTGAATCTGTGGTTTGATGCAAGCATTATCTAAGTTGAGCTCTTCTACAGCACAGGATCTGCCACCTATGAGTACAGTCACTTGCTGTGCGTAGGTAGCTGTGCTAGCAGCCACCTGGTAGTGGTGTATACAGGAAGGTCGCTGACTAAAACTAGTGATTAGTTAGATAAGTTGATTAGACACAAAGATGGTCCCAGTTTGTTATTTGTGCATGACTGACATGCAAGAAAATCTTGATCTGCTTTTGTGCATAATCTCCAAGATTTTTTTTTTTTTATTATTACTTTTTCTGTGGAACACAACTAGGAGGGAAAGCCCTAAAACTGCCTGTTGGACTCTAGAGAGTCAACATACTCTGTCCTCTTCTCAGCTCTGAAATTAGCCTACTGTTTGGCTGTAAGCAAGTTATTTAATCATTCTGTGCCCTACTTCCCCTGTTGTAAAATGGAGATTATAGAGCTTCTCTCCGTAACATGGATGTGTATTAGCATAAGTGTATGTTGGTGCTTAGAGACCTCAATGTGGGATCCCCATGGCTTGACAAATAAAAAGTATGAATGTCTAACCAAAATGGTTAAAAAAGCACTAGGGATCTACAGGTTCATTCTTTCGAAAGGAGGGGAGAATAATGAAGAGTCTGGCAATAGTCTTTGTGTGGAAAGTAAGTGTAAAAAACAAGGAAGGGAGACTGCCCTCTCTGCTCTTCCCCTTGCCCTTAGCCACTGAAACAGTCTCATGCGAAACAATAAAAGTAAAGGCTTCTTGGTGATGGAGGGGGCAGAGAATTATTGCATCCAGAACGGAATTCAGATGGAAGACATTGAAACATGCCCTTCTGTTTTGGAATAAGACATCAAATATGGATCAAGGCCAGTTTATCATAACTCAAGAGTGATGGAGGAGTTTGTAGATAACTTCTGAGTTGTGTCAGTTCCTAACTGGAAAAAGGAGTGATGTAATCCTCCTAAAGGGATTTAATATAATCATTTTGCTAGCAGAGAGTGGGAGAGCGAATAGGTAATGACTTCCTATGAAGCAGCAGCTAAAGTTTCAGATACTAAAATCTGCAAGAATTAATAATTTGTTTGGGTTGTGTCCACTTATTTGTCTTTCCTTCTATGATTGACGTTTCCACTAATGATCCTTTTTGCAAATATCCAGAATCTCATTTGGGTGGGGAAGTTTCATTAACATCTCTTCCTAAAAGCTGTTTTCTTCTGCGTAGGTTCTGTTGCATTGGTGCTGGTGGTGCCTTACTCACTGAACAGTTTCATTTTCCTCTGGGGTCTTGATGCTTTCAAATGTAGCTAAGACATTGAAATCTACAGCATCATGATTATACATTTTACCACAGATGGTTTTTTCAATTTCCTATCAGTTCTTTGTGTCCCCTCATTCTCCTCTTCCTGACCGCAATGGCTGAAGGCCTCACAACCTTTCATGTATTTGCTCTTCACAATTTCTGGGAAAAGTTCCTGATAAAGATTTTAAATGGAAAGTTGGAATTTTTACTTAATAAAATTATCTGAAGAAAATATCTGCTTTCCATGTGATATATCAACTGTACAAGAGAATTAACCTTATTTTATCTTTGTTTACAGATGTTTAACGGAGGTGCTTCTCATGCATGCTCGCTCTTTGTTAGCTTATTTTTCCAGCTTAATTGTTGATAAAGAGTTCTTTTAAATTAAAATGTCCTGTCATGTAATGCAATCATTAATTTTATTTAAAACCATTTTACTATGTTATTAATTTTACTGTTATTTCTTCCATCAATGACATTTAAAAAAGAGAGGAATATTTCCTCTTTTTCTACCTCTTTTTTTTTTAACTCCACATAGACATGGTTTTAACTTCCAAAGCAGCGCAAGTAGTTCATTTTCCAATTTTGCTGCATGGCTTTGAAAATTGCAACACACTGTTACAGGAGAGCATGTTTTATGAAGCATAAACAATTTAATATTGTTGTGGTTTAGCCCCACCCAGCAGCTAAGCACCACTCAGCTGCTCATTCACCCTCCCCCTCCCTGGCTGAATGAGGGACAGAAAATATATAATGAAAGGATCATGGGTTAAGGACAGAGAGAGATCATTCAGCAGTTACCATCATGGGCAAAACATACTTGTTTTTGGGAAAATTAACTTAATTTATTAACAATCAAACCAGAGTAGAACACTGAGGGATAAAACCAAACCTTAAGAACACCTTCTCCCCACCTCTCCCTTCTTCTGGGATTTAACTTTACTCCTGAATTATCTGCCTCCCCCGCAGTGGCGCAGGGGGATAGAGAATGGGGGTTGCGGTCAGTTCATCGCATGTTGTCTTTGCTGCTCCTTCCTCCTCAGGGGGAGGACTCCTCATACTCTTTTCCTGTTCTGGTGTGGGGTCCCTCCCATGGGAGACAGTCCTCCATGAACCTCTCTAGCATGAATTGTTCTCCTGGGCTATAGTCCTTCACAAACTCCTCCAGTGTGGGCCCTTTTCTACGCGGTACAGTCCCTCAGGAACAGTCTGCCTCAGCACAGGTCCTCCACAGGCCACAGCCTCCTTTGGGCATCCGCCTGCCCCAGGGTGGGCTCCTCCACGGGCTGCAGGTGGATCTCTGCTCTTCTGTGGGCCTCCATGGGCTGCAGGGGGACAGCCTGCTTCACTATGGGCTGCACCACAGGCTGCAGGGGAGTCTTGGCCAGGAGCACCATTACTGCTCCCCCTCCTTCTTCACTGACCTTGGCATCTGCATAGGTGTTCCTCTCACACATCCTCACTCCTCTCTTCTCTCGATTCCGCTGGGCCAGGCCGGGCCCAACACAGACAGCCACCTGACGGGTGGCCAGGGATGAGGCCCATGCCTCCTCCTCTTTGCTCACACTTCTGTTTTATTTTCCCCTTCTTGAATACATTATCCCAGAGGTGTTATCACCATCACCAATTGGCTCAGCCCCAGCCGACGGTGGGGCCAACCTGGAGCTGGCTGAGTCCACCAAACAGAAGGGAAACTTCTAGCAGCTTCTCACAGAAGCCACCTCTGAAGCCCCCTCCCCACCACGAAAACCTAACACAAATATTCATGCTGGTAATAGCTTTGTAATTTTTCTACAGAGTGAAGAATGCCCATGCTGCTCCCTCTCCGTGAAAATCATAAGAATGAGAAATCTGAGAAAGGCAGATCTGTGTGAGTATCACAGTCTTTCCTTGTGGTTTCCAGTAGTTCAGTTCTGAAAGCAGAAAATATAAGTAAGTACTGTAACTTGTACCTGTGCATGAAGTGTCACCATGGTTTTGAACATTGATGCAGATTTGAATTTGGACTATTCTTAGAATACAATTTTGTATAAATAATATCTTTCAGTTTATAGAATGTTACTACTAGTGGAAGTATCAAAGGTCTACCGTGGTGTACTGTGAAGTATCTTAACTGCTAACAAGCTTCAGAACCAATTTTGCTGAACAAATTCAGCTGTTAATTCTCAGTTGCAGTTGTTGATGCACTGAGATGCAGGCTGCACCTCTGCTTCTCGACAAAAAAGCCAGCACTGATGTCAAGTGGCTACCAGAGCCTGTGGGGTAGCATGAGAGCTTTAGTAGAATCTTTTATACCTGTCTGTTTTTTGCAGACAGCAGCAATACATTATAGGCACATGTGAATTTCTATTTACTGGAGAGAAAAAAAAAAAAAAAAAAAAAAAAAAAAAGAAGGAGAAGCATTATGTATCTTATTGTCAAAAAACCTTTTTCTGTCAAATGTTTACTGAAAAGTATTTGAAATACCAGACTTGCAAGCCAAAACCAGTACCATTGAAACATTTTTGGGGACTTGATGGAACGGATGGAAGTGGAAGTGAAGAGAGAAAAATCTCAGCTGTTATTCAGGCAGGAGAAAGTGAGCTGCAGGTCAACTCAAATATCTGCCTCAGACAGAAAGAACAAGGCAGGAACGCAATGCAAAGGAAGTGAGTATGAACCTTTGCATGTTAAGTAAGACCAAGTGAACTTGGCATGTACAGCAAAGTTCACTTTGTAGTCTATACTAAGTTCAGAGGGGTTTAGGCTGAAGTGCATTTATGGGCAGTGAGACAAGCAGAGACTTTGAAATCAAATTGGGGAATTTGATTTCATCGCATGTGAGTAAAGTTACTTGACTTCAGCAACAATGATTTAAGAAGAAAGTAAAGATAACTAGTTAGAGTTACATATCTGTATTTCTGTGGATATATATTTTCCCAGGACTAGTCTTTTTTCAGAAGTGCTGTTTTTTAAAATATTTTAAAAATATTTTTGTGGGAATGTATTTGTCATTTAAGTAGTGTATTTATTAAAATATTTTTACATGTTTGAAATATATTTGGCTCAAATATATTTTAGGAAAAGATCATATTTCCCACCCACATTAATTTTTTTTAATCACTATTTCTGCACAATTTGAAGTTGTTAAGAGAGATAGAGATGAGAACAGAGAGCAGAAAGATGGCACAGAAATAATTCAAACTACAAAGAGCCATCAGTGCTTTGTTGGAATCAGAGTCTGATTAGACCAAGCTGTGGTTTTTGGAAGACTGCCTGTCAAAGATGAATACACTTTGATTTTCTTCTGCTTTGGCACTGTGCAGCTAAAGTATCCTCCTTGTGCAGAGGGACTGCTACCCACTACCCACGCTGTCCATGCCTCCTTAGATCTTGCACATGTCATATAACATAACTTGTTTTTTTTTATTATAGCATAGCTGTGGCCATTATCTATAATCATGATCTCCTGACCTTTTCCCTTTGTGTTAGACAAAAGGTTGTATTTGTACATGATGTGAGCATAATAACAAAAATTAGGCTACTAATGTGTATTGAAATCTGATAGGAATAAGGCTTACTCATGAATCAGAAGTATTTGCTCCTACATTATGTAGGTTATCAGGTAGCTACAATCTGAGTAGTACAGTAGTCAGCTGACATAGTGGAGACTGACTTTCAGAAGGCTTCCCACATGTAGGAGGGGATTGATTGTTGCAAAACTCTTGTTTTCCAAGGGCTGGTCCACCAGCCAAGATCACTGGAAGAGGGCATAGCTTTCATCTTCAAGTCCCCTCACTCATTTCTTCATAGATGCCTTTGAAGGCCCTTTGAAACCACCTTTATGCAGGGCTCTGCATTTCCACCGTTTAACCATGGGAGAGTTTCTTTCTGAAGAGACTTCTCTGCTGGCCAAGTACCACTGCATTTCACCCTCTGTGTGCCGGTTATAACAAGAACTAGACCCACCCTGTGTAAATTCCCCAGAGTAGACCTTGTTTTCAGCATGGCTGCCCAGATCTGCCTTGCTGGGCACAGTCCCGTTGGCGTGCCCCCGGCACTTACTGTTCCCAGAGGCTGCCACTGCAGTCACAGCGGGGCGGGGGCTTCCTTGCACAGCTGACAAATCTGGTTTAGCGCAGCCCTTGTCTCGGTGGCAGGGTTCACTGATCTTCCAGGAGGGAATACAAATACCTTCTGCACTGCAAATTGACACCTATGGGAGAGAAACCTGTTTGTTCCATGGACTGAGAGTGAAATATAAAGCAACATTTTTCTACATACATGTATTTTGCAGAAATATTCCCTTCAGGAGAAAAAAAAATGTCTTTAAAAATATTGGCTTGCCCTACTTAATATTTAGCAAAATCTAAGGCTCCAGAAGACTTTTCCTGTAATGGCCTACAACTATGGTTTTTTTCTTTAATACAACAAGCTAATCTCAATCAACATTCTCATTAGACGAAGGCTTTGGCTCATCTTTAACTGTAGTATTAAATCTGTGTCTTGTTAAATCTGGGCCTTGTTTCTATGTAATTTCATAGCAAACTCCTGATATTACACTGCCAATTAATTTATTAAAGTTGGAAGGTGGTATTACTAGTGCTTTTCCTTGTACCACCTAAATCCTGTGTAACACCACCATAACAAATTCCCTTTAATTGCCATTTTCTCCGAAGGAAATTTTTGTGTGTGGAAAGGACAGGTTGAAGACATGCACATAACAAGCTGGGTATGCCACTTCTTCCCCTTTTCACTGACTGTAGTGCCGACATGCCGGGGCAGCTGCAAAGAGGGCAGGCAGGTAGCATGGGCACTACCAGCAGGCAGCTGGTGAAAACACTTGCCTGTCAAAATCAGTGTGGTCACTGCCTTTGCCATGGTTGAAAGAAATCCTGGGACACGGTCCTTTGAAAAAGAGCACTGGTGTCTTCACAGGGCATCTCATCTAAGTTCCTGGTGCCTCAGACAGGCTGTATTTGCATTAATAGAGAGAAATCCTCAAAGCAGCCCAGGACAAATGCTTGGCAACAGGAATCTGCACAAGGACAGAGAAGTACTTACATAGATAGCTGCCAAGTTGCAACAAGGCCTGTAAACAAGGATTTCCTCACTGGTTAAGAAACTGAAACAAACAGGTGTAAAAGCAACTGTTAATCACCTGAAGCTCCTCCCTGTGATGTCATATCCTGAAGTGGGGCTTTTCCTACTGTAATTGTAAGCTGGTTAGATCAAGATCAAGAGCTAATTGCGTAACTATTAAGGTACCTGTCAAAATGGAGTCCTGATCCTGACTGACGTTTATAATAACAAAGTCATAACCACAGTTAATAATATGAACAACAAATCAATGGATAATCTCAATGAATATGATGTGAATCAACTTCACAGTTGCAGTTGTTAACAACCTCTGCTCCTTTACATTCAATCTTCTCTTTGATTTTATCCACTTATTTTACCGAGCTCTGCTCCCACTCTTCCTCACTTCATTGCTACCATCTAAACACATGCTCAGATCACCCATTCTGTGTTTTCTAGTCTAAGAGATTGTTTTGAGGTTTTTCCTTTTCTCAAGTCTTTAATGTATTGTTGGAAAAAATGCCATGTTGGAGTATATTGTACAGAGCGTAGCATGTATTGTATCATATGCAGTTGTATTGTATTGTATATATGGTAAGAAATGTGGAGATGAAAACCCTATGCTGTGCCGTCATAGTATCATGAGCTGTCACTAAAAATGACAATGCTATGTATAATCAAGGAGCTCATCAATATGTTATTTGTTTAGGGTTCTTGATCAGAGCACGTCCTTACAGCTACGGAAATGGAAATAATTGCATCTCTACTGCTAGGTGTCAATGGTTTGTATGCAGGTACATATGCATCTTCTGTGAGCCATGCTGGCTTCTGGGTACTTCTGTGTGCAGGAACAGAAAGCTGTTCTGATGGTTAAAGGTGTTTATTTTGTGTGATGGTCTCCCATGACTTCGTCCAGACTCTTGATGTAACCTTGGGGAAGATTAATTTCCTCAAAACCTTAGCTCCTCACCTCTAAAGCAAGGAATGCAGCAAGGACATTAGGAGCCCCACAGAGGCATTAGGAGAATGAACTGATTACTGGCTGGAGGACTGGTAAAAGGGACTGTTTAAGGACTTGTTAGAACATGTTGTGTTAGGGCAGGGGGTAATGGTTTTAAAATAGAGGGAGGTAGATTCAGATTAGACATCATGAAAAATTTTTTTACAATGAGGGTGGTGGAACACTGGCACAGGTTACCCAGAGAGATGATGGATGCCCCATCCCTGGAAGCATTCAAGGCCAGGTTGGACAGGGCTCTGAGCAACCTGATCTGGTTGGAGATGTTCCTGCTCCTTCCAGGGGGGTTGGACTAGATGACCTTTAAATGTCCCTTCCAATCCTAACTATTCTATGATTCTATGATAAAAGGAGTAAGCAACCTTAGATAAATGTTAGGCTTATCTCTATCTTGAAGGCAATGGTGAGAGCAGCTACCATGCTTTAATACCATACTAGCACAGGTGGTATTGCAGTTGTTGTCCTTCATTGAACAAGGATGATCTTTAAAGTCCTTTGTTATGATACTACATGTTCTTAGTAGACTTCATTATCCTCTTGTTTAGAGGAGGCTTCTAGTTAGCAAGTGGTTGAAACATATTCTAAAATGTTTTATAATTTTTAAAAAATGACAAAACCTGTTTCAAAACAGGTTTGAAAAGGGTGGAGGCAATGGAAATGAACAAGGGAGAAGCTTGGGTGGAGAAAAGAGGCTAGAATGAACGTGTGATGATGAGCAATGTAGAACCACACCGTGCTTTGAGAGGACACAGGTCCATGCAGCAATTCATGACCCTTCACTCCTGTTCTGCCATTTGGCTTGCAGAGTTAAAGGCAGGACATGACTTTCTAGTTTGCAGTCAGAAAATTCCAGCTGACCTGGATGGATGTTTCTGCAAGAGCAGAGACTCATTTCACGAAGTGCTATGCTAATAAATAACACAGCACAAGACTAGCATGCAGTTTCTTTGAAAAGTATGTAAGCAACTTCAGCAGTTATCAGCAGATAATGACAATGAAATATGTGCTTTGATTTCTGAATAGGCTTTTTATATTCACAAATTTCTTTGGGCTGAGCTCTGTAACACCTTCTCACCACTTACAAAACTAAGCTGAGCATTGCCTTTTTGTGTGCTGAAATTCTCCCACATCTTCTTAAACGTTATTGTACCTTGGTGTTTTTGATCATCCTTGATAAGGACCATTTTTTTTACTCTATATCCTGCTTATTGTTGCACAATGATGTATTGAGTTTAAGACCAAAGTATACTTTGCTTGACACTGAACAGTAACCACAAATTGAATATTAGCAGATCTGTGTTTACAGGACTATTAGTGGTTATGTGAGATATTCAGAGAAGTAAATAAAGACTATGAAGATTGATACAGACAGTTACTTATTGCAGGACTTGGTTTAAGACTTTTGAGCTAATCTTTTGATGAAAAGATGAAGGTACAACCTCTCATCTTTGGTATTTTATTGTGAAAAATACATTTAAATGCATTTTGTTCATTGATTCCCAACAGATTTTCTTATACACTGTTAAAGAACCTGCAGAATCTGTTCTAGTTCTGTCCTGGTTGTTCTGCTTTCATCAAGACAGCAGTATCTGCAGTTCATTAAGTAGCGTGACTGATATCTGTAATCAGTGATTCATTCTTTCCCGTACCCTCTGAGCACAGACCTGTTTTGTTTTATGCATCTGTGTCTCTTAGTGCTCTTTCATATCTAACTATATTAGTGCTGCTGGGGTGGGTGTATGCTAAAAGCACAATATGCTAAGGCCTGTGGTATGCCTTAGTCCCCGTGGAGGTTTATTCTGAAGACTTAGAGCTGTGCCAGGGAAAGCCTTGCCTACAGGTGAGATTCACAGAGCTTGAGGACCTTTATCAGCCATGGTCTTCAGAGAGGAGCTTCAGGCAACCTTTTTGCGAACGGAGAACATTGATTATCTTGTAGATAAGGACCAAGAACCCAGATGTGTCTTGCTATTATGTGAGAAGCCAATGTAAAGTCGAGAGGCTGGAGTTAACATGGCTGTGATAGTCTACATTGCTGAAAAGACATATGAGTGTCCATGTGAGACTATGACTTCTCTCCTGGGCACTTTGTATGACTGTATCCTCAGCAGAAGCCAATAAAGTAGTGCTGCAGTAGCAGCCAGTGAAGGTTAAAAGTATGATTAACTCACAAAAATTGGTGCTGGTGCTTGCATTGTATTCTGCTATTAAATTGGCAACCTTTTTGACTGTCTGCCTGGCAAAGTTATTAATCTTTTTCTATTTGTTCAGGACCAATCCTGATTACCCTTTTTTAAGAGAGTTCCCTTTCAGTTCAAGAATGAAAACTAGACAAAAGGGGTCTTGGGTATAAACATTCCTTATAAGTCAGATATATCTATTCTTGATGTTTTAATTCATTCTTACTTGCTGGAAAGTTGCTGTAGACTGCTAGATGAGTCGGTAGTTCTGGAGGACTCCAGCCAGAATATGAGCTCATTTAATTTCACTGTGAAAATAGGATTAGTTGTAATCTTGTGATAAAAGACAGTCTGGAGGCTGTGTGTTTGTCTGTGGCTTACTTTAATGTGAAAGAAACCAATGGTGACATCTTTGTAGAAAAGACATATAAAATGTGAAGACTTGGCTGCCAAAAGCAACGCGCGTGTTGACAACACATCCAAGTCGTAGTATTTATGTCAGGATGAACCATTGCTATAATGTAAGCTTTTAATCCAGGTTGAATGAACTCTCTCCTTAACAAATAAACCAAAACAATCAAACTGTAATCTTCACCCGTGAGTTATGCCCTGTAGGTCCAAAGTTTAGTTCACAAAATGGTAACCATATTTACAGACTTTGAGCTGAATTCTCAGGCACATAAAGACCCATTTATGTTATGATATAAACACTCTTGCTTTAATATCTCTTGGCCAAAAAAATGTGGCTTTTTGGTTCCTACTGGCTGATACTCCGAGAGTGGGAATAGTGGAATAGTTAGTTGCAGTGCTTATGAAAAGTTGAAAAAAAGGTGTAGCTATGGAAATACATGATTTCTAGTTCCACTTTACCAAAAGAGAGCATATATAAGGGTATTCTAATGACATCCGTGCCTCTGTTACCATGTACAAGTTTTACAAAAACAGCTACATGTACCCAAAATGCCACTTAGGCAACGTGATTTATTCTTCCTGGAGGAGTTGAGGTTGCTTCGTGGAGGAGTTGGGGTGGATGGAAGAAGTTTGTGGACATCTCTGCATTATATTGTGTTGCTTTTTATACTGTTCCCTTTGTACTGTTCCCTTTCCACAAAGGCTCTAGGTATGGATTTGGGCCTTGTTACTTGGACCCTGTATGTGTTTGGGAAGGAAAGGTGGCAACTTTTCCAATTAATTTACAGTCTTACTTTATATGTGTCAAAGAAGGAGGTTTGCAGTTGTTTTGCAGACAGCGCACAGGTATCTGGGAATGCTTCTCTTGGGCTGGTGTACAGTATAAGGAGGTCCTATTGCTTCCTTCCCTGACCGTCAAGGCTGGCAGGGAGACCGGTTAGTTGGTTTCCATGCAATGTAATTGACATGACATGATTATCCTGTTTATTGCCTTCCAGCATAAACAGAGGCATCACATGGCAGCACTTCCATATGACACCTTGTAGGTTCACCTGGGCTGGTCCTCTTCTCCTGAAGCAGTATCAAGTTTCCCTGGTTTGTCACTCTTCAATATGTATCTGAGTACCAACACCCTCTGTTCTCAGGTTCAAATATCTTTTTGTCTGTCTGCATTCTTGCCTTGTGCTATGTTGAGACTGAGGCCTCACTGGCTGCTAACTGAGCTGGTGTTACATGTGGTTCATCAGGTTGTGAGACTTTGGTTTTGCTCTTACTAAGGGTGAACAGCCTTGCTGAAGACTGGACTAACTTCTAAAGTTGGCTAACGGTCTATTGTGTTCAGAGAGGATGAAGGACTAAAGAGAGATCCCACCACAGCTCTTTTTAGATACAAGATTAAAAATCACAAGTTTAGAGCTTCTTTGATACTCTGAAAATATCTATGCCTGTCTTCTAAATCAGGATTCATAGCTAGTATGTACAACAAAGAGATAGCCCAGATCATAAATGAACATATTCTCTAAAACACACATCTATCAGTAGTCCATAACTGACAGATACAGTTGCTGAAGAAACACATAATCTCACTCTTACCTACTTCTCTGGTACCATCTGAGGAAGTAACTATGCAAAGTTAATATTATCTTTTTCAAATGTTCAAAATGAATGGAAGAATTGTAGAAAATATTACGGGAGAGAGAGCTAAAGAAATTATTTTATCACCTTTACCAATAAATTGTAATCTACAGGTACATTGCACATATTCTGCATTTTAAAATTGCAGTAATAAGTCTAAAAATATCCTAATAGTAGTTAAAAGAATTATAGACATCTGCATGTGTGATGTTAAAGCAATTTCTTCCCTGCTGTGTATAGTAAGGGGGGAAACTCAAATGCACGCTAAAAAACTCAAAGATGTTTCATGTTCAGACATTATCAGAAGACTTGGAAGATAAATCATACATAACCTGATTGCACAAATTGGTTTAAGCAACACCTATTCATTGCCACATGGGTTACACCACAAGTTTAAAGAAAGTGTGGAATGAGAACCAAGAGATTGGCAGAGAAAGAACAACATAATGACTGGTAAGGCACTCTTTTCTCGTGGGTCATGTGAATGTATTAATAACAGTAGTTATTTTTTGTATAATGCTTTTAATTATGGGATGTCAAAGCAGATTACAAAAGAGGAAAGGATCATTGTCACTGTTTTATTGAAGGGGAAATGCAGATAGGGAAGCAAGATAAATGTAAATGGAAGCCATTGCCCAGAGTGACTTAGCAGTCTGGAGCAGAGCTGGGACTGGAGCCAAAGTGTCATAAGACATTTTCCAGCAGATTGCCCACTTGGTCATGCTGCCTCTCAGCATGTATCCCACAGTACCAAACTGCCTGTTATGACAGACAAATCTGGCCTGTTACTGTGATAACAGAACAAGTACTTAGAGCTGGAGGCATTAGAGACAGCTGTAGTTGCCCAGCAGACGAAAGAGAAGTCCATTGTCTAAAAATAAATGCAAACAGTGTAGAGGACTGAAGGACAGCAGGTTTGCTCCAAATGAGAGAGCTGGAAAGGGTGAAAAACAGTGTAGAGAGAGTAAGTCCCACCACTCTTCACTGTATTTTCAGGATCTCAGTTTATTACCACATGTTCAAGAGATATCAACTCCTTTATGCACTTAGGACCAGATGCCCGGCACTGCTCTCTGATATATATTTAACACCATAATCTTCTTAGCAGTATCAGAGAGAATCCTAACCACCAAATACTCTACATACATCAGGTTAGCACACAAAAGAAAAGTTAGTTGCATAGACATACAAGTACCCAACCTGCCTCTCACCTGAAAAATATGGCAATCCGCAAGAGACCACTTGTTAACACCCTACAGTCGTGCCTGGCGTAACTGTGCTCACCCAACCAGGAGGTTGTTTGCCCCAGCTTGGGTCTGGGGGTGGTTCCTGGGAGGCCACCGCAAAGCAGCCTTCATGTATTATGAAGATTTAATGCCACACCTGTAGCTAACTGTGCAACCTTGTGTTACATTAACAACTTTCTCAAAAATTATAAGTTTCCTCACTATCAAGGGTCAAAGTTTAAATCAGTAAGCTAAAAGTGCATTGCTATTTTTGTGTATTTCTTGATGGTGAAGGGATACGATCGCACGTTGGGTGAGGCAGTCGGCTCATTACACAGACTGGGCAATAGCTATGTGGGGGCAGCCGATCAGAGGGGGAAGATCCTTCACACCCAGACCCTCTTTAGCTCTTCTGTTCCCCTCTCAAGAGCAAAGGCCAAAGTTAGGCCCTTATCTAAATGCTCAAACAGTTAAATAAGTATTTTACCCTTGACCTGGTTTTATTTAGTGAGGGAGCGCTGTGGTGCCAGCTTCTGTAAGAAGCTCCTGGAAGTAGTTTCTGCTTTGTTCAGTAGACTCGGCCAGGCCTAGGGTGGACCCGCTGCTGGCCAGGGCCAAGGCAATTGGCAGCAGAATGTTCCCTCATAACACCTCTGCAGTAATGTATTTAAGAAGGGGAAAACAGGAAAAAAAAAAATAGAATATATGAAGCAGCTGAGCAGGAGCAGAGAGGTGGACAGAGAGGTGGAGGTGCAAGCCTTATGGGCCTTGCAGGCCCCACCCTCTGCCCTCCTGCTGGGCAACTGACTGGGCCCAACTTGCCCTGGCCCAGCTGTAAGAAGTGGAGAGGAGATGAGATGTGAAGAGAACCTGAGAGGCATCTGCCTGCCAATTGTGAAGAATTTCTTGTGAGAGGACAGGCTGCAGATGCCAAGGTCAGTGAAGAAGGAGGGGGAGGAGTAAAGTTGCTCCTGAGAAGATTCCCCTGCAGCCTGTGGTGCAGCCCATGGTGGAGCAGGCTGTCCCCCTGCAGCCCATGGAGGCCCATGCAGGAGCAGAGATCCCCCTGCAGCCCGTGGAGGACCCCACGTCGGGGCAGGCGGATGCCTGAAGTAGGCTGTGGCGCATGGAGGGCCCACTGGGGCAGTCGGTTCCTGGGGGACTGCACCCTGTGGAAAAACAACCCGCCCCGGAGCAGTTCGGGAAGGCCTGCAGCCCATGGGAGGGACCCCATGATGGAGAAGGGGAGGAATGTGAGGAGTTCTTCCCCTGATGATGAAATGGTGTAAAGCGACAAGTGATGAACTGACCATAACACCCATTCCCTCTTCCCCGTGTGCTGCTCAGGGTGGGGAAGGTGGTAGAGATAATGTTAAGCCCAGGAAGAGGGAGGGATGGGGTGAGGTTATCTTGTTCTCTTTCTTATTATCCTGCTTTGGTTTTAATAATAAATGAATAGTTTTCCCCAAGTTGAGTCTATTTTGCCTGTAGTGGAATCTCTCCCTCAGGTTCTTATCTCAAACCTCGAGCCTTTTTTCTTGTATTATCTCTCTCTATTCTCTCAGAGGGTGGGGGGAGTGAGAGAGAGACTGCATAGTCTGGTCCTGAGCAGGGTTAAACTAAGACAACATCTTAAAATGTAAACCTTTTTATTCTCCATCACAGAAATCTGTTGATTTGCAACAAACAGAGGACATACCAAAAATGGGTTTTGTTAAGTAAAACTAGCACTACATTTTTTTTTCCTATCAATTGTCTTTATTGCAGTAGCTTCTTTAAATCTCCATTAATAACCAGAGCTCCCACCTGCGGGAGGGAACAAATAGTAGCAAGTGCTATCAAATGAGGATCTGTAAGAAAAGTAATTGAAACAATATCTCCTTTTTGCAGCTTGCTGGCTATACAGTGCTATATGGCTATGCTGTTAGATATTTATAGTAATTTGTTAGTTACAATATATCTTTTCAACTACAGTTAGTCAAACTGATTGCTATGTAAGCCTGTCCTTGCCCACTGCCTCCCTTGGGACTCTCCGCACCAAAACCATCAAGAACTGCAAAGATCCAGTGTGGAATGAAACATTTTGCTTCAGGATCCAGAGCCAAGTAAAAGTAAGATGCAGAGTGCGTTTGTTTTTCTTTTGGGGCAGAGATCTCATTGTTTGATTTACGTGTACGGTACCATGAAAATAAATGTGTGCGGGACTACAAGGATATGAGTAAAGGGATGTGGAGTAGCATGCAGCAGCAAAATTAATGTTTATTTTCTAATATATAGAAGATAGCCAATATATTTCACAACTATTCATGTAATGTTCCATCACTTTTCAGTTTTTCTTCCTTATTGTCCTTTTTAAAAAAAAATAACTGGTTTTTTTGAACATCTGACAAAGCACAGTGAGTGAGGAAGGGCTTCCCAGGCTGATGCTGTGGGCAGCACTCTGCTGGCTCCTGGAGGGCCACCTTTCCCAGAGCGGGTGGCACACAGCCCGGCTGAGGGCTGGCTCTGCTCCGCACCTGGCTCCCAGCGATGCTGCCCTCATATCCTCTGTCAGGAGTGGATAGAAATGGTGAACTGCCCAGAGAGCCCTGACTACTTCCCACACAGCATCCCAGCAGTGCAGCCAGTCATCTCTTCTACCCAGCCAGCACCTTGTGCACGCCCCTCCTGGCCAGCTGGGAGTAACTGAGGGACTTCAAATCAGTTGGTCACTAAAAAAGTAAGTCAGCCATTTTAGCCAAAAAAGGAGAGACTGTTGCAGTACCATGGCTAGGAAAATTGATCTGCTCTTCAGTGTAAGCCTGCCTTCTACAGGCTGCAAACTATTGCTTGTGAGCGTATCCCCTCTATCACCTTCCGTAATCCATTACAGGCTATTTATGACTGGCCTGTAAAGCAAATTGCTGTGGCTGCTTCTCTCTGCCTCTTGTTGGTATGTTTCTTTTAGCAATTGTGGTGGGCAGGAACCCATCACTGACCCTGTCAGCCCCAAACAGAGTTGTTTTTCTGTCTGAAGCACAGTGCGATGCATTTACATACAAAGCCTTAAAGGGCAGGAGTCTTTCTGTCCTCTGATAGCAAACTGCAAACTCAAGTTCACTACAGCTTTCCGTATCTCACTTGCTGGTTTCTTACAGAAATGAAAGATGTCAAAATTGAATACTCGGATTTCGTATCATCATCCTTTCAGTATATTTGTATATTTAATCACTTCTCAGACTTAGTTATGACCTTCCTGTTATTCATTACAAACTTTCAAGGCAACAAAGCTCATGTGTTTACTCTTTTCTGTGCATGTGTTTGTATGTGAGACCATGTGCGTACCTTTGCGTCTTTAATAAACATTGAATGTCTTAGCAAGTTTCTGTTAAATCTGATGGATAAGTAAGAATCTCTGAGATAAGAGGTCCCTGTAATTTACATGAAAATGAGCTGCTGAAGGCCTAAAGAGAGGCCTAAATTATTTCCCCACTGAGAAAACAGCCATTAATGTAATTTACTCAGCACCCTGGGAGGCACCTCTGAGTCAGCCCATGTGCAACAATGAATTAGGCACAGCAGGGGCTGTTGCCCATCCTGTCCATCCAAACAGACAGGTGACATAGGAGGGAGAGGAGGAGATTTGTGCAGTGGGAAGAAGTAAGAGGAGACTGAGGGGTGTAGGATATAATCTGATGGAAATAGGCCTTTGTTCTGCTGCTTTCTGTAGCTTTTGTCACCCATTTAACAAAAATATGTCAGTTTCTGTAGATTCCATGGTCATTATCTCCAGGTGATATGTTTAATAATTTACAGGATATAATTATGCAACCATGCAGTAGTTATATGGCATTTCCTTAATGTATATTAGTCACTGCTTATATTCAAGGATTTTTTTTTTTTTCACCAATAGGAATAAAGCCCTGACCACTAGATGGTTTCCTGCAATTCAGAGAAAAGTGGTGAAATCAAACCAAATTAGAGGTCAAATGTATTTTTCAATATGGGAGCTACATATTCAATGATTCTACTAGCCTTTGTTATTTAAATTACTCTGCAGGGGAAAATTAGCAACAAACTCAACTATGTTAGGTTCAGAATGTCTTTTTTCAGCTCTGTGTGGATGAAAAGTTTGTGTACGCTGTCTTAATTCTCCCCATCCCTTCTGTCTTCCTTAACAAGCTGAGCATGTCATCTTGTGCATCTATAAGGTCTCAAGATAGAGATGTTCCTAATCCTGTACCTCTGTTCACAGAATATTCTTGAGCTGAAAGTCTATGATGAAAATTCAGTCACTAAGGATGACCTCCTCTTCACCATCCTCTTTGATGTTGCTAAAATCCAGCTTGGAGAAACTGTTCGCTTGGCTTTTCAGCTAAATCCAAAGGTGAGGAATAAAACTGCCTTGGCCAGAGGAAGGAAATACATTTTTGGTATTACCTCTTAAGTAACTTCTTGTAAAGCAATTGTGGGTAGGAGGGTTTATTTCCTATTAATTTGTACTTCATGTATCCTGTAAAATACCTTCCTAACCTTGTTCAGCAAAGTGGAGAAGGTTTACCTCCCTACCTTGGACATAATCCTGAAGGTTTTTACTAGCCCTCAAACCTCTTAGCAGGGTTTTTCTGATACTAGAGTTCTCTTTCTTTTTTTTTTTTTTTTCCTTCCTCTTTCTTGACTCTGTTATTCAAATAGGTTTTGTTGGTCATGAAATACTTCATCACCATTGCACAAAGTTTCTCTGTTAGAATTTCTTTTTCTAGGACCAGCACTTGTAAGTTTGGGCATACTCTGCCTCAGATGTTGGAGTATTCACTTAAAAACTGATAACCTGCCCTGTAATTCTTCTGTATATACCTGAATATAACACAAAGTTCCATGCTGAGGTGCTAAAACCCATTGATGGCCAACTACTGTAACTATCTCATTGCATCAGTGTGCCTGAATGCATACATGATGACTTTAACATGGGATCTGCATGTCCAGTCTAGATACTTTTATAGATATGCTGTTTCACTGACTTTTCTTATAGGGTATGTATTGGTATTCAGCTCTACGGTGATATCAGCAAGCAGTCTAAACTAACTTGTCTGGTGACTGGTCAACATATTGTCCATGTTATAGGAGTTCTTTCAATCAGAAGAACTGAGAATGCGCTCTGGTATGCAACAGTATCAGTCTTCCGATAATGCTACCCAGAAAAAAACAAGGCTTTAGACCATTTAAAGCCAACAATTATTGCAAGTTTAGGACTGGGGATTGCCTATGTGACCATTTTATTCTGCCTCACCACTGAATGACAAGTGCAGTCAGCCTGGGGACTGACGGTTAATGAAGGAGGGAGAATACTTTCCAAAATAGCTCTAACTTGATTCATTTCACGCATCTAAGCACACCCTAGAGCAGAATGGAAATTTGATTTTAAGAACTGTTTCAGGAACCAGAATAATAATTGGCAACCATAGCTAGTGAGAAAGAAAATGAATTCAAATGCTTATAATTAATTAATCTTTTATAGACACAAGAGATGCTGGAAGTTGAGTTTTCATTGGAGAGCATGTGAGTAAAAGCCATATGGGACCAAACAATTGTACTTTGCAAAAGCAAGCCGTCAAACACATGCTGGCATTTAGTATAATACAGTTTAAAATGCTCAGCATCACAGCAACAGCTGATGTTTATCAAGTTAGTTGCATATTGCCTAAAACACTGTATTCCTTATCCACCAAGAAGCATCCTGGGTACTAATTTATGTCATTATTTGCTTGAAGAGGGTGAAGGATAATAAATGCAGCCACTATGCTTATTACTACTATTGTTTACTATTATCTTAAAAAAAAATGAGGAAGCCACATTTCAGATGTCTCCCAAAATTAAAAATTAGTCACATATTTGAGACTATGCTGGACAAGGCAACCTTTAAGGAAAGCATTATTCCTTGGTGTTCATTTAAGGACACATTTAGGTCATATTAGTTCTGATTGCATTTTTTTTTCCTTTCTTTCAGCCCAGTCCCTCCTGAAAAGCTTGTCACTAATGGTGTATTAGTGGTAATTTTAAAAGATTTCTCATCTGTGTTTGTTTTCATGCTGGTAATGGGAGTGGTGAATCTGGCAGGTGTCCCAACACCTCACTGCAGGCAGGGCAGAAGGGGAGGGAGATGGGGGGTTGGACACTGGCAGCCATGCTGTTGTGCTGCTCCCTGTGGGAGGATGTATTAGAGTGAACGCAGTCAATGGGGATACCCAGAGACCTGTCCACCGCCACCAGCTGATAGCAAGCCTCTTGAAAAAGCCTGAACTGCCTTTCATTGACTTACTGCCTCTGCGTTATTCCCTCTGGGGAGTTCTCTTGGGACCCCCTCACAACCACCCTATTTTCCCCACCTTCGTAGGGTAATATGGAAGTTGCTTTCTCGACTGCCCCTAACTCAATATTTAGAGGAGGTGGGACTTGGCTGTCCAACTTTGCCAAAGCAGGGCTGTGAGGACAGCCCTGTGATTTGGCTGACCCATCAGTCTACCCTTGGAAGGTCTCAGCACATGCCCATTCCCTCCTGTTATTTTCCTTCCCTTCCCAGTCCAGTCCCCATGGATGGACCACAGCACCACAGCCATTTTTCTTTCAACTGAAACACGGCACATCTTCAGAGTGCCAAAGTCTTCCTATTATCAGCCTAAGAAACACAGGGGGGACAGTTTTCCAGACACCAGTGACCCAGGTGACCAGAGATAGGTAGCAGTGAAGTGACTCAGATATGGCATGTTTCGAACACTTAATTCTTTCATCATTCATCCCTTCTACAGTCTCGTGAAATTTCCTGCTTGGAAGTCCTGGTGGATAATAGATGGACAAAGAAAGAACCTTCAGGTTAGACTTTAAATGAGAAACAAAAAAACTTTTGGTAGTCCTAAAATGTATAATTTTTTTGTCGTTTTCTTATCTGGTAACTTTCCTACTTTATTCTTACTACTAGGGCACAGGAATTGGATGGTTAGGATTATACACAGGACCATAGATCCAACAATTATAGTGTGTCTATGCTAACTAACTAACCATAAAAACTGGACTTCGAAATTAGAGTAAATTATTAGAGAGATAACGAATCTTATTAGTGCTGTAAAATAGAAGTAAATACATATTTCTAGCTCAATAACTTACAGTTTGCCCAATTTGCCTCTATGTCTGAGTCTTTAAAACAGCTACTGCTGTTTTAGAAGTGCTTTGTTTTATTTCTTTTTTTTTTTTTTTAAATTCTTTCTCTAATGTTCCTAGGTTGGATAAATTGAGTCTGGGAGCTTTTAAGCATTGTTGAATGTTTTGTATATTAAAATGACAGCTTCTGAATGACCATTTAATGTTCTGTTTCTGAGATCATAACTGTTCAGCACTCTCATGCTTTTCATCTTTTTTTTTTTTTTTTTTCTCTCAGAAAAAGACTTCTTATTTTCAGTGAAGGGATCCTATGAAGAGAGCCAGGCCCTGTCACTGGGCTCTTCCCATCGGCCCGCGGAGCCCCTGGAATTCCATTACATTAAGTACAGCCTGTCAGAGCTGTGTGTGGCTCTAGCAGAGAAGCAGCCTCATTTCTGCTTGGTAGGTGATCGTTAGCTGAGTAAGCACAGTAGACTCTTAATTTTCCATACTTGTCTGAGGCAAATGGAAAGAATTTGTATTTTTAATTAAAAGCCATCTTTCGTGATCTTCTGCTCTGGAAGAGCACTGTGCACTCTAAGACACCTACATATTAGATGCCACATGGAAACTGCTGGACGGTGACCTCATTTGAAAAAATAAGTTAGTGACAGTGCTTTTTGTGGTGTATACATTAAATATTTTTCTACATTATAATTTATTTTTCAGTGTACTTCAGCGGAAGAGAAAAAAGATGGCCTTGCCTCCCTCACTATTCCTCTGGATTCACTTCCCTTCAAGGAGAAAGTAGCAGTAGCAAAGGTGATTGATACCAACTTTTTAGAATAAATGTAAAGCTATGGACCAAAGATCAATGAGCGTAAGTTAATTAGATCAGTGTGAAGTAGGGGTTTAGATATATAACCGCTAGTGCCCTTACATTGCTAACAGAGAGGATTATGGATCTGTGCATTTTCATGTGAACTGAGTAGAACCAAAAACCGCAGCCAAAATTTTGGCAGAGGTGTTTTTGTGACCAGATAGGGGACTAATGCAGGTCAGAGCAAATGCAAATGATGAAGCAAGACAGGGCACACTGGCAGAGCTGGTGCTGGATTTTACTGTATTTCTGTGTATCTTTAGAGTAAAATAATTTAAATAAAATAAAGTGGACTTGGAGAAGTTTTGAAAATTGGGTGGATTTTCTTAGTGTTATGGCTTTGTGGGTCCAACATGCCTCTTAGAAAAAGTGAAGGACTTCAAAGCTGACTGAAAGGAAAGGACGTAAAATTAGCCCCAGTGCTTATATTGTGGGTTTTTTTTTTTTCCTAGGATGAAACAATCAATTTACATGTGAAGTCAAATGACTGGTAAGAAATTCTGTCCTTGGGGTTTGTGGTTGTGAAAAAAAAGATGCTACTCAGCCTTTTTGCCTTCTTACTTTTTTTCTGTATCTAAGGGATAAAGTATTTAGTCAATGATTATGTTTATCTCTATTTACCCCATGTTAGTCACCCGTATCCAGAAGGTGAACATTGTTAACTGTGCTGGGTGAAACTGCCTCTTACGCTACTATGCAGGAGTTCAGTTTGGATGGGGAGCATTATCTTTTCTGGCTGCAAAATCCATGGAGCTCTAAGTTTAGAAAAATATGTGTTTGTACCTCGCTTTCCTTACTTGTAAAGAATCCAGAGTATTTATATTTTTAAAACCTGGAGGTCTTCAGGCAACAAATTCTAAATATTCCATTATTGATAGTATCTGTGTATAGATTGCAGTATTTATGTTAGACACTTCATGAAAATCAGTGTAGTAATAAACAATATTTCTGAGGTTTTTTTTCTGTAAGATTTTACAGCCTTTTAACTTTCTCAGCCTTTTCTCTACCTTGTCCATATCATCTGTGATGTGCTTTTGTGGGGCTGCAACAGCAGCTTTTCTAAGCCTATTAGAGTTTGTGACTTCTAAGCCTATTAGAGTTTGTGACTTGTAAGCATGGGTCCAGACATTAATTGTAAGGGATCATGCACATCCTATTTAACCCTGGATTTTGTTTGAGGTCAAGAAACTCAGATGTTCGCCTAGGGTTTGATCTGTGTATGGAGGAGAAAAATTTCCTACAGAAACGGAGGAAGTTTGTGGCTTCTGCTCTGAAAAAAGCACTTCATTTAGAGCGAGACCTACAAGACCATGAGGTATGGGGAGCACCACAGAGACTGGACCGTGCTGTGTAACAGGAATGTGTTATGCTTGTAGCCATTTTCATATTGTTCCTTAACCAGCTCTGATATATTCAGTGCCCCATGTAAAGCACTGAGAAATGTTTAGATGAAACAATGTGAAAGCATGGGTAGTATCAAACCTATTTGCTACACACAGACTTGTTGCTCAGACGACAGAGTGCCACAAATCAGCATTTTTTACCTGCCTTATTTCTTTTTCATCTGTGACTTAGAGACCTGGGTAGTCCTACTCTTTTAGTTAAGCATTCAGCCACCAAGGCCCCGTAAACTATTTTATATTATCAGATTTTGGAGGGGGAAAGCCTAACAGTTGAAGTGATACATAAGACTGGCTGATGAGGATGTTCCTTATCAGAGACTCTCTCCTCTGGTGCTCATCATCTCAGCTGTATTGTCACTCTAACAGCACAAAGACATTCA
The DNA here is from genome assembly GCF_036417535.1 of Chlamydotis macqueenii. Lineage (NCBI taxonomy): Eukaryota > Metazoa > Chordata > Aves > Otidiformes > Otididae > Chlamydotis > Chlamydotis macqueenii. Next base: position 41,325,863 of record NC_141560.1, read on the forward strand.
ATATGTTTCTCTCGTCTGTTGGAGTTAAGGTTTGTACTTGTTCATGTCCACGCTGGCGTGGGAGTTGTTTGTGCTTTAGAGAGGGAACATGGTTTGTGATCAGGCACCTCAGAAATTAAGAAGTTTTCATTTTGAGAGGATTTTTTTCACATGTACTTTTTCCTTTGTCCAGGATAGCTGGACCAAAGGCATGTTAAACATTATCTGACAGAATGGCTTTGGCTGCTATAAATGATGTCCCTGCTCACAAACTGATCACATCAGTATATTGTTTCTCATTAGCATCCTAGTTTCAGTGGGAAAACACAGTTTCTTAAGTATAATAATTTTTTAGGGGGAAGTACTTCTAACTACTAGTTTCAGATATTCCAACAAGAGAATGTTTTCTCAAATCAGAATACTTTGCTTTGACCTGAAATGCCTGATGTGTATCAGGTCACTGCTGAGTATTTCCTTGATGCAATTGCCTGGAAATGTGTATGGGAAATGCCATTTGGCTCCTCTTCTGTCAGTGAGTTTTTTGGAGGAATTTGTTCTCCTGGAACACAATTTAGATTTCCATGCAATTAGGCTTTGCAGTTTATCACTGCAATTATATACTCTAGGTGCTTTGTAGGAAATGTAATCTAGTCATTATACTTGACTTAGAAGAGCGGATGAGCTCTGCTTGTTCTCAAAATAGAGCTCTCCTGAGATGATGGACCACTAAGGATAATGCAGTCTAATATTGAAATGCCTTGAAACAACAAGTTTTGAGCTGTTTTGGCAAGCCAGCATGCAACAATTTAGAATAAAAATTGATTGATTTTGATTAAAAAGTCAAAATTAGCTAATTACTAGATCTTTTTAATTATTATTTTTTTTCTGTGCACAATACCATGTTTTCATCTCTTTCTCCCCTGTTTTGGGAAATGGTGAAGTGTTGGAATTTCCTGGGGGACAGAAATGCTCTGATCACATGTGCTGTTAAACTAAGTTGTTGCTTACCACTGCTGTGTTGATGTTTAAACAGGTACCAGTTGTAGCAGTCATGACAACAGGAGGTGGCACCCGGGCACTGACATCTCTGTTAGGCAACCTGTTGGGTCTTCAGAAGCTGGCTCTCTTAGATGCTGTTTCATACATTACTGGGTCATCTGGTTCAACATGGTAAGGAGATCCTGAACAAAGACATAACTTGTCACCTCTATAGTCTGCTGTGTGAGAGATTTAATATCTTCATTTTGGTAAAGGAAGGTATACTACTTTTGTCTCAAGTATTTTATTGCTGCATTAGGAACACATTGCCTGAGCCAGCATATGGCCTAGGCTCTGCTCACGGGGAACAACATTTTCCTTGATGCTTTTATTCATCTCTAAAATCTTTCCTATTAAGTGACCCTGGTGCAAACGCAGCCTTGTGCATAAACCTACATAGCATGGAGAGGCTTTTTGCAAGTCCTCAAGTTTCAGTAGCGATTTAAGGGGGTCCTCTAAATAAAAAAAATATTTTCAATAATAAACTGAGCCCAAAATATGTTTTTAATGAACCTCAGCTAGTTCATTTGATGTGGTCCTTAAATCCAAGTCTAAAAAGTGAAAGTGTCTAGAGCATATGACAACATACTTCCTTTCTTTTCCCCAGGACCTTGTCACATTTGTATCAGAGTGCTGACTGGTCACACAAGGACCTGTCCAGACCAATTGGTGAAGTCCGCAGACATATGACCAAGTGCAAGCTAAGCTGCTTTTCCCTGGAGAATCTGAAGTACTATGACAAGGAGCTAAAACTGCGGAAGCAAGAAGGATATCAGATCTCTAGCATTGATTTCTGGGGGCTTCTACTGGAAAAAGCATTAAGTGATGGGGTAGCGTGTCTATGTTTTCCCTAACAGCAACTGAATATTGTCGTGTGAAAAATGAAGCTGCAGGGACAGATGCTAGCCTGAGAGCATGCCAGCATTATGTAGCAGATGATTTCTGCTGACTAGCAAAGGGAATTTCTCCCCACATATCTCTCAACACATAATTAGCAGCCCAAGGGGTATTCTGTAGAGCAGAAAACGTGTGTCGTCTCCTACCAGCACCTAACAGTAGAGACCTGCTCTTGGTGTCTTTTGCTCTGTTCCTCCCTGTGGAAAGTTAAACAATCCATGTAAAGTGGATGCATTTACTGGGAAGAATGAGGGACCTTTGTACCACAAAGTGTCCTACAGCTCACCTGTAATTAAATAAGCTTATGTGGATGCGTAAATGTTTAGATCACTCCTTGGTTAAAAAAAGGTCTGGACACAAAATGAGTGGAGAGAATAAGAAAATGAAGATGGAAACAGGTATTTATTTTGCTGTAATGTTGCAAGCCTATACAAGAAGGTCCCTTGGTTTTGCTTTCTCTGTTTCTGGTCAATTCACAGAAAAACAACCACAAACTCTCAGATGAGCGACGGGCATTAAATCAGGGTCAGAATCCCCTACCTATCTACATGATCCTCAACATCAAAGAAGACTACAGCCTTTCAGAGTTCAAAGGTGATGGCAAAAATGAACTGTATCTGGATTCAACTGGTGTTCAGATGATCTACATTATCATGATAACTGATCCCCAGTTACTGCATGTCCTGCAGCCCCTTGCACTGCTGAACCATAGCATTCATAAACAGTTCCTTTTCCTCCTTAACTTCCTCTTCCATTTCTAGACTTTGTGCCCAGGCTTTGAGAGGAACCTATCTTCTATGGGGCAGGAGAAATCTGGGGGAGGAGCTTAAGGATAGCCAAGGTACTCACAAGTCAAAGCCTTGGCTCTGTATGTGGGGTAACTTAGGCTGACCGCTTTTGGTACAAACTTCACTTATGTCTTATCTGGAGACGCTCGTTGGAAAGTTCTGAATGAACAGGTTTGGGAAACATTACTAAGTGAGCAGCTGAAACCAGCTGAATGATCACTGCTTAACCTGAGGAAGGCCGGTCTGTGATCACCCTGCTGATAGGGTTAGTCCTGCAGCTGCTTGCTGGTCACTTCAGAGCCTTTCTAGCAGGGAGGTAGGCATAGGATTGAGATTTAAAAGTTCATTTTGTGTCTCTGCAGAATGGGTGGAGTTCACCCCTTATGAGGTCGGGTTCTTAAAATATGGTGCCTTCATTCGTTCGGAGGATTTTGGCAGCAAGTTCTACATGGGTCGCCTGATGAAGAAGCTCCCTGAATCTCGCATCTGTTTCATGAAAGGTGACGTGCTGCATTGCAAAAATTTGAATTGCATGAAAAAGCACTTTATTTTTAATATAATACAAACCCTGCATATTGCAACCAGTGCCCTGCAACCTGCAGGACTGAAGCAAAGTGTACAACATGTTGTTCTCTCTGGCTGAATTCCTTAGACACTGGAGATGGGCTAAAAAATACTTAGAGAAAATTTGAAATAACACTATTCACTGTTGCATTTCTCTTGGATAATGACTGTCATGCCTGAAGTTTCAGGGCTGCTTAAAGATATTAGGTTTGTTTTGAACTGATCAGCAGCAGAGTTCCACGTGGAAAACCTTTGATTTTGAAACTGGAAACAACGCCAAATTTGTCTACAAATGGCATGAATTTATAACAAAAAACCAATGTTATTACTGAGTTTGTTATAAAATATGGCAACTTTGAGTAGTTTTCTGAACTGTTACTGATATTTTTGCAAGTTTAGTAGTGTTCTAAATCCTTTGGAATTTTGCTAGCATAATTAAATTGGTGAGTTTTGTCATCTTTATTTCACTAAAGTGGGTAGCTCCCAGTACTGCATGAAAGACAGCTTTGCAGGTTTTATGCAATTCTTATTTAAATTTTTCGTAATGCTGGAACTCTCTACCACACCCATTTGTATGCTGGTTCTCTGGGGTGAAGTTGTCTACAGTAAAGTCCATCTGCTTTTAAACCTGAAAAACAGATGTATTACTTGCAAGTAAGCACAGTACACAACAGGACACCAAGGATACCAGTAAGAAAGATTTTACTTATGAACTGAAAAATATGTACAACCTGCAACACCATGTGATGTTCCTTATTTAGTGTGCAGAGAAGTTATGCACCTTGATGTATGATGCAGGAGGAGTTCATAGTCGTATTGGTACAATCACAAGAAAATAGCTGGGCATGAGGAACAGAAGATTGTGCTTAGCCACATAGACACTAAATCTCAGAGCCTTAATGGCTATGCTTAGAGCTTTTAGTGATGTCATGAGTTAAGAAAAGAGGTGGCTAAGGGAAAAGACTCAGAAGATAACAGAGGATCCAAGAGTAAAAATAGGTCTGAACAGGGGAGGACAAATTCTTGGAAGCTAGTCCCACTGGTGGCTCTGAAACACAGTAGTTCAGATGCAGCCACCAGCACTAGAAGTACCAGATCCAGAACCCTGAGATACTGGAAGTACACTGGAGAAGAGATCCCTTCATACTGCCTACCTCCAGAGGCAGGAGGGAGATTACAGAGCTAGGTGGGACTACAGAGCCTTCTTCTAAGAGTGTTGTGCCTCAGTTTCACAATGACAGTGGTGTAGTGTGTTCATACGTGAGGTGGCCAGGTAGCAAGCACACCCAACACATCCAGTCTGGGCTGAGCTCTGTGTCCTCAACTCAGCAGCTGAATTAGGCCGGTTACCCCACAGCTATAGGTGTAACTTTGGAAAGAATACAGTGGAGAATCAAAGCAACGTTGCCATCTAGTGATACAACTTGTAATGTGCTCTTGGGTTGTGATTAAAATGTACTATTGGCTACAGTGGGATCGTTTTAAGGATAAAAACAAGGTGTCATTTGCAGGGAGAGATAAGGCCTTTTATAAAAGCAATGGCAAGAGCTGGAAATATTGGATGAGCTTATGGGGATATAAGACCCTCAGGTTTCCAGAAGAAAGGCTGAGGGGCATGAAACCTTGTCTGCTATTTTCAACTCTGTTAGACAGGTAAAAGATACCATCTCTCTTAATGGTTCTTACTTCAGCAAATATAGGTACCATGAAAATTCAGTGTAAGAGGTTAAGGAAACATTGCTGTGTAATTATGACCAAGTCCGGGGAGGTGGGGGGCGGGGGGGTGGTAACAGTGTTTGGAAGATATTAAAATGGATGAGCAGTGTGTAACTCCTGGGGCTCAGGAAGCCAGAGAGTTATGGAGTGTGAAGGCACCAAGTGAAGAGAGGAGAAATGAGAGGATTTGCCTTCTCACAGCAGGCCAGCACAGAAGCTCCTCAAGCTGCAGAGAGATGAAATTGCATTGATGGAAACTGGCCAGTAATTATCTGCAAATGAACTCTGGTTGCCATCTAAGTGTAGAGCCAGACAGCCTCTATCTAATTTCTTAATTATGTTTTGGTAATGTTTCTCAAGTGAGTCCCATTCTTATGGAAACTTCCTGTGAAGCAGAAGTCCCTTGGCTTCTTGTCCCTCTCAACAAACAAGCTAGGTTTAAAAGGGAATTGTATTTCTGTTACTAACTTATGGAACACATAGTTATTGCATTGTGCGATTCAAATTATTACATCCTTTGTGATGTATGGCTTTTGCAAAGCTTTCACTGGTAGAGATTTTCAAGGCAAAGCTCAGCGCTGCCTTCTCTGGCAGAGTTCCTCTCAGGGCCTGCGGCAGAGCTGTGGAGGAAGAAATACTTTTCAAGATCCAAGAGGCTTTTGGAGATTTCTGCACTGGGAAGATGCTTTTAGATGTTCTTTTAAGTGGGAGGGCAAAAGTGGAAGAAGGACTATGGGGATGAGAATAACAAGGAGGGAGAGGAGTCTCACTCAAAAGAGCTTGTGGCAAGAGAAATCTTACAAGGGACAGTGAAGATGTCTTGTTTTAGAAGACTGCTCTCCTGGCTATCCCAAGTTGTACTCTAGCCACTCGAATCCTGGCTAGTCAGAAGCAACCTTCAAACCTTTAACTGAGTATACAATTGTATATGATATAATTAGTAGATCAAACCTTTATTTTATGGGAAATTGCATGGTTTTAGTTTCTGATAACAGTTGCTTATAGGACAGCAAATATTGATTTGTAGCGTATCAGCAATAGCTGTATGAGCCAATGAATTATAGTGGCTGAAGGCCTGGCACAATGTGTAAAACTATTCAGGTTCGTCTTTGAGGACAGAATGGGAGTTGCCACAGAATTTAATCCAATTTTTGGTGAGAATTTGGAAACTTTGAGGCTTTCCAATACACCTTGCAAACCTGAAAGGGTATTGTTTTAAAAGGATATTTTCCATTAAAATGTTTCCAAAGCAGTGTCCCTGTTCTTTACCATTGCGCAGGCCTGTGGAGCAATGTCTTTTCCTACAACCTTTTGGATGCCTGGCATTCTTCAGATCCCACAGAAAAGCGCTCACTGAGATGTACCCAACACAGGACTGTTGATGTTGGTTGGTTATGTTTCTGTTTTTACTTTACCTGTTGTCTTATGAATCTTTAAATGAATGTTACATTCAGATGCACATAGTGTCAAATCTTTGTGAAGGCTTTTTAGATCTTAAAACTGATACCAATGCTGCACTGCTTTTTCTTTTTTCCCCTGAGGTGTCATGTTGCCAGCGATATCTAATTAGGTTTCCTTTCTAAATTCATTCATAGCAACATTACTTCCATTAGTCTCCCTTGGACTGAATTTAGGTAAGTGATGGTTTGCCACCAAATATGAAACTACTGAAGATTTTTAACAGATCATCTTTGCCAGGGACCTTTCAGTGAACCTACATGGTTCATACAAATATCTCAGTGCTCTGTTCTCTGTCTGCCTTGGCAGATGGTACTTTTCATATGTTGTTGTTGAAGACTGGGATATATCACTTATGTGGAATTCATTTAAATTTTCTTTGATCTTGTTGTAAACCTGTGTGCTCCTTAGACATGTTGGCTGTCCTTCCTGTGTTCAAATGAGGTTAATGAGTTTGGTTTATGGGCTTTTTTTCATCACTTTCTCCATGGAAGTGTTGCAGAACCCTGAGCTCAATAAATGCCTGTGATAGAAAGTAATTTGCCCTCTTAGCCAATCTTATGAGGTGCCATTTAGCATAACCATTTTGCTCTGCTCTTTTCTGGGTGTCTAAGTCTCCTGACAGTATATATTTTTTTCAAAGCCATATTGGACTACTTTTGAAAGAAACTGGTACAGATTCTCAGCCTACTCTGACCTTCACACAGGGAATCCACCTACAACTTCTATCAAGCAGTAGATCACTTTTTACGACTTTAGAAAGTTCATTGCCACTCTGACTTTGTTTTTCGTGTAATATGCTTTACTGAAGATTGATTTTCTTCTTGTTCCTACTTTGACCTTGATTTGATTGTATGTTGCTATGTCTTATAAGGATCTTCTTTCTCATAGTTAATATTAGATGCCTTTTGGTGGTTTAAGTATTGCAAAGAACTGCATCAAAACAACTTGTTCATCTCCTCTACCGTTCAGAAGGAGACGAGCCTTCCACATCAGCCAGGAACCATGAGTTGGAGACTTACTTAGTCACCCCTGAATGTGGCATCATCGGCATCATTCGGCAGGTCCTGACTGAGCGGGTGATGGTTTCAAAGTTCTACAACTTCCTGAAGGGGTTCCAGTTGCACAATGAATACCTTCAGAGCAAAAGCTTCTGTATATGGAAAGGTAAACATCTCTGAATATTAATTTATATCTGCTTAGATGGTTGGTGTTTTCATCAGTGAAAAGAAGGCAGAGGATGAACAGGCTTTATTCTTCACTTTGGAAACAAAAATTTCAAGATAACTAGTTAAATTTCATCCAGTCAAATCAGCTCCAAGAAGTTCCTTGATTGCAGGGAAGAGAAACTACCACTCGTCAGGGACAGAAGAAGAGCAGTATGAGAAGTGAAGGAGCTCTAGTGTTTTACCTTGGACAGGTCTGTCTTGTCTGTGTCAAGGCTGAGCTTCTGTGGTGTGGCAGGGTCTTGGAAAGCAAAAGTAATGGGGAGACAGGAGGTGGGGTTTTTTCTGTGCCTTATTTGTCAAACAGATGTATTACTTCTTCAGTGAATCACTCATGATAACAAATATTTCCTTTTAGATACTGTACTGGAGAATTTCCCCAACCAGCTGACAGAAACAGCAGAGTTCATGTGCCTGGCAGACACGGCGGGATACATCGATATCAGCTACCCACCACTCATGAGGCCGGAGAGGAAAGTGGATGTTGTCCTACACTTAAACTATTCTTCTGGATCACAGACATTGGTGCGATGACCACTCTATTTTCTTCTATAATGACTGCTGTCTTTTAGCCCTTTTAGCTCACTTTAAGTCCTAAGGAGTCAGAATAATTTATGTAGAAGAAACCGATTCTGAGGAGAAAAGGATTCCTGGTGTACATCTCCCATTTTGAAGATGCCTAGGTCTCTCAGTGATGCTAGTATACCATAGCAAGTCCCCTAAGGAGAATAGAAATAGTACCAATTTTCTAAATATTTTATTTTATTTAACCCTCTGATATGTAAATGCTATCTCCTAGACCTGTGTGCTGCTGGGATCTCGATATGGCTATCGAGGCTACACTCCATATGGAGTGTTTCTCTGGAACTAGTACTACCACTAATGAGCTTTTTTTTTTTTTTTAAATAGTGATATTCCTCTAAAGACATTCACATGCAGTTGAATTAGAAGTAATTTGTCCAGTTGTCTTTAGAAGAGCAACTGATTTTTTTTTTTTTTTTTGTTCTAAATTGTGGAGAAGAATTGTCCTTTGACTCTGTATCTGCTGTTTCCAATACCAGCTAATAACCTGGTCTATAATTCCTGTTACTATGGATGACAGAAGTTCTTGAAGACTAAAATTTTCATACACGCCAATCAGATTCAGGAACAAAAATCCTATTTTCAAAAATTGCTTACACACTTACAAGATTAAATTAATATTTCAATCAAGATGATGTTTGCTCCCAGATACCTACATCACTTTTCACAACCATCTTAAGGCATCTAAGACAGTTAGAGGCTTTTAAATATTTCGTGCAAACTCAACAAAATGTTTGTACCTTCACGAATCCATATTTTAAAATTGTACCATTTCAGCTTCCTGTCCATTCTGCTCATTTCAATATTTTTTCCAGTAAGGGGCATGTTTGTGTTCTAAGCAGCTAGGCCACCCTTGCCTGCAGCCATGAACACCTTTTTTTTTTTTTTTTTTTTTTTCTTGCGGGTGAAGACTGATGTGGAAGAGGAAGTAGGAAAACAACTAGGAGTGCAAGTTGAAGGCTGAGTCTTGAACTACTGTTCTGTTAATAACTAGTACTTAATATCTCACACAAGAGACAAAGGCCAGAAGAAATATTGACAGCGAATGCTGCTCCCCTATATTTGTGAAGGGCCTTTGATGGATGCATTGTGCATTAGGAAAAGTTGGGGGTGTGGCAGAATTTCTGACCTTTTCTTTTTTTCTATCTGAATGCAGCCTTTGGAAGAAGCCTCCAAGTACTTCCTAAAGCAGGGAATCCCATTTCCCAAAATCCACCTGAGTGAAGAAGAAAAGAAAAATCTAAAGGAGTGCTACATCTTTGAAGACACAGAGACCCCAGAGGCGCCAATAGTGGTGTTTTTCCCTCTGGTCAATGACACCTTCAGAAAATACAAGGAGCCTGGTAAGCCATGGGACAGAGACAGTCCTCCCACCACCTGGCCACCCTTTGGCTGTGTTGAGATGGAAGACATGGTCTAGCATGGTCCTCTCTCTCCCCCACTGTGGCTCTCATGGGAGAGAAATGTGGGTGTCTAAGTAGCAAGGAGCAACGTTGTGCTCCATCTGGAAAGTGAGATGTGGGACCACATCTACACCCCATCAATGACCTTTCTTTACTTGACAGGTGTGGAACGCAGTCCCGCTGAGATGGCACAGGGCAATGTGGACGTTTCCAGCAGTTTTTCCCCATACTGCTTACACAGCTTTACCTACACAGAGGAGGAGTTTGACAAGCTGGTAGAACTGACCAGCTACAACATTCAGAACAACAAACATCTGATCCTTCAGGCTTTGATTTCAGCCATAGAGCAGAAAACACAGCACAAAAAATAAATGCCATCATTCTTTCAGAAAGATACTCATACAATTTTTATTTTTTTTTCCCTGCAGAAGAATCAACACTTTTTTTTTGTGAATGAGCACAGGGAAAGTACAAAGACTTGTCTCAGCCAGTGGCTCCTTTCCACCTCATGGCAATCCTAGATAAATCAAACAAAATAATGATTAGTCTCATACTTAATTTAAATTGGATCTCACTGCTGGTGAACATTTTTTTTTCATGTACGTACATGTATATGTAGTAAATGAACACGGGATAGCAATACCAATTCTTTCAAAATTTCTACACTAGTAGAAGTTATATGTGAAGTGGTGACAAAACAGCTGCAAAAAAAAAAAGATATTTAATTTATTCCAAATTTAATGCAACCTAATAAATGTGGACAATTTCAAAGAAAAAGAGAGAAGTATATTTTGCTATAGTGTTAGCAAGAAATCTTGTTGGAAATAAAATGCAAAACTAAGTATAAAAGATATAGAAAATCTGAGATTTTGTGTGGAAAATGAAAATTTTCTGTACTTCTGAATTCACACCAGGAATATTTAGATTTGGAAAATCCCTTGGAACTGACCATTCCAAACGCTGTTGTGAGTCACGATTGGCTCTTCTGGTGCATGCGTAAGTATCTACCCCTGGGGTTGTGCTTTTCACTGAACACTCACGGTATTTAGAGGATCCAGCTCAGCATCCACATCCCATTAATTTCAACAAGTTTACTAGTATTTTTTGTTATTATAGGATGGTATACTGTGAGAATAAAAATGTCAGAAACTGAGACACATTCAGGTTTTGTGGTAAGAAGGCAAGCTAGTGCTTTACACTGATATCCATGGGTAAGTCATGGGTAATTGCGTAACTTTGTTGGTCTCTGGCTGTATACAATCAACACACGGCCTGTGCAACTACTATAAATAGCAAAAAGCAGTTTGTTGAAACTGCTTATTTTTGAGATGAAGACCAAAATGATTATTTGCTTTATGAAGGATTCTAATAATGCAAATACTCTGTAAACCTGTTTCGTTACAACAAAGATACTAATCTAAAAAAAAGATACAATGGTTCAGTCAGTATCAGCAGCCCTTAATTACCTCAAATTTAAATGAAATGCAGTGACTTGTCTGTGCTGAAGTAACATGTATTGGCATACACAGAGCTATGAACAATGCAATCATAGCCAAAATAGAAAAAAATCTTTAATGTAAAATTAAATGTGAACCTCTAAAAGGCTGAAAATTTATCTTCTCTCTTGCTGTTGTCATCTGTCTCTTTTCCTTCCAGCATTCCTTTATGGCTTTAAGCCTTTGTCGTCTTTAGTCTCCCACACTCACCTCTGATGACCTCAGCCCCCTTAGGGATGGTGTGTCCTTCCCCAGCTGCTTTTTCAGGCCCTCACACCTCTATCCAATTTGCAGCCCTGGTTCAAACCTCCTGTGTGCTGAAATGGCTATTTACTTGCCAGTGCTCGTCAAGGGCTCCGCTTTGTCATCTCTGCTGCTGAGTCACGCACTCCCTTTCGGCATTGCCTCTCCTCTGCCCCAGCTGTAGCTCCCTCTCGGCCTTCCCTATTTATCATTATAGCAAACCCGTCTGGGGTGACACATGCATTTGCTACTTCTCCCAGCTGCCCATCTTCCAGCTGGGGTTCCAGGCATCTTCAAGAGCTGCCATCCAAGGCTGTCAACAACACCAAGTTTCAAGAACCCTGCCGCTCTCTTCCCATCCCTGTCCTTAAGTATACTCCTTTGCTTCCCTTGTTGTTTGATTTGTTTTTAACAGAGGGAAGCCTCATTTATTCCAGATGTGCCACTAAGGCATCCATTCCTCTGCTGTACCCTCTAGGGGCTGAGACTGTCCCACCTGCTGGCAATCTGGCCAGGCCCACCTGATAGCTCCTAGTGGTGCTTTCAGCCTGAGTAAAGCTCTTGGACAAGAACTGTTGTCAGTTGTCAGTTCTCCCCTTGCAATCCTCAGTCATCCACAACTTTCTTCTTTCAGATACACCCTCATCCACCTGAGTCCCACAGCAGGGTTGTTGCTGTGACCCTGAAAATACCTGTATGTCCTGTCTTACTGTGGACCCTGGCTTAATCCTTTATTCAGCCATCCTTCCCCTGGGGAACTGGGGGCCTTCACCCAAAGATATGTAGCAATCCCATAGGTAATGTTCTTGAGTTGAGGGGAAGGACACCAGCTCCATCATGTCATCGGCAGTTGGTTTCTTTGAGGTATTATAGAGGTGTCTCCAGATGACTGCTCCTTAGCAATGGCCTGTACTCCTAACTCCCATCTAGTCAGCACTCCTGGTCCGTGTTTAGAAGAGGTGCTCTGTTTGTGACTTAGGGAGATAGTTAATTTGTTGGGCTCAGCTTCCTTTTTATCATTACATTTATTAATGAATTGCACAGAACAGTTGCAGAAGATCTTGGTTGTAAGTTCTTGCAGGCCAGCGTGGAGGCTTTGTGTGGCTTTGTCTTCTGGCATTCTTTGTTCTGGTTCAGCTGCTAATGGGATGTATTTCACGTGCTCAGCCTCTGGGCTGTACTGAGGCATTGAAAGAATGTAGGTAACAGCTGCAGATGTGGGCATTTAAAAGCCATTTTGGTTTTGCAGGTTGGGAGTGTTCCTTTTCGCAGGAAATGGGTGTAATTTCATGGAATTATCCCTTCAAGGGAGGAAACAAACTAGAGGAGGAGAAGCACTGCAAAAATCCAGGCCCATGATGTATCACAGTGTTATCACTGACAGGAGTTAGCATGATTTTTTCCTAAATGTTTTAAAAGACAGAACTCTTGCTATCTATGGTAATAGGAACTACAAACACTAACATGGTGACCTCGTTAATTGTAATGAATGTGTTCTGAATATTTTCTGTCTGGCTTTTCCTTCTTACCTATTCATTATCTGTAGGTAAGTGAAGGGATTAGCATGCAATTGCACCTTTGCCCCAGCCCTTCTGATTATCACAAAGGTGCTTTGAGAAATGGGCAGCTCAGTGAGGTGAGTCAGCCTGGAGGAACCTAAGGAAAGCAGCAGTGGGATTTTTGAACCCCTCATGAGGGACGTGAGTGCTCAGACAGTCCTGTCAGGTGAGTGCTGCTGAGGAAGCAGAAGCTGATGGGATAGATGGCAGCACCATTCTACATTGTTTTGTAGCCCAAAGAGTGAACAAACAAAAAGACTATTGCGAAGAGTCTGAGTGAAATGAGAGTACAGGTTGCACCATGTGAATGATGGGAAATGTGTCTGCCACAGCAGGTACAGAAGAACGTGGGTGGTAGAGCAAGACTTCCTTCTGAGAAACCCTGGGCCAAAACCTGTTCACATGTAAAGCTCTGCTGTGTATGTGAAATATACCACTGTCTTACTAGAGTGATAATACTTCAGAGGAGGCCATCAGGGCCTCATTTCCAGCAGGGGTGGTTTCCTCATGTCCTGATTATGGTATGTTGGTCAGTGGGTAGCGATGGCTGAGAGCTGTGTCTTTTGTACATTGAACTTTTGTACCTTTGAGCTCTTCCTGAAAGTTTGTCCCTTGCAGGGTCCCCATGAAGCTCAGCACACCTCCAGCATTCATCAAGCACTTCTCCAGCATTCCTCCCACCCCTCCAGCTCTTTGTATCAAAATGCTGCGATGTCTTATCATGTCTCCAGTTTCTTCCTCCTTGGGTCCTGAGGTCTGCTTTGTACTTCCTTCAACCCACTATTGCTTATCCCCTTTTCTCCTTGCAGTTGGGTGTCTCACCCAACTTGGTCTGATCCCAGCTGCTGTAATGCTTGTAGTATTCATGCTTGTTCCAAATATGACCAAACCTCCATAATTCAGACTTGAAGCTTCTGGAGATACCATTCCACTATGGAGGAGACATGTGAGAAAAAGAGGAAGATTAAGAAAATAGATGGTATGAAAAGGAAAGGAGGGAGGAAGGGGAGGAGGGAAAAAAAATTGTATGATACCTGAATAAAAGTGAAAAGGGGAATTACAGCTATGTGGTGTTGAATTAGACACAGGAAGAAAACTTATTTTGGAAATCCAAGAAGTCAATGGGAAAGAAAAGATGGCAGGGAATGGAAAGACAAAAAGAAAGAGGAAATCAGGAACAAAAAGGTGTGGAGACAAACATTTAAAATTGAGGTAAAGGTATATCCATCCTCTAGTTTCTTCAAAGCAGTCTTGATAGGCTGTTCCATTAAAAAGAATAGTAACTAAAAAACCTAGTCCAGAAAACATGAGGGCATTAAATGCTACTGCTGAGGTTCTGACCACTCTGGTCTTACAGATAGCTGATATGCAAACTGTGAAAGCTTTCTAGCTCCCAGCTCTCTCTTCTTTTCTCTGCCCTTAAACACGGAAAAGAAACGGTCCCTCAGCTCCAAGCAGTATGACTTTTCCTGCCAGCTGCTGCTTATTGTATCCTTCACTCTCTCAGCTAATAATCTGCAAATTAGTTGCAAACATTTGAAATGTTTGCTCCCCTCCTATTTCCTTTCTTCTGCTGAGGTAGTGGAGTATCCTTATAGACTGGTAACTATCAGGTAAGGAGCTGCAAGTTTCTACATATATTAATAGACACTTTTAAATCTTGAGCAATTGATAGTTGTTTCTTTAATTTTGCAATTTCTGCTACTCAGCTGGCTGACATCCAAAAGTGTTCCAAGTAGTCTTGAAAGGAAGCCATGCTCCAAATTCCTTCTTGAGCTGCAATTGTTTTGGCTTGGTATCTATTTTGTAAACATATGATGTAGTTTATTTTCCAGATTTAACAGATGATATGATATCCTAGAATTTGTTACAGATTAAATGTTTTGGTCCCATGTGCAGAATAGTATTCAGAAAATCCTTTGTAGACCTTTAACAAATACCTTTTCTGGTCACTCTTAACCTCTGGTCCATGATTGCTGCTGGTGCACAAGCTGTAACTTAGAGCTAGCTTGGGGCATGGGAGGAAGCACCATACTGGTCATACTGCTCTCATGCTGGTGTTCAGCTTGTGAGGAGATTATAAACTTGCATGTAGTCTGCCAACATTTGGAGAGTGAACAGTGATTCAGAAAAAGTCAGGAACCACTCTTCTAGTTTACTGTACTCCTGGGAAATTTTCTCCAAGTACAGAAAATGTCCCACAGTGAGACAACTCCAGGCACAGAGGACTTTCTCACTGCCCAGGTAACCACTGAGGACTGTGCATTTGCAACATGCATAAAATCTGAGAGAGACAGAATGGAGCATAAATCTCCACTTCAATTAGGCTGCTCTAAGACTGGTACAGTAAGTGCTGGGCTTTATCCAGTGCATTAGTAACTGTAATGTGAAAGAAACATAGACAAGCATTTAACTATGAGTGCAGCGATGTAAAACGTCACTTATGATGCCACTCTCTCTACTCAGAAAGTAATAACTTTCAGTATCAGAGCTGTGTACTAGTTATATCCTAGATGCATACAAATGCTGATGTATATATGTAATGGATATCAAATGCCGTACTTTTCTCAGTATGATCATCATGTCCTAATAGGAATATATTCTAGTACTTTTAAAGTATTTGGTTAAAGACTTGCTTTAAAATTCACTTTACAGAAGATTCCTTCTTACCTGTGCCGGGGGTAAGATGACATACAGTAGTAGTGCCCCTGCCTTGTGTGAACTTCCTCTCCTGCTCCACATATCCTTCCTTTACCAGCTGCACAACCAATGTCTAAGACACTGCTCCCTCTGTGGGAAGAGGATGTAGCTGAGCCAGAATGCCCATCTGACTCTGCTCTTCGACGCTGTTTTTTGTATAGAAGTATCTATATTTCTGAGAGCAGTGAGGCAGTCACAGCCAGTCTTCGTTGTGTTTCCAGCTTGCCAGAATAACCCAGGACTCATTTTGCCCGTCTTGTTTGAAGGATAGACAAGCATATACTGGTGTCGTAGTGCAGCCCCCATCAGGACCAGACTACGCAGTCTCCTTCTCACTCCCCCCACCCTCCGAAAGAATAGGGGGAGATAGTATAAGAAAAACGGCTCGAGGTTTGAGATAAGGATGGGGAGAAATCCTTAAAATTACCATTACGGGCAAAACAGACTCGACTTGGGGAAAATTATTCATTTATTACTAAAACTAGCACAATAATGAGACAGAGAACAAGAAAACCTCCCCCCATCCCTCCTTCTTCCCAGGCTTAACCTTATCTCTATTACCTTCTCCCCCCCAAGCGGCACAGGGGGAAGAGGGAATGGGGGTTGCGGTCAGTTCATCACACGTTGTTTCACGCCGCTGCTTCGTTGTCGGGGGAAGAACTCCTCACATTCCTCCCCTGCTCTGTTGTGGGGTCCCTCCCACAGGCCACAGTCCTTTGTGAAACTGCTCTGGCATGGGTCATCTCTTCCAATGGGTGCAGACCCTCCAGAACGGCTGTCCCAGTGGGCCCTCCATGGGCCACAGCCTCCTTCAGGCATCTGCCTTCCCCAGCATGGGGTCCTTCACGGGCTGCAGGTGGATCTCTGCTCCTCTGTGGACCTCCATGGGCTGCTGGGGGACAACCTGCTCCACCATGTTTGTCACCACAGGCTGCAGGGGAATCTTGGCCAGGAGCCGCATTACTCCTCCCCCTCCTTCTTCATTGACCTTGGCGTCTGCAGCTGTTCCTCTCACAAGAAAAGTTCTTCACAACAGGCTGGCAGACGCCTCTCAGGATCCTTTTTACATCTCATTCACATCTCATCTCCTCTCCACTTCTTGCAGCCAGGCCGGGCCGAGTCAGGCCCAGTCAGCTGCCCGGTGAGAGGCCAGAGGGTGAGAGCTGCAAGGCCCACAAGGCTCGCGCCTCCCCCTCTCTGCCCCCGCTCAGCTGCTTCTCATCTTCTTTCCTTTTTTTTTTTTTTTCTGTTTTCCCCTTCGTAAATATGTTATCGCAGAGGCATTATCACGGAACATTCTGCTACCAATTGGCTCGGCCTTGGCCAGCAACGGGTCCGCCCTAGGCCCGGCCGAGTCCACTGAACAAAGGGGAGCAACTTCTAGCAGTTTCCTACAGAAGCTACCACCTTAGCCCCCCCCCCCAACAAAACCAGAACGACTGGTTATCAGTAATTTTAGTCCAGTCCAAGACCAAAAGAAATCACAGACCTATATTTTAACATGTCGAAAAACGCTAAGTTTGTCATGGAGCTCCATTTCTCCACAGCCTGTCTCTGCAGCCAGAGCAAAACAGGTACCTTTGCCAAGTGATTGATGCTTCTACAAACAGGGTTATAGTGTGAACAGGAAACATAAATATTAGCGGGAGTACGAGGTCTGGCAAGCACAAAAGGATGACAGTAGTGTGCTGTTTGCTGCCAGGACAACTACGGTTACATCTCTGAGGCACATAGGTTATTTTGCTTCATCTATCCTTAAATTACTGAAATATGAAATGTAAAGAAACAAAATCATTCCACTTGGAGCCTTTGCTCAAGTTCAGTTGTTAATGACAGCCTCGGAGTTTTTTTTTTTTTACGAAATTCCCTGTGAAGTCACTCAATGGAAGCAGAATACCTCAATTTAGCTGAAGGCCATACAGATGATTCCAGATGGCTGAGTGTACATATAAAGGGGAATTAACTCAGCAGACATGGAAGTCTGTATGCAGAATCCACCTGTTCTTCTCCACGGGTTTCCTTGAGGACAGATAATCTCAACTTTCTTAAGATTTGAGGAGTTTCTAGGTGAATATATTAGCTTATGCTAATGGTCCTCTGACCTAATCAGCCTTGGGAAATCTGGCCTCCTCTAACAACAAGTATACTGGTATTTTTAGTGTCCCATGGCAGGTCTTCCAAGGTCAGGTACATCTGGTGAGGCTAAAAAAAGAAGATGAATTATTGTTCTCTGAATTAGGCTACAAGAGGAGTTTTCCAGGATGCAGCTCAGAGTGTCCATGACCTGAGGCCAAAGATGTTCTTATACTTCGTGTGGTCGGAGCTACTTTTCATGCTGGAAGTGCAGATGCTATGACACAGCCTACTGTTGCTGGAGCTGCTAGTTTGTTATTCATTTGTTTTTCTGTATATGAAGATGGTAATTTCCACTGGGTAGGCCTGGAGATGTTCACGTGCTCTATTGTTCAACAAAATCTCTGTAAAATAAAACTAATAAAATCAAACCACTGGATACTATATTCCTTTCATCTTGACATAAGTTTCCAGCAGTTGCCATGTAAAGTTCAATTGCCTTTCTCTTGAAAATTTATGAAAGCATAACTGTTCTCTGCTTTGCACAGCTATTATATATGTCCTTGCTTTTTTTGTTGAATTCACGGTACTGCCAGGTGCAGTAGTAGTCCTGGGTAATGTTTGTAGCCACAGGCATTGACCTCAAGATCTCTGCTGACTCCTGCAAGTGTCCTTCTCCCCTGCCGTCCTATTGCACACAATCTGGTACTGCTACTCTGTGCCCCTCGCTCACCTCCCCTACTGACAGCTCACCTCTGCAAACCGAAGACCCAGCCCCATGCTCACGCCTTGGCCTTGCTCCCCCAGGAAGAAGAAATGGGAGCAGCCCAGGAGGAGCTGGGAGCTGCTGGTCCACTCAGTAACCTGTCAGGTGATGGGGGTGGCCGTTTCCAGGAGACTTATTGCTTGGCACAGGGCAGGGCCTCTTTGCAGGCAGTTTGGGTCCCCCTGCTTATATGGAGGCTTTTACCAAAGTGGACAGATGTGTGCTTGCGCACAGGCAGGTCACTGGTAGTTATTTGCACACAGAGGCTTTTTCCAGAGCTCAGTTTCCCCCAGACAGGAGGTGCCATTGCTCTCTGCTCAGGGCAGTCTCCGTGCTGCAGGTGGGCCAGAGGTGGGTTTGAAGGAGCAGGCACCAGCCATGGTACCCTCCATGCTTCTCCTCTGCTTGGCAGGACGGCCTGGGACTCTGCGCACCACAGAAGAAGGGTGGCAGTAGCGCAGGACCCAAGGGACAAGCTCAGGCTGTGAGAGGTCCCCAGCCAGAGGAATGTACCGCATCCCTTTTGGCTGTTGTGCTTGCCCCATAAGATCCTTCCCTGAAGCAGCCATCCTTGGCGCTCCACCATCTTTGGCAATGGGAGGGGAGTCCTTTACTTATAGAGATGAGATGGGTGGGGCCTCAGGTCATTTTATAAAATAACTTGTCATTGACTCCTACAGGAGTAAAACCTGCAAACATGTCTCAGGAACTGCTGCCTGTGGAGGTGCCAGAAACACTCTATTACAAGAATACAGGGAAGATCATGATGCCACCAAATGCAAAAGCACTACAGGTAAGAAAACCGCTTTAAAAGTTTACTTAAGGTCCACTGCATTTGACATGCATTTGACAGAAAACAAAATCCTGCTTTGTGAGCGTGTTTATATACAAGCTACTGTACAACCTTACTATCTGATGGGACTTGATGGTTATGTCTCTGCCTGAAGGAGTTATGGTGAAACGTTCTCTTAATGGCCACTGGTGGTAAAACTCCTGACTCCACTGGAGCCAAAGATCTCAACTTCACAGGCAAAATGAGAGAAGTCAGTGTAGCAAGGGGACAGAAAAAGAAGAAAAAGTGGAAAAAATGAGCAGGGAAGGAAACAGTTTTTAGGGGAGTGAATTATCAGCCTGAATCCAGACCCAGACAAAAACTTTTTTGTTTTCTATAATTAAATGCTACTTTTATTTAAAACTTAGTACTTCTGTTTCAATAACAACATTTTGACAGGTATATTAATGTGACAATCCCATTTTCTGTTCTAGGAAAAGGGATGAAGACAGGGATAGGGAATTGCATTTTACTTCCACGTTCCCATTTTTGTTCTGAATTTTCTATTTTGCTTTGCATTCCCTGTGTCATTTCAAAATTTACATTTAATTTTAACTGTAGTATGTTATACCTCGTTCTGTGTACTCTTTGACTGGATGAAGGCACATCACTTCTGGAAACGGAATACTTTCAACATTTTTGATAGGACCTGTCCTCTAATGGTGTTTTCCTACGAAGTGTTTCAAAAGGGGGCACCCTACATCATAGAAATATTTTGGAACTTCTGTTTCCTGAAAAAATTGAAATGTTAGATGTAAAATTTTGCAATTCAAAGTGTTTCACACTCTGGGTTCAAACCCAGAGAAAAGATTCTGGGATTTGTTTAAACCGAGATTTAATACTCCTGAGAGTGGGAGCAGATTGCCGAAAGATTACATTTGAAACAAAAAGCAAACCTTTATTCACAGAATAAATGCAGAGGCACCTTTTGGGTATCTCACAGGTGAAATGGCTCTTCCTTCACTGACTCGTTGAAGGGGTACCCCTGACACAGATTTTGTACCAGCGTGTGCTGAAGCACATGGCTTTGTTCATTATGCTGAGCACTGTAACACAGCTGGGTGTAACCAACAGCTGTTCTAATTGGGGTTTCAGCATAAGTTATTGCAAGTAGGAATTAATTATCTACCCTGATAATGCTGCTGTTGTTGTTTTAATGTTATCATTTATCATTTGTTTCTTTCTTTCTTCAGAACGAAGACTCAGACATTGATTCTTTTGGAGATGGTGAACGGCAAAAAGAAAATGAAGAAAGTACTGTACCAGACAAAGGTGATTTCAAGGTATTATGAACAAGAGAATTTTGAACCAAAGAGGGCTGAAGGGTTTGTTTTGCTCAGAAGGGGAGAAGGCTCAGGTAGACAAATAGTGATGGCAGCAGTCTGCATGTTACAAAGGAAATGCCCTGAGGTTTATGGTTTGGATAATTTTATTCCTGTTATGTTTATGATTTTCAGAATTGCTTGTAGTATTTCTCTGTTACGTTTCATTTGGAGTGTGCAGAATATGTACTCTTTTAATCCCTCACTTATTTGTAAAAGTAATCCATTGGTGAGCTTTCTGTTCAACAATGCTTTTTGTAACTGAAGGGCCAAAAGTAAGATATGCATGTTCTGCCGCAATGGCTTCGGTAGTGCGATCTCTATCCTAGCAATTTATGGGGGAGTCCTGGATTATTGAGCCCTTATTCTTCAACACTTCTATGCTCCATCAGAAAAAAAAAAAAAACTGTAACAAAGGATTCTGTAAAAGAAGTGGTGCTTGAATATTCTAGAATATTCTATTTCTCATGTCTGAAGATCAGTTATGGGTTTAGTTTTGTTAGAAATTACTGATTTTGGTAGGTGTTCTTACTCTGCTACTTCGCTATCTCTGCAGTAAGTCCAGGCATTGTTTCCTATCTGTCAGAATTAGAGAAGTTTAAATGAAGATGGGACTTATATAACAATGTTGTTCCAAGAAGTGTCTGTTTCTGAGATAGATAATTCTGTGGAAATTTGCATTGTAATTTGCATGCAAACAAGTTGTACTGAGATAAAACAAAGCTGAAAAGGAGCTTTATCTGGAAGTTGGAGTAATACTGTAAAAAGGCAGACAGGTGAGCTTCGTGATAAGCTATGCACCAGGTAGTCCTGGTACAATTTAGGCACTGAGAAATTAAATTCTTATTCACATTTGCAGTATTTTTACTTTTTCACAAACTCTTTTCAACATTTAGCTGTTGCGTTTGCCCAATATTAGGATTTGTATTTTAAAAGAATATAAATCAGTGGCATTAAAAGCTTATACTGTATTTTCTCAGGATATGTTCTATCATTCTTGGGTCTTTCTGGCATTTTATCTTGCAAATATTTAGCTTACAATCTTTGGTATCTCCAGCCTATGGAGATACAGAGATTCTGGACTGCGTATAACATGAAGAATTTTGTAGATAGTAATCATAGGTTGAGAATCAATGAATTGATTAGTCTTCAGTGGAATGCCTTCTTCTTATAAAGGGTGAGACTCTTAAAATCATGAAGAGGGAAAGCAAAAAGATTTGAACTCTTGCATTATAATTACCTATGATAATTATGCCTATGACAAGTAACTTCTTGTCTCCATTTCTTAATCCCACGCAGTGATTTGTTTGTTTTTCCATTATCTGCTTAGGATATAGGCTTCAATTAAAGATACTTAAGGGTCATGAAATTTTGAGGGGGTGGGTGTGACAGCAGTGGACCAAAAGAAGCATCTTATGTTTATGGGATCATAACCTTCTTCTAGAATAATATATTGTCCCTATCTCTCCCTGAAGGATTATTTTTCACATTTTGAAATTACAAAAATTTGTGACAATCGATTGATGATGAACTGAGTTGCTGTTCTTGCATCTGATTGTCAATGTTTTTCTTCTTTGATTAGAATGTAGTACTCTATCCTATGCACTTGCATGATCATGACTTGATTATCGCAGTATATCATGTGTTTGTGCACAGGATGCATACATGGTCTTATCTTATACCCAGTTTTTCTCAAATGTAAATGTTTCATCAGTGAAAAACCAAAAGACTTAAATATGAGGGTCTCTGCCTGCTAAGAGGAATAATCTTTTAGAAACATACCATGGCATATCCCAGCAACTGCATCTGCCTTTACATCAACAGACTGATTTTAATCTACATTAAGAAATCTGTATTATTTAGGCCTTGACTGGTACTTTTCCCCATGCTAAAGCAGCAGGCAGAGCCAGGTCTGGTATTTCAGACATCAGTGTTTACGTTAAAATATTTAAGGATTGCAGCAGGCTTCATACAACAATTAATGTGGAGGAAGGGAGTGGGAAAAATTGGATGCATAGTTCTGAATTCAGCATAAGCCATGTCTTAACAAGGGTAAGATGCCTCATACCTTAGGTTAAGTGGTACCTCATTTCCCTGCCAGGCAAGGTCTCCTTGTTCTTGTGCAGCTAGGAGAACAGCAGCCCTTTAACAGAAGAGGGGCAGGTTAAACTCTCACACTTGTGCGAAGCAGGAGCTCTGACTTTTACTGAGTTTTGGAAGCTGGAAGCCGCTCCTGCCATCATGGGAAGAGTGGGGAGCTGCCATCCTGCATGGCGAGGCTAGGAGGAGGTTGCAGTGGCTGCCCCTCATACAGGTGGGACTCAATTAGTGAACCAGAAGCCGAGGCAGGCAGGAGGGCTGGGTCCAGACATGGGGTCCCTGCCTCCCACGAGGCCAAAAGGCCTGCTCTCATGAGCAGCTCCAACCATGGGACCCAGGAGCAACTGGAAAGGCAGGAGGCAACAGCTCCTGAGCCACCCCCAGCTCCATGCTGCTTGCAGGAGCACAGCACCAGCAGTGGCTCCACGCAGCTGCAGAAGCTGTTCTGAGCCCGGATGCCTCCCCTGCCACCCTGACTGGTGGCATGGGGATGCTTAAAATACAGACTGCTGAAATGACATGCTCGAGCATTCAAAAATGAACCTCACAAAGTCAAAGGAAGCCACTTCCCATCAGCTCATAACTTTGAAATAAGATTTGTCTTATCCACATTTGGTGTAAAAAATGTAAAAGATCTGTGTTGGAGATAGGCCTCTAGATTCTCCCAAGAATCAGTACTCAGAAACAGAGATTTTCAGAGTGTGATGCACATCCTGTGGTAATGCCTACCTTAGGATGAGACTCCAGAAATGCCCAGCAGCTGTCAGATGTAAACATGTATTTTAAAGCTATCTGGAATTAGGTGTAATGAGTCTCAACCCTCAGACAGTTAATACTCAGTCTAGTTTCTTTCTCTCATATTTTTTTCTGGTTGGGAAAGGCAAAGCAGGATAAGAGGGCTCTGTCTTTTCATGAATAGACTATCCCATTCCCCTGGCTAAAATTATACATATGGAAATAATTTTGAATATGCAGTTGAATACTCTATGTTTTCAAAAGGACATATTTGTCAAAATCAGAAAAAAAAATCTGGTTGTTAAGCATCTGGAAACACTGAAAGATGGATGACAATGTTAACAGTACTGAAAGGGCTATGCAACTAGCCCGGGTTACCAGACAAATAATAATCCTCTGCACACATCGGGATCCCTGTGCACTGGAAGTATCCATGTTGTGTGGATCGATATTTGAAGTTCTGCTTTTTGGAAATTTATTTCAAGCACAGTACCATGTGCACAGTCATATTCCTGAAAATGTTCAGAATCCCATCATGGATGTAGTTATGAGGAAGCAATGATCTGAAGTGCGTAATTCTTGTGGCCTTGCATATACCTATCATGCTCTGTGGTCACAGATACATTTTCCTTGCTGAAACTAGGTTATCACGGACATATGCACAAAAGAGGTATTTCCATCCAGCTGTGGGAGGTTTTTGATTTACTGATATACAAACAAAACTTCTGCTAATTCTGGTGAGAAGGAAACATGTGGCTTGTGAAAACCTGCCAGTCGTGGCAGCAGTGGTCGTCAGCACCCCCCAGCTCCTGTGCAACCCCATAGCTGCTGATGGAGGTGCTGCAGCCCCAGTGCCTGGAGGAAACAAAGGAAGGAAGCAATTAAAGTGGCTGCTTTTCTGGCATGGATCTTGTGTTTGCCGAGAATGAGGAAGAGCTTCAGAGACATGTCCAAATGCAGCATCTGACCACATTCAGCCCACATAGCGTGCCACGGTGGGATCCCCTGGCACATCCCACAGCAGTGGGAGATAGGGTCCAGCAGGCTTGGGCAGAGCTTGGCTGAAGGAAGCATCCTGATTACAGCTGTAAAAATCTTGAGGATGCACATTGTCTAAGGAGACCTGAATCTCAGGCAGCTCAGGATAGGTACTTCTTCACACACTGCCACCTCTAGATACACCATCAGCAGCAAAGTATTTTAGTCCTTTTGATTTGGTGCCTGGCTACCATCTAGTTAAGTCAGCACCTAGAGATGAAGAAAGGAGTTCCCTGATGACATCCTGTGAGTGATTTCATCTCGGCAGAATGCCTCTCCGGGCCAGGAATGCAGGGGGACCTTAGTCAAGACAGGGAAGCTATCTTTGCCAGGAAAAGCTGCTGTGCCAGTAGATGACATAGAAATGGATAGAGGAATTATTACTGGGTGACTGCAGGAAAAATATGTGGGTGGAGAGGAAACTCTTTTCATGGTTTCCATAGATAACACACATTTTTTTTCAGGTTGGTCTGTAGAAATGGCCTTTTTCGACCACTGAAAAAGCAAATTGATTGTCCTCAAGGTTTTTTAAAATCTCATCTGATCTTTGCAGGATGGCTTGTGGAATAGCATGCAGCATGGTTGCACTGAGATAGGTAGTGGTACCAGCACAGTGTGGCATGTAATTTTCTCTGCTTCCTCATCGCAATTTTTCATCCAGCATGACAAAGGCCACCTCCTCATGGGACCAGATGAAAGGCATTCCACATTTCATATAGAAAAGGAAAAGCTGAGCACCTGGTTGGAGGACAGCTGCTTTTTGGTGATGACATAGTTTTCATCACACACACTGAAGATCAGTTTCAGGATCTCGGCATCATTTTCTGCTAGTTTATGATTGCTTTGGAATATATACCAGTCTAAAAAGGGCAACAATCAAGACTGAGAATGTATTGGCTGCCCCTGGAGGTTCAAGCATAAATTCTTCTCTCTGGATCAGTGTTGTTGGATGATTGCTCTCTGTTTTGGGAAGGCAGCTATAATATCCTGCTAACTGACTGAACACCTGTGGTAAAAGAACAAGCTAACACTGAAAACCAAAATGTGCATTAACTCAGCATACATTTGACAGTACTGCTGGGGAATTACAAAATTGGTATGGTGTACAATAGGCATAGTGTGGTGGTGAATGTCCGTACCATTGATATCGCAAGCTGGGAAGATGCTGCTAGCAATAGCCTGAGATGGAAGAGTCTGTTAGATGAAGTCTGTTAGATGAAGAAGCCTAAAGGCTGAAGGAATGTACTGAGAGAAAAGCAAGTAAAAAAAGGTAAAGAGGAAGAGCTATACTCTGGTCTCATGGATTCTTGTCTCATTAAGGAGTACTCTCATTTTGGAGCTCCACAGCCACTTGTGATGTGACAGGATATATTATACAGCTAAACTAGTAGAGTAACTTACAGCAGTGCTTCTCCAGACGGATGCATGCCACACATACCTACATCTGAATAAAAGCTTGACTTTAAAGAGGGCTGGGATAGACCTACAGAGGCACAAATCTGTCAGGAATGCAGGCAGCCTGCAACCCCAGAGCTCTCACAACAGAGAAAATTCTGTTTTCAAATTCTTACTCACTTGAGTGGGAGAAAGTTGGAATCATTCATATAACAGAGCAACCCTTTACTTCCACCAACACAGTAATTTGGTGCCAAGTATCATACCATGTTATTTTTTTTTTATGGGAAGTGGTGGAAAATTGGAAGAAGAGACTATGAAGTCTGCTGTATGTTTGGTGGAGCTGTTGTTTGGAAACTCCCAGTAAAACTTCATTTCTCCAAGAGTACAGAGAACCTGGCAGTGTACAGCCTGCTCATGCACTGGCATCACAGCATGCTATATTGCATGCAGCTGTGCTATACGTGTGTGTACATGAATTATACATGAGCACAATTTGGGAAGCACCAAACTGAAGACAAGCCAACAGCTTGACAGTCAGTGAAACAGCCACAGAATGACTACATCAGTCTTGATTTTATCAAAAGCAATGCTATAATACTATAGCACTAAATGACTGTTGTAGTATGTCCTTCTTAGCCCTAGGGTCTTTCTTCTGCTTTGGGTCTTCCACCACTCAAGGCTGTGGTGAAAACCTCTTTGTATGCAGAACATCATGACATAGCAGCAGCCTTTTTTTTTTTTTTTTTTGTGAAGGAGATCATAATATGTTTTAAGTAAACAGAATAACAGAACTTCTATCCTTTGCTTTATGCGTGCATACCTGCTATTTTCTTCTTTTGTATAACTGGACCCATCATGTTGGTTGTCACAGTTGCTATTTAAATATATTTATTTTGTTTAATATGTTACTGGAATTAATTAAAATGGCAAATCCTCCTGGGAGCAGTAGAACACGTGAGGCCTGATCACGGGGTGATTTCTGCTCTCCCTGTCATCTTTGCTTCACCCCACCAGCAGGCGCGGTGGCCGCCAGGATGGCTAACGCCTGGCTGCTGCCTCTTCTGTGGGCAACTGGCTGGCAGCATCTTCCTCTCTCCCAGTGCAAGCGCAGGTAGCATCTGTGAAGCCACTGACTTTTTTTTTGCTGAAACTTCAGTAAGTCTTTTTGTGAAATCTGCATCTAGGAGAATTGATTTGCCCATGCCAGATAGGGAAATTTGGCTAACACATTAGAAAGTCATTACATGAGAACCGGAGACAGAAGGTCAGATGGCAGAAATTGTGTAATAATCATTAAAAAAAACCCCAATCCACTGCACTTCCTTAATATCGCCTATCTAAGAATCTCAAACTGCTTTGCAAATATCGAATCCGTGGTTGGTTCTCACTCCAGCAATGCCATTTGCCTGAGGGAGCGTAGCTGGAGCTGGTCCAGGGGCTGGCAGCACTTTGCGCAATCTCCGGAGATGAGTGGCTCCAAGACTTGACCCGTGCTTATGCAGATCTGACTGAACAGTGAGTTTCTGCCTTCTAGGGCACATATTGAGGTGCCCAAGCTCATTCCTAACATGTGAGCGTGGTGATCCACCTCTGCTAATCACCTAGCTGAGAAGAAGGGTTAATTAACTGGGTGGAGAACTGTGTTAATATGGCTATACTGTTTATGTGAAGCAGGGTCCTTGCATGGGGTGGCTCTGAGGACATGCTCCTCCATCAGTTGTTGTTTGCAAATTTTGCAGCTTCTATTAGGCTTTTTCTCCTTTGAGAACACTTGAAGTAGAAGGTGGGTGGCTTGCTGAGGGTGAATTTCATGAAGAAGTACTAAAAAAGGAAGAAAACAAAGAATTCTTGATGCACATGCAGGAGGGTTGAAAGCAGGAACCCTTTTTAAGATCTCAGCAAAAACACTTTAACATAACATGATGTGTTAGGAGAGAGAAGAGAGTATTTAAAACACCCTTTGAAAAAGTAATTTGCTTTGACAAAGGAGGCCTAATTGTCTTCCCATCTGAAAATAAATACGTTTTTGCTCCGTTCTCTTAAAAAAAAAAAATTGGCAGAAGTACACATATTGTTTTAAGTGAGATTTTTCCAGCTTCTCTTTATCTGCCTTAACATCTATTTTGTCTGCTTGTTTATAGTCG
This sequence comes from Chlamydotis macqueenii, assembly GCF_036417535.1. Taxonomy (NCBI): domain Eukaryota; kingdom Metazoa; phylum Chordata; class Aves; order Otidiformes; family Otididae; genus Chlamydotis; species Chlamydotis macqueenii. Next base: position 41,353,920 of record NC_141560.1, read on the forward strand.
TTCTAGGAAGTCTCTGAAGTGCTATAGAAATAGAAGGATGCTCCTAAATGAGAGGAAATCAGTTGATAAAAATAGCAGTTGTCAAAAAGAATTATTTGGAGGGCGCTGCTGTAACCACTTATGCAAGTGGAAATGTTTCTAGGAGTGTGAGGAAGTGACCATGTGTCACAGCCACAGGAAATGCTGATTTATTTATTGGCTTGTCAGAGTAGCCTTTTGTAGATATGACCGAGTCAGAGACAGCTTTATGGAATGAGCCAGCAGGAAATCGCCTTCCTTAGAAGAAGGAAATCGCATTATCCTCTAATAAGAAATAGGAAGAGCTCCCTGCAGTCACAAAATCTGGAGAGACTTGTTTTATAGAAGGTTATGGCTGAGACATTCAAAGGAACCAAAGAAGTTAAGCTTCCAATCTTAAGGTTTTGTTTTTTTTTTTTTTGCAAGGGGGCGTTGTTCTTTATTTTTCCCCAAAGGCAACCCATACCTAATTCCTTACCCCTTAAATCCTCTGGAAATGATTCTCTCTTGATATATCTCATGGTTGTGATTTATTAAAGTTCAGATTATTGTTACTGTTTTTCCCGTACTGTAGAGGAAAAAAAGATAAGTCTGTTTTTGAAGCAGAAGGCAAAAACACCTCTGAGAGTGGTACTTCAGGTTTATCCCATGAGAGTCAGCAACAACAGCGCTCTTTTCAATGCAATGGGACCTCATGGGTGGTTACTAAAGGGGATTGACTGTAACTTTGAGTAAGACTGCCAGTGTTTTGACAGCTCCACCATGGTGCTCACCAGCGCATGTACTGTGTTCAAGAGACTTGTTGTAGCTATGTTGTAGAACTAAACTCTGCAATTTTAGAGCAAGGGGGTTTGCAGGTGTCTCACAGATGGTATCAGCTGACAGGGATTTATCCCTTTCTTTTCCGCTATGATAAGACTCTCAGAGTAACACAGCAAAAAGATGATGAAATGTATAAAATGTTAACACAATTTTTGCCAACTGTATTATTGTTTCATAGCACTCAGTTACTTTGCACATTTGATACCTTTTCCTACTGAAGGCTTATTCATACTCTGTACCGTTCTTCTCCAGATAGAATCCTCTCCCTGCTACCTGCTGACTGTAAGGATCATCCGGATGAGGAATCTCCAGCGAGTGGACACCTGTAAGTATCTCCATTCTCAGTGGTGTCTCAGGGTACAGGCAACAAGTTTTCTTTTCTCATTGTATAGCGAACTTTTCCAAGTGCTTCTGAGATAACTCAGTGTTTATGTAAACTAATTGCTATAAACTGGTCAGTCCTTGCTGCTTGCCGCTGTTTCACTGAAAGTTATTCTTGTGCTTTCTGTTGGTTTTAAGACTTGAATGTGTTTTTGAGGATAAGTACTTTCTCCCAAAGAAAGGAGAGTTTCTGACACAGGGAGATGAAAAAGACCGCATCCTGTGTTTTCAAAAGCAAGAGGTAATTTTGCCATTGGATTGTAGCAGCCTGGGAACTGTGGCTGGCGGGAGCAAACTTTTTCATCCCTCCAATCTTGGTTCTGTCACGGATGAAATGAACAAGAAAAAACTTTCTAAAATCATTACCACCAGGCTAATGCCACTATTCATTACCCTGAAATGTCTGTCAAAAAAAAAAAAAAGGTGCTGTCTGAGAGCTGGATGCCTTGTCCCTTCTAACACTCGTGCAGCAGTCCTGCAGTTGTGCAAGCGTGTGAGTCACACGGCAGGGAAGTGGTGGGAAGTGAGTGAGCAGGAAAGGAAAATGCCACCATTTGGTTAAAGGACATGGACTACCTGCATATGCAGTGAGGAGAGGCATTTTGCATGAAGAAGGAGCTCTTCCCTGTGTCACAGCCCTGAATGAGGGATATAGTAGCCGTATCTTAGGTCATATCATTGGGTCGCCGTCTCTGCACCTGCACCTCCCCCCTGGTCCATGGCTGTAGCACACACATGTGATGATGCAATAACACTGAAAGGTTTCATCAAGGATTCATCTCCAATCTTCTGCGTGTTAGGTGGCAAGACAAAAATCACAAATGATTAGGTGGTAGAAAGATTGTGAAAGCAGAACTGAAGCAATATTTTGCATTAAATACACAGCTGACTAGTTTGCCTGCGTCTACTCATATAATTAAGGATTGTTTGATATGCTTTGTAAGTACAGTTAAGATACAAGAATGACAAATCACATCAGTAGATCAGAGTACTTTGCCAGGCGGACAGGCAACAGTCATTGATCTGCAATGATAAAACTTAAGTCATGCAGTAGTCATACAGAAATACTTTAACAACATTTTAAAATCAGTATCATTACTTCTGGGATCTCCAAATGTATTTGAATACCTATTTTTGCAGTTTCAAATTTCTTCAGAGCATTATCATCTGCATAGAATTTCCCAGATTAAAAACCAAACCAAAACAAAAGAAAATAAGAAGCACTTTATATGGAATCAAGTCAATGCTCATATAGTTCTCTGAGGGGGAGTATATTCGATAGGTCCACTGCAAAAGCCTCTGACACTTGAGGAAATGGAGTAACAAAAGAATCTGTAGAAAAGCACCCACTAGGATAACAGATCTGAAATGGCTTTTAAATCCAGAGGGACTAAAAAGGCCACAGAGTGGAAGGAAAATTATTGAGGAGGATGTGGAAGCTGGCTGTAGAAAAAGGAACAGGAGGGAGAAGGTGAATAAGGAGTCATTTTTCACTATTTTTCACAATGTGAGAATAAAGGAGCACCCAATGAAATTATCAAACATGAATTTTAAAACAAATAAAAGCAATATACAAGCAACCTATGGAACTCATTGTTATGGGAATGTATGGATGTTAAAATATATCTGTTCAAAAATAAATTATTCATGAAGCAAAAGTCTAACAAGGCTAATTAAGCATGGTATTCCCAATGCAAACTCTGGTTTGGGAGATCCCTACTCTGGCATTGCCTGAATGAAGGAGAGTGGCTCAGGTGCAGTACTGCTCTGGAGCTAGCTTGTTTCTTCTGCTCTGTAGCAAGGTGTAAAAGGGCTATTACCTGTCAGTGAAATGATTAAGAACTTATTTTTTAACATGAAAAAGCCTTACGGTTTTTCTTCTGTCTCTTCCTTGGAAAAAAACCTAAACTCTTCCAGATGAGACTTTCCTGAAATGCCCAGTCCAGGACAGACACACTTCCTGGGAACTTATAGACTGAATGCTGGCATTTGACAAGTAGTAGGCAATTAAAAGTAGTGTCTTAAGACAGAAGGAGAGCAGCCTTAAATTTAGTTCTTAAATCAACTCTATCTATAAATGAAATAAAGGCAAGCAACTTCCTTTGCAAGGAAGAAGTGCAAATAAGACACTTCGTTCCTCCTTCAGAGAGACACTGATGTGCCTAAGCAAGGCAAAAATGTGTTGCACTTGGCCTTGTTGAACTTCATGAGGTTTGCATGGGCTCACCTCTCCAGTCTGTCAAGGACCCTCTGGATGGCATCCCTTCGCTCCAGTGTGTCAGCCGCACCACATAGCTTGGTGTCATTGGCGAACTTGCTGAAGGTGCACTCAATCCCACTGTCGATGTTGCTGACAAAGATGTTAAACAGCACTGATCCAATACTGACCCCTGAGGAACACCACTCATCACTGATCTCAACTTGGACATCAAGCCGTTGACCACAACTCTTTGAGTGCGACCATCCAGCCAATTCCTTATACACCAAGTGGTCCATCTGTCAAATTCATGTGTCCCCAATTCAGAGACAAGGATGTCATGAAGGACAGTGTCAAATGCTTTGCATCATCTGTGCGCTGCAGTGTCCCTGAGTTGTTTATTAATGAGGCTCTTGATGCTGCTTATTTTTTATCTGTAACCATGGGAATGGTAAAGACTTGGGTATGTCTCCCAGACCTTAATGCAAAGTAGGCATGAGTATAGGGACAGCAGGAGACAAAGGGTATAGTATGCAACCAAAATGTCAAAAGTGAAATCACGATTCCCAGAGTCATCAGTCTGCAAAGCCTGCTGTGTTGTCTGTGTGGGTAAAACACCAGGGGTAATTTCTGGTGTTTCTACCTGTGGGCTTGAATGCAGGGCAGGAAGGCAACCCATAGCAGCCCTTTTCCTTCCCCTTGAGATTTGGTTCCTTAAGGAAAGAAAAAGAAAGGAGGAAACTCAGCTAACACAGGAAGAAAGTATAGGGAAAGAGGCTAATAGACAATAGTGGTGGGAAAGCAGAAGTGAGTTAGAGGAACGTAAGACTCCAGACAAGGACAGTTTAAACTGCTGTCAAAATAATTTTTTTTTTTTTTTTTAATCCAAGATGATGTATGGAAGGTGGAAAAGAGCAGGAGAGGGTTAGGGCCTGCTGAATATTTTCTAAACCGTATTTTTCCATCAAAGGAATATTATTGTTTTTTTTTTAACTCTGCAGGAATGTGTTGACTTGTTATCGAATTTTAAAGGAAAAACTTGGCAGAATTAAATATGTTTTCTATTTCTGCATTATAGCATTAAAAAGTAGAAGAACAGTAATTAAAGTGTCAGTTGACATATCAAAATGCATTCTGTAATTTCTCAAGCAGTTCTGAATTTCAGTTCTTCATTCTGATTGGACAGAAAAATAGCAAACTTTTTTGAATAAATACAGTTTCAACAACATAAAATGCAGCCTCCACCCAATTTGAGATAGAGCCAACAGCTGTGGGGCAATACCCAGCAAAACCTGATGGAGAAGGAAATAAAGGAAGACAAGGAAAAGCTCCTGTTGCAGCCAGGCAAGTTTTTACCTTTCCCCAGAAGCAGATGTGCAAGCTCTGTTCCCCTGATCTACCTGCAGAGTCCTTACTGGCTGCTGAAGGGTCCTCTCCATTTACTGCTATCATCACTTGTCTGTCTCAAAAGTCTCATTGAAGGAAATCCATTCTCTAAGTTAGTTACATTTGCATTACTTGATATCTGATCATTTTATTGTTAAGAACTGTGTGAGAAAGTTTCAAGATATTAAAGTTTTTTGCACAACCTGCATGAGGAAACATTGCATTCCCTTGGCACCCAGTACATCATGTGTTTGGCTGTAGCTGTTTGAGATATACTTGAATTTAGGTGCCTTCAAGAAATGATATGGAATATCTTTCACTAGCCTTCTCCCAGTGCATTTATGGGGAGAGACTCAGTCCCTCTCTTCCTGGAGGTGGCAATTAGTTAAGATCCAATGTCTAATTCAACGAGCTCCTTCTCAAGGGAGCCTCTGTTGTCTCCTACAACACAGGTAGTTCTGCAGCTGTTTTTGCAGACCCTCTCCAAGAAAATCACTGAAGGCAAGGCAGAGATAGAGACTGTTTGCAGTTGTTTTCAAAAGGTGGACCAGGCTGCCAGGCCTCGCTCATCAGAGAGAAGCTGAGGGTTCGCGTGTGTGCATGCACACATGAGCACAGGAAAACCTCTTGGTTAAGAAACTGAAGAAGGTGGCTGACCAGAAGATGAAATTCTCACCCTCTTCTTATATACCAAACATCGCTATTGTCTGTAACTCATACAAGGAACAACAGAAATCACTTCCTGTTCTAGGCCATCATACAGTCTGTACTTTTTCCCTCTCAGAAGGATATCTTGAAAAGAGTTACATTACATCTGGCATTTCTACCTTTAAATAACTCATGCTTGCTGTTGGTACCACACAGTAACCTTTCCAGTGTCATGCAGCACCGCTGACTTTGCCACATTAACAATTATTCTGTTGCTTTCCCTGCCCAGTAAGCCAAGCTGATTGCTATGTGTCGCTGTGGCTGCCGACTGCAACATGTGAAAAGTCCCGCACTAAAACTGTGAGAAACTCCAACAACCCGGTGTGGAACGAAAGCTTCTACTTCAGGATTCAGAGTCAGGTGAAGGTAAGGAGCCAAAGTTTTCTGCTTGAAGTAGCCTGAAGATTTGGTGTATGGTGGATCCTATCTACCTCTTGAACTGTGCCCAGGAGTTGTTCAAGAGATGGCGCATGGTAAGGACCTGTTCAAATTGTTTAGCAGCAAAGATGACTGAGTTCCTGTGCCTGATCAATGATATTGTTTAGGAGGGGCAGAAACTGAGCTCGGTGTTGAAGTTTTAGGGAAACTAGAGACTTGTATGAATCAGTGCAAGATGGATACAGAATTTGGGAGTTCACTAAGCTGTTGTGTAGGTATAGCCAATGTATTACACATGTTAGCAATTAAACTGAACTAGGGAACAATTCAATTTACAGTATGTTTTTCCCAAGGTGGATGATACTTAGTTTTTCCACTTTTCTTCTCAAGCACATCCCCAATGCTCCCCCTTCTCTAGAGCTAATAATGTCCAGACTGTAGAAACAGTAAAAAACTCTTCTCCTTCTTTCTCCAGAACGTGCTGGAGCTCACAGTGTATGATGAGGATGTTGTTACTCCGGATGACCACCTCCTCTGTGCGCTCTTTGATACCGCCAAACTTCCAATTGAAAGAACAGTGCTCCTGTATTTTAAGCCCAGCCCGAAGGTGAGAGCAAAAAAATAAAGTAACTAAGAAACCAGTGGAGAGTTATAAAACACTTTCAAAATCTTGGAGTGAGCTTTCTGGATCCACCATGAATTACTTATCCCAGTAACAGGGACGTGAATTGCCATTCAAAATATAAGCACAAAAAAATGTGGTTAAAAATCTGGATTCAAGAGCCTGAGCCCCTCCTCCCAGTATTTTTATAAATTCATAAAGAACATATGACTGAAATGGTGCAGTGGGCAGGAGAAGAATCTGATTATGAGCTATCTCTGAGCAACACCAAGACTGCACAGCTGTTGTAGGGTGAATAATCTGTAATTTTTTTTCCCATATAATCAGTAGTCACTACCCCCAGCCCCTTTGATTGCCCAAAGGCAAAGCTGAAGTTGCCCCTGTGTATATCCCTGCACTGTCTTCTTCAGTGACATCCCAGGTAGGGCTGAGCCTGCTGACCCTGCTGACTTGTCTCTCAGAATTAGTATGGTTTTGGAGCTCTGAATGACTGATGTACTCTGTTTCTCAGTTTCCCATCTATAAAACGGGACAAAGAGTCTTGATTTCCTTTGAAATCTATGGATGAGATCAGTGAAATATCTCACATGCAACTTCCATGGGCAAATTGTTTCTGGTACCCAAACTAGGTCACTCAGAACTAGCTCATGCGTATCAACAATGCCTTACATAGGGTTGCATAACTGTAACTCTGAATCACTGAATAATATCAGTCTCTGTTTATGATGCTAAAGTGATGGGTGGAAAGTATCTTTAACTTCTAAGCTAATAGCATGGACAGTAAATCACAGCAGGACAGTGACAGCAATAGTTAAGAGAAAAAAGGTAGAATTCAGAAGACAAAGCAAGTTACAAATTGTCTTTCTGGAGAAACTTCACACTAAAAGATAAAAGCATAGGTTGTTTTGATGGTACCTTGAAGAAAGAAGGTGCTGAAGAAGGAATCGTTAAGTTATCTGGTTTGAAATGTTGTTTCAGACCTTCCAGTCTGAAATATTTATCACAGGCTGTGCATTGCAACCAATTATTTCAATTTTACACACAGAATCACAGAATAGTCTGGGTTGAAAGGGATATTTAAAGCTCATCTAGTCCAAGCCCCATGCAAGGAGCAGGGCTGGTATTTATACAAGGGAGAAAGCATCATGTAGTTACTGCATTTAATTTCTTGTTCTTGCTTTCAGGCCAAGGAGGAGCTAGAGGTTGAATTCAAATTGGAGATTGCGTAAGTGATATGCAGGTTATTTTAAAAATGCAAAAATAATTAAATGCTGAAACAAAGACATAACATTAGAAGTCACTTTGTACTGTTCTGTAAAAAAGTGCCAGATTTCTCCTACATCATGACTTCAGCCTCAGACACCCAGCTAATCCCTCCAGTCATCTTGTTCTGTAGTTTAGTTGCTTTCAGAGACAGACATCCCAGCATTCTCTCTTCTATCCACAATGTTGGATTTGTCTACCTGGGGACATTTGAGAAGACTTTCTGAGTGTGTGTGCGTGCATATCTATCAATATTTCCATGCCTGTTTCAGCTTATGCATTGGACAGATTCCTAATACTGGACCATTCTGGTTAGGTTTCCAGTGTGTCTCTGACTCCTTCGATTTTCCCTTGCAGCACTGTTTTGGTCCTAGTAATTCTATTTTCTTTCTGCCCAACACAATGACAATGGGTTGGAAACTCTAGTGGAGGGCTTTTCCTCCAGCATGGTCAGCCTGTGGTCCATATGAATCAGTATTTTTGTCTCTGTATTGCCACAAGGTAAGTAAGGCATGGCAGAAATAAAGCGGCCAGCCTGTCAGCCCTCGAACTAGTGGGTAGCTATGACAGAATTCAAGTCACTCCACATCATCTCCTCATTTTACCTGAAATATCTGGAAAGCCTTTTTTTTTTTTTTTCCCATGTAATTGGTACCTGTTGCCCTGTGTCCATTTGTATTTTCATACCAGCAAATATATAGAACTAGGCTTCCCAACGGGGATATGCTGGCATATTAGCGTGTTACTGCTGAAATACATGTGCTTTACATGTTACAGTGAGGAGGAGAATTTGACTGCCTAACTGCAGATTCCATTTCAGATGATCACGAGATTGTACTACAAAAAAGCCGGGATACACATCACTCAGGTTTGGTACAGAGGCAAGTCCCCTCAGAGTAGTGCTCCATCCAAGCAAGCAAGCATGGAAAGATGTTTGTTACATACCTGCAGTGGTGCCTCTGGCCATCGTTCTTCTAAATTGGCAGAAAGGGAAACACCCTGTGCAAGGATGAGTGGGCATTTGTTTGATCTAAAAAATCCATGTTTTTTCTTTTTGTTTCCCAGTTCTGGTCCTCATGAATCCATCGCTACCAATGGAGTCCTGGTGGTATGTGTCTTTTTCCCGAGAAATTTTCTATAAGCATTTCCTTAACATAAAAGGGAAGGGAGGTTGGGGTTTAGAGAAGCCAGTAGGCCAATTCTTTCTCTTTCTTCCCTCTTTGCTATTTAGAGACTTTGATAATGGGATATTTTATTGCCTTGTTCATTGGTTATATGACATTATTTCCCATTTGTCCTATATTTCACCACACCACACACACACACACACACACACAGAGTTTTCCTCTGGTACCAGTACTCCTACAAAAAATCATAGAATCATAGAATGGTTAGGGTTGGAAGGAACCTTCAAAGGTCATCTAGTCCAACCCCCCTGCAAGGAGCAGGGACATACCCAACTAGGTCAGGTTGCTCAGAGCCTCATCCAGCTTGGCCTTGAACGTTTCCAGGGATGGGGCTTCCACCACCTCTCTGGGCAACCTGTTCCAGTGTTCTATAACTCGCATTGTAAAAAATTTTTTCCTAATTTCCAATCTAAATCTACTCTCCACTATTTTAAAACCATTACTCCTTGTCCTATTGCAACAGGCCCTACTGAACAGCCTCTCCCCATCTTTCTTATAGGCCCCCTTGAGGTACTGGAAGACCGCTATCAGGTCTCCCCGGAGCCTTCTCTTCTCCAGGCTGAACAGCCCCAACTCTCTCAGCCTGTCCTCATAAGAGAGGTGCTCCAGCCTTTTTATCATCTTCGTGGCCCTCCTCTGGACCTTCTCCAACTGATCCATGTCCTTCTTGTGTTGGGGGCTCCAGAACTGGACACAGTACTCCAGGTGGGGTCTCACCAGGGCAGAGTAGAGGGGGAGAATCACCTCCCTCAACCTGCTGGCCACGCTCCTCTTGATGCAGCCCAGGATGCAGTTGGCCTTCTGGTCTGCAAGGGTGCATTGCCGGCTCATGTTGAGCTTCTTGTCGACCAGCACTCCCAAGTTCTTCTCCTCAGGGCTGCCCTCAATCCATTCTCTACCCAGCCTGTATTTGTGCCTGGGATTGCCAGGGCCCAGGTGCAGGACCTTGCACTTGGCCTGGTTGAACTTCATGAGGTTGGCACGGGCCCACCTCTCCAGCCTGTCAAGGTCCCTCTGGATGGCATCCCTCCCTTCCAGTGTGTCAACGGCACCACACAACTTGGTGTCATCAGCGAACTTGCTGAGGGTGCACTCTATCCCAGTGTCCATGTCACCGACAAAGATGTTGAACAGGGCTGGGCCCAACACGGACCCCTGAGGGACACCACTCGTGACCGGTCTCCACATGGACATTGAGCCGTTAACCACTGCTCTCTGAGTGCGGCCATCCAGCCAACTCCTTATCCACCGAGTGGTCCGTCCATCAAACCCATGTCTCTCTAGTTTAGAGAGAAGGATGTCGTGTGGGACAGTGTCAAAAGCTTTGCACAAGTCCAGGTAGATGATGTCTGTTGCTCGTCCCTTGTCCACCGATGCCGTAACCCCGTCATAGAAGGCCACCAAATTGGTCAAGCACGATCTACCCTTGGTGAAGCCATGTTGGCTGTCACCAACCACCTCCTTGTTCTCCATGTGCCTTAGCATGGTTTCCAGGAGAATCTGCTCCATGACCTTGCCAGGCACAGAGGTGAGGCTGACCGGCCTGTTCTGCTGCCTATCAAAGCATAGTGGTAAAAATACCGTGAAGCCACTTGCTGATAAACTACCCATCCCTTTCCTCCCCTGGGAGATGAGCCATGCCTGCTGGGTAAGCTCAGCACTAAGTACTGATCTATCGTAATTACCTTATGTGAAAGAAGTGAATGTCATGAAAAATAAACCAACCAAAAACGTTAATAGCAATGCTTCTTCAGAAAACCCTTTCTACTACTGACTTTTGATCTCTCAGCAACATATGTTTCATTTATGTTTTTCCCCGTTTACCTTTTTTATCTATGCTACTATCCTGAAAATACTCCTGATTTTCTTCTTCTGTGTCTTCTTCTTACTGTGCCCAATCGTATGTCATTGTCACTGAAGGATGCTCTACAACTCCCTCCAATGCTTTTCCTTTTTCTTGGTCAGTGGCTACTGGCCAAAAGCCCAAAAATGCCAGGGAATTAGGCACTTCAGGCAACTAGAGGTCCAAAATCTGAGTGATTCACAGTTCCCCATAATGAGGTTGGGATGTGATGACCTTTCTCACAGATTCCTGTTCTCTGTCTTTTACAGTGTCGTGAACTTTGTTGTTTGGAAGTTGAAGTGGCAGAGAAGATGCAGCAGAAATCAAGTAATGTTATTGCTTTATTATCTTTTTACCAATAATTGCATGCTTACTGATGAGAAGACACACCTTTCATATAATGTATTAGTGGAATAAATAGTATTTACAGTATTCTGTGCAGTTAACACCAGGTAAATACATTAGTTTGTTAAAGACTTTAATGACTGCATCTTGTACTCCCTTAGGTATATGTAAATAAGGTCTATTAGACCAATGTTGAAGTTGAAATCCCAGTTCTATATAACAGTGAGAACATTCAGAGTCCCCTTTCTATGAAAATAGCATTCTCTTTGCACCTTTTCCTTCACTGCCAGTGCTCCCTTCAGAGTGCTTTCCACTAGACAAAGATGTGGTCTGAACTCTACAGCTCTGCTACCTGCACCACACTTTTACGCGAGCCAGCACAACTTTCCAATTAAATAACAGCGATATTTCTCATGACCTTTGTTTTGCTTTTTTCAGAGAAAGAGCTTTCTCTCACTGTGAAGGGCTCCTTTGAGGGGACGCAGGATATCACACTGGGCCCCGATGGAGTGGCCAGCCCTTCGGGTCCCACCAAGTTCCACTATATCAAATATGCAGATCCAACACTGGATGTCATGTTGCCAAAGAAGAGGCGTTACCATCCAGTATGTTGGAATTGGTCTTCATGATGAACTGACCATGACTTCCTCTCTAGAATGTGGGAGGAGGGGGAGAGGGTATACCCATTACTGGTTTTGTGCTAAAGTATTTTTTTTTTCCCAGTGGACCTGTAAGTACAGTACAGAAACAGGCTCCCCAGTGCTGATGCTGAATTCACTGCCCATGGGAAAAAAAACAACCATTGCAGAGGTGAGCATCACTTCCAGCTGTTAGGAATAAAAGGACACTCAGGTAGAAACCATTCCCCATAATGTTGTCCCAAATGGATGCTAAGAGGGTCAGAAATGTTATGATTTTTTTTCTCAGACCTTAAAAAAACAGGAGCTTTGTTTCTCCAGCTGTTTTCTCTGCAGAAGCAGGTTGTCCCTCCGTTAGTCTCCATTATGTGCTAGTAGTGGATACAGAGATCAATCAGGATGTCAGAAAATATGATGATTCCTTTAGTACATCTCTCTCTGTTTACCCGAAGACTCACTGACCCCTGCTTTGCTTAGAGGGTTTAGCAAACTGGAAGTTGCTCCTTGGACACAAGCTAGGAAAAAGTCAATAAACCTGCCCTTAGTAAACCATATGCTTCAAAGGACAATATGTGAAAATATATTGAAAACATTAGACATAGCAATCGATTTTAAAGAATGCAATGAGATTATTGCTTGAAATAGATGTATGTACTGTGTAATCTTGAATGATATTAATAGAAGAAAAGGATTCTTACTGTAAAAATATGTGTTTCTGCTAAAACACTAACAAATGTTCAGATTATTAAGGACAATCTTGTCCAAATATTAATTGTTATGTTGTGAAGAAGTAGGAGAACATCAGATTTCAGGGACATTAAAACATCATCTCAGAACAGAGAACTTTGTCAGTTAATACGAAGGTTCCAATAATGATTTTAAGACAGGATGAAGTCTTGGGAGGAGCAAATGCAGGCTTGCAGTCTCTTCACTGTGAGACTGTGGCCAGGATGTCAAAGATCTTTTGTGTACTAGAGCATAAAGAACGGGAAATGTACAAAAAAAGATATTTCAGGATGCTGTAGAAAGCTTGCGAACAACACAGGAAATGGAACCTACTACACGAGTCTCAGGAACCTCCTATACCAATATTGTTAATGACTTCTACCTCCTGGAAGCATTTGGGTTGGGATGTTCCAGTAAGGATAAGTAAATGCGTTTGGAAATATAAGCCGAGATCTCAGATATTTGACTTCGCAATTGCCAGACCTTGCTGGGGTCTAAATCAAGCTCTGGCCCCAAGACAGAAAGGGAAAAAAAAGAAATTTTAAAATGAAAATTAAAAAATCACAGTACATATTCTTGTTTTCCAGGAGAAAAGATTTGACTTGAATGTGAGAGCACAAAGCTGGTAAGAGATCTTCTTCTATTCCTAAAGACTTGGGTTTTTGATTTTGATATTGTTTTAGCCACATGGAAATGACACAAGCAGGCATTCTCAGTCTGAAAATTAGAACATACATTTAATAAAACACAAAATACATGCACAGTATATTATACACAATTAGCCGTAGGAAGATTTGGCTTTAATCAATAAATGTTGATAAATATGTATTTATTTTAGCATTATCCCTTCCCTTCAGACCACAGAATGTGATTTTTGATCAATGTCAGTCACTGAAATTCACAAAAAGAACAAAGATGATGAAAAAACCAAAATGGACAGGAGTAAACATTAAACTTGATAGAAATTACAAACAGATTTTTTTTTCTTAACTATCAATATTCAGTAGCGACAAACCTTGTATTCTATTAAGTCCAGTTATACTGTATATTGAGTAGAAACTAGGTAGACAATGTGGCTAGTGATCTGACATCTATAGACACGCTCATTAATACTTATCAGTAAACATGAAGATATGTTGTGTTATCTGTAACCACATGTAACACACAGAACTGGGTAAGCTGATCTTTTTGTCTGTGTGTGCCTGACTAGGAAATAAAAGGGAAAAATAATCTAATTTTGAATTCAAACAGAATTTTCTATCATTCACTTCAGAAAGGCAAGTGATCAATGACAACAGGAAAGCCAGTATTATTCCAGAACAGGAAAAAATGCTTCCCATTTATTTATATTACATTCAGAGAACTTTAAAAGCAGTTTATTTATGGAAAAATGGAAACTGGCTTTTGCAGCTCCACCCAATTCAGTTCCCCTTGCGTGTCTTCATTTCCAAGTACAGTTGTAATCATTTGGCTGATTTTATCCAAATCTGATGGTGGAGGAATCTCATAAATAAGTTTAACTACTAGTTTCAATGAAATTACAGACTCAGTAGAAGAGAGTAATTCTCTTACAGAAATAAAAAGCAAAACCCTGCCATTTTACAATGCCTGGCCAGTGCGTCCACAGGTAGCTCTGGCCTGAAGACACCATGCCAGGTCTCTTGCCCACTGATGTCTTGTAGGCGCCAGGGAAGGAGGAGACAAGAGGGAGGTTAGTGAGCGAAGTGCACAAATGCCCAGGGAAATAAGCTGCAACAGTGGAGTTTTAAGGAATGACTGAATTTCAAAATTGGTGCCTGGCAGGCGGGTGGATGGGTTTTCTCCCCAGTGACGCTTACCACTAGAGGGGGATGCGTTCCCACTCGAGTTGCTCAAAATGGGCTGTTCCCTTCACATTGGAAATGTGAACATTTGAAAATTTGATTTTATTTTAGATTTTGAATGAGGAAATTTCCGGTGAAGTGGGAATCAATAGACTCACTTTTGAACATTTGCACAGATTTTTCTAAACTTGTAATTCTTTTAGTTTTTTACTATTCATTTAAATATTTTCTTTCATTTGTAAATATTGTACATTGTTTCTTCATCAATTACTAATAATGGGATATAATGCCACTAAGTAGTTAAGCTTACTAATTGAAATAAGTGTTCTTACTTTTAAAAATAATTAGAATATTCTCTCTTGTTCCTGTCACATTGCATCACCCTGCCTGAAGGGAAGGGTGCTGTGGGTTATCTTTGATCGAAGTCCTAAGATTGATATGGGTGTGTCAATATGTAAAATATATGCCTGTTTTTATTTTAGTAATTGTTCTTGCCACCAAGACCTGGACATGCGCTTTGGCTTTAACTTATGTTCAGAGGAGATGGCTTTCCTGGGGAAAAGGAAGAGATATGTAGCAAGTGCCCTGAAAAATGTTTTTCATCTACAACAGGATCTGCAGGACTTTGAAGTATGTGTGTTTCTGGGGGTGGATCTTAGCTTTCGAGTGCCTTCGTATATTCTTCTAGATGAGTGGTCAGCAAAATGGGCCACAGGTATCTGTTGTGCAAGTACCAGCTAATGCATGTGTCTTAAGTACATTTGCTTCTGCTGCCAAGTTTTGTTATTGCAAGAAACACTAGTTGCAGTACTTGCATCCTTCATGACTTTCAATTTGGAATTTGTCAGATTTGAGGTGTGTTCATCCCTGCCATCCTATGCTATAACTGGCTTAGTTCAAAAATACTGTGTGTATGTTAAAACATTACATAGCAAAGATTTATTCCCTTGTTAAAATTTCATAATTTTGTGAGAATTTAGGATGAAAATCTCTGAGTGCTAGTTACTATATCTTCCCTTTCTTGTAGTTCTGAAATTTGTTAAAATAAATGTAATTTATGTAAAAGTAACTTAATGATACTGAAGAATAACAACATTGATGAGGGAGCTTAACAACACTGGCTGTGAGCTGAATGTATTTCTTCATAGAGTTGGCATGTGAATTTTCAAACAGTAGTAGTGAAATAACAAGAGTGGCAAAGATGTGGGAAATGTAAAGAAAGTACGTTGTTGCCTCCACAGAACGATGACGACTTGTTCATCTGTGCCCCCATTTGCCCTAGAGATAGACAAGAATCCAGGTTTGGGCTAATCTCTGAATCCAATCTTCATCGAAAGGGAAGCAGCAGTAGCAATCATTGCTTGGTTTCAGAGCCTTTCCTTCCGGAATGAAACTGGGCTCTGAGATTAGGACTTGGCCTGTGTGTGGTGGCCAGACCTCGTGGCACTCCAGGGCACCGTGCTGAGTGCTGACATCCCATCCTCCTCTGCCCAACAGGTCCCTGTTGTGGCTATCATCACGACAGGCGGAGGACTGAAGTCGATGACAGGACTATATGGCAGTCTCATGGGACTCAAGAAATTAAATCTCCTGGACTGTGTAACATACATCAGTGGGCTGTCCGGCACCACGTGGTAAGCCAGCTCGTGCAGGAGGCTTGGCCAGGCCTTTAGAGGGTGACGCTGCTGCAGGGAGCAGCTTCTGAAAGAAAACAAGATCAGAAGATTTTCTTCAAACATCATAGAAACAAGCTGCTTCTCAGCTACAGACCATTAAACATTAGCTTGATCTGATTTTTATTAGCAGTTCTTTACTGTGCTTTAAAACTCCACAATTACAGCAGATATGTATATAACATTTACACTTGTGAAAATGGTTTCTAAGTAATTAGTTACTGTGGATGTATGACTGCCCGTAGCATCACACCTCTTCTTCTCTCCACTGATGTCCCAGTTGTTGTTCCCAGTAATTTCTGAGACTGGCTCTGCCTTCAAACTGGTCATGCAGAGAAAACTGCAGGACAGTACACACTCCTGCAACCTGTCAGTTTGGGAAAGAACTGAATTCCCCCAGGGCAGTGTTATTCCCTGCTCACATGACCTAGAACTACCCAACATCTGACGGTCTCACATTCGGAATTTTGGTAAAATAGAGGATGGTATTAAAATAAAGCATAGTGATACCATAAGGTTAACACTAAGTGATATAAGGCCAAGAAACAGCAGCTAGCTTGAACTATATGATGGCTCTAGAAAACAAGCAACGAAAATTTATAATATTCTACATAATTTGTGCTTCAGAAATGTACCTATGTTCACACTTAGCAATTTTATCCCTTAAGCTGCTGCCAGTTCTGTTTTTAAAAAAAAAGTCAGGAACATTAAAAAACCCCCATCATCCTTCAGGGCCATCTTTAAAATAGTCATAGAAAATCTTACATGTTCATTCTGCTGGATGGAGCAGCAAAACTAGAGCAGGTATGCACAGAAGTGGATCCCTAAATGTAAATCTCTGTCCGGAAAGGCAGAACATTTCAAATTTTCTTTTTGCTGCTTTTCGTTTTTACTGTTTGTATTATCTTTCTCCAGGACCATGGCCAACTTATACAGAGATGCTTACTGGTCACAGAAGGACCTGGACTCGCATATTGGTGAAGCCCAGAAACAAGCAACCAAATGCAAGATGGGCTGTTTCTCTATGGATCGCATGAAGTACTACAACAAGCAGCTTTGTCAGCGGAAAGAAGAGGGATATAGGACTTCATTTATAGATCTTTGGGGGCTCATGATTGAGTACTTACTAAATGATGGGGTATGAAGTATATTCCATTTCTTAGAGAACCACATATTTTTCTTTTAGTGCATGAAAAGGAAACTAGCCCATTAATTCAGAAAACGTACCTCAAAACAGAGTGGAGATCGCCATGTCAGTAAACTCTCAGGTTTTTTAGTTTCTTCAACAGCCTTCCTAGGGAGAAATGCATCTTAGATGTTAATAAGTTAGGTTGTGGATGCAACCATTTGAACTCTGGATTGGAAACAATTCCATGGAGTCTGCCTAACATGCAGATTACGCATGCAAAAAGAGTTCAAGATGCAAAGCAGAGTATTCTCAACAGTGTGAAAACTATCCAAAGCAAGCATGAAACAGCTAAAGTGCTTGGTGATTTGCATCCACTGGCAGGTGAATTGATCTCCAGGTACACAAGAGGCAAACACATGTTTTACTTTTGCTGGCAAGGACTGCTCAGACAGTAGCTGGTTTAAGTGATATTAGTTTTTGCAAGCAATAACAAATTTGTTTTGCTATTATTTGAAGTTGTTTCTACCCTTACAGTACAGCAGTCCACTCCGTCTTCTCTCCAGCTGGACCAGAGTTCAAGGATAGGTGCTTTGGCATTTGGAAAGTGGGAAGAAATGAGTGATTGAGGATTGAACAGAAGTCTTCTCCAGTGGGGACAGAAATGCTGTAGTCATTCAGCCATTCATTTGCTTCCATTTATTTATTTATTTATGATTATAGATAGCATTATATATATGTAAACAAAAAAAAAGAAATACATATAGAGACAAACACTACGCACTAACCAAAGATGTAAGCTGAATAGCTACCTCTTTTTTAATCTCAGCTAGATGAGATCCCCCTCCATATCTAGCCAAGCATCTTTCACTTTGAGCAATGCTGACTATTGCTGTGTAACCATTAACCTCTCCCTAACCTGCCAGAACTGGCTGCTCTTAAGTTTTTCAACAGTTCATGAGATTTTATGTTTCTTACAAACCTCTTAAATGACAATATACTTTTCCAGAAAAGTAGTTAGGTGAGATGCAAATAATTTTCTGCCAAATTACAGTCATAGAATCATAGAATGGTTTAAGGGATCTTAAAGATCACCTGGTTCCAAGCCCCCTGCCATGGGCAGGGACACCTTCTACTAGACCAGGTCGAGTAAAGCTGCATCTAACCTGGCCTTGAACACTTCCAGGGATGAGGCATCCCTGTGCAAGGCTGGACTGTGATAGCTGTTGTGCACTAAGAAAGGAAACTCAATACCCACTTGCTCAAGGGCTTCCTTCAGCCCCAGGAAAGCAAGGACTGCTTGCTACACTCCTCATCCTAAGGGGGAGCTTGCCCCTTCTCCTACTTGCCATACGTACTTTATAGTATGTATAGAGATGCAGAAGTAGTTTTCCCTCTCCTCATTTCTTTGTGAACCTATGCACAAAGTAAAGATGGACCTTGGGAGACTGGTTGAGTTCACCCTGCATTGTTTCCATCTCTTCTTACATAACTGTGTCTCTTCAAAACCAGAAAGACTCCCACAAACTTTCAGAGCAGCGAGAAGCCCTGTGCGATGGCCAGAACCCACTGCCTATCTATGTGTCTGTGTGTGTCCGGGACAACTACAGCACCAATGATTTCAAAGGTAAGGACGATGTTTCAGATCCTGTGGAGCTAAAACTGGCAATTGAATTCTTGCTTTTTGCTCTGGTTTGTTAGTTGCTTTTTGGAGAAATAACCATCACTTCCATGCTTTACAATTTTAATCCAAGAGCTTTTTGAGATCTGCATTTCACTGTCTAGACATACACAATCAAAATCCTGCCAGAAATCTTGCTATTTTTGAAATATTTTCTGATCCACCTAGAATAAGGAGTGTTGGAATTGCCTAAGAATTAGATATTGGTTTCTAGCTGTGCCCAGTTCAATATGTTTCAATATGAAGAAAGATCATATAGTTATGATAAAGATTGGGTAAGCATCCACTCTATTCCCAATGGAATCTTTTGCTTTGCTCATTGTTTTGGTTATTTTTTTTCCATGGGGAGAAGAAGGTGGAGGAGGAGAAGAGGCAGAGAAGAAATTCAGATCAAATTTTTATAATTGAGGTGAAAAATGAACCACTTCCTAATGAAAAAGAAATTATGGTCCATGACTTTTACGTCCCAGTCTTTGCTCACACTGCTGTTATATCAGACAACTGCACTTCACTTAGAGAGGACATCGGAGAAAGTCAAGGACTATTTCTGTCTTCCTTAGTACCACAATAAAGAGTATAATTGGCTTCTTAAAAAACACCCATTTCTGAAGAGCTGAGTACCTGTCTTTATACATAACCAAATTATTCAAGGGAAGTTAAATTAACTGTATTGATAACACTGGAAGTACTTTCACCTAGATGTGGTGTATGCAAGGGCAAAGTGAAACCTTGTGTACGCTGGAGGACCCTGGACTGGTGTGGGCACATTGAGTCTGTAAGAGCTGGAGCCTTGCCGTGCTCCTGGCATGCGCCTTGTGCCATGGGTAGCATCACCATGAGCAGTGTCCCTGCTCCTGACTCCCCATTGCTGGTGCCTGAGCTCCGCTGCCTGTCTCTGCAGGTGGTCACTTATAAACAAGGCCTTGCAAAGGCAGCGTAGCAAACAGCAGTCAGGCTGGTTTATACCCTGGACGCCCCTCTCTCCGCACCTGGCTGAGAGTCTGGGAGCCTTCTAAGTGTGTCTGCTTGTGGCTGTATTGCAGAGTGGGTGGAGTTCACCCCCTACGAGGTGGGACTGCTGAAGTATGGTGCCTTCATTCGCACAGAGTATTTCGGAAGTGAGTTCTTCATGGGACGCTTGTTAAAAAAGCTCCCCGAATCCCGGATCTGCTACCTTCAAGGTGATGTATTGCGTTCTCCTGGCACAGAGGCACTTCAGAGCAGTGCAGCACTCTTAACCAGAGGGTGGATATTTCTGGTCCTACATACTGAATGTGCTACGATATTGCTTGCCAGGAAATGGGTGTGTGTGTCAGTTTGTAGTAGTAGTAAAAAATCCCACATCTTTTTTTTCAGTTTCTTGTCACTGTCTCAGTATGCACAAACTTTTCAACATTGTCTCTTATAGATGGAATAGCTAGAGCTCCTTAATTCTTTTGTTGTAAGGAATGTTTCCCACTTTGGTTATTCTTCCAATTCCTCTCTGAGCACACTCCAATCTATGAAAATTTTGACACTGCAGGAAACCTACAGCTGTGCTTGCACTGTGAGGTCTAACTTCAGCCCCATGTAGAGAATCCCATGTACTAAAGATGCAGGCTGCCCAGGATGAAAAATGAGGCCAGAAGCAAAGGGTCTCTGAACCTCTCTGGTCATTCCCTGACTTGTACTGATGGGTTGTATGTAAAAGTAGTAATATCCCTTTACCAAGGAGTCAGAATCACAGGCAGGTGAACACAGAGCTGTGCGAATTCAGTTTCTGTCTTCTCTTCTTACACTTGTGCTGCTTAGAAGCTCCTTGGCTTCAGTAAACATGCTGTGATATAAAATAGTGCATAATCCTAAGGAATATCTTTAAAATACTACCTCTTAGACTGGTCCTTTTTACCTGGCCCACTACTGGGAAATTAATTTTCTACACACTGTCTATGCTATATTGGTTTCTGTGTCCCACTGAAAATCAGGAAGTTCCTTTGTGGTAGACTAATGAGGATATGTATTTAAATTTACAATGACAGATGAAGTGGTGGCATTGTGTTTGGTCAAGAAAGCCACCAGTGCCCCTGTGGGGAGGCAGAGAAGGTCAATCCCAGACAGAGAAAAGAGCGCACAGTGGAGGAGGAGCCCACTGTATCTGTGAGCCTTTGCATGCTGTGGTGGGAGACTTCCTTTAACAAACCAAATGGCTGAACAAACAGTTCACCTCTTTGGGTTATCTGAGCTCTTATTTTGCTTCTCAAGTGAGCGTTAGTTTTCTCCTTTACTTCTCCCCCATTCTCTCTCTTTACCGTGCGGCAGAGCTATGCAGTAGGTTAGGTGCAGAGCTGATGGCAGTGTGACCTGAGCTGACACCATAGAAAATTGGGAGGAATTTAACAGCCCAGAAGTTTAGAAGTATTTGAATTAAGCCCATTCAAAAATTAATCCAAGAGATAGAAAAATAAGGAAAAAGGCACTTTCTTGTTAAAATGTCTGCTTGTGTTCACTAATTCCTTTTACAGGTATGTGGAGCAGTATATTTTCTGTGAACCTATTACAAATATGGGGACTGTCCCACAGTTCAGAGGACTTCTGGAAGAGATGGACACAAGACAGAATAGAAGATGTTGGTGAGAAATTATGAAGCTTTTCATTTATGGTCACTTAGTCTTCTGGGTGCTTTTTGGCATCATCCTGTCAATTACACTGAAGCCAGCATCACAGGATACTTGTAAGAGATAGCAACTTCCCCTCCCACCATAAAGACTAAGAGGAAGAGGGTAATCAGGGAAATACTGCTGTAATTACTAGACTTACTAAAACCCTACTGATTAAAAGGCTCTGTCCTTAAGAGGAAGCTTTAGAGGGGTCACACATTTCTCAGGAAGTGTTTTGGCATTACCCATTCTCATTCTGCCATAAGGAACCAAGAACTAGTGGCAGAGAATAAAGTTATTTTTACTGCCGGTGCAGGGGAGAAACCTGAATATCAATTGGCTAATCAATATTTCCTGGGTTTTTATTTTATTACTCCGTACTGTAATTACTGCATTAGATTCATCCTGGCACAAAGATAAATGAGCCCCAGAGGGTATTTTCTGAAGCAATACAGAAACCACAGTTTTATTACTAAATAATTTAATATGATAGTAATTGTAATTACAGACATCCTGAAAATAAAGAAATAAATCTGTGCAATCATGGAAACCACCAAATCTCTCCGGCTGCACTGTCAGCCACTTGGTCCGGCAAAGCAGGTTGTGATTTCAAGAAGCCACACCTTGTGCCATTTCTACTTTTCACCCACATATGCTGCCATGTAGCCACCCTGAAAACTACCTGTAGTTTCTAAATATGAATGTATGCCCTAGGTTTTCCTGGGATGCTCTCTTTCTACTGATTAAGCAGATGCTCATGTAGCCGTGGGTGATTACCAGGTAGAAGCTGTCACTGTTGCAATAGACCCCAAGGTGCCCTGTTGTTGCTCATCTGACTAGGTGGGAGCATATGCTCCAGCCCCATTTACTCTATGCTTACCTCTGTTTCATGGTATCTTCCTGTGAGGATATGTAATTTTCTTTCTGATAGGACATTCTTTGAATTGCTTAGTTCCTTTAAGGTGTTCCTTTTCCAGGACTAAAGACTGCTTCTGATGAACAGTCTTTAGGGCAAAGCTTAAGACTATCAGCAGAGCTTAGTCCAGCGGCACTTCTCTCCTTCTGGTTTTGTGTGTTTACTGAATCATGCCAGAACAACCCCTGAGATCTCCTACACACCAGGACAACCAGAACTGAACATTAACAGCCAGTTCACCCTTTTTTCTCCTCTCCTCTAGATGAAGACCCAGTGTTGCCTACAAGACCCCATGAGCTGAGGACTCGCATGTACACTCCTCCCGGCCCCCTGTCCAGTGCCCTTCGGGGAGCGTTGACTGACCGATTCTCCGTCGCCCAGCACCACAATTTCCTGAAGGGCTACCAGCTGCATAGCAACTATCTGGAGAATGAGCATTTCTGTCAATGGAAAGGTAATGGGGACTAAAACTTAACAGATATCATTTTCAGGTGGTTTTGGAGTGGAGAGTTTAGGAAAGAACTCTGTCAAGCTTGGCAGGGGAAAAAAAAATCTCCTGAAAGAATGTTTCTTTTCTGAACAGAGAGGTGAGACTAAGACTTCGGTATTGCCAGATATTTAAGACTGTTTTTAAGTATAAGCATGGGTTTATGTGCTTTAGTCTGTGATCCAGACTGAAAGGGTAGGCTTGCAGCTGACAGAACCAGATTTAAAGTAGCAGAGTGAACATGGAAGAAAGCTTAATTTGTCAAGACTGTGCCTCTAACTTCAGATGCAACTGGAATATCCCAGAAAATATGACCTACAAGGGAAACCTGGAAAGGAATGGAGCTTTGTAGTCCAAAGAAGAGGGGACTGAGGGGGAGGCATAAATCCAAATGTAAAAAGGGATGGGAATATTTTGTTCTCCAAATCAATGATGGATAAAAGATGAAACAATGATTGAAATGAAGCAAGGCAGATTTAGGTTAAGTATTAGAAATAGCTTACTGGCACTAATGAGTATGACAACTTAATGGAATATATTGCTCGGGATCTCAACACAGAAGATTTTTCAGAGCGGGAACTTAGATGTCATTTTGCAGTCCCTCCATGCCTATTCGACAGTCTGGTAGTGTAGCAATTAAATTAAATCAAGCCTCTAGGATGGTCAGTTCCACCTTGCATTTCTTTTTCCAGTCAAAATACCCACAGATCATTTCTTATTCCAATAAATATTTTCCTTTTAGACACTGTGTTAGACTCACGTCCCAACCAGCTGATGCAAAATGCTGATCATCTGGGCATGATAGATGCTGGATTTTTCATCAACACCAGCAGTGCACCACTTTTAAGGCCACAGAGGGAAGTGGACGTCATCATATATTTAAGTTATACTACTGGATCACATACATCGGTGAGGAGGTTCTTGCTACCATGTATTGTCTCTCCTTTTGCTTGTAAATGTCTAGCCTGCAGCGCCTAGAACTGCTAGTTATTCCAGCTGTTCAGTTTTTGATGACTACATTCCCCCACGTTTTTCACTGCAGTGATTAATATTGTTCCTATTTCTTCCTGCAACTTCTGGAATCTCTGTTGCTGGTTTATGAACACATTGAATTATTCAATAGGACATCAGCACGGTCTCTTCCAGAATAATGGGAAGAGCCTCTTCTGCTTTATGCTGAATCAAGCAGGTTTTCAGACCCTGCACAGGGACATGCATTACGTTGAGGAAGCAATTTCTCCTGACTTAAGCTAGAATGTAAAAGGGATTAAGTGGATAGTCAGGGGCAGATCATTTCTGGACTGACAAATAAGGTACTACTAGGAAAATTCAATGACAAGCGTCTTCCTACAGAAATTCTGGTTTCACTGAGATAAAGCTAATTAGCTCTCTATAAGGCCTTGCAGAAAAGAAGTTTGGGTCTTTACATCTCAGAAACTGAGGTTAATTAGAAACTTGTTATCAAGCATCTTGGCCTGCTTAAGTGAAATTATCTTTTGTGAATGAAAACATCTGTGCTGCTGTTAATAAGCCATACGATGCAAGAGACATACATGTAATGAAGTTTCATTTTAGCCTCATACATTTTCTAGATCAGTTTTGTGAAGAAAGACTGCTGCAATTTTAAGCACTTTAGTAGAAACTGTTTCCTATTTGATAGTGTCCACTGTTAGACAGTGCAGAGTAAACAACACAATAAAGAGTAGCACATGATATTGTATTAAACATTTCAGGAAAAAAAGCCTGGTGCTTCAGGCTTTCTCAGTAAAATATCAATCTCAATTAACCTTGTGCCGTAATGCGTGCACAGACAGAGACATAATTGCACATTCAAACTTAACTTTCTTATTTTCTGGCTTCCAAGCACCTCATAAGATATCTTGAACATTTTCTTGCTGTGTTTTTTTCTTTTTCTAATTAATTCTATACAATATATTAAACATAAGCTCTTTCATTTACTAAATCTACATGCTTTACCCTAAACTTCTGCAAATTGCTTCCGTTTTATAAAAAGCAGTGTCCTGGGTGAATTCTCTAACTCTGAAATTGTGTTTACAGCTTGTGATTAGCATTCTGGTTCCTATATGTGCTAATTATGTGTAGAGTAACCCTTGATAAGAAAGAACCCACCCTATGGATCTGAGTCACTAAACCTTAATACTAGATAATAATTTGGGGGCTTTAAGACAACCAAGTTGAATTCCAATGCTGACCATTTCTGTGATATTCCAGTCTTTAGATAAGGCGTACAAATACTACTCAGAGCAGAAAATCCCATTCCCCAAAATTTCTTTGACTGATGAAGATAAGAAAAATCTGAAGGAGTGCTACCTCTTCCAAGATTCAGATTTGCCAGGATGTCCAATTGTGATTTTTCTTCCTCTTGTGAATGATACCTTCCGAGAGTACAAAGCACCTGGTAAGTTACAAGTAGTGGCAAAGCATTAATCAAAATACACCACTACCTACTTGCCTGACTCTGATGGAGCTTTTTTCTCTGCTACCGGCAATCTTCGCTGGCTGGGTTAATGGGGGAGCACTTCAGCTAATTAAACCTGTTTTCCCCACCCCTGCCAAAGATAGTGTGTTCAGTCATGTCTTCTGAATGGTGTTTACCTTCATCTCTCTCCCATTTGTAAAATAAAGTGTTGCTAGCTAATTGTAGTTTTTTTTTTTCCTGGGAAAAGTAGCTCACACAGATTATTTTCCCCTATATATATTGTCTGTTGTCCAGGGTTTTCATTCTACACTTGAGGAAGCGTAGTATTATGCATGAATGGTAGGGGAGCAAGAACTTGGCTTTTAGGCTGAACTCCTGCAATATCAAAATCAGTGTGTCTCCTTTTGGTACAGCATCAGCCCAGGGGGTGTTTTGTTCACCGTGCTGTGGTTGGAGGCTGTAATTCTTTTTCTGCCATGGACAACTGCTTCATATTCCTTTCCTTTACTGCCTGTTACTAGGATGTATTTGCATCCTTGGTAGCAGGGACGTAAAGTCCACAGTTCTACTTTTGCAGAATTTGGGAGACATGAGCAATGCAAAGATAGGGTGATCCTGATGGCAGCCCCCCCCGGGACTGCAATTGGGACTGCGGGAACTAAGTTGCCATATATTTCTATCACTCCTTTCTCACGCAAATGCTATTCTGTTAGTAGCAACTCCTCTCCCTCAGCCTGGGTTCGTGGAGGTTCCAACTGCTCAGACGAGACCTGCAGTGTGTCAGCTATGCTTATTAGAGGGCACTTTCAGGCCAATATCCTTGACTAATCCATGATTTTAATGAGATAATTGTTCATGAGGAAGCTGTAGAAGACATGCTGTCCCTCACTTCTCCCTTCTGCCCTCATCACTTCAAACATGGTGTTCTCTTAACTAGGAGCGGCGATACACGACCTGTATTATCGGTTCATTTAAACCCTGGGATTTCTCTCCCAGAGAAAAGTCCCCTTCTTTGGGCTGCTGTCGACAGCTTGTCATTGACTGAGACAAACACCATGTCATAACAGCAACTTCTTTTTCTCTCCAGGTGTCAAGCGCTGTTGCTCAGAGATGGAGGAAGGACAACTTGATTTGACCAGTCGTTTTTCTCCCTACTGCATGTTCTCGGTCAGGTATACCGATGAGAATTACCGCCGGCTGCTGAACCTCAGTGAATACAATGTCATGAACAACTCACAGATGATTATGCAGGCCTTGCAGATAGCGATGCAAAGGAGAAGGCAAAACATGTGTTGATCACCTATCCAGCTGCCCCTATCTTCTCAGAGGAGTTTTTCAGGCTCTAGAACACAGAAGGGACAGAGCTTTTTGAACACCGGCTGTTCTGCACTACAGAAAGAAACTACCCCAGATGGCTCAGTGGTTGTTGTTATTTTTTCCATTCCCAAGAATTGGCTTCTATAGGCAAAGACATTGCCTGGGAAATTTATACATATGCTTTGTTTCCCCAAATTAAGGTTGTCTGTAGAACACTCTTTACCTAAAATACTTGTTAGATTTTAAAAATAGTGTTATTTTAAGCCTAACTTATTATAATGCATGACATATAGGAAAATAATTTTTTACCACTACAGTACTACAGTAATACAACTCAGCCAACACATCTAGAGAGGCCGTAAGAAGGGGATATACACTTCTGCTCCCCACAGTTCTTCTTCGTGGAACACAAGGTACATCCAACTCTGGAAAATGAAGAAAACCTGAGACATGAATGGAAGCTGGCATTGGATTCCTGGGTCAACTCTGTTTTGCAAGTGTCCTGAAGAGCAGCTGCAGAGGTTGGAAATGTAGGGACAAGTGTGTGCACACAGCCAGCCTGTGAATTGCATCCATCCTATGTAGATGGGAAGGAGCAACTTAAAAGGAAGTAGTGTAAGATTTTTCATGTAAAATTTTTTTTGCAGTGCAAGGTGGAATTTAGGCACATCAAAATTGTCTGTGTATTTATGTCAGTTTTCATTGCTTTGTGTTGAGAGGGTATATAAAAAGTCAACATTTTATTTTGAACCTTTCAAAATTAAACACAGTGGGGATTTTTTTCCCAGTTGAGTTACTCCTCATATTAAACTTCCTTTCTTAAATTAAAAAGAAAAAGTGCTTCAAATGAAAATATTTTAATGCTGCTAAAGAATGAAAACTTTTTTGTTTTACTCGATGCAATTTGTTTAAACAGTTTAGGACATATGCCCATCAACAAAAATGCTTATTTGTTTTGTTCTGCCTGTTCAAAATGTGTTAATAAGCAAGAGTGAGTTAATAGTCTGCAACAACTAAAACCATCTTAAAACAATCTGAACAGACCCTCCATGGGATCTAGCACAAAACCACCAAAAACATTTGTTGTGGGCTTGCATTTTTAAACTTTCTTCATATACCCTTTTATGGAAAGTGTCTTTTCTGAACTGTTGAAAGTGCTGAGGATGAGCTGTAAAAATTATAAATCCATAACAACCTTTCCATTCTAGGAACAAATCAAATTGAAAATACACTTTTTTAATTAATAAGTTTTGTGTCCTAATGATGACTGGGAAAATTTTGAACTACAAGTCTACTCAGTGAAAAAAAAGAATCTATCAACTAGATATCATAATCTGGGGCTAAAATAAACCAGGGAAAATACTTGGGTAAGTTGAAACATTTCATATTAATATTTTACTAAAAAAATTGTTTTAAAACATAGCTTCTTTTTAATAGACCTTCTACGTCGTCAGTCTAGGAACCTAACCTGAAAATAACAGGTTTCATTTAGAATCAAATACCATGTTTGGCTTGCTACAAAATTACAATGTGAGGATTTTCATTTTGGCAAGAAACAATGACAACTTTACAAATTGTCTCACAATCACTTTTGCCAACACTTTTGTAATTTAAGATGTCAAACCAAATCTTATTGCTTTGTGCAACTTCTTTTTGTGCAACATTTTTGTGCAGTCTAATGTTGCAAGCCTAAAGATCAGAGCATAAATATTATAATTTAAAACTCTTTAGATTTTGAACAAGTATGTACTTCTGCTGGGTTTTTATTTCTATGGTAGTTCCACTAGTCATAATCAGAAATATGGTGCTATGTGCTCTGCACATAACCCTGAGAATTGCCTCCATTTGAACTTGAAATTCCTGATGTGAAAAAATAAACATAGGTTTTGGCCATATACTCATGCCATCTCCAGCTCTGAAGAAATGTTATTTGCATGCAAATATTTTGTATATACAATACTGGACAATAAAGGCTTGTTCACAAAATTCTGACTTGCTCCACATATTCAGGCATTTCAGTAATATGCTCCAGATTCACAGTGTGTTCCTTGTTCCAGGAAAACAGAACTGTTGTTATCTGTGCGAAGAGCATACCGTATATTTGCTGTAAGCATCACAGATAAAGGAATGTCTCAGAGATGGATTGCAGGGGTACAAAGCGAGTCACAGCCTCTCCCTCCTGCAAGGGCTGTCTCGGATGTGGATTGCAAATATTATTTGTGAAAACAGGAGCTTTTTGACCACCAGCACGGTGGGAGTGACAGTCTCAGAGCCCCAGTCCTGGTGGATAGTCTGGTTTACAGTTTAGCCCTCCAAGGAGATGTTGTAATAAAGCACTGCCTATGACTGAAAGATGCTGATGTTGCCAAGGGTTTTCTGTGACCCGATGAAAAACTCATTTCATCAAGATACAAAACTGCAGCTGGCACAAAAGCATGCCATATATGTAGACGCATATATACGCATAGACCTTGATGGTGTTGTGAAATAACATAGCCTATAGCAAAAATTTATTCTATTAAGTTGACAGTGATGACTGTTGATATTATTTTGCATGGGAATGCGCAAAGGGGAACTGTGTTGGCTGGTAACCACGTTTAACCAGTAAGCTCAAAGAATGCTCAGGGAATGGGTGACTTCTTGCTCATAGACAATACACCAGGAGAGCAGTTTTGATCTGTTATGACCTGCTGAAGATACAACAGCCTTTGATGGCCCTTTTTGATCCTGTTCCAGTGGGTTGGGAGCTGTGCCAATTTCTTTGGCATAGGGGTTAGCTGGGTGCTCACAGTCGCAGGGGCAGTCGCAGGTGTCCTGCCACAGCAGTGGCTTCACATGTGTGCCAAAGATGGAGCAGAGGGTGGCATGCGGTTGGCACTGAGTTTTGCCTCTGGCTGGTAGGATTCATTGTGTCAGACATGGGTGCTCAGATGCAGCTAGATTACAGCTAGAATCAGTCTGAGTGGTGCAGAAATATTCACAGCGGGTGGAGGTAAGTTAACAGAAGTCATTGCTTCAGGACTCTTCATCTAAGCAAAAATAATAACAACAAGCCATAGGAAAGAAGGGGAGAAGAATACAATGAGTTGAGGAGAGACTTGGCCCTGGTACCAAGGCTAAATAGCTATAAACCACCATATGAATGTGTCTGCTCTGCACACCTAAACCTGGGATTGCAGGGACGTGTGGTGCAGAAATCCTGTAAATGCCTTTTGCAAGAACCAGTTTAGTCTGAAAGTAATAGTTTTATTAGTTTTTTTTTTCTTCCATTAACTGTTTTATCCTATCTGCTTACTATCACAGGTAACCTAAATGCAATCAATGTACTGTTGCTGCATCTTACTGCAGAGTATATATTTTTGTAGGCTTTGAGGCCTTGCTAAGTGGAACATTCAGCGCTCAGGTAAAAGGGTATCCATCTCTTAACATTAGTCATAAACCTGCCGTTGGCCAGTATTGGGCAAAGTGACTCAAACAGCATACTCCCACGTACTCTGCAGGCAAAGGTATTTTTTTCCTACTTACTTGACCACAGGATATAGTTTCCTACTATAAGAAAATGGGAGGGGAATGACTGGGTTTAAGAAATCAGGGAGAGGTGGGGCTCTGAGTCAGTTTATAAAACAGTTGCTTGCCTGCATATGAGACATTTAGGCTACAGGTGTCTGTGGAAGCTGGGAGATATGAAATTGCATTGCCACAGATAACACGGGATGTGTACGTGACAGCAACTACGATGGAGCAAGATGGCATTTTGTCTCAGGTAAGAAGGGTGCAGAGTAAAGAAAGGTGTCTGGGATCTCAGCTGGCTATGCTGCACATAGTGCAGAGGTGTTATGGCTTTCTTGGCCTGTCATTAGTGATAAATGACTGTGTAGGATGAAGAAAGTCAGCACTTCAAGAATTTGTTAACGAAATATTTAAAAGATAGCAAACCATAGGAAGGAATTAAAAACTACTTGGGGATTAAGAGCTTATTTACAAAGG
Organism: Chlamydotis macqueenii; assembly: GCF_036417535.1. NCBI lineage: Eukaryota > Metazoa > Chordata > Aves > Otidiformes > Otididae > Chlamydotis > Chlamydotis macqueenii. The sequence continues at coordinate 41,384,520 of NC_141560.1, forward strand.
AAGCATTTGGGTGTTTTCTTCATTTTAGAAATGTGATATATGCAACCTTAGAATAACTATTAAAGAGCATGCAGATGTGCTACAAGGTGAAAGAGTAACGACAGGGTGTGTTTACGGAAGACACGTTTGCTGTTCCTTGAACATCCGGGCTGACAGCTGCCTTCCTTCCCTGTGTGTCAGGCAAAGGGTGGACCTTACCTGGCTGCTACATCTCTGCTCCGGCTTCCTGGGGCAAGCACAGCACAGGCACAGCCTGAAACACCTGTACCTGCCCGGGCTCTACGGCTGGCGCTGACCATGGGCTCCCTTTTGGCACTGTACTGCAGTTCTCACCTCCCGATGAGGATTGCTTTCAAAGGAGACAGGATGGCTTTTTCCGGGGTAACGTTGGCCCTTCTTGTTGCAGGGGCTGATCACTAAAACTGCTGGGCTAGAAGAAGAAGAAGTTACGCGGCTGAATCCTGATGGGGAACAGCAGACTCCTGCAACAAAGGTAAAGCAAAGGAGAATTTAAAAAAAAAACTGTAAAAGAGACTTTCCTGCTGGGTGGAGCCTGGGCGAGAAGAGATAGGGTTCAGCATGTGCCAAACAGTCTAATTAGCTGCCATAACCCATCCAGCTCCCTCCATGAAACACCGTCCTGCTTATCATTTTGATCACTTCACTTACGCAGTCTTGCTTCATGTTAAAGTCCTAGTGCTGTTTTTTATCCTTGGCACACAGGAAATAAACCGTGTTTTAACAAGACTAGGATCATCAAAAGGATGGGTTTGAACAGCCTTTCTGCTAGATAGGTCTTGCAAAAGCACAAGGGCATCTTTACTGCCAGTGTTGGCAGAAATAGCTGTGAAATTTTGCCACTTATTCCCACAAAGGTTTTGCCACAATCTTGAAGTGAATTTTCAACATCTGATTTCCTGGATTAATCCTTCTTCTGGCCTCTACAGAAAAACCTAATAGTTTTCCAGGAGACTTGAGACATGTTGTATGAAATCTTTCCTCTAGGAAATGAGAGGACCAGATGTGCTTTAAAGATTTTTCTGACCTTGTTCTCTCTAGTTTGACACAATTTAGTAATAATTAGGAACTCTACCTTGTTGTGTTTTGAGCTGAGTTAAGTTGCTGAGTGACACATGTTGTGCTTACAGTTTAAGGAATAGCCAGCCCTTTCTGTTGATAAGCTGAATGGAAAACCCAAAGATGAGAAAATACGCCCTAAAATGCAACTCTCTGCACTGCAGGGATCATGGCAGATTCAGAAGAACAAACCAAACCTCTTGAATTTTGTAGGCAAAACTCACACCGCTGGTGGGATTTTGGCCATTTGTTATTTACACCTCTGTGATGTCTAAGCCAAAGCTCCCTGGCTATGACAGGGCACATCCACGTGCCTGAGTACTTTGTTCAATCTGCACTCCCTCCCTGGTGCTTTGGGATCGCTGCAAGCCACAAGAGTGGCTCCAGGGGACCCAGTCCCTGAAACTGAGTTGAGCCCTTCCAGGAAAGTGTCTTCTCCAAAGCCAGCCCCTGGCAGCACCTGTTGCTGGCTCTGTAATTACTGAACACTTTCCACCTGTACCTGCCTCATTTCTGTGCCTTAGGAATTAGGTTTTAGACACAAATAAAAATGCATTTGATGGTCTTATCCGTAGCTACTCTTTGGAATCACAGCAGTGGTTTAACATCCTTGATTAGCACACTCTGCACCTGCTGTGCAGTTGAACAGTGCAAATGTCATTGAGGCCTTTTCCTAGGAAGCGGTGCTTTGGTTACCTCGAGGCTAATTTTACCTGTTTCTTCATTAGCCTACTTGCTAATTGCCCCCAATCTCAACAATATCTATTCATTAGCCCCAGTTGTATGCATTAATATACTCAGCCTAAACATTATGAGAGACATCACATCGATATATATTCCATATGAATGTATATGAATACTGATGCACTTCATTTCGTACCGATGGCACATTATTAACACAGTACATACCGAATTGTTTTGCTCAGACAGGCCAGCTAAAGCAAGAGTACTGCTCTCCTTTCCTGCAGTGCCTCTGTCATGTCTCCTTCTCGGTGGGACCTCAGTGAGGTCAGTGCCATGCTAATGCCACTTCAGGACTGGCAATAGCCTTTTTATAGTCGTTTTGCAGTACAGGTGGAGTGAGCAGGTGGTGTTACTACCTGCCCGTGGCCCTGTAGTTGCACTAAAGGAGTTTACATGGTTCAAAACTGGAGAAAAGCTTCTCATGTGAAAAAGTCAGAGGTGAGCTCACCTCAAGAGGAGCAGTTGTGCCACTGTAAATGAAAAACGGGCATAGTGAGTAGCACAGTGGAAGTGCAAAGCAGCAATCTCTTCCTCTGACATTAAAAGCAGCGTGGAGATCAGAGGTCAGCATTTAACTCTGGGGCGTACCGTACATTTAAAAGAAAGAGAATATGAGACAATCGTATCCCGTAGCCCAAGAAACTGAACATGTGTAAAGAATGGATGGGGGGTAATTCCCAGGATGATAATTTTGTCACTTGCAAAAAGCCTAAAGCACCTTCTCATTTTCTGCCTTGGAAATTTAACAAGTAAATATTCTCCCAAGCTGAGCCTGAATCTTACCACTTTTTGCGGCTATATTTTAGTTAGAAAGCAAATAAATTATGTATAATAATACAGATCCACGTATCATGCTATAAAAGTAGAGAACTCTTTCAGTCTAGTACTTGATTTAAATATGTGTAGGAAAATAGATGTATTGGCCATTTTACAGTCACACAGAACAACTCAACTCATTATTTGGGTACTTCTGTTTCCTGATCATTTCTATCTTCTAAATATGCTGTCTACCCTTAGCATTCATTACTGTCTTTTGCATGAGTTGTTTTTTCCCCCTCCTCTGCAGATAGAATCATCTCTGTGTTACTTACTGACTGTAAGAGTCATAAGAGCAAGAAATATCCACCAGGCAGATGTCTGTAAGTATCTGTAATGCTTTGTATGGTCCCCTTAACCTTCATGGGGTACTAGCTAGTCCTGCTCCAAGAAAAACTGCTTTCCAGATCTCTTTCATGGATGGAGAAAGTCCTCTCACTGGCATACTGGTTCCAGCAGTGAACACAGTGTGTTGCTCTTCCTTGCATTAGCCCTGTTCTGTGCAGAGGTAACTCTACTAGGTCACAGCTGTACCTATTACACCTATTTCCGTGCATCTCCAAAGGGAGCAGGGAAAGCTCAGCAGCCTGTTGGAAGTAAGAAATGTGTAAAGATCTCCTGTGTTTTCCTCCAGAGTACAGTTATATAACAAAGAACACAAACTAGTTAGGATAACGGTGCAAATACAGAAAATGGAGTAACCTTATTTCAAATTTAGCTTGTACTCAAAGCTTTCTCAAGACTAAGTAATCCAAATTACCCTAATTCCCTGTGTACCAGCTTTCACAGATAAAAGCCCATTAGCTGTTGTTACATTTTGTAGGTTCACTTCTGACAGCCTGCAATTGAAATATAATAGAAGATTATAGCTTTACTTACGCAGAAGTCAAGAAGCATTTTTTTTAATGTTGTGTCTCTCTAAAATAGAAGCTATCACTTTGTTTCCTTAGCCCTTGTGGACATAGGGTGCTATGGTTGTCCCGAATTATTTTATCCTGGGCTAAACTGATTACTTGATGACAGAGAAGGAGAAGAAAACCCTTTGTTTTTAATGCGTTTGTTATATCTCTAATCCCATTTATTCAGAGAAGAATCGTGTCCCTCTTATTTTTTCTCCTTTCCTATTACCTAAATTGTAATGTTTATATTGGACAAATACGTCATCATGTATCATAGTGTCTCTCTTTGAAAGCAAAGCTTCATGTTGTTCAAGTAATTCTTCTAGAGCCAATCCTCATTTAAGATGTGTCTGTGTTTTTTAACATACAGTAAGCCAGACTGATTGCTACGTGAGCCTGTGGCTGCCAACTGCTTCAACTGAAAAATTTCAGACTAAAACCATCAAGAACTGCAAAGACCCAGTCTGGAATGAAACCTTCTACTTTAGGATCCAGAGTCAGGTCAAGGTATTGAGCTGGGACTTCCCTGTTAACCATGACCCTAGGGAGCAACTGCCAGGCTTTACCCTTTTGGAAAGGGGACATAAGTAATTTTTCTCAAGAGGCAAGAAAAGATGCAGAAAGACGTGAGAATAACACATATCCTTATGATGGTTTTCCATGCCATGAAAGACAAGTATCTCTCTCAGCCACACGTAGAATATAACCTTTGAGATGTTTGTGATTTCCTCTCATTCCTCCCTGCAGGCAGATGCGTGCATGAAGTTGATTTCCCCTCCCCTTCCTTCCCTTCCTGCTCTTTTTCTTTACGTCCTCCCAACTCCTCACAACATCTGACTAAAACAGCTATCCCCAGGATTTCCTGCTTTGAATCAAACCTGACACATTTCTAAAGTCCTTCTGTTCCCCTCACAGAATGTGCTGGAGCTGGCACTCTATGATAAGGATGTGGTTACCCAAGATGACCACCTCTTCACTGTGTATTTCGATATAGCCAAACTTTCCCTGGGAGAGCAAGTCTTCATGCACTTCAAGTGTGATTCACAGGTGAGGTCTGAAATAAGAAAAGGAATAGGTTGGCAAGAACGTGTTTGTCTGCTGCTCTGTCTAAAATGTTATTTGCAAAATCTTTCTTTTTTTTCCTTGTTGTGTATGGACTGTCCAGCCACGTAAGAGGAAGTTGATTTTCACTCTGATGCAGGAAACCCTCTTCACATCTGGATCTGTAGGCACAGTGAAGGGATTGGTGTTGGCCACAGAGGCTCACAAACTTCAAGTGTCTTTGCAAAATTGTCACCTTGCTGAGCCTGCCCCCATCAAGGATCGAGGACTGTGTCCACACCAATACATGATGCTTTTTGTCATAACTTGTTACTTAACCTATTAATTAGGAAGTAATAACTCTGTGATTGGAACAAAGTGTCAAACCAGACCAGTTGCTAATTATAGACTGTGACATGTGTGTTTGAATAAGGTGTCTAATTCATGCCACTCACCTTGGCAACAAGAAATATTCCTATTTTGAATGTCCAGGGAGGCTCTGAAAGTCACACATCCCACCTCACAGTATGTTCTCTCTGTCCCTCTCCTTTTCCAGTTCCCTCCCAGTCTCTTGTGCACCTGTCATGCACCACTCAGCTGATTAATTACCTTATCTACACACACCCAAACTCCACTCTGCAGTTCATTATCTTTGAATGCCTTATTTGAACACTTCTTTCTTCAGCATGCAGTGTGTGGACTTCCCCTAGCCCTTGGTAAAATACAAACATTAGACCAGTTGTAACCCAGCTCCTTACTGTCTCGGCGGTTACTGGTGCCATATCCAAGCCTTTCATTGCTGTGTTTGCACAGGTACAGTAGTCACAGCCCATAGTCTTCAGGCCTTCATAAATATTTTTTGTCCTATATTAATAACTTTTTGGTGTCTTTAATGCAACAGTTAATTTGAGCAGCTAAGTAACCTGCAACACGGTCTCAGTTCTCTCTTCATGATCCCTTCTGTCCCTATCTTTGTTTTCCTCTCTCCTGTGTTTTCTTACACCTATGAATTATACTCTTCTCCACCACCTCACAGTCCAGGCCTTCGTGTCAGATTTACCTCTGCCCCAATGCCCTCAACACATTGCCACACAAAGAGGCTGTCCTCTTTCACAGCTGCTTTGCCTGTCACCATTCCCTCTGCTTATGCCAGAGGGGTTTGGCTGCTCCCCTCAGCAGACCCTCTTTCTCTTTGCTGGCAGACTCGCTATGAGACAGCATCTCCACCTGGGTCTGTCCCTTGCGCCCCAGCAGAAGCAGGCAACCCAACTACTTTCTTTGTTAAAAACTGTCGCAGCCATCCAGAAACTTCCTATCAATAAAGAATCTTGAGGCTCAGGACACACAGATGTGAGGTGGTAGGTGCCTCTATTTTAAACGCTCTGCCAGTCACAAACAGTGCATGCATGCCTATACTGCCAGAATAAGAACTTTCATTATGAGAACTGCCAGTGGACTAGTGCCAAAAACATTTTCCTTTCTTTATTTTCCAGAGACAAGAGGAGCTAGAGGTGGGATTCGCATTGGATAATATGTAAGTAAACATGAAATGCAACATAATCTGCAGACAAAAAAACCCAGCAATTCAGAGGCATGAAATAATCTAGGCTAATTGTCCAGAGTGCATCATTCCATGATGCTGCTGCTGACGAACGTGGTTTCCCAAGGAATCCATGCTATGAGCTGTCTGACGAATGGTGTGTGCCAGGATGACCTCACGTGAACTTCAGGCAGACAGGGAGAACATCCTAAACCCATTTTTGTCTAGTGTACTGAACACTGTTTAAGACTGGAATACTGGGACTGCTGCTCTGTTATGTGTTTGTCTCTGAGATCAGCCGGGGCGTTCACCTCCCTTTGAAGCACAACATGGAATGACGCACTGGATTTCTGATCTAGAGCCATTCCCATCCAGTTCCCCAACAAACCACAATTCTTCAAAAACTGGATTCAGTGAAGTCATCTGCAGCCTTAGTTTGGGGCTCAGCATAAAATTACTACACAGCTTGTCCTCACAATACCTTTTCTTTTGCTAAGCTCCAGGACTGGATCAACTGGTAGGATGACAATTGTGCCTTGACAGAGCAGAATGAGGAAACCTGTACCACAAGTCTTTTTGGACTTTTGTTTCCAATGCACAGCTAAAAATAAGCAAGAGGAGGACCAGGAGAAGGGTGTGGCTCATGAATTATGCTGTAATTACACTGAGTTATTAAAAATGTATTTTTCTTTCTGTTTCCTAGTTCAGGCCCTTCCGAAACCATCATTACTAATGGAATACTAGTGGTGAGTGTTATGTTTTGTCATCTTTCTTGTCCTGTTGCCACACTTGTTTCACTTGACTTGCAGCCACCAGGCCAACATGCCACTTGGCTGAGCAAAGCCAGCACTGAACGCTGTGATTTCCCTCTTCTTCATCTGCCTTGGGACACATCCTTGTGGGTGGCATCTATGGAGAGGCTGCGGCTGGAACCGTGGGGAGATCCACCATGCTAACATCCCTCTGGTGTTGCAAAGGCAGCACATGGAAGAGGTTTAGGTCTGCGACATCAGTGGAGCAGTGAACTTTCCCTTGGACATCTCTTATCCTGAATTCCTGTGTTGCCAAAGTGACAGGGTTTGTCCCTTCCCATGCACATGTCATTTCCTGCATTCATAACTGTGCTTGTCACACAGGGGCTTTCTGGCCATGCCATTTCCTCATTTAAGAGCTTTGTTTCCTCATTATTTTTGTTTAAATCAGTCCTCTGATTTAAACATCTCTGTTGGGATCCTGGGAGTACTGTTTTTAATTTTTCCCTTACCTTTTCCCTTCTGCAAGCCCTGTTCATCCACACTGCACCCCCAGCCTTGCCCTGGCTGTGTCTCGTTTCTCAGGGATTCCTCCTGTTCCAGCCAGCATCTGAAATTGAGGTCACAGTTGAGAGAAATTTTTTTCCTCAGTAAAAAGTGCACTGCCTGTATAGCATTTGGATCATCATCAGTAGGAGATTAGATTAGGAAACAGAATTGTGGACTAGAAAATTCCATGCCATGAGGTATTTTATTGTTCATGTCTCTCACAGTCTCGCAAAATCTGCTGCTTGGAAGTCCAGGTGGTTGAGAAGAAAAAGAAGAAGAAAAAAGAGAAGAAATCTTTATCAAGTGAGATTATTTCTCCATCAGCTGTTTTTTAACAATGGCATGCTAATATTATGAAGGGAATTGGCTTAATTGTCTTAATGTAAGAATGAAAAAAAAAAATCCCAGAGCATTACAACAGCCTTGTGATAAACTGTAAGAATTTTTGTTTCCAATTTTGATGAGAAAATAGTTCTGTGTCTCCTTTTATGTTACTTCCTTAGAGAAAGAATTCTCCTTTAAAGTGCAAGGCTCTTACGAGGGCACCCAAGACATCACGCTAGGATCTGATCTAATCTTCAGCTCCTCCTCTCCTGCCAAATTCCACTATGCCAGATACAAGCAGCCAATGCTGGATGTTACTCTACCAGGGAAGAAACCATCTGCCTCTGTTGTATGTTATAACTGGACTTCATAAAACATAATAACGCCATGTAAAGTAACATGCACCATAAATAGTAATGTTAATTTGCATTGTGGAAAGACAGTAACGTTCCTTACAATATAAACTGAGATATATTTGTATTTTTTCAGCGTTCCCAGGTATATGATACAAACTCAGGCTCTTCAAATGTGGAACTTCATTCCCTTCCAAGTGGAAAAAACATGATCTTAGCAGAGGTCAGTGCCTGCTCTTTTGTGGAACAGGTTGAGAAACCTGAGTGTGGAAGTCTGCATTCTCCTGATGATTGCCAGAGTTCTTTCTGATGATAAAAGCCCGCAGACAAAAATGCCATCATTTAACAGTGGTGGGTCTTTAGGTAATAAGGACAGGTTGTGCCCTGTTCTGTTTGAATGGGAGTGGGAATACAGGGGATTTTGTTACTCCATCCTATCTTACTTCATGCTAAATTTTGAGGCTCTGCTTTTCCCCTTCTCACGCACCACTGGGGCACCTGAACTAACTGAGGTACTGCCAACATCTTGCTGATGCCGACCATGCTTTACAAAGCACTTTTAGATTCATGATTAAAAAAAAAAAACCACGTAGAATGAAAGGATCACAGCTGTTTTGGGGTATAACCCACAGAAAGGGAGGGGCAAATAGTGCTGCAGCCTGACTGACTGCTTTAGGTGATGTTGGCAGGGATGGGTAAGGTACATTATCATTACTTTGCTCTGTAAACAGCAGTTGTCCTCAGATGTTACATTCACTAGAAAACATTAGGAATTACTGAACAATTTCCCTAACCATAAACCACTGCAGTCAATTCACATACGCTGATGGATTATTCACAACTCCTGATTTGTAACTGCATTGCTAGGATGGCACAAGCTAAAATTCCTCCTGGGACTGCAAGGGAGGAGTGCTAAAGTAGGTGGTCATACTTACACTGTTTGGATTCTTGCTTTCCAGGATAAAGGATTTGACTTACACATGAAGGCAGAAGACTGGTAAGAGACTTGAGCACTCTTGGAGACTAATGTGTCCTTAGCTGAACTTGTCTCACTCTTTGCTTTTTACTGGGGAGGAGGCCCTTGCAGTAGGACAGTAGGTTTTGTGACCTGGTGATGTGGAATTCATGTGAGCTGAAAGCAAACTATGTGTGGAAAATTAACAATACATGTCGATAATCCATATTGAGACATGAAAAATTAAAAAGATGCATAAAATAGAAGAAATATTTTAACTAGCCAATTATCTTTGCTCAGTTATATCAGTTTTATGCTGAGCACAGTCTTCAACCTTTTCTTTAACACTGTACAAGAGTGCAGCTGATCGCCTGGTACTGCTGATCATGAAGTAGGTAAACTTGCTGCCTACTTCAAGATAACTGTGAAAAGCTTTTCCTACAGCTCTCAGTGCTGACTAAAGTATGAGAGAATCCAGACAGCAAATGTCTCAGAAATTATCTGCAGGAATGTCTTTCCTTAGGTTTTCTTTTGATAACTACTAAGAAATGTAGCAGTCCTTCTGTCCATCACTCTTTCACACAGCATTGTATACCTGCTTGGGAGTGTAGGAAAGGCTCCTCCTGTAAATGTGGTACTTTGTGGATTTGGTTTATTTCATTGTCTTGGAAACTGAACTTGTCTACCAATAATAGAATAGAATAATTTTTTTTCCTGATCTTTGCTCCAGCCCAGACCACCTTGACGTGCGTTTAGGGTTTGACCTCTGTGCGCAGGAGCAAGACTTTCTACGCAAAAGGCAGAAGTACATCGCTCCTGCTCTGAAGAAGGTCCTGCAGCTGGAACAGGATTTGCTGGACCACGAGGTCTGTAGGGCAAACATTCAAAACATCTAATGAGTGCTTAGCAGTGTGGACATAACAGAGGACATAGTATGACCTCTTTTTCTTCCCAGTTAATTTTTTTTTTTTGGACTTTCCTTATCTTTAAACTTATGTACGCTTCCAATACTGCCCCATACCGCTAATCTCACACTGCCATTTGTGTCTTTTGCAATTGCTATCCTCAGTTTAACTCTTCTCCTGCGACATTTCATTGCAAACCAGGCTAGATATTCTATACATAGAAATGGCTTCTTCCATGGTCTTTACCCTACCATGCTTGGTACCTTGTTATGCTTGTTGATAATCCTTCCTCCTCTCTGACCTCTGAGATTTCTTTTTCCTTCCTGCCTTTACAACTGATGTTTTCTCTTTTACTGTCTCTTTCAGTTTGAATTAATGAATTTTCATTTGTTTTTTACCAAACATCTATATTGAACACACTGGAGACAAGCATCAGTTATCTAAGCAAAAATCATCACTACTTTTATTCCTGTTCTCCTTTACAAAATAAACGGTAGCTTATATTTCAGTAGAAATCATTTGGAAAGAAGTCTAAGTCTGGGCAGTTGTCTGGGTGGCATCAGGCTTTGTGTAATAGGAGATCTCTGCTGAGAGCCGCAGTCAGCTGCAGCCCGCTGTCTGACGCCAGCCCTTTCTGTTCATGTGTTGCACAGACACCAGTGGTGGCCATCATGACTACGGGAGGAGGGATGAGATCTTTGACTGCGCTGTATGGCAGTTTGCGGGGGCTCAAGAAACTCAATGTCTTGGACTGTGCCACATACCTGACTGGCCTGTCTGGTACTACTTGGTAAGTGGGAATGGGCAGCCCTTGGCTGGAGTCTTCCTGATGACTTTGATGCACTGAAGTAGGCTGGGGCTGACATGCAGTAGTCTATCTATAATACCTTCTCAGAAGTCCCATCTTTTTTTAATCTTCTTCCAAAATTGACATATTAAAGTCTTTAAACAGGGGAAAGTCACATAATTTGCAGGAGCATGAAAACAAGTGTTTTCTTAAGAACAGCTTATGGAAAAATGCTCAAGCCATTTTGATAGGGATAATGACTGTGACTTCAAAGGGAACATAGTAGTTTCTTAGGGAACTGAAGACAGGAAATCTTGTCTTGATTTAAAATCAGTAACTTAAAATAGAAACGTAAAATGTAGTCATTACCTACTTCAAAGCTTGATGTGTTTGTTTCCCTCTTCAATGTATGTTTTCTCTTCCTAGGACGATGTCAAACTTGTACAGAGATGCTGACTGGTCACAAAAGGATCTCAACAAGCAAATCAGCGAGGCTCGCAAACATATGACAAAATGCAAAATAAATTCCCTTTCCTTGAAGTATATGAAGTATTACAAAAAGCAGCTGTGCCAACGGAAAAGAGAGGGCCACAAAACATCTTTTATAGATCTCTGGGGGCTTGTCCTGGAATCTTTGTTGCATGATGGGGTACAGTATGTCATAAAGCCATGTTTGCAGTTGCTTACAATATTCTGAAAATTAATTTCTGGGGAAGATATTTTCCTGTTTGTTCTGAGAGAAGTAGTTTCTTTTGAAACTTTGTCTATACAAATGCACAGCCATTTCCAAAACATTTGGAAGTCTCTCAGATATCCAGCCATGGAGGAAATCAACATTCTTTCTTGTAAGATTTTCTTGTGTATTTTTCTGAGAAAATGCCAAGATTAACATTTTGAAAAAATATTGTATTTTAAGATATTTTTGTCATGTTCTGTGAGTATTTTATTTTAAAATAGCAAAATTATAGACATTATCTTAATGCCTATGGGAGGTATTAAAAAACAGACCTGCAGAGGACTGTTACATAAACTTGCAGCATAATGCTTTAAGCTGGTTTATACTAAAAGTATTGCTTTATGCTCTTCATTGTTTCCTTCCATTTTCATCCTAATGGGTCGTCAAATAATCTGGCACCAGATGGGATGCCTGCAGATATTTCAGTAACAGAACACTTACAGGAATTTTGACAAATATGGAACGCTGCACAATTTAAGCCCAGCACACATTATACATTAAAGACAGAAAAATTTCTGCCCTACAAGCTTAAATGCAAAGAAAACTTTCCTGTGCTAACTTTCATCTTAGTGTAACTGTATTTCTGGAATCACAGAAAGACAACCATAGACTCTCCGATCAGCAACGGGCCATCAATCGTGGTCAGAACCCATTGCCTATCTATACTGCAGTCAATGTCAAGAACAGCTATAGCACTCTGGATTTCAAAGGTAATTATGAGACTTCTGAGAGTCATTTTTCTTCATATTTAAGATATTAAATCTGGGACAGTCTTTTTAGATAGTCTAAAAAAATTCCCTCCATTTAAAGACCAGAACCTCAGCTGATGTGTATTCATGTAATGTCCTTGTGGTCAGGTAAAAGTTTGACTATCTATGCAACAGACTAAAAAATATTCCAAAGACTTTTCAGGTTCACAATTTTCATTTGCATAATGCTTATAGGTCACTGTTATTTATCTGAAATATTAGACTTAACTGTAGAAATTATTTTAATTTTTAACTCATTTCAATGCCATAATAGCAACATCATTTTTATCTACAACTAAGGGGCTGTAGTAAAACATTGTTCTCTTCTTTGGGTTCCTTTTCACAGAATGGGTGGAGTTCACCCCTTACGAGGTGGGATTGCAAAAATATGGAGCTTATGTTCGCACTGAGGATTTTGGCAGTGAGTTCTTCATGGGTCGGTTGATGAAGAAGGTCCCTGAATCCCGGATCTGCTTCTTAGAAGGTAAGCTATTGTCTTAATACATGTGAATGATTTTTTTTTTTTTCAATTGAGAGCTAAATAAACTAAGCACTAATAAAGCACTGGTGCATGACTGTCAGGGTGGTTTCACCTGAGAGAATAAATATCTTGTAACTGAATTAACACTTACCATAATGGATTCAGTTTGCTGTAAAAAGGAAAATTCAAAGTGACAGATGAACAGTTATTTTACTTTTTAAAGCTAGTTTTGAATAAAAATACAGCATTGTGTCCAGTCCAACAATGAAATTCAGGTCCCTGAGAGTCCACAGTTCTGCTCATGTTACTCCTGAAGGGTGAACTCCAGAGCCTCTTGCCTGTCTCACAGGCAGTCAGTAATTTGCATGCTTCCTATAGACAGTTTGCATGAGCCTTCATGCTCATTTGCCACTGCATTGGGGTGTATTTGAGCATACCATGTCTCCCCTGCTCCAGAGAGTTTGCTTTGTAAGAACTTGTGCCCAAGGGATAACCAAAGAAATTGTTTATCAAGCTCAAAAATACATTGTCAAAACTCGGCATGTTAACAGGCTTATTCTTAAAAAGGGAAGCCTACAAATGCAGAGGCTGTAAGACCACATTGTTGCTAAACACTTATCAATAAAATTCCCCATCCAATCTCTCAGATTGCAAACTGTCATCCTTTCTTTTTATACAAGCCTTTTTACTTTTTTTTTTTCTGAAAACCCAGGCTCCATAAATCATATTAATTCACAAAAATCTCAACATTCATTAAAATATATATCCAGCCCTAAGTACCATAAGACAAAAACCGAATACCAAAATAAGGTTTAAAAACCGGCAGCCAAATAAAAATGACACATTATCCATTTAAAACAGACTAAAGAAAAACATAAACCTAGGAAGTTGTATCTTATGATAATAGTTTTGTGATGCATGATGTCTGAATGTTTGATCTTTCCTTTTACAGGCATGTGGAGTAGTTTATTTTCATTGAATGTGTTATATATCTGGAATTTGTCCCATTCATCAGAAGATTTCTGGCACAGGTGGACCCGAGACAAAATTGACGATATAGGTAAATTATCATACTTCTTCCTTACTGTGTATTTATTGTTAGATAGAGTTAATGTTAGCTAAACCATCACACCCGTCTGCTAAGTGAGATGTTCTTCGTATATTTGGCATTTTTTGGAGTGTTTCTTCAAATGCCACATTACCTTTCTTGAAGGAACTGGATTCAAAGTCTCATACTGCAAAGTGTAACTGGATAATTTTAAAATCTCCAGCCCTGTGATCTCTGTTCTCACTGAGGGCTCAACAGTGATGTTAGCAGATGAGTAAAATGTTAAGGAATAGTAAGATTGATCTCTAAACGATTAACAATGCAAAAAGATTTTGATGCTACATAAAGTAGGAGCTACTGTAATACAAATAAGTACAACAGTTACCCTTTTCCAAAGCCTGCATTCAGTCTGTTCCACAAGCATGTGTGTGTCTGGTGCAGATTTTTATTGCTGCCTGATACTGGGTCTTGTTTTTTATCAGAGTCTGGGTCATGTAAGGAAATTGTATTTGGCTAGTAAGAGCAGCATTTTATTCTCTTTTTCATTTGGTCACTTGTGCTCATTGAGTCTTTTCATCCTAGGCCCTTTAAATAAAGAAAATATTGATTTTTATTACTCACCTTGACATCTTGGGGGATGACCTTGCCCTGGACAGGTAGAATTTAACAGCCTTTCTCTGTGCAGAAGAGGAACCCCTCCTACCGCAGAAGCTGCACGAGCTGAGGACTCGCCTCTTCACCCCTCTTGGCCGCCTCGGCAGCGCTCTTCGCAGCGCTCTCACCGACCGCCTCTGCATTGCCCAGGAGCACAACTTCCTAAAGGGTTTACAGATGCATAATGACTACCTGGAGAATAAGCACTTCTGCAGATGGAAAGGTAACAGAAGACCTGTGTTGCTGGGGAGAGAATAAACAAGCAAAACAAAATGAGAACCCAGTTTTTATATTAAACCCATTCTCCAAGGTCAGAGGCCATGTTTGGGCAGAATCACTATTAGACCAATCATTTGTGGCACACTGGGATGGAGGATGGCATGGTGTTGAACTCCATGCCAATGATTTGCTGGCAGCACACACCTCCTGAGGCAGGGGCACCAGGTCCTGCTGGTGGTCCACCCTTTCTCTGTTTGAAGACACAGTCAGCAGGTGGGAAGGAACAAGAAATCTCCTTCACAAATGTTGCCACTGCAGGTCCAAAACTCCATGTGGCTGGAGGTGGGTGGGCAGAAGAGAAGGGATATGGTGAATCTCCCTTCCCCAAAGACAGTAACCAGTTAGGGCTCTGTGGTCAAGGTGTAAGGGTGGAAAATAGGCTAACCAGTTTTGTGCTACTGCACTTACAGCCAGAAATATCTTTCTTTTTAGATACTGTGCTAGACACATTTCCCAATCAGCTGACACAATCAGAGGAATTCCTGTCACTGGTAGATACAGGATTTTTCATCAATACAAGCATCATGCCACTTCTAAAACCAGAGAGAAAGGTGGACGTCATCCTGCATTTAAATTACAGTGCTGGATCCCAGATACAGGTGAGAGGAATTGAAGCAGTCTTCAATAGCTGCATACTTGGAAGTTTTTAACACTTAGATGCTTTTCTATATTGCTCCCACTAAAAGTCTTGACCAGTAGAATTTTTAGCTTAATGCTGCAGTGTGATACTTTGTTTATAGGCTGTACATATTCTCATTTGTTTTTCTTTGACAATACAACTCTTTTGCGCTAAGAACCAAAGGAAACAAAACCTTCTGTCCGTGATGCAGTGCTTTCCAATAGTCATTTCAGAGCTTTCACACAGCTATCTTGGAAAATGCCCCCTTTGTTACTGGATTCCAAGAAATCCTGAGCCCTGAAATCCTCTTTAAGTCTTAGTACTGTTCTGCTCATTGATCCAGGCTCTGAACCAGACCTGCAAGTACTGCTCGGAGCAGGGAATCCTTTTTCCCAAGGTGGACTTGAGTGAAGAAGACAGGAAAAACCTGAAGGAGTGTTACCTCTTTGATGGCGCTGAGACTCCAGGAGCACCAGTACTGCTGTTTTTCCCACTAATTAATGATACCTTCCAAAAATACAAAGCACCAAGTAAGTAATCAAGCATGTCAAAAAAAGGTTGACAACACAGCCAGCCTATTAAAGGGAGGATATTTAATACTCCAACACTTAAACTTCACTATTGGCTCATTTCAATACATCAAACTTTTCTGTTGCTTAAAGTTACTTCTTTTAACAGTCAGAACGGTGGTCCTGTTTCAATCCCCGAGCTAGCTAGTTTGCAGGTAAGTGATGTACCTCTGTGAGCCACAGGCACAACTCAGAACTGCAGTGTAGACCCACATGAAAGGAACAATCACCATTTTCGCCCCCTCACTGTGTGAAGCAGTAGATATCCACCTGAGCCAGGAACAGAGCTGCCAGTTTGGAAGATAATTATTTGTTTAAGAAATAATTTTTTAAACCCACAAGAGTAATTTATATTATGAACTCTCTCTGTAGAAAGACTTCTTTCCCTGCTCTGCTAAGAGTTTGCTTGCTTATGATCAAAGTAACTCCCATCTCTCAGCAGTGATTTGTCTCCCCTTCCTCCTAGGTCAGAAGCGCTCAGAGTCAGAGATGGAAGATGGTAAAGTTGATCTCTATGGCTGCTGTTCCCCTTATTCAACATATTCAATCCAATACACTGAGAAGGCATATGACTGTCTGGTTCAGCTAGGTGAATACAACATCCTGAACAATGAGGAGCTCATTGTGCAGGCCTTGCGCACAGCAGTGGCACGGAAAAGGCAGAAAAGGAAATAATGAGAGACAGTTGAGGATGCTTTTGCATCCCTTAACCCACCAAGAGACTCAAGTTCCCTCAGGATCAGCCAGCAGGCTTCAAAGGACTCCTGCTCAACCCCACTTGACGACAGTTTCAGATGAACAAAGAAGACACTGAAGAGAAACTTTTTTTATCCAAAGAATTTCACTGCTGTAATTCATTGCAATTCAGTATGACGGTGGAGTACAATTCATTTTATGGTACAGAGGATGGGCAGCTATGAGGAAGAAAGTCTTAAAATGATCATGAGCATGATACTAGTTGCCTTGAGAGAGTTTGAAATGTTTAAGTGTAACATGTTCACAGCAGAACATATTAAAAGCGTATTTAATTAGCATTACTTGTGTTTTGTGTTTAGCAGCAGCTTGTGGGCCAGGTCTGTGACCAGGACCGTGGCACATTGTAGGTGAGTGTTTAAAGAAGGAAAGGCACATGTCATATGGCATGCTGTGGGCACCGATCATATCCAAGGGTGGCTTTGGGCAGAGGCAGAGGAGGCACAGGCCATGGGTAGCAGATAAAGTGAGAAAGGGAAAGTGTGTGTGTCTGCCTGGCCACCAAGTTTCTCTGTGCACTTCCTCACTGCTTCTTGGCTATTTGTCCCTCTTCCCACTCCTGGTGTGAGCAGTAGTAGCATAGTGACTAGAAGCACAAGCTGAACAGAACAAAACTCTGCTGGTTTTAATGCCCCTCAAAAAAAGAGCAAGTCCTTGAATTTATCCGCTCCTCCTGCCCTCACTGTTGGCTGGGTCTCTTATGAGTTCAGCACCTGCAGAATTAGGAGGCACTCACATTGAGGGAAAAGGACTTTGTATGGTCTTGGTGTAAGAAGGAAGATTTTGTGTATTGCAGTAGGGCACCTGAAGAGGATATACTGCTCCAGGAATGTTATTTTTTTTCCTCTTGAGTTATCAAACATTTATTTTACCTATACTGTTGCTGTGAGCCTTGTGCCATCTTTGAAGACAAGAAAGGTGCAGACCTATAGAGATCCCTGGAAGCTCTGGGAAAGTTTCTTATAGCAAGTACATCCTTCCGCATGGCAGGCTGCTGCAGGAGGATCTGTGCCTCTTGAGCTGTAATTTCTCTTGGACTGGCTCTGCGCCAAACTCAGCACTGACATGCACATACATGGCATAATTTGCCCATTTGGGCCAAGTGTGCTGTGATGAGAGGTTTCCTAACCCAGGCTTCTGACACTGTTCCCAGGAGGGAAGAGAGGTGGAGCACCTTGCTTGTACCCACAGCAAAGATCCTTCAGCCTCTCTTACTGTCTGATCTGCTCCCTAGGGCTTTTCTTGTTCTTTTGAAAAAAAAAACAAACCATTAGAGAAATAGCCTCATGAGATTTAAAACCATGCAAACCTGGATCACACAGTCATAGCACTATGAATTTCTTTCCAAATACACGAATAAGCTTATTTTGATTGTAGGTAACCCATGCTCTAGTTTGAATTAATAACACAAAACACACTAATACTTTACAGACCAAATTACTTATTTTATGTTTCTCCTGGAGCATTCACTTCTCAGTTACTAACAGACGGTAGAAACTCCAAAATTCTTCATAGGTATCTGTTTTATTAACCAAAGTAATGTTGAAAACATTAATAAAAATAGGACCAACAGGTGATGTTTACAACATGTGACAAATCTTTCAAAATAAATAAAGCCTACTCAACATATGCATGCATTTCTTTTATTCTGTAGTAATTTGAGAAGATTGGGTTGGAAGATGAAAATACAAATTCTTAATACAAGATTTTGATACTCCCAGACCACCTATTACGAATTATCAGTGACTTTTCAAGCATATTAGTTTTGAATACATAACCATGCTAGTAAAAAAGGTCAATTATGTGCTTAATTGCTTTCCAGTCTTAACTATTCATAATCTGTTTTCAATTTTGCCCTTTCTCTGGCTAATTTTCAACATGCTTAATAATGTAAAGGTGTATTGAGTTCCTCAGCATATGTAACAGCACAGCAGCTACATTTTTTACCTTACTAAAACCACCTGTGGTTACATTTCAATGTTAAAATTCTTTGGATTGCAGAAGGACTCTGTATTGGGTTTATATGGAAAGGTTTTGGTAGCAGAGTGGGATGCTGCTGGGTGCAACCTGTGGCTTCCAGCCGCATTTCAAGGCTTATGTGCAAGACTTGACTTAATCTCTACTTTCCAACTCAGTTAGATAAAGGTATCTATCTGCAGTGTGCTTGGCTGAGTCATGTCACTCTGAAGCTTTAAATAGCATCATCAGAACCTGGTAGAGGGAGCAGGACACAGGGTTTCTACAATGCCAGCCAAGGACAAAGTGCTCTGTGCAGCTCCCTATTTTAAAATATAGGGGAGGAGTGTCAGTGGCTGGGAGGGGTGTCTGCCAAATGCCTGCCTTGTTCTGGTAAGGGAGCTCTCTGGATATAGTCACACTTTTGTTTTCTGCTGAAAAGTTGTAGCTTTAACAGTATGGTTTGTCCAGGGTAGATTCTCGGAAGACAATTTTTTTTTGTGGATTATGGACAGGTTCTGTCTCTCAGCTCTTCTTCACTTTGCATTTATCCTTCCAGAAAGACACTCTGAGACTTGGTCCTCTTGTAGTCAGCCTGGACTGATTTTCTTAGGATCAGTTCACTTTGCACAGTCAGTGTGAACCTCTCAAAGGATGGTTGTTATGGCTACAAACAGGTCAGAGCTAATTTCCTTTCGGAATATCACCAGTGCCTCCAGTTTCAGACATTCACACATCAGTGGGGATCTGAGGTATCTCCCATGTGGTTTTGTGCTTGACCTTTCTTCTAGGATGCCCCAAAACTGATAGGCTCTTTTAAATGACTATGGGCATTTATAAAGTGTCTCATTTTAGATATTTTCTGGGGACAATTTTACTTAGTTAGGCCTAACTCAAGGCCTGGAAGAGGCTTTTTACACCTTTCCCGCGTGAAACCAAAACAGGAGGTTCAGCAAGGAGCAGCAGTAGGCTACAGCAAATAAGGCCTCAGGAGAGGAGAGGAAGGACTGCTAAGCTCTAGAAGCTAAAGCTAAGCCCGGAGGGATAGTTAAGTTGTTTGGATCCTTTGCCTTTGCAATCCTTGTTTGCAAGTACATAATGATAAGCCTTTAGCCAAACATTGGTGGCACAGTTTTGTGGGGTATGGTTTGCTCACTGTTGCTTGCTAAATGGGCCCATCAGCTTGCACTTCTTTAATGAGTGCATTTTATAATACTGTAAAGAGCTCTTGAATTGTTGAGCTCTGATTAGATCCTATTAGGCTGGAGAAAAACAAAGTAAAACAGTGAATACTGTTTCGTATTTGTACTGGAATATTCATCTTATTTCTTCCTATAGACTTATAAAAGCCAGAAGTACCATCAAACCATCTTGTTTGACTTGTTAGATGTTAGACCTGCTACCTGCTGTGCAGTTACCTAAATGTTAAACCTGATCACCTGTAGCTGACCAAAGTCTCTCTTGAAGAAAAATAACTCCTCTTCTTTTAAAAATACCAGCAATGGTGAAGTCCCATTTCATAGATGTATATTCAAGTGGGTGATCATTTTCCAGCAGTAAGTATGCACCTAGTTTCCAGTTTCATTAGTTTGGCCAGAGCCCAGACATTAGTTCTTGTTCAATCTTTTCCTATTAACTTAAAAGCCATTGCATCACCATTGTTTCTTCATTAGGGTTGATTTTATAAAATATACCAAGGTTACATCACAGTTTTCTTTTCATCAAACCAGTAGATTCAGCCCTTCAAGTTCTTATTATAAAAAAGTCTTAATTTGCTAGGCCCAGCTGTAGCTCTGTTCTTGAACTCCCTCCAGCTCTTTGTCGTCCCTTTATAAAATGCAGACTCCAGTATATTTCCCAATATTGCCATACAGAAATGAACATTGCCTTGTTATTCTTATATTCTTACATATAAATGACTGCCCAGTTTCTATAAGCAGAGTACAGTTGTCCTCATTCACTATTAGAGACTTCTGCTGAGTTGCTTGTCTTCTATAAGCTGGTGAGCTGCTGCTTTCCACACTACAGTCTGCCCTTCATAAGGAGGAGTAAATTGTTACACAGATTTGTCATTCTCTTAATCATAACTTCACACTTAGTTGTGTTAGAATTAACTGGGGTTAATCAGGCCAGTTTAGCAAGCAGGTCCAATTGTTCTGTACAATTGCCCTGTCCCCAGTATTACTCAGCACTCCATCAATCTTCGTTCTACTGTAAATTTTGCCAGTTAGGATGTCATGTTTATTTCCAAATCACTCATCAAAATGTTGAATAGAGTTTCAGACCAGTAAAGGCTTTAAAATTCCTCAGAAGAAAACTTTTTTTCAGTGATGCTTTTCACTGAGGACCAACTCTGAAATCAGTTAGCTAACAAACCTTAACAATATACACTTTTTTCAATCTTTGCCTAACAAGACCTTACTATCTTTGCACAATAGACTAAAAGTAAAAAAAACTGCAATTACAGGGCAGGAAAAAAATCAATATTTTATTTTAAAATGCACTATTTTATACTAACTGGCTTCCGGAAGGCAGCTCAGGGCTTAGCATCACTTTACAGGGAACCTCTGGTTAATACTAATCCCAGAAAGATTTATTTTCCATGCAGTCACATTGCATCACCGTTTTAGTACCCCAGGCACCTTACTGGTGGAACACCCTATAATTGCTTTGGCATCCTTTACAGCTTTATTGCACTCTGGTCACTGAAAGACAGCTCCAGCACACTGGTTTGCAAGATCAATGCATCCGTAGGAACAGTATGCTTCAGTACTGGCAGTATATTGGCATTACCTCTAGTACATATCTAAGACAAGGAAATTAAAGAAGAATTTCTGTGCATAAGCCAAATATAAGTAAGACTTTCACAAAGCTTAATAGAAATAGATTTTAAAAATAAAAAGAAGAAAAATAAATGCACAAGTATATCTACCTTTATCAAGATCAGCTGCCAACAGCTTTTACTTCCCAGCTATATAGTTCTTAAGCTCTTTACTGAACCATATGGCTAGGCATTCAGTCCTTACGCAAGCCAGGTAGGTCCCTTATTCCTCCCTTCATGAAAAGGATTTCAGAGACCATTTTACCCGGGCAACTACAGGTCGGTCAGCCTCACCTCTGTGCCTGGCAAGGTCATGGAGCAGATTCTCCTGGAAACCATGCTAAGGCACATGGAGAGCAAGGAGGTGGTTGGTGACAGCCAACATGGCTTCACCAAGGGCAGATCGTGCCTGACCAATTTGGTGGCCTTCTATGACGGGGTGACAGCATTGGTGGACAAGGGACGAGCAACAGATATCATCTACCTGGGCTTGTGCAAAGCTTTTGACACTGTCCCGCACGACATCCTTCTCTCTAAACTAGAGAGGCATGGGTTTGATGGACGGACCACTCGGTGGATAAGGAGTTGGCTGGATGGCTGAACTCAGAGTGTGGTGGTCAATGGCTCAATGTCCAAGTGGAGACCAGTCACGAGTGGCGTCCCTCAGGGATCCGTGTTGGGCCCGGCCCTCTTCAACATCTTTGTTGGCGACATGGACAGTGGGACAGAGTGCACCCTCAGCAAGTTTGCTGATGACACCAAGCTGTGTGGTGCCATCGACATGCTGGAAGGGAGGGATGCCATCCAGAGGGACCTTGACAGGCTGGAGAGGTGGGCCCGTGCCAACCTCATGAAGTTCAACCAGGCCAAGTGCAAGGTCCTGCACCTGGGTCCTGGCAATCCCAGGCAAAAATACAGGCTGGGCAGAGAATGGATTGAGAGCAGCCCTGAGGAGAAGGACTTGGGAGTGCTGGTGGACGAGAAGCTCAACACGAGCCGGCAATGCGCCCTTGCAGACCAGAAGGCCAACTGCATCCTGGGCTGCATCAAGAGGATCATGGCCAGCAGGTCCAGGGAGGTGATTCTCCCCCTCTACTCTGCCCTGGTGAGACCCCACCTGGAGTACTGCATCCAGCTCTGGAACCTCCAACATAAGAAGGACATGGACCAGTTGGAGAAGGTCCAGAGGAGGGCCACGAAGATGATGAAAGGGCTGGAGCACCTTTCCTATGAGGACAGGCTGAGAGAGTTGGTGCTGTTCAGCCTGGAGAAGAGGAGGTTCCGGGGAGACCTTATAGCGGCCTTCCAGTATCTAAAGGGGGCCTACAAGAAAGACGGGGAGAGGCTCTTCAGTAGGGCCTGTTGCGATAGGACGAGGGGTAATGGTTTCAAAATAGAGGGGGGTAGATTTAGATTGGATATTAGGAAAAAATTTTTTACAATGCGAGTTATAGAACACTGGAACAGGTTGCCCAGAGAGGTGGTAGATGCCCTATCCCTGGAAACGTTCAAGGCCAGGCTGGATGAGGCTCTGAGCAACCTGATCTAGTCGGGGACATCCCTGCTCCTTGCAGGGGGGTTGGAGTAGATGACCTTTGACGGTCCCTTCCAACTCTAACCATTTGTTGTGGTTTTGTTTAGTGAGGGGGGGGGCCTAAGGTGGTAGCTTCTGTAGGAAACTGCTAGAAGTCACTCCCATTTTGTTCAGTGGACTCGGCTGGGCCTAGGGCAGACCTGCTGCTGGCCAAGACCGAGCCGATTGGTAGCAGAATGTTCCGTGATAACACCGCTGTGATAACGTATTTAAGAAGGGGAAAAAAGAAAAAAAAAAAAAGAAGAGGAGAAGATGTGAAGAAGCTGAGTGGGGGCAGAGGCGCAGAGGGGGAGGTGCAGGCCTCATGGGCCATGCAGACCTCACCCTCTGGCCTCTTGCCAGGCAGCCAACTGGGCCCAACTCAGCCCGGCCCGGCTGCAAGAATGGATGATGTGAACAGATTCTGACAAGCGTCTGCCAGCCTGTTGTGAAGAACTTTTCTTGTGAGAGGAACGGCTGCAGACGCCAAGATCAGTGAAGAAGGAGGGGGAGGAGTAATGCAGCTCCTGGACAAGATTCCCCTGCAGCCTGTGGTGATGACCATGGTGGAGCAGGTTGTCCCCCAGCAGCCCATGGAGGTCCACAGAGGAGCAGAGATCCACTTGGAGCCCGTGAAGGACCCCACATCAGGGGAGGTGGATGCCTGAAGGAGGCTGTGGCCCGTGGAGGGCCCACTGGGACAGCCGTTCTGGAGAGACTTCACTCCGTGGAAGAGATGACCCACGCCGGAGCAGTTTCACGAAGGACTGTGGCATATGGGTGGGACTCCACAACAGAGCAGGGGAGGAATGTGAGGAGTTCTTCCCCCAACCATGAAGCAGCGGCTTAAAACAACGCGTGATGAACTGACTGCAACCCCCATTCCCTCTTCCCCCCTGTGCCACTTGGGAGGGGGAAGGTAGTAGAGATAATGTTAAGCTTGGGAAGAGGGAGGGGTGGAGGGAGGTTATCTTGTTCTCTGTCTCATTATCCTGCTGTTTGTAGTAATAAATGAATAGTTTTCCCCAAGTCGAGTCTGTTTTGCCTGTAATGGTAACTTTATGGATTTTCTCCCTGTCCTTATCTCAAACCTCGAGCCATTTTTCCTTATATTGTCTCTCCCTATTCTCTTGGAGGGTGGGGGGAGTGAGAGAGAGACTCTGCGTAGTCTGGTCCCAATCGAGGCTGAACTACGACACCATTCTATGATTCTATGATTTTTACTCCAAATCTTCCCAAGGGTTATGTACATATATACACACACGCACATATACCTATGGAATTTGACTGGGTGGAACCATCCAGACAGTAAATTGTACCAGTTAATGACTGTCCTAAGGCTAACCACTTAAACATCATCAATCTTTTTCGGGGAAAACACTCCCTTGTGTGCTGGAGTGCAGCTTTCAGTGTATAACTGCTTTATGTGCTGAAACTTGTATTTCATAGAAACATGCATACATTACATATGCTATACAAAACATACTAAACATAAATTAGAAGAATGTATGTGACTTGAAATTAACTCTTGACTCAAACTAGTCATTGCTATTAACTTCTTCAGGGAAGGGGGAGCCTTTGATGTGTATGACTGCCAGCCCACATTTTGAGGAACAGCAGGAGAACCAAGAGTGGTAATATATAATAATGGATTTCAATTAATCAGATATAGTGTCCACTACTGCTATGGCAACCAGGGTAATAAATCTACTATCACTTTACCACATCCCTCTTGCTGCTTTTGAAAATTGACACAGTATTCACTTTCTTTCAATCTTCTGCAGTTGTGCAGTATGCTGAGAGTTACAACAGCTGAGCCATAGACAGCCAAGAATCTTCCTAGACTACACTTTTGGAACTAATTGGTAAGAATTATTTCTATTCTGTCTTAATATATGTTGTATGGTTATGTGTTGCAAAGCAGTTCATAATATTCATCAAAGAAATGTGAAGTTTTTTCTTTCTCAACATAGAACACAAGTGTGTTGTTAGCTTTCCTGCTTTAGCTGCCTCATTAGTAATTATTTTGCTGTCTCTATGAAGTAATGAGTAATGTTTGATAGGGTTTTTCTTTCTCCTCATACACATTTCCTTTATATTTGCATATGCACATATCCATATATATGTTTCCAATTTTTGCCCTTGGAAATCATGTTTTTTCTATATTCAGTAAGTTATTATTTACTTTGAAAGTTTTGCATTTCCCGTTTTTTCATGTACTGTGCATTGCTTTTTCATATCCAGCTGCTGCCTTCTTACCGCTTCCGAAAAAGGTCACGCTTTCAGGCAAAATTGTGAAATTGGGATAGCTCATATCATATTGCTGAGATTTCCTCAGCTGCAGTATGAACAGATATTTATGCCACTAGAGACATCTTTTAGCCCACTCCGACCTTTCCCACTGGTTTTTGGCACAAAGCTGCAATGTTGAGCCTTCAAAGTAATACGGATTTCCTTTTGTCAATCACACAAGTTTTTTTTTTACCAACAGCTAGTCTGACTTTATAATTGTCTTGGACTTGTGGAAATATAAGGAATAATTAATTTTTCATGTCCTATCTGTGCAATGTGATCTAATTGAGTAGGTTTTAGTCTTTACATCACATAAGGCCAAAACCATGTGAGAGTTGCATGCAATAGCTGTTTAGACAGGTTTGCACATGCTTTAGTAACATGTGGCTCCCTTACATTTGTTATAAAGGATATTCAGCAATGTTTGCCACTACAAATTTGTCTTTCTTTAATCTGTGTTTTCTCTACCTGACCAAGTCATGCTTGTCTTTGATGTCTGAGAGTTTTAGCACAGTATCATGTTGCAACGGTGATTTAATTTAGCATGTAATAGGATGTACTTACATAGTTCCCTATCTCGATCTCCTGGAGAACGTTTCTTTCCTTACACATTTCTGAAACACTTCCTTAAGATGTTTTGCAATTGTTTCTTTGAAGTCTTTCCATGTGGAGCTGTTAACATAGTTTAATCTTTGTGACCAGCCCTTTTGTGACTAAGTGGCCACACTAGATTCCTGCATAGGTTTGTATTTTCTTCAGTGGGAGCATGTGGAATGATAGCTGGACTCTTTTGCCTACCAACCCCAAATTCTCCCAATTGTGAAGCCTTTTGGGGCTCCCTGAGAAATGGCTTTGTTTTGTTTTGTTGTGGAGTCATGTACATAGCATCACTGAGACCACTTTCCATGAGCAGCTAGCACAAGACATGGATGATAGCTCAACCTCAGATGGCACAAGATGCAGGTTTGTGGAGCATCTGTGTGACTCCCATCAGAGCCTAGGTTTGTTAAGCACTGCTTACATGACCTACCAAGTGCTCTGGAAAGGCTGGCACTGAATCCTCCCCATGACAACACACTCTATATAGGGCAAGATATGCTTCCATACACACCACTTCAGATTGCATAATGGGTCACAAGGCTTGAAGTCAACATAGCAATGGGAACATGGCTTCTGCACATGCGGACAGATACTGCATGCAAGAGCTTCTGCAACAGCTGGGACTTTCTCACGCAAGAGGCACCAGGAATTTCAACACTGCAAGATTAGCTGGACTGCATAACCTAACTCTGTGCTTCCTCTTCCTCTTCAGCCTGCAAGTGTGATGGGAAATGCACACAGTATCTGGCAGCCTTTCCTTGGTTGGGTACACCTTCCCTTTTGGATCTCCTTTTCCATAGCTCGTGTTTTCTCACCAGGGCTCTCATGCTGGAGACAGCCACCTGGCCTGGGTTGTGGAGGAGAAGGGAGCTGCATCTTTTAGGGCAGAATCTCTTGGCTGTTTCTCTCCCTCTTGGGTAATTAGGAGGGAGGGACTTCATTCTCTTGCAGTACTGCATCAGATGTGCGCTCTGGTCTCACAGTGCCCTCTCCTATCGTCTTCTGTAACAAAGAAAATGACAGAAAATTTAGGAATTTCATCATACCAAAACCTGAGCCACTGCCATGTTGAGAAAAGCAGTCTCCTGATGTCTGCTGGAACACTCTGGCTGTCCCACCTTGGCTGAAAAGGCAGTGCACTCAGAAAGGTACCATGCTTGCCTCTACGCTGAGGAAGTAAAAGGGATCCTGCTGAGCAATCGGGAAGGCTCTGAGGAACTGCCAGAATCAGTGGCAAACCTGCCACTTGTATTGGGGACCCCTGATCCTCTGCCTGAGACTCTCAAATAACAGTCCTCACGGGAAACCATATTTCTTTCTCTCTAGTCAGCAAATGCTCCATGGTGACCAACAGTTTCTTGTAACATGTTTTATCCCTTGGAGCTAACTGTAATGAACACTGGAAGTTCAAAGTTGATGATAGCATATGATGTCCTATATGTTAGACAAGAAAAGGAAACTCAAAGGCATACCTAGCCAGCTCTTGCTGATTTTATTAAGATATAAAGATACCATTAACTCACTACAGCTGAAAAGGTTAGAAGCCAGTTATTTCAGGATAAATTGCTTTAGCAGCCCCAATGTCTTTTAGTGTTTAATGGGAGACTACAGTGATGCTGGTAAGAGCTAGGATCCTATGCAGGGCATGCCTTACAAAAAGAAAGACTAATTTAAGAATTAAATTAAATATAAGATCAGTAATAAAAAAGTATTGCACTTACGCATGTGCACAGGTCTCCTACAAGTCAGATCCATCAGGAGACAGGTTGTGTTCTATTTAAGAACAACCAGACCAAATAACCTTGCAAATTTGAGCTATTATCAGTATTTCTCTGAGACATTAAGTACTTTTCAGACTGTTTCTGAAATATTTTCTGAAATTAAGTTTTCTCTGAGTGGGTGAAGTCAGCATATATGTTACAACAAATATCTATACCCCATTTTTGTCATGAGGAGGAGCATACAGAGCCCTCCTAAAAGCAATATAATACTCCTCGTGGACAGAAACACGCCTTTTTCTACTTGACTGACTTCATTGTCCAAATTTGCCCAAGACATTTCACTTTTTCTGTCCTTTATTTGAATTATGGATAAATACATATATATATATACACCTTTCTCATTATGGCCAATATATTTATCGTATTAAAATAAAGGGCATATGGGTCACCAGCAGCAACAATGTGGATCAGGCAAAGTTGCACAGCCATTGCCATATTAAAGCCTGATCCTTGTGAATGATATTTGGTGTTGCTGTCATGTAGATTGCTATGATGTCTCAATTTCTAACATGAACTTGAGCATTTTTTCTTTTACTCAGATGGGTCACCATGTATTATTACTTCTAATATGCCTGAAGCATCATACTGCTGTGAGTCACATTAGCTGCATCTTCCTGTATCCCTGGGGACTAGAAGATGACTGTTTCTAGTAAAGATACTAATCAGGAGTAAACTAGAAGGGCTTTCAGGGAAGCTGGACCCTCCCTTTCTGCTATGCTCAGAAAGGTGACCCGGGAAACATGAGGTGAAGGTTTGCTGAAGAAAGAGGGGCTGATGACATTGCTAGGGCACGATATGAAAAAGTCTGTAATACACAGATGAGACATAAAGGAGTCTGTAGGCTCCAGAGGAGCTGGAAATGGTAGGAAAGAGGCTGAAGAGGGTTGTTATCAAGAACAATTGAGAAAGGTCAAAAGAAAAGATAAAATCTAGCTGATCTTTTATTTGTCCTTAGCTGTCGCTTTAATAAACCTTTAAATTATTAACTCTGATTCAACCTATGTCTTTGAGCATTAATGTTAAAATTGGCCTAGCTCAGTCATTGATTCTTATTTTAGATCACGTTGCTTGTAGTCTTAGACACCATCAGTCTAGTCAGGAAAAAGAAAAAATCATTACAGAAAAAAAGCCTCAAATGACAATCTGTTCAAGGCAGAGCAAATTTGGGTGAGCTGCATCTCATTAGCAGCTCACCAGCTGACAGACAGACCCCAAAATTGCCATAAGCGTGAGTACCTAAGGGTGGCCTGGAAGAGATTTTCTGCTCCTTGAGCTGCACTTAATCTACAATTTGACTTCTTGGGCTCTGCCCCACAAGTCGGGAGTGCATTACCTTCAGGTAATGTAGCAGTCCTCTCCTCTCTGTCCCTCCCTCTGACATTCCCTATCTGTCCCAAACATAGAATCATAGAATTATAGAATGGTTAGGGTTGGAAGGGACCTTCACAGGTCATCTAGCCCAACCCCCCTGCAAGGAGCACTTGTCTCACATGCTTATGAAGCAGCTGCTGAACATGCACAGATTGATTGCAGCCTGGCATTTCACAGAAAACTCAACCTCATATTTCTCACTTAATATGCCTGGGCATGAGCTACCACTGCACAGTCTGTGCTTTTTGAACAGCAGTCCCAAGTGAAGCTTTCCCAGTCATGATCACAGGGGCCTTAGGTGATCCAGAACTGGAATATGGCAGGAAATCTGTACTCATACTGGTACTTGCAGTACTGTATTTTGCATTCTCTGCCAACCTGGTTATCGCAAAACCTCTTCTTCATTATTTGAATGAATCCAGGAGAGGATTTTTCATTTATATGCTAATAGAGCTTTTACCCAAGGGTGTTTTGCAGCTTCATATTGCAACACGGTGAATCACGTGTTAACAACACAACCTAGTTCCTCAATGTCAGGTTCCCTCAGCATCAGTAACTTTGGAAACAAGTGATTAAAGAGGATATACTGATTACTCAGGGTGGGATTCAACCACCCAGAAGTTAGGTGTCACGTATGACCTGGACATTTAGGCTCCTTCAGAAGAATCCAGTTGCCATGCTTGCTTTTTCCTCCATTCAGTACACAGGGCACACAGGCAACTGGCTTTGACTAGAAATCTAACTTTTATATGACTTAATTTAGGTGAGGTCAAGACTATCCTAAGTGCATGCCTTGTGAAAAGGCCATATTTGCCTCAAAAGGAATAGTGCTTCACAGCGAAAAGCAATTTGAACTTTGAACTAACTTAGGAAATTCAATACCAGTGCCAAATTTGAGTCAAAGGCACCTTTGGCTGCCTTTGACTTGAGCTTCAAGAACAGGTATTTCATATCAGGAAGTCTTGAGTCAGGGAAGAAGAGTTAGTTGTTAGGCAACAAGCAACTCTTACCTTCCTAAGGGATGCTGGAGGCTTCTTCCTGCCCTCCCCCCCCCCCAGGTTTCCTTTTGTCTTAAAACCAAAGGTGCAATACAACACGCGCAAAAGAAAACCGGCTCTCATGCAAAAACCTCCCACCCATTAGCTTCCATACATTGCAGAAACAAGACCTGGAGCTGATAAGCATTGTGGGGTACAATTACAAAGAAATTATAGCTAATGTTCTCATTCCTCTGTTGTGGTACCGCACCTCTTCTAGGCACTTTAATCAAGGATACAGATAGGCTGCAGCAGGAGAAATAGAAAATGCATGTGCTTTTGTGTGTACAGTTGCTTTTCTCTAAAGTGTTTCTGGTCACCATTTTTACAGAAAAAAAAAAAAGGCAGATTCTAAATTATTTTTCCCAGAAGTGCGAGTGCTTATTTTAAGCAACATATTGGCCAAAGTGTGAGAGAGGCGTGTGACTATCCTTTGCCCATTGCTGTAGTTTATCTAATTCTGGTTTCAGTTAAGCAGTTCCTGTTCCATTAAAACGTTTCTACACGATGAAGGTGAGAAAGAAAATTCACAGCAAACCTTTCGCTTGCACAATGTGATAAATGTGCTTATTTAATTTTTTTTTTAAAAATCAGAAAATGTAGGCATAAAATTAAACATAAGAAATCAAACTTTTGCAATGATGGAATACTGCAGGTAAGATAATCAAACTGTCTTAACTTGTTCTGCTTGTAACACCAGCTTTCCATATAGATTCATCTGTACATATAAGAGAAGTATGTAATGAGACCGCTGCAAGTGGTTGGGTTTGCGTCTAGTTTCTGTCAGTCAAGGTTGCCACAGAGTGGCTGTGATTTCATACTTATGCATTCTGTAATAGGAAACATCATGCTTTGTCACCCTATTAATCTCAAGTCCTTTCATAAGAACTACTTTTAATCATTTGGGAGGACTTTCAATACAAATGTATGTATGCCTAATAATGCTTGCGTAATGGATTAGAAAATTTAATCATTGAGCTTCCTAGAGGTGTGCTGAACACATGCAGATCCTCATTGGAGAAAGAAAGTATGAAATGTACATGATCAGTCCATTAAATTCCAATAGACTACTAGTAATGCCCAGCCACCTGGTGATTTGAATAAAATTTCTCAGAAATCTGAATTTTTTTTTCATCAGAAAATCATAGAATCATATAATGATTTAGGTTGGAATATACCTTGAAGATCATCTAGTTCCAACCCCACTGCCAAGGGCAGGGACACCTTCCAGTAGACCAGGTCACTCAAAGCCCCATGCAACCAGTTCTGAACTGGGGAAGATAAAAACAGAGAGTTAAAATCTCATAAACCATTACATTATTTTAGTTTGTTGAAATTCTTCATGATTTTTCAAGGTGAAATGTTTGAACCTCATTTAAATTTGTTAAGATGCATACTGTATTAAATGTAAAGCCCAGAAATAAGTAAAGCATTTCAAATGGAAAAGTGATATGTTGCTTTTATTGAATTGCTTATTGAATTTCTCCCTTCTTTCATTTCTTTTGAAGTAGAACATGACAATAAAAACAAACACATACGCACAAATTATGATGCAACAGCACTTTTCAGGAAAAGCTATTCCTTCAGAAGAATTCTTAATATCTTCATACATAAGTGCCTTCCTTCTAATGGTCACTCCTATCTTTTTTTTTTTTTTCAATTTTTTGTTATGGAGGCAATAGTGCATGGAATTCAGGGTCTTTGCATGGAGGAAATAGGTAGATGTGTCTATTAGGCTATTATTATCACTTTTAGATTATTGTTGTAAGGGTACCTCTCACAGACGATCTCTATCAGATCATCAATCAGGTTATCAGTATTATTCCACTTCTACAAGCCCCTAGGTGGGAAGGATTTGGTGTTTCAGCACACTCTGCTTGGTCACAAGACCTGCCGATAGGAGAGTTCATAACTTACAACAGATGTGCTCTTTGGAGAAGTAATGTGGGTGGGAAATTTTCCTGTTTCAGAAATCACAGAGGGGTGGAGCTCTGAGTCAATGTAATAAAGCACCTGTTCAGCAACTTCTGACACTCTTCAAGGCTGTAAATATGTTTCAGGAGGCACTGGCAACTGTGGAGCCTAATACTGAGGTGCCATTTGCAGCACCTGCTTTTAAAACAGCAGCCATCTCAATGGTATCAACCTCTGACTTCTCTCAGGTAAGTGGAAAACAGAGCAAGTCTGGCAGGAGTCTCCAAGTATTTGATTCAGATTTGTCCCCAAACTATAAGCAGGTCAAGTCCACTCTTACCTGTAGGACATAAATCTTTGAGAAAACAAGGTTGTCCTTCCTTGGCTATTTGCAGTTATGAGGACCTGGAGTCTGTGCATCTTTCCATACAGCTCAGAAACATCTGCCACTTTCCTGGCACATTCATTTTATCCACTGTGAAGAATGAGGTGTGAATTGCCCACTCTGTATTGCAATTCCACACTGAGGAGTTGAAATAGGTAGAAAAATTGGTCTTTACTCTTTTTTTCATCCCTTTTTCTTCCTCCCTCAACAGCATTTAAGCAGCAAATCAAGTCCCTTGGAAAATGAAGAAAGAAAATGGATGATGCACTATGTAGTCCCGAGCAACGTTGATGCTAAGGTACTAGCTTCAGCAAACTAAAACTAGGAGGGACTAAACTAATATTTTTTTGAGAAGGGTAGGATTTTTTATTTTTTTCCAAATTTGGTGATTAAAGATTCACATGCTTATTTAGAAATAGGAACATTTCATGAAAGAAAACTTTCTTTAGGTGGAAAATCTGCATTTCCTTTTTTTTTTTTTTTTTTTTAATTCTGTTCCTTTATCTATTTACAAACAGTGTGTTGTTTTCATGGTTTTACTCCTTAGAGAAATTCCATAGGGAAAATGTTCTCAATTTGCTATGAAAATGGGACTGACTTTTGCCTTCTTTTAATGCTATCTATCTCTATTGGCTTTACTGAAGTTTAAGCCAAGCACAAACCTCAGATGTTGTCAAGGAGAACCTTGCCAGTGTTGTAAAGTCAGGGCATGATTGCTGGTGGTCCTTTGGGTTCTGGTCTTTAATGCCAGTTTCCAGAACAAATGCCCACTTTGTTCACTGTGCAACTCTTCACAACAGAAGCAGAACAATTCTAGCAACATTTGCAGGGCCTACAACAGAGAAACTTTTGCATCAAACATGTACCAAATTTATCAGTGATGATTTTTGTCTCTACTCTAGGCTAGCTCACAGCTAACTATACTTTGTGTCAAGCTGCCTCAAAGCAAAAACAGGTGGCTCCAAAAAGAATCTAACGTGCTTTTGATGATATCTTAAATGAGACGTGAATCAAGTGTCTATAGCTCATAGGAAACATGTACATTTAATTCCTTGTTTGTGCAATCAGACTTCCAAACCAATAGAAAACTACAGACACCATTTTGCTTATGTATGTCACAACCTTATCAAACTGATTGATCAAACTGATCTCTTGTTAGTAGCATTCTGGCAGCTCCTAAGGATGGAAATTAGTGTACAAAAAGGGTGACAATCAGTCAGTGGAGTGTGAAACTTGATGTAAATGGCAAAGTAGCATAACCAAAACCAACATGGCATTTAGGTGTTCACAATTTGCTCTGTATGTGTGTGCACTAAAAGCTCAGTAAGGGAATGTACTAAAGCAAGAAAAGCAACTATTGGGGAGTGCAATGACCCAATCTCCATAGCATTTTTGTAATGACTTACTGTATTTATACTGAAGTTGTGTTTTGGATTAGAATATCCATGGCTAAAAGCATCCAACCCTTCTTTCCACTAAGGTAGTTACATGTATATAAAGATTGTTGGAATCTACTACATATTTTTGAATGTATATGAAGTAATATTTAAAAAAAAAAAAAACAACAACACTGTGGCCATAAATTCCTGCATATAAGGGCTATGGGACTCTTTCCACAGCTTTAATTCATTTTTCTTGTCATAATTTCACCTCTGAAAGTTCTGTTTGCTATCCACATATGTTTAACAACCAAGACACTCTCAGGCACTCTTTATTTGCCTCTTGGCTTTTGAACTTCTCTCCTCTGTAATAAAGCTTGGCAGAAAACTGGCATTAAAGGCATAGACTTGTACAAGCTGGCGAATTTCTGCCTCTTACTGGCATTGGGTTTCCTGGGCAGCTCTCAGTAATTCCCTGGCTTTTTGCAAGCCATAGCTTGCCATCTGCAACAGGAGGATAATAATTAGCAGAGAGGTGTTATAAACATGCTTATAGCAGATCTTGAGTCCCAGAACAAGTATAGAGGTGCAAAGCTTTCCTTAATGCTAATGCTCAAATATTTGCCCAGGTACTTGCTTCAGTTTGAGAGGTCTTTGCGTAGCTGTGTGATAAACTGAATAGTTACTGGATTAGGTTTAGAAAAACATGCTCAGGGGCTGCGCATGGAATTCAGCTGTGTTGCCCACCTACTGTGCAAAGCCAGATATGCCCCACTGCTAAATTTTCAGGAAAATGTAACAACCTTGTGAAAACTCCTTCCTATTTTAAAATGAATAGGAGCATCAAGACAGCATCTCTTCAGCTGTTTCAGGGAGTCCTGAGTTGACAGTTTGCCTTCTAGCACCTTGCACATTAATACAGGAAAGATGAAATGTACTAAAGGAAGATCACAAATAGTTGTTGGTAAGGTAGCCTGTAATTACAGTAAATCTAGAAAATTTTTCACTGGATATTAAGTTAGCGCATCGTCTTATACAGAACAACTTGTGATTACCAAAAATTAAAAAAAAAAAATAGGTATTTGGCCAATTATCAGCTTAAAAAAAACTAGTTCTTGGCTCATCATCCATGAATGCACTGAAAACTTATTACATGCAGTAATAGAGCAAGTAATAGAGCAAGAAACTAGGAAGCATAATCTCAGCTCAAGATCAGTAGTATTAACACAGGGCAGGGAGGCTCACCAAAGTATTCTGCTGGACAGGAAATCAGAAATCAGAAGAAGTAGAAGAATTTTAATCC
Organism: Chlamydotis macqueenii; assembly: GCF_036417535.1. NCBI lineage: Eukaryota > Metazoa > Chordata > Aves > Otidiformes > Otididae > Chlamydotis > Chlamydotis macqueenii. The sequence goes on from NC_141560.1 coordinate 41,419,562, forward strand.
ATTTTTGATTTATGTAAGTGATACACATAAAGTGATGCACTTTCACTAACGGTTTGCCACAAAACTAAAAAAATCCATGACATTACCAAGGGCCCTGTTACCCTTCCCTCTTAAAAAAAGTAACTGTGACTGAAGTGTGTCATGCAAGGTTGCCTTTTGCACGGGTAATAATGAGCCTTTAAGGAAGGCTGCTCAGGATGACCATCACTCTGTCATCGCAGGGATAAGTTCAGAGGTTCAGGGTACACAGACTTGTCTTTATTAGAGGCGAGTGCAAGAGGATTTGCTCAGCTGTGTACTGCAGATTCTCAAATTTTGTAACACTTTATTTATTCCAGGTATCAGAAATGGCTCCTGGCTTAATATGGAATGTAATTATGTGCTGAAAATGGCTATTTATGATAATTAGTCACTCATGGATAGTTGATTACATTACCAACTCCTTGAACTAACCATTTTTTTTAATATAACAAAAATGATAATAATAATCAGCAACACATTTGCTTTTTAGTTTATTAGTATTGTTCGATGTATTATTGCAATGAGATGATGACTAGAGGGAAAAGATAGTTGCCTGACTTCCATTGATGGCTCCAGGGTCTTGAGCTTCAGTTACAAGAAGATGTTATTTTGCTCTTTGAATTTCTCGTGTAGTTATCAAGTCTGGCATTTGGCCATCAGAAAAGTATTATATGAAGTAATTTTTAATTAACTGCCTTCTCTATGGATGATAAGTCTCCTTTTTATTTGTCTCAGAGATTTGCTTTATAGTTAATAGTTCACTTAATAGTTAGCAGTCCTCTTCAAAGGCATTGGTGTCTCAAATTATGATGATGATCACTGAATATTGTTCCTCCTCTGATGCCCTAAGGAGGGGATGAAAATGTTTTCTAGAACAGATTTTTTTTTTTTTTTTTTTCTGAAGGACTTTGATTTGAGTGATATGGCCATCTGAGTCTTATACTGAGGGAAAGCAAGAGGGGTTCAGAGTACAGACTGGCTCTAAGTGTGGTGAAAACCCTTTTCTAACTGCTAAAAATGTTGAGAATATGGAGATAAAACTAGCATTTTCATTATTCTTTCCAATTTAAGCTAATAATTGTTCTTAGGGGCAGGCTAATACCAGAAGAGATTTTGCTAATAAAACATGCTGACCCAATGAATAGATCCAGGGAGCGAGGGTTGAGGGAAGCTCAGCCATGACTTGCCTGGCTGCATGTTCTCTGCCACTAAACACGCTTACTGAATGCATCTCTCAGGCTTACATCACTAGCTCTTTCTTCTGCTGTTAACTCCTTCTCTCTTTAATTGTCTTTGTTCCATGGCTGAATGTTGGGTGTGCTCTGGCTGACGTAGCCTGTATCTTGCTGTCTGACAGGACTCAGATTTCTCAGGCAATAGGGTAAGATTTTCTCCTGGTGTGCAGAGTTTCCATGCACAGCTCACTGGCTTTTCTTTTACACAGCCCCTTCTCAGAGCTCTCCTCCTGGAGGTGAGAAACAATTCTTGCTTCTCATGCCATCAAATTTCTAATCTGTACATTATGGCTACTCGAATACTCTGCCTTATTGTTCCCTTGGCAAGCTCTTCAAATTTAAGTAAACTCCTGCTCTTTGCACCAAGCCATCTTTCTGTGACGCCAAATATCGCCATCCACTTTCTCACCATCATTCCACGTGATATTAGGTGCTTCAACCCTTGCATAATCTTTGACATTACATAATCTCTGTAGTACCTTACTGTTCACAGAATCTGGATATGATCAATAGACCTGGGTATGATCTATTGTTTTGGGTTGGTTTGGGATTTTTTTTTCCATTCCTAATATACCCCTCCTATACTCTAAATCTCTTATCAGTTTGTCTTTATTTTAGTGCAAAGTATGAGGTTCTTGTGAGGCATTATTCATGTAATCTCTATTCTAGTCTGCTGCAATAGCACTCAGGAAAGAGCACCCAACCAGTGCCCAGGTTAAACCTGTCTTTGCAGAACCCATGCTTGTTTCTGTTTCTGTCATTGTGCTTCTTAAAAAGTCATGGCAGTTCATACATGTCTCTTACAATTTTTGAAAACACATATTCCAAAATGCTGGCTAAAGGACTGGTGCCATTAAAGAACGCTAAGAGAGCACCAACACTAAATGCAATTCCTTTAAATCTTTCCTTTATTTCTCCTGAAATATGTCTGTTGAAGTTTTTATGTATTTCTCTAATTTGAGTATTATTTTTGAGAAAGACATAGAAACAAATGGACAAACCCTATGAGTGTTTGTTTCTTCAGAACAAAACAGGTTGAGGTAAGAAGACAGAGTTATTCCTTGCTGATGTAAAAGGAGTGGTGTAACAAAAATGGCCGAATCAATAGTATGGAGCTGGCTCAGGCCAGATTCTGATAATGCTGAGATCATACCTCCCCAGCCCTACAAAATATCCTGTGCCCTACACAGGACTTTAGGCAACAGTGATAAATTTCCTATTTAGTTTTGGAAGACACTTACCCAGAAGCCAAGATCTTCTACTCCTCGTAGCCCGATAAAGAGAATGCATTTGTTCAGCACTTAATAGCCCTCTTGTTTTGGGTGTGCTGCTTCTGCACCTCACAAGAAGAGTCATGTTATGGAATAATAATGATTTTTTTAAGGACTTCTGAGTAAAGCATCAATAAAATCAAAATGTTATAGCATTAAAATGAGGTAGATTTCAGACTAAGGAAGTATTAGTTTGCAGTTCTAATAACAAGGGACTGTGGAAGTTACAAAATGACTAAACTAATTATGATGACAATTGTAGATTTGCAGAAAGATTCAGCCAAATAATACTGAAGGCACAGTATGTATAGGGGTCAAGAAATAAGTGGCCAGTTCAGTGAGGTGGAGGCCTGATGGTAGTCACTGATATTCAGGAAGAGGTCAAGGAGGAGTTGAAATAATGGCAGAAGGCAAATAGATCAGTAATTCTTAGTAAACTCATTTCACAAAACAACAATGAAAGATGGCCAAAGTAAGAAGCTGTTGGAAAGCTAATGACCAAAAGTTTGAAAAGATTATCTGAAGTGAAAGTGGAGGAGTGCTAGTGGAAGATGATGAAATAATTAGGAGATGTTATCTATTTTCTGAGAATCTTCAATTAAAATAACAGGGAGAAACTATTGAGTGAAATAAGAGAAAGCACATTCACAGGTGCTACTACTGTGACAGAAGTCAAAGACTGCTAAAAAGGTCAAAGTATAAGAAATCTGTGAGACAAGACAGTACCTCAGCTGAAGTGTGTAAAGCATTGGATCACGGGGAATTCATCATAACAAAATTTAGCTTAACCTCCCAAATAATTTCCGTCTCTATGAGGATGAAAGACATGAAGGTCATAAAAGGAATTTGCAAAAAAAAAAAAAAAATCAGCAATTCTCAGGCTATGATGTTATCCAATGAAGTATCAAGAACAAATTTTTGAGAAAATGCTGGGTAATTTAAAGGCATATTAGATAAAGGTCAACTAGTGACTAAGATAACCTTAAAACTTTTCCCTATGAGCTCAATCTTATAACCAGGAATTGTAATGTTAGAATGTTTTCAATAAGGTGCCTAGTTAAAATGCTCCTGTTCCTGAACTCTGATACAGGTAGCCATCCCCAGTGCTGATTCACCCTTCTCATTCAGTCTCTTTCACGCAGCTATGGTGCAACTCTTTCCTTTCTATAAACTTCAGCTATTTTGACAAATTGTCTGTAACTATTCCCACAGTCAGGGAATCCAGACAACCATCTGTGCTGCAGTCATAGTAAGCTTTGCCCACTTTCTGCATCTTTCTGCTGATACCCTAGTTGCTTTAGCTGCTGCAGATGGACATAATGGACATGTTCTCCTAAATCCCTAAAGCACATGTGATTGGCACAACTTTTGCAGACTCAGCTGGTCAGGCTTGGCATCTTCAACAAGGAATTGGAGATAGCCTTCCTTGAGATGGATTGTAATCAAGGCCATGTACTTTGTTATACTACTCCACGTTTATCAATCAGATAACTACATTTGGTAAGGAAAACTTCTATTCCCACAAAGCAAGCTAGGAGTGTTTGTCCAAAGCTGTGTATTTCCCTGGTGGTTTGAGACATTCCATAAGGTGCTAATACTAATCCTTAGACACTTCTCCATCATAAAAATGATTCTTTTAAAATCAATTGAGAAAACCTAACAAGCTCTCTTTTCTTTCCAACCAAAACTGGAGCATTTCTGATTTGTGATTCACTGAATCTTGTGTTGTCCTATTGGATGCTGACGACTGCATGTATGATTTAATGTAGTTGGCTAGCTGAACTTTCTCAGCTTATTTACCTCCTTTCTCCACTTTCTTATTCATCTGTATGCTTAGGTGACTGTGGACTTTAGGGGCTGATGAAGATTTTGGAGAAAGTGCATTCTGTTGCCTATTGTATTTTTGCCGTGATGCCAACTGGAAGAGATGGCTTCAGCAGAACCTGAATTCCTTTCAGTGTTTACTTGTCATTACAATAAATACATGTATCCCAAACTTTAAAGCACATCTCCTTTGTTATTTTTTTTTTTTTCAGCAGGAAGAAGTATCACCTTACTCCCTGCTCACTGTAAGAATCATAAAGTTGAGAAATGCTCCTCAGGCAGATTTTTGTAAGTACCAGATTTTCTTACTGACATTTTACAGTTCTCAAATTACTGGCTCTTGTGCTACCACTGCACAAATGCAAAACACAGAAATCATACCAGCTAAGAAATCACAATCAAAGCCAATTTCTGCCACAGAATATCTATTGACAATTTCAGAGTGTTTTGGTTTTTTTTTTTTTTTGCTGTTTAGGGGGTTTTTAAGCTTTCAGCAACAGGTCAATGGCAGGTAGGGTGTCAACTAAATTTTTAAGACTTTCATCAGTCAGCAAAGCACAGACAAGCTGGCTGTTTCAGAGATGTGAAAATCTCTAACACCAGTTTTAATACACAGGTGTTTATATCCTGTATCTATAACAACTACATAGAATACAGGGCTGAAATCTTTACACGTCAGTCACTCTTAATTCTTTAAAGACTTTAAAGAGCCCTGTCACATCTCAGAAGTTCAGTGAGGTATATAGTGTGCATGTTCTGATCAGCCACATTATTATGGATGTTTCTGACTCTTGCCCCACCACTGAAAGATGTGTAACAGAAATCTTTTGGGGACTGTAATACATGGTACATTACAGCTTAAACGCAAAGTGTTCTGAAAATGTGTGGTATTTGGCCAGCCCTTACCTGGTGCTCCACTTCCACAGAGATTTTTCTCTGAAGAATTTTCTCCTGCCATTCCAACACGTGCCTCATGAACTTGGGAGGTCAGCAATAACCACAGTTTTGCATATCCCTTTACTGTACTGTTCCTCCTTTTGCTGTGCATTTTCTTCCCTTTTTCGGAGATTGTGCTGAAGTTCACTAACACCACAGCCTCTCCACTGCCCAGTATTTCAAATAACAGGTTACCCCACTCCTCTGTCTTCCCACTTTTTAATATTTTTAGTACAGCTAGAGGATCTATCAAAGTGAAAAGTCATTTACAATTGCTGTTTGCACAGACTAAGAGTCAATTCTTTAGCTACGGTACTCCATAATGTGGTGGTTTCAGTGCAGTTACCAAAGTTGTCAGAGGAAACAGCTGTACATCATAGAATCATAGAATAGTTTGGGTTGGAAGGGACCTTTTAAAGGTCATCTAGTCCAACTCCCCTGCAAGGAGCAGGGACATCTTCAACTAGATCAGGTTGCTCAGAGCATCATCCAACCTGGCCTTGAATGTTTCCAACGGATGGGGCATCCACCACCTTTCTGGGCAACCTGTGCCAGTGTTCTACTAACCTAATTGTAAATTTTTTTTTTCCTAATATCTAGTCTAAATCTATCTTCCTCTGTTTTGAAACCATTACCCTTTGTCCTGTCACAGCAGACCCTACTCAAGAGTTTCTCTGTCTTTCCTGTAGGCCCCCTTGAGGTACTGGAAGACTGCTATAAGGTCTCCCCAGAACCTCCTCTTCTCCAGGCTGAGCAGCCCCAACTTTCTCAGCCTTTCTTCACATGAGAGGTGCTCCAGCCCTCTGATCATCTTCATGGCCCTCCTTTGGACCTTCTCCAACTGGTCCATGCCGTTCTTATGTTGGGGGCTCCAGAACTGGACACAGTACTCCAGGTGGGATCTCACCAGAGCAGAGTAGGAGGGCAATATCACCTCCCTTGACCTGCTGGCCACGCTCCTCTTGATGCAGCCCAGGATGCAGTTGACCTTCTGGGCTGCAAGGGCGCATTGCCAGCTCATGTTGAGCTTCTCGTCGACCAGCACTCCCAAGCCCTTCTCTTCAGGGCTGGTCTCGATCCATTCTCCACCCGATGTATTTATACCTGGGATTGCCCTGACCCAAGTGCAGGACCTTGCATTTAGCCTGGTTGAACTTCGTTAGGTTTTGCACCTCTCCAGGTGGGCACGGGCCCACATCTCTCATGTGTCAAGGACTCTAAGATTGTCTTGATGTACTCCCTGAAGTTAGAAACTCGGACAATATCTATGACAGGCACAACCTTTCCAAAGAAATAAGGTAAGGCACCCCATGCTGCCAGTAAACAAGCAGCTCTGCTCCGAATTACTTTGGCCTGAAAACTCTAACAGGTTTTGCTTCAGGAAACAGGCTACTTTGGACTAGAGCCTTCACTAGCAGACAAGCAGCTCTAGAAGTCCATCTTTCCATGAGGCAGCAACTCATTAGACAGACTTTGAGGAAGGCTAAGGACTTGGTAGGATACCTTTTTGTTTTTTCAAGTGAGCACTACTTGACTTCCACTGGATAATTCAGAGATGGCAATATTTTCACTCCAAATACAACCATTTATTTTTCTCCTCATCTTCTGATGGAACAATATTCTACAAAGAAAATTCCTCACTGCCTCTTTGTATTCCACTCACTTTCCAAGAACATGGACGTCACCATTGTTGATTTTCCAACCAAATGGAGACAAGTGTTCAGTTCACTTGTTCTGTAATATTGGGTTGCAGAGAACAGAAGAAATACAGGATAGCAGAGAAGGTCAAATTAATTTATATTCTTTTCCACAGCTATGAAACACTGCACATACATGCAAGACCTCACCTTTGATCTTTTGAAGTGCTGATTTAATTTCTTTTAGTATCACCTTTGATCTAGAATGGAAATTGAATGACAAGATAAGAACCATGATTCACTGGCTTACACAAACGGATTGCACAAAGTAAAATGATGCTGAGTTCTCAGAAATAGCACTACTGTTATGACTTCGTTGTCCGTCCTGAGGACCGTGGGATTTCAGAATAAGTTTTGCAGAATGAGATTCAAAGAAGTAGAAAATTCCCATTATCACTGAAATATACAACTCTGGAGTAGGGATCAAAATGCGCAGGCTCAGTTTTTAGCTCTGCCAACAGACTTCTATAAGTTTAGTCAAGTTATCCAAACACTCTGTGCCTCTGTTGCCCTCTCTATAAAACATGGATAACAGAATATCTTCTCCTACACATTTTCTCTCTCTTGTCTATTTAGATGATGTCCTTATTTTGAAAGGGGTTATCTCTTATTATGTGTAGAGGGTTCCTAATTTAAGATGTCCCAGAAACAGTGAGCAGTATCTTCAGATTTCTTTGGTAATTACCAGTAAACAAGATTTGGGGACCAGCAGGTGAAGAAAAGGATGTCTTTCCTTTCTGTCGGTAATTCCCTAGGTACGGTGTGACTTTGGACCTGTTTCCTAAGGATGTCAGACTATAATGGAGCACTGTAAACCAGCATGCCATTGAATAAGGAGGATAAAGAGCTATTTAGTATTTGTTTGTTGACTGAGTAGCAACCTGCCTGTGCTCTCAAAGAAGGTAGAGCCTCCCAAGAAAAATAGTGTGATACCTTGTGTTTTAAACACTTCAGTAAAATGAAAAAAAGGCATCTTGTAATTTTTAAGTGCTTGATTTTGCACTGATACTGATGTCCTTTTAGCTTAATGTTTTCATTTTAACATTTGAAAATATTAGAAGTATCAGAAAACTTACACATCTACACATGCTAACATGTGCTGACGAGAATTGTAAAACTATGTTTACCTAGGCTTGTCTCAGCAATACAATATTTTCCCCTGGAAAACAGATTATAAGCAGCTGATACAGGTGGTGTGAGATATCAGTGGAAGACTAACAATTCTTATGACAACATATTTCGGATTTCTCTAGATTTTCATCTTCCAAGTATCAAATCCAGGAACAAGCCACCTTTCCAAATGCAGCAGCTTTTATGACTTGCTTTTTCTGCCCACATGCTGTCTTCCCATCTTCTAAGCACAGACAGTTATCTACTTGCTCAAGCTCCTGTTCACTTCCACTTGGCTAAAACATATTCCATATCCTTGATTTTCTCTCAGTTTATTGCAAGTGGGGTCACATCAGGTCCTTTGGCCATTAAGGTTTTTATATTTTTCCTTTACTTGCTTGCCAAATTCTTGCTTCAGAGAAGGCCACTTTCTATATGCTTCCACTGACATTCCTCATTATTTTGTGCACCTAATTTGATCCTGGGTGTTTTTTAAACATGCACCTCAAGATCTGTGGGATGTGTTTCGCAAACCTGGGATGGAGTTCCAGATTATTCAGAAACCTGATGTTACACCTTTGCCTGTAGGCAACGCATGTTGGTGGAGCTTGGCAGTGATTGCATCTGTTTTCACAAAAAGAAAAAATTTAAAATAAAAAGAAAGCACTTCTCTCCTCCTCAACGGATCAATTAGCTCTTTTCATATACCTACACTCACCCCACCACTTTTGTGGGCTCACCTATACTTAGGTAATGTTCAACATTTGCTTCATACTTCGTACAACTGGTTTCTGTCTTAGCTTATCATGCAAATGCTCTTAACAGACCTGAGCTAATTTGTTTTCACTGTATTCTTAACTGACCTTTATGCCAACTTGTAATCATGGGTCAGACTCAAACACACATTTCTGGCACGCCCCGATCTCACTGTGGGCACTAGTGAGGCGGGTGCCCAGTAAGATCACTTACATGCATCCTGCAGCCTCTGAGTGCCATCGCCAGGCTCCAATGCTCACATGCAGTTAGGCTGGCGAAGTGGTGGAAATGCTAGAAAGGAAGCAATTTTGGTGAGGTTTATGGGACTCTTACAGTCTGGCACCTGCTTTACAGTGGTAATCCCCTCCTCAGTCTGAGACTGCAGACAGCCTTGGGAAAAATAATTACTCTTGGTTATTGGTGTGGTCATTTGCTCCTCTTCAGCAGGAGGTTAATGCCAGAGGCTTTTACAGGAACTCATGTTTCCTGACTCTATTAATGACATCACCTCTCCTAGAGAATTCCCCATGTGTAGGAGGAATACCTAGTCAGGATGAGGTGGTGGAGGAAACTATATACTAGCTCCTTTCCTCCCTGCTAACGCCCCTTCCAGTGACTCTGTTTCCCAAAAGGGTGAGTAAGGAGCCAGGCGATGGGAGAGGAGGACCAAGGTGGCACAGGCTCTCCAACACCTTCTAGGTACTCTCCTTGAACAAATGAGTTGTCGGGTGGCCACCCAGAGCTGCACTGAGCTCCCAGCCTGGCCTACCTTTGCCATCACTAGTGTTTACTTTCTGGATTATGGCAGCCACTAAAGCCCACAGCCCCTACCCCACTCCCATGGACAAACACCAAGGGGATCTGCCTCATCTGGCACAAGGGAATTGCCCTGAGGGGCCACGAGTGGAAGCAGACCTCTCCCAGGTCCTCGCGCAATGCTGATGACACAGACCTGCAGTGATGTGGCCCTCCCTGTGACAATTTAGTACAATGTGAAAGAGGAAAAGTCTCTTGGACTCCACTGGATACTTGACCTGAGAAAGGGATCTCTGACAGGCTGCTCTCTGAAACCATGGCAGCCTATGTGGGTACCAACTGATACCACATACCAAGAGTGGACCTTTACTATTGGAGAGCGTGTTTGGGCTCTTTAATGCAGCAGGGGTGAAAAGGAGGGGTGTCAGGTCTGGCTTGATATACTCAGCCTCACTGGTGTTGGGTGTTTGCAACACTGCCTGGACTGCAGAGGTGAATTTGACCTGTGTGTCCCAGCAAGAAACCACTTGGAGTGAGTTTCAGGCAGACAGGTGATTTCCTCCCGAAGACAGAAACTTCTCTGCTGGGTGTTGTCCTACCAGTTCAAGAGCCTGTGGTTAGGAGGATCCCTGTGATGCAGTTATCAGAGCTGAGGCAGGCCAAGCTGAAATCTTGGGGAGGTTGGAATGTGACTGTGATTATCATGTATATTTTCTAATTATAGAAATCTGGTGCAGGTGGAAGCTGTCTCAGCTGTGGAAGGAAACCTGTTGGTCTTAGCTGGGAGGTCACACTGCTCCTTTTAGTCTTCCTTTTGTATTTGGATCTTCCTTTAATTTTTCATCTTTGGATTAAGAGAGACATTGTGTATTGATGAAAGAAGAGCTCAGAGTCTTCCTTCTCTCCCAGCTTATTAAATTATTTTGTGAAAGCTCTTCTTTTATCCATTCGGAAGAAATTAGTCTGTTCTGGGGTGATACACCTTGAGTCTTTGCAAATCAGAGTGGTTCTCTGAAGACATTGGGGGTTATTTTTGTGACAGAAAATACATGCAGGAAAATTAGGGAGAATACACCTAGTGCAGGTGATACTCATAGTCCTATCCCAAGAACGCAAGCAATGCCGTTGGTGCAGGAGGTAGAGGCGACCCAGGGTGCAAAAGCTTTTCTCTGTGGCTGCAGTAGGTACTGTACTGAGTTTGTCCTCCAGGGAGCAAACCCTACTTTGCCACTCGACTTAAATGGCTGGACAGGATGGAGGGTTCATTCAGACGGGACTGTCCATTCCTGGCAAAGGACATCACTGATTAAGCATGGTAGATCTATGAGTCTTTGTTTTTTCCACAAGCAAGCTACAGAGAGTAATATTAGGCTTACAGATGAGTGTTGCATCTGGACACTTTAGAGGACAGAGTTCAGTTCAAATCAGGTCTCAGAGAACAGATGGAGGTAACTTCTTAATATTGTTTGCATCATACTATGCTGCAACATACTATGTGCCCAGAGACCATGTCCAATGATTGAGAAATGGGAGCAGCTCTCTCCCTTTTAGGCAAACTGTAGTAAACTTGAATTCAAGAGGAACCTGTCTGTGCAGGTGGAGAGGAATTCACTGTGAGAAAATTATTCTTTTCGGCATTATGAAATACCGTAACAGGACAGATGGGATTTTGTAGTTTACATTCATTGTTCTTATGACACTAGTTTTTCTTACATGCTTTGTTTTTCAGTGCTGTAATTTTCTTCTTGCTTGTGATGGAGATGAATGATTTCAGCACGTGATGGTTCATTTCAGGAACATGTCACAGGACTGTACTCTCAGCAGCAGCAACAGCTGGCTACAGTTCTGAACTTCTCATTTCCGTCCTGAGTATTTAGCCCATCTTTAGCTTGAGGAAATAGTCCCACAAACACACAAATGCAACTGAATCAGAAGAAGTTAAAAGTTGGGAAAGGATATCAAGGTCACATAGTGCTAACTTCCAAAGAGACTGAGTTCAGATGTCTCAGCATCCACATGATGTGGCATTATGTCATCAGGGAATGAAGTTGCAACACATGCACTGAGGTTAAGGCCTGGCATGGCATGAAATTGCTAATGATGCCCAGCAATTGCATTAAATTTAGAGCATGAAGAAAATGCAAATATTATTTTTGTATTAGATCCCAGGTAGCAATGAATAAACTGGAAGATTTTCAGTAGCTTTTTTGTACACATTTTTTAGGGATAAAAGGGACCAGAAAAAGCTGGTTAGTCATTTCAAGTACTCCCATGTCATGAGGGTATCATAGTCTTCAGAGTATTCAGCAGACATCCAGCTATCCTGTTATTTTTTATTAGTCCTGCTGTTTTTCTCACAGCTTAGCCTGGCTTGAAGTGAACTGCCACTTCTACAGAAATACAGAAGCTCAGTTAGAGTCAAAGCATGGGGAATAGCTGACACTGTACAACTCAAGGAAAACATAGAAAATCACAGGAATTTTATGGGAAACAATAACCTCTCCACATCAGTAGAGACTGTAGATTAATTGTGGCAAAAACACGTATGGCATAGTTCCCCTTCTCCATGGGAAGAGGATATGCTTGTCCTAGTGGCTTCACCTCAACTTCATCTTCAAGGTCAAATTTGCACTCAGTAGTTACTAACAATTATATGCAATTTGTCTGTGACCAACTAGCCTTGATATTGCAGAATCACACAGAGCAGCTGAGGCGTGAAGGTACCTCTGGAGATCACCTAGTCCAGCCCCCTACTCAAAGCAGAGTCAACTACAGCAGGTGGCTCAGAGCCATATACGCTTGGGTTTTGAACATGTTGAAGGACAGAGACTTCACAACTTCTCTGGGCAACCTGTGCCAGTGTTGACCACCCTCATGTTTAAAAAAAAAAAAAGAAATTTCTTATGTTTAAATGGATTTTCCTGTATTTTGCTTTCTGCCCATTGCCTCTTGCCTTTCACTAGGGACCACTGAGAAGAGTCTTATTGTGACATCTTTATTTCTCTCTCCCTCCCAGATCAAGTATTTTATATACATTGATAAGATCCTCCTGAGCCTTCTTTTCTACAGGCTGAAGAGTCACAGCCTCTCCCCATATGGCAGATGCTCCAATCTCCCCGTCTTCTTTGTGGACTTTTGCTGGATTCACTTCAGTATGTCCTTAACTCTCTTGTACCGGCGAACCCAGAAATGTGGCCTAGCCAGTGCTGAGTAGAGAGGAAGGATCAACCTCTGCCTGCTGGCAACACTCCTAATGCAGCCCAGGAAGCTGTTGGCCACAAGGGCAGATTGCTGGCTCATGTTCAACCTGGTGTCCACCAAAATGCATATGTACTCCTCTGTAGAGCTGCTTTCCAGCAGGTCAGCCCGGAGCCTGACCTGGTGCATGGGTTTATTCCTCCTCCTGTGCAGGACTTTGCATTTCCTTTGCTGAACTTCATGAGGCTCATGTTGGCCCAGTTCTCCAGCCTGTCCAGGTCCCTCTGAATGGCAGCATAGCCATCTGGTGCATCAGCCACTCCTCCTAGTTTTGTACCACCTGCAAACTTGCTGAAAGTGCACTCTGTCCCATCGCCCACATTGTCAATAAAGATGTTAAAAAGCAGTGGCCCCAGTATCAGCCCTTGGGGTACAGGACTAGTGACTGGCCTCCAGCTGGACTTTGTGCTGCTAATCACAGTCCTTTGAGCCTGGCAGTTCAGCCACTTTTTAATCCACCTCACTGTCCATTTATCTAGCCTGTACTTCATCAGTTTGACAAAGAACTGTCAATAACTTGACACACTTATGGAAAAATAATTTTAGAAAGTAGCCTCATGAAAATACGTTGTCAAAGAAAACACTCCAGCAAACAGTAAATTCCAGATAAGACAGTAACAAAAGACATTCACAAATATTGTGGCTGTTCATTCATGCTTGGGTCAGAGTTTTAGCATTGCCAGCTTTCTCAGTTCTATCACGAGTCCTGTTTTATACATTGTGTGGTTGAAAGCTGGAATTTAAAAAAAAGGATAGAGCATCTCTGTTTTTATTAAGAAGAAGAAAGGAAAATAAAAAAAATTGGCTTTTGCAACTGTAGCAAAAATAGAGAAATATGTCCTTCCTGTACTCTACGATGGCCAGAAACCAAAAAGGAGAGAAATTATGTCTCAGATCAGTTAAACATTTCTCAGTACATCCCATCCTAGCCACTTTGGCAATTTTGAGGATGCTGGACTCATGTTTTCAGAACACTTGAGATCGACAGTGATAAGTGCGTTAATGAGAGAAGGGATGGTCTAGACAGCCTGAAGCCATGTTTGTTTCTTAGCTTTTGCACAGGCCTGTTATGTCCCCTTGAGAAACTGTAGATCAGAGCCAGCAATACCACCTGTCAGGATGAGTACGCCACAGCTCAGCAGGCTGTCAGACAGCACAGTCAGGGGAGATGTTTCAGTTATCAGAGAGATTGGTAATCACAGTCCTCCCACACGTTGTAAGTTGAATCTTACACTGGTAATTGCCAAAGTCAATATATTAACCTGTCACTTCAAAGATGTACAAATCTGAGACACCGAAATGTTGCCTGCGGAAATAATTTCAAAGACAGAAAGGCAACATACATCCTTCATGAGGATCCCAGAAGTGCCAAGAAATTCCTTCAGACTCAGGATAAAGAGTTACCTGGGAATCTAGCTGCACGACAGGCGTCATCCTCCAGGCATGTCCCAGTCACAGGGCCGCTGGATTTCAGGTAACACTTTATATTTAGGCAAAATATCCAAAAGCAATATATCTGATATCCCAAGCAAAGACACTAGGACGAACTCTCTTATAAACTTGAGGAACTAACTCAAGGCCTGTGCCATCCTTACAGATGGTAAGTGTTCGTCTCTTTGCTCATTAGTTAGTTATCTCTATTGACTGCCATGGACCAGACTTCTCCCCTTCTCCTCTTCTCTTACCAAAGCCTGTGTTTACACAACAGGATGGATCAGACCTTCCAGTTGCCTCTGGAAAAGTTTCTGTCCAAGGTCTTAGAATCAATTTGGTGTTTGCTTGGTTCATCATCTCCCAAGATGATCCCTTATTGTAAATGCAGGCTCATTCCCTCCATCCACAAGATCCAAATGCTTTCCATCACTTCATTTTTCCTGGGAAGAGATATGAAATAGGAAATAGCTTCCAGGTCTTTCAAGCCTCAGCAAACACCAGGAAAATGCTCCAGCTACCTATTAACCTCCTGAAAAAGCAATTGTACTGCTAGTAGGCCTTTCTCTTCCTATCCCACCTGAGGTTACAATGCTCTAGGTTCCTGGAATAATTAATTTTCCATCATGAAGGGTTAATAATCAGGTATTGCAGACGTTAATTATCTGAATCGGACTCAAAAATTATTCTTTTAGGATTTCTCACAATGCTAAAATGCCACAGAGCAAATTTATGCCCAATCTCTCTCAGGGTCTGAGGCTCACTCTCTGTTGCATTGGTCACAATTTCTCCCTGTGGTTTTGTATAGTGAGGGGGGGCCTAAGGTGGTAGCTCCTGTAGGAAACTGCTAGAAGTCGCTCCCCTTTATTCAGTGGACTCGGCCAGGCCTAGGGCGGACCCGCTGCTGGCCAAGGCTGAGCCGATTGGTAGCAGAATGTTCCATGATAACGCCTCTGCGATAACGTATTTAAGAAGGGGAAAACAGAAAAAAAAAAAAAAAAGAGAAGAAGAAGACATGAAGAAGCTGAGTGGGGGCAGAGGCGCAGAGGGGGAGGTGCAGGCCTCATGGGCCTTGCAGACCTCACCCTCTGGCCTCTTGCCAGGCAGCCAACTGGGCCCGACTCGGTCCAGCCCAGCTGCAAGAAGTGGAGAGGAGATGAGATGGATGATGTGAACAGATTCTGAGAGGTGTCTGCCAGCCTGTTGTGAAGAACTTTTCTTGTGAGAGGAACAGCTGCAGACGCCAAGGTCAGTGAAGAAGGAGGGGGAGGAGTAATGCAGCTCCTGGCCAGGATTCCCCTGCAGCCTGTGGTGATGACCATGGTGGAGCAGGTTGTCCCCCTGCAGCCCATGGAGGTCCACGGAGGAGCAGAGATTCACTTGGGGCCCGTGAAGGACCCCACACCGAGGGAGGTGGATGCCTGAAGGAGGCTGTGGCCCATGGAGGGCCCGCTGGGACAGCCGTTCTGGAGAGACTGCACTCCGTGGAAGAGATGACCCACGCCGGAGCAGTTTCACAAAGGACTGTGGCATATGGGTGGGACCCCACAATGGAGCAGGGGAGGAATTTTTCCCCCAACCATGAAGCAGTGGTGTAAAACAACGCGTGATGAACTGACCGCAACCCCCATTCCCTCTTCCCCCCTGTGCCACTCAGGGTGGGGAAGGTAGTAGAGATAATGTTAAGCTTGGGAAGAGGGAGGGGTGGAGGGAGGTTATCTTGTTCCCTGTCTCATTATCCTGCTGTTTGTAGTAATAAATGAATAGTTTTCCCCAAGTCGAGTCTGTTTTGCCCGTAACGGTAACTTTAAGGATTTTCTCCCTGTCCTTATCTCAAACCTCGAGCCGTTTTTTCTTGTATTTTCTCCCCCTATTCTCTTGGAGGGTGGGGGGAGTGGGAGAGAGACTGCGTAGTCTGGTCTCAGTCGGGGCTGAACTACGACGCTCCTCCTGCCAAATTTGCAGAGAGATGAAACAATGTTGATAAGGGGCAATGTAAGACCCCCGGCTATTCATATTGTTCTATCCACTGGCTAGGTCTGTATTTTTTTTTTAACGTGTAGGACTGTGCATAGTTATTTGAATACACTGCTTATTAAAAACAGTGTTGTGGTGAACAACAAATTCATTTTATCCAGCTGTGTAATTTGTATCTTCCTGGCTTGGCTGATGTATATCAGAAAAAACTGGCCAACTCTCATCCATGTTCAAGCTACAGAGAATTCCAATGCCTCCACTTCTTGTGTTGTGCTTCCACTGCCTGATATTTTGTGCCTGTGTTTCTATAGTAAGCCGATCTGACTGCTATGTGAGCCTGTGGCTGCCAACTGCTTCGGATGAAAAATTCCACACCAAAACCATCAAAAACTGCAGCAATCCCGTGTGGAATGAAACTTTCTATTTCCGGATACAGAGACAAGTCAAGGTACACAAACCAAAAACTCTCTGCTTCATCTCTTCTCTATTTAGCTTCTTTTGATTTAGCCCTAAAGAGGATGTCATGTCTTTTAATACCTTTCTGAGTTTACTTAAAATTCTGCTAGCAAGCTGGAGCAAAGATATTGTGACTTTTGCTGGAATCCACGTCTCTCCTAACAGATAGTTATTGTTTAAATAATAATATAAGCCTGACCTCCTTGGAGAAGGCTAATGGGACCAATGAGAGAGTGACGACACAGAGAAAATATTAAATGAAAATATAAAGAAACACTGTAACAGAAAAACACATCTTTCCCCAAGAGGACATGAAATAATGGCATATCAATGCTGCTAAACTCTAGTATGATTAAGATGTTTACTCAGTTTGCTGCTGATAATTACACTGCACTCAAGTACCTATGAACAGGTGGCTGAAAGTGGAAAGCCCAAGGACATAGAAAGGTGATTAGTATCTGAAGTGACCTCTATTGCCCCTGTTGATAAAGGGCAATATAGGACTTCTGGCTATCCATATTCCTTCCTAAAATATTACATTTTTGGTGAGAGGTATTTAGAAGTATAAAAGGTAACCCAAGAGAAATCTCAGTTTGGCCTTAATTGACAAGAGTAGAAGCGGCTTCTTATAAAGGAGATTACACAATTTTCTTACTCTTCCTTATGACACTTTGCTGTCAATACTATTCTATTTCTTCTCTGTAAAGCCGGCACTGAACCTGGAAGAGCTGCAGAATGTCATACTTCTCAAGTACATGACAATAAATTGGACATTTTTCATTTCTTTTCCCAGAATATTCTGGAAATTACTGTTTCTGACGATGACATCATTCATGATGATGACCATGCAATTGTGCTTTTTGATGTAGCTAAAATCCCCCTCGGGGAAAGAGTGCCTATGGCATTCCTACTAAATCCACAGGTGAGAGCTCGGCCAGACATTGAGTACACCTTGACATCCATTCTCTAGGTTGGTGGTAAAAACATAACAAAATTTATTAAAACCTTGCAAATTGCTCACCAGTGACCAAATTCATGGCCTTCTCAAATTGCTGTTGGCTTCCTCTGGCACAGATTGTGGCCAAATTCCCAAGCTCCAGAGCAAATGCAATTTTAGGGAAGCTTTGCACTTTTAATAATCTGACAGAAAATAACACATTTTATCTAATCCTCATAAAGATTCTAAAAAGAAAAACAATACAAGGACAGGGAAACAGCCTATTTTCACAATATTTTACTAAACACTGAGTCTTAGCATATCATGTTCAGCACATGGAAGCTGTCAGGGAAGAAAGTGTGAAAAATAAAGGTTTACTAGGAAGACTTGTAAGCATCAAAGACCCTTTGTTCTGCTAGTACAATTGAGATCTTCTGCTTGGGAAAGAAAAAAGCTGATTCTGTCCTCTACTGCTGACAGCAGCAAGCACAAACCAGAATATTGTTACTTATTAAAGCATAAAGGAAACTGTGCTTGCAAAATTGAAGGTCACTTTGCAAACCTCTGCACATGCTAATTGAGACTGCTTCTTTTTTTTTTTTTTTTTTCATTTTCAGAGGAGGGAGGAGCTGGAAGTTGAGTTTGTATTGGAGAGCATGTGAGTAAAAACCCATTATTATGGGAGCAATAGCTTAGAGTGGTGCATCAGTGCAGGGGAAACTTCTGTACACCCAGTATCATCTTAATAGCCAGCTTCACCCTTTTTCCAAACTTAATATGTGCATCAGCAAATCATTGTAGGAAAGGAAAATGCCATTACATGGACAATGAGTTCAGAATCTTTAGTTATGTGACTTTCTCTTAAAATTTATATATTACTTACATAGTTCAGAGTCAATTTTCTGGGGCTGGTAAATCCCACTGCAGTAAGTTTATAGATTTTCTGGAGAGGATTCTGGGCAGCTCATGGCTGAGGAGAATGTTGCTGCCCAGTATGTGACATACCTGTGCTGTTAAGGCTGTTACAAGCACTTTCCAGGTGCTTTATTGCAATGGAATCATTTCTGCTAGGTAGTTATGTGGCATCTAGTGAAATGGGAGCATAACTCTACAAACAATAGGAAGGAACAAACAGAAAAAAAAAAATTGAGAAAAATGTGTCCTATTCAGGACAGCATCTAGATTATACTGTTTATAAAATAAATATTATTTGCTTTTGTTTTCTAGTCAAGGTCCTCCTGAAACCATCATCACAAATGGGGCAATAGTGGTAAAATATTATTTGCTTTGTTCTCTTGTGTTCTTTCCCATATCATTCCTTACCTTAGCTGACAATGATGGCAGTGAGGGAAACATTGCAACTCTTCATTTTTTAGTAATATTTTTCCTCTTAGGAGCTTTATCTTTGAGGAGGCCAGCGTGATCTTAGATGAGCCTTCAGACTGCTATAATTTCCCCTTGTTTTGTCTGGACCCATTGAAAATTACAATGTGTAATTTTGTCATCCCATCTTCCCATGTGATGACAAAGTTAATTCTCACTTTCACTGGGTCTGGTAGAAGTCTCCAACACAGCTGGCCCCCACATTCAAGCAGTGACCCTTCCTACAATGACTGTTCCAAGATCTGCCAGCACTGGTGGTGAGATGGCCGGATGAGTAACCTAATTCTCTGTCCCCATCATGGCTATTCTAGTGTCGTGAAGTAGACTGCTTGGAAGTTCACTTGGACAGTAGGATGAAAAAGAAGCATTTTTCAGGTACGCTTATTAATTCCTTAACTGAATACTAGCAATTTTACCCTCTCTAATAATGCCTAGAAATTGCATAGTGCAAATACTAAGGCTTTAATTCATAGAATCATAGAAACATTAAGGTTGGAAAAGACCTCTAGGATCATCAGGTCCAACCATCAACCCAACAAAACCATGCCTACTAACTGGCCGCATCTAACGTGATTTGTAAAAACTTTGTAGTAGGGAATGCCACCCGTTCTGCAGCAGGTGTAGGTTCAGGGTTCTACCTTCACGGGAGCCTTGTGCCAGACTAGAAACAACATCAGATGCTTGTACAGAAGGTATCTAAAACCCAACCTGAGATCCTGAAAACCTCTGCTATACTACTGTTAAACCCTAAAGAAGCTTACTTCCTTAAGCATGATAGTCCTTGGCTTTAACTTTCCTCAGGATCTCTGAAAGTTTGACTTCTGCCTACGCACAGAAACACCTCATTTTTTGCAGGGGTTAGCCGCTCAGCAGCTGGCTCCCGCCTGACCCTGATCAAGATCCACAATCTAGAAGTTCCTCTACCCACATCCCCTGAGGGGCTGGATCTGGTAGGCAATCTCAGAGCATGCATAACACACACTGGCAAGATTAACTCATCTCTTTATATAAATAGGATCATCTGCTGCAGAATCAGATCTTATTTTAGGGGACTGAGAACATCTGTTGCTCATTATTTGGCCTGGGATGAGGATGATTTACAATGCAAAGTACCTAATTGCATTCACTGTGTCATGATGCAACTGCAATAGAAATGCAGCAGTCTAAAATTCAGTGCCATTCACACCCCACTCCCATTTGGATTCTTATTCTGCCCATTATAAAGATACAGCCACCTGTAATGATTGGGTCTTGGATGACTTTCAGAAGACAGCTTCCCAAATAGAAAGGAAGAGAAGGGGTTTGTTCAAAGCTACCTTTTGCTTCTTTTTCTCCCTTTGTGTCCTTCTTGCAACTAGAAGTAACTTCTGGTATTCATTTTATCTCATTGTTTTAGAGAATGAGCTAACACTTACAGTGAGAGGATCCTTTGAAGATACCCAGAGACTTTCAGTGGGCTGTGACTCCCACTCTCTCCCAGATCCCACTTTCTTCCACTATGCCAAATACAAACAACCATCCCTGGATGTTGTACTCACAAAGAAGAGGAGGCTTCCCACCTTTGTACGTAATCCCAGAACATAGTAGACAACACAGACAGTCCTATGATCTTTTATGTGTGGTAGAGTAGGCAGCGAGAGGAGAACATTTCTGTCTTAACCAAAAAGCACTCTGTGCTCCTTTTCAGTGTGCTTGTGTGTCATGCGGAGCAAGAAGGAACAGAAGTGTCCCCCTGACTTTTCCTCTGAAGTCACTCCCCTACGAGCAGGAAGTAATCGGCGAGGTAAGTGTCTGCTGGCCATGGCGAACCCTTTGCAAGCTTTTAAAAACTGTTGCTGGTTCCCAAGAAGTAAAAATCAAAGACCGGAGCCAGTTGTTTTATGACATTCCTCAAATTTAGGGTGATCTATAATGAAGTAAATAATTTTGAGCAAAATAAAAAGGGAAATCCAGGGCAGAAGGAGGAAGAAGAAAAATGTCTAAGCTGTTGCTCATGTTCCTTCTATGGTCCGTGTCCTTAGCTGGGCTGGAGGTCACTGGGTGCCCCTGGGACAGAGGAGTGTGGCTGCAACCTGGCACATGGCCAGGGGAGGTAAACCCATGCCACACTTATGGGGTGCTCAGCCTCTTTGGCTTCCCCTTGTATCTCACATTGTGGTGTGAGAGACTTTCGTTTCAAGACCCGTCTTTAGTGGTGGACCCTTCCCGAAAGGTGAGGTGCAGCTCTTCTATTTTTTTTTGTGTAGCTAAATAGTACTAGTGCAAGCTACACCTAACTTTCACAACAGAGAGAAGATGCAGACTATAGATGGTTATACCAAAGTCTTAATTTATTAAATCAGGGCACATCTCTGGGTACTAACGAAACACTGAGAGGAGAGTCTACCTCCCAATCTCAGTTTACTGAAGTTCAGAGCTTTGTAAATGTAAGGATGACCCAAAAAAGCTATGTCTCATTCTGAGCGGAAAAGGACTGTTTTAAATAAAATATCAATATTCATAATTTTACCTTTTTAATTTTCAGCACAGAAAATTTGATTTGCACTTTAAGGTGAAAAAATGGTAAGATATCTTATTTATCTTCTTTTTGTGTTTTCCCCCTTGGTTCCTTGAATTTGGATAGTCGTCAATCAAGTTCCAATCCCTTCCTTACTCTCTGCATCCTGAATGCTGGCTCATCCTCATTTCAGACTATAAAATAAAATGGACTCAGTACACAACACAGAGATTTTCAGCAGCTGTAAGTTTATGTAATGGGACCATATAATGAGTTAAGAAAATATTTTATAAAGCACACGCTGATTTTCGGTTGATATTTTGCTGCAATCAAAATTATGTGCTAAGAGCCACTGTAGACCCTCTTTGATACCACTACAAATCATTGCCAAATGCAGATTTTCAATGAAAGCATCATTTCAAAACCAATTGAGATAAACTTTTCTGTTTCCTGAGGTCAGAGAAAAAATAAAAGACAGAAGTCAGAGTGCCTGGTCACTCTAGTATATGAAAAAAAAAAAAAAAGGAAATAATAAATGTACCTGCATTTATTTTTAAATATCTGCTCAAAGAGATAAATGCAAATTAACTCAATCAACTGATTGTTTTTTCTAAACCGAGGAAATACATTGCGTATTTTGAGATATGGTTAAGGCCTTAGTAAAATTTCTAAGATGAACATGTTACATTATGTTGGAAGTTCTCTTGCCTTACAAAAGCAGATGTGCCTTCTATCATGCTGTTTATTTTCAGTAAATACGCTATGAAATAGTTTACAGCTGTCATTTAAAAACTTCTTTCTTACCATACCCAAGAAAGATTTTCACAGCAGCATCCAGACTGCAACTGTAGTGCTTATAAATATCCATAAATGACTATACACACCCACACCTAAAAAAAACCTTCGGAACATGAAAGTCCAGAACTGCAGTCCACGATTCGCAGCTACCAGTGGAAGTTCGTGCAACTTTTGAAGGTGTGTTTAAAAGCCACCTTTAAAATGCTGCCCTCTGCAGGCTTTTGGCTTTATGTCTGAAACAGAACAATTCTGTTACTTGTAGCTATATTTAATTTCAGGCATCTTCAGCAAACGTCCAAAAAAAAAAAAAAATCTCAGTCCAAAGGAAGACGTACTGTTGTTCTCCTGGAACAAACTAAAACATTTCATCTCTTCCTGCTTTGCTTTATACAGACCTTATGGTGAAAGCATCTCTATTTATGAAATAGAAGCAATTAAAATGCTGAATTAAACTATAAACATGATATGAGATACCTGATCCTCTGTTCCAGCCAGGAAGACCTAGACATACGCCTGGGGTTTGACCTGTGTGCCCAGGAACAGGATTTCATTCGCAAGAGGAAGAAGGTGGTTGCAGCTGCTCTGAAGGACATTCTCCAGCTGGAGGAAGACTTGCAGGATGATGAGGTATCTGAGACGTAATTATTCTCTGCTGTCTCCACAGCTGAGTGTCAAAATGTAGCACTTGTGTTCAACTCCCATTTTCCTGGAAACAGTGTAAAGTTTCATGTGCAAGCTATGCCTGACTTGTGTCTTCTAGTGAAGAAATGAATAATCACAGGGAATACTACTAAAAACCTGTAGTTCTGTTGCTACAGAGAAGGGCTAGGTGCTCTCAGAACCAAAGCCAAAGCTTCTTTTAGGCCTCACAGTCATCTCAGTCAGATCTAAACCACTGATTCAGCACTTCTTTCCCTCATGGTTCAAACTGGACTTTATTTTGTTGTGCTTTTTGTGCTGGCATTTAGGCTCCCATTGTGTGAGCACAGCACACTGCCATTTTGACATCATCTGCTGCAGCTAGACTATGTGCTGGCTTGGCAAGTGGAAATGATAACAGAGGGTCCAGGGTAAGCAAAAATCAGGTTTCTCTTTTTTAATTACACTCCCACTCTGCAGTGTGAAGCCTGAACTCAGAGGCAGAGATGACAAAATTTTCTTTGTTTTGCCCTAAACTGAGCTCAGCAGTTGTTTTTTTTTTTTTGCACAGCTGGACCTTTGACACACAAGACCTTGCCTTTAAATGCCAGCACTAAGCCGTGGGCCATTTTCTTCTCCTCAAATGGAGAGGCACCCATACTTCCTTGCAGAACAATTTCCCTGGAGTCTCCTGATGATTTGCACAAGAGATTAATTCACCCCAATGCACAGTACCTATCTTTACTGTTAATGGAGCCAATTCATATTTATGGATTAATCCTTCTTCTAACACTACCAGATCCTGGATTTCTGTATCATCATAGAAAGAAGTAATTGCAGCTCACTTGCATACCTAGTATTGCAGGTACATACATGGTAGATGGAGTGAGTACAGTTCCTCTTTCCCTCCAGCCACTGTAAGAGGGGTTGGTGTCACCAGCTTCTGGTCTCAGGGGATCTGAACTTATCTGTGCTCTTAAACTCACCAGTCATGATACATCTTGTATGGCCTGTGAAATAACTATACAATAGTAGATATCGGCTTTAGCAAACTTAATTAATACAGAGGTTATTACTACTTACATGGAAACTGTGAGACAGCACCTGTGTTTTCCAGTCTATAGCATCTGGTAAATATTTGGTTCAGATGGCAGGAGGTACCATTCCCTCTAGTTTTTTGCAATAGAGCACTGAAAATGTGATGTTTGGGATGACGGATTTCATGTCCTCATGTACGCCTCCTTGGCGTGAAACATGAAGTATTTCTTACTCCTTTTATGTCCCATTACTAATTCAAGTTTTTCTTCTCCTTGCAGACCAGTGGCATGCAGCATCTTTATTACTTTATCAGTGCTGTTACTTTCTCTTTTTCTAATCAATGATGTCTCTCTCTCTTCTCAGACTGTGTCACTAAATGCGTGTATTTTGGGATTAAACAGGTACCTGTGGTGGCAATCATGACAACGGGTGGTGGAACCAGAGCTCTGACAGCCATGTATGCTCACCTTCTCAGTGTGCAGGAACTGAATGTCTTGGACTGTGTCTCATACATCACTGGTTTATCTGGCACAACATGGTAAGACCAAGACAAGCAAAGTCCTAGGAATTTTCTATATGTGTTGTCAAGAAGTGATGTGAAGAGTTGTATCATCTTTACTATCAAAAAAAACCACTTTCGTTTTCTCCTGTGTCTTTTTCTTGTTTTCTTCAGTGAGTATTTGCCAGCATTTAGAATTAATTCAGTCCTGATTAAAAATGTGGAGGGTACCACAAACACATGTACTTTTCATGTAAATCAAGGCATGAAAACTTTCCAAAGCTCTACTTCATTTTTTTTTTTTTTTTATTTAGGACCATGGCAAACTTGTATGAAGATCCTGACTGGTCCCAAAAGAATCTTAAGGAAACACTCCATGATGCCCGAAAGCATGTGCTCAAAAATAAGTTTTTTACTTGTTTTGCCCCCAACCGTCTGAAATACTATTTGAAAGAGTTATGCCAGAGGGAACAGGAAGGACATCAGACATGTTTTACGGATCTATGGGGACTCATAATTGAAACCATGTTACATGAAAAGGTACAATAGCAGCACCTTTCTCTTCAGATTTGCATATTTAGTGAACATAGAGGTGAAGGCAGACTAAATAAAAAAATGGTTGAGATTGGAAGGGACATCTTAGAGGCCATCTTGTTCAACAGCCTTGCTGAAGCAGGGTCAGCTAGACCCAGCTGCCCTGAACCATGGGAAACTTATAGCATGAACAACTTTAAAATTAATTAACATGTAAATACTTAAATGAAAATCCTGCTGTTCTTTTAAAAGAGCTGCACAGTATGACAAGGCAAAGAAAAATCACAAACACAAACCCAAAAGCAGTATCTGTGAGTTGTTAATGGGATTATGCCCCCCTGTAAACATTTTCACCAAAAGGCAATGTTTAGGTTCTATTTTAGTATTTGTGAAAATTTCCTTCCCAATAGGGTATTTATACTTAAGAAAGAGAAGACATTCCCCCTATAACACACATAACTCTGCACACATCCAAATTTCTACCACCTGAGCACCGCACAGTGCGAGACACTCCCCAGGGGTGGCTCAGCAGGGACCTGTGAGTGTCCCTTTGGTGCCATAGCCCTGTCCCCTGGCCAGCACCACCCGAGGGAAGCCCAACGGCACAGCCATCCCTCCAAGGGCTGCTCCAGCAAGGGGGAGCACCTGTAGCCCTCTTTCGAGGAGGACCTGAACTCAGCACCCTCTCAAGCCTTGGCACAGCTCCCAACTGTCCTGCCATTTCCACCCTGCCTGACTATGCAAGATGCTCCGCGTAGGAGCATACAGGTCAAGGCTCATTGAATACTAACTCTGTCTGAGGCTTGGCTCTGTCAGAGATCTAAGGAGAAGATTATTTTCTGGGCAGTCAGGGCAGTGCTTACTCTTTCTGAGGAAATATTTCATGCCAAGAGTGCTTTTCAAATATTTCCTACCATTGGAATCTCAGATTTTTTTCAGTATATGAACTTAGCTTAGGACTATTTGTGTGCTGAAGTACTGGGGCTGGGGAAGGTCAGAGATAGGGATGATAACACCTATCTAAACTAAACTGGTGGGAAACATCTTAGCTGCAGTCCAGTACACACTGTGTTGTCAGAGATCAGGCTTAGATGAAGTGGGAGGCTCTTTGTGTCATCTAACTGTCCTCATCTTCAAAACAGGAGGACTCCTATAAGCTCACAGATCAGCAGCAGGCACTAAATCAGGGTCAGAATCCCCTGCCCATCTACCTCTCTCTCAATGTGAAGGATAAAATCAGCGACCAGGATTTTAGAGGTAACGATACGCCATAATTGCATTTAACATTTAATCCCAATAGGAGTAATTTAGGACTAGGTAAAGAAATGGGTTCAGTGCACTAATCCTCTAAAGGGCCAATCCACCTAACAGTATCATGAAATCATAAAATACTGGAATGGTTTGGGTTGGAAGAGACCTTAAAGATCATCTAGTTCCAACCTCCCTGCCCTGGGCAGGGACACCTTTCACTAGACCAGGTCGCTCAAAGCCCCATCCAACCTGGCCCTGAGTAGAACTTTAACAGTTAAATTTTTGAATGTCTTAGTATATTCAGCTGTATTCAGGATCAAAAACAGGAGAATGGAAGACATTATCACAATGTTACCTGCTAAATTACCTCACAAATATAAAGTGTGTAGAGAAATTTAGATGTAAGAGGACAATTCACTCTTCACGTTCATCATTGTGAAATGTACAGTGAATAAATGTCTGTTCATAAAGTGTGTTAGTTAGAAAAGAGTCTGCCTTAATCCAGCCAATATAATATGTTTTATTCAACTAAATAGTGCCTCTGCTACTGTAAGCAGTCTGCCTTGTGCTTTTTTTTTCAGAATGGGTGGAATTCACTCCTTATGAGGTAGGATTCCCGAAATACGGTGCCTTCATTCGTGCAGAAGATTTTGGTAGTGAGTTCTTCATGGGTCGCCTGATGAAGAAGCTCCCTGAATCCAGAATCTGCTTTTTGGAAGGTGATTTGTTGCTCTGCAGAAATGTAATGTAATGCGAAATTCTTGTCATGCGCAAACCCCTCTTCTAAAATGAAGCAGTTAGTATATTTTTTATCTGCCAGGAGCAGTATACGGTAAAATATTAGAACTGATAACAGGCCACTATCTGCAGGATTTTTTAATTTCTCTGTAATTTTATTCTGCTGAACAGATTTATTTGATTTCATATGTGGTTATGCTTACTGACATGAGGCCTTCACAATACTTACATGTCTTTGTCAGCAACAAAAGTAGGTAACATTGCTGCTAAGTTAAATCATCAGTCTCTTCTGCAACCTGGGTCTCTAAAATACAGCCTTTTATCTACAATGTTCCTGCTGCAGCTAACCCTGATTAATCCTTCAGGATAACACTTCCATTTCGGAGTACAAATAGGTCATAATATTTATGTTTTTTCCCTCTTGCATAAGAACAGCAAACACAGTAAGGGAAATATGTTTTTCTCTTTGCGAAAGCAATCTCTTGCCTCATTGTTCTTCCTACTTCCACCAATTGCATAAAGGAAGTGTCAAGGGTTTTTTGAGAAGTTAAGATTATTTGCCTGTGTGGAGATTTCACTACAGCTAGTGGTGAGGTGTAAGGAAGCAGTCAGAATCTCCCTATCCCTGGTTTCAACATCAAACAAGTTACTCAGGTCGCCCCTCCTGTGGTCAGAAATGCCAGAAGGTCACCAGCCCCCTTCCTATACCTCCTACCTTGGCACTTTCTTGTTCCCTTCTCTAGAGCAATGCTGGGATATTTGTGGCCCTGCTCCCTGCTAATGACCCAGTTGCCCCATTCAGGCAGGGTTTCTTACCTCAGTGACACAGTTATCTGAAAGGTTTTCAGCAAATTCCTTTGCACCCCAACCCCCGAACAGAGCAGAGACTGACTCCATAGGTCCTGCAGCTCCTTCCTCCGTGGCCGGGCCTGTCCCTCTGACTGCAGGCTGGCACTGCTGGGTCAGGTGATCGCCAGGCTGCTTGGGTGCAGCCTTTTCTGCCCATCACTCAATTCCTCCCCAGAGCGCCAGGTTTAGTTCTGCAGTCTGGAAGGTTCAGGAAGGCGCCATTGCACACGTGGCACATCTAACCATACCATGTAACGGTGTTTTCTCAGCCTGAGAGACAATTGCAGATAGGTGTCAGCCTGGACTGCCATCAAGTTTGCTACACAAGTTACTAGAGGGACTTGAAAATGTAAGCTAGATATGCCTTAAACCCTCAAAAATCAGAAGACAAATCAAAAGACTCCTACCTTTACACTTCCCATTTTAAAAACTTTTAAGTGCGCTTCCTTATCCTAAGAGATGTTAGTGTATGAATCTTTAACTTTTTGTGGTTGACAGTTCTGCATGATAAATGCATACCTGTAACAGAATTATTCTAATAATAATATTCTAATAATTCTAACAAATGCTGAGAACTTGGGGAACAAGAAATGTCAAGGACAGGTGGAAAATATTAAGATGTACTTGACAAAACATTATTTGCCACATAACAAAAAATGAATATGTTAGCAGCTATACTGAAAACAGTACCAGCCCTTTTCATATATTCCAATAAATTAGATTATTTTTATAAATTATGGCTTTGTATACCACTTCATAAAGACATTCCCTTTTATTTGTGCACTAAGATAAAGTATTGAACAAAGTTTGCTGAAGAATGCAGAAGGTACTGAAGGTCATTATGAATGAAAATGCTTCCAGGTCTTTACCAGTTTACTTTCTGTGAAATATATCCTGTGCCACAGGGATCTGGAGCAGTGTATTTTCCTTGAATCTTATGGATGCTTGGTATATATCTGTTCATTCAGAAGACTTCTGGCACAAGTGGACCCGAGACAAAATTACCGACATAGGCAAGTTATTCATATGCCATTATGTTATTTTAGTGTCTCTTTTTTTTCTTTCTTTTTCTTTCTTTTACCCTCTGTGCTGTTATTCTCTCACTGAATTTTTCAAAGCCATTTTGGAATCCCCTCTTCAGAGTTTCCTGTAATCCACATGGAAACCAGAAGGAAATTCATGCCATCTATTGCGTATGGCAATAATTTTGCTTTTGTGAGAAAAGAATCCATAGGATCTGCCACAGGAAAAAAAAAAAGATAGAATGGCCCCCATATGAGCCATTTTCAGAGCATAAGAGTAAAACTGGAGAAAAATATCCCTGTAGACTAGGGTAGGCTGGAGGCCTCCCCTAGCAATCCACAGTCTTCCAGTTCCTCTCTTGGAAGTTGGGAGTACAGCACGAGGCTTCACAGAAAGAGCAATCACCATCCCTCCCTCTCGGAACTCTACAAGACACAAACTTCAGTATTACTGCAAGTCATTCCAAACTAGTCCTAAGGATGAGATTTGCAAAACATGCTACCAAATTAAGAAATACCTGCAGGGTGGGATTTCAAGGAGAAACACACAAGACAGACGTACTTACAGATAAAAAAACAGATTAGAAGGAAGATAATATTAGCAAAAGGGGCAATTTATTTTATCTTCTTGCACTTGCAGGGGTAGTTTCTGGTTGTTAAAATGAGCTTTCATTTGCTAATAAGGAACATTAATTACATTTGTGTGGCTGAGAGATTGTGATTGTGTGGTTTTTATGGGTGTGGCTGAGAGATAAACTGTAACATGAAGTAGCAAAGGAAGACAGGATAAGTGCAGGATATTGTAGTGGATAAAATCATGGAAAAGCAAAGGACGTTATAGTAGATGAGATGGATTACTTTAGAGTACAAACAAGACCTTTACCATGTGGACTGAGGAGAAGAAACAGATTTTTTCAAAGCTTAGCTGAAAAACTATGAGATTTGTGGAAATCCTATAAATAAAAAGATTAAAAAGTCCAAGTTTTGCCAAACATGTTAAAACAAATTATTGTTGCACAGATTAACCTCAACAATGAGACCACGCACAAGAACTGTTATTCTTTCTTCTGCAGATGACGAAACCCTATTCCCTGCAAGACCAAATGAGCTGGATACTCGAGTGGTTTGTCCCACCGACAGCTTTTCAGACATTTTCCGAGATGTTACCATGTTACGTCCAGCAGCTTCAGAAATCCATAACTTCCTGAAGGGCCTCCAGATGAACAACAACTACCTAGAGAGCGAGTTTTCCAAATGGAAAGGTACGGTAGTAGCACTCTGGTTTTAGTTACATTTTAAACCATGCTTGTGAAAAAGAAACAATTCTTAAAAAAGGTTATCAAGCCAACAGCCTCTTCATTCTGTTCCTGTCCTCTGCCAATATTTGAAACTGTTTATTACTAAAAGCTGAAACTACCTAGCAGGAGAGGCTTTGAAAATAAGTTCTTAAAAATTCCATGAAGACTGGCAGCTGATAGAAGAGGAAGACCCTGATAGTCAACCAGCGCACATCTGCTCATGTGACAGCCAGCCAGCCTCCCTGCTTCTGGCACGGCACTGGTATCATCACTGTTGTCTCTTGCCTGGCCAGTACTCAAGGGACGCGTGAGAGAGCCCTGTTTCATGTTACCATTTTACTTATAAGTAAGATAGAACCTTTGTAACAGTATTGCCTGTTACATAGTTTGGGAATTAGTGCTCAGTCTGGTACCAGGTCTTCTGTGTTGCACAAGGGGCTCTGCCTGCCTCAGCTGTGTACCTTAGTAGCTGTGTGCCTGTTCTCGTAGCGTGCAAGGCATCAAACATCTTTAATCTTTAGTATGTTGAGACAATGAGGTGCCATTTTAATTTTTTCCATATTAAAAAAAAAAATATATATATATATATTGACCTGGTCAGAGTCACACACAAAACCAGGGGTTGGAATTAGCTCTGTTCTTCTGAGCCCCAAGTTAGTGCTTCTTAATTAGAGAACAGACAAAGAAATTGCAGAGTAAATAGTGAAAAGAAGAAGCCAGACAAAGAACTGAGAAACAACTGAACTGCAGCTATCAGCTATATAGGTAGGTCTAAGACCTGAGAAAAGTTGAATTCTTGTTTGGTTAACAACTGACTTTCCTCAGCACATCTCTTGTATTGAGCACCGCTCCTGAAAAAATAGAAAAAAAATGCTTCTTTTCTAGACTGTGAGCTTGACTCTCAGCCCAACCACCTGACAGCAGCAACAGACTACCTCATCCTGATTGATACAGCATTTGCCTTTGCCACCAGTTACCCGCCCCTTATGAGGCCAGAAAGGAAAGTGGATGTCATTTTGCATTTCAACTACAGCTCAGGTTCCCAGACACTGGTGAGCTTTGCACTTTCTTCTTTACTGATATCTCTGCTTCACCACTGAGTTCCCAAAATGGTTGATCCTTTACTCACAGAAACTTTTTTTCCCCACTATCTGGGAAGTGTAAATTAACAGTTTACCAGGGTCACATATCTTTACTGAACAGTGCAAGTGTTATCATAAGTAAGCACTTAGTAAACTGAATATGCCCATTTTTATGTGTAAACATGTTTTAGCTGATTTGAAGGCAGTTAGATATTAAAAGAATGAAGCTAAATGTATTTTAAAATTGTCTATGGCTTCTCAATCCAATCATACATATTCTCATGTATGGGAAAATGCACATTCAGGGCAATACAGTCATAACAATAGAAGAGTTTGATGCAGAGGGTGAGATATGCAAATAAATGCAAGCACAGTTTGTATTTAGGAACTTCAAATACATTTGAAATAAAAAGTTCTCTAAAGGCAGCATTTTTAATACCCAAATGGGGGATGTAGATTTTCAAAGACAGACATGCAAACCCAGATCCATCCCATTTAACTCTGGCCTTCCAGATCGTGGCTCCATATACAGTCTACAACATCTAAGTTGGGTACATGCCATAATCTGTCACAACTTGGCCCTTACCCCACAAACATTCCCAATGAAACTGGGTTTTTGTCAAGTTCAGTCCAAGTGCTTCCCACATGTTCTGATGTTTTCTTTTGTTTTGTTTTCCTATTGTGGCAACCAGCCCCTGAAAGAAGCCTCCAAATACTTTGCAAAACAGGGAATTCCTTTCCCTACAAAGGTGCCAGATGACCAGGAAACTACACATCTGAAGGAATGCTACATTGTTGGTGACAAGGAGAGCCCAGAAACACCTATTGTGATATTTTTCCCTCTAGTGAATGACACTTTCAGGGAATACAAAGCACCTGGTAAGTTTACAGCTACCCCTCACATTAACAGAGGCAGTGTCTGCCTTCTTTCTCTTTTTTACTGTGCAGTATCTGTTCTTCAGATAATTCTGTAAACACAGATTCAGATTCCCTTTGCTTAGATCTGAACCATATCAAGAAGCTTAAAATACATAAATTTTCCTGGACAGCAGAGCAGCAACTGGGATCAGCCTTTGGCACATATGCTCCTTTTCAGATTGTTTTGTGGCTTTTCATAGGTAGACTGTAGAGTTTACTGATGAAAAGTACACTCTGTTTATCAGCAGTGGCAGAAATTAGCATGGTTATTTCCTCTCACACTTGTCATCGTTTCCTGTTAGAAAATGCTCTGGGGAATCCAAGGATTTCACTGTTTCCAAGCTTACAGTTAAGCAGATAACCTTGAAAACAAAAGTGTGAACCAGTAAAGTGATGAAAATATAACACTGAGCCATGCTGACAGCTTCTGTTCACTTCAGTGAGTCCTAATTTGAAATTTAAGAAGAGTTTCAGTAGCAACATTGCCAGTCACTTCAAAACAGATGTTTTCTAAGTCCTGGTACCTGGTACTCCATACTACCTCTGTTGGTGCCAAAAGTCTCAATTACTCCTTCCCAGATGACAAAATTCCTAACTCATGCTATGAGAACACATTTTTTAATCATTTCAAAGGCCTGCAGTACACTGAAACTTGAAAGTTCTAGGCTTGTACATGGGACATCAATAACAAAAAAAAAAATGCACAGACTACTGTCCCAATTGTATTAATTCTTATCCTTTTTTTTTTTTTAAGAGCAAGTAGTAAAAAACCATACAGTACTTTTGCTTTCTAGATAGTCTGTATTACGTTCACTGCAGATTTGAGGTATGCAACTGGGGTTTTGAAGAGGATTCAAATAGTCTAAGGGTATTTATACAGGTACACACACCATTCTACTCCAGGTCTTAACACAGATCAGATAACTGAAAGGTTGGTTTTTGCAGTTGCCTTTTGTAGAAAGAACTAGAAAAAGGAGAAGAGGAGAAAGAACTACAACAGGAACTGATAATTAGCTTCTGTATTGCTCTGTGAGGGAGTTTGCCTCCCCTCTACCCCGCAATAATTTCCAGAACACAGGACTGTTATTCCTAACTCAGCTATCTAATGTCAAGTGAACATCAGATGATGTGCAGATGCTACATGTCAAAATAAATTATCAGACAATCTAAACCCAATCATTATTAGGTATGTAGAAGATGCGTATGAAGACCTGCGTGATATCTGTGTATGGAGGCAAGCTTTTGCTACCTGACCGGTTCAGCTGGTAGCTGCAAGCTGAGACTAAACAGGAAAAGAAAGAATGAGTCTTTGTTGGTCCCCCACAGGTGAAGTCTCAGCTGAGCTGACATGGAAGGGCTCAGGCCATGCAGTTTTTCGGGAGGCTACCACCTCTCAGCTGAGAGCCAGCCTCCGTGGTGGCAGGACAGATGCTGCAGAAAGGCCTGGAGGCTGAGGATGGATGTCTGCCCTTTGTCAGAGACAGGCAGAGATCAGTTTAATTTATAGCGCTTCAGTAACATCTCCTAGCCTGAATCTAAGTTGTACCACATCTGAAGTATTAGTTCCATTACATGAACAGGCAGGTTTTCCACAGCCAGCTCATCCATCAGCTTGTTCAGCAAAGGGAATTTAGAGCCTGGGCAGTAAATGAGTAAAACTGACACTTTCAAACTGGGTTACTCTTGCACTGATTAGAGTATTCCACAACTGGAGTACAAAGGGGAAATCCTTTGTGTGAGGCAGCTTAGACTGCTTCACTCGAGCAGTACCAGTTCCTTATAATGCTCTCTGCGAAGCTGGGAGAAGTACATCTATCAGACTTGGGGAGATCCCTTCAGGAAAATCAGAACCCTTGGATCAATGTTGTTAGAAACGATCCCCCAAATGCATGTGTCCCTGTCAGTAAGAGAGATGCTGACTTTTCACAAAGCCTGCTGCCCTGCTTTAGTACAGGTGGCACAGGTGTCTGTGACTGTGGAGGTGGATTTTTTGCTAAGGTTACAAACTCCTCCCAATGTGATTGTCTCACCAGAGGCTGACAGAATTCTCCTGTCTCTGATGCTGTCTTACCTGTGTTGAGGAGGAATCAAGCATTATACTTCCTGCCTGCGTTAACCAGTGTTACCTATCCCTGACAGTATCATCTACCATTGGTGCTCATTTCAGGGTTGTTACTGCTCTCTTTCCCCGACGTGAGCTGTTAGAAAACCAAGGTGTCTGTGGGAATGATAAGGAAGGAAAAAACATGTGTAAGCCCTCACATCAGGTGTACAGGCTAGTGCACAGCAGTGGATCTCCACATCTTCAGGTCTCCAGTCCAGGGGTGGGAGCCTCAGCTGTCCTTCAGCAGTCAAAGGCACATACTGGAGTCCAGGAATCTGCAGAATCTAATCAAGTTAACTGACTCTTGCTTTCCAAGAACCTGTTTATTTTGTGTACTAACAGGCAGATGTAAGTTCAGCCTGCCCATATGCTGTGTCCCATCAGCACAGAGTCGAGCCAAAACTGATATGGCCCAGTGGGCTCCTTATACTCTCTGAGTGCAGGCAGAGATAGCTCACTTCTGCTGAGTCCAGGAGGGGCAAGTTTGCCTGCTGTGCATTGAGTATATCACTTAAACACACGCTTAGCTCAGAGGATGCATGTTGCAGCTACTGATTTTAGTATATAGATGTATTTCCACCAACTCAGTAAGTGATGGTGTGTCCAAAACAGCAGCTAAATCAAATACATTCACAGTGTCATTATCTAGAGCAGACGGCCACGTGCAAGCTGAGATCAGCTATCATTTCAAATCACAGGTGACTTATGAAGGTCCCAGAAAAACAAGTGAAGAGATGTGATTTACATCTCCTGCATCCATTAATTTGTTGAGATTTGCCTTTCCCCTCGTAAGCCTTGGGTATTTTTCTTCCTGTAACAGCAACCTACTGTAGAGGTCCCTATGAATATTTTCTCTGTAGTAGCCTGCAAATAAAATTCTGCATTAACTTGGGATCTGGTTTCTACTGTCAAATGAATTAAAATAAATAAGTTAATTTAATTTGTCTTCAGATCATAAGTTATGATGGATGTAATATTTCCAGAGATGACACTTATGGGACTATCTGCCTAATTATCTTGCCTGGATCTGTGATGCATATGTTGATTATCCTGGGATGATGAAATGGGCATGAAAAGTTCTTTCAGTATTTCTGCCAAATCTTAGTGATTCAGGGAATATCAGATTCACTCTCACTGTTGAGGGTACATAAAGTCTGTAGATTTTTATGGTAGTAGGTAGCTTAAGAAAATTACAGTAAATATTTGCGTCATCTGCTTCCAGGATATGTCCAGATAATGGCCCTGTGAAGTCTTTCAGTTTAGATAAGAGAACCTAGTTTTTTTAGGTCTGTTTTCTGTATCTTTTGATAATTCTTCCCAGTAGGAACCAAGAGTTGATGTACCTGATGGTGCCAGAGAATGTGCTAGATTGTACTGTGTGAAAGAATATCTGTCAGGTTCCTGAGAAAGCAGGTGTGCTTTTGGAAAGCTTGAGTCACAGAAATACAAGGATTTTCAGCAGCCTATTTCTGAAGGCATGAAAGCATAGTAGTGAGGAAAATAAAACAAGTCTAGATGGAAGGCAGAGAAAGTGGCAGTGCCTTCAGACCCATCCATCACCTGGAAAGAAACCATGTTGTCGTGAGGTCCTTGTCGTAGTTGTCTGCTTTGGGAGAAGGGGTGGAAAGAGAAAAAGAGTAGCCGCCATTTACTTGCACCTTGGATAGAGGTGTAGGGTGCTGTGATGGCTGGGAGAGAGCAGCAAGGTGGGGGCCAGGGCTGGGAGAGCATCAGTGCTGAGTGGGACTTGGGGACCATGCTGGCGGCTCACCCCACAGCTAAAGGAGAAGCCAGAGAGTCTCATCCTCCTATGCTCGAAAGAGGAGCTGCTTGTTTTGGCATTTCCAAGAATACCCAGTAAAACCCCTACTCCCCTCATGACCACCAGCTTCTCTACCCTCCAGGGCCAACCAAATATCCCAGTAATAAAATGCCTGTGGAGGGTAAATTTTGGGTTGTGATCCACTGTATGTGCATGCCTGAGAAACACCCACATCCTAATCGCTTTTTGCTAATTAATTGACTCATTGTTTGTCCCTTAGGTGTGAGACGTAGTCCTTCAGAGATGGCAGAGGGTGATGTTGATGTTGCCAATACCTGTGGTCCATATTACATAAACAATCTGAGTTATTCAGAGGAAAATTTTGACAAACTGGTGAACCTAAGTTACTACAACGTCCAGAACAATAAAGATTTGATTCTCCAGGCCTTGCGTACTGCCGTGGAGCGGAAAAAGCAGCATAAGAATGAGCAACCACTGCAAAAACCACCCAGTGGGGATAGTATATGTCTGCCTAACAGAGAGGGAACCCAGCATTTGGCCGACTGCCCAGCACTAGGGAAGATGAAATAAAGTATCTATGAATCCTGTTCATGAAGAAAAAGGGAATTTGACTAGGAAGTGAAGAAAAGCCAAAGAAGGCTAAGAATAGCACTTTGTTTGTCATTGAAAATGCTAAAGCCTGTCTGTCAGTGAAGGGAATAAACACAAAACCCAGAGCTCTTCCTTAACGAATTAATGTGCTTCCCTTGTTGACAACCTCGGGAGTGTGGCTAGGTGAGGCCGCGCTCCGCTCGTGCCTACAGAAATGACCTTTCAGGCCAAGGCTGAGATGTGTGGACAAGGAAGCATGAGGAAGTTTACGTTGACCATGTTTGCGCTCTACTTGTGCTATAAAAAGAGAGGATTGTCAGTCCAGAAATGCAGCAGAGAACAAAATCCATTGTCTCTAAAACAAATCCAAGAAGCCCATTTGTGAACTAAGGAGTCTTTATGTGAATGTAAATAAATAATAAACTTTTTTTTTATAATAAAGCACTTTTTTTTTGAGTCAGAGTTACAGCAAATAAATATTTTTCATAGTAAATTTATTTTAGGTGCTTCTTTCTCCACCAGCAAGGCAATTAAAGACAGCATGCAGACTTATTTCATAGCTGAAAAATAACTGAAGAAGGAATTATGCCTGCTCCGGACCTAGATGTGAACTGCCCCAGGATCCTTGAGTTTAGGATTAAATTTAAGACCTATCCCTACAAGAACTGACTCATGCAAATTTATTTTATTCAGCTGGATTTAAATGTTATTGATACATACCAAAGGTTTAAATCTTTAAAGTTTTTGAGAATATCACATCTGAAAAGACACGAGAAACACAGACAAAGCAGATCTAAAACTGTATACCTAATATCACTCACCCAAATACAATTGTTTAACTTGCTGTAGAGTATTGCAACTGAAGTTAGCAGAAGATTAACTTTCAACTTTCTGATGTTTTGGTCATCCCATTAACATGGCTCCTTTCAAGCAAGCAGCCTGTTTTTTTTGACAGATGGAATCCCAGGTCTCTATTATTTTTTCTAAATTAACTTCTATTCAATGCTACTGATTTATTTATTAGACATCTTGTATCTAGAAGCCCACGTTGCCTACAGGCTTCCCTGTTTCTCAGTTCTGCTGTAGTATCTTTTGTCAAGAGATCCTGCCAAATGGAAGCCTTACAAATCCCTTTGCCCTCAAGGCCGAAGGTGTCCTCCTACGTGTTGCACAGAGACATAATCCTTCTGTTTACCACTTAGGACAGTGAACGCTTACCTGTGGTACATACTACAGCAGCCCATACAGCTCCTGTACGGGCCATATGCCCAGGGTTTACCTCCCACGGAAACAAGAGAGCGAAGACAGCCATTGTGCTGATGCACGCTGGATCTCATTGCAATACAGGATGGGATGTAACCAGAGGGCACAGCCAGACCTGGGAATTTGGAAGCACTCCCAGGTTCCCATATACAGTAAGAGCTTTATTGTCTGAAGGGCAAAATTATTCCACTGACAGCAGGAAGCATCTAGGCAGGAAGTCTGAAGACAAGCAGAATGAGGTGTGTGAGTGCAAACACTTCCCTGCCCTTCCTGCAGCTTTCCAGCAGCCACAACAGGGTCACGGAGAACAATGAACACTTTACCCCATTTCAAAAAGCATACAGTGGAACAGAAATAATTATTCAGTATCTCTGAGTTCTCTCTATTCAACAAGAACACAGAGGAAAATGTCAGGGCTGATTAAAGAGCTGGAACAGCTTCCACACAAGGGGTGAATAGATAAGGAATCTGCAACCTAGAAAAAGGACAACGGGAGTGAAAGGCAGAGGAGAGAGAGATCTACGAAATCTGGAGTGCCCTGTAGGAGATGAAGAGGCAGTGACTCTGCACCTCTCTTCTAACACAAGACCTGGACGAGATCAAACAAAACTAGCAAGCAGCAGATTCAAAGTTGTCAAAGCAAGGTAGTTCTGCACATGTCATGAAGGTACAGACCTCTTTGACTCTGGATGTTGTCATTGATAAAAGTTTATGAGTTCAAAAAAACTTATTAGTGTGTTCACTGGAAAATCTTTAAGACTGAAAAATACAAAGGCTCCTCATCTGCCTCTGTCCTGCACTGAATCATCAATTCCCAGAGGCTCAAAGGACAGTCTGAGACAGTATTGGTGTACCTGCCCTCTTTCTGTGATGTTCTCCTGTCACTAAATATTGGATGCACCAAAGACGAATGGGAAAGCAGTCCTGCCCTAGATTGCAGTACTTAAGTTTTCCACAGCTCAGATATTTTTGCAGATAATAAATGATCAGGAGTATTCAGAACTCCTAAAGATGTGGTGATACAAAATTCATTTGAAAGAAATTACTGAAGTAACAGGGAGAAGCTGTAACTGCAAGGGTAACTAAATTACCTATGGATTAACCTATGGGGAAAAGTCAAGAAAATGAGAGGAATGCAAAACCAAACTATAAAAAGGAGATTTAAAAAAAAAAAAATGAGGAAGCCAGTCAGCAAGACCCTACATGAAATGGTATAAAATCTTTAGACTCAGCATGGAAATTGCAACAAAAGAGTTGCAAAACACATGCACAGCCCTAAATAAAATGTGAAGCAAGGAACCCAGAAAAGGCAGAGTGGTTAAATGCTCAGGACTGAGCATTATTAAAGCCTAACATCTGTTCTTTGAGGAACAGCATGGGGAGGGGGGAGATAGAAGTGGAACATCTAAACCTGCTGATGTATTTAGAAAAGAGCTGGAGCATATAGAGGTAAGGTAGTACTCAAGATGGAAATTAGGAGGATGAAAGGCACATAGCTTAACCCCTGAATCGGTAGATGTACTGGACCAGCAAAAGGGATTTAAATGATATGGATGTTCCAAAGGAGCCAAGGTCTTAAGAGTGTAACACAGAAGATACACTTCTAATACAAGGTTTACACACAGATTCAGCAAAAAATCCCTCTCCTCCTTTTTTTTTTTTTTTTCATTTTTTTCACTGGGAACCCAAGCTTTTGCTTTCCAAGTAGTGACTCAGCACAGACCAACTTTTATGTCAGGGAAAAAAAAAAAATCATTTTACTGATTTCTTGGATGTTTTAGTGAATATGGTATTGTATTCCATTAAAAGCTCTTGTAAAATCAATGGAAAAGGTGATCCTCTCACGTGGCTTAACACAGTATTAAGACAATATCAAGATCTAAGACTCATGGCAGTATCAGCTACACACCTCCCACAGCAAAATTTATGTTATACTGAGAATTTTCAGGGTGTTTAAAATAGTTGCCTAATATCGTAGCTAACCTCCACGGCGCTTAGTCACACACTTCTTTGACATCCAGGGAGAGCAAGCATCACCAGAAAAACACGAAAAGCATTTGGGCGACTCAGTGTTCAGATCCCAGTTGTCAAAGGGTTTCCGGATTTCATTTCAAGGGGCTGAAATTTTCGCGTGGAGGAGCAGCAGGAGGATTTGGGGGTGGGGGGGGCGAAATATCCTCTGGTTCTGAAAAAAACAACAACACCCCACCACCCAAACACAACCCCAGACAGACCCACCCGCCACCAAGGGGCACAGCCGGCGCGCAGAGGGGCGCGGCCCGCGGAGCTGGCGCCGCCCCCACGCCGGGGCCCGGCCGGGCAGGGGCCGGCGCTGTCGGCGAGCGGCTGCGTGCGCGGGGGGAGGGCAGCAGTGCGGCGGGGCGCTGGCGGCGGCGGGATGTTCAGCTGGCTGGGGAAGCAGAACGGCGGGCGGGAGCGCGGCGGCGACGTGGTGCAGACGGTAACCGGGGGGCTGCGGGACCTCTACCTCCGTAAGCTGCTGCCGCTGGAGGAGCACTACCGCTTCCATGACTTCCACTCGCCCGCCCTGGAGGAGGCCGACTTCGAGAACAAGCCCATGGTGCTGCTGGTGGGGCAGTACAGCACCGGCAAGACCACCTTCATCCGGTAGGCGACCCCCGCTGCCGCGCGGTTCCCTCTCCCGAGGCCTCCGCCGCGCCCGGCCCCGCTCGGGGTACGCCGCCCGCTGCCTGCTCGGTAATCCGCGCCCTGCCCGGGGCGGTTCTGCGGCGCGATGGATCCCTCCCCCGCGGCGGACCCGGCCGCCGAGCGGGGATCGCTCCACGGCGGGGCCGCTGACAGCCCGCTGGCCGCTGTGCGTGTCCCTCCCGAGGCGTGGGGCTTGTCCCAGGGCCTCCCGTGCTGTGTCGAGGGTGGGTGCCGCTCCCGGGTCTCTTACGTTCTCTGTAACCCTCCTGGCAGCTTCCTGTTTAAGACTGTGATCTCGGTGTCATGTTCTGCTGAGAAAATGTAACGTCGCTGTCTACTTCCTCTTAACTTTTTAGAAAATTTCTAAGTTATTTCAAAGGAAAAAGGCATGGCTCCGTCGGTCATCACTGACCATTTACGCTTATCTCCTCCTCCTTCATTCCCAAAAGTAATTTAATGCATGGATTGGATGTGACA
The DNA here is from genome assembly GCF_036417535.1 of Chlamydotis macqueenii. Lineage (NCBI taxonomy): Eukaryota > Metazoa > Chordata > Aves > Otidiformes > Otididae > Chlamydotis > Chlamydotis macqueenii. The sequence continues at coordinate 41,460,661 of NC_141560.1, forward strand.
ATAAGAGAGAAACGCGACAGCAGTCTAGGGAAAAAAATACATGGTATCTGGGAAGTCCTTTTTTCCTCCGACTCTTTTGGTCCATTGCATTGAATGAGCAGTATCACTAAGGCAGCTTAACAATGTTGCTGCTGTTGTAGTATTTTCTGTCCTTCCAGCCTGTCTCATTGCTAAGTTGGTTGGTAACCGATTTTAGGAAGCTGAAGTGTGCATCGGGTATAACGAGCTTGTGAAGATTTTGCATATATTTGAGTGTGTTTGCCTCTCTCATGCCCCTTACAAATTGGTCGAAGGCTATACAAAACTGTGCAAAAGACACTGAGAGGTCACTGGGATCGAATTTTGACCTATATCTGAAGTTCATTATAGTCCTGTAAATTTTACTAATGTTTCTTTTTCGGTTCCAAAGGTTACTGGCAGCCTTGCCATAACACAGTTTTCCTTTTACAGTGCGAAAGACCTACCTCCCCTCCTCTCCGTTGAAGAGCAATGTTTATCTTTACTCACCTGAGAGCTTTTCAGATGTGTACAGAGCTAGTCTTTTCTGGTTTTACAACTAGCTGAACTTGATTCTTTACCGATTATTACTGAATTCCTGTAAACACTTGAAGTGAATGATTTGGGTTTTCTTTAGCCATACTGATTCATTTTCTTCTTTAAAAGAACAGCTTTTTTGTTAGTCTGTATGTATCTCCAGACGAATGTTCTTGCCTGGCTTATGGACAGGGATGGTGAGAGCATGGGTAACAGGGAGACAGGACAGTCCCAGCAATGTGTGTGCTAGAACCTGTTCTGCCTGTCAGCTGACCTGCTGTGTCATTTGCAGGTTTTTTTTTTTCCCCTTCTGTAAGAGTTTGTCTTGGATGAGAACACAGGTTCCTGATTTATGGACATTCAACTTTTCTGTCCTTTACGGCTGACCATATTTGACTGGAGTGCAAGTCAATATTGTGCTTAGAAATGCTGATATTCCTTGCAGTGCCTTAGATGTATTTTTGGTACTGTTGCTTTGTGAATAACCTTCACCATAAAATACTGAGCAATAGGGTTGACTGATACTAATGTACAGTCTGAATGAGAAAAGAAGTGTCATTTATTATAGTTATTTCCAGCTTTTTTTTTTTAGCATTGGTCACTGCTGCGTGAAGATGTTTCGAAGATGTTTTCTCATGCGTTTTATTAAAATATCTGACTCAATGGAGGAGGTTACTTCTACTGTGATGTGTCCTTCTCTTTATTCACTTACCCCTTTCTGAGTGGTTTAATCCCCTACTAGGTATTGGAGAAGACAGGAATTGACTGTTGAGCCCCAATCAGTAATAGAACGGCTGTTACTGCTTCTAAAGTACCAGTCTGACCTCACCATGATGATCACTCATTACATCAGTGTTCGCTGTAGAATAGATAATAATTGGCTGAATCAACATGAGAAAATGCTCCATTCAAGATGGGCAGCAACTTAGACAATAGTGTCACAGTGACTGTTACTCAAAACCCAATTTAGAGGAGAAAAAGAAAAGCAAAAAAAGAGAAGTGCTTGTATGCTGAAGGCAAGACATAGAAAGAAGACTTGGGAAAATTATTATAGTGTTCAGGCCAGCCACAAATAAATTTCCCCTCAGGTAGACTGAATTTCCCATGGAAAAATGTCATACACTCTCAAGACTGTTATAATTCCGGGTTTATTGTAGATAGTTTTTCTTGGAATTAAATTGGTCTATAGTTGGTTGGTTTTTTTTCCTGCTGGTTTTTTTTTGCTTTTAACAAGCAAACATTATTTTAAATCTTAATTAAAACTGCTTTTTGTTCCACATTTCTCCATTTCATAGTCAGGAGGGCATACTAGATCTACTTAAGTGCTTACTGTTAGGTTTATGTGTGAACATAAGAATTATGTTTAGTTGACAAGTATTCATTTGGGATTTACTTCTATTTAGACATTATCGTGAGAACTTCACATTTTCATACCTCTGACACATCCACATCCACCCAGTTCCTTCCACCAAGTCTTCATGGAAAACACTGATCTAGCAATGACTGAAATGCCCCTGGGGAGTAAGATATTCAAACAAACACTTCCAGGTTTCTAACAGCTCTCTGGTTTTTCACTTGATGGTGTTTATCCTCTTTGCACTTGGAACAATGCAGTGAAACCGGCCAGTTTCGCTGTATAAGGTGTAGCGTGGTGATACTGTTTTATTCAAGTATCTGACAATGCTGAGAATTCAAACAAATATATCCAAGCCCAAATATTAATACTTGTCTGACTGTTTTTAGTGGGGTGGGAGGATGGGTGAGAGCCAAACGCTTATCTTGCATGTGAGCAGCTTGGCCTTGGAGCTTCTGTAATTCTCTCAGTTTCTTCTGGCTGCTTTAGAGAAAGAAGTGGGGAAAGGAAAGACGAGCAAGGAGAATTGTAGCGTATGGAAAAGAGAAAGGAGCTGGGTAGTGCAAGTTTGTAGTTGCTGCACTTTTTTTTTTTTTTCCTTCTAACAATGAATTAAACTTCTAGTCTAATAATGTTTAACTTCTTAACTTTTCTATTTAAAAGTGTAAGAGACTGACTTTTTTTTTCAAGAACTTATCAAGATGAAGAAAAACAGAAGTAAATTCCTCAGCTTGCCAGGCTGTGCTTTTACTTTGCTCAGAGGTATTACTCAGAGGTTAAAATGGTAAACTTCCTTCTATTTAACTCAGCCAGAGCTGGGTTTTTTGAAAGCACCCTTTTGTATGTATAATATCTGGAGTGTGCAATTGCTTGTGTGGTAAGAATGAGCTGCATCTGTTTCTTCTGGGCGGGAGGGAAGGTCCCTCTTAATTTCTTTGTGTGAAAGCTGGAACTTCTTTGTAACTAGCTCCACGTGAAAGTGTTTTGGTTTTGTTTTGGGTTTTTTTTTGAGTTATGTGAAGCAGAATTCTTACACTAAAGTAAACATCTGCTAGTTTTGTTGTGTTAAAAAAAAAGTGTGGAGGATTTGGTGCGGTATGTAATATGGAGGTGAGCAGCCTTGGGAAAGGAGACTTGAGTTTGTTTCCCCATGCATCACACGGTATCCCTGCCCAATGCTGCTCTGTCCGGCTCACCTGTGTTCATGCATTAGAATGGCTTAGCTAAAGCGTTTAGACTTCAGATGATTATCAGCGTCTGAAACTGTGAGTAATCTTTGCTATCTCTGGAACTTTGTAAACCAGTTTCCCATAGTCTGGCTATAGATCTTACAAAGGAACATAGATGAATGTTTATTGGCAAAGCAGAAAGGTTATAGCCCAGGTAAAAACAAAGGGAGAAGAGTCAACAGGATGTCTGTTGTTTGATCTAGACTCTTTGGGGCGTTCGCTATTTTTAAGCATTCTTCCTGTGAACCTTTTTGAACTCCCTCTCTGCTGAAAATTCCTGAGCAGGGCATGCAGTTGCGGATGCTAAAAATCCAGGTATTTTCCTGTGTTAATATAGCATACTGTAGAAAAACGTTTGGAGCTTTTCAGTTCAGTAAAGACTCCTCATCCATTTTGTGTGGCTAAGTGAAACTGGTATGTTCATGCTGAGAGGAAGTGTGACATAGCTTGTACAGCTAGTGCTCAAGAACTGGTGTTTATTTCAGTCTGTACTGATTCTTGATGTGCAACTGTGAGCCAGTCTTAACGGAAAATACCTGCCTTGCAAAGTGCTTCCTGTGTCTGATGAATAGCTGTACCAGGCTCAGCACTGTGACGTTGGGTGGGACTTGGTATTTGGAAGGAGTTCTTGCCTTCCTGGATTGTTACCACTGTAGAAGCCTGGTTTCTAAAGCTGCACCTGTGACAGTAACTTGAAGGTATCATTGCAGTTCAGTAGCAGTTTATTCTTGTTTTTCAATAAGTGGTTAATCTGGATTTGCACTGTTGAGTTCCGAATTGAAACTGCGGACATTCCAGTGTTCTACAACCCTCATTGTAAAAATTTTTTTCCTAATATCTAATCTAAATCTACCTCCCTCTATTTTAAAACCATTACCCCTAGTCCAGTCACAACAGGCCCTACTGAAGGGTCTTCCCCCATCTTTCCTGTAGGCACCCTTTAGGTACTGGAAGACCGCTATAAGGTCTCCCTGGAGCCTTTTCTTCTCCAGGCTGAACAGCCCCACTCCCTCAGCCTGTCCTCATAGGAGAGGTGCTCCAGCCCTTTTGTCATCTTTGTGGCCCTCTCCAACTGATCCATGACCTTCTTATGTTGGGGGCTCCAGAGCTGGATGCAGTACTCCAGGTGGGGTCTCACCAATTCTGAAATCCTGAAAAAATCTTGAAAGGTTCTCCATACTTCCAGTTGTGTGTAAAGTGTTGCATGTGCAGCAACTTCATGAGCATGTTGTGAGATTTTTTTTTTTTTTTTCAGTCATCTAAAAGACCACCACCACTGAATGTCCATAACCATGCCTGGCAGGTTCATGAGTTTATGATGGATAGCGATTATCCTATTACATTACCTGGAAGTGTCCTATCCTACATTCAAATCACATCAGGTAGTTTTCTGTGACCTGGGATCTAGGACTTCTCTCGTGTGCATTTGATTCAGTACAACGTTCTCTACTGCTGCTCTGGGAGCTTTATGTTGTATGTGTTGCTAGCTTATGAATTGCTGCCTCTGTCAGCAGAAGTCTGGGAATGATAGCTCATATCAAGAGAAGAACTTAGTGATGAGTCTAATTGAGGCCCTTTCCCTTTTAAAAGAAGGGCAATGAGGAAAAGCAGAATTGAGAGACTTTGAAGTAGAGCTTTTTATTGTGGCAAGTTAAAAATCTTATTTTAGAAGATAAAAGTGTAATTGATCTTTCATCAAAGAAGTTTTGTCTTAGTTTTGATACATCTTCTGCTTTGTAAAGGTGAGGGAGCTGCTGCATTGTAGACTCCTGCATGTGCAGAGAGGTTTGACTGTTGGGGTTTTTTTTGCATTTGGAGAGGGGTTAGTTTTATTTCCCTGTGACAGTGCATTAGGTACCGCTTATTCTAAAAGTAGAACAAACTGACTTTGGCGTGTTGGGGCATGACTGCTCTTGTGTTCCTCCTTTCCCACAGTTTTTAGCATTGGCATTTTTTTCATTTGTTTGTCGTTTGGAAGCAGAAAGCTGCAAGAAATCAAATGTGAATAAATGTTCTATGCTTTAAGCCTCCCAGATCATAGGTTGAGCTGACTGAAAGATTTTTGGAATGTGTAGTATATGTTTAGTTCCTTAAATTCAGCTTCTGTGCACTGATCTATGAAGTCTGTGAATGTTTGTTTGTCTTTAAATTCAATACCCAGAGATTGTTCAGCAAGTATGGATACTTTGTAAAATGTTGGGTTTTTTGTTTGGTTTTTTTTTTTTTTTTCAGCAAAAGCAGCCTGCAAGTCCTCAAAAATCAATATTGGTTTATGAAATGATAGTAGAACAGGCATAGTGCTGTTGGATTAAGGGCCAGAACAAGCCTATTATTCAAAGACCAATGTTAATATTGATGTGCTCAAACCTAACTAGTGCTGTCGTTGGATGTAGGACCATCACCTGTGCCTGAAGAAGAATTCTCATTTAAATTCAGCTTTGATTATGTAAAAGTTAAATTGTACTTGGTTAAAATTGTGGGGTTTTTTAAGAAATCCAGGGTGACATGAAAATAGAGGGAGATAGATTTAGATTAGGTATTAGGAAAAAAATTTTTACAACGAGGGTGGTGGAGCACTGGAACAGGTTGCCCGGAGAGGTGGTGGATGCCCCATCCCTGGAAACATTCAGGGCCAGGTTGGATGGGGCTCTGAGCAACCTGATCTGGTTGGAGATGTTCCTGATCCTTGCAGGGGGGTTGGACTAGATGACCTTTGAAGGTCTCTTCCAACCCAAACCATTCTATGATTCCATGGAATAAATAGTTGTGAAATTACTTGAGTTGATTAGAGAATTTTAATGCTTCTATAATGTTGAATTACAACATATTGAAAACAATTTGGTCTTAGTCTTGAGGTGAACGTTTTCAAGATGTTACTGTTTCAAGATGATGTGAATGAGGACAATAGCACTCATGCTTTAAAGTTAAGTAGGGTTGTCTGCTTCTATTTTTGAAAAACGGCAGTTATCACATTGTTGGCTGGAGGAAGGTTGTAAGCTGGAGGCTTGCTTGATAGGCTTGGGGCTTCTCTTGCTTCTCACTTGCCATCTCAGAAGGGACGCAGACAGGATTTTTCTGTAACCACATGTTCCGGTTCCATTAAGTTTTAGCATTTAAATACGCACATAATTTGTTTGAGACCTTGGTGTCTGAAAAGTCAAGACTTCATGTATCAGACTTGGTCCATTGAGTATGTGGTGTCTGCTTCTCTGAGTAGATTCCTCAAAGGGAGATGCAGGGTGGATTCCATTGGTACAGTGCTGCCTGACTTGATTCCTTTTGGAAGTACATTACTGTTAGGCCTCAAGTTCTGAAGGTCTGACTTAGTTAATAAGTACTTTTTGATACATGAGTCAAAAGAAAAAAATCCTTTCCTCACTCCCAAAGAGATGTAACGGTATTGTCTCATAACTGCATTATCCCTGCCTGCGGTAAGATGAGTTAAAGTTGTTAAAATCATACTGACTTAGATCTGTCAGCAAACTGACAGTGCTTATGCGCTGTTTCAAACTGCTTATGTGCTTTTAGTACCTGCAGCACTTGTATAGGCTTGAAAATACACACAAAAGCAGCAATGTCTTGTACTGCAACCTACAGCACTGGGATCATTGGTAGAATCATCCGCTGGAGTGGTTCAGGTGCTGTGGTTGAGGGAATGCTTCTGCCCTGTTTTTCTAAAGGGATGTACTTTATCCTTTTACCTAGTTGTTGTGAAAAACTGGAATTCCGTTGTGTGGGGTTGTTTTTTTTTTTTCCCCCTCCCTAGTTAACAGAAATAATGAAATGCATGAAAAAATGTAATTTTATTATTCTAAGTGTGTATATCCTTGGGAATTTTCAAGAGCATTATAGGTATTTGCTTTTGCTATAGATCCAAGTCACTCATTCTCTTACCTTATGTATTCTCATCTCTAGATACCTGCTCGAACAAGACTTTCCAGGCATGCGGATTGGTCCAGAGCCTACCACGGATTCTTTTATTGCTGTGATGTATGGAGACTCAGAAGGCAGTGTTCCTGGAAATGCACTAGTTGTTGATCCTAAGAAGCCATTCCGCAAACTCAGCCGCTTTGGAAATGCTTTCCTGAACAGGTGAGATCTGTTTGCTTGCTTTCTTTTGATTTTTATGTTTAAATTTCTACTTGATAACTCTCTTCAGGCATCAATGGTTTTTTACTAAGTTTTTTTTTCTGCTGTATCTGCTTTGAATGTTATGGAATAAATATTTAAATACAGGCTGGAGCAGTGGCAGTTCAAGTGAATTAAGAAATGTAAAATGGCAGTATGAAGTAGGGTAGTACTAGCACAGAGCTGTGTACACTTGGTAAAACTTAAAAAAAATTAACAAGCTAAGGAGCAGTTATATATATTCAGTTATCAGAACAGAAAATCATTGTTAAAAACAGTTCACAGAAAACTGCTGAAATGCTCCACCAGCTAACTTTGTAAGGCATTACGCCAGCTGGAATTCAAGAACAGTTTGGGTACAAATTTCCCTGCTCAGTAAAACTGCAGATTAGTACTATTATTATAAACTAACATCCAAAAAAGGAAAAGAATTTTTCCCTTTGACACTGTCTTGTTCCTTTATGCTGGTCTCATCTTAATAAAGTTATGAATTGTTGGGGTATGTAAAAAGAACTACAAGAATGGAGAATATTTGAATATCCCTTCTGGATAAAGCACATATTCAAGCTGTTTAGTATTTAATTTTAGCCAGCTGGTCTTCAGGCAGCTCCATAGGCAAGGATGATAGCATTAGCTTCTGCATGGCTGCTGGGTATTTGCAAAAAAGAGGAGAGTTGTTCAGGGGCTGTGAATATCACCATGGTCAACTTAAGTATCAGGCTAAATATTTCCAGTTAAAAGTTATTAATAACTTCATTCACATTGTGTAAGCAGTCACCTTGTTTTCTTCCTGTATTTGGTGGTGGCTTGACATGGAGTCCTGGTTTTGCAAGCCAGTTAATCTAAATTGGTTCTCTTTTAACAATAAACTTTCCTGTTTGGCTGATAAACACTGGCATATGTGCTAAAAGTTCGTCATGTACAGTCTTATCTCTCACTGTGCTTATTCACAGAAGAAAGTTTATAGCTGCTTATAGTTGACGTTGCTATCACTTTGCTAAGAGATAAGATTATGTTCTGTGGGAAGCTGCAGTCAAGTCTCATTTTAAATAATAATTTTGTGGTCTAGGACCCCTTTCTGTGAGATTGTTGGCTAAGTATTGTCCTACAGATCACTGTTGTATTTCTCTCTTTCCCTACCATTGTGCTCTCTATGAACAGTTGATGTAATGATACTGTAAATAGTATTTTGCACAATATTCAAATATTGACACAGAGCATGTAATAATACCAAATGTTTATTTGGATGAATGGGTTACATAATTTTTTTGCTAAGTCATCTGTCTAGCTAGTTGTGTCAGGTCTTGAATCTTAGGCAAGCAAGACTGTTTGCTAGCTAAAAAGATGTACATTCAAAGTAACCAACTAAATTATTACAGTTCTTTTGGTGACTCTGGTATTGTTATATTGCAGTGCTGTAAGCAACCTTATCTTCCCCAACATTCACATTTGCTCCTTAGTTTTGCAGTGGAGTTCTAGGTGCTTATATTCCCCTAGCACCATGTTTGGTGTGCCACTCCGATCATATTGCTGCTTTTTCAAAACTGTAAAGTCATTTCTCTTTCCTACTTCACCTGCTTGGAAATGTCTTAGGCTTCATTTCAGTATCTTTGAGTAACTTCTTCCTGCCACCTTTACCTGCAATCATACTACATGTTTTGCTTTGCCTTCTGTCATTTGCCATACTGGCAGTGACAATGCTTTATAGCCAATGTTACTTTTTTTTTTTTTTTAATGATTTCACAATCCTAGTGTTTTGCTTTTGTGGAAACACTTAAGGTGCTACTTTTACAAGGCTATGGACACTTAGACTGTGAAGTCAAGTGCCCTTTTCATCTAAATGTAACATGAAAGGAAACAGTGACTGAGGTAATGGGGAAACTAAAACCAAACAAGAACACAGTAGCACAATCAAGGCTTGTACTTACTGATTAGCTGCATTAATTTATTGATCTTACCTTGCCTCTTTTTTCCATGACCCTGTCGTATTTTTTCCCCCTGTATCTCACTGCTTGTGACAGATGTCTCCATAAAGCCCTGAGTGTATAAACTTGTCTTTTATTTCTCCTGTGTACTTTTAAGGAAAGTTTGGGAGGAAGGGGTATGGGGACAGGACCCAGTGTGCCCTTGGATGCTGCTTAAAGTAAGTGAGGAAAGAATATTGCAGTATAGCAGAAGATCACGGAAATAAATTGGTGCTGCTGAGAAGAAAGACATGGTCCTGCGCTATTCTAATAGGTATCTGAATGGACACAAAAAGGAGTATAAAGTCTTACTAGATTCTTTGAGTCATCCAAAGTTAATTAAAAAAAAAAATCAACAGATTATTACAAAGTTGTTGATTTCATTTTTGCAAACAATGTAACTTATTTTTGCAAGGTTAGTATAATACTGCTGGTTTTCTCTAACAATAGTTTTAGAATAATATGAAAAACATTACAGTATCAAGGTGTCATAAGCAGTTACAGTCATCTCATTCACACAACTATTTTTATAAAGCTTTTCTTTGTGGAGGTCTGATGTCGTTAAGGTAGATAGTATGTAGTTTTGCTTTTTATGAGGCAGAACTTAAAAATCACACTTCATACGGGCCATGTTAGAAATAGTGGTGCAGAGCCAAATTTCAATGGCAAAAAGAGATATTTAGGTATAATTAGCATTACAGTTTTAAGTTGTCTGTAATGTTAGCCTCATGTAAGATTTTTAACCCATCTGTTGTCTTTAGATTATGGATATATTCTAAAACCTACACCCAGTTAATTCTGAGTTTATCCTTCCATTTTGTACCCTTTTCCTATATACTTTCCTCCTTCCTTTGCCACTTCTGACTGCTGCAAAGACTGCAATGTCTTTCCATTTCTGAGGCCTGTAGTTCTCTGTTTTCTTGCACAGCCTTTTCCAGCTGTCCCAATTTGGGTGATGTCTAAGTCAAAATACTGCTGTATTGTTCAGCTGAAATAATAGTGCCTGTTGTCTTGTAACATAGGCCTAGAAACATTTCAATGATACTGAACAAGTGCTGGGCTTTCTAAAGTGAAATACTATTTAAAAAAATACATGAAAATTCAGTTTTTACAGTGTTCCAAATTTATGAAAGCTACTTCATGTGATGTATGTTTTTGTAATGGTGGACATGGTCGAATGTATTTTCTTTGTTGCTTATGCATGTCCACAAAATGTGTTTGCTTTAACTTTAGGTTTTGGAAAGTTCAAAAAAATGTTATTTTATTCAATAGTACTTCACTGCTTTTTCAAAAGCATCTCTTTGAACTTGTAGAAAATTTGCTTTAGTGGAAAAGTTTCCTTCAGGATATGTAGTGTTTTCTACACCTGATGTTCCCATGAAGGAAAAAAAAAAACAACCAGCAAGGGTAGTGCTGTTTACATACGCTAAGGTTTTATCAAGCTAAGATGGCTGCTGTTTCCCTGTCCCCTCTTGAGTTTCAAGGAAGGACATAGGTGACACTGTTTTCTGTGGTACCCAAGAAGGGGTGCTGTGTGCTTTCATTACAGGCTCATTACTACAAGGTCACCTGAAAAACAAGGTGAAGTGTAAGAATTCTTTTCTTCCTGGTTTCCTTTGAATCATGTGGCTCATTATCCACGCAACAATAGCTTCAAAATTTTGATATATCTTACATTTTGTATCTGATATTTGACTACCTGAACTCTTCCTAACTCTGATTATTTTTGGTCTTAAAGTTCTTGTTTGACCTTCGTAAGGTTAAAATTTGCTGTCGGTGATATCTTATTTCTAAGTCTTCTAAAGCAATGGTTTAACGCAGGGCAGGGCAGCCATCTTAGCCTGCAGCTTACCCTGTGCCAGGCTGCCTCAGGGAGAAGGGCCGTTGTGCTGGCAGCTTCACAGGAGGAGGGTAGGTTACCTTGTGTGCTTGTTAGTACGGTCTTCAGTTGCTATCCAATAAGAAGATTAAACTCTTATGCAAATCTCTTAAAGACAGTTTATGATGAGAGGAGGTGAAGTTCTTCAGTCATGAGCTGTCCCAGAAGCATCAGAGCAGTTTGGATTTAACACAAGAAGTGTTCTGCGTAACTCTCAAAGGCCTAATGAATTATTTATTTTTCATAATACCACCATTGAATTTGTCTTCCATCACAGAGGCAGGTGATTGTTTAGAGCCTGCTGTGTGTAATTTGAACTCTCCATTCTGGCAGTGTGAAAGCTTTTGCTCAGTTTGTGGGAGAAATGCTGTTGTTTTTCAGTCCTCTGCAAGCCCCACCTAAGGAGGGTGGTGGGTTAGAGACAGGAACGGTTCAGACACTGCTGGAGCAGGTGAGAGGGTGACTTGCCAGTAACTGGAATATAAACATATCATCGGTGTGGCTTTCTGCCTGCTTACCTGTTCTTTTGAATCACTTTCAATTTCAGCAAAAGTTGGAGTACATGAAGAATTGTTTCTTGTGTATACTAATTTTAGTCCTAGCAAAATGTTTCGTTTTATGCAATCTTTTTAATGTTTCATGTACGTCCCATGTTGTTAGCTCTTGCAAAATTTGGAATTTTATCAGGACTTAAATATATGATTTTACAAGAATGGTTTGGGTTGGAAGAGACCTTCAAAGGTCATCTAGTCCAACCCCCCTGGAAGGAGCAGGAACATCTCCAACCAGATCAGATTGCTCAGAGCCCCATCCAACCTGGCCTTGAATGTTTCCAGGGATGGGGCATCCACCACCTCTCTGGGCAACCTGTGCCAGTGTTCTACCACCCTCATTGTAAAAATTTTTTTCCTAATATCTAATAGAAATCTACCTCCCTCTATTTTGAAACCATTACCCCTCATCCTGTCACAACAGGCCCTACTGAACAGCCTCTCCTCATCTTTCTTGTAGGCCTCCTTGAGGTACTGGAAGACTGCTATAAGGTCTCCCCAGAGCTGCCTATTCTCCAGGCTAAACAGCCCCAACTCTCTCAGCCTTTCTTCAAGACTTCAAGACTCAAGTCTTTCTAAAAACAGATACATAAAGGGACAATCTACATGTGAGCCAGAGCTATTGTTAATGTTTTTTTTCTGTCCTCCTTTCCTGCAGGTTCATGTGTTCTCAATTACCTAACCAGGTACTGAAAAGCATCAGTATCATCGACAGCCCTGGCATTCTCTCTGGAGAGAAGCAGCGCATCAGCAGAGGTCAGTTACAGAGCTTGAAAATAACTGAACTCACTAACTGTTTTTGCTGAACTGGACAGGTCATCATCCTAATCTATTGGGGGCCTGTTTTTGTGGTTTGGAGTGGTGGTGTGCCCCAAACTTTCTTACTACAAGGCCTATTAAACCCATGTTTTTAAGGCTGGAAGTAGGGTTTGGAATTCTTTCTCTTGAAAACTGGCGGGGTTGAGATTTCTATCATCCTGCTGCTATGGCTGCAAATGGCTACGATTGGTCTGGTGACTGATCGGTGCTTTGACAGTGCTAAGACAAAGCCTTATTTCCATCATTTTAATTGCTTTCCACAAAGTAATAATGAGTAGGCTCTTACATATACTGTTGAAGTTCATGAATGAAGAAATGTTTCATAATAGCTATAGCTCTTCAAGCTAGTCATGTTTAAAAAGTGAAAGTTTTGAGCTATAAGTAAGGTGTTTTTATTGCAAGCACAGCTGCTATTTTGCTTCTTAAGGTTGCTCAGTTGTGCCACATAATATATAATGTATATTTTTTCATATAATAATATGAATTTAGTGTAATTTTCAGTCAAAAGAGTTAAGTTAGCAGGAGGAAGAGGGAATGAGAATTTTTTTAAAATAAAATGAAAATTCTGTGAAGAGCTGAACCTTGTTTTTAATATGCTGTTTAATAAATTAGCCTTTAAGAAACTATTAAAACAAAACAGTGTGATGTAAATAACTTTCTTGGTTCCTTCAGCTGCATTTAACTGCATGTCAGAAGTTTCTGTGGAGTTGGAAATGGTAGTGTGTGGCTTATGCTGCCTTCTGTTTTCAGACTTTTGCTTAAGAAATGGAAACTTGTGTGTGTTTTCTGTCTGTGGGAGGGGGGAAATAAGTAATCAATTCATTAACATATCATACCTGGGATTTTCTGAGGAAATTCTGGAATGAGCGCAATATATGGCAGCTGTGCAACCATAATCTTGTCTTTGCATTGCATTGACAGAATAAGAGACTAACTTAAGACTGTGATCTAAACTGCTTGATTAGTAACCTGATGTACTAGATGTTTCTGGATTTTTTGTTCAGTGTCTGCATGTAATTTTTTTGTCCTCTTTATTGCTCGTATAGTCATGTAAAGCATTCATCACGGAGAGAGCTGTGTTTTCCTACACGTGATACACTGGTGAACTAGCAGAGGTGAACAGCAATGAGTGCTCTACATCTCTGCAAGCAAAGGCTAGAATGTTGTCAAACCAGATGAGTAAAACAGATACTGCAAGCTGGCACTCTTATTTCTAGGCAGAAATGACCAAGTGTATAACTAATAATCTTTAATCTTCTCGTAAGCTGTCCACAAAACAGTTAAGTCTCAGTTTACACAGAGAGTCTGATAAAAATCAAACATGGTCTTAAATCTCCTACTTCTACTTCTCTGTTTTGGATTCTAGCTCCCTTTTTCCTCCACCAAGAAAAGTCAAGCTCATCTTTCTCCCTCTCTGCTGCTTAAATCAAGGGAAAATGATGCTTGGCAGCATTCAGATATCTACTGTCTCTTCCATAACAGTATGGAAGTGAAGATGAAATAAGTAGAAAACTAGAGCAGCGTATTAATATGGCAGTGAAAAAATAAGCAATTGTGTCACAAAATTGAACACCATTAGGAACTGCTGTGGAAGTCCAAGACTTCACGTGTGGGACAGTTGTGTTTCACTCCAGGTTATGTTTCACTGGTAGTCCTGTGTTGCTTAAAGGACTGCGGCTCTTCACTGCCATCGAGGATTGCTCTTGTAACTTAACAAAATATATGACTGTTGTTCCTTTATTGCTTAGAATTCTTAATGGTATGTGTAATAGTTTTGCGTGGCAAGGGTTTGGTGGTGGGGAGCCTAGAGGGGTGGCTTCTGTGAGAAGCTACTAGAAGCTTCCCCTGTGTCCGATAGAGCCAATGCCAGCTGGCTCTAAGACGGACCTGTCACTAGCCAAGGCTGAACTCATCAGTGACAGTGGTAGCACCTCTGTGATAATATGTTTAAGAAGGGAAAGAAGTTGCTTTGCAGCAGCAATTGCAGCCAGAGAGAGGAGTGAGAATATGTGAGAGAAACAACTCTGTAAACATCAAGGTCAGTGAAGGAGGAGGAGGAGAAGGTGGTCCAGGCACCAGAGAAAAGATTCCTGTGCAGGCCATGGTGAAGCAGGCTGTCCCCCTACAGCCCATGGAGGCCCACGGAGGAGCAGAGATCCACCTGCAGCCTGTGAAGGAGCCCACACTGGAGCAGGTTTGCTGGCAGGACCTGTGACCCTGTGGGGGACCCATGCTGGAGCAGTCTGTTCCTGAAGGTCTGCACCTTGTGGAAGGGACCCACACTGGAGCAGTCTGTTCCTGAAGGTCTGCACCTCACAGAAGGGACCCGTGCTGGACAGTTTGTGAAGAACTGCGGCACGTGGGAAAGACTCGTACTGGAGAAGTGCATGGAGGACTGTCTCCTGAGGGAGGGACCCCACGGGAAGAGTGCGAGGAGTCCTCCCCGTGAAGAGGAAGGAGTGGCAGAGACAACGTGTGACGAACTGACCAGAGCCTCCATTCCCTGTCGCCCTGTGATGCTGGGGGGAAGTAGGTACAGAAAATCAGGAGTGAAGTTAAGCAGAGGAAGAAGGGAGGGATGAGAGGGATGATGTTTTAAGAATAGTTTTTATTTCTCATTATCCTACTCTGATTTGATTGGTAATAAATTCAGCTAATTTCCCCAAGTCGAGTCTGGTTTGCCCATGATGGTAATTGGTGAGTGTGATCTCTCCCTGCACTTATCTCGACCCATGAGCCTTTCCTTATATTTTCTCTCCCCTGTCCGGTTGAGGAGAGGGAGTGATAGAGCGGCTTTGGTGGGCACCTGGCATTCAGCCAGGGTCATCCTACCACAGTATGTACCTTATCAATTGATTTTATGGCTGAGCTGACCTGCCCTCTGATATGGTAGACTTTCACCTAAGTTGACAGTGCTCAGTCATAACCTCAAACTCTTATCTGTTTCACAGGCTTTAACTTGACTAGTTTGCATTTCATGATTTTTTGTTTTCCAATGTGTTAAGGATTGTCTTGAATATGCAGTTTGGCATAGTTATTTTTTCACAAATGTGGTTCTCCTGTATGCTGTTTAGCTTTAACCAGTGTGGTTGTACCATAAATAAAGTTTTAGGAGTCAGCTTTAGAGCACTGTTCTCTCTCTGTGCCCCACGTTTGCAGGGCAACTGCTGCCAAGATTGAGGTTTCATATTCTTAGGCATCAGCATACATGAAGTACCTACAAGTCACTGTATGGATGTACTGCATGCACCTGTTGCACGCTCTTAGGATTAGGCAATACTGCACTCACCCATGTCTCGAATACTGCATAGTCAGATGCGCTCTTGTATATGACTTTTGGGCTGCTTATGCAGTTTCCATACAGGTGGTTTTGTGGAGTACAAACTTGATTTTCCTGTGGTGTTGCACACAGCAAGGCCTGTCTGACCTGCTTCCTGAAGGAGCTGGACTGACTTCAACATACTTATGCTATAAGTCCTAATTTAGCAGGTTTTGGAGTTGCTTAGATTCCTTTTTAAATTACCTTTCTAGAAATTCAGCTTGTTTCTAACATTGGTGAGCAGCAACTTTTCGTATTGGTGATGTTTTAATGTGTTTGAGGGAAGAAAAACATTACAAGACCTCAGTGTAAAACCTTCACTCTTTGCTGTTGGTGATTTTTTCCATCTTCCCTTGAGCAATTGCTTAGCTATTTATCTGTGAATGGATGTAACACCTGCATAATGATATAATTTGACAAGTATCACTAGGAGTAGGGTGAAGCCTTCTGAGACCAACAAAGCAATCAAATGTTAACTTACAGTTTTAAAATGCAGGAAAACAGTGAAGGAACTGTGTGAAAATAGAGGATGTGCGCTACTTCCCAGCATGTTTTCTTTATAACTCTGGAAAGCATCCAGGCCGTGGATGAAGGAACTGATTGCTTTCTGAAGGATCAAAAATATAAACAGTGCAACCTTCAAAGCCGTCTCTCCTGACACACCTTTCCCGCTCCTGTTGTCAGCAGGAGGTTGTGCCAGAAGCTTCCTGCTTCTCAGTTCAGGGGCTGTGCAAGTGGCTGGAGGATTCGAATGTGCAGATGTGTGCCAGCATTGTCCTCAGCCAGACAATGCCTGTCGCTGTGCTGCTTCTACAGCATCACTGGTGACGTTCACAAAGCCCACATCTGACAGAAATGTGCATATAATCTGCAAGATTTGGAAGGAGCAGTGAGCGTAAGGAGAGGATGAAGGAGAAGCAGAGTGTGGGGAGGAGCTTCTTTGAGAAAGGAAGGAGGGGTTTGGTTCATGATTGAGTGGCATGAAGGCAAGGGCTTCAAGAAGTATGGGGAAAGAACTCAGGAAAATGGAGGATATTGGTTAGCTTGCATTTTTAGAACTGGAGTTACTTAAATATAGATAACTTTCTCTGTTCAGTTTGGCTTGTGAAAATGTAGTCATGGATTAAGTAAGATGATGTATATAGTTGCAGCATTGTGTCAGGCTTTCCCTTGCAGTGAGACACTGTACATTCTCCTTAGGAACAATCCACCAGCAGGAGTGCAGGAAGAGTGTTATCCAGGAGTGCCGGATTGAGCCAGGCTTTCATTAACGTAACTGGAAACGTCCACACGGACAGCAAAAAGTGCATCTTTCCTGGTGGGACTGAGCTCCATTTGAAAGACTGAGAAGCTTAGGTGCTCACCTGTGGCAAAGCATTAGAAGAACAGCAGATGGGGCATGGGGAAAAGTCTGGTCTTGTCCACGTACGAATTGTGTGTTGTAGCTTTGGTTGTGTGGTACTTACACAGCAGTGGCAGGTGAGATCGCTCCAGCACTCTGCCCACCTCTGATTCATCTGGTAAGTGGGTACCGTTCTCTGAGTTCGGAGGCTCTTCATTGCAGCATTCATCTGAGAGGCGCCTCTCTTCTGCCGTGCCAGTAGCACCAGCCCCAGGGGTGGAAGAACTGGACGCTTTGCCTGTCTCTGCTTGCAGAGGATGAGTGGAACCCATCAACCCTCCCTAATTGTTTTCTGAATTGCAGAAACTCTGGGAGATGGTATTGGGGCATGTCAGAAATTATTTACCTTGGGCCCACAAAGGAAGGCTTACCGTTTGTTTAAATGTTTATTAGTAACTGGCACAGAAAATTGACCCACGCTCATACTGCGTGATTGCACAGCTTTATCTTTGAGTATGGCTGGTGACTGTCATGCACGGGGCTGGTGCTTTTTCCTGTGCTAATGATCATTCCTCTCATCGGTGTTTTCAGAGCTGGTAGCCATGTGCAATTTCTCTCCAACTTTTTCATCTCTTCTGCATTGTTTCATTTTGGTCCCTCTGTGATCTCTGCTCAGCCCATTACTGATGCCTGACAGTTATGTCTCTGTCAGAGGCACCACCTGGCTCCCTCCCTGCAGCTTGAGAGAAGCTCAAGAGCTCTGCAGTGCTGCTGGTGGATCGTGGCTTTCCTGTGTCCCTTAGCTGGATACAAGGCTGACTTGTGACTTTCTAATAATGCATTTTCAAGTAGATGTACCTGGTGAGACACAGATCCTCAGGCTGGTTGTAATTACTGACACCAGTCATTGGCAACAAAACTTTGAAGAAATAGCAACAGCAGAGCATAATCAACACCAGAATTTTTTGGTCAAGTTTTCAAAACTGATCAGTGTTAACCTAGAACTGCTCAACTTTGAAAACCCTCATCCGCACACATGTACTGTATGTGACAGGATCCTAAATGCATTGTGTCTCAGTGCTGAAATACTTAACCACATGCCACTTTGTTGTAGTTCATGTATACTCTAATGTGTAACCACTGAATCTGTATATAAAATAGGTTCACTTCTAATGAAAAATTTTCATTAAAATTAATAGATTTTTTCAGATTTTTAATGAGGTCTTTTTCTTATCCATTTTCAACAAGTGGACTTTTCTTTCTCAAGGCAAATGCTTCATTAATATTTCATTCATATATAAATGTATTGCTAGTTAACATACACTTGACTGTACAATTGTTTTTACAGTTCAAAATCATCAAATATGTGTTGGAAATTTATGTATTTATTTAACTAGCCTTATAAGTCACCTCACATATCCATTTGTGGAAAACGTACTAGAATTTAATTTGCTTAATTCTGCAATTTTATGTATTTCCTTTCAAGCATATTTCCTTCTACATAAGTGAAATCAAAACAGGTTATTGCATAGCTCAGATTTGTGCACTGTTGCAACTGTGTTGTGACGTGCAAGTGATACACAAGATCTTGCTTCTCCCTTTTCTTTCCTTCTAATTTTTTTGTTAAGATAAATTATTCATATTGGTTTTGAGTAGATTGTTAGTGTAAAGTGAGAAGAGTTCTCTTCCAGCTGTGTTTTGTGCAGCTTTCCTCCTTGCTCCCACCTTTCATCTCACATTCAGCCCTTTAGGAGCTGGTCACAGGAAA
Source organism: Chlamydotis macqueenii (assembly GCF_036417535.1). Lineage (NCBI taxonomy): Eukaryota > Metazoa > Chordata > Aves > Otidiformes > Otididae > Chlamydotis > Chlamydotis macqueenii. The sequence continues at coordinate 41,479,548 of NC_141560.1, forward strand.
GAATGTGTGAAAGCACCAGAGCAGCATTATCTGAAAAGGGGACAGATTTTACATTCCTTACAAAGTAATCCTTTTAATGGGAAAGGTTATGTTGACTTTTTTTTTTTTAATAGCCAGTTAATGAGTCTCACCTGGATCCTTTTGGATCCTAATAACACCTTTTTAACATAGCCCTCTCCTTTCAGTTTGATGTGTCTGTGCTGGATTTTTAGTGAAGTTTTATGATCCCTGTCTTTTTGTAGGGGGAGAGGGAGGCATGGAAAACAGGTAACTGGAAGACATTTTCTTGCTGTTAACTAGAGTTTCTGGATTTCATTTCATATGCTATTTGTAATTTTTAAACAAAAGATTTAAAACCGAGTTCTTTCCTGTGTTGCTAAACATGCACAAGTATGCTCCATGACAAATCTAGAGTTCACAATTTTTTTCTTTTACTGTCATGTGTGTCTGCTTTTCTTGATGTTGGCCTCAGTCAGGTTCTACTGGAAAGCAAAAAAAAAAAAGCTGATCTGCTTGAGTTCCCTGTTAAAGACCAACAACTTGCTGGTATAATGAACAATTACTTGACTGAGGCAGCATTGTTTTAAGAAAAGCTAAGCAACTTTACAGTGTCCCCACAGCCTTTAATTTATACTGTTTAAAAGATGCTAGGGAGAATGAGGAGTGGTGAAAAGTCTTTTGCTTGTATCTGGACACGGTATATGAAGTGTTCAGATAATTGGTTTGTGTATGAGTAGTTTAAGTGAGTTTTCTTTGCTGGGGGATTTTAAAGGCTTATCGTGCACAGCTGAGAATCGACCAAAGACGTGCTGGAGGGCTCACTGGTGGTAACTCAGCTTTCTTTGCTGTTAACATGTAAATATGTGCTGCTGGGAACAAAACTGTTGATTCTACTTGGATTACTTTACACCAGTCCTGAATTTTGACTGCTCTCTCTTTTAGCTCTGGTTTGTTTCTGAGAGGAAAAGGAGGGGTGGGATGTCAGCTCCCAGCTCATACCTTGCTGTTCCTTACTTAAACAAGATGAGACACATCCATGCCAAGCCCAGTGCCACGTCATGGGTGGTGACTCGCTGTGGATTAATGTGTCACTTCTGAATAAGGAGTTCCTGAATGCTGTTTGTTGTGTGGATTAGGTACCAGCTGCACTTTTTAAAAAATTAGTTCAAACAGGTGCTACAAATAGGCTTTCCTTTAGAACACCAAAAAATTTGTTTCAGATGATCAGAAAGGTCACTGCCCGTGTTCTGTTACCTGTCATGTCCCCAAAGCCATCAGCAACACAGGCACATTACTTGCAAATTGTATCTCTGAGTCTGCTGTGGCAGAAATAACAGCAAGTGTTGCAATGCAAGGAGAGATAACTTTGGAAATTGTTTTAAAATCCAAATATTTTTGGTTGCTGACTTAGGCTGGACCTGTGCTGTCTTCCTTGTTTGTACAGATAGGCAGTGCTACCAAAGTGGTCAGTGTTAACAGTGGTGAAGAGAGCTTGTGATAAGAGTCCCACAAACCTGCTTAGCTTGAGTGCTGTTCTGGAGCCAGAACTCCTGGGAAGAGGCAAACATGGGTGTGAGATGGTAACTCACAGTGGCACAAAAGATAGTGAGATAAGAGATGGATGGCAAGGTTGAGAGAAGGGCAGTGTTAAAAGCAAAAGATGATAAGAGTGAGAGGGGTCCAAGGAAATGTGGGATACAGTTGCCCTGACCTCATTGTCCACAAACACTCTCCTTTAGGGGGTCCATCTCCTCTTTTTCCCCCAGGTAGATGCTATGATCTTGTTCTCTATCCCCAGCCCTACCTTCTCTGAGACTCACTTTCCTGAATGGTAGGACTGTAATAGTGTATTTTTCCTTCAGGCTATGACTTCTGCCAAGTTCTCCAGTGGTTTGCTGAGAGGGTCGACCGCATCATCCTTCTTTTTGATGCCCATAAGCTGGATATATCTGATGAGTTTTCAGAAGCTATTAAGTCATTCCGGGGCCAGGATGACAAGATCCGAGTGGTGCTTAATAAGGCCGACCAAGTGGACACACAGCAGCTGATGAGGGTCTACGGTGCGCTGATGTGGTCCCTGGGAAAGGTGATTGACACTCCAGAGGTGCTGCGGGTCTACATTGGTTCCTTCTGGGCCCATCCTCTCCAAAACACAGAGAATCGAAGACTCTTTGAAGCAGAGGCACAGGATCTTTTCAAGGATATCCAGAGTCTCCCACAGAAGGCTGCTGTGCGGAAGCTCAATGATCTCATTAAGAGGGCAAGGCTTGCAAAGGTAAGAAAAGATAAGAAACCTAAATTAATTGAATGAGCAGTTTCTTCTGTCTCTTTTAGTGTGCCCTTTCTCACCCTTCCCAGTGTTTCTTTACCTATACACTGTGTGTTTTTCAGGAAATGGCTTGAATTGTCCATTTTTCGAGGAAGAGGTAGTCATGCAGGACATAGAAGCAAGTAGGAGGAAATCAGGACTTGTACTGGGATGCCTCCCTGACTTTAGAGAAGGGATTTGATACTTTTCAGGCCATTAAAGCTATTGTTTGCTTGGTAGGAAAGTGAATTTTTTTTTTATTTTTATTTTTTTACACTGTGCAGTGAGGTAATCTCAATGTTCCTTTTTGGAGGTAAACTACCTTTTTTTTTTTCTTTTTAATGATAGGTGGTATGTAGAGAACACTTAAAGAAAAAAGAAAGAGGGGCAAAAACCCACAACCAAAACTATTCACATGCAACCTTCCGTATGCTCTTTTGCATATTAATGTTTTAATGCATACTGTCAGTCAGCTGTTGTGAAAAAACACTGACTAAATGCATTTATGTTACACCCTGGAATACAAGACTGATTAAAAGCCTCACTCTTCGTGAAGCACAGATATTAATGAATTGGAGAGGTGCTTGTGCATTAAGTTAAACGTTTGAGCCTCTCAGATTATATCTTCTTCATTCCTAGTCACAGAGACACTTGGGTGCTACAGGCTTTGTGTCGTCATATCCAGAAAAACCTATCTCTCGTTATCCAGGAACATGAGTTATGTGCCCTACTGTAGGTAGCCCCTGTCACCGTTCCCTTCGTTTTTTGACTCTGGAGGAGTACATGCATTGTGTGCAACTTAGAGTCACTAACCTAGCATGCATGGACAGGCTGTGTGACAATGCTGTGACAGTCTACAGCTGACTGTTGAAAACCTGTTTAATTTTTTTTGTAGGTCTCTAGTTATCTTTGATGAATGAGTGAAAGTCCCTTTAAAGCTTTGTGAATTATCGCCAAGTTTTAATTACCTATTTGTAAAGCCCTCTGGTCATATTTTACACTAATCTTCAGACCTCTTGCTTAACAACACTGGCTTCATCAGTCCTTCTCACAGCCTGACTAGAATAAGCTTTGGTTGCAGTCTGAAATATTTCTTTGCCTGTTTCTCTGATTCAGCAGTGAGTTTCTTCTATTGTAGCACTGCAGCCACTGTTATTATAATAGTTAAAAGCACTGCCAGGCTTCTTGTTGTTTTGAAAAGCTCAAGAATAAAATGAAAATTGGGGATTCAAAAATTACAGTTTCTCATTTGGAAGACTGGAAAAGAAGGAAAACTAACCTCAGAAATACTTGGGGAGAAAGCTGGTGGTACCAGACAGAAATTCTAATTTCCTATACAGTTATCAAATGGAATGCAAGTTGAGTAAATGCAGTTGTCTTGGAACACGTTTTCGTGTGGACTTCTAAGCAAAAATGAAGAGGACTTGCACTTACATTGATAAAAGAATAGTCATGTGGGGATGTATACCACTTCCTATTTTGGCTTAATTAACTCTCTGAATATCATGATACACTTAAATTTTGGGGGGTTTTCTTCTGGACTGGGCTTTAGGACACCCTGTAGCAGTTAATTCTTTGAAAATTCTGTTTCAAATCACGTTCCTGATGATGTTGTGTTACAAGTTGCTACGATCTCAGTCTGTTTTGTGGATGTTGTTGGTAGCTTTTTGCTTTCTTTTGTTACAATTGTTCTGGAAGTGGAAGTGTCAGATGGATTGTCTTTAGTTTGTTTTTTTTTATGTACTGCTAAATAAAAATGCATAAAGATGAATACAAAATACAATGCTCATAGTACATGCTAATTAGACAGGTATAGAAGGGGAATAAACTATTTATCTGCAGGAAAGCAGCACTGTAATCTTTCCAGTGTTATCTTTCTGTCTTCCAAACTGAACTTAAAGTACACTCAGAAGTCATTTTTCACAACACTGCACGGTATTTTCTTTTGTCCTATTTCTATGCCACTCCTTTCTTAATCTCTTTGAAAATATTTACAGTAACCAAAACTAAAAGCAAACTGTTAACTTACTGTCAAATTTGGGCACTAGGCTGCTTTTTTTAGTCCTGTGACTCACTGTCCCATTTTGAAGATGGAAACTGTTCTTATCTATAAGAAACACATGTGCATACTGGCAAACCTTAGACCACTTAGCATACACATGTCAAACTGTTAGTGCTTGTGAACTATGCACATACTTTTCTGGTTTTGATAGAAGTATTACTTTAAATGTAAGATCCATAAAATTACTTGCAATCATTTATAAACTGTCTTAGAAATATCCTTGCTGAATCAGCTCTGTCATTCTGGAGAAATACTCGTATCTAACATATTGGAAAATGTCATGTTTTTATGCAGAAACTCTACTTTTTTATGCTGTTTATTTTTTTTTCCCTCATCTGTATAAATTTATATTTATCTGCATTTAAAATGCATGCACTTTTTTAGGTATGAGGAAGTGGTGTTGTGTGAAAATTGTGATCTTAAGACATGCACTTTTTTCCTACTAATGCTTTTTTGTGGTTGTCTGTGTTCCCCCAGTCTTTGAAATTTCAGCTTTTTATTGCTCAACGGTTTGATAGACATTTTTTAACTTTTTTTTTTTTTCTGTGCGTGTGAAAATTGTAAGTAACTTCTGTTTTGAGAACAGTTGCATTATTTTCTAACGAAGAAGGACCCGAGTTCTGTAAAGATTTATCCTGTTGTGGAGCTCATTTGACTTCAGTGGTCTTGGCTGGGTCAGAGCTTAGGAAAGCAGTTTTATTGTGTCAAATTGTGATAGATGTGCATTGCTTCTAAAAGAAGGGTGCCCCTGCACAGTTCCCTTTCATGTGCAGAATGAGTATCAGTGTCCACACAATGAGCTAGTGAACTCACCTCAGTTAAGAAGTGCAACCACCATTTCTGTCCTAGACCAGATCATGCGCAGTGTGGCCAAGCAGATCCTCTTGGTGGTGAATGTTGGTGGGAGGGTGGTAAAAGAGAAGAGGTGAATGGTTCAGGGTAAGGGTGGAAGGAGAGTGCATGGGCAGAATGCATGTTTTGATGGCAGTGCTGGATTATCTTGATCATGGCAGATGGGAAACTAAGAGCTCTGCAAGTATCTCAATGTGTTTTAGGACTTGTCATCCTAAATTAGTATCTTTCCTTACATGCTGAAAAGGCTCTACTTTTCTCGCTAAGGCTTCACAAGGCAACCATGGCATGCTGTTCTGATAGTATACTGGTGGCTCTGTCATCCTCTGGTGGCTGCATAAATATAGACTTATAGGTACTCACTTTTCTGGGAGTAAATAGGTAGGAATGCAGTCTCGCTTCAGTTAGATAGCCCTGCAACTTAGCATACGTGGATTACTTGAGGCATTATCCCATTGCTTCTCACAATAATGGAAATGGAGTTACAAATCTCTGCCACTGAGACAGGTGGACTGGTATGGCTGGCGCTCTGTGTATGATCCATGCATGTAGTGTTAGGATGTGGTTTTGGGGGCCTTGCTTTTTCTCTCATTGTTGGTACTGATAGAATGCTGTACCATGCTTCTCCTTAAACTGCAAGTGTGCATCTGTATTTCTTTTAAATGTGTTTGCTTCTTCTCTGTCCCTCAAAGGAATACTGAAAGCAGCAAAGCTAGTTGATAACTGTTCATGTAGATGTGAAGTTCCAGAAGCAATTGTTGGTAATATCGTGTCCTTAAACTGACTTAGGAAAACGTATTATTTCTGTTTCTTTTTGTGACCTTGGTGAAGAACACTAATCTTAAGTGTTGAAAAACAGTAGTATTGATTTCAGTTTTGCTACTTCTTAGGTCCATGCTTATATCATCAGCTACCTGAAAAAAGAAATGCCAACTGTATTTGGGAAAGATAACAAGAAGAAGGAACTGATCAGCAGATTACCAGAGATCTACATCCAGCTGCAAAGGGAATACCATATATCAGCAGGGGACTTCCCTGAAGTCAAGAAAATGCAGGTAAGATGATAGATTACAGTTCCACTGAAATAATACTAACTTTCCAACAGAATTGCCAAATTGGAAAAGGTAGGACAGAGTATTTCAGCATTCTAGTTTAGGGTCTTCAGCAGCAGAGCAGCTGAAGTGACAATCAATCGTATCTGTGCTGGGGTTAGCATGACTCAGAAGCAGTGCAGAACAAAAAAAAATTGGTAATTTGCTTAGTGTGCATCCACTGATACAGGACTATAGAAATTGCCATAATGAATCAGACTTCCTGTCCTTTTAGTTAATATTTGATCCCTCATGACAGATAATACTAGAGGTTATGTGCAAATAGAATCACAGAATCGTAGAATGGTTTGGGTTGGAAGGGTCCTTAAAGAACATCTAGTTCCAATGCCCCTTGCCATGGGCAGGGACACCTTCCACTAGACCAGGATGCTTAAAGCCGCATCCAGGCCTGACCTTGAACGCTTCCAGGGTTGGGGCATCCATAGCTTCTCTGGGCAACCTGTTCCAGTGCTTCACCACCCTTGCAGTAAAGAATTTCTTCCTTATATCTAATCTAAATCTACTCTATTATAGTTTAAAGCTATTATCCCTTGTTCTGCCACTTCATGCCCTTGTCAAAAGTCCCTCTCCAACTTTCTTGTAGGCCCCCTTTAGCTACTGGAAGGCTGCTATAAGGTCTCCCTGGAGCCTTCCCTTCTCCAGGCTGAACAGCCCCAACTCTCTCAGCCTTTCTTCATAGGAGAGGTGTTCCAGCCCTCTGATCATCTTCATGGCCCTCCTTTGGACTTGCTTCAGCAGGTCCACGTCCTCCTTTTGTTGGGGGTCCCAGAGCTGAACACAATACTCCACATGGCATCTCACAAAAGCAGAATAGAGGGGGAGAATCAGCTCCCTTGACCTGCTGGCCACACTTCTTTTGATGCAGCCAGGATACGGTTGGCTTTCTGGGCTACAGGCACAGATTACTGGCTCATGTTGAGCTTCTCATCAACTAGCATCCCTAAGTCCTTCTCCTCAGGTGTATTCTCTATCCATTCTCTGCCCAGCCTGTATTTGTGTCTGGGATTGCCACGACCCACATGCAGGACCTTGCACTTGGCCTTGTTGAACTTCATGAAGTTTGCATGGGCCCACCTCTCCAGGCTGCCAGGGTCCCTCTGGATGGCATCTTTTCCCTCCAGACTGCACCACACAACTTGGTGTCGTCAGCAAACTTGCTGAGGGTGCACTCTATCCCACTGTCTGTGTCACTGACAAAGATGTTAAACAGGGTCGATCCAAATACTGAGTCCTGAGGAACGTCACTTGTCACTGGTTTCCTCTTGGACGTTGAGCTGTTGACCACAACTCGTTGAGTGCAACTATCCAGACAATTCCTTATCCACTGAGTGGTCCGTTTGTCAAATCCATGTCTCTCCAGTTTAGAGATAAGGATGTCACACAGGACAGTGTCAAATGCTTTGCACAAGTCTAGGTAGATGACCCTTATCCCCTCTGCCCTTATCCACCAGTGCTGTAACTCTATCATAGAAGGCCACCAAATTGGTCAGGGATGATTTGCCCTTAGCAAAGCCATGTTGGCTGTCACCAGTCTCCTCCTTATTTTCCATGTGCCTTAGCATGGTTTCCAGGAGGATTTGCTTCATGATCTTGCCAGGCACAGAGGTGACACTGACTGACCTGTAATTCCTCAGGTCTTCTTTGTTTCCCTTTTTAAAAATGGGGGTTATGTTTCCCCTTTTCCAGTCAATGGGAGCTTCACCAGCTGCCACAGCTTCTCCAATATGAGGGACAGTGGCTTAGCAACTTCATTCACTAGCTCCTTCAGGACCCACAGATGCATCTCATCAGGTCCCATGGACCTGTGCGCCTTCAGGATCCTTTCATGGTCTTGAACATGGTCTTCTCCTATAGTGGACAGTTCTTTATTCTCCCAGTCCCTGCCTTTGCTTTCTGCAACTTGTGCAGTGTGACTAGAGCACTTGTCAATGAAGACTGAGGCAAAAAAGCCTTTTCCATGTCCTTGCTAACCAGGTCTCCCCTTTCTGTCCAGAGGGGGCTCATGTTTTCACTAGTCTTACTTTTATCCCTGACGTACCTACAGAAGCTTTTATTTTTCACCCTTGACTTCGCTGGACAGATTTCATTCTGTCAGGGCTTTAGCTTTCCTAACCTGATCCCTGGCTGCTCAGACAATCTCCCTGTATTCCTCCCAGACTGCTTGTCCTTGCTTCCACCCTCTGTAGGCTTCCTTGTGATTTTTCAGTTGGTCCAGGAGCTCCTTTTTCATCCATGCAGGCCTCCTGGTATTTTTGCGTGACTTCCTCTATGTTGGCATGCATCCCTCCTGAGCTTGGAGGGGGAGATCCTTGGATATTAACCAGCTTTATTAGGCTCCTCTTCCCTCCAGAGCTTTATCCCATGGTACTCTACCAAGCAGATTCCTGAAGTGGCCAAAATCTCCTTTTCTGAAGTTCAGGGTAGTGAGCTTGCTGCGCACCCTCCTTGCTGTGCTAAGGATCTTGAACTCCACCATCTCATGGTCACTGCAGCCAAGGCAGCCTTTGAGCTCCACATTCCCCACCAGCCCCTCCTTGTTGGTAAGAACAAGGTCCAGCATAGCACCTCTCCTCGTTGACCCATCTGTCACTTGAAGAAGGAAGTTATCATCAACAAATTCCAGGAATGTCCTGGATTGCTTGTGCCCTGCTGTGTTGTCCTTCCAACAGATACCAGGGGGCCTGAAGTTCCCCAGGGCTTGTGACTGTGAGGCTGTTCCTATCTGTCTATAAGGGCCTTCATCTGCCTCGTCCTCCTGGTCGGGAGGCCTGTAGCAGACCCCCACTGCGATGTTGCCTGTCTCTGCCCTCCCTTTAATCCTGACCCATAAGCTCTCTGTCAGCACCTCATCCAGCCCCAGGCAGAGCTCCATGCACTCCAGCTGGTCGTTGACATAGAGGGCGACACCTCCTCCTTGTCTCCCCTGCCTGTTCTTCCCAAAGAGCCTGTATCTGTCCGTTCCAACACTCCAGTCACAGGAGCCATCCTACCACGTCTGCTTGGTAAATGAAGTGGAAGTGGACACTTACAGGTTAAGCTGGTTCTTGCTTTGTGTCCTGAATGTGGCTGTTTATCTCTTCTGAAAATGATACCTTTTAGTTTTTTCTTGTTAATTTGAGCTTGAATTCTATGAAGAAGAGATAGAAGTTCTCTGTTTATGTGCTTATTGTTAATTTTTAAATACTTGTTGTCTCTTGCTACTCTTTTGAACTTTATGCAATCTTAGTAGCAACTTTCTGTCATTTTTTCACCTTTTTATTTCTGTGCTCTGATTTGATGTAAGTTGTTTAGAGAGTATCCTAGGGAAGAACAGCTAATGTTGTGTTAGCAATGCTTTTCAATTTATTCTTTAAGCCTTGATTTGCAACTTTTGGATCTCAGATCATAGGCTTCTTAAATGACCTTGGAATTAGAAGATAATTTGCTTGGAAGCTGAAGAACAAAATCAGGAGCCTGCAATTTGGTCTGACTGTGAGCTAGTCATGAGTGTGGTGGAGGATGTTTTCCAGATTGACACTTGCCTATCATTCTGACAATTTACGTGATACGCTTACATTGCTAATTATAGAGAGTAATGGCTGGCTGATTAACCTGTCTATAGGGATACACAAATTTATGAACTAAAAGATTTCACTTGGGAATCAAATGTTTGCATGAGACAGTAAATTATAGATGAAGCACAAGATCTACTTCAGCTCGGTTTTCACAGGCAGGATTGTTGAAAGGGTTTAATGAGTTAGGCTTTAAAAGGGGGTTGTGTGGCAAAAGTTTATGCTTTCTTCCATTGCAACTTTTGTTAGTGATGCAAAATGAAAGAATGAGAGGTGATCACTTACCGGTTCAAATATTGAAACAAAATTTGAATGGAACTTTTATCAAACTGATAGTGCATGTTGCTAAGCCTCAGCAGCAGATGGCAGCAGATATATACATGGGAGATCAGTCACTTCTGTAATGAGGAGCAAAATTCAGAGAAAACAAAATAGTGCCAAAACAGATAGCAGATCTGACCTTTACTTTCTAAGACTTTTTGCATATCATAAGTTTATACTGATCAGTTGCTGTAAATCAGATGATTGTGTATAAATGTCACCTGAACAGAGTGGTGGTTGTCTGTTGGCAGTTTCCTCCGAGAAATCCAAAGTTCTGTGTGCATGGGCAAAGCCACTTGCCTGTGCTTCAGGTTTCTTGAGTTCATATCATTGTAGTTCTGATATGTGTAGGAGCAGCTTCTTGATGTGATAGATGTGATTTGTTAAAGCAGGTTAACAACATTTTGAGAGGGATTTTGGGGGAGGTGGTTTGGGATTGGTTTGGTTTTTTTTTAAACAGTTTCCAATGTAACTCTCTTTTTCCAGTAGCATTTTGCACGTAGAAATAATTTAATAATTGTCTAAAGCATTTTTAATTTTTCAACACTGCTGTAAAACATGCTTGGGCTTGTATTTGAATAGCACATATCACCTAGTTAAACATCTCATTGAGGTTAGTAGCAGTTTGTGCAAGATGAAAACTTGGCATGACTTCATGCGTTCTGGCAGCACTTCTATGAAAATGCTACTGCTGTTAATCCCAACGCAGTTTTTCTTTTTTGGTAAAGAACAGCTCTTCATGATCTAACCACAAACAAGAAGTTTAATCTATAAAGTCAGATCAGTCCTGCCAACTCTTGGATTTATTTTTAACTTTAAACACTTGCATAAGTGCTAGCAGGACTGAGGACCTACTTGCATGCTTTCTTTGATGTTTGGAAGAAAATCACCAAATGGACAGCTGTTGGGTAACATTCATCAGCCACGATGTTTTTATGCATTGCCATTTTGAAAATTGTATTGTAAATGTAATTTAATAGATGAGCTCATACACTTGCAAAATTGTCCTAGTGTGTTTAATCAGTATATTGGGTATATGGAAGAAGCTTTGCTTCTTCTTGAAGAGCAATTTCAGTTATGGAAACTGCTTGAAAAGATAACAGATTATTTTAATTTGAAGCCCATTCTTTAACCTCTTCAGTGTATTGGAAATGTTCCTAACTACTGTCACTGAAACCTTTGTCATTACAGGAGCTGTTGGAGACTTGTGACTTCACTAAATTTCATTCTTTGAAACCAAAGCTAATTGAAGCTGTGGATAACATGCTGGCCAACAAAATTGCCTCCCTGATGAGCCTGATCAGACAGGAAGAGAGCAATATGCCCACAGAGATGGTACATGGTGGAGCATTTGATGGCACCATGGCAGGACCGTTTGGCCACGGATATGGAGAAGGTGCTAAGGAAGGAGCTGATGAAGATGAATGGGTTGTTGCCAGAGATAAACCTGCTTATGATGAGATTTTCTACACTCTGTCACCAATCAATGGCAAAATATCTGGCATTAGTGCAAAGAAGGAGATGGTGACTTCTAAACTACCCAACAGTGTCTTGGGGAAGATCTGGAAACTTGCAGACTGTGATGGCGATGGAATGTTGGATGATGAGGAGTTCGCATTAGCAAAACATCTCATCAAGATTAAACTGGACGGATATGAACTGCCTGGGACGCTACCTTCCCACCTGGTGCCACCATCTCACAGGAAACCTTTCCAGACAGCAGAGTGAAAAATAGAAGGAGAAGAATGAGAATTTTGGAAATCTTTCAACAAACATATTGAAACCACCAAAATTTGAAATTAGGCTTAGATCTTTAAACCTCACAGCACATTTCATGCAAGTTATTGAAATTAGAGGCATTGTAGCAGGGGAACATTTGTGTAGCTGTCCCTGCTGACCTTCACTCAGACATGCTTATCAGAAGTGCCTTGTATAGATCTATCGTAAGGTGAAAATGTTTTTGTAGTCCTGCTTCCATGTCTTGCTGCCTTTACAATCATAAAGCAGAAAAGACCATGTATAAAAATCACTGACCTTGACCAAACGTAAATATTTATCAACCTATTCTTCAAACTATTTTAAATAGTGCAAGGAAGCTCTAAAAGTTAGTCACCTGCCTATGCAAGGAACATTTTCTATGCTAAAACCATACTTCAGGCATCAAGTGAATGTCAGCATCTCTATAGTTTAAGAAAAGGCCAATTTAAAAGAAAAGTTTATTTTTGTTCTTTTTATTATTTAATAGGGAGTTAGAAAATGAGAGAAGAGTAATGGGGAGAGGCTTTTAAGTGCTCAGAATATGAGCAGTCTTGTTTTAAAACTTTTCTATTTTATAGTTAAAACTGCAAAATATTAAAACGATTATTTCAATCTGTCATCATTGTGTTTTGTTATCTGAAGAACTGCTTCTTCAGTTTTATACATCACTATATACTCGGTATTATCATTAGAAGAACTGTATGTCTTTTGTTCCTTGGATTTGGAGTTTCTTTTGAAGTTTCTTTAGCTGCTCTGCAGACAATAAATTCATGAATTGTTCTAAGTGACAGCAGAAAGCTTTCATAAGCTAAAAAAAAATTACATTTTCATTGAAATCAAGCCTCACTTTCTCTTCAGAAAAGGTGCGTTGCTCAAAGTCAGCCTCTTCAAAGCACATCAAACTGTCTCAGCAAATTTTCATTAATTTCTATTTACAGGTAATTATACAGTTATCTCTCTATATTTTTTAATATATAATATTTTTGAGAAGTTTTTAACTCTTTCTTTTGCCAATATGTAGCTGACAACCACAAAAGAGAGATTTTATTCCGGTGGTGGCAGATTTGAAAGATGAGGAGGCTAACCAGAATCTTTACATTGACTGTAATGAATGATAGACTGGTCCCTCCGGATATTATTCCTCTACTGAGAACAATCCATGAAAGAAATGGATGCTTAATAAACATTTATTTTTCTAACCACACAGTTGAAGTTGAACGTATTGACTGCTTACAACTGATTTTTATCAGTACCTTAATGCAAATTTTTAGTCCTGTGAACTTGAGTCTTTCAGGGAGGGCCAGTTCTCTTCTAAAATCAAACTTGGCAGCCAGTTCTGCTCTATGCATGTGAGCAGGAATTGACTTGTATTCCATTTGTAGTATGAAATACCCTATCCATCAAAGGTACCGTAGTTTTGAGCACTTTTTCTTTGAGTCTCAGTAAGTGGTAGCAGTAGTGCTTTCTGAGACAGAGCAAGCCTAAAAGTGTTTTTGCATCCTTGTGGTAGGGTTGGGCAGAAAAGTAGTTTGAGTATTGTCTCCCAGTTAAGATCTTGGTCACGCTTATGGGTTCAGATTTGTAGGTGACCTAAGAAGAGCTTCAGCGTCTTTTTTTCAAATCGTACATTTCTAGGTTGTCAGTTAGGTTTAATATTTTAGATCTTTCCGGACCTCTTATCTTTCTGCATCTGGTCTATTCTGATGTGAATTGCCATGAACTTTGCCAGGGCTCTACCATGGGAAAACAATGAAGCCATTTTAAGTAATGATAGAAGAACACCTTTACCTTGCCAGGCTTCCTGGCCTGTATCAAGGATATCCTGGTATAGTTAAATTGTTCTTGAGGATTTGCATGCTTTTTTTCAGTTCTTAGATTTTTCTCTTATCATTCAAGCACACCAACTTTATTTCTGTTAGAGCTAAATTAGGACCCAAATTAGGCTTAGTGCATCTCTGTGCACAAAGCTGTGAAGCTTGACCACGACTCTACCTTTGTGACTGTACATCTGCAGAGTGATTTTCTATGTAATTTATTTTGGATTGAACAAAAATGGACATTGCAGGAGTTGTTAACAACAGGCTGCAGAAGTAGTAATGTGTGCTTGTTTGTGTGTAGTGTCTGTAGTCAGTAACAAATTCATACACTAATGACCAACCTGACTAGCTTAGTAAGGAAAGCCACCAGGAGAAAGAAAGCAAACTTCTATATTGTAACTACTGTAGTGTGGGCAAAGCTGAGATGATCTGGGAAGCTGCTGTGCTTCCGACTGTCTGCCTTACCTTGCTGTTCAGCAGCACAGGGTTCCAGAGGTGGACCCATGTCTGAGTTCCCACTGTGTGTAGCTTCCAAGCGTGATGCTCCAGATGCATTGGAGCCATGTGATCCCATGCCAGTAGAAGTACCTCCAGCAGTAAGAGGAGCAGGATAGTTTCTCAGTCATTTTATTTTCTCTTTTTCTAGCTTTATTGGTAGTAAAATGGAGAACACAGCCTTTTCTTTGGTCTTTGCGACAGCATGCTAACTTAGGCTTAGGGGAGACAAATGGAAATGCATCATTTTGATAAGTTAAAATACTTTGTCTAGATGCGTTTGAAATGTTTTGCTTTGTTTTCCTGTAGAATTTGGAAGGGGAATGCATGAAGCATGACCTCTGTTTATCTGGAGGAATAGAAGTGTTTCAGGATTGGCATGCAGAGCTACATGCATAAATGTATTTCTAGGTATGTGATGCAGTGCATTAGCATCGTACTTCATTGATAGGAATAAAGTACATTTCATGTGGACTTCAAATTGCAGTTTCTTGCACAGCTAAACTGATACAGTATGTTGCTGTTGTTCAGGGGAAGGGATATCTTTTCTCACTAGCTCCTCGCTGACCCGTGGGCCTACTCCATTTGCCTTGCTGGCCCTGACTTGTCAGATCCTGCAAGCCCATTCAGTTAGTTAAACCAACCACACTCAACAGTTTGGATCATGTTCTGCGGAGTTAGTGAGTCCATATGTTCGGAGCATGAGAAGTGAGCCAGGATTACCATTTCTCATTAAATTCTGCTTTAAGTAGTTATTGAGAACAGCAGTATGTGGTAACCTTTGGTGTTCAGTTTGATGTTACTAGTATCTGCTGAAGAAAGACTAAGATGTTGGATTTGTTGGCTCTTGTATGCCTAGGATTTTGCTTACACTTGCTGTGAGACCATTAAAAATGGTCAATAATTCATCCTGTGAAATCCGTGCCTGCTGGTGTAGTCTGCTGCCATAAACCAAAGTACAGACTACTGCTGTTACTTCTTCTCCAACTATTTTGCAACACAGTTTTAATTCCCAACCCTAATTCTCTTTGCACAGAAATTAATTAAAATTTTGTTGTAGATTGGAAGAGAAAATGTGGAGCTAACACTCATAACCACACTACAGGACAGTCAGAGCCTTTTAAAGCTGTGACAGCTCAAAAATGGTGAGTTTACGAAGACTTTTAGGTCAGGGTGAGGTCCCAGTTATTAGTTGGGGATGGTATGGATTTGTATGGAACCTCATGTCAAAGCAGCAATATCCTGTCCCTGACTTTCAACATCATTCAACCCCAGTACTTGAAATGTGCCCTCTTTTTCTTCTCACTCCTTTCCTTTCACAACATGCACTCACTTGGTGGCTCTTTATATTGTTGGAATTCAAGCAGAGTTTGAAGTGTATGGTTTGATGGGTATGTGTAACTTAGCACTGAGAGAATGAGTGTAAACTTTGTGTTCTATTTCACATGCTCACCTTTTCTAATATTTTTGTTAAATACTGTGTTTTCACTTCAAAAGCACTCTGATTTTTGAGGGAAGGCTTGATCTGTGCAGTGTCCTTCAGTTTGTCAAACTAGGCAAACAAAGTTGTAAGTTCATTATTGTTGCACTTTTATTACACAATAAATTCCTTGCAGATACTGTAATATATTTTAATATGCTTTGTAATCACTTTTAGAAAGTGGTGATAAAAATTGCTGATTTAATAAACTAATATTGAACTACGTGAGATTTTCTTTTGTAGGCTTTCTTAATGTCCAAGCGTGGAAATTTCTTAAAGTCCAAGTGTGAAAATAAATCAAAAACTTCCTATGTGGAAGTCCAAAAAAATCCAAGGACATCTTTTGCACTGTGCTACCTACTACTTATAAATAACCAATTGTATCAACAGAACATGCATATTAATGTTGTGCTTAAACTAATTCGTCCTGCCCCTCTCCTCCTCCTGTATATGCACAACTTACTTAAAGCATCTCCAGAGATACATCTGTGCCACCAGGATGCTACAGTTTAGCTATTGCTCCTCCTACCAGCAAATCTAAGTTGCTGCAGAGTTAAAAGGGTTGGTTTGTAGCAGTGTAGGGTGGTGTTACGCTCATGGTCATCACACTGTATGTCAGATGAAAGCAAGTGTTTCACGTACAAACAATATGTTGTGGGTTCCTGGAGCTGGCACAGCTGTTGAATGGCAATGGCTTGTTTGAACTGTTACTTATAAAAGTCAGGACTAGTTTGGAGAAGATGGAGTTTTAATGGGGTTTGGAGGTGGAGGTTTGGTTTTTTAGTAGAAGAGTGTTTTACATACTCCACATAGAAAACATTTCAGACTTTGAAAAACTGGCAGCACACTTCATAGTTAGATGTTCTGCTCTAATCCACAGTTTGTAATTTGGACAATGGGAAAAGAGGATGAATGTCCACGCTATGAGTTCAAGTGTAAGTTTTGCAGTAATTGCCACATCTAATATTTGACACCCTTAAACTATGAAATATTTCTATTTATGCCTACTGTACCATTCAATTTCTTCTAACCTTGTTACTGGCTCCCATGTTTGGTCTATTTGTAAGGGCTTTGGAGCAGACATTACTTCATTCTGAGCTTCTCTGATCCAAGGCTCTATCATGCTGCAAGTACCAACTGTGAGTGCAGAGGACCTTTTAGAAAGCTGAGCCCTTGGGCTAGCCCACATGATTTGGGTAGGAAACCCCTGGAGAAAGAGTTGGCTGCCTTGCCCTGCTTAGGCAGATGAACAAACAGATCTGCTGAAGGTGCCTCACTTCGCTCAGGGTTCATGGCAATGAGCCGTCTTCTGGAAATAAATGCTCAAACCCAGCAAATGTGTTCTGATCAAAACACAGGAGAAGGTGTATATGTTTTTCACAATTATATTTAGAAGTCATGTATCTATACAGCTTTTCTAACATCTGATGGAAAAATATCTTCTTATGGAAACTAGGACTTCTTGCTAGCACAGATGGGTACCTGGTTACAGATTGTGTGCTCCAGTGAATACTGGAAACTCACTAATGCCAAGTCTGACTTGTTCTCCCACCTATTCTTTTCTCTGAGAGGAAGCTCGTCCATGTTCTTTCCAAGATGTTGCTAGCTCAGCATCCCGTATGTCTTGCATCCCGTGTATCTCCAGTCTGGAGGTCTGAAGATTTCGTTGTGACAAAAGTAGCTCATTTCACGTGGGTGGTATGTATCTTTCACTGGAAGCTGTGTTTCAAATGCACTGTGACATCTATGTATGATTTTAGTCTTTTAAACATTTTAAACAAGGAACTGATGAAAGATACTGCTAATGATTAGTGATTTCCTATTTTGAATAATTCTTATGTTTTTTCTCAAAATGCGTTCATTTCCTATCTAGTCTGAAAGTAAGAAATTAACCAAGAATGTAATGATAAGCAGTAAGTCCAGGACTTTGCAATTTTAGCCTACAATGGAGAATAATTGAATTTTTTCTTCATTTTGCACTGCCTTTTCTCTTATCTCTGCTAAAATTTGCACCCTTAATGTTAACCGTCTATACAATGCTATGCCCTTTGACAACTACCTTCAATCATTCCATGTGACTGGGTGGCCTTCACAATGAAACTGGGAAGTCTGGGCTTGGAGGGAGTTGTGATGATGATCAGTAATCTGCTGATGGGGGCAGCGGGGGACCAAAGCCTGACGGCACACTGTGGCGTACGCCATCCCTGTGGGTAGGGTGCGTGCTCTGGCACTGTGTGTGCTGGGAGCCAATCTGCATGTAAGTATCGCAATTTTGTTTCATCAATAAATAAAGCTAAATGCTCTATCACTCCGATATACAAATAACCCCATAAAATACAGCTGAAAAAGCGAAGCAATTTTGCCTTTCCTTAGTAGCAGTGAATAAAAATGAAAAAAATCTGAACTCTATGATAAAAATACACTAGCTAGATCTGGCATTGCCAGTGCAGCAATTCTAAAGGCCCATTTTCAGTATGATGTTCAAAATAGTAAGGCTATTTTGTCACTTGAAACCCTTTATCTCTGTTTGTAGGAAATGGAAAGAGAATTAAAGTCCTCTGTCCCATGTGTTCATCCCGCAAAGCTTTTGAAGCTCTTATGTTGACTGTTTGAGGTTCAGAAACAGAAGGGAAATTTCGAGATAATAAACACAGCTCCAAGGCTTGAAAATGTCTTTAATTCATGACTAAACAAGCAAACGTGTATTTTCTGTTTCAAAAAGATGACTGAACTTCTCTGTGCCAGGAAAAATAAATCCATCTTATTTTGCTTTAAGCTGTCCTCTTTTCAAATGCAGCGAGGGGCTCCAGTTCCTTTGGATGATGTAATTCGACTGTTCTGCTTCAGTTCTGCTCCCTGTTGATGTCATGTCACCGCTAGCCAACTATTCAAAGAAAAAGCAACTTCTAGTTTAGACTTCTAGAGCGTGAGGAGGCTGAGGTTTATAACAACTCAGCATCCCAGGATGCTCGCTTAGATCCTCCCAGGCAGAGCAGAGCTTTAGGAGGAGCTGGGGCTCCATCCGCTGGGATCCCCCTGCCCGCGGGTGGGTTTCACCCTGGGGCGGCTGGTGACGGCAGCGCTGGGAAGGCAGGTATGTGGGGAGCAGAGGGGGGGTTGTGCCTGGGGGTGGTGAGCTGAAGCCCCTCAGGGAGAGGGGCTGAGAAAAGTATTTAGCTGTTTAGAGACAAAGTTCAGCTGAGAGGCCTGTGAAAGCAGGGAATCTCTGCAGACCGACAGCTGGAGATCTCCATGCCTCTCCTAAGCCGCTATTGACTAACTCCCCAACTTTTCTGTAGCCTTAGTATCCCAAATGAGCAGTAATTACTGCCTGCTGCTCTCCAGTGTTCTGAGTATCCAAAGCACAGCTCCTCTGTGCAACAATGAGGTCTAAGATTTGCCGTAATTCAGGATATGGTTAGAAAATATTCTGGGATCGCAGTTCATCTCACCTGTGTCCACACGGCCTTGATGAGACTGAACATCAGCTGTTTGCTGGAGCTGGGGAGGGTGGCAGAGGGGAGAGCTACTTGTGGGACTGCGCTGCTGGCCCCAAGCAGCAGACTAGTTTCTGCGCTTACTTGACACGCTGTGGGCTACAAGACCATGGCCCTGGGAGGGGCATGCCTTCCTACTCCACTGAGTCAAGGCCTGGATGTTTGTTGTTTTGAGACTCTTACATGTGGCAGCAAGATGGCTGGGGACACAATAGGAGGTAGAGGGCTGAGCTGTCATCCACATGTTTGTACTTAACATACTTATTTTCTTTGAGATTTGGGGAACCTTCTTAGCAGAGATCAGACAGGATTTTCACGTACCTTCAGGAGTGTGTGTATGCAAAGCATATGTAAAGGAGGGTGGCGGGCAGCGCCAAACCTTTCACCTGAGCCATGTGAATAAACTCAGTCCTCTCTAAGAGCAGGCATGAGTATGGCCATGTGGATTTTAAATCAGAGCTGACTTTGCTCAGTGGCAGCTCAGAGCATGGATGTACTAGCTTGGTACACTGAAGGGCTTAGGTAGTTGCAGGACTGTCAGCTGTGAATGGCATTGTGTAGGGACACTTTGGCACATGAAGACACCTGCACCCACCTCTGCCAATGGATTCCACTCTGGCTGGTTCCTCCATCCTGGTGGGCGAGGGCAACGGCAGGGGGAAGCAAGTGCTGCTGCTGTGGAAGCAGGGCTGGAGAGGGCTCCGCAGGACCAGGGCTTTGCTGTCTGGGAGAGGCTCATGGTGAACAGCCCTCAAGTCAGCGCTGGGAGCAGCAACCTCCACATTGGCAACCCTTTGCCAGTGCTGTGATTGTTGCTTTTATCCTCTTTGCAACAGGGGGAGTAAACATTCTTGCTCATCTTAGAGAGGACCTGGGAATTCACATACCTCTTGTGGGAGGAGGAGAACTATAATTTGGGGAGGAAAAAAAAAATTCAAATAGCTAGACAAGAAGTTTCACATCCCTCTGTTTTACTAAGGGCTGAGGGTGGGGGAGCTTCAGGGCTGCAAGCCAGGCTGCTTGGGCATGAAGTCTGATCTCCATGTTCTCTGTTTCCATCTTAAGGCAGAACAAGATCATGGGCAGATAAGAAATGGTGCTTAAAAAAAACTAACACCTCTTAGGTGGTTGCTGCTTTGCAGAAGGGAATACCACATCAGAGTCCTTCCTGTTAAGAAACAAGAAAACGTTGCTGCCTTCATAGAAAACCACTCTAGATTGAAAATGGGGCAAGCGGAGGGTGCTCTTTGGGCCCTTCTCATTCTTCCTGAGGTCAGAGGCAAGGCTTCCATTCTCTGCAAAGGCATCAAGAGAGGGCCTGTAATTAGCCTGGAGGGGTGATTTTTTTTTTTTCCTGGTCCCTCCAGGAAACTGCACACAAATACAGTTGTGCCTTTCATCTTACCTTGTTAGGATATAAACAACTGAGGAAATGGCTTTATTTGTGTCACATAAATGTCTACCATTTTAACTTTGAACTGTAGATAGATATTCAGGAGTGAGGGAAATTTTATACCAGATCTTTGATTACAGTGTAACGTTTTAAAAAGCAAAGCCAGTGTTGTACACACTTAATCGTTTAGATAATAATTAACTTGCAATAGGGAGAAATGCCTGCATCAAGGGCCAAGTCACCTACTGGTCCTCTGCCTTCTATTTGATAGGAGCAAGGACATTTTCTCAACACACGCAACCTGGCCAACCTACACCAGATTTAAGCCAACAGCCTGTAATCTTACCTTTAGAAGAACCTAGGTACAACTAAAAGCAAGACAGAAAAGAGAAGAGAGGAATTATGACCAGGCAATGAGCTTACAGAAGACATGTAAACAGTTGCTGAATTTTTTATCTGTTTCCTTCTGTCATCCTATTCCCTTTTAACGATCATTAAGAATTACATTATGTTAGTTGGCTGGTGAACATAAATCCAGGAATTTGGAGGGAATATTTTGAGCAATACCTGTAATATATGTATTAATTTTTTTTTTTATTTTTACCTATCTTATGTGACCCTATGTGTGATATTTCTCTAGGGTTTGTATGAAGATACAGATTTTGTTGGTCAAGTTTCATCTGTACTGAGTTTTGGGGGGTTTGTTCATTTCTTATGTGTTTTCTCCTGTTGGTTTTGGATGCTAAATAAACCACACTTGCCAGGAGGGAAAAGACTGCTATTCACTTACCTCATCTCTGAGCTGGACGTCTTCACTTACAGCTTCTGATTTCAGATGCCTGCCCATTTTCTAGCAGTGATTCCCAGCAGCAACCCTCTGTTTCCCAGCAATGATGCCAGGTCAATGTGTTCTGTGCTTATGCAAACTTGTAAGCGACAGAAAGGACTCACTGCTATATCAGTTACCAGAATTATTTTCCCTTTTGTTGTTAATGAGAAGTCCATCAATAGTAAACTTCAGAAGGAGCTAGCACTGCCAGTTTGATCCCAGTTTGCCCTGCCAGCAGCAGGTATCTGTGCACATGAGCTTCCTCAAAGCAGTGACTGGCAAATTCCTAACACCTCACAGTTTCACCTTCTCATGTGCTGTATCCCAATTTAACCACTTGGGAATTGCTCTGATCTTTGTACCCTCTGCTGTGCTTTCATTTTCAGACTCCATTGTTGGTTCATTTTCCCAGGTAAGAATTCCTTTAGAAAAGCAGCCAGAGCCTTCAGTAAAATTGTGAGAGATGGTCTTTACCAAAGCATCAGCATGGTGGATGACTATTTTCACTGGCTTATAGCAATTTTGGTGCCATTTGTACATCATTTTTGAGTGTAAGAATCAGACAAGGCCTGTGACAACCTTTACTCGTTGTATTCTGATGGGTTATTTTCTTCAGATCAGATGAAAGGTTCATAGGTAGATCATAAATACTTGGTCTCTGTTCCTGAATTCAAAGGTCACTTTGCATGAAAACAGCAAGCTGAACGTAGGAATAGGAGTGGATCGACAGCCAAAAGTCATTCTCCAGAATGAGTAACTGCTGAATGTCAGAATGGAGTTCCTCCAAACCTGAGTAAGTCAATTTTTTTTTTCATGTTCTTTGATATTTTTTCTGTAATGTATTATTATAGCCAGATTTGTCTTTTAGCACTGCCTTTGCATCCTACAAGATAATCTATTACAGATCTGCCTTCAGGTAACCATCTACCCATGCAGGGAGAATTTCTAACTTAATTTAACAAAACAGGTGAGCTGTTGTGTGAGGCAGTAGCTCAACAAATACGCTTCCATTGCACCTAAATGAAATCAGTTTGGTCATTGTTCAGGGTCTGCAATGCTTGGGTAACAACCCTGTTAAAAAAGGGAGCCCAATGGTTCTGAGAACCATTTGGCAAATTCAGAACTGGCAATATGATATGGATTAACTATTTGGGTTTATTACATGGGAGTGAGTTAATATCACCCCTCTGGTAGGGAAAGGCAATTCTTTGAATATCTGCTCTCCAGATGGAGAAAGTAGACAGTGCTAGACTAGCTCAAAAGATGAGAAAACATTGAGAGGATTTTCTTTATATTTCTATTTCAAACTTTGCTAAATTCTTCCTTTCATAAGGCTTTCACCTATGGTTGTGATCCTTCCCTGTGTTGTTGCTGAACTGTCGGGCTTCAATGCTGTCCCTGTTTTGCAGAAGTCAAGCACTGGGGGTTAAGAAACATCTGCCAAAAAAAAAAGAAAAGAAAATGCAGTAGAAAATTATTGCTTCTGCACTTCCCATACCTTTCCATCTTGTAAAATGGCAAAATTCTTCATATTTATTAGAGCTCAGAAACCTATCAGGCAAGCAACTTCCCATTTGCAGCGGCTGCTGTTGCTAGTTCCCTATTGCTGTCTCCTCACACTAGGAGAGATAAGGTATTATTTTATTTTATGTTTTATTAATTAAAATGGCACAGAGCCCAGAATAGCTCAGAACTGGACCTTCACAAAACGGACACAGAATATTTGGGAAGCAGGTCACCCTGCTCCACACCTCTGCAGTTTGTCAGTTTGTTAATTTTTCATTCCCTTCTCTCTTCGCATCAGGTTGACAGCAGCAGACACCTCTCTCCACTTCCACCGTTACAACAGGTTTCTTGGTTTTGCAGCTAGGCTAATATCCAGGTAATACTTATAATGATGGCAGTAGTCCAAGCAGATTATGTTTGGTCACTAAAGATGTTTCTAGCTATGGATATTACTTTTTTTTTTTTTTGAGTGATTCTCTTGCCTTCATAACAGCAAGGTCACTGCTGTTACAGATTTACACCATAAGACAAATGACTCCAAAGGAGTTGTTCAATTGAGCTGAAATCCAGTTTAGTGTGTAGCAGACTCTGAAAGGCAGACTCTTCCTTTCTAATCTTCCTGAATGTTCAGCTTGGGTGCTGTGATGGATTACAAGCCTGATTTTTCACTGATATGGATGAAGCAGACAACACAGCCTGGGGAAGAGGAATAATGCTTCCTGACTCGCAGCCGAGGACCTTGTCCATGTGATTATGAACCTGTGTCACAATCCTTACAGTGAAGATATGGAAAAACTGAACACATGAGAGGAAAGAACCAAGTTGGTTCCATTTCCTTACTAAGCAGCTATTTGATTTCCGTGGGAAATACTGTGATCTGAAAGCCAACAGCAGCACCTCAAACCAGTCTTCAGACAACATAACACACTTTCAAGCACTGCACTGGAAGTGATTTGCAGATCCCTCTTTCTGGCAGAGTCTAAGATCAGTTCTCTGTTACTCTACTTCCAGTGCACCCAAGGAAGTTATTGTTGGCTTTCAGGTCACGGTGCTCCTCATGAGATCAAGTGGCTGGAGAGAGACTGAAAGAAAGAAAGTAAAGCTGCATAGATACATGTCACAGTTTCATCCTGAAACTAGAGATGTATTTTAAAAGGAAGAACTCAAGTAAGTTAAAATTAAAGCTTGAGTGAAATTAAAGTGCAAAGTTCAAGCAAAAGGAAATTAAGGTGGTATATTGGGTGTGATACTGAATGTTGTACCCATTGGGGCTGGGTTCCCTACGTACACTGGGCATGTTATAGTTTTTTGTAGCTGGCTAGACAGATCTCTTCAGCACTGAGCACCTCACTGGAGTTTCTGACTTTCTCAGTGACCATGGGTACCGAATATGAGAAAGATCATATCAAAAAGCTGCAGGAGCAGCGTATGTCCATGCAAAAGAAAACCTTCACCAACTGGATGAACAATGTCTTCTTCAGGAATAATGTATGTAGCTCCCTCAATTTGGGGATTTTTTTCTGGTTTTTTTATTTTATTTTATTTTATTTATTTCATCTACTGTATTCTTTCTTTATGTTATTTTTTACATATATTTTCCTGAGTGTTGTAATTACACATATATGCAAGCAAGCAGGGCTTTGACTGCTCAGAGTGCTCCAGCCTGTATCTTCTACTTTACATCTGTCTCCATTGTCCATGTTACCGGTCTTCCTTGAAATCAGGGTTTACTTTTGTAGACTATAGAACCCGGTTGTATTGGCATGACCAGTGTATCTTGGTGATCGTTTCAGAGGAAAATCTTTATTTGTTTTTCTTTTTTCCAGTAAAGTATCTGCACATGTCTGGATTTCCCCAAACAACGGTCAGTTATTAATTGCCTGGCCAAAATGTAATACTTTCTGCTTTGCCTGATCAGTCCAGCTTGAGTTGCTGCTCAATGGCTCTGAAAAAGTTGCCTTAAGTCTAACAATTTCAGACATACTACCATGCAAGTATGGCCAGTTTGTTTCCAGTAAGTCTCAGACTTCCAAAAAGCTTCAGTTAGTGTGCAGTTGATTTGTTGTGCAAGGTAATGCAAATATATTCCAAAAGTCTCCAGACTCACTGCAGATAAACTCATTTCAGGCACAAATGATGTAGCTGTGTCACTGTAGGGAATTACATCATATGAAACAAATTCCCTTTTCTTGAGTCTGTAGCTGAAATGAATGAAAATAGACTTCAGTGACACTGAGCAGGACGAGGCCTCTTGGCCTCTATTTTATGATGTTTCAGTACTAGATATGTTTTTTTTTTTTTTTCAGTGTAAAGTTTTAAGCTGGTGATTGGTGCAAAGGCAGCCTCAGAGCACAACAAATTTTAAAATATCTTTTTCTTACTGTGAGAGGAAAGCTGTAAAACATATTTTCATTTTTCCATCTGCAGAAAGTTAATTTTTTATGGTGTAGGAAATTATTTCTGTTTAGCTACAGATACATACATACACTTTCTCATTTTAAAAGCACCTTCAAGTTCAAAGATTAAAATGTCAGTCTTAACTTCCTGCACAGTACTTGTTCGTGTATCATAAAAGCATGGGGGAAAAAAGCCTCAGAGAGCTTTCCAAACCATATACGGTAAGAAATGGTGCAGAGTCTGACAGCTTATCTAGGTCCTCTCAGCAATGTAGTCTCTGCTTTTCAACGCCCGCTTTAACATGATTGGATCATACAACGGGACACTGCAGTATTCTCAGTTGCACTGTTGATTAAGCACTAAGGACGCTATTGGATTGAATTTGTTAAGCAATCTTTGACTGGGATCTTTATGAGAAGAACAGTGCAACAAAGCTATTAAAACTAATACTGGGTGAGGCATAAAGCAGATATATGAAGACTGTCTCATTGCAAATTTAAATGGAACTATTCTTCGTTTCTAGAAATGTCACAGAATGTAGCAGTTTAATTTTTTAATGGTAATATACCATAGGTAGAATTTTAAGTTTATTTAATATGTAAAAGAAATAAAGTTGGCAACTAAACAGGGAGTTTTTAATGGAGATAATAAGTCAGAGAAAGTTGTAAATTCTTGTTCTACACACAGACTTAAAGTCTCTCTGAGTTGCTTTTACACTTTCACTATTTTCTTCTTTCTCTGGAGAAAATATCCGCTAAACCGATTAACAATCGGTTAGGAATGAAAAAGCATGTCTGTTACTTGTC
Source organism: Chlamydotis macqueenii (assembly GCF_036417535.1). Lineage (NCBI taxonomy): Eukaryota > Metazoa > Chordata > Aves > Otidiformes > Otididae > Chlamydotis > Chlamydotis macqueenii. The sequence continues at coordinate 41,505,732 of NC_141560.1, forward strand.
CTTTTTTCCCCCTACATTTGACTATTCTCTGAACTTAAAAAGCTACTACTAAACTTCACAATTATTTTTTTTTTCCCTGAAGATAAAAAGATTATTTACCGTGATTTCAGAATCATAGTAAATTATTGTTGGGTGTGTGGTATGGTTTTAATGTCACTTCCAGATTACTAGTGGCATAAGGCCAAAAGGAAATGCCCAAGGCAAGCTCTTGTTAGGTCAGAGTACACACTATGTCATGTTGTATCACCTAAGCACTGTGTGACCTCACTACTGGCAGCAATGAAATAAATTTTTGTAAAAGATCTTAATTTTCTCTTAGTGTGAGACTCTAGCTAAACATATGGAGACTTTGAGTTGTAGCACAGGTCTAAGCAGGATGTCGCTAACTTTGTTGAGACTATGGAGTAAAAACTGAGTCATTAAATGCAGTTATCAGCTCAATTTTTGAATGAAATGCATTGCTTAGAATAAAGAGTTGAAAAGATTAATTTGAAATGCAATTAAAACTGTCAGCACTTCCAAAATATTTTATTTTGAAAGTGCTGGTTTATTTATTTATTTATTTTTCAAATTCTCCTTTTTTACTTCAACCTACTTTCATAAATTATAGAATCATAGAATAGTTTGGGTTGGAAGGGACCTTTAAAAGTCGCCTAGTCCAACGCCCCTACAAGGAGCAGGGACATCTCCAACCAGATCAGGTTGCTCAGAGCCCACTCCAACTTTTGCCCTCCAATGTTTCCAGGGATAGAGCATCTACTAACTCTCTGGGCAACCTGTGCCAGTGTTCCACCACCCTCATTGTAAAAAATAATGTTAGTCCTCCTGCAAATCAATTTTTTGTGAATTAAGATTCACCACTTTTCACATATATGCACTGACATAGTGACTCGGTGAAACAGCAAGAATGTGGTGTTTGTTTAGTGTTGGAAGTAGAGGATTCTGTGGGCCAGATGTTCAGCCAAAGTCTGTGTTGTATAACTGGTCTTTGCAGGTAAAGGTTGAGATACGAGATATTTACACAGATTTAAAGGATGGCATCTCTCTCATGCAACTCCTGGAGCTGCTCTCTGGAGAAGCTTTGCCCAGACCGAACCGCGGAAAGATGAGGGTGCATTTTCTAGAGAACAACAGCAAAGCCATCACATTTCTGAAATCCAAGGTAAGTTAATATTGATATTATAGAACACAACAGCTTATGCATGTTACTAGTTATAGTATTATGTTCCTTATTATTTCTCCCTCTAATACACAGTAAGATATTCTTTGAAGACAGGCCAAGAGTTTCATTAAAAGAAAAAAAAGTCAGCAGATTTGAATGTCTTTGTTAGAAACAGCTAATGTTCCCCCAAAACAAGTCACACCTAAGTGAAAACATGCTGCATTTCTATCTTTCTAGTTGTTATGTTTTCTCAGATGTTAGAGGAGAGCAAATGTCATTAGGCAAAGCTGAAGGTACCTCGTATAAAAATGATTCTCACAGTTTCAGCAAGTCATTGCAGTGGTTTTATTTACTCCAGTTGTGCATCCTCATTTCAGCTACACATTAGCATGTCATTTCTTTTTCTTTTCCGAGCAAACTATTTATTGTAGACCTCTCTGGAAAATTATCACACAAAACACTGTGCTATGAATTCCAAAGGAGCAGAGGGGTTTTGTAGCTTTAGACATGGGAAAGTATGTAATGTCTGGATTTGTGCAAATGCAGTACAGCACAGGGCTCCAGCTGACACATGCCTGCTACAGGTACACACTGTGTAAGGCCCAGTGGTATGTGCACATGCTGGCTCTGCAAGCTGGACCAGCCAACCGTCACTTGTCACATGAGTCCAGCCTCCAGAGAGGGGATCAAGCAGATAGCAGGAGCTGGTATAACATGCTCAGACTTCTTGAAGAGATATCACCTTCTTGGCATAAGCTACAACCTTACTTGCTGTTGAAGTAATAGTGGAGAAGGCAGATGTGGCTTGTTTAGTAGGATGTTTGTACTGTTTAGGGAGCCCGAGAGCTATGTGCTGACTAGCTGGCTGGAGACCAGACAGAGGAGACGGTCTCTGAGTTTTCCCTGCTGTCACTCCTTTGGAGGAAAGGAGCGCTGAATTGTGTTTCTTTCCTCCCCTTATCCACCAGTTTTCAAAACCCTTATAAGAACATTAAATCTTTGAGACTACTGTCCCTTTGCCAAGCTTTTGCTGAAACTCATCCGTGGTGCAAATGAGAGCAGGTGTATAGACAAATTAAGAGATCTGGTAAAACCTGTTTCCTTAAGAAAATAGCCTGAACATCCTCTTCAATAACAGCTTATTACACAGATATCTCCTTCAGAGAGTTGGACATAAGTAGTTTCATGCTGAACAGATATTGGTTTATTAGCAGGTACAAGTAAAAGTGATTGGTCCTGAGAATATTGTAGATGGTGACAGAACCTTAATCCTGGGACTCATCTGGATCATTATACTTCGATTTCAGATTTCGTCTATCAAACTTGATAAGGTAAAACAGTGTCTTTGTCTCTTTGCCTGATTGGAGTATTTCAGAGACTTCGTAGAGTTCCAGGCCAGCAAGGACCATTTTGATGTTTCCCACACATTCTGATCATGCAGATCTTATAGTATTACCCAGTTACTCAGCCAGCAATTTCTAAAAGTAATTGAATCCATTTTATAGTTTCTAAAAGAGACAGAAAGCAGTAACTTGGAGGTAGAGAGGATATTCATGTTCCTCATTCTCTTCTACAAATTTTTTACTGGCTTTTGCCTCCAGAAAAAAATTTCTCTGATGACAATTCTCTCTAGATTTGAACTGCATGCTGCTCCTTTGCTCTTTCTCTGAAGAAAAGTATACTTGTAAAAAGTATTTAACATGTACTCTAAGTACATGAAAGACAAGATCCTATGAAGATATTATGAAATCAAAGTTAATAATTTCTAACATTAGACCTAGAGACATGATATTTTGTTTCTGAGTTTTAGTTCACAGCTAAGGAACCAAATAAACTGAGCTTTGCTTTCCATTTGACTTCTACAAGCCATGCAGAAGAGAAATATTTAAAACTTTTTAACACTTGCATTTCACATTATAATTTCTGAGTTCATTCAATTCACTTCTATTTTAATAGAAAACTTACACTTTCATGTGATATCATTCTACCTTAATGGCAGATACAGTCTGCAAGTCATGACTTTGAGGGGATTTGTGAATAGGACAGAAGTAATACAAAAAGGTCTTCGGGAACATAAGTGTAAACCACTGATCTGATGCTACTTCCATATGTTGTTAACACTGATTTTTCTTTTCCCTGCTGTCTTCACAGGAAGAATTTGGAGGCAGAGCTGATGTTCTATTTGCCAATGAAGCCTTACTACTCTGGTGTCAGCATAAAACTGCCAGTTATTCCAATGTGAATGTGAAGGACTTCTCCAAAAGCTGGAGTGATGGACTGGCCTTCAATGCACTCATACATGCTCACAGGTAAGACCTGATGGATCAGTTAAGAAAGAGTTGCTCATTGCTGTTGCTAGCTCCAGCACAAGTTGTTCCAAGTTCTGAATTACAAGTATTTGTCTCTTTGCTCTTTCTCACTGAACACTCTCCTTTCTTAAATGAGTATTCTCTCTCTTAGGAAAGAAAGCTCAAAAGCTCCTTCTTGGTAGTTCCTTTTGTGGGCATAAAATCACATTTCCAAGGGAATATCACACATCTGAACCATGCTGCCCATTATTTGGTCTTAGCCTTTCAGTCATGTTCCTGTTGCTCTTTTTTCAAAAGTTATTATTTGAGAGACTGGTTTTATTGTATGAACTTTGTGAGCATGTATACCTTCTAGTAAAAGTAAGCAACCTCTCAGTCTCTTTCTCCCTTCTCTGACCCTTTGAAAAAGTGTGAAGAAAACAGCCTGAGGCAGGAGAGAGAAACTACCTGGGACAACCTTGAACACTTCTTACCCCATTAACAGTTCTGCTGCATTGCCTACAAGAAAGATGGGGAGAGACTGTTTAGTAGGGCCTGTTGTGATAGGATGAGGGGTAATGGTTTTAAAATAGATGGAGGTAGATTTTTATTAGATATTAGGAAAAATTTTTTTACAATGAGGGTTGTAGAACACTGGCACAGGTTGCCCAGAGAGGTGGTGGATGCCCCATCCCTGGAAACGTTCAAGGCCAGATTGGATGGGGCTCTGAGCAACCTGATCTGGTTGGAGATGTCCCTGCTCCTTGCAGGGGGGTTGGACTAGATGACCTTTGAAGGTCCCTTCCAACCCTAACCATTCTATGATTCTGTGATCTTCTGGCAGGATACTACAGTGGGATCCTGAAACTTCCCCAGCTGGGAGTCACCTCCCTTTTCAGAATTGCCTGTCTAGTGGGCTTTGGTTTTCACCCATGAGTGAAAAGCAGAAATAAATGAAGGGCAGAGATTCACTGGGAGTGGTACTTCAATTTCATAAAAGATAATTTTCTTCCTGTTATGTAGGCAAGGGGTGATGCTCTTGAATGAAGCCCAGGGTCAGAGAGAGTAATTTCAGAGTTAATGTCACATTCCTTAGTCTAATAAACAGTTTATGTTTTATAATCTGAAAGAACGTATGACAAACATCAATCTTTCTTCCCCTCCACACCCTGTTGTTCTCCTTTCCCAGGCCTGATCTTATCCACTATAGCTTACTGCGGCAGGACCAGCCCATCAAAAACCTGAACAACGCCTTCAACGTTGCTGAGAAAGAGCTAGGAATCAGCAAACTGCTTGATGCTGAGGATGTGGCAGTACCCTACCCAGATGAGAGATCTGTCATGACTTATGTGTCACTCTATTACCACTACTTCTCCAGACTCAAACAAGGCCAGACAATACAAAAGCGACTTAACAAAGTAAGTGTATTGCTATCTTCAGAAGTTAAAAGTTAAATACCTAAAGCTAAATTTATGTTGGAAATGAAGGAGAGTTTTTCAAGCTCATCTTTGGTTCTTTTGAACTGAATCAAATGGCACAGCCATTTAAAAGACCTTTTGTTGTCACTTGAATCTTAAGAAGTGTCTGTAGACTCTCTGATCTCTAAAGGGGATTGCATTTATCTCACTGAAAATGCATCCCTTTTTGACCTCATAGTTTCTGTTTGAGAACTGATGTGGCTTCAAGGCAGCTTGAGGCATACGGATCTCATTAATCTTGGGAGGATTACTGGTAGGGAAAAGTAGATCTAGTCAACAATTTTCTGATTTAATAGGAAAGAACAATGTTTTTTTTTTTCTATGAGAATACTTTGGATTTTATTACCTGTGAAAATCCTCATCCTTTCTTTCTAACTCTTTAGTCACATACAAAATGAAAAAAAAAAAACAAAAAAACAACCTTGAAAAATGAGGGAGTGCAAAAGAAGGTGAAACACTCCCGGGGATTTTTTTTTTTCGCTTTCCACATACATTGTGTCTCACATATGATCATGAGTTATATTAAAAACTACTTGCATCCTGTTAATGGAAAACTGAAGGAATGTTGTGGTCTTTCCACTGAAGACCACTCTCCTTGGAGAGAATTTCTTTTCTACCTTCAAAATAATCTATTCTGGTTTTGTCAAAAATACAAAATAAATAGCCCACAGAAAACCTACACGTGCAGGATGGGTCCTACATGAACATCTGGACTTGGAGAACTGCCTGTGCAGTTGAGAGAGGGAATATATTGCTTAATGGAGGCACAAAAATCCAAACTAAGACTTTTCTGGTGGTGGCAAGGTGAAAAGCTTTTGCAAAGCAGGGTTTGCTTAGCTAACAAAGTGGTCTGGGACAAGGACAAGATGATCCCAAAACATGTATCAATAACAGTGATGTTCCCTGAAGAGAAATATTAGATGAGAGCAGTACTTGGAATTTGGTCAAACAAAGATTGCACACGAGTGACGAGAGTGGGCGGTAGGATCTGACTGGTCTACATGTGAATCTCTGGATTCTGGCCAAGAGACATTTCTTTTTTTTTCTGATAAACCTGAAATAGTCCTGAGTCACCAAGCATGTATGAGAGGAAATATAAGGACCAAATAGGCTGTAACTTCTGTGTTACAGGAAAAAAAACCCTAATATTTCTGTCTGTACTTTTTCAGTTCTTGTTGTGCTCCGTTGTTTTTTCCACTTTTTATACATGTATTTATTCTTTCTTTTCTCTTTCTCTTTCCACTTACCTGCTTCTTTTTCTCTCTTTGCCTCCTTCCCTAATTTTAGGTTGTCTGTAATATCGTGTTCCTATCTTCCTGCATTTCTGACACACACAAATGTTCAGAAGGAGAACAACACAGATGTTAATCTCTTCATGTCCTTAGTCCCCTCAAATAGGCAGCTCTGAATTTACTAATAGGATTGGGGAGTGAAGCCTGAATGTGTCAAGGAAGCCTTTGAGTTCAGACTAATTGTGTGACCAGGATGGAAGAGAGAATCAGCTGGGGGAAGTAAATCTGCTTTCCCCCTCCCATGTGAGATGACCATGCATTTGCTAGGATCTTTCAGCAAGAATTGGGTACGATGGCAGAAAATACAGAATGGAGCCCTGATGTCATGGGCTGCTTTTCCTGCACTAAAGGTTGGTGCTGTTTTACTCCTCTTCCAACTCTGTGACGCTTATTCATTGCCAAGTGCGCTTTCTGGTAGGTAAAAGCAGATTACCGCTTGCAAAGACCGGGTCTTTGCTCAGTGCCATCTCCCTTACTAATCTGCCTGTTTGAAGCAGGCAGGCTCAAGGGAATCATAGAGGCAGACAACATTGTTCAGCATTAAACTGGATGTCTGCAGATGGGCTACTAAGTTAGGATGCAGCAAAAATATAATATAAAGTAAAAAGACAAATATGGAAAACATGTAAAATCGAAAGAAAGGATGATTTTATTCTAACACTTTTTATCTCATTATGGATTTAATTCTAAATGTTTGCTCCAGTGTTTAGCTGAACTTGAAATTAAGGCAGACCAGACCACAAATTAGACAGACAAATGTCCTAGACTTGGAAAATTAGTATTGAATCGGAGTTAACATTCTTACCGAGCCCCTGTTTGGCTACAAGACATTCCCTAATAATTTATATAAAGAAAAACAGCTTCAAAAGAAGAGATTCCAAAGGGGCTGTTTGAGTACAGTCTGCTGTGGGCATGTGAGAGAACCAGGATCTTGTCAGATGGTCTCCTCTAGCCTAAGGTGGTGAAGCTGAGAGAGTGTAATTGCATATTAAATGACATAAAATTGTTTTGGTTTCAGGCATGAAAACAGGAAAAAAAAAATCTGTTTTTCTTTTCCGTTGTGGATCAAAAGATCTGAACCCTCAGTCTGAGATACTTGCTTTCTAGTCAGTCCACACAGGAGCTGCTGACAGTCTCCATGTGCACCCTGTTAATTCCAAAATTAACCTTTTCTTAAATAAAAGCTGAAATGAGACATTAAATAATATTTATTTCTCTGTGCTTTATGGAAAGTTATTCTAGGATTTCACCTGGTGTCAGATGTGACAGCTATCACCACATTGGTATAAAAATGTGGTGACTGTGGCAACCTGCTTGTTAAATACTGTTTTCCTGATGCATATTCAACTATTTGAATCCTAAGCTTGATTTATGAAGATGTTTTCTGTTTACCTATCTTGTGTCATTCTGCTTCTTATGTGGCTTGTAACTTTATCCTTCCATCACAGATCGTGTTCTTCCTGAAGGAGATAGATGACTTGAAGCTTCTGTATGAGCAGATGGTCTCTGACCTCCTGAAATGGATTAAACAGAAGGTGACGGAACTGGATGACCGTCATTTCCCCAACTCTCTTCAGGAAATGTGGCTGCTCATGGCCAATTTCAAGACCTTCCGCACTGTGGAGAAACCCCCCAAATATCAAGAGAAGGGCATGATTGAAGCTCATCTTTTCAACATCAGGACCAAGCAGAGAGCCAACAACCAACGGCCATACTTGCCACCAGAGGGGAGGATGCTGCAGGACGTTGAAAAGCACTGGATTCTCCTGGAAAAGGCAGAGCACAACCGGGGGAAAGCACTGCAGAAGGAGATGCTGAGGCTAGAAAGGCTGGAACAGCTAGCCCAGAGGTTCCTGAAGAAGGCAGCCCTGCGTGAGTCCTACTTGGAAGACATGAGGAAAGTGATTGGGAAGCAGGACTTCTGGCCGGAGAGCGCAGATAGGATGGAGGCTGCTAGTAAGAAGCTGGAAGCCATTGTGGCAGATGTACTCCCCAGGAGGGAACGCTTCACAGCTTTGGATGAAATGGCCACAGTCATCAGCCAGGAGAACTATCATGGCAAAGATCAAATTGTGAAGAAGTGAGTGACAGTCATGAGACTGTGTAGCGGTAGAGATTGAAATTAGTTGAAATTGTGATGTGGTGGAAGAAAATGAATTATAGCTGTGAATCATAGCTCTGCTCCTCATCAGTAGAACTGGCAGGAATTTCTTCTACCTGTGAATAGTTTCAGCAGATAAGATAGATGCTTCATCATCTTTAAAATGTTAATTTTTTACTTGAATGATCAAACTCTTAGACTGATTTCTGGTGAAAATTAGCTTTAAGATATTTTCATTATATATGAAAATGCTTGTTCTACCAAAAATCCTATTTTCCATCAAAAATGCTTAAAGGGATACATTTTTTTTTTTTCCAAATCAACCTATTTCTTTTTCAGTGTGTAGTTTGGGGAGACAGAGATTAGTTAAAGCACAAAGTCTTCTCAGATTGACTCCAGTTTGGAGTAAATCTTGAGAAATTATGACTTCTCTGATTATCAATATAGCCTGATTTGGGAATGGCTAAGAATGCCATATAAATAACTTGTGGTATTTCAATGCTTTTCGAAGTTCAGATAAAATCAGAAATCTGTGGAAAAACTAAGAAAAACTTTATTAAAGTAAAGCAAACTCTTTACGAGATCAGATCGTGATTTATGATATGGTTTAGACCAAGCAGCCATTTCAAGACCACTTATTTTTTTCAAGCCTTTCCATTGTATCAGATTAAAGCAATCTGGGATATCAGCTATGAGGATAAAAAATAATGTCTAAATTAAAAAAGGCAATGACACTTGATATGCTAGTCAAAATTCCTCCCTGTGATCACACTAATTAGACAACAATATTGCTTTGACCTGTTTTATGATCATGGCCTGTCCTCTTGCACTGTTGGCAAGAGTTGCGTGTGTTCTTTTAGCTCCTCTAAAGCTACAAGCGCTGAGAATCTCCCAGTGCTGCCCAAAGTCTTTGGTCCAAATTGGTCATTTCTCTCCCTTCCTTTGTAGGCAAAACAACATTTCAAAGCAATGGCAGGACCTTCTGGATCAGCTGCAGAGACGACAACTCTCCCTGGGTACAATGCAGGAAATTCTGGGCCTCCTGAGGGACGTTGATACCATTACGGAGGAGCTGAAAGAGCTGCAGGTACTGAGCCCTCTCCACCAGCACACAGCTTGCACTGCTACCTATCTGCGTTCCTAAAAAAGCCTCCATGTTCCAGGGACTGACTGCCTGGTGCCAACAGAAAATAAGTCCATCGGTTATAGAAAAAAAAAATGCCATTTTTACTTAGATGCCTAACTGCATTTCAGTTCATCATTGCAGATGACTACATGAGAAAAAATAAGCTTTGCTACAGGGCCTCTCCCTAATCAGAATGCCAGATATGGTAATGCAGAGAGCGCACTACAGGTTCAAGTTATGTGGTAAAATAAAGATGAGAAATAATCTGACCTAAATTTAGAAGTGTAAAATCAAAAGTGGAATGAAATAGCCTACTGTTGCCATTCCATGTAATTTTTCTGAATTACCTTCTGGAAGTACCTCCAGTGATTATACAGGTAGGGACTAGCTCAGGCGTATGTCTGGAGAGAGAAATGTTCCACTGTAAATGCACAGTGATTGCTTTTAGGAAGAGTTTCCAAGTGCTATCAGGGTGTCACAGTCCAAAGTCTTCTCTTTAGCATAGGAAATAACTGGTTTCATATTGATTTTGTAATGGCAGGAGGTATATATACATCCTTTGGTCTTGCCTTGTCTTATTTAAAGACGGAAAAATCCGTACAAATACAAGTTGCGTTGTACCTAAGTTGAAACAGTTAACAGGGTATATGAAGTTGTGAATTTCAAATTAAAGATAAGAGCTATCTGTAAGTTATTAATCTTTCTATCCTAGTGTTAGTAAGTAAAGAACACCTAATGGTAATAATGTTGTTGGAACCAACAGGATATGGGACAAGATTGGTATGGGATATGAGGATATGGGACAAGATTGGTAAGGAAAGATAACCGTACAGTAGGATTGATAATTGTGTCCACTGATACAATAAGAAAGAGGATAGGCTTTAGCCACCAGCTAAATACTATGAAGTATGTACTTCATTATTTAGATAGCAAGGGCAAGTAAGTTCCTCAAACAACAACAAAAAATTGCAGTCCATACATACCATAAAAAAGGATATTGTAGAATCCTCCAAATACAGACTGTGAATCAATCTGCCCACAGATGGATGTATAGCAGAGAGCTATTCCTTGTGCACGTAAGTTCTAAGACCTTGAGTGCTTCATCAATAGAAGTAACTTAGATGTGAAAACAGATGCTTATTTGAAGAGACCGTTACTTGTACTGCAGTAGATAGAAACTCTTGATTGTTGCCATTAGCTTGTGAAATTGAAATAAAAGTATGATTTCTCTAATTAGGCAGCTTTTTGGCTTTAGCTAGCTGACATTCTTTTACATTTAAAAACTATAAGAGTCAACAGGAATCTTTCAACCAATTTCTTCGTACTGAGCCCCTGGATGCACTATCTGCCAACGCCTTTTTTTTTTTCACTTTGTTTGCAGGTGCTGGTGAATTCCCAGGACTGTGGGAAGCAGCTCCTGGAAGTAGTAGATTTGCTGCAGAAGCACAACTTGATTGACTCGCAGATCTCTTCCTATGATGATAGATTGACACAAATCACCCAGAGGACAACAGAAATCAGCAAGGACAGCACAGTTAAACCAGAAGTGCTTTACGCGAAAGTTCAGATGCTTCGTCAGCTGTATCAGAACCTCATAGCTGTGAGCAAGTCACGGTAGGGCTGTGCTTATGGTTCTGCTCTTCCTGATTAGGATGGCAATCACTCCCTTAATCAGAAGAGACAACTTCCCAGCATTTGGGATTTTTCATTTCTCCATTTATAAAGACACAACACAAGCAACTTGAGTGTCTTGATTGCAGGTGACTGGAAGAGATCACTCGCTTTCCTAGATAAAAAATAGCTTAATTCTCAGCATTTATTATGACTTCCTTTATGTGAAGTCTGAACAGCATATGATTATCTCCTCATCTCCTACAGGAAGAGGGAAATGTAATTTTGTTTCCTTTGTCTTCTTCCATAAATAAAATGATTGATGACAAAGAGGAGTTAAAGGCATTAAAATTTTGGATTTTCTAAATTCTTCTTTGATTATGCTACCATTGTCTCCACAGGACCCTAATTCTGACTGAGATATACTGTTTGTTTCTTTGTTTCAGAAAATCTTTGCTAGAAGACACTTTGAAGCTTTTTGAATTCTTCCGTGACTGCAAAGAGGAAGAATCGTGGATCTCTGAGAAATGGAAGCTAGCAAGAACGACAACATTAGGGAAAGATGTCAGCCAGATTACGACATCTATTCAGAAGCACAAGGTATCTTACTTTGCTGGTGGTGCTTTGTCGTCGTATTATAGCAAGATTTTAGACATTTATGTCCTTTCAGTTCAGTCAGTGCAGCACTTATAAGAAAGCTGTCAAACCATACATTATCTCAAGTGTCATGACCAGTGTTTGGAATTTTTAAAATGTGTATAGGACAGGGATTTTTCCCCAAGAGGGGAAGGAAAGGGTAGAGAAGGAATATGCTTCGCAATGAACTAGAAGTGCAGCTTCTAGTAAAGTCACTGGGCTCCATATTAGCTTGCTTTGGATGGGAGGGGAAAAAATTTTGCAAGTTTTTGTTTTTCCCACCCATCTTTTCTGGCCAAGAGACACGTGTAGAAAGAAAGAGGTGGTGAAAAGAAAACAGATATCAGCAAGTAGGATGGATAACATTGTGTGAGTTTACAAATCTGTTACCACTTTCCCTAAGAGTTTGCTGTGGGCTAATATAAAAAGTTTAGCTATATAAACTACTACCTTCTTATGTGTCATGGTTTAGCCCTAGGCAGCAATCAAATATCATGCAGCCACTCACTCAGCCTCCCCCTCCCCAGCAGGATGGGGGACAGAATCAAGAAGAAAGGAAAACTTGTGGGTTGAGATGAAGACAGTTTACTAGGATAGCAAAGGAAGATGATGATAACAAAAAAAAAATATAGGGATACTAAAATATACAAAACAAGAAATGCACAATTTCTCACCACCTAACAACCAGCCTGTCCCGAGCAGTGATCATGGAAATGAAACTGAGCAGCAAGCAAAGGAGCGAGAGAGAGAGACCTGCCCCCTGGCCAACACCCACTCTTATACTGAGCATGACATCTATGGCATGGAACACTCTCTTTAGCCAGTTTGAGTCAACTGTACTGGCTATACCTCTCCCAGTTTCCTGCACCTGCACATTAGTGAATCCTGGGAAGCTGGAAAGATGTCCTTCATCGTTCTAGCAACAACTAATAAAATCAGTGTATTATTAAAATTCTTCACGTACCAAATTCCATACCAAATCCAAAACACAGCAGCTACTGAGAACATCATTAGCTCCATCCCAGCTAAACCAGGACATTATGGCAAAGGATCACTACGAACAAGTGAAGTTACCTGTGGACCTGAAAACTTGCATGACAAAACTGAACAGGATCCTCTTGTGTAATTTTAATATACATTAGTGTACATCTGCTTGTGTATTTGTTGCTTCTGGAAGTCATAAGACAGCTGAATTGGTGGACAACAAACAAGTATCTCCTTCAGAGAAGACTGCATAACAAGCTTCACACTAAAGGCGAAGAAGTAGGACAGTAACTTGTGGGGAGCCGAGGGGCAGTCATCTTGGGGCTCAGGGAAAAGTCATAGGCTTGGTTAAGACACGAGGCTCTTAGAAGTGTGTGTATTACAGTAGTGGAGAATAGGACCCCCTCTTTGCTCTCAGCTGGCGCGGAGTGAGTTGTTCTGACATGTCTCCTGTCTTTCTGCTAGGCTCTCGAAGCGGAGTGCAATTCCCACAGGGCTGTATGTGCAGATGTGATGAGGAGGGGCTGGGAGCTGAGCCAGAAGAACCCCACGCACCAGGAGGACATTCGAAGGCAGACAGACAAACTCCAGAAGTTGTGGCAGCAACTCCAAGATGAGGTGGCTGATCGCAAAAGCCGCCTACAGGCAGCAGTTCTCATCAAACAGGTAAGCAGCTCTGCTGTGGTGTGTGGTATGGGGGGCATGGATGTGGTTCACTTCTGCACCATGTTTCCACATGCAGGACAGGAGTGGCAGGAAGCCTTCAGTTGTTGGTCTTTAAAAAGATCTCCAGCAGCAAAATCTCAATCCTCCTGCAAGCCAGGCAGACAGGAGATTTGAGCAGCTGGGAGTTGCTCTAAGCTAAAAATGCAAAAGGAAATAGCTCACATAATAGTGCTGATGCAGTCTTTTTTGTGGGTGGGATCTGGGTAGCTGTGTGACATTTTTCTAACATGAAAAAAAAAAACAGCAAACTAACTAAAACAGAAGCCAACAACATGCCTTAAGACCTGGATTGACCATGAATTTCACAATGTCTGGGAAACGTTTGACACCATCATACTTTTCTGTGTAGACTCTGATCTACATTTTTACACCTACAGACATTCACACATCTGCAAATAAAGAGCTCTTATAAAAGCAGCATTCACAAATCACATTACATTATCTCAGGTATTCTTATTCTCCCTTTCCTAAGGTCTTTGCTCAGTCTGTTGTTCCTACAAGACACTCGAACAAAACTTAACAACTTTTTCTTGACAAAGTCTAAATTCTCTCTTCTGTCTAGTAAGTTTAACATCACTATGGTGTTGTAGTTCTTTCCCTTTCCTTCGCTACTATGGGCTTTCTTTTTTCCTGTTGTACCTTTTTTCTATATCTCAAAAACTTGCTTTGCTTTTTTACAACCACAGCCAGCTAGACTGCAAATTCTGGAAAAAAAGAAGAAAGCTTTTGTTGTAGACAGAATTAAATGTTCATTGCTGGATTATTCCTCAGAACCTTTAGTAAATATCTGTTGGAATTATGTGGTGCCTACCAACATCATACATTGTGGATTCCTTTTACCACTGCTATTAAGCACCATAAGTTTTAGTTAGTTAGGATTTTTTAAAGAGTTACATAGGCAATCCTTGAATCTGTTTACTCACTGTGTTCTGTGAATTATCTGTGCTCGATGTGATCATGAAATCCATCACGGATTTTGAGTTACCTTATTCATAGCTTTCACAACACCTAGAAGTAACCTTATAGCTACAGACCTAATGGCATTTCTGTTTTATTCATTATTTTCAAAAGAAGAAGGAGCTGGATATGATACTTTTTAGGATGAAACCAAGTGTTTTCTTCCCTGTGTTCCTTCAGTACTTTGCTGACATCGATGAAGCAAATTCATGGTTGCGAGAAAGGCAGCCCCTCCTGGCCAGCAAGGACTATGGAAAAGATGAATCGAGCGCTGAAGCACTGTTGCATCGTCACTTGCGCCTGGAGAAGGAGATTGCAGCCTACTCCTCTGAGATAAGACGCCTGAAAGAGCAGGCTGACATTGCAGCACAGCAAGCTCCAGCTGCAGTAAGTAGATGAGGAATTGTGTCACATTTTATTGAAGAATATAAATGAAATGTTTTTTAATTATATAAAATATTTTTATTGTGCCAGAATATAATATTCCAGATGACGTAAACAAGAGCATTTTTTTTAATTCAGAAGAAATTTTTAGAATTGAGGCGAAGTTTTAGATGACAGATGTTCATTGGCCACTCATAGTTCATCTAGTTAGTGTTTTGTGAAATCATAGAATCTTAGACTGGTTAGGGTTGGAAGGGACCTTCAAAGGTCATCTAGTCCAATCCCCTGCAAGGAGCAGGGACATCCCCGACTAGATCAGGCTAAAATGCTAGGAATACGCTCGTCTATATTAGTTCCCTCTACAGGTTCTCACAAATACTTTCACATTCTTTATTCTCATAACATTATTAATTTCAATCAGCTTTAAAAAGCAGACATTTAATCTAAACACTTGTACAAATACTTTCTACACCCTAATGTAGTGAGGAACTATCCCACAGCTCCAGGAGCAATTCATATCATCCCAGGATGGATGTTTAACGCACATGGGATGAAGTCAACCTCTGCAGATGTCTCTCTTTTTCATTGACCAGAAAGGGAACTTTTGACTTGAGATCGGTTAATTTTGACTCGAGACAACAGAAGTCAGGGAAGATGAATGACGCATTTCATAGCTTGCTTCTTTCAGACTTCTATGATCACTCAATGTTTAGCCAAACCAGTTTGAGAGCTATGAACACCACTTTGAGTTTTTCCTTTACCTCATTGTTTCAACATTAATTTTTATTAGAACAAAAAATGTATTACTTTGATATTAAACATGAAAAAGTATGTGATAGATGGTATTGATGTGCAAATAAAAACATTTATTTATGAGGGTACTTACAGGCTTTGAAACTGGAAATTTCATGGTACTAAAAGAGCACTACAAATAGAACTGTTAGCATAATCCTTGGCTTGTTGGCAATTTTTAAAGTTTTTTAAAAAAAAAAACCAACAACCTTGATATGGGCACAAAATGGGAATTTTTACTGAATATTTTAAAATGAGCTAAATTAACCTACTTCTTTAAACAACACTAAAATGTTTTTCAGTTATTTGGTTCATTCTCTCAGAATCAAACAAAGGAAAAAGATTCAAGCAAATACTGGAAATGTTTTGTTTAAAGGGTCAGAATGCTGTGATTTGAACTAGCAACTGCAATTTTTTCTTCCATGTGAAATTTTTATCCAAATCAGAAATCTTCACCCACTGATTCTATTAAATTTTCCTTAACAGATGGTGAAGACAGACGCCCCAAGTGACTTAAATCAAAAGACAGCTAAGCTACCATTCAGTCGAACCCAGGCAACATCTGAAACTGCATTCCCTGGAACCTCCAGTTCAGATGTCCATTTTCTTCCAGAGAACATCTGGAAGACCCAAGATGAAATAGATTCACTTTATGAAAATATACAGAGCATGGCTGAGGTATAGTATCCCCTCCAATATTTTGCAGTTCACAAAAATAGTCAAGTCCAAAGCAATGTAAAGTGAGATTAAGCGTCGTGCCACCTTCTACTTTTCAGTCTAATAAGGTGCCATTAATAAATGAGTAACTTCCCATTTACCTTCTAGTCTTTTTATTTTATGAAGAGTGGATTCTTTTGTGTGATCTTTTTTTTTCCCCTTAATATTTGCTTGCTGCAGCTCTTAAATCTTTGGGCAGTCTTACCTGATACCAGAAAAAATAAACAGCCATAATCTGCATCCTCCATTTATCACTTTTCACTCCCACCTGCCAAAATCTTGCCCTAAAGACCGACAAAAGCATGTTGTATGAAACTTTTACATATTCCTGAGATTACTGAGATAAATTCTCATTCAGAAGCAGCAAGCAGCACAATGGCCTTGCTGCCTGTCAGCTGAGCACTCTTCAACTGCTTCTCTTGTGCTTTTAAACTACTGTTGCTCTGAGAAGAATTATTGTGACCATGAGGTAACATGTTCTGTTCTCTTTCAGCAGTGTCTGTCAAAACTGCTAAGCTACCACCTGTGTATTGTAGTTCGAATGCAATGATCTTTTGTTTTCTTCAAATGGCAAGGAGTTATTACAGCAATACTTAAGTCTTCATCTGCTTTACAGGACAGAAAAAAGGCTCTGGAGGAAATGATTGGTTATTACCGCTTCCGTAGCTCTTGCGAAGAATTTCAGTCATGGATGAAAGACAAAGAGAACATTTTCCGGACTCTGCAGCCTCAAGCAGACAATGTGGAGGTCATGCAGCAGAAATATCAGGTACCTCTTTTCCCTGCTCAAACCTTTTAAATTGGATTGACGTTGGGAGAATAGATAAAGTTGAAAAATGAAGTTTTGAGAGTCTTTTCATACATTTCATCTTATGGAGTTGTGCATAGAGGAGATATTTATTTCATATGAACGATGCCAAGCTTATTGAAGCTGGTGTAATTATGTCCCTTTAACTTCTCCTGCGGATGTGGTATCCTGTACAAATATAATGGTACAAAAGGACTCTCTTTGTGGTTTATCCTGTGCCACTTGAAGAAAAATGTCAGATGATGAAAAAATCCTGCATGCACTTGCATTCTTGTGGAGCGAGACATATGTACATAGGCAAGTGTGCACACCAGGGAGGTCAGGAGGGCTACAGGGGAACTACATGTGCAAGTGTGGATGGTGTTAGCAGACAGGAAAATGGAGTAACCAACTGTGGAAGCAAGAGATGAGTGGAAATGACGGATTATTGAGAATTGTGTCGATAGCAATGGAAAAACCTCAGGTTCTGCATTCTTGTGTCTTTCTTATTTTAGAGCTTTTTAACAGAACTGGCTGCAGGCAAAGGTCAGCTGGGAGATATTGAAAACTTAGCTGTTAAATATGGAAAGATCAGTCCCAGTAAATATTCTGAGATCCAGATTTGGCTGGAAGAGATCAACAGCAGGTAAAGGTGCTACTGATAACAGAGGATTGTCTCGTGGGAGCAACTAGAGAGCTGACCTTTCACGCCCTATCTAGACTACACTGAGAGAACACCCCTCCGACAGATTTTTTTTTTTTTTTTTTTTTTTAACTCCCAGAAGTTGCCTGAGGGGACGTTTTCGCTGAGGTGGCTGAGGTTTGTTGTATTCAGGTGTGGCTGTCGCCGCCAGACAGGGACTAGGGCGAAGGGGCGGGGGCTGCTCCCTGGGGCCTGGGCTGGGCCTTGCAGCCGGGGCCTGTCCCACTGCCCCAGCCAGGGAGCCGCGCAGGTGCAGGGGGTCAGTCCGTGCTCCTCATGCCCGATTAGTCTGTGGTGAGGGACCAGGGCTGCAGACTGGCTGGCAAGCCTGTTTTTGGTGTAAGACCTGGACCTGGGCCCACACCGGGCTGTCAGGGCACAGCGAGGTCTGGCTGCTCTCTTTGGGATGGGGAACCAGCGGGAGGAGAAAGGCCTCAGCAGACAGGGCCAGTCCCACAGGGCGGTGAGCAGGGCGGGCCTGGGATGGTAGCCAGGGCCAGAGGTGAGTCCCAATCCTCAGTGCTGCCTGGCAGCCTGTCCCCACTGTCACCAGTGGGAAGGGGGCAGCCTTCAGCCCCACTGAGCCTGGTGTCATATCTCCAGGACTCTGGGGGGGGAGCTTCTATGCCCCTGACACTGAGATATTTAAACTGCAGCAATTTGTGTGTATTAAAGCACAACGTGAATCCACCCACTGACGGATTCAGAGCAGTTCTGTTTGTATTGAACAACAGTAGCTGATTTGGTTACTTAAACATCAGGGTGAGGGTACCCTTCACAAATATTGAAAGGAACAGCAAACCCTGTTTGATTTTAAGTATGTTTAGTACCTGTAATATACATACTCCTGGCACCATGCCATTCAGCTGGAACTGAGAGGCACAGCAAGGTCTGCATTTTGACCAGTGCTGTTTATTTGCATCATATCCATGTTCTGGTCACCTGAGTAGCACTCCTTTGCCTGAGATGGCACTGAGATGAACTTTGAGATTGTGGACGACTGTTCACCACCTCAGCCCACTTAAGTCCTGATGAAATCTTTATACAAGACTTTTTCTGAATAGAAAAAGCATCTAGCTCATGTATAATGAAGGCTATAAATTGAATCTGCTCTCTAGGTGAAGGTAAGTTTACAAGAAATGCAAGTAATGAGGTTATCTCTCTCCAAGGTGGGAACACATGGAAACTCTGAAGGAGGAGAAGGGCTCTGAGCTGATTGGAGTGGCTGATGTGAGGACATTTCTTCAGGACTGTCAGAGCATAGGCATACTACTGCAAGACAAGATGTTCCAGCTCAGGCAATTGGAACCAGGAAACTCATCTGCTGGGCTGGAGTCAGACGAGCACAAACTGTCTACAGTTGAGAGAGAGGTCCTGGTGATAGAGAGGAAAATTGAATACTTGAGGAGTGTTGCAAAATCGTAAGGAACCTGCTCTTTATTTCCATATTCTTTGCTAGTTCTCTAAGGTCATGTTGTAAATTATGGCTATAAAGAGAATGAGCAGCTTGTAAAGGTTCTCTAGAAGTTTTTCTTTCTAGCAACTGACTTGCCTGCTGGATTGAGAACATCTCTCTTCAGTATGGCTGGGTGATTGGTGAAGTGATTGCTTCCAGACTTCACTGTTGCAGGAGGATAAATACCACAGGACTGTTTGTGGCTCTAGAAAATTATCTCTGCTAATGGGAGTTACTTCCACATTTTGAACTAGGTATTGTTTAGGTCCTGAAAGAAGGTAATCAGGGGAAGCAAGGGTGAAGGAAGAAAGATAGCAGACAATTGTGCACAGGAGTTTGAATTTGAAATATGAGTTTAAAATTTTTTACTTCTTTAAGTTTTCCATACATTCACAATGGGAATGAATCACTGAACCACAACAGTGTTACCAGTGTCTTTCACAGGGATGCACTTTCTGCAGTACACCATATTCACACCAGTATTTCTTACTAGTGTCAAGCATTTTTTGCCTTAGCTGACTCTTTAATGGAATTCTAAATATCCAAATCCATTTAAAGAGTATTGGTTCAAGCTGTAAATGCCTGAAGTGTTCATCCAATTGAATGTATTTTATTTCCTCTTGTTAGGATTAAGGACACCAACCCTGCAGAGAGCAGGGCTATCACTGAGCAGGTGGAAAACATGGAGAGGCTTCTGGCAAAGTTCAAGCTCGAGACCCAAAAGAAGTGGGACATTCTGCAGCGGGCCAAAAATCAACAATCCTTCCTGCAAGAGAGCCGCAGGCTCCTGCTGTGGGTGGAAGGCATTCAGGAGAAACTGAGCAGTGAAGAAATGGGTGTGGATGTGGCTTCTGCAGAGCAATTGCTGAAGGAACATCAGGACCTGCTGAAAGAAATCAGGTCTCAGAAAGAAAGGTAGAGAGATTCTGTCAGGGTGGGCAGAGTGGGGTGATAGACAACAATACTGTAAAGATGAAACTTTTCTATTGTACATGAATTATGTATGAAAGTGATGCTAAGAGTTTATTCAAATGCTCTTGAAACTTTGTGTTGAAAAGAGACTGTGGAACACAAAATCCAGTTAGTTTTTGCATACTTATCCTGATGGCTGACAGAGGGGGAAGGAGGAGCTGTATGTTTGAGAAGTATTCCACAAGCTCTTCTGACACTCAGGTAGTGCCATCTGCACTTTATTTCAGTTCCCCTAGTCCTTCTCTTCTCAGGCCTTATGCTTCCAGTTGGCATCATCTTCAGTTCTCCTTCTGCACTGTTATGAAGTTCCAGATACTGGGTTGACCCTACTCTCCCTTTTAATGGGAAAGCCTGCTTATATGGGCTTTCAATCCAAATAGGGAAATCTCACCTACAGCCTCCAGTATGTATTCCTGAGCAAACAACCAGCTTCGTAGTGCACAACCGTGGCTAACAGGAAGAGTGAAAGGAAGGGAAGCTTAATGTCCAGGCACTGTCAAGAAAGCAAATAGGTGTGATGAAAGATAATTCATATTCACTCATGCAGTGAGGTCTCACTTTTCTTTTTGACTCTGAGAAGATTTGTGCAGCTTGAAGAGCTAGGGGTCAAGGTGATCCGTGAACAACCCAGTAACAACAGGACCATAGAGGTCCACCAGTCCATGGAGAGGCTTGCCGAGAGGAACAAAGAGCTGGAGAAAATGTGGGAACAGCGACAGAAAAAGCTGCAGGATGGCCTGGAATTGCAGAAGTTCAATAGGGAGGGAGACCGTGTCAATGCAGCCCTCTCTGGCCATGAAGCCTTTCTTCGGGGAGATGATCTTGGGGTATGTGCAGCAGCTGATTGTTTTTTCTCCTACTTCATCTCCCCATCCAGGGAGTAGCAACAATTTTCTTAATTAGATCATTTTCCTCATTCTTATGGTCATGGCATTCAGCTGAAACTTCGATAGTTTTTGTCAACTAAGTGGAATAAAGTTTTACTTAGTTACGACCTTTTGTATTGCACATCCTTAGATGTGCCAGAGTGCTGGCATAAATGAAGAGTATAGATTTTCTAAAAAGGTGAAGATGGAACCATAATGGAAGCATAAAACAGAGGAACCAGATATGATACAAACGTAAATGCCTGTGGCTTGCTTGTAGCCCTGAATGTCCTTAGGCACATGCAAAATATACACTATATCTCCTACCTGAAAAAGAAAGGGGAAAATAAGGTCCTTTTTTTTTAATTGCTACACAAACAGCACATGACCAAGAAAAGACTTGATCTAATTTTCCTTCTTAAATGCAGGACCATGTAGATGCTGTTCAAAGCCTACTGAAGCAACATCAGGAATTTGAACAACTGCTGATGGCTCTGAAGAGACGAATTGAAGCACTTAATGAAAACGGAGTGAACCTAATAGAGAGCAGGCACTTTGCGTCTCATGTGTGAGTCCAAACATTTTTGTTTTTTATGTAGCTTTAATAAATGATCCAGCGTGATTAGGGTAAGATGAAAATCTTTATCTGAGCCAGGATTTAGTTGACCTCCAAGCTGTGATCTGCTAGATGAGGGAGAAAAAGGTATTTAAAAAAAAAAATAAATACAGACTTCCTGTGCTCTCAGAACAAATAAGCAAAATGCTTTAGGTTAAAAGTAGCATTTGACAGAACACTAGAATGATTCACCTTGTATAATAAATTACCTATAGTGCTAAAACTTCTTTAATATAAACTCTTTGAATACCTACATAAAAGAAATTTTCCTTCATTTATCAGTATCACAAGGAAATAACTCATCAGGGGCAGCTCCTTCATGTTTTTGTTGAAGCTGAACTGTCATCTGTAATTCCTTTACTGTGCTAGAGCCGCTAGAATCTAGTAAAGGGACCTCTGCATAGACAAGAATTAGAAATATAGGGTCAGAATGGACCTCTTGGGCCAAAAAGACCATGTTCTTGTGATCACCAGTCTTGAAAATTCCCTCCGCAAATTTATAAAACTGCTCTTAAAATCTGATTTCCTGCCAGCACTACTACAATTAGAAGGCCATTCCAGATCCTCATTGCACTTACACAGAGAAAATTATTCATTAAGGTGGAATATTGGGAAAGAGAAAGGTCTGGGTGTTTTAGTAAAACATACATGACTCTAATTCACTAGTATAACACAGCCATACAAAATGAAAGTCCAGGGCAACCGGCAAGAAATAGCTGCTTTCCAGATGAGCCCAGCGTGGTCATTGGACAGGGCCATATATGCCTTCCTCCTGTCAACAGAGATGTTGAACTAGATTTCATTTATATCATAGTCATGACTACAGCACAATCAAGGGGAACCAATATGACCAGTGCTGCATTGGACTTTCTGTTTTCTTGGTAGTATTGAAGAAAGAATGGTCACTCTCCGGCGAAGGTGGGAGCGGCTGATACAAAGCAATGCCAAGAGAAAACAGAGATTGTTGGATTCCCTACAACTGCAGGTAAAAGGACTGATGCTTCACATTTTGTCAGGCATGTGTGAAGTAATTTTACCCTTTGTCTTAATATGGCACAAATCTCAAACTGCTGAGCATTCCTACTGCAGCACATTTTCTCTTTGTCTATGAGACTGAGAATTTCACTTTCCAGGCAGCAGGTGATGCACTAGTAATAAATCTTACAAAGCCACAACCATAGCAAAATACCAAAACAAAAATGGAGACATTGAATGGAAAATATCAATAGAATGTTTTGTCTACTGGATGAGTTTATTCTGCTCATTAATTCTTATTGTTCCAGGCCTTAATAATGTATTTTTGGTGCCAAATTTAGCTTCCGGTGCTGAGATTCAAAGTTATACTGGAGGATTGTTACACTTATGGTTAAAATAGTCTATCAAAAATGCGAACTTCGACTGACAGTTAAAAATAACACATTAGTAAAGATGACAAAAAAAGAGACCTAAAAGTTATTACTCTGAGGGCTTAAACTCATAAATGGTGTGAGATCATACCTCTTCAATTAAGGGTGTTCAGTATGCAGAACAAATTTTATATTAAAATATGTCATGTTTCCTAACTGTTAGGAAAAAAAAGAAAATCAGAGCTTGATCCTAACAGCAAGGATGCACTGCAAATCCACACAGAATTAGAAGTTAGATCAATTTAATCCTGTTTGTTTCTGTAAGGAGTTTAATCGTGATGCCGCTGAGATTTTGATATGGATGGAAGAGAAGTACAAGATTGCATCAGATGAATCCTATCGTGATCCAACAAATATTCTGCGCAAACTGAAGTGGCATGAGGCTGCTGAGAAGGAAATGATGGCTAATGAGGAGCACTTTGCAACACTGATAAAGGTGGAGGAAGTTTTGGAGCTAAGTCTTCCATCTTGTCTCAAACTTCATAGATGCTGGTCTGCTCAAAAAAATGATGTGCTATGTTTCTCCAGAAAGGAAATCAGCTGATTCAAGACAACCATTATGCTGCAGTTTCTATCCAGGAGAAGATGTCAGAGCTTCAAGAGAAGTGGAAGGAATTGTATGGCAAGATGATAGAGCGAGGTGACAAGCTAAGACAAGCTGGGCAGCAAGAACAGCTCATGGAACTGCTCCAGGTCAGGAGGTGATAGGGAACAGAGGGGAGGAATGGCCTAAGAGCCTGGATTCTCTGTTGTGTGGTCCTTACGAAAAAGAGCAGAATACCTTCCAGATAAAAGTGTGTTTTAAGGTGTCCATTTTGTCTACAGTCTGAGGAGAGAAAATTCAATGTAATACTGACCAAGCTCACTCCAAAGCTATGAGCAGGATAACAGTGCCAGCACAGCACCAAGACACAAAGCCATTGAACTTGGGCTCAGCACTGCATCTGTGTGGCCATCCTGTACTGGGAAAACAATCAAAACTCTCTGTATGGGTCAGTGCTGTGCAAAGATAAATGCTTGTTTGGAGTCTGTTTAGGGGTTGGAGGCATGGCACTGTATTAAGTATATTGTCGTCCAGGCAAGTTGTATGAGAGGAACAATGGGCTGAGAAGCTGTTTCGATACTAGTATGTCATGGAACTGCTGTTGTGTTGTAGTTATAACCTGAAGCCTTTGAAGATTGTTTGATTGTTTTGTATTATGTCACTTAAGATAGTTCAGAGAGACTGTTTTCAATGATGTACTTTAGTGTCTCAGAGAAGAGTACAGTGTGCAAACCAAAATATTCCCAGGAGATGCCTCTTAGAGATACCTGGCCATCGTGTTAAGAAAGGACATATGGATTTAAAAATTGTGTCCAGGAAGCTATCATGGGAGGGGCTGAGTGAAAGAAAATTATGGTGAAAGGTCAGTACGAGTGTGCCGTAATCTTTTCCTGACAGGATGCCAAAAAGAAGATAGAGAAAATTGAGAAAGTTCTTCAGGAATCTGAGACAGGCCATGACTTGCGCTCTAGCCGTGATCTACTCAAGCAGCACAGACAGCTGGAAAATGAGACACGAGAGCTGGCAGAGAAAATGAACTCTATTGTATCTCATGCGAGGAAAATGGCCACCAATCACTTTGACTCCCAGAGGATTCTGGATGAAACACAGAAATATCTGAAAAGGTGAGGTGTAACTCTCTTTTTGTCTCCACTCCTTGTGACAAATAGCATTTTTTGTTCTACCTTACAGAAAATGTATTTCGGTTGATTAGGTTTAACCCATATTCAGGGGTGCTTTCTCCTCCCAGTTTTACCACAACTGTGCTTTGATCTGCACCTACACAACTACCTGTTGACCTGCCTCAACTGTTATTACTGGACCTTGCTCCTTGCGTGCTGCACTCCTCCTTTAGTCCTCTGCTTATCCATAAGTCATCCACTGCTTTCTATGAAGTGCAGTGATCCAGCATTCAATAGTGACTAGTTCCTTAAAACATTACAGGACAAGCCTAGGACTTCAAAAGTGTAAATCACTTTTCCTCTGCTTACATTTCATGTCATTGTATAAGTCTACTTGCCAAAAATAGCCTTCTGGAGAAGGGATTCTTGTATGTGCAGCCAGCACTAATCATTTAAAATTTAATTGTAAGATAGTGTCCAGTGTTTTTTAATCTTCACAGTAGTATCATAGCCTAATTCCCTTGGCAGAATCAGGATAAAGCTTTGTTTTGACATATTTAATGGATGACCCCTAGGTTTAAGTCTTTGCAAGCACCTCTTGATCAGAGGCGTAAGTTGCTGGAAGCTGCAGTGGATCTCTATGAGTTCTACCATTATCATGACATGGAACTGAGCTGGATTAATGAGCGATTGCCTATTGCCCATTCCACCAACTGTGGGAAGTCCTTGGATGTGGCTCAAAGCCTGTTGCAAAAACACAAGGTAACTTCTTAATTAAGTGTATTATAGCATGTTGGCACATTGCATTTCACCTCAGCCTGCAAACCAGCACCTGCACAGTTCTCTTTTACCTTCAGGAAGGCTGTTGCAAGCAAAATGTATTGCCACACTTTCAATGAGTACGTTCATTGATTCCAGCACTAGCCCAACTAAAATGGCTCCAGTGGATTGAGATAAATCAGCAATGTGGTGATGATTTTCAGAGTAAACACAAAATTCCTGTGAGAACTGCAAAATTTGTCATAATTTTCAGTATTATTATTCTGAGAAATTTTGTAGCTCTTCCCATTAAAAGTGGATGAAAAGCTAGTGTACCTCACACTAAATAGAAAAAAAAAAAGAAGTTTTTTGCTTTCTAGGTAGATCTGAATTGAATATTTTAACTGTTGCATGCTCATCCTATTTTAGTTCTATGCTTACTGCTTCACTATACATACAGTCTTGAGGTTTGTCATGCTAGGTTCTCTAGGAGGGTGTGTAACAGCCATTTAATGTTTATTTTAGTTCTGTACTGCTTGTAAAATGGTTTGAACAAGGCATAGTCAATATATTTAGAAAGACATGTTAATGCTGATTTCTGAAGAGTTTGAGTCTCTTTGTCTTGGGCAGGGGAAGGGACAGGTGCATGGTAAGGAGAAGGGGTAAAATCAGGCCAGAGCACCAGGCCCAGGACTTCAGTGAGTAATGCTGAGGGTGTAGCGAAGTTAAGGGATGTCTGCTGCCGCCGTACAGACTCTTTATCTCCTTCCTCAATGGCAGCACCAAGAGCACAGCATTATACAAGTGGGGCTAGGACCAGTGGCTGAGGCTGCTGCTGTTGTAGAAACAGACAGTCCTTGTGTCCCCACTGGCTATACTCTGCTATCATCACCAGCTGCCAGTTTTGCTTGGGACTAGAAGCACGTAGAATTTCCTTGTCGTAACATACCCTTCCTTTATTCTTATTTCTTTTATCTCATTCTCAGGAGCTGCAGGCAGAAGTGAATGCCCACAAACAGCAAGTCCAACGAGTCTTGGATAAAGGAAAGACAATGGTTGTAGGCCAGCACCTGTCAGCTCAGAAAATAAGTGAGAAATGCCAGGAGCTTGTGGCTGCCTGGCAGGGCTTGGAGAAGGCCTGTGAGGAAAGGATGAAGCAGCTGCAGCATTCAGTTGGCTTCCAGGAGGTACAACTTACAGCAAAGTGCTTACAAAGTAGCTTGTACAGACAAACAAGAGGACCAAAGCTTTAAACTAAATAACAAAACAGCTTTGATCGGACAGGTATCCACTCAGTCACTTGAGGCCAGACTCACGGGAATGGAGGGCTGAGTTGCATAGCCGAATGCAGCCCCTACTCTAGATCTGCCGCTCTAGAGGTTTGCCTTGGGCTCTGTACCCACCCTTATGGTGTGTAGAACACACATTTCTCCTAGTGGTAGCTCCTTTCTCAATATCTTTATACAGCCTCAGGCTTTGACTTTAAGTAATGGAATGGATCCTGAACTGGCCCTTCACACTGGAGAATTATGACTAGGAAATCAGAAAAGAAGGGACCTTTTGTGCCATTCAATCTTTGCCTGTTCCAGGCAACAAAATGATAATGAGAAACTGATAATACTCTTTCACTCTCACAGCAAGTTAGGTGTTTTGGCCTCACTTTTTTCAACAGAATACTGGACCTCTATGTTTAGCCTGTTTAAAAAACAAAATAAAACAGAACAACATGCAAATATTTATCTCAATAATCCAAATTTTCTGTCATCAGTAGGTCATGTAGGAGTGCAGTTATTCAGATTACACATGCAGTTTTGTAGACATAAACAGCATTTGCACAGAGTTCACAGGCCCACCTAAAGTATGTTCCCTGGGGAGTTTGATCATCTGGTTCTTATCTCTTCCATCTATAAAAACAACTGTCCATACTATAGGCTTTATGAAGCCTGATTCTTATAGGTAATTTGAACTTCTCAGGAAGTGGGAAGAGAAATATCACACTGATACTGCAGAGTTAGCCCCTGCCCTCAGTGAATAAGGTAGAGTCAAGGATAGTGATGTGAAGAAAGAAAAGTGAGACAACTTGAAACTTGCTGCAAGAGCTTTGATGCCTGGGGAAGTCTTTAGTTATCCTGCACTGAAGATTTCCGTCTGTGCCCTCCTCCTTCTTATGAATTGACAGAAAAACAGTGTGAAATAGTAATTATTGGGATTAAATATTCTTTATTTGCTATTTAATAAAACGTCACATCTTACAGTGCATCCTCCATTTGGAATTTACGTGAGTATTTTGAAAGTTCAGGTAGAAACTAATTTGCTTTCTCTTTGACTGGTAGTTTTTAGTGAACACTTCAGAACTGGAGGCTTGGATAGCAGAAAAATACCCACTTGTGACAAGCAAGGACTATGGTAAGGATGAAGATGGAACACTGAAACTCCTCAAGAAACATAAGGTATTTCTATGCTTAAATTCTGTACGCTGGCCTGATCTTCTGGTCTGTCTGCAATTGTAAAATTTCCTGTCTCCTTGGTACTTAAGTGTCCAGCCATCTACAAGATATTTTGCATTGATGTATGTCTACATGTGAATGGACTGATCAATGCAGCTTACTAATATGGCTGGAAAAAATCTAGTTTGGGGGAAAAGGAGAACGGTGAATATTCTTATCTTAGTTTTCTGAGGCCAAAACTGGCTATGATCTGATAGTCAGTCTCAACAGATGCATGCAGAAGCCTTATTTTTTTTCCTAAAATCAAAGATACAGATAGAGTACTGTTCCAGGAATACCTTTCTCTGCCTAATAGTGCATCAGGAATTTCTAATTGTCTCTATTCACCTAATTTTTTTTAATTTATATGCACTTTTTTTTCCCAAAAAAAATGTTGCTAGAAAATTATCTAAAATTCATCCAGTCTTGGAAATGTCACATGCTTCCAGAAAGTTCTTCTCCTTTTTCAACATCTCAATGACTACACCATAGGCTGGTGCAAAAGTTCAAACAGTGACTGTCTTGGACAACTGACTCTCAATCAACTCTTTTCTCTGCCAGGCCCTGGAGCATGAGATTGCCATTTACCAAAATTTGATGAAAGAACTGAGTGAAAGTGCACAAACTCTTCCTCTTGTGGGGCCCATCCAGTATGTTGAGGTTGATGCACCAAAGGAACAGGTTCATTCAAGACTCCAGAAGTTGCAGGAACTAGCAGCGGCAAGGTATAAACTAGAACTGTTCCTTGGATCCTAGGTTCGATTCAAAGCCCACTGAAGTCATAAAGGATCCAGTTACATCACTGGAATTTAGATCATATCCATTATCTCCTTTTTTTTTTCAATTGTATTTAGGAAATTTAAGTTAGAATTCTATGCACCCACAGGCTTTTCATTATTGCTAAGCAAGAACTCTACATTTTATTTGGGGAGTTTTGCTACATATTAAGCCCCCAAATTTCCTCTTTACCCTTCATCATCCGCCTGTAAAGTGACTTGAGATGCTGAATTCTGACTTACCTTTTTGGTATTTGGAATCTGCTATCAAAAGGAAAAAAATGTTTTTAAAAGGTTTCCTTAATGTTTCTTGAAAATTAATTAATTCATTACACAGCAAAAGGGAGACAATTATAGTTACACTTATCTTTATGCTCAGTGGCTGTGCTAGTATAGGAAGGGTTTTATTCTTCAGTGAGTAATTTACTTTTCATTTAACTTCCTTTTTGTTATTGTTACAGTAAGATGTTTACAACAGGACAGTTTGCTTGTACACAGGATTTTTAAACACTTCTGGTTTGTTGTCAGGAAGAAACAAAGGTCTCAACAGTTTAGGTTTTTCCTCCACAAAAATTTCACCCAGAAAAGGAATGAGGCTCTGCAAGTAGAATAACAAATAAAGGAGACTGAATACTAGAATAATTAAGCCTAGAGGAACTGCTGGTATTTTTCCTTTTGTTTTTATTCTTGTTTACAATTTAAAAAGTAAAAGCACCCATAGAAAATCCTGTGAATGAAAAGTTCAGAAAAAGAAATACTAAATCTAGAAATATCAAAATGTTTGTGAGTGTTGAACACAGAAATGTTTTGTGTTCATTGATGCTTAATGTTAACCTGAGTCTCGTGGTGCCTTATCAGTGTTTGGGTTTGTACCTCTGATCCTCGTTCTTC
Source organism: Chlamydotis macqueenii (assembly GCF_036417535.1). Taxonomy (NCBI): domain Eukaryota; kingdom Metazoa; phylum Chordata; class Aves; order Otidiformes; family Otididae; genus Chlamydotis; species Chlamydotis macqueenii. The sequence goes on from NC_141560.1 coordinate 41,535,369, forward strand.
TTGGCAGTTTGGACTCTCTCAGCAGGCTACATCTCTTGTGATAAGAATTTGTGATTCAAACAGCCCTCCTCTTACATTCCCTTGGTCTAATTGTATTGTCTTGTCTCCTTCCCACCATAGAGGGAAGAAGCTGGATGAGACTCTTGTCTTGCATGAGTTTCTACGAGAATATGAAGATCTGCAAGACTGGATCACTCATCAGAAACAAACAGCCAGCTCTGAAGACTATGGAAATGATTATGAGCATGTCTTGGTGAGTTTTTTGAGTAACAGATCAAAAATCAACAAAACTGTATGTAGTGAGATTGAAAAATATTCTAAGGTTGTCCTTGAAAACTTACAAGACAGACTAAGAAATAAGTATAAATAACTGGGAGATGGGAAGAGAAAAGGATGAAAAGTGGGTGGGAAGGATTGATCCGTTATGACAGACAGGCAGCATTGCCTAAGACTTACATCTTATTACCATGGGGGCTGAGCTGCATGTAACAACTGCATGCTAAAATGTCTACACCTTCAGAGAACAACTCCTTTCTATTTTTAATAATATTTCAGGGTGATGTCCATTAAGGATTTTTTTTTTCATCACAAATACTGATGTACAGACATCTACAGCTATACTTCTTCACGTGGCACAGAAACTAATGTAACATCAGCCTGTTAGAAATCAATAGCCATTTGGAATCTTCATTTTTATAATTTATTTAAAATATCTTGTGTCCTAAATCTTAAAATTGGACTACATTATCCAGTTATAATACTGAATACACATTTGCATTCCTGAAGTGAAAGCATACAATTTAATAATTTACATTAATTGTACATTGAATATTTTTCTATCCCTGGTCATGTTTCTGCCTCCCATCTGCATCATAAACCTTGTGTTTTGCTAATAGTTTCTAGCTTCTCATAGTCTTTAGAAGTAAAATCCAGCAATTCTCTGCAATTTCTCCATATCCAAATATGCTCACTTTATTACCTGTCTTTCAGTTGTGCTCTGATAGGTGAGGGGTATGTTTAGGAAAAGAGCACTCAAAATGCCTTTTCTGTTATTGTTGTTGTTCCTTCAAAAGCAACTTTGTGCCAAATATAACACATTCCGACCCCAGCTGGAAGCAGCTGGGAAGAGAGTTGTGGCTTTCCAGCAGCTGGCAGACAACTTGCTGAACTGTGGACATTCTGAGTCCCGGGAAATTCGGCAGAAGCAGAAAGAGCTAAGGTAGGAGACTTAAGTTATCCCTAGAATGCTTTGTCCTTTCAATTCACTCTCGAAGAGGAGGAAGTGAGAAGGAATTAAAAAAGAATAAGGCATGTCCTCCCAGTTCTCTGATTGCAAAATATGTGGTTAGCTCATGGATAGAGAGCTGCTGCCATGCCTCATTTAAAAATAGAATACTATAATGCAGGCATTATCTGCTTGCTGATTTGGCTTCTTGTAAATTGCATCAGAAGTGTTTTACAAGTAAGGAGTGAGTGAACTTCCTTTACCCTTTGAAACAGGATCACCTAACTGAAAAGCTAAGAGTTTAGTTGCTTCTTTATTGCTTCTGCTCTGCAGAACAACATTAAGATGTTCTGAGCTTCTGACATCTGGCATCGGTTCAAACTGGCCCAAAAGGGAAGCATGAAGGGAATAGTAGGTTCTGACTCAGTCCTCCAAGTCCTGCACATAGAACCTGAAAAGCATATTGGAAAGGGGCACAGTTATATAGGACCATCTATTTAAGTGCCTGGAGTAGACCAGAGGACATGGACAGAGTGTGGTGAGAGACAGGCAATTACTTCCACAGAATTTAATGGCAGAAATTAAAAACAAAGTAAAAGGAGGTCTTATTTTCAGTCTTTCTTCAGACCGTTAATCTCCTTTACTCCTAGTTTGAATGTTTTACATGGTGCTTTTCCCCATCATCCCTTGTAGGAACTCCTGGGAGGAGCTGTTGGAGATTACCAGATTACGAGGTGCACGACTGAGAGATGCTGAGGTGATTCACAAGTGTTACCAAGATCTAATAGATGCTCTGGCCCATATTGAGGTAAGAAATAATGGGAAAATGTCATATACTGTGAACTTCCTTTCAGCTTGATTTATGGAGTACTCTTATGATTCTCAGTGTGCTTACTGCTATTTTAAAAAAAAATCTCAGTAAGAAACCTGAGTGATTACTCAAAGTGTTAAAAAAAAAAAATAATGGGTAATCCATAGACATCTCACTGGTCACCTTATGAGAACCACTGGTGAAACCAGGTGCAGCTAGAGTTACTGATCTGTGGGATAAGTTGAGAAGACCAGGGCTTGAACTAAGTTGTCTGACAGTGCAATGCATATAGTAATGTTCGCAGCCATCAGGCCTAAGAAACTGTTTACTGCCTCACTGTGGTGGTTCTTTGTACACCATTGTAGCTTTATGTGCTGAAGAAAGAACTGTCTTGTGAAAAAGTCGTTTTCTCGATTACAGTGACTGTTTGCCTGTAAGGTTGTCAGACAATCATATGACCTGATGCAAAAAGCTGGGCCAAAAATCTTTTCCTTTCATTTCAGTGCCCAGTACTGGCAATAATTTAAAACAGTCCCAGTGTGAAATCTAGGGGGAGAAGTCCCAATGAAAATCTTTAACCTTCTGTTTTATCTGAGTATCCTGAAGAATTTCAGGGAGAAACCACATCCTTGCTGTAATGAGAGGTGCGATTTCCCTAATGCAAATGAGTACAGGAGGCCATGATCCAACAGAGCTTCCACTATTTGCAGGGCAACAGGGCTTTGTTAGGTTATGCACAGTAGATTTTCTACTTGCTTGCACTGGCAGAGGCTGCCCAATTGACTATATTCCTATTTTCTTTCCCTATCATGAATGGAAAATCAAACTTAATAATATTTCACCGTATACCAGCTGGGATTTTCAGAGACTGATGCATATTTAACTTCAATGATGAAGTAGTTAATTCTGTGGCAATGACAAGTTCAGAAACACATCACAGACCAGCTGTTGGTTTATCCCCATGCTGAGTTTGGTCCAGGCAACCAACACACACTTCTTACATCACATCTTGTTAATAAGCTTCACTACTGAGTAGGAGAGCACTTCAGTCATCTTGCCCATCCTTTCCTGTGTACCCTGCTTGGATGTCTACTAGGGAAAGCCATTCCTCATAGGAACATAGTATTTGCTTAAGTCACCAACTCCAGTGCTATCATAGCACAGGCAACTACAACATGCATCTTCTTTTACAGCACCTTACCAAGATGTGTTGTTGGTACCCTAAACCAGCCTGTGAATCTGTTATGGAAATACACTTCTCCAATGATTAGAAAGATTCTTCTGATTTTCACCTAAATTGACCTGGAGCAAGTTTCTATTAATTTTATTCTAGCAACAGTGTTGTCCTCTGGCTGAAATGCCTTTTATTTTTGCTTGCTGTGTTCCTGGTGTGTGTCTGTGTAACAACTAAATGCTCTCAGAACCTTTGAGCTAAACAAATGTTTAAGTCTCCTTTTATGTGATGGTCTCTCTGTTTCTCTTATCTTTACAGTAATCTTTCCTGAGTATGTATAACTGAATTTTTATCTAAAGTTGGTTCACAGATAGACCACTTGTATCCTAAAGAATGGCCAGAAACTGTTGGTTGTTAATGCTACTTTAAGAATTCACTATATGTCACTGCAGTAGCTATTCAAGGTTGATTCCCAACTCAAAGCCTGTAAGACATTCTCCTTTATTGTCTGATCAAGGAAAGACTTGAACCTTCATCTCTCATAGTCCAGTTGGACAGCTTAATCACTAAGATACTTACAAATGAGTTACTAGGACAGATTTTTCTGCCTTCCTTTTACCTATCATAGTTGAGTAACCCAGGATGTCATTAAGTGTGCAGTATGAGTTGCACTACACAGAATAACTAAAGTAGGCTTGTAGTCTGTTTTGCTTGGAAGTAGAAAGTAACAAAGCTTTCTCTAATTTCTTCCTTCTAGGAGAAGTCCAAAAGTATTCCAGATGACATTGCTAAGGACATGAGAGGTGTGCAAACCCAGCTCCGGAACCACGTGGCCCTGGAGCATGAGCTCTCTGGGAATGAGCAGCAGGTAATTAAAATCATTTGTGGTCTTTAACATGTAGCCAAAATTCAAGTTTCCAAGACAATCATAGTAATAATTTGGTATTGTGAACCAAATTATTACAGGCTGTCTATGACAGCCTGGAAATCTCTAAGGATCTTCCTTTATCTTCTGCTTTTTTAATATGTTCAAGGTCTGATGGCAGTATTAGGTAATTTAAAGTAGGTCATTTAAAACCTTACAAATAAGGGACATATTACAATGAGCGCTGACTATTGAAGTGATTCACAGGAACATTTTTGATCACTGTTTGAAATGTACGATTATGCTAGGCTTTATAATGTGTTTACCGCCTTCTTCAAAGTGTTCAAGGTGATTACAAGGGAAAACAGAGAATCTATTCTGTATGCAGAAAAACTGAACATTCATTGAACACAAAATGCATTGATTGACTATAGAGGATTATAGAAGCAAGGATGGGGCAGCAGTCTGGAATTTTCAACAAGTTTAGAGGAGTAGGAACTGGACTGTGAGAAGGAACGATAGGGCTCATTATACAAATTTGTGAAAAGTTTCAGCTCATCAGAACAGCTGTTGTTTAGAAAACTTCCTTGTATATGGCTTAGCTTCAACTAGACCAATAAAATTGGTATGAGTTTTCTTTTCATCTCTTCGTTTAGTACGTCTAATGGTATAGTTAGCACAGCATGTATTATATTGAGTTTACTGAAGTAGTTATCCCAGTATTGCTTATCAGTGGCCTCATGTCTTGGCCTCGTGGCAGATGACACTAAAATTGATCCCATTAGCTGCTTGTTAGTTTTAAAGGTGAAAGAACATGAGAGATGCATGAAGAGAATGTAGTCACGGTTAATCTATTTGGTCACTAGGAAAAACAAGGTATGGTTAGCTATTATTTGCATTGCTTATGTAATAAATGGTATAGTAAAAAGAAGAAACAAAATCTGCCTGCCTATTTGAAAAATCACTGTTGTGATGAGCCTTAGCAAACACTGGATGTCACTGTTATTCCATAGAACTGAAATTAGGGATGCTTTTCTTTAGCATGAGAAAAGTTAGAAAACATTACTTGAATTGACATTTCATGTACAATTAACATAGCCCTTATCATAACTTTTCTGATATTCGCTGGATATCTGTAAGTCTCTCTTTCCTACCCTCTTCTTTTGTCCTTGTGTATAGCTGCAGGAGCTGATCCACTCTGCAGATCATGTGCTGACCCATTGCTCAAAGAAGCAGGTGGAAGACCTGAAAGCAAAGCAGCAAGCAATACTGACCAAGTGGAAAGCCCTGAAGTCTAAAGTGGAACTGCGCAAGAAACTTCTGGAACAAGCGTACAAGCTTTACCAGTTTCAGACACATGTAAGCACCTCTTCTTTCTGTCCATTGGCACACAGGGGAAAGCTGCCTTCAATGTGTATGAATCATAGGTGTGCTTCCAAGCTGCAAAGGTTGATGCAGAAGGCTGCAAGTGCTATCTGTGTTATTGATCAAGTATTTAAGTGGTTGGAGCTATTTAGAAAGGTGTTAGAAGACAAGGATCTTTTATCTTCTGTAGGAAGGGAAGATTGTATCCAACTGAGTATGGGAGAATTGATAGTTGTCAGATATGGTCATCACTTCTCAGGAGTAACAGTAATCTTTTCAAAGACTCTGCAATTCCCACTGAGTGATAAAAACAGATATTAGACTCCTATTTATAATGGCTAAAACTTTGTTCTCTCTCTCTCAGGGCATGCAATAACCTTCAGTTAACTTAATTAATGGAATGTATCAAATACAACTCACTAGTCTTTGCAGTAACCCCTCAAGTTGCTTAAACAAAATGATGTGCGTATATCTGTGTAATATCATCATCTGCAATGCACAGTACTTTTTTCTCCAAAGAACTCCGTAGGTCCCTGAGCTATGATTTGCCATGGAATACTTTGTGAATGTCAGTAGTCTCAGTGAAGGAACTTGAGCAACACCACTGAAAATTAATAGATTATTGCTGCAAGTACTGCAGTAGCAGGTACTAAAACAGCAAGAGTCCTCCCTTTTATCATGAAGGAAGTTGCTAATGTAGATTTCTAGGATACCTTTACATTTTTCGTATTCTTGAACTGTTCCAGCTATAACTTCAGTGTCCATTAAAGATAACTCAGGTAGATTAAATTCTGTGTCCACATTTGCTAGGAAGCAGAGAATATCCAGGGTATGCTCAGGGTAGGGAAAAAACCTTCCCACAAGGTCTTCTTAAAGTTGTGAGCTGAGATCAAGACCACAATAAAGTATACATGATGCTTTTGTGTTAGCATGAGAGGCTTCTGCACATTAGGCTAATCCACTTTAAGTTTCTTAAGTGTTCAGACCAGCTTTACTTGCCATGTTTCATCCAAAATGGTACAGTTGGAGATAAAGGATGCATATAGCACTTTGTTTTTTTCAGAGTTTGGTTGATTTGGTTTTTAACTGTTAAGAATCCATTGCCTTGTACAGAACTGCTCATGGGGAAAAAATTAATAAGCATACGACTTAAGGAAAATTAGAGTGACTCTGCTGATGTAGATGAAAGGTTCATTTGTCCACTATCTTTCTGACAGTTATCTAGGGATGATAGTAAGAACAAGGCAAGCTTCTAGTAGTATGTACTCTTCTAAAATATATTAGATTCTTGAAGCCCTCAGCCTAGGGACATCTTCATCAGGATATGGATCTTGATGGATTTATCCATTAAAACATAGTCATTCAGAGTTTACATTATTATTGAGTTGTTTTATATCTTCTGTCATAAATTTAGTTATTGACTTCAGATATAAAATGTCCTGTTGGTAGAGGTGCTTTTATTCTTTTTATTGCTGGGACAATACAAAATACCTTTGGTTTTAATTTTGTCTGAAATATGTGATGCATCCTGTGATCTGAATGGCAAATCTATAGCCTGTTTCTTGCTCTGATAGTGTGTCCTTTCATCTGCATTGGTAAATTTACAAGCAATGAACACCTTAAAATATATATAAATCTGCCTGTGCTTAATAGACAGGGCTACACAGTTATTAAGGCACTTTCTTAACATCATAAAACAAAATTAGAAAGCCAGGTCTGTATTCTGAGTGACATACGTAGATGGGATTACGCCTCAAGCATTTCCCTGTCTATTTGATGTCAGTTTGCTGACAAGAAATATTCCTGATCCTAGTGAAGGGTCTAGAGCACAAGTCTTACGAGGACAGGATGAGGGAACTGGGGTTGTTTAGCCTGGAGAAAAGGAGGCTCAGGTTAGACCACATCACACTCTACAACTGCCTGAAAGGAGGTTGTAGCGAGGTGAGTGTCAGTCTCTTTTCCCGGGTAGCAAGTGGTAGGATGAGAAGAAACAGCCTCAAGTTGTGCCAGGGGAGGTTTAGATGGGATATTAGGAAAAAATTATTCACTGAAAGGGTTATCAAACATCGGAACAAGCTGCCAAGGGAAGTGGTTGAGTCACCATCCCTGGAGGTATTTAAAAGTTGTGTAGATGTGGCACTTAGGGATGTGGTTTAGAGCTGGATTTGGCAGTGTTAGGTTTTCGGTTGGACTCGATGATCTTAAAGGTCTTTTCCAACCTAGATGATTCTATGATTTGATCCTCTAAATTTTCACCTCCTTTCCTGACAATAATTCCTGATGAAGTGAAAAGTTGGTTCTGCAGATTGGGTAAGCTCATTTTTCTGTCCAGATGGGACAAGGCAGGGTTACACAGCCATCTCTAATGACTGTAAGCATCGCAGTAGCTCTAGGGTAGGTTAGAGCAGCTTTGCTGTAGAACGTCCCCCAAACTGCTGAGCACAAAGAGGCAACTTTGCTCCCTTTCCTCTTTCAGCCATGCCATGAGGCCTACAAACTTAATATTAGTCACAGCTGTTCAGTGTACTTTTTTTCATTAGTATTGTTCATATGCAGTCCATGGGGCTTTTCCATTATGAAACTGTACACAGATTAAGAAGTGAAACAAAAACAAATCAACCTTTCCATGAAATGAGAATTCTGCACACTTATCTAGTGTATCTCTTTGCATCCCATCAAGTACGATTTTAGTCTGATTAAATAGCAGAGCTGGCCCTAACTGACAACACACAGTAATAGCAGAGGGCTCCAAATCGTCCAAGAAACTGTCAAAGAAAAGGAATTTAGACATTGATTCAAAGTATTTCTGAATAGTTTGAGGTTCTTTTTCTGAAGTTTGTGCTAGGATCTACATGGTCTCAGTCACGCTCTGCTTAGGAGTTTCCTACAGACTGATGTCTAGTCTATCCTTAAATGTTGCTGGCAGTGGAAGTCAAATAATCTCTTATTGGCTCTTGACTTGTTCCATTGCTTTAAATATGCTGAGATTTATGGGTTTTTCTTCATAATACTTACCTTAAAATTTCCAAGCCTCAGACATTTATAGTGCCAAGGGCAATGCCAGTGTCTATAGTGACATCAAGCTGTGTGTGAATTAGTTCTGCAAATCAAAATGATGCCAAAATATATGCACTACATGGGCCTCTTTTTACAAGGACTGTGCTTCTTTTAGAGTCATTTAGTAGCTGTGTTCACTGGTTTTAAGAAAAGAGTATCTTGGCTTTAAAGCTTAAACTCCTAAGACCCCAAATTGGCCATTTTCAACTTTGTGGTGCTTTTCTGAAAGTATTTTTTCCTGGCTGAATGGTTCACAAGCCAGCTTTGAGCTGTACAAAATTTTGGTGATAGGGATAAAAGATCCTTGGGTAAAATGGAACAGGCAAGAAGCTATTTGCATTACATTGTTTCCTTCAGTGGAAAAGCCAGCAACCATTCACAAGAGAAAATTTTTCATTCCCTGTAGTAAAAGAGCATTTTCCTTTAGCACTTACTGTATGTAACAGTCTTTTTAAAAATGCACTTAAAAACTAAAAGAACATTTACCACCTCAGAACTGAACCAACTAATCCAAAGATAATTAAACCATAATGAGACTTAATTAATCATCCTATGTAATCCCCAGCATGGTCCCTTGCAGTCCTATTTTTTACAAAAAAAAATTCTTCTCTTTTACATAAGAGCATAACACCTATTACAGATTCAAATGGTATGCCTAAAGTGAGTGGACTGGTGAAGGTGCAGAATCAAGTGCAGAGAAAGACACACAGAAAATGGCAAACTGTTGTTACTTGCACAAGTTTCTTCAGTCACAATCAGAAGATAATGCTGAGGTTTGTTTAGAATTTTCTTGCTTGTAATTGCCTCAGCTGAACGCTTCAGACATTTTAAGATACAGTAAATATGTTTATTGGTTCATCAGATTTCAAAAGTAAACTAGCGTTACATCCTTGTTCCTTCCAGATTTGTTTCACTACCAATCTCTGTCATATAGTTCTACAAACCAGGAGCTGAATCTGCACGTCTGATATGCTTAAGCAAATTTTTCTGACCTGTAATTTGCCTTTTTTTCCACCTCTATTAGAGTGAGCTCATTTGTTTTTCACCTGACTTAGCAAAAACTAAGTCACAGAAAAATAGTGATTTTTTTTCTTTCTTTTTTTTTTTTTTTTTATCCTGTGTGAATTAATAACACCAGAAAACACTTAAGGAATGATGGACTAAAGGGCAATAAATGATATCATGTTGTCGTTGATTATGTTTGATTATGATATTACAAAACATGTATTATTTAACACAGTATGTAGAAAATCCTGCAGTCATGTTATTCACCCTTGTTAAAATTCATAGAAGTACTCCAAGCCCTAATGAAATATTTTCTTTCTTATCTGTGATTTTATTACCTATTATTCACTTGAAGTTGAGCAGTCAGCCTATGATTTTCCTGTCTGATAACCCAAGCTTGATCTCTAACTTCAACTTTCACATTTTCTTGCGTTCCAGGTGTGGGACTATTTCTCATGGACAGCAGAAATAATAAGGGAAATGAGAGCCAAGGAGACCATTCGGGACATATCTACTAGCAGCCTGAGACTTACCCAGCATCAACAGCTACTGGCAGAGATTGAAGCACGAGAAGAGAAGTATAATCATGTTGTACAGCTAGGACAGTCACTCTTGCAAGATAAGGAAATAGGATCAAAAGAGGTAACAGAAACTCATTTGAGATCAGCCACACACATTCAGCTACTTAACACCAGTGTGTATCATTCTATGCTATATTGTGCTGTAAGCATACAAATGCATGTGTACACTCACACATATTCATATGCATGACCTACATTTACCTCAGTGTGTTACCTAGCTTGGGCACAAAAACATTTGTTCTACTTCGTACCTCAGCAGTACATGAGTGCTGGCATCTCCTGAGGGCCTGCTGCAGCTGGGCTTCTTGGAGAAATTCAGTGTGTTCTGAGCAACAGAGATAATTCTACTTGCTTCCCAAACTAGGTTTTCACACAAATGCAGTGGTTCACGTTACAGTGCTATATGCATACCAGACCAGGCTGGACAAAAACCTGTCAACCGAAGAATGAAAACACTCAAACATATGAGAGAGTTTAAAGCCTAATTGAAACATTTTCTGCTGGTATATTTAACTCCCACGAAATAAAACATGGAAATCAAAATGTCAGTTTACTCAAGAAAAATAGCTTCTTAGATTCTCACAGCATTAATTTTTTTTTCCCACTAGTTTACTTCTCCCCTGACAATTCATTACCATATCTCTTGAAGATCTTCAGAAGACTGCAGAGTTTGTGCAAATTACTCTCTCATCTGACCAAGCTATTTCCTGAAAATTTGTTGAATTTTGTATGTGTCTAGTAACTAGGAATCTTCTTGACTGTAAAGTCCTTTGCCTGTAGAAAAACACAGAAAAAAAAATCATTTATAGAAGTCCTGTAGATATGCAGCGTTTGGAAGCTGAAATTACATGAAGTCTAAATTGAGGCATGTATTCACTGATTAGGAGAATATGCTGTGTTGATAACTTGTTTAAGTATCTGTCCTGTCCCAATTTGAAATGCTATAATTGCACCATTATGACTAAAGATAATGGAGAATTAGGATTTGATTCTAGAAGGTACACTTGATAAACAATTACCTGCCTTTGCTCTTGGCTTGCACTGCTATAGATGCTGTAAAAAGCGCTCCTCCATTTCTGAAATGAGGCACCTCTGATTATCTCTCTGCCCAAATAGAAGTGCTAGAACTTGTTTCACTTTTTTCTGTTTAGTAATTTTGTTGCGATTTAAGGGGCTTATCCTCCAGTTCACTTAATCCTTTCTCCTCCCACCTTACCTTGGTCCATGGAGTATAAAGACCAACATGAGTTTTTCACTGGAAATTGTGTTCAGATTCAGCAGAAGCTACAGGCTCTGTTGGAAGAGAAGGAAAATGTATACAATGAATGGAAACAGAAGAAGGAGCGGCTGGAGAAAATACACCAAGAACAAATGTTCTACAAGGATTGGGATCACTTGGACATGCTCTTGAATTCACAGGAGGTACGTGAATGATAAACTTGAAATAAGCAGTTAAACTCTTCCAAACTAAAAGGGGTACTACTGTTCACCTACAACTTAAAATCCTTGGGTCTGTGTATAGACAAGACACTCTTTTTATTGTTATTATTTGCATTGTGGTATCCCTTGGAGACTGTAATAGTGTACAAGATTCTCCTTTTTTTTATAGGGCTTAGGTGTGGAACCAGAAACAAACAAACAAAAAAAAATGATCCTTGCTTGAAAGAGAATTCAATGCAAATAAACATAAGAGCTAACAGATAAAGTCACAACACAAGAGGGAGACAATGGTCCAGTATTAGTCAGCTTTACAAACAGATCGCAGCGTATCAACTGCTTAACCACTGGCAAATTGTTTTGTAGGCTTCAGAGAGAAGGGCAATGGTAAAGTGGGTTTGAAGGAGGACAGGGAAATTACTTTGCAGATATTGCTGGAAACCTCACCCCAGGCTGAGGGTTTGTGCTGAGGAAATGCAACTAGAAGAAAATGAGTGTTGGCAGTGTGAATTAATCCAAGAAAAGGAATTGACTTCTCAATTCTGCAAGGGAGTTTATAGCAGTGTGGAGAACAACTGTGAAAGAATTTGATTGTAAGGAATATTCATTTCTGTTTGATGCAGTAGACAAAGATGAGCTAGTGGAAAAAAAAGCTGATATGAAAAGCTGATGTGAAAAGAGAGGGCTGATATATTTAATGCAAAGAGACAGAAGGATGTTCTTATTATTTTGTAGCTCTTGAAATAGATTTTTTTTTCCACCAATATTAAATTATATTTAATCTTTCTTGCGCTTTCCTGGATCCACGGAACTGTAATAGTGTACAAGATTCTCCTTGTCCTCATGGGGGACTTCAACTTCCCTGACATATGCTGGGAGTACAGCACAGCACAGAAGAAGCAGTCTAGGAGGTTTTTGGAGTGCATAGAGGATGCCTTCCTAATGCAGTTGGTCAGAGAGCCCACGAGAGGAACTGCCCCGCTAGACCTGCTGTTCGCAAACAGGGAAGGTCTGGTGGGAGATGTGGAGGTTGGGGGCTGCCTTGGACAGAGTGACCATGAAATGATGGAGGGGGGATAGTAAAACTGCTACCTTGGACTTCCAGAGGGCGGACTTTGAATTGTTCAAGAGACTAGTAGGGGGAGTCCCCTGGCATTCAGTCTTAGTGAACAAAGGGGTCCAAGAGAGCTGGTTGCCCTTCAAGAAGGGAGTCTTAAGGGTGCAGGAGCAGGCGGTCCCCCTGAGCCGCAAAATGACCCGGCGGGGAAGAAGACCGGCGTGGATGAATAGGGAGCTATTCTTGAGGCTCCGGGAGAAAAAGAGAATCTACTGCCTGTGGAAGGAGGGACGGGCAACTGAGAATGATTACAAGGAAGTCGTTAGGATGTGTAGAGGTGAAATCAGAAAGGCAGAAGCCCAGCTTGAATTTAACCTGGCCACTGGGGTGAAAAGGAATAAGAAACTCTTTTATAAATACATTAACAGTAAGAGGAGGACAAAGGAGAATATCCACTCTTTGCTGGATGAGGCTGGGAATGTGACCACTGAGGATAAGGAAAAGGCGGAGGTTCTGAATGCCTTCTTTAGGTCTGTCTTTAAAGGTCAGACCACTTATCCTCAGGGTACTCCTCTCTCTGACCTGGTAGTCTTGGCTGGGGAGCACGCTAACCCCTCTGTGATTCTGGAAGAAACGGTCAGAGACTTACTACTCCAACTGGACTGCCACAAGTCCATGGGGCCGGATGAGATCCACCCAAGAGTGCTGAGGGGACTGGCGGAGGTGATAGCCGAGCCGCTTTCCATCATCTATCAGCGCTCCTTGTTGACTGGTGAGGTCCCGGAAGACTGGAGGATTGCCAACGTGACTCCCATTTACAAGAAAGGTTGTAAGGAGGATCCGGGGAACTACAGGCCTGTTAGCCTGACCTCGGTTACAGGGAAGGTTATGGAACAGATAGTCTTGAGGGAGATCATGCGGCATGTGTGGGATGGCCGGGGGATCAGGCCTAGCCAGCATGGGTTCATGAAGGGCAGGTGCTGTTTGACCAACCTGATCTCCTTTTATGATCAAGTGACCCATCTGCTGGATGAGGGAAAGGCTGTTGATGTGGTCTACCTAGACTTCAGCAAAGCCTTTGACACTGTCTCCCATGGTATTCTCCTGCAGAAGCTGGCAGCCCATGGCTTGGATGGGTACACTCTTGGCTGGGTAAGGAGCTGGCTGGAGGGCCGGGCTCAGAGAGTGGTGGTGAATGGAGTTAAATCCAGCTGGCTACCGGTCACAAGTGGTGTTCCCCAGGGGTCGGTGCTGGGGCCTGTCCTCTTCAATATCTTTATTGATGATCTGGATGAGGGCATTGAGTGCACCCTCAGTAAGTTCGCAGATGACACCAAATTGGCTGGGAGTGTGGATCTGCCTGGGGGTAGCGAGGCCCTACAGAGGGATCTGGACAGGCTGGAGAGCTGGGCTGAAGCCAATGGGATGAGGTTCAACAAGACCAAATGCCGAGTCCTGCACTTCGGCCACAACAACCCCAGGCAGTGCTATAGGCTTGGGGCGGAGTGGCTGGAGGACTGTGTGGAGGAAACGGACCTGGGGGTACTGATTGATGCTCGGCTGAGCATGAGCCGACAGCGTGCCCGGGTGGCCAAGAAGGCCAACGGCATCCTGGCTTGCATCAAAAACAGTGTTACTAGCAGGAACGGGGAGGTAATTGTCCCCCTGTACTCGGCACTGGTGAGGCCGCACCTCGAGTACTGTGTTCAGTTTTGGGCCCCTCCCTGCAAGAAAGACATTGAGGCCCTGGAACACCTTCAGAGGAGGGCTACAAAGCTGGTGAGGGGTCTGGAGCACAGGCCTTATGAGGAGCGGCTGAGGGAGCTGGGATTGTTCAGTCTGGAGAAGAGGAGGCTCAGGGGAGACCTTATAGCTCTCTATAACTTCCTGAAGGGAGGTTGTAGTGAGCTAGGGGTCGGCCTTTTCTCTCGTGTAGACAGTGATAGAACTAGAGGCAATGGTTTCAAGCTGCGCCAGGGGAGATTCAGGCTGGACATTAGGAAATATTACTTCTCGGAAAGGGTAGTCAGGCACTGGAATGCACTGCCCAGGGAGGTGGTGGAGTCACCGACCATGGGGGTGTTCAAGAAACGTTTGGATGTTGTGTTGAGGGATATGATTTAGCTGAGAAGTATTGGTGATGGTTGGACTGGATGATCTTTTAGGTCTTTTCCAATCTTGATAATAATAATAATAATAATAATAATATTTTAAAAGGTTCCAGCTTGAGGCCTGACATTTGCTATTACAAAACTTAGTGCAGAATTCAGAAGTCTTTTCTAGTCCCTATGTGCCAATTCATGGATTGGTAGACTGCTGTAACTGTGCTGAGACTTGGCATGCAAACCACATTGATGGATTGAAGGCTTCCAAACAGAAGGGTTGAAGCAAAGCTGATGGAGGGTGTACCTCTGCATCATTTCTTATTAAGGAAGAGTAATTCTTATTTCTCCAAGACCACTTGCATCATAATATAGTGGCTCTTAGTTTGTGCTGAGATATGTTTTTCGACAGTGCTTTGCCACTAGGACTAAGTCCTTTGGAAAACAGACACTGAACTGTGCCCTGCAGTGATACTTAACCCTTTAGGACACATGGACTTGAAGCCTTCTGCTACTTATTCCTTGAAGGAAAGGCATATCTTCATAATTCCCTACAGTTGGCACCCTTGGCAAGTATGGCCTGCATTCTGAGCTTGTGCCAAAACATGAAACCAAGAAAGTTTCACCTAGGATCAGGTCTCTGGAGTAAAATATTACATAGTTCTTCCCATTAAAAATTTTTATTTGTTACTTAATTAGTAAATGGCACAGTTTGCATTATCTCTATCTCAAGTCCCTACCAAGCAGGAATATATCATTACTAAGCTCCTACATGGGGAGCATCATCAAGGAAAATGTAAACTCTACAAAATTTTGTCCACTATATTCTTTCTCTTTTCATGAAATGGAGGTCAGCCAACATGCAGAGGCACTATCACTGTGGCATCTGCTTTGCTATATATATATCTCAGAGGTAAATGTGTACGAAGCTACTATGTGTTAGTGTTTCTTCTTGCCTCTCAGTCATGAATCCTGATTGCAAAAGACTATCTTACTCTTACATGAAAGAGGTTGCACCTGGCAATTTCAGTATGGCCCCAGCACATTCTGTACAGGTAAACTGTCCTTCACATTACTTCTTTATTCAGATGAATTTACCATTACCATATGCTGTGACAAAAGGGATGGGTGTTTGTCATAGACTGGGTAAATTCTCTTGGTAAAGTCAACCACAGTGCCTGCCTCTACAACAAGTTTCTTCAGCCAAGACATAGCCTGAGAATGAAGGCTATGACCTTGAGAACTATGAAGGGTGGTATTCAGTTGTTCTCACAGAAGGAGTCGTCTGGTATTCAGAAGGTGGAACAGTAAAGTATGGATACTTGGCTGTTCCTCAAAGCACCTCTTTGCACAGATGGTATTTTATGGTCAGGGAGAATGACAAGAAAATAAGCGGAGAGGTGCAATGACAAGCTGGTCTTGTCCATGTAGGTATAGAGAATGAGGGAGCCACAGTCATCATATGCTCTTATGTTACTTTAACCACCTTCTGCATCTGTTTTTGTTGGGTTTTTTTTTTGGGGGGGGGGGTTGTCTTTTTTTTTTAAAAAAAAAAAAAAGCACTCGAGTTGAAAAGAACACTCTAGCTATGGAAAGAAGATTCATAAACATTTTTGTTTCTCATTTTTGCTTATATTTACTCCTCAAAATATTAAACCTCATGAAGAATTTTTGCTTTTGTGAGAGGTCCATGCATGTAAAGAACTACAGTTCACAGAGTTACTGTTATAAAATGGAAAAGTAGGTCATCATGGTGTGAACATATAAACAAATGTCTCTGATATTGTAGTCAATGACCAAGTATCTACCTACCAAGGAAATTACAGAACACCATAGATCTCTAAATTGGTAATCTGGATATCACGGTCAGCCATATGTCTCTGAAAGTCCCTACCATCACCGAGCTACTACAATGCCTAGAAGAGACTGTTACAGATTAGCACTCAAATTTAATCCAGGAAACGTGTAAGTGCTGTTAGATAGGAAGAAAAGACACTGAATTTATTAATATCCAAGGATGCAAACAAACAGATCCTCAATGAACCGTGAGCATACGGGACAAATTTAAACCCTCGCTACTCTGGATGCACCAATCAGGCCGATGCTCTGAGGAACTTTCCTTTCAGGAATTACTAGCTTTCCTCCATCATGATGACTCACTCCTGTGTTGTCCATTCTTCTCATCTTGGTTTTAACCTGCAGCTGACACTCAGCAAAAGTACCATGAAGAAAAGGCAGCTGCCCAGGAACATCAGCCTGCCTCAGAGCTAAAGAGTATTGGTGAAAGAACATCTCAGCTGTACTTCACAGATTTCACTGCTACCTGCTCATTTAAAATATTTTGCTGTCTTTAAGTCAGTTTTACTGATTCGAGAGCTGGCAATGTTGGCAATCCCCTCAGTGTCCAGAGCACTGTCAGTCTGCAGTGAGTATAAATACAGTGATGCAAGTTTAAGCTATTATGCTGCAGAGTAGACATGTGTTTACATACAAAATAAGCTGTATCTTTGAAGAATTTATGGGATGAAATCAATAAAGAAAGCAAATCATTGCAAGATGATGCTCATTTGCCGCTGTTTGTGGAAGAACAGGAAGGAGTTCACATTCTACTGGATTCTAATATGCAGTGGCCCTGAAGAGAAATTACAATATCCCCCGCTGCTTTTGTTCTCTCTTCTCTAAGTATGATCATTCTTCAAACGGGTTATTCCTGTGCTGCAGGACTCCCATCTAAATGAGGGAGAAATAGCAAGAACTGCAAAGCTGTCTTTTGCAGCTGCCACTACCTACCTCACAGATCAGTATACACAATTTGACAGTGAACTGAGTTTCCTTAGTCACTATTTGTATTTTACTTCTCTGCATTTGAAGAACAATTGGAAGAGGAATCTGTTCATTTTGAGTGGAGCTCTGTTACTACTATATGGAGTTAAAATGTAGCCGCATAATGATGCAGACTCTGCTCCCCAGGGAGACAGGCAGGAGGGTAAGAAAGCAGTCCTTTCAAACACGTTTTCAAAAAGTATTCCGCCAAGACATCAGTTGAAGACTCCCAAACCACTTATCCAATGGGAATACTGTCATTTGCTGCTTTCAGAAAGGACAAAAGCAAACACACATTAAAAAAAGATTCATTTCAGGCAAACAAGTATAAGAAATCTCTCCACCCCTTTTGTTTCTTCTGATTCTTGTGTTTAAGGCAAAGCTCAGTCACATGCATTTCGCTTTGCACATCTGCAAAATATGTGTGTAAGAAAGCAACTTCTGTCATCCCATAATTTTTGGATCCTATTTTCCCAGGACCGAGTCTCTCTCCCAGCAGCAAGGAACAAGGGAATGAAGAAAGCAACAGAGGAGTGTTTTAAACTAAAAACTGCTACTGAGAACTGCTCTCTCATTCGCTGTCTGTGCCAGTGTGACAGGTTTGACTTTATGCCAGCATCTAATATTACATCCAAGTTACTTAAACCTTCGAAGGATTTCTGCAGAATTTTGTCTACGATTGTTCTATACTAAAGAAAATAGAGTACATATGGAGAAAATTAGGCAAACATCTATCTTTTAAATTTTTTTTTATTATTAATTCAGTTGTGCCATTGCGTAGAACTGTTGTAGGAAACTCTCCTAAGACCTGCGATCTTGCCATTTGGAGTGCAGACAAGCAACAGCTGAAAAGAGAAGGAAGGAAAAAAAAAATTTTTTGCTTTGAGCAGAAGCAGTGTCCAGTACACTCTGCTCTCTTCTAACCTTTTCATAGTAGAAGATGCATTGCTCAGGTTAGCTGCTTTCATTTTTTCTCACAGATGAAATAACAGTGAGTTTGCAGGCTGTCTCTGGCAGGCATTTTTGGCTCCCTCCTACTCTGTCTGCAGTCTCACTCTCGGAACACTCAGGGAGCAGAGCCTCATGCTGCGTAATTTATCTTTCTGCCCATCCCACTCTCATATCACTTTGCAGATGTGACAGGCGGTGGTAGCAGTATTAGAAGACCTATGCATTTTTATTTCAAATGTGGATTTTTTTAGGTTTTGGGTTTTTTTATTTTTTTTCCTGGAGAATGTTTATTCTTCTCTCATTCCTTTGCTTCAGAGGAAGAATGGAAATTTCCAGTGCCAAAGGAAAAAGGATTAGGAGCTGGTTTTAAAAAGGGGGAAAGGCAAGCTTCTGTGGCTTTGATTTTTGCATCGGTTAGGACTAAACTTCAGAATGTCATGCAGGGACCATCGCTGCAAACTTTCATCTGCAACCTATGTCTCTACTGCGAAAGTGGTGCTGTCTTCCAGCAGAATGACCCCACCTCCTCCTTTTGAATCTGCTGTGCGGGACAGACCTTTTCAAAAGATGCCAGCATCAGCATGGCTTCCTCCCACAGGTCAATCTGTTACAGAGCTTGCTTCTGGAAATGCCAGCTCATCACCAAGCAGTGTGTCTTCTGGAGCTTACTGTTCAAGGCTAGATGTCGTCCTGGCACACACATACCAGAGCAAGGGTTTCAGGAGCACTAGTCACTGTGTCAGTCCTTCTGATGAGACATCCAGGAGTTCCAGTCCTGCCAGGGACGCTCGAGGCCATGGATATGAGGGTTCTGGCACTTGGTCAACATCTGCATCTTACAAGCAATATTCAGAAAGAGAAAGAAGTGTTTATTGTATTTCTCCTGAAGAAAATGATCCTTTGAAACTTGCTGTATCTTTACCCTCTGATGTCCTTTCCTGCAAAGCTCCACCAAGCTGGACATCACGGCTAGACGTTGATCTGTCTGCTCTTCCAGCTGTTTCTACACTCTGCAGCAAAAATCTGCACGCATCCCCAGAACCTTGTGATTCTCTCCCACCCCAAGAAAGCTGTAGCCAGTGTAATGTCCAAATGCCAGACCTCCATGCTTCAATGAAGCTCTACATTTCAACTTGCAGCTTGACGATAAAGCCTTTTCAAGCAGATTCCCATGGAAGTAGTCACACTCATTCAAGTCTGCTCATACCACAATTAGAAAAGGTGCCTGAAACTCCAGCTGGTCTAACAACAGGATTCCAGAAATCAAAACAAGGCTTCCCTTCAGGTGGATCTCCAGCCCTTCAAATCACAAGGTTTCACGTGACTTCCTCCAAGTATCCTGGCCTTCCCCAGCAGGCTGTCTCCAGAGATATATGGCTGTCCCCAGCTGTGCTGACTGGAAGAGAAAATTCAGCTAATGGGAATGAGGTCACAAGCAAGGATTTAAATCCAGAGCTGATTGTCTTTCAGAACCACCCTTTGTCTAGGCCAGGGTTTAGGAAGACTCCATGTGATGGTCTAACACCTGCTCACCACAAGGTTTCCAAAATCACCCTGATACTCGCCACCCCTTGGACTGCTATGCCTATCCAGGTGGTAAGAGAATTTAGAAGAAGCCCAAGTCCAACAATCTTTATCAAAACACATGACTCGGATATAGCTGGTCCACCCTTTCACCCCGTGGAGATTGGGACTGGCCTCTCTCTATCAGTGAATCCAGTTTGCTGCTCAGGATTGCTTTGTAGCCATTGGGCAAGATGTGGTTTGAGACCTTCCCAGGAAACATGCGCTCTAAAAAGTGTATGCCCTGACAACCTTTTGACAAACATACCAGCTCACACCACATCTTCAACTCACAGAGACACGGAGGGTGCATGGTGTCCATCTATTGCTGTCAACATTGCATCCTTTGGATCTGGGAGGAAAGTGGTGAAGATTTCCATTCCATTCTAGGAACACTTGCAAACAGAAGCTTTAAGTTGTGTTAATCAAGCTGTGTGGATTTCTTCTTGTATACTTCCTACCATGTTCCCACTCCCCAGAGACTACTTGCGGGACAATCGGAAAGCTACTTGTGTTCTGCTGTCACTAAGACTGCAGTTACAGCTTGATCCATCCTAAATGAAGCTCGGCACTCTGATCTGATTGGGTGCTTCACAAGCGTTTCATTTTAACCACTAGAGTACTATTGTCAACATGACACGCTCAATGTATGTGCTTACAGATTTTCCATAATAGGGCCATAGTGCTCAGCACTTTGAAGGTTCAAGACTTCAGGGCCAAGAACTGGTTTCCTTCTCTGCTGGTTGGTCTGGGACCTGGGACAAATCTTCAGTGTAGTTTTTCTTAGATTTTTCTGTTTCACTGTTTTCATTTTCTTATTTGTCAGATTATGCTATATTTCTACAATGGCTAATTCCTGGTTTTGTAACTTTAAAAAGTAATACTTGTTTTCAAAATCCGAAATATTTTAGTGTGTGTAGGAAGGAATAACTCTTCTTTCCCCTTAGAAAAAGAGAGGCACCACCCTTTCCTGAGGGAAATGAAAGGAATTTAGCCTCCACAGCATCTCAAATTTGGATATCCCAGCAAAGTTTCTAGCAGTGAAATTATGGGAAATTTAAGAGGAATTTGGTCTGCCTTCAGACAAATATTTCATAAGTAAATATTTTAATTATGATGTTGTATGGGCATAGGATTCTGGTCTTCTACTACAGGATACTTACAGGATAGGAGTCAAGCTTATGAATTTTGGTGAAGAAGGGGATAGGTGGGAAGAAAGGATCGTAGCAGTTATGGGAAAACAAACACTGATTTCTCTCTGTTTTTTCCGTATACATTTCCAATATCAGATAATTATATTCTTATGTCGATGAGACAGCATGCGGTGGGAGAGGGGAAGGAAATTTTAAATACATTTGGCATTAGAATTTTACATCTAGATTGTGAGGTCAGAGGCCAATAATATGGTGGTGTTAGTATGATAGAAAAAGTGTATGAATTTTTTTTTATAAACAACTTCAGTGTGTTTTATTCCACTTATAGTTATAGTATGATACCTTGTTATAACTTTTACTGAAATGCATCATAATACAACATATTTGTGAGCCATATATAATCATGATATTAAGTACATTTATTTGCTTTGCTAAAACAATTTTTTTTCATTAATTCTTTTTTGTATTTACTTTTATCAGAAGTACATCAAATCAAACCTTGTTGTTATCTATCTGAGCAGAGAGTTTGGACTTGATTACATGCCTTAAGCGAAAGCATTTAAAACTGGGAGTAGTTCTGGCTTTTAGTACGTGCTTAGAGCTGAAAGATTTTCAGTGGCTTTCCAATAATCTGAGCTGCAAGTCCAGGACAGACCGTGGGGGCAAAATCTGTGCTTGTTATATGTGAAGAGCAGAAGCAAGAGAAGGGAGTGGATTTGCACAAGTACTTAAAATAGTTTTTCTTCTAGAGAAATAAAAATGACACTTCTTGGAAGACAAATTTCCTTTGGGGCTGTGTCAGCTTCCAGTGTGTATAAATGTGAAGTTGTGGCATCCAGAGAGCATAGTTATCCTAATGACTAAAATGTTTCATTCAGTATTTCTCAAAAAGCTAGAGCTGGCCTGTGGTGTCACGTAAGTGTGTATATAGTACTATTTTATTTTAAATGAAGATCTTTTTTTAATTGCACTTTGCAATTAGTTCTGCACTAACTTGTAAGAGTTCTTATGACAGTGGGGCTAAATCTATGCAATGAGCTCACAAATAGTGGAAAAACTCCAGTTAAGAGGGATTCTAACCTTCAGTTCAGTGCTTTGCATTGTTAACAACTTGGCTATTTGTTACTTGCTCCATTTCAAATCTCAAAAAGGGCCAAGTCCATTTTGTGGTTTTAAGCATCTTTGCAAATCTTCACTTAAAAATGAGTCCATTATATAGCGAGTGGTCAAGTCTTTGGTGCATTTTGTGGTTGAGCATTAAATTCCTAATGATGGGCCATGATTCATAACACAAGCAAACTTAAAAGAATGTTTATTCCTGCTGTGTGCTGTGGGAGACCCTGGTAGGTTACCTGAGGAGAGCTATGCAGTGTTTCGTATTTGAAATCAACACGTCTCGCTCAAAGCAGGAGTTTGGGGACCTGTCTAAAAATAGGCCAAGAAGTTACGTAATTGGTCACAAGCCAGCATTGTGGTGTGGGAGCCAGTTTCCATTCTGCTTTCAGATTGGTAGAACAAATGCTTAAATTTAAAAAATGTGTTTCTGATTCTAGCAATTGCTGTCATAACATTTCTTTTAAAAGACGAATGGAAAGTTTTTACCTCACCAGCTCTCCAAGTAGCACTGTTAATGCTACTGAGGATGCTTTATTCTAAGCATATTGCTGTCATCTCTCCTGTCATGTACACAGCCAGTTTTCCTTTGCATCAATTTTATTTTTTTGCACTGGTTTTCTTTCTCATTATTAAAACCCGGGTTCCCAAGAGCATTTGCACAGGCTTCTACTTGGAGGACCTGGTCCAAAGCTTTCAGAAGTCAGGAGGACTTCTTCCCACTGCTGCAACAGCTGAAGGCATGGGGCTTGGAATGCTTGGTGTTATTTGTGTGTAGTGATTTTCAGTGGGAGCAAGGCACTGAGCACTCCAGTGACAGCTGCTTATGACTCACCATCCCACAGTCCTGCTCTCAAATGTCTCTGTTCTCTTTTTCCAAAGAAACTAATCATCTTTACCAGTAGATATCCCTTGCCTTTTTCTTCCAATGCAGATACATGAGCAGGAAAACTAATGGCTGACAATTTCTTCAGGTATCACAGAGTTTGCATTTTCACTGCTAACAATTACTAAATAAAGATCCTGAAGTGATCTGTGGAAAATTATGGGAATTTTCTGTTTTCTCAGGAAAATATTTTTTTGATCAAAAATGGTAGATAATACACAAAATCACAGAGAAGCTACAATGCTTTTAAAGCAGCATTTAATAGAGATGCAGCATGTGGCTGTATGTTTGTGTACCCTGAAGAGAAGTGATTTAGATTCAGCTGGTAACTTTTTATTTCAGTGTCAGTAACAGCAGAATGGATGGTAATTATAAGTGGTTTAACAAAGCATTACAATAGACAGACCTGGAGACCTGCTCCACAAGAGCAAACCAAATCCAAAAACATTCCAAATAATTTCATACACTTTAAGAGTGTGGTAGATCAACGGATTAAAGTTGGAATGACGGAGTATCTGCCCTCTGGTGGGGGCTTTGTTTAACATACAGAGGTATAACAGGCGTTAATGTATTTCTTTAGGCATCCTGGTGATTTATGGGCCAGACTTACTAAAAACTTAGGCCTGTTGTACAGTGGCCTTCCCTTCTTCTTGACAGTGATTTCTGTGTCGGAATTTACTCATCTCTCTTCTGATACTCGGGATAGATTAGTCTGAACTAAAAAGCAGTTAAAGTGATTTGAACATCTGGCCTGGGCATGATATTCTTCCGTACGTTTTTCTGCATACACAAAATATTCCTCTCATTAACTCTCCCAAAAATGAACCAGAAAGTCAGGCCAAGTCTGGCTGTCAGTCGTCTTAGCCAGAGCTGCCAAGGAGGGCTGAGTGGTGGCAACAGTAACAAGGTCCATTGACCAGCTGGAGATCAAGGCAACAAAGCAAGGTAATGACTGAAATCTGGGGTCTATCCAGAAGGACTAGGGCAGGGCTCAGGCCTCCTTAACACAGCTGAGGCAGGGCTGGGGCCAGGGCTGAACCTCAGAGGGACCCCCAGGTGGGAGCAGTGGGGCTATCCAGGGGATGGTCAGGGCTGCCAGAGCCTTTTGGTGCACTCAGACCCTGACAAGTAAGTGTGGATTCCCTGGCACAAAACACATGCCTGGGAAACATCTCCTTCAGAAGATGTCCTGTGGGGTTAAACAGTCATCCAATACTTCTGTCCAGACAATGAACATTATTACTGGTTTTCTAAAGTAGCTGCCAAATGATTTTTTTTTTCTCTCCTGTATAAAACACCCTGTCAGACCACTGCAGAACTGTAATGTTTTGCAAAGCAAGAGAGATGTTCTTCCTGTGCACATCTATGGTTTCAAAGAACAAATTCATCTATGTATGTTCTTTACCATCCCTTTTCTGAAACTATTAGCAGTTGTGTTGTTTCACTGATTTTATTCTGTTTCTTTCCTGCCTCTTAATTCTTTCACACTATATCACTGATCTCAAATTCTTCTTCCATCCCTGCTAATTGCACTTTACGTAGGTAGAATTACTGGTTGGAATTTCTCATCCTTCTCCAATTACATGAGCTCACGGAATGAATTACACAGGGCTATGTCCTAACCAATAAATGCAGTCCCTCATATCAGCCTGAACTCCAGAAGTCTGTCCAGTCATACTCACTCCACTGTGAACCTTGTCCACAGGTAATTTTTGCTCATGTCCAATCAGAGCCTCTGATTGGGATTTTTGTCCTGCTTTTGTCTCATCATTGAATAAGGGAAGAAACTGTGGGCCATGAAATCCACTGGAAAAGAATAAATTCCTACTGGCCTGCAGAAAAGCTTTTTTTTTTTTTCTTGATAACAGGTAACTACATTGTTTATTCTTTTGCATTTAACTAAAGTAAATGGGAGCAAAAATGCATGGGAGAAGTAATTGGGCAATCAATTTTCTTACCACCACAAGAAAGTCAAGAAACACTGTGGTACCTTAGAGATGTATGTGGATTAGTTAGAACAGGTCGTCACAGCGTTAAAAGCAAGTAGCGCAGAGATCAGTTTCCTTAAACCTGCATTTGTTATTTTAGGATAAAGTCTTTCTGCATCACAGACTAACAAGACAGACAGTAAATAAAGTAAATGCAGGCAAGTTGGAAAAATGGCCTGGAAAAAAACCCAGATGTAATGCACTTGGTACAGGTGCAAACTATGACATTTTTCAGGAACAGTCAGCTGCATAAATACAGGATGGGGACAAGCTGGCCTGATAGCAGTTCTTCTGAAAAGTTTCTCAAGGCTTATTGTAGATTGCAAGGTGAACTTGAGTTCATGGTTTTGTGTAAAATATAAGCACCACACACAGATACTTGCGAAAGATTACAGCTTGGAAAGCACACATAAGCTGTCTGCTGCCTTCACTCTGGCAGCCTTAATGCTTTTTGCCACGTATTGCACCAAGTATTAGGAACTGCATTTCAAAATAAGTGAAAATGGAGAAAATGCAGAGATGAATAAGAATAATCAGTGTCAAGAAAACACAGGCTTTATGAAATGATTGATCAGATCAGGGTAGTTTTAGCCTAGGGAAGATAGAAATCCCTGTATGCAAAAAGCCTACAAACATGTACAAGGCTGAAGCAAACATAAAAGGAATTATCTCCTTTCTGTGATGAAGAGGGCTGTATGTAATGAGTGAAGTGTAAGCAATGCATTTTCAGGCTAGGTTTTTGGAAAATCTTGTTAAATGGTAAAGGTAATGAAGCACTGGAATATATTGCTCAGGGAGGCTGTAAAGTCTCTGTTATTGGAAGAATTATTATTCCTAAGAAGGAATCATACAGACATCTGTCAGACATGACAGGGTTCATCTTACTTTGGATTACAAGGATGCTTAGACCTCTGGAATTCACTGCCAGCCTTGTGACTTAGTGGTTGTGATAAGCAGCAGTAGATGACTTTCCTTAGCTGAACCTTTTAATGCTTCTCTTTCTTGCTCAAGACCATGGAGCTCTACTATTTAATTTCAGTTGCCTTCTGTTCCTTTTATTTTCCTCTCAAGTGTACTCTCAACTGCAGAGTTAATACTTCTTCTCACATTTATGAATCAGATTTACGTGATAATGAATCCACTGAGGAAAATATTGAACTTTTTTTTTACAGAGATATTTGAATAGCAGTGACCTTGGAAGCTCTGTGGATGAAGTAGAGCAACTTATAAGGAAACATGAGGCTTTTGAGAAGCTTCTGGCATCACAGGATGAGAAGGTACAAAAATAAATAAATATTTTATCAACCCATGAGCTAGAATTATTTTTGTTTGTTTGGTAGGTTTGTTTGGTTGGGGTTTTTTTTGTTGGTTTGGTTTTGTTTTGTTTTAAATCTGGCAACACATTAAATTGTTGATGGGTGTGATAGGCCTGATATGCTTGATCCAAAGAGAAAGTGCAGAAGCTTAGTGAAATAAGCAGGAGAACAAGTGTTAAACACTCCATGTTAAAGTCCTCCCTATATTGTCCTGCAATAGACAGGGAAACCACATAGTAAGTTGAATAGTGGGACTTACCAGAAGAAATATTTAAAGCAGGCCATATTGTGTGTTACAGATATCAGAAGTTTCTTATTTTTTTTCATAAAATATCAGTGGCTTTTAAAGCAAGTAAAATACAATAGGTCACAGAAGATGACTTGTCTAATTATTTAAAAATACATTTGGTATACAATGTCTGTACCAAATTGGCTAGCCTCTTTGCACCTTTGGAATAGATACTGAATTTCTCACACACATGTAAAGGAATCTGGCTGGCTGGTGGCCACTGCTGTAATTCACCCAGACTAGAGCTAAACTCAAACCTGGGGCTGTGCCTAGGTTCCCCAGAAGGAATGAGCTCCCAGAACCCATGCCAGCTCCCTGACAGACTGATTGCTCATGTTGAGAGCTACCTTCCAACACCTGATTTCCACAAAGCAATAAAACCTGAGCACTCATGGGTGTCAGCCTTGCTCCATAATTCCTTGCACTGCATAGGGATTCCTGGAGCTACAGCTTTAATTCATTTAAGTAGCCTGGGTGCACTATACAGACCAGTGACAAGGACGTCATAGGTGTGACATAGTACAGGGTGAGGGTGCGATGAATGCTGGTTAACTTGTCTGCTATTCTTGATTCATTTCAGAAAAAAAAAAAAAATCTAGGTATGTGAAGGAGCCTGGGTATTTGTTTCTTTCACACCTTCTGGAAGCATAAAAGTAATTTGAGATTTCTTGCCTCCTCAGATGATGTCTCTTCAAGAACAGGCAAGCAGGCTAGAAAAGGCTGGTGTACTGGAAGGGCGAAAGATCCAGCACAAACTCAGTGCCATTCATGAGAGGAAGCAGCAGATCAAGGATCTATCCCAGAGCAGGAAAGAGAATCTGCAGACCGCCCTTCTTCTGGCAATTTTCTACCAGAACTTGGAAGAGGTAAGAGAGTCTTAGACTGAACTGGGGGTGGAAGGCAGAGGAGCTGACTACCTCTGTTGGATTAAGTGCTCACCCTTACCAGAGGTTAGGTGGACTGATAATCTACTCTGGTATGGCAAGTCCCATTCTGCCACACTCACACAAAGGGGTAGATGCTCCAATGCCATTACTGTTACTGTACCATTGTTGTGGCATTGGCACCCATTACAGCTGCTTTACACATCTGAAGCTCTGCTAAAATAAACCTAATAGAAGGAAAACTGACAGCTACTACCCTATGTTTCCTTTAGTGGGAAAGAAAAGATATTTTGAATCAGGGTGGATACAGAGTGGAAAGCATTATGGCAAGGGTGCCAAGCTTTAGTAGTGGGTGTTCACTGAAGGCCTTCAAAACAGTGCTGTAACTTTGCACAGGTCTTCAGCTCTTGTAGACTGGTCTCTGCAGAATATGTTCATCTCTGTCTCCTGTTCTGGCCTTAGTCCTGTAACTGAGTAGCTCTGCTCCTGGCACTACTGTTGGAAAGACATACTAGGTCAGTCTTTCAAAGGTCAGCACAATGTGTGTGACTGAAAAATGTGCTAGCATCTGGTGTGCTGACATAAACAACAGCATACAGGCCCAGAGAGGAATTTGCAAACACTCTTCCTGGTCTGGTATGCACCCCTTCTACTGCTGCATCCTGTGGAACATCCTCCACGGTTTAAAGAAAATGTGCAGGTGCTTGTCACCTCCCAGTCCATGAAAAAGTTACATGTCCTGACACAGGTCAAATTATAATTGTCACAAAAGGCGAATGAATGCCTATAACACTGATACAGCTGACAACAATTTTTTTTTAATAATCTACAGAATAAATGGTTGCTAAAATTCCATTTACAGCACAATATGTTTGGAACTCCATGCCAACCCAATGCCTACCCCTGCAAAAATAATCAACACTTCCATACCCTCTTCTTTGACTACACTAAAAAGCCAGAGCTGCATGCTGGTGTTTTTTTTTTAAAATAAACTTTGTCAGGAATTATTTACACAGCCAAATATTAACTCGTATTATTTTACTATACTTTTTCTATCATATGAATCAGTCCATCAGTAATGACCAGTCCACCTGGTGGACTAGCAGAGAGGAGTGCATGGTGCACCGCAGAGTGCTAATATTTGCAAAACAGCAAAGTACCTTTGGTGAAAAGTCGCAGAACTGCCAACATCTTCTTTGTCAGAGAAACTGTCAACGCCCTCCTAGAGATTAAATCAATCCATTAGGTAGGAATACTTCTGGGTTTCTTCTGCAGAAGAAATTGCATCTCTCAGAAGAATTGCATCTCTCTGTGATTGTCAAATCAGTGCTTGGGCTGGGATACTCCTTCAATTCTTGAATCACACACTTATCACAGAGGATCTGGCCTTCTATAGTGTGGAACATTTCCCTTTTCTCATCCACTTTCTCCACATAAATTCAGCCGAGAGTTCTATAGGGAGTTTTTGCTCTCAAACTACCTGCTCATTTACCTCGCCAATCTAAATTCATTGCCTATTGCTGTAGAATGTGAATGCCACCAAGCAATTAAGAAAAAATAAATCCTACAGTAATACCTCTCTTCCTCTGGGTAGAATGGAATATTTAATTTTATTTTAATGATGTTCTGGATGTGTATGAGTTAATAGATGAGAATAGTCCCCAAAGGGATGTTAAATTGCAGAGATGAGTTTTGAGTTTAGCTGCGAAATCAATGAGGTCACTGCTTATTCTTGCTTATTAAAAGAACAAGTCCCATAGCTCAGGTCCCACTCCTCTGAAAACTCTCCCTCCTGCAACTATCTTAAGTTATTTCTATTGATCAAACAGATTTTTTTCGTGTGTGTCAGCAGAAAATAATTATTTCTGTCATCATTAAAAGTCTCCTACTTACTCTCTAGAAGCAATTACACAGAAAGCTACAAACATCAGTACAAAGACAACACAGTCTGTGATTACTGAGGAGAGGATGGAGAGCTCACCATCATATGGTCTGCTTAGAAGGCTAACTGCTGCAGTTTGTACCCTTTTTGAGACAAAGGACCTGCATAACACCCACGATGACTAACTCAGGAGGTTACATGCAGCTCATGAAACAGGACATACTCTCCTACAGCAGAAATAGGGCACTTTTCTAGTCCTGAAGAAGTGAGACAAACTTATAGACTATCCTATTGTCACAAAGTCTGTACCTCGGTGTTAACATGGAAGGCAAATGAGCAGGTTGCTACTCAGAAATACTTATATTTATTTAAGTTATTGCAGAGGAAAGATCATAAAGTTGAAAGTTTTGACTTGTAAAGCTGGCTCTGAGTTTTAATGCTGACTCTGAAACTTGCTCATTGTATTAGTGGCATTGAACTTCCTTTCCCTTTCATCTTCTGTACAAGAGAACAAAAAAACATTTACTCCTTTATCTCAGAGGAGTGAGAGACAGAATTAGTTGTTATCTCTAAATGTCTGGAACAGACATATCCCTTTATATGCTTTAAATGTTTCTATTATTAAAAATCAGTGTAATTTACAAAGGGTTTGTGCTCTTGAGGTTACAGTAATTGATATTTTGAAAATAGTTTTCTAAATTGATATTGCCCACATTTTTTATGAGTCCCATAGAAATAAGCCTGGTCCCATGTGTCTGCACTGAGCATAACATTGGTCTTACTGTTGTCTTCAATACAGTGAAAACGTGTGTCCAGACAATGGTAAGTGTTTTCTGTAGAAAGATCTTGGGACCGCAGATCAACCTTGCTTCACATCTGAATGTGGACACAGGGCCAGGAGGAGGATCTGCCACTCTCTAGAGCTATCCTAAGTAAGCCTTAAAATAAACCACTAAGAGTGCAGATGTGATCTTTTTAATGGTTTTATTCAATCTGTCATTAAGTCATTGCTTATTATTAAAAAGTAGGAGAGAAATAGCCCTTTAAGTGACTATATACAGGAGATTAATTTTTTTCTCATCCTATTTGTATGGATCAGCCTCTCCCACACAAATGAGAAGTCAGTTAAGTGACATTCAAGTGTTAATGTGTGGCTGGGTAATGGGAGCAGGCCCTAGTTTGCGGGGAGAGTGTCAGAAATGAAAACAGCAGATGACAGCGTGGTGTCCTGGGCAACCTTGACATAAGGCTCCTGTTTGAGTCTCTGACTGTACTTTGGAAGGGAACAGTTTCTGGAGAGCATGCTGCTAGTGAAAGCTATTTCTGTTATTGTTTATAAAATTTCAGCAGCTGAAGCAACATTTCAAATCATTAATTAACTGAGAAAATCCTCCAGTTGTCAACTCTTGTGCACACGTAGCACAGTTCCACAAGGACAGCCAAGATGCTTTGAAACTAATAAAGCTGGCTTCATTTGCTATTCTTGTGTTGTCAAAACATGAGGTTACTTCAGTAGTTTGAGGACAACAGGATCAGTTACAACATATGTCAAGTGTTCAATTCTCAGTGTTTTGATGGATAGAAAATATTTATTTCAGTCGTAAGGACTAAAGTTTAGCAGACTTTAAAGGAAATTATGGAAAACTCACTACTCATTATCCTATTGTCCATTTTATTCTGCATACATTTATATCCCCTAAAAAATAATTTCCTAAGAGAAACACATAACCCTGGCTTTTTTAGTCCTAATGGTCACCTTCTTATCTGAATCTGATGTTCCTGACTAGACCATTTGGAATCTTATGAAATGCGAATAGAGTTCTCTTTGCTTTCAAATAATCTGACTAGTGCTTGACCCCATCAGTAAAGCTTTATTTGCTTTGCATTTTCCAGTTAGGTTTCACAACATAGCTGAGATCAGTAAATGTTAGTGCTGTTATATAGGTGAGGCACAGAATTCTTAAGAATCTGAACCCAGCTTACAGGTAGGTCAATGAGAAATAGGAGATGGAACTCAGAGCCCTAAATCCAAGGCTCAGCTGTCATAATCTCATTTCAAATGTGTCTACCATGTCAAGGCTGCATATCTGCTCAAAGATTCTCTATATCTAATCTAGAAGACTGTATAATCTGTTTATGGCTTGTGATAAAATTTGGGATATTCAAGGAACTTTTCATTCTTCTTTTGGTCAGATAAAAAATATTTTAATTCCTACCTGCTTTTATTTCCTATCAAGTAGAATAGTTCAGGAACTGGAGAGCCACCTTGACTGTCAGCTTCCAGCTCAATCTGCCTATCCCGGGCATAGACACTTGCATAGAACAATGGCATGTCTTGGGAGGAGGCCCCAGGATGGCATGTAGTTGTCATGCTAACTCTGTCTCACACTGCTGCAGGCAGAAGACTGGATCAGTGAGCGCATGCAGAAGCTAGAAGATCCTTCCATACAAGACCCCAGCAATCTGCAGGACAAAATGAAGCTGCTGCAGAAACATCAGGTCTTTGAGGCAGAGATTCTAGCAAATGAAGAAATCATCACAGCTGTTAATAAGGTAATTCTCTCACTCTTCTAGTGATTTTACAGATTATTGAATCATAGAATAGTTTGGGTTGGAAAGAAAACAATCACCCCCTGTCCTATCACAATAGCCCCTGCTAAACTGTTTGTTCTCATCTTTCCTGTAAGCCCCCTTTAAGTACTGGAAGACTGCTATAAGGTCTCCTGGAACCTTCTCTTCTCCAGGCTGAACAGCCCCAACTCTCTCAGCCTGTCCTCATAGGAGAGGTGCTCCAGCCCTCTGATCATCTTCGTGGCCCTCCTCTGGACTTGCTTTAACAGGTCCGTATCTTTCTTGTAGTGAGGGCTCCGGAGCTGGATGCAGTACTCCACGTGGGGTCTCACAACAGTGGAGAATAGGGACAGAATCACCTCCCTTGACCTGCAGGCCACGCTTCTTTTGATGCAACCCAGGATGCGGTTGGCTTTCTGGGCTGCAAGTGCACATTGCCAGCTCACGTTGAGCTTCTCATCCACAAGCACCCTCAACTCCTTCTCCTCAAAGCTGCTCTCGATCCATTCTCTGCCCAGCCTGTATTTGTGCTTGGCATTGCCACAGCCTGTGTGCAGGACCTTGCACTTGGCCTGGTTGAACTTCATAAGGTTTGCATGGGCCCACCTCTCCAACCTGCCAAAGTCCCTCTGGATAGCATCCCTTCCCTCCAGTGTGTCGACCACACCACACAGCTTGGTAAACTTGCTGAGGGTGCACTCAATCCCACTGTCCATATTGCTGACAAATATGTTAAACAGTGCCAGTCCCAATATCAACCCCTGAGGAATGCCGGTTGTCACTAATCTCCACTGGGACATCGAGCCATTGACCACAACTCTTTGAATGTGACCATCCAGCCAATTAATTATGCATGGAGTGGTCCATTCATCAAATCCATGTCTCTCCAGTTTAGAGACAAAGATGTCATGTGGGACGGTGTCAAATGCTTTGCATAAGTCCAGGTAGATGACATCAATTGGTCATCCCTTATCCACAAATGTTGTAACCCCACTATAGAAGGCCACCAAATTGGTCAGGCACGATTTGCCCTTAGTGAAGCCATGTTGCCTGTCACCAGCCACCTCCTTATTTTCCATGTGCCTTAGCATAGTTTCCAGAAGAATTTGCTCCATTATCTTGCCAGGCACAGAGTTGAGACTGACTGGTTTGTAGGTCCCCAGGTCTTCCTTGTTTCCCTTTTTAAAAATGGGGGTTATGTTTCCCCTTTTCCAGTCAGTGGGAACTTCACTGGACTGCCACAACTTCTCAAACATGATGGATAGTGGCTTGGCAACTTCATCTCCCAGTTCCTTCAGGACCCATGGGTGCATCTCATCAGGACCCATGGACTCATGCACCTTCAATTCCCTTTGATGGCCTTCTGCTACAGTGAGCAGTTCTTCATTCACCCAGTCCCTGCCTTTGCCTTCTGCAACTTGAACAATGTGCAATTTGTGAACATTCTCATTGAAATTGGGCAAATCACATAGCAGAAGGGTGCAATCATCTGTAATACCTTTCTATGTGCTCCAAGTCCATGAATGTCATTCTTGGCAGGGAAGTATCCTAGTGTTCTTGATTCCCTTCAGATAGAAAAGCTTTCCAGCTAAGTAGTATCATTTGGGCAGTAAGAATTTGTATTAGTAATTTATTGTGCAGTCCAGGTTAGGAAAGTGAGAGAGTCCTTCTAGAAAGGTAATGTAACATGGTAATCACATTGAAAATTAGTGGCAACCTTCACTTTGAATTTCTTCTTCTGAATGTGAAGAAAGGAGAAGCTCTGCTATCAAAAGGCCACCCAAAATCAGGAGACATCCGTCGCCGAGTCCGCATGCTTCAGGAGCATTGGGAGAAGTTGAAGCGAGCTGTTGCTGCCCGTGGAAAGATGCTGGAGGACAGCCGGGACTTCTTGGAATTTCTCCAGAAGGTGGACCAGGTGGAAGCCTGGATTAGGGAGAAGGTAAATGGATTCTAGTATTTAATAGCAGCACACTAGAGACTTGCTGTTTAGCAGTGAACTTCTGAGAAATGTGTCATCTTCCAGAATATTTTCTTAGTGGCCTTTGCCTGGAAGAATCATTACGTGTTCTACAAAAAAATATGGAAGGGGTGATTCAACAAATTCTAAAGATTTTCTGGGATGTTTCCATGGCAGAGTCTGCCGGACGGTATTAGCACATGTTCTCATGTAAAATGTGCACATAAAGAGATTGTGATTATTGGTGGTTGTTTTGTGTGTCTCTGTCAAGACAATGAAATGAAAGGAGGCTAGCATGAAGGAGACTTGAAGCATTTGGCAACTGGCACTCACTCTAATTGTGTATCAAATCTGAAAGTTTCTCTTTGTAAGAGTGAAGGAAGAATAATTTGATCCACTAAGTTTTCATTCAGAGGTTGCTTCCATAATCAGTAATAGATTAGAGAGGGAGTTGTAATTATCTAACCATCAGAAGAGACTACTTCAGAAGCTGTAGTTCAGTGATTTACAGACACATCATAGAACTGATTACATCAGCATAAGCACTGGGACATGCTGTGTTCTTGTACTCTTAGCCTGAACGTTTGCCTGTCTGCTGCTTGTTTCCCCAGGAAGTCATGATTAATGTAGGTGATGTGGGAAATGACTACGAACACTGCCTGCAGCTCATGAAAAAACTGAATGAGTTCCGTGGAGCAACATCAGGGGTAAGAGGTGTTTTCCATGTGCATTCCTTTTGTGACTGGAAGCAGCAGTTATGTTTTCAGCCCAGGTAGCAAATACAGTTCCAGTACCCTGAGGAGGTGAAAGATCAGGGGAGTAGGAAGCATCACCACTTTATAAGCCATTAAAATAGATAGAATTTTCCTGCATTGTGCCTTCTGCTTTGATGATGTCTAAACAGAGTTGTCAGGAACTCATGACACAACCTAAAATTTTGTATTGCATTCTACGACTGAAAAGTTGGCTGTGTGAGCCTGAATTTCAATAAATTTCCAGTTTGGTTCATGCAGTCCACAAGTCACAGTGTGTTCCACCTAAAAGTGGATTAAAAATGGTTGTTTCAGCCATGTTTGTTTGAATCTGAAAGTTTATATGGACCTTCCATGAACAACCCTGTAAAAATAAACTGACCACTTTCTCCATCTCACTCCTTTTATTTCTCTCTTCTCCTTCTCTTGAGGAACAGTCAAGTTTCTCATATTCCTTCATCCAAATGAAGCACATGTATTTGGGGGACTTTGTTTATACAGCACATGTGGTAGCTCATGAATACATAACATTAATAATCAGATATCTAGTAAAACAGCAAGCATTTACACCTTGGATAGCAGCCATGTGACAAGACAGCTGCACAGTTCACCTTTCTGTGCTGAGATCTCTGACCTTCTGTTGAGGTGCTGAGTCATGCCAGCGCCCCTCTTGCCCCCAGTGAGATGTGCTAACCTGGGTACCAAACCTTGGAAATGCTGAGGAACAGGCCTTGCCACAACAAGGGCTTCCTTGGGATGTGCTTCAGCTCCCACAGTGAGATCTGTGAGACCATACATCAAGCAGAGGCATTTGCGGCAGCCTCTTATTGTCTCTGTGTGAACTACTACAGATGTGGTTTAACAGGTCTGAGTGTCACACAAGAAAGATTACTGTGCCGATTTGCTAGTCTTGAAGCCGTGGAGAAGGTCTAGAAAGAGGCGTATTAGGACTTTGAGTGAGAATTACTCTAATGTTCTCCGCTAACGTTCTTTATCCTTTGTTTGCCTGTTACCTTGTTTCCAATGCCTGTTACAGCAGCTCCCATCTGCGATTTCTATTGCCTAATAGCAGGAGACAATCCTCTTATATGCAAAGTAACAGTACAAATATGCCTGATACCTGGGAGAAAACCCTGAGCTCCTCTTTCCAGAGGCCAGCAGAATTTCCTGTGAGAGTGGATTAGTACTGGATTTGGGAAGAGAGCCTGATTCAGCACCAGTACATTTGTGAAGTGAAGAGACTTTCATTGGCTCTTCAGTCCTCACCAGCTGAACTGTGAGCTAAGGGATGTAGCAAGGATTCTGCTGCAGGTTGTACCAGCCAAAAAGAGGATGGTGAAAGAGACAGAAACAACTCAGTGTCACAGTCAGCATAAGGTAGATTTTATGTGCCACAGGAAAATCTTGGCCTTAAATAAGCCACTCTGAACATGACTCCTACAGAAAAATGCTGTGACAGTGATACCCTCATAGCTAATGCTTAGTTATAGAGTACTTCATAGGGCGACATAAACAGAAACAGGCTACTCCTGGCACAGTGCGTGCATCCATCCAGTCTAGGTTTCACTAGATGTCATCATGCATTGATGGCTGCCAGAGTTTCTACTCATATTCTGTCACATTGTGCTGCTGTTATTTCCCAGGAGAGGAGGCTACAGGGTTTCTGAAGAATATCTGGCTGTCTGCTGCTTTCTTTTGTTTAGTTTATGGCTGTGTGTAATAGTAAAGCACATATGGAAGCATGCACATTGGTATAAATGTAGCATAAATAAAATACAAATGGAGTCAATACTTCTATTAACAGTGTGCTAGCATCTTGCAGCTGTGCTTCTACTACAGCAGTGATTAATGTCTCCCTGCTAAGCTTGTGATTTACTGTTCTTAGAAAAATAGAGAATGTTTTTAAATCCCGAAGCAGTGTTCAGTGTTGGCCATCCGTCATGCTCCAAAAGAACAATTATTCCACTATAGTCCAGATTACATGTGCAATGTGCAAATATTATCCTTTCTATGGTATGTACATGGGAAGCAAGTTGCCTTGAAGACTTAGCATACCTTTTAAAGTTACATTGCTTTAGAAGAAAACACAATGGCAGGGTTGTCTGGCTTTCTCAGGGCTGTATGGATTTTAAGCCTGTTGTGCACGATACAGAAGCCTATCTAGAGAAACCAGCTGGTAGGCCTAGGAGCCACAAGTCACTGCCTGTTTGACAGAGGAACAATCTGCCACACATCAACTGTTACACAGCAGCCACCTATGTAACCAGCAACTGCACGTACGTTTCCTCAACACATGAGCCCCTGATGGAATGCCTTGCTTAGAAAGGAAGCTCTGAGGGTCATCATCTAGACCTAGATCACTGCTGTATCTATAGTCATTAATGTCCTTACTTGCCTTTACTGTCTTCTCATCAGGCACTGGTAACACTAGCAGCTGTAGCAGAGGAAACACCGTGTGTCTGAAATGTTTGGTAGTGAGGTAAAACTCTTGCTTGTTGCTGTTATTGTTTTTCATGTTGCAGTGGAAAACTCTCTCATAAGCATTTCGAAGACATAGCTTTTGTTCTTTTTTCCACATTACAGGAGACAACAGTGGACGATGCTCACATCAGGGCTATCAATGCCCTGGCCATGAAACTGGAGAGACAGAACAAGGAAGAAACAAAGACAATATATGAGCGCCGAAAGCAGCTCAATGAGAAGTGAGTATGCTTTTAAAGCTTCTGTGTAAAGCGAAAACAAGAAGGGAAGATTAGGTGACTTGGGCTGGAATAAATGGAAGAATCACAATATGTATTTTCTTCTTTAATATCATAACTACCAAGCATGAGACACTGGAGTTGCCTTTCAACTCTCAGAGCAGTTAGCTAGAAGAATTTCTAATCCAGCAGGGCCAAAGTCATGTTTCTAGCCTTGGAGGCAAACAGGCTGTTTCACAGCACTTTACACACTAGATCCATGAAGCTAAGACACTTAAATCTGTTCACATAGTTGTCCTGATGAAGTGCATATTGCTTTTGCTACTTCACAGCCCACTAGCTAAGAACTAAAGTCATGAGGGTAGAGATTGTGAGGTTATTGAGAGTTTAAGGAAGCTGGATCAGTACTTTTTAGCTTTAACCCCCATACCACCCTGAAAACTTGGAATAAACGTAACCAGATAGTCTTGTCAGGCTAATGCTTTATTTCTGTGATGGGTCCCCTATTGTGGGGAACTGGTGATCAATACATAAAGTAGTTTCAAAATCCTGTCATTTTACTTAGATCTGAGCATCGTGAAACTCAGTTGTGGAAATCCTCACCTCTGAAATATTATCCTCACCTCTAAAAAATATTATTTTCCAAAAAAGGTGGAACAGTTTCCATGGTAACCTGAATGCATACAGAAAGAAGTTAGAGGGAGCCCTAGAGATTCATGCCTTAATCAGAGAAATTGATGACATCACAGAGAGAATTACTGAGAAGGTGAGTCCTTAGATTTTGATTAATTGAAATGGGAAAATGTTCTATTTTGCCAATAGTGATAAACACACGCATGAGATATACTGAGTATCCAGCAGTGACCTTTGATAGTTATCTCTATATCAGGTTTGTAGGAAGGCTGAAATGTCATTAAACACTTTACAGATTGCAAACTCTAAGGCATTCATGGTTAAAAAGGTACATTTGAAATGTATTATGAGAAATTAGAGATTAGAGTCTGCAGTAAAAGAGGATGCTGTCTTTATCTAATCAGAGGGTACAGAGAAGATGAAGGTGAACTCTTCTTGGAGGTTCTTCTTGGAGGTGAGAGTCAGCAGGTACAAGTTTCAACAAGAAAAGTTCCAAATAGATGTAAAATGGAAAAAAAAAAAAATCACAACAGGAGTGATCAAACACTCAGGTTACCCAGAGAGACTGTGGATTCTCTGTCCTTAGAAAAATTCAAATCTCAACTAGATCAGAGCATGAGCAATCTGATCTAAGGTGATACTGCTTTGAGCAGGGGTTGGACTACATGATGTTCAGAGGTCCCGTCCAACCTAAATTATTCTGTGATTCTATGATTCTAATTAATGGAACCTAGTCAAATGGCATTGCCTATTAAATAGTACTTTTAGTACTAGGTGACTAGCTGCTATATCCAAAGTAGTCATCCATGGTTTCTTCCACAGCCAGTAGAAAGAAGCAAGTACTTCTAGAGCTCAGTGCATCTGACCTATTTTATATGTCCTCTTGAGGATGAGATAAAGCATGCTCCAGCAGTGACTCCTTTCCACTAACTGTAAGGAGAATTAGACAAGTAATTAAGCTGCAGCATGTTTTCATTTGTAGACATCTCCATGTGGTCTGATACGTCCTTCTACAAGAAATTAACACAGCAAGATGCAGTAAGTAGTATACAAATCTAAGCAGCTAAGAGACTGGTGTCTATTTTTTTGCTGTGTTACTGACATGGGTGTACATCTTCAGACAGCACTGAGCCAAGTCGATTCTGAATACCAAAAGCTAGTTAGCTGAGCTTTTAGACCTTTTTCTGAATTATCTACTTAGCTTGAATAGAGCAACGTCTTGTGTTCCAGATTCAAAGCTAGTTCATTCAACACTGGTTTGCATATCTCTCCCAGCTGTGCAATGCAGACATATTAAATATGAAACTTTGAAAAATTTTATAATCTTATTCATTCAGAAAATGGAGGTAAAAAATGCCTATCCTGGATTATAATACTGAGATTAATAGAAGAAAAAAAACTATATAAAAACTAATTATTTCATCCACATAACTAGTGATATTAATTTAACTATATGTTAGTAGGCAGATACATAGTGGTACTACTTAAGGTTATAAGGCTGTTGGTTTGACATTTTTATAACAACTTTTATGAATGTAGTTCTTCGTTGTCTGGGATATAATTCCTGGTAGGATTCTGAGTGTCAATTTTATTTACCATATTTTCATAAAACACACTTGAAAGTTTCTGTGATACAATTTAATGGGAAGTATTCGGCTGGTTTTGTATTTGGAAAAAAAAAAAAGAGGGAAAAGAAAGACTGAGAAATGTAGGGAAGCGTTCCTGTCTTTGTTTTATGCATGATTGCCCAGAGGGACCTTAAGTAGGATTCTGACTGTTCAAAGAGTTGTGAATTCTTATTCTGTCTCTGTAAGGAGTGCAGACAAGGTGACGTGCTGATATTTAAAAAGTCAATAAGAACATTCAGATGGCAATACAAAGAAGGCAAGGAGGAGACTATTTGAAAGAACCAAGATAGGATCCTTTTGCTTTTTGTCATCTTCACCATTTGCACATCCTATTGCCCCCTCCAGAGTGTACTGATACAAGCACTGGATTATGGGAAAGATGTGGAAAGTGTGGAAAACCTGATGCGAAAGCATGAAGAAATGGAGAGAGAAATCAGTGTTATTAAGTCCAAAATGGAGGTAAGAAGTGGAGAAGTACAGAGGATACTGTAAAAAGTTCAGTTTTTCTTCTTGGAAACGTGGTGCAAAGATCAGTGTGACTTTTTAGATTCATCAGTATGAATTGCACTGCAATGTAAATGCAGCACAGATTTATTCTCAGTAAAATACTGTGCTGCTTAATCCTACTTTATTTCAAATGTTATTCTTCCTAATACACCAAATCTAAAAAGAGAAGTCTCTTCTTAACATGTTAGCTGATTCTCTGTCCCTCACCTACAAGCCAGATTAGACTGTTCTATATCTTCTGGAAAGTGTGGAATCCAAATATAACTTTCCATCTTTCCCCCAGTTTCTGTACTGACTTGAATCAAAATGACAACTCTAGTTATTTTTAGAAATAAAATGCGAAACCCACGTGTTACAATCCGATTTCAGATGAGAGGAAGGCCCTCTTGCGTTCTGGCTGACCTCAGACAAGTCCGGGAGGCTAGAGGCAGCTAGACCAACCTCCCACTGCAGGTTTGATCACCTTGAGCAAGGTTAAGACACAAATGAGGTCAAATGCCATGCAACCAAACTTAGTTTTATTATAAAAAGGTGAATTATAGTAGTGATGGGACAGAGTGAGAAGAAAAGGTGGAAATTAAGCAAGCATTCTGAATAAAGTTGCAAGAATAGTCACCACCATGGATGGTGGTGACTATGGACCACACACTTCATGACCATGGCACCGCTTTTCACACAATTGTTACATAAGTCACAAACTAGGCATCTCTATGGCCTTACAGTCATTCTTATGTTGTCTAGCAGCCAAAGGAATCTCCCGCTTAGATAAACAATTCCAAACCAGGGGTCTCTGTGGTCTTGCAGTCGTCCTTATCTTATGAAGTAGTTTTGAGGAACTTCTTGCTTGACTAAGCAATCGTTTGAGACAAAAACTCTACAGTTCAGTCTCTCACACCACAGTGCATGTATTTTTCTGATATAGATATCAAAACCAGAAATCTTAAGTTATAATTGCCTGCCTGATGAGCTCTGACTTTTGTAAAATGTCCAGTTTGCATCATTTAGGACTAATCTTGAACATGGGCCTGAGCTCCTATATAATTGCATATTTTTAATAAAAGGAAATGTTTTCAGCTGAACCGCAATAACAAAAATCCTATGACAAGCTCTCACAGTTTTCACTATTAGCAGAGTATTAAGCCTTTTCATATAGAAAATATTTTTACAAATTTTCTCTAAACTTCTTCTTCACAATAGCATGCAAATGGTGACATTGTGTGATGCTTTCATACATTGTGACTTTGTTAGCTAGTTCTCAAATGAAATGTGGGTGATTACTAGTCAGCATTCCACAGACAGCACTAGCAAGGCTGCATGGGGGAGTGCTGGACAGAAACACAGAGATAAGCAAGGTTGGGATTTTTATTTTTTCTTTTTTTTATGCTGCCCCAAATACCATGCACAAAGTATTATATCTGTACTTTTCTTATGGATTAAAACCAGTCTAGTATATTGTCCCTTTCTGCATGATTAAAAATCTTTGTTTTCATCAATTTGATGGAGTTTTACAAGAAAGATACCAAATTTAAAACTGGGTTGGTGAGTGTTCATTACTGTTTATCAGGTTGTGTTAAGGAAAAGAGCACCAACTAGAAGTCTACACTGAAAGTAATGTTCTGATACTGCTGTTAGCTGAAATAGATACAGATGATTTTTGAGTCTTCTGCTGAAAGGCAAATCTGATTGCTTTTGTGTACTGCCATATTTTCATGGCTTCTGTTACCCATCTTAGTTAGACTAAGCTAATAGAGGTTACAGTTAGCACTTATTTTCCCTGTACGTTTCCCCCTATTCTGCAAAACTGCTTTCTTAATTGTAAGTTAACATTTGTGCATGTTGAAGCAACATACACATCTCTTTCTTCACATGGATGTTTGCTTGCCAATGTAGATGTAATTTTTGTGCATATAACAAGTCTCTTTATATATTTCATTATTGTAATTTAAGTACTTGCTTTTGAAAACTGGAATCTTAAAATTAACTACTTGTCCTGAAAGGCAAACTCAGGAATTAATATAAGCATTTGGCATAAATTCACCCCACTATAAATCTCTTCCCAGCCATTGGCATTAGAATCTTTCCGCCTTTCCACAAGGAATCCATCCATAAATGACAAACTGACTATGAAGCAACAGGAGATGAAAAACAACTGGCTACGACTCCAGGGACAGGCCAAACAAAGGTAAAGACTTCTAGTAGTCTGAGTATCTCTCAGCAGGAGCAAAGCTGCTCCCTGGAATCTCAAATCTACTTGCCAGGGACCTTTGAAAAGTTTTTGAGGATCCTTTACAAAGTTTATACAGGCAGCTAAGACAGTTGCATTGGAACAGTGTGACTTGGTACAAGAAAAGTTCCACTGGTGTGACTTTAGGAAAACTAGTACAATGAATTTGTGGCTTATCCCACGAAATAATGTTACTAAAATACCTCCAGATTATCGGATTAAATCCATCAGGAAGCCTTTGTGAGAGACTTATTTTTGTGTGGTTCTGGAAGATTTTATTTTTCTTTAAATCTTTCCAAAACAAGAACGACTTAGACCTGAGCTGTAATCATTGCTGGAAGCAACAGCTATGAAGGCTTTTTTACCTTTCTTGTCCTAATGAACTGATGTAGAAAATAAGGTAAGCATGTTTTCTCCAAGGCAGCACACATTTCCTGTGATTTTGGTTTAATATGAGGACTGTTAACAGCTGTAAGGGAAAAGTATCCTAGGAGGCTTGAATTCACTTCATTTGGCTTCTTCTAGGATACTTTCCTCTGTAAACAGGGAGGGAGAAGCAACTAGATAATTCTGTATTGGATAATGCTAAACTGCACATTGTGTGACAGGAAGGAGAAGCTGGCAGCCTCCTATCAGTTGCAGAAGTTTAACTTGGAGATGAAGGAGATGCTAGATTGGACCCAAAACATCAGAGGCTTAATGGAAGCAGGTGGGCTTCCTAAAAGTGCAAATGAAGCGGAAAGCATGATTGAGGAGCATCAGGAGAGAAAGGCAAGTATCATTGTTCTTCTAATTGAACATACTGGAAATCTTTCCCATGGGAATTGATTGCTGCAGACACAGCAGAGTTTTGCTGCATGCATCTGTCAATAACATGAAGAAAAGACCATTTTCAATAACAGGCTAGAGATAGAAGTCACCTACATATTGACAGAAACCTATACCATGGGATTTCTGGTAGCTCATGTCTCTGCAAAAAGTCTCAGAAAGCCACGTTAGCTCTCACTTGTACTGCCATCCAGCCCTGTAGGTAAAAACCTGGTTCAATATCAAAACGTGCTCACTGTCAGTCTCTTTATTCAGATTGCCAAAAAGTTAATGCCAGTTAATTCTAGCTTTGAGTTAGATTTTGTCATGCAAACTCCATCTGCCTGAGAGGAAATAAAACCAGCAATTTTTCTCACACAGGGCAGTAAAGTACCATTGGGTGATACTACGCATTCAGTTCTGAAACACTTCATATCCCAATACTAATTATCACAAAAACTTTTGGTGGCTAATTTGGCTAATATTTTTGGTGGATTTTCTAAAAGGAGTGGTATTGTTAATTAACCTTAGAAAAAAAGTTAATACTTTACTTTTTCTCCAGTGTCATAGCTATCTTTCAGCTGCTGTGTTACCTTTCCTTTGCAGTTATCTTACTTCTTCTAAAAAATCGTGTTCCCAGAATCACAATTAATGTCCAGTGCTTTGTGGGTCCCATAATAGCAAGAATAGAATGTAGACTTTGAGTAATTTTCTAGACTTGGCTTTAGTATGAAGTACCTGAAGTCCCATCCTTTTTCAGTCTTCCGTTTTAACAATGCTCTCTCCTGTCGCAGACTTAACAGTGTTTTTGCTAATAATTCTTTATCACATTAGAAATACCCCAAACCACTTATGTAGTGTACTCCAAATTTAGGTGGTAGCAAGATCTAAGTCTTTAATATCTGTTAGCAAAGGAACCCAAATGACTCTAAGGAGATGGTCACACAGAAAAGGAGGAATCCAGGCAATATGTTCTTTTGTATTGGGTTGACTAAACTAAAATTATAGAAAAGACAAGAAAAATGGAGGGTTTGTTTTTTTTATTCATTCAGGCTAGTGGCTCAAATTGAAGTCCTTAGGAGAGACTAGAGTAGAACACAAGGTGCTAATCTGAAAAAAAAAAAAAAAAAAAAATAGAAGTGCTATCTTGCAGCTGTGTTATTGATGATTGGGCAACACCAACATTTAGTAGTACATCTCGTAGTTTTTAAGGTGGTTTATGAGCTAATACATGGTATTATTTCAGCACATGGTTACTTTCATTTTCATATTGTTTGTATTAGGGATTCCCCATTCAATTTGCAGAGGTCATAGATGCTTGTAATGCTTTCACCTTCAGGATTCAGTCTATAGATATAACTCATTCCTCAGACCAGGTGAAACAGTTAAATGTATATTATTCTAACGCTACAAAATAAAGTAAAACTGTGTCTTTAATGTAATAATTTGATGCCAACTTATTTGGCAGGAGAG
This sequence comes from Chlamydotis macqueenii, assembly GCF_036417535.1. NCBI lineage: Eukaryota > Metazoa > Chordata > Aves > Otidiformes > Otididae > Chlamydotis > Chlamydotis macqueenii. The sequence continues at coordinate 41,580,151 of NC_141560.1, forward strand.
GAAAAATTCTTGGCACTCTTTCTCTTAAGAACCATGTTTATGCAGGAAAACTGGGAGGGATACAGTATTATGGATGTTCAAAACTGTGTTCATCTATATCTAAGCATTTTCTAATCTGTTTCTAATTTAATCCCAATTTTGATTTGTAGGAGATCAGTTGTTCCTAGAGCAACAAAGTAATTTATTGTCCACATTTATTTTCTCTTATGCAACTCTATGCTCTTTCAGTAACATAGCTCAAAGATGAATGATTTTCCATATAAATATTAATGTTGGAAAGTTACAGCCCACATTCTTCCCCTTAAGGCTTGTGTTCTGAATAACTGTCATTCTGTAAACTCTTGGCATCAATCTTAGTAATATGTTTTAGGAGGAGATTGAAGCACGAGTTGAAAGATTCAAGTCTCTCGGTAACTATGGTCAAGACCTTGCCAATTCTGGTCACTATGCAACCCCTGAGATTCACCAGTCCCTCTCCAGACTACAGCAAGCCTGGTCTGAATTGGTCCAAGCATGGCAGGAGCAATATATAAAATTGTTTCAGGCACAAGATTTACAGGTGAGTAAAAAGATATTCAACAGAGAATGCACAAGCCACTGACAACTTTCCTCAGTATACATAGCAAATTAGAAGACTATATAATGAAAGATATGCTAATAATACCCAGTATTTAATGTATATTTCACCAGTTTCTAGAAGGCATGCTGAGGCACATTCAATGGTGGCAGGACTTTTAGAAATTGTACCTTTACAAATCAAATAAATTCCTGTGGAATATGTGCTCATATGTTCTAAAACTTATGAGCTATAAAACTTAGCAAAATTTGGTCAAGCTCTCATGTAATTGGCAAAAAGCACAGACTTAAAATAGAACATCACTACCAAATCCTGTAACCTCCTCCAAAAAAAAATGGAGGCAGGCAAGTATTTTAAAAAAAAAATCTGAAGAAAAATTTGGCATGGACAGAATATTGTATTTTTCCATACCTTTTTTTTTCCTAAGAAAATAACTGTTTTGGCTGCAGTTTTCCAGAAATACTTCCCTGTAACAGTCATATCACTTACAAAATTTCTGCTTATACGGCTTGTTGGCAAAAGTTAGAAATAACTGAAATGGAGAATTTTACAATGGGGAATGTCAAGTACCTTAAATAACAGCTGGTGCTACTAGTCTCATCTAAAAAGTGTCACATATATGAAAACTTAAACCATATGGTAAGGGCTGCTCTCGTGCTTCTTTGTGTATTACATTCTACTTATTTCAGGCCATGTTACTGTCCCTTTTATTGGCTAGTTACCTTACATCACACTATCTACACTATTAGCAAACAAGCTACAGATGCTTGTATTGTACCCTAGAATACATCATAATCATATTATAAAGGAGAAAGTTATAATAATAACTGTTACACATGTGGGTTTTGGAGCTTCTAATGCTTATTGCCAGCCAGTGCTATGCAGTTAATTTTTGGAATCAGAATCATAGAATGGTTCGGGTTGGAAGAGACCTTCAAAGGTCATCTAGTCCACCCCCCCCTGCAAAGGGCAGGGACATCACCGACTAGATCAGGTTGCTCAGAGCCTCATCCAACCTGGCCTTAAACATTTCCAGGGATGGGGCATCTACCACCTTTCTGGGCAACCTGTTCCAGTTTTCTTCAACCCTCATTGTAAAAAAATTTTCCTAATATGCAATCTAAATCTACCTCCCTCTATTTTAAAACCATTACCCCTCATCCTGTTGCAACAGGCCCTACTGAACAGTCTCTCCCCGTCTTTCCTGTAGGCCCCCTTTAGGTGCTATAAGGCTGCTATAAGGTCTCACAGAAGCCTCCTCTTCTCCAGGCTGAACAGCCCCAACTCTCTCAGCCTGTCCTCATAGGAGAGGTGTTCCAGCCCTCTTATCATTTTTGTGGCCCTCCTCTGGACCCTTTCTAACTGGTCCATGTCCTTCTTATGTTGGAGGCTCCAGAACTGGACACAGTACTCCAGGTGGGGTCTCACCAGGGCAGAGTAGAGGGGGAGAATCACCTCCCTCGACCTGCTGGCCACGCTCCTCTTGATGCAGCCCAGGATGCGGTTGGCCTTCTGGGCCGCAAGGGTGCATTGCCTGCTCATGTTGAGCTTCTCATACACCAGCACTCCCAAGTCCTTCTCCTCAGGGCTGCTCTCAATCCATTCTCCGCCCAGCCTATATTTGTGCCTGGGGAATAGCCCTGGAAGTTTGATTTCTTTCAGTCTACGCTGCCAAGGTCAGGTTTGCCTTTGTTTTGCACCATGTTTATGACTGCTTTTTTTCCCTATACAGAAATTCTATGGCTATGTGGAGCAAACTGAGAGCTGGCTCAGCAGCAAAGAGGCTTTCCTAGCCAATGAAGACTTAGGGGTACGTGCTCTGAGAAATTACAATTTTCTCTGCAATTGGTCTGGAGGAAAGGGAGCTGTGAAGTATGATGACATGCTCTGAACCTTCCTGTGATCTTATTGCTTCTGAAGTTACTCTCTGGCTTGTTGACAGTTTAAGATCAGATTTCTTTCCTTGCTACTTTACACAGGATAGAATTTTCAGCCCCAAGTGTAATGAAAGAATCCAACTACTCCGATTACAGCAGGAAAATGAGACTACTTCTCTCTAACTGGTCACATACGACCCAAATACATTTACCTGCAGTGTGCAGGTCATCACTGCTGACATACCCAGTGTAGCTTTAAATTACCTACCTCAGGTATCAGTAACACTGCAATCACTGAAATCACAGACCGATGCATGAGTTGCAAAAGCTGTGCAGGATGCTGGATATACATTCCGATGCTTAGCTTACCATGCACTTTATATAGATAGTGCTACCAAATTAAGTTACTTCTGCAGGAACTACAATTACATCTCAAGAGTTCAGTGTAGATATAATTGGTACAAATTATATGAAAAACACACGATGCTAGTGGCTGGTGTTTGTCTCATTTTCAGCCTAGAGGTATATAGGCTTCCATTGCAGTATATGAGACTTCTTAGAAGGAGCGACCAATTTTCCAGTCATATTTAGATCAGAAATGCACAGAAAATGCTCTGTGAGTACTTTCCTTTCCCATGACTCATGTAAGCACTCAGAGGTTTAGATGTTTTTCTGACCCATTTGATGCGAACTTTACTGCTTCCTTTCAAATAGTGAGAAAGCAGAGTTTATTGTGGTAACAACATTTTGACACCACTGATTCTACAATTAAAAGGGCAGAGGGGTGCTGAAAAAAAGAACTCTGAATCTTTAAGCGTGGTATTCACAAGACGAGAATTCTTCTGACGAGAAGTCAGATTCTGTGTTTCTCTTCAGATTAATTGTAATGTCAGACTCCAGTCCTCAAATTCAAATCTGGATCTGAGCTCTTCCAAATTCCATGCGTTGAAACTGAGGCTCTAATTTTAATCTCTTTCTGTACGTATTTGTTCACTTAACTCTGATCTCAGTTTGTCATCCCACATTTGCTTACAAAATAGCATCTATCTTAAGATTGATTTACGATTAGGAGCTGATGCTTCATCTCTTGAGAAGTCATATGTTCTGTGCAGCACAACAATATTCAGGAGAAGCTAAGCATAGAATCACAGAATCAGAGAATAATTTACATTGGAAGGGACCTTTAAAGGCCTTCTAGTCCAACCTCTTTGCAAGCATCCAGCAGTTAGTTCAGTTTCGACCTTGAAATAATGGCCTCAGACCATGTGTAGATCTCAGATTCCATGTCAATAAATTTCAAAGACCAATAAATTTTCTTGACAGGTGGAAAATGTGGGGTAAATGCCATTTAGCTTCTGGATTATCAGCACTGTGGATGGAAAAACTCTGACTGAAAGCAACTTTCATTTGTTGAATTCTATCCAGGATTCAGTGTCTAGTGTGGAGAGCCTACAGCGGAAACACACACAGTTTGAAAAAGCCCTGGAAGCTCAGATGGAGAAAATTGATGAGATGGCTTCATTTGCTCAGCAGCTAACACAGAACAAGCATTATGACTCAGACAACATCACCAACAGATGCCAGACTGTTCTGAGGAGGTAAAGTCAAACGCTTCCCATGTCAGCCACCCATCTCTTCTGCAATGAGACTCTCCCCAAATGACTAAATCTTTAAATGTCTTGAGAGAACCATGAACTGGTTTACATTTAGTCAGCTTTGCACTTTGCACTGTAGTCTTGCCAAATTGGCCTGAGTCTAGTCAATATTTCGTTAGGAGGTTTCCAAGATACAGTTAAGAGGAGGGGGAGCAGGATTCAGAAGGCAGCAGTTTTTCTGTAATTCTGTATCCTGGTCTGGCCTTAGGGACAGTGCTGCAAACAAAAGACAGAGGCCTGCTGTGCTATTAAATACTTCATTATTGTTAAATACCATCAAGAAATGTCATTAGTTACACAACTGCTTTTTCACTTTTCTAATGGGATTGCTCTTAAAGCCCTGCTCAAATTATCTATTATGGTATCTAAAATTTTTCTGATCAGATCTTGCCCTTTTGTGTGAATTATTTTATTTCTTCTAGTGTCTTCCATGTTGTTAATCTTAAACAAATGCTGATAGTAGAAGCAGTTGTATTCAGTGCTATTGTAGATTAAAAGAGATATGTAAAATTTACAGAGAGAGATTGGACATACCTTATGATTTAAGTGATCATATGTATTTATTAATATGATCAAATTATTTCATGCCTGTATTAACATAAAAAAGTGCTGCGAGTCTACATTTGGAAAAAAAGATGAAAGGATGGTGTAGCTTTGGTTTATTAGTGACAAATACCATCATACTCACAGGCTTTCTATATAAGAAACGTGCTGAGTTTATGTTCTCTGGTACCATGAAAGGCTATAATGGTGATCCTTAGAGGCAGATATTATATATACACAATTTGTGTGTACTTTAAACATATCTGCTAGTAATCCTTCCTATAATGTCTTGAGCATTTTCTCTGACAGTCCCGGTACCGGTAGCGGCTCGGTACCGGTAGCGCGACCCCGTCGTTTCATCATCCCCGCGGGGGCGGCAGCGCCGGGACCCCCCCTGGGGCCCGTCCTGGGGCAGCGCGGGGTCCCGATCGGCGCCTTCTGCCAGGATTTCAACGAGCGCACGTGGGGGGTGAAGGCCGGGGTGCCGCTGCGCATGCGCCTGCTCGTGCACGCGGACCGCACCTACGAGCTGACCGTGGCCCCCCCCCCCCAAAAAAAAAGAAGATCATCTGAGGAACCTGAAGGTGCACAAGTCCATGGGTCCTGATGAGATCCATCCGCGGGTCCTGAGGGAACTGGCGGATGAAGTTGCCAAGCCACTGGCCATCATATTTGAGAAGTCATGGCGGTCTGGTGAGGTCCCCGATGACTGGAAGAGGGGGAACATAACCTCAATTTTTAAAAAGGGGAATAAGGAAGACCCAGGTAACCACAGGCCGGTCAGCCTCACCTCTGTGCCTGGCAAGGTCATGGAGCAGATTCTCCTGGAAACCATGCTAAGGCACATGGAGAGCAAGGAGGTGGTTGGTGACAGCCAACATGGCTTCACCAAGGGCAGATTGTGCCTGACCAATTTGGTGGCCTTCTATGACGGGGTGACGGCATCGGTGGACAAGGGACGAGCAACTGACATAATCTACCTGGGCTTGTGCAAAGCTTTTGACACTGTCCCGCACGACATCCTTCTCTCTAAACTAGAGAGACATGGGTTTGATGGACGGACCACTTGGTGGATAAGGAGTTGGCTGGATGGCCGAACTCAGAGAGTGGTGGTCAACGGCTCGATGTCCAGGTGGAGACCGGTCACGAGTGGCATCCCTCAGGGGTCCGTGCTGGGCCCGGCCCTGTTCAACATCTTTGTTGGCGACATGGACAGTGGGATAGAGTGCACCCTCAGCAAGTTCGCCGACGACACCAAGTTGTGTGGTGCCGTCGACACGCTGGAAGGGAGGGATGCCATCCAGAGGGACCTTGACAGGCTGGAGAGGTGGGCCCATGCCAACCTCATGAAGTTCAACCAGGCCAAGTGCAAGGTCCTGCACCTGGGTCATGGCAATCCCAGGCACAAATACAGGCTGGGCGGGGAATGGATTGAGAGCAGCCCTGAGGAGAAGGACTTGGGAGTGCTGGTGGATGAGAAGCTTAACATGAGCAGGCAATGCGCCCTTGTGGCCCAGAAGGCCAACCGCATCCTGGGCTGCATCAAGAGGAGCGTGGCCAGCAGGTCGAGGGAGGTGATTCTCCCCCTCTACTCTGCCCTGGTGAGACCCCACCTGGAGTACTGTGTCCAGTTCTGGAGCCCCCAGCACAAGAAAGACATGGACCAGTTGGAGAAGGTCCAGAGGAAGGCCACGAAGATGATAAAAGGGCTGGAGCACTTCTCCTATGAGGACAGGCTGAGAGAGTTGGGGCTGTTCAGCCTGCAGAAGAGGAGGCTCCAGGGAGACCTGATAGCGGTCTTCCAGTACCTCAAGGGGGCCTACAAGAAAGATGGGGAAAGGCTGTTTAGTAGGGCCTGTTGCTATAGGACGAGAGGTAATGGTTTTAAAATAGAGGGGGGTAGATTTAGATTGGAAATTAGGAAAAAATTTTTTACGATGCGGGTTATAGAACACTGGAACAGGTTGCCCAGAAAGGTGGTGGAGGCCCCATCTCTGGAAGCGTTCAAGGCCAGGTTGGATGAGGCTCTGAGCAACCTGACCTAGTCAGGGATGTCCCTGCTTCTTGCAGGGGGGTTGGACTAGATGACCTTTGAAGGTCCCTTCCAACCCTAACCATTCTATGATTCTATGATTCTATGAAATCATGGGAGACTGCATATTATGGACAATTCTCTCCTAGGGAACGAAGGGTTAGATCACGTGTTTTAGAGATCAAAATTGAAAATCCTTAACCTCTAATTCACTCTGTGACTTTTACCTCACACATCTGTCTTCATCTCAGAAAAGAAAAACTGCTGGAGAATGCTGCTGCTCGCAGACATCTGCTAGAGGAATCAAGACTTCTGCAGAAGTTGCTGAGGAATTCCTTTGAGGTACAGTTACACAGGATTCATACTGCGCTGCTTAGGTGTGAATCCCAGAAGGGATTTACTGTGAGAAAAATCAAGGAACTGAGCCTGGAATTAGATTATATTGAGAAAGATCAGGATAAGAGTGAAGAGATATTTTTCAGCTTTCCAGTCACAACTTCCCTCCAGTCACCAGATGAAGGATCTACTGTGCATTGGACACTAGCAAAATGCAAAAATAAATGCATTAAAAGGAAATGTGCCACCATTTTAAAATTAATGGGAGGAGACAAATTAGTTCTTTTCTTGTGAGATATTGACAGTGGGTTAGAAATTGGGAGATAATAGCCCTTTCTACTCCATGCACACGAGTACCTGCACACATGCCCACGCACACATGCCCACATGCTTTCTCATTGCATGGGGACGGGACTATCTCATGGAGACAGCCCCCTTTCCAGGTAACAGTGCTGGTAAACAGAGATATAGGGGTGACTTCATTATGAAAGACAGCAGGAGCTTAGGGGAGCAGAACCTCAGAAGGACAACTCATTTGTGTCCCCACTCACTAGTCCCCTGTTTTATACATATTAGAGGAGAGCCTGGTAGGTTGGACCTGAAGAAACACCAAAGCTTTTGTCTGCTTCTGTTCTTTCCTCCCCAAAGGTGGCTGCCTGGATCAATGAGAAGAATAGCATTGCCCAGGATGATAGCTGGAAAGATCCAAGCAATTTGCAGACAAAACTGCAGAAGCACCAGACTTTCCAAGCAGAGATCATGGCCAATAGAAATCGCCTGGATGCCATCAGATTGGTGAGAGAAGCTGGGTTGATGGCCAGGGTGGGCAAATGGCGTGAAGGACTCTGCAGACAGTCTGAGTTACAGTGATCTCAAACAAGCAAGGGGGAATCACTGTCCCCTCGCTGACATCGTTCACGCTGTCTCTGAAGGGACTGGGAAGCTTATTCTTTTAGTCCATCAAGATCTTTCTGTGTCTATAGATTTCTTTCAGGTTCTTTTTTATTGTCTAGTGTGAGCTTGCTATCTATATTCACTGTGCATGCAAAGGAAAGAGATGGGTGCTGTCAATGAAAGTTTCAATCCACTGACTTTAGGGACTTCTCTTCACAGTGAATGCCACTTTAGAGGTACACCTGTTTCTTTCCAGCTGGGAACCTAGCTGATTGGATACACAACTTCAACAGGTCAGATAAGATATATCCAATAAAAACAATCAAGAAGAGTTTTCAAGTGCTGCTTTTGCAAAGGCATGCTAGTACGAGCGATATGAGGAAAGTTTGACAAGCTTTTTCAGATATTTGTCAGAAGCTGTGATTGGATTATGAGTTTGGAACGACAGACTGTTATGTTTATTAACCTTCTTTTTAGCACAGCGCTTACTAGCTGTATTTTGCAATAGATAACATAGGAAGGATGTGGAACTGTTGGAGCAAGTGCAGAGGAGGGCCACGAAGATGATCAGAGGACTGGAGCACCTCTCCTGTATGGTCAGGCTGAGAGACTTGGGGCTGTTCAGCCTGGAGAAGAGAAGGCTTCTGGGAGACCTTATAACAGCCTTCTAGTACCTAAAGGGGGCCTACAGGGAAGATGGCGAGAAACATTTTAGCAGGGCCTGTTGTGATAGGATGAGGGGTAATGGTTTTAAAATAGAGGGAGGTAGGTTCAGACTTGATATAAGGAATAAATTTTTTACAGTGAGGGTGGTGAAGCACTGGTGCAGGTTGCCCAGAGAGGTGGTGGAAACATTCCAGGCCAGGTTGGACGGGGCTCTGAGCAACCTGATCTGGTTGGAAATGTCCATGGTCCTCGAACGAGGGTTGGACTAGATGACCTTTAAAGATCCCTTCCAACCCAAAATATTTTATTATTTTATTATTAAAGGTAGATTCCTTCCTCAGACTCACTGCATCCAGTAGTGTAGTGTTGCTGTGCCTCCCCTTCCCCATTGCAAAATGTAGAAATAGCTCCATTTAGTTTTCTAAAGCAAACTTGGTCCCAGCTTAAGGATATACCTACAGACTCTTCTATTGATGGAGGTCTTGTTGTGCCCCCTTTACCTCTTCTTCTGCTAACCTGCTAAGCATCTCCAGCTCAGGGATTAGAAATGCAGATAGACTTTCATTACATAATACAGTGGGACAACCGTATGTGGTTAAAAGAGGTTTTATTATCTCATACAGTGGTTACTTATATGAGATAGTTCTCTCTTCACACACAAGAAAGGGCATAGAAAAGGAGAGGTGGCTGGGCAATCTCTAACAGTGTTCATAGAACGTGCGACGTCACAGAAAAAAAATGAGTGTTTGCAAAGTAGGCTCCCTGCCATCTTTTAGTCAATGTAGCAGTTGTGTAACGAAGATTCTATTTACCCTTTGCATTCTAATATTGTCTTCTAGCATTTTAAATAATTTTAGAGGCCAGAAAAACACGAAAACCAGTGTCTGCCCTAGTTCCAATAAGCATTTTGCCTTTATCTGTTTTTTCTTTGTCTCTGCAGCCTCTGTTATGTCAGGAAATTATGACTGCAGCCAGCCCTCTACATAGCAGTGCCAATAGACTTTGTTTATGGAGACAAAAGTGATATATTCTGGTTCATTCAAAAAAGGAACAAAACTTTGACTTTTCTCTTTGCTATAGGAAGGGGAGAAGATGCTCCGTGAGAGGCACTATGCCCCTGAAGCCATTCAGTCCAGACTACAAGAAATGGAAGAGCTCTGGGAGGAACTGCTAGCAAGTTGCCAAGATAAACAGGCCAAGCTGCAGGATGCTTACAAGGTAATACAGAGATGCCAGTGGTTGGGTCTTGGTGTCATTTCCAGAGATAGCATGACTGCCTTGCTACAAGTCTCATCTATGGGTATGTCACTTGATATAACCAGACCTGATTCCTCAAGAACATTAGAGCAAAGAAACTACTAAGTGTAGAGTGATCGAATGAAATGGGCAGGAGAGCTGCAGACCCCTATACAGCGAAAAGGATTTGTAGGCTGTTCTCCCTTCTGCTCTCTCCTGCTGGTTTAGACCAGGATTCCAGAGAGTAATACTGTGGGAAAATGTGTTCACTCATATATGTCAACTCTCTGCATCTGTCCCCATGGCATCTTTTCTCCAACACATTGCAAAAGAAACCCACAGCTGCTTTTCACTTTTCTAGCTCCAGGCATGTGACTTCTCATGACTGTGAGTTTTACATGGGCTATTAGACGCTCTGCGGGTACAAAATAGAGCTCTCCATTTAAATGGCTTGCTTTTAAGGTTCTGTGTCCATCGTTTGTATTTGTGCAACAGAAGTAAGAATAGCTCTTGATGTTCTCTGCATCTCATCTTGTGTTCACTCTGACTGAATTCTCTTCTTCATTTGGACGACCATCCTACGTGGGAAGAGTTCACTGAGCACTGGGAAGCTTCTCTGTGCTTGTGTGTAATTCTTACTGAAAATGGCCAGGATTTTTATATCATGTTGTCTGTCACAGAATCATAGAATGGTTTGGGTTGGAAGGGACCTTTAAAGGTCATCTAGTCCAACCACCGTGCAGTGAGCAGGGACATCTCAAACCAGATCAGGTTGCTCAGAGCCCCATCCAACCTGGCCTTGAATGTTTCCAGGGATGGGGCATCTGCCACCTCTCTGGGCAACTTGTTCCAGTGCTTCATCACCCTCATCATAAAAATTTATTTCCTTATGTCTTATCTAAATCTACCCTCTTTTAGATTAAAACCATTACCCCTTGTCCTATTGCTAAAGGCCCTGTTAAAAAGTTTGTCTCCCTCCCCTAAAGTTTTAAATGACCTTTTCTTCCTGCTTCTCCTCAGGGCCTTCATTTTCAGAGAAATGTAGAGGATATGGAGAAATGGTTGGAAGATGTGGAAAATGAGTTGAAAGCACCATATAGTAACAATGATCTGGTGGTTTTGAACAGTCATCTGAAGAAACAAGAGGAACTGGAGGAAGATATTGCTGGCCATAGGGACCGGCTGCAAGAGCTTGTGGTCACAGCTCAGCAATTCCAGAAGGAGAAGCATTTCCTTGCTGATGAACTAGAAGAAAGAGTGGATCAACTGGTGCAGAGGTGTGTGAGTGCCTGCCATCTTTTTCCTATTTTTATCAGCGTTTTTCTTCCCTGCATTTTTTTTTCCTTCTCTACATCACTCCATTCTCTACATCATTTTGCATTAATTCCTTGTTAATCTGTGGTCCTCATTGAGTTCCTTTCAAAACCTGCAGATACAAAAGTCTTCGTGATCCTCTGCAGGAGAGACGTGGAAATCTGGAGGCAAGCATACTTCAGTACCAGTTCTTCCGAGATGTTGATGAGGAGTTGACCTGGGTTCATGAGAAGCTCCCCATGGCTTCCTCCAGGGATTATGGCCAATCCCTGGCAACTGTTCAGAGTCTACAAGAAAAGCACCAGGTAATGTCACGTGAGAACCATTCTCAGTCTTCAGAATCAAAAAGAGAGCATGGAATTAAATTTGCCTCTGGCAAACTTCATCTGCTGTGCTTTGGCTAACAGGTATCATGATGACAGGGATTACTCTTATCCTTTTCTGATAAAAACAACAATTTTCAAAGGATATGTGCATGACTTGGCAACATGTGGGATTCCATGCTGCAGAATGCAGAGAGATTGTCTGAGTGGCCAGGGATCAGGTAAGGCAGTATAAAGCCCTGGCAGAATTAAATCTGGCCAGAGACATCAGGAGCAACAAGAAAAGTTTCTTCAGGTACATCAGCGATAAAAGGAAGATGAGGGAGAATGTGGGCCCTCTATGAAGGAAACAAGAGAACTGGTTACCTGGGACATGGAGAAGGCTGAGATACTCAATTACTTTTTTTGCCTTCACCAGTGAGGGCTCTAGCTATGCTGCCCAAGTTGCAGAAGGCAAAAGCAGGGACTGGGAAAATGAAGAACTGCACACTGCAGCAGAAGAGCAGGTTCAGGGCCATCAAAGGAACCTGAAGGTGCACAAGTCCATGGGTCCTGATGAGATGCATTCGTGGGTCCTGAGGGAGCTGGCGGATGAAGTTACCCAGCTGTTGTCCATCATAGTTGATAAGTCATGGCAGTCTGGTGAGGTTCCTGCTGACTGGAAAAGGGGAAAAAAAACCCCCATTTTTAAAAAGGGAAACAAGGAAGACCTGAGGAACTACAGGCTGGTCAGTCTCACCTCTGTGCCTGGCAAGGTCATGGAGCAGATTCTCCTGGAAACCATGCTAAGGCACGTGGAAAATAAGGAGGAAATTGGTGACAGCCAACATGGTTTCGTTAAGGGCAAGTCATCCCTGACCAATTTGGTGGCCTTCTATGATGGGGTTACAGCATTAATGGACAAGGAACAACTGACTGATGTCATATACCTAGAATTGTGCATTGCATTTGACACTGTCCCACATAACATCCTTGTCTCTAAACTGGAGACACATGGATTTGATGGATGGACCACTCAGTGGATAAGGAATTGGCTGGATGGCTGTACTCAAAGAGTTGTGGTCAACAGCTCATTGTCCAAGTGGACACTTGTCCCTGTGGCATTCCTCAGGGGTCGGTATTGGGACCAGCCCTGTTTAACCTTTTTGTCGGCAACAAGGACAGTGGGATAGAGTGCATCCTCAGCAAGTTTGCTGACACCACCAAGCTCTGCAGTGCAGTTGATACGCTGGAGGGAAAGGATGCCAGCCAGAGGGACCTTGACAGCCTGGAAAGGCTGGCCCATGAGAACCTCATGAATTTCAACAAAGCCAAGTGCAAGGTCCTGCACATGGGTTGGGGCAATCCCAGGCACAAATACAGGCTGGGCAGAGAATGGATTGAGAGCAGCTCTGAGGAGGAGAGCTGGGGTGCTGAGGACGAGAAGCTCGACATGAGCAGGCAATGTGCGCTTGCAGCCCAGAAAGCCAACCGCATCCTGGGCTGCATCAAGAGAAGCATGGCCAGCAGGTCGAGGGAGGCGATTCTGCCCCTTTACTCTGCTCTCCTGAGACCCCACTGGAGTACTGCATCCAGCTCTGGAGACCCCAACATAAGAAAGACGTGGACCTGTGGGAGCAAGTCCAGAGGAGGGCCACGAAGATAAGAGGGCTGGAGCACCTTTCCTATAAGGACAGGCTGAGAGAGTTGGGGCTGTTCAGCCTGGAGCAGAGAAGGCTTCTGGGAGACCTTATAGCACCCTTCCAGTACCTAAAGGAGGCCTACAGGAAAGACGGGGAGAGACTCTTCAGCAAGGCCTGTTGTGACAGGACAAGGGGTAATGGTTTTAAAATAGAGGGAGGTAGATTTAGATTAGATATCAGAAAAAAATTTTACAATGAGGGTGGTGGAACAGTGGAACAGGTTGCCCAGAGAGGTGGTAGATGCCCCATTCCTGGAAACATTCAAGGCCAGGTTGGATGAGGCTCTGAGCAACTTGATCTGGTTTGAGATGTCCCTGCTCACTGCAGGGGGTTTGGACTAGATGGCCTTTAAAGGTCCCTTCCAACCCAAACTATTTTATGATTCTGTGCTTCTATGATTTAAATGCCAGGTCAAATGCCTCGTGGGAAAATTTGTGCAACCTGTAACAGGGCTGGAAAAGACAGATCTTTCCCAGATCAGGAGTGTGTGTGGTATATAGAAAGAGGGAGAGAGAGCACAAGCTCAAGCATTTGGTGCAATCTGCATGTCTACAAGTAAAAATCTGAACTTATAAAAGTTTGAAATATTCCCAGGGTAAAAAGTCAAGACTGCTACAGGTGGCAGGGATGAAGTCTCTTTAAAAGTTGATTTATCCTAGGTGTACTCACAATTTAATGAAGAATTGTAAAATGTTTTCTGGAATATTTCTGAGTAAGAGTCATGGGTATATTCTGAATAGTTTGTACCTTCTTAGTATTTGGTGTAATTCTCATATTTGTAAAAATTCTTTATTTAAGCAAGATGAGTTGCTGATTTTGAGATCAGAGAGTAAGAACAAAAAGTTTGTTTCATCATGATTAAAACAATAAATGCGGTTATGTGTGCAATTACTCCTGAAAATTATGACCTGATTGGCATGGTAGGAAAGTAATTAGGTTCACAGAAGAAAGGAATGTTTGAGCTTAATTAATCTGAGAAAATATTTGGGATAACTAAAGGAACAGTGGAGATACTGCTTTAGGCTGCAATTACCTTTGTGTTAATCAGCCAGGTCTCAAAATATTTCAGTGAACTGTGAGAATGGGAGATATAGACCATAATACCAGAGCATAATAAAATTCAATTCTTCCTGCCATTTTGCTGCTTACTCTCCTGGAAGCAGGACTAAAATGTAAGCTTTGAATTCTCAATCTTTTAGTACCTAGATTCTCTAATCTACTAATTCTATCCTCTGTTGTTTGTCTTAATGAGCCAGATTTGCAAAATTCAGTCCTTGGTTTGTTACCACAAAAGAGATTATGCATTAAATGTATCAACCAAAAAAAAAAAAGAAAAAAAAAGAAAAAAGAAAAAGAAATACTGTCTTACTGCATTTATACACAAACATAATACACATACACACTGCTGCTTGGATTGGAACAACTTCCACTCACTCCCCGGCTACCTTTTTTTTTTTTTTTTTTTAAAAAAAATCCTGTTGTTATAAATAAAGTCCTGTGAATACATGTTCCTAAATGTTCAACTGCAAAGTTGTTCTTTGCGCTGCTAGCTTGTTATTACAAACCAAAGATGGTTTATAATCTTTGGCACTGGATTCCATTCTGCTGGGGTCAGATAGGGTGTCACTTTTCAACAACATAGTGGCTGTCTTGAAATGAATAGGGGCAAGTTAAAGGCAAGATTAGAATCAGAGCTCTCTTCTAGCCAGGTCTGACACCTAAGTTGAAAAAAACAGGTCCTCTCCTCATAGAGTGTATCTCTTCTCCATTAACACAGCACTGCAGTCTAACTGCAAAACTACCTGTTTCACAGCTAAGAAAATAAACAGTTGTAAATTTACAATTGTAAAATGGTGGAGTTGGTTTGTGCTCAAGGTGCTCAGGCATAGTTAGCCATGGAATGCACATCTGCCCACAGACAAATTGATGGCATGGTCTGTGCCCACCCAGGCAAATACCATATGAGGGGGTATATGGAGGTATGCATATGGTTTTAAAACCTGCCAGTCTTCAAAAATTGATTTCAAGTGAAGTCTTTGAGAACTGGTTCAGGTAGCTTTCTTCTCTCCTTGTCCTCTTGGCTGCCTGGTAGTATGTGTACTCACAGTGTTTGCGATGGCTGTTATGCAAAGCTGCATCTTCTACAAAGGTGTTGGCGAGTGATAAATACTGATGAGCAGGTGAATTGATTGCTCTTCCTGGACACATTTTAATTCAAGGAACACCATGTAACAGGGTGGAAGTGGCTATATTTCAGTAGAATCTATAGATAAGAGGTTTGTGGTTAGAACCTTTTCCCTCCACACTCTGGGGTGGATACACACCAAGGTCCAATCTTCATGGCTGTATTTGATTACTACAATCACTCCTTTACCCCAAAAAACTCCTCCACTCCACTTTGAGCATTCCCTCAGACTTTGCACCCCTGATCCATCGTTGTGTATAGAGAATAGATTTATAATGGAATGACGTGACTACATCTTCTGGTATAAAAATCTCCATAGCTTTTCTTTTTGGTCTGTCATTTTACTCTTTTTCCAGAATTTGGAGAATGAGATAAGCAGTCGGGATGCTTTGACCAAAGTCGTGCTCAGTACAGGGCAGAAACTGGTAAGGGGAGGCCATTCAGCCTCTCACAAGATTATGGAGCATCTGAAGGAGCTAGAGACTTCTGTAGAAACATTGAAGGCAGAGGCTCAAGAGAGGAGACAGCGGCTCATGCAGTCACATGAGGCCCACCTGTTCCTGAATGAGGTAAATATGGTTCCTGAGAGATTTATTTTGGTTTTTTGTTGCTTAGAAGAACCAAGACTTTCATTGTTGAATGGATGCAAGTGCTGAGATAGGAGCAGAATTCATACTGTCCTGATTTTTCATATCTGCTAATATGGATACAGTGGAGAAGCAACAGTTACTTTTCCAAGTATCTGCAGTGAGGGATAAACATGTATACATAATTACTGGGTTCTGGGTACACATTTTTTTCAATAGTATCTGCTAGATTGCATTACAGGAAGGCACCTAAGCTGCTTTCTGTTCTCACTGATGTCTCTCTTTTGGCACCACTGCTTTCCAGTTTTCTTTGTCTTGACCTAAATCATAGCTATGTTAAGGCTCATCCCTGTGTTTTTATACAGCTACTGGAGGTGGAGGCATGGCTGGCAGAGAGGAGCTTCATTCTGGAGACCTCTGATTATGGGAAGAATGAAGAATCCACACAAGCTTTACTTCGTAAACTTGAAGCTACCAAGCTGGACATGGATGGTTTCAGGCCCCGGATTGAGAAAGTACAGGAGACAGGTGCCAGATTAATAAACAAAGACAGCCCAGAGAGGTAGGAAAGTGAAAACAGGCTCTGCTCCAGGTCTAACAGGCCCAGAGAAGACAAATATAGAAAAGTTCAACCTTCAGTAGCTGTTTGATGGCTCATTCAGAAATATGACTTCGGGGGACATCAATCCCTCCTTCACCACCGTCACCCACACTCAGCCCCCCAAAAGCTTGATGATTGTTTTAATGTTTTCATGAATGTTGGTTTTTAACAACAGGCCAGCTAGTGCAGATCAACTTCCTTGTCCATTGTCTATTCCCAGTAACTGTCATCTAGTTCTTATTTACCCTAAAGGTTCAAAAAACACTGTGCTTGGGACATGCTTTACAGTTCACTGTTTTTCATTGCCCATTTGCTTTACATCTGGGGGGAGGAAGTGAAAAGAGCAGCTCTTCATATGAAATACTTTAATTTCCAGAACTAGCTGGTTTTAGTGGTTTGGCATAACTCAATCCATGATGTTATCTGTTTTCTTCTGTGTTTTTGAAGGTGTTGCAAATTCAACCTGTCAGAAAGGACAATGTTCAAAAAGAACAGTAAAACAAATACATACCTTCTGATTCTTGTTCTTTACAGTCCAGCCATACTTTCAAAGCTCCAGGGGATCCTAGCAGACTATCAGTCTCTCCTACAGAAGGCTGAAACCCAGAGAAAATGCCTGCAAGAACAATTCCAGCTCTATCACTTTGAAAGAGAATTCCAGCTGGTGGATGCGTGGCTTTCCAGTAAACAGTCTGTAGCAGAGTCTGATGACTATGGGCAGGACTTAGATGATGTTGAGGTAAAAGAAAATAAAAGGTATTGTATGTATTGTGTGGCAAAGCAGGAATATATGTGCTGCAATTTTGTGTAGCTGCTGACAGTGAGGCATGTTACAGTGATAAAAACTAAGCAAACCACTTATCTCTGGAGCAAGAACTCAGACTAGTTTCTGTCTGCTTATACAGGGCTCTGTGAGGCTCATGGAGGCTCATCCTCCAGCAAAAAAAAAAAAAAAAGTAGATGCATCAGAAAGTTAGCTTTTTCTTGGGATAAGGTGAGGTCAGCACAATTCACTGCTGGCTCTGATTACAGATTTGACAGGGCCTAAAAAATTTGACATGACTAGGGCCATGATCTTGTAATGATTTCAGTAGAAAACACTGGGATGCAGCGTTCACACTTCTAGCTGCTGATCTCAAGGATAAATTTATCCTTAGGGCACACAGTGCAGAGATGTATAATTTATAATGTCCATTCCTCAACAACTGCTGCACATGTGGACAGTCTAACAGGTTAGCAGCACCTGTTTGTCAGGATGTGGTGATTTTTCTCTGTGACATAAGATGTTAAATTATCAAGACAATAGATGACACCTTCTAACTTCAGATCATCTGGGTTTTTCAAGTGATGTGCACTTGTAGACTGCAATACATAGCTTTTGTGTTATACAGTACAGAGAAAGTGATCCTTCTGTCTCTCTCAACGAGGTAGGCAGAAATTCTTATATCTAAGTCTGCTGTGTCCCCATTTATCCCACAGGTGCTGGAGAAAAAGTTTAAAGATTTTGTAAATGAGGTAAAACCTTTGGGACATTCCAAAGTTGTCTCCTTAAATGAGTTAGGAGCTAAACTAGAGAAGGAAAACCACAGCAAGATGGACATTATCCAGGAAAGGACAAGGCAAATCAATGAGACGTGGGAGAAATTATGCCATGCCATCCAGACAAGGACAGAGGTAGGAAATCCATTAAAAACTGGGGCATTGAATTCCCTGCAGTTTCCCATGTCCTTCCTTTCCCAAACCCCAGTGCATTGCTCATGTTGAAACACAAGGTTTTTAAAAGCAATAGGTACAGTCTGTTCTATTCTTTCTTTATACATTTCCCTTTATAGCCACTGCTTACCCTGCTGTTCCTGGCATGGCTTATACTTGAAAGATAGTTATCAGCCTAGCATAATTCTTTTACCTTTAGTTCACTGCTAGCTCTGGTTTCCTGAAAAACTAAGCCAATCTAACCGTTTACAACCACTAACAGGAAGCCAGCTCCGGCACTCATTGGACTCTTTATTGAACTACTTGAGCTTATTAAAACTCTCCAGATGAAAACTCTCCAGATTTTTTTTTCAGAGTTAGTTACTTGAAGTCAAAGAAGGGGTATAGGAGAGAAGATTATAAAGGACACAGAGCCAAAACCCCTACCTTTTGTCAGCAGTTAACTGTTAAATCAGCTCACTCCCTCTCATGAAACTGCAGTCACACATGCATTTGGAAAAGCAGAGTGGACACACAGAACTCAACATTTTTGTTTGCTTTAAGGAGAACATAAAATGTCAGATGTTCTCAACTCTTTTTTTGACTACGTTACATACACATTTTGCTTATGAAGTAGCTCAAGCCCACTATTTTCTGTTAGCAGCAGTAAATGCATGGCAATTGTTAATATATAGTTTGACTGTAAAATAGTATTAAAACATTTTTAATCACCTCATTTCAGAAAACCTAATTTTTCACTTAACTCCTCTTATTTTCACTGTTTGCAGTGTAGGCCTCTATTCCAAGCAAGTTTTTAGGACACTTTCTGTGATTGAGAGCGCTACATTTAGAGGGCAATTCATGCTCTCCATCTTAGTCATTCATATTATGTAGGGTTAAATTGCTCTTTCAGAGACATCAGTTTCTTTCCATTGAGAAAGAGAACCCAGGGAAATTAAGACAGATTGAACATCTTGCTTTCAGGAGACTTAATTGGGAAGGCGTTTCACTCCTGCTCTTGTTCAGACTGTACTGCATTGGGACACATTAGGGTTGCCCTTTTTTTGTGCTGCAGACATGATATATATAGTACTGCCATAAAATTGTTTCTTTATTCCAGAATCTACAAGCAGCTCGGCAAGTTCACCAGTATGATCATGATGTGGATGAAGTAAAGGGCTGGATGCAGGAGAAAGAGGCAGTGGTGGTTATAGATGATTATGGATATGATCTTCCAGGTGTACAGACACTTCTCAGTCAGCTTGAGGGAGTAGAGGTAAGAGGATCCGTCATGAAGCAGTGGCAGAAAAGCATAAATGGCAAAAAAAAAAAGAGGCTGATACTGGATTTGAAATCCTCTCAAGTGTCTTGTTTGCAGGCCAACAAAAGATAAATTTATTGCACCTTGAAATATTATTTGTGTTTCACAGAACAGGGCCTTTTCCTCCCATTTTTAACATTGTGATATTATATTATTAATGCTTTTTGCTTCTAAGAATGACCTTATCTTCTAAACTCTTTTCCAGATTGTTATTATAATTGCAAAGGTATCATCTGAACTACAAGAGACCTCAGGTCCACACTTATCAAAATATTCAGTGTGTTGCCTCTAAAGAAGCTTCTTTGATGTTTGATGGTGAATTTTAAAAGGCATTAGGAGGAAGCTTAGAGAAAAAATATTGACAGAGTCAGATTTCCAGCCTCTGTGAAGCTAATGGCTAGAGAAGATACGCACCATCTTTAAAATCTGCTTTTGATAGATGTAGGTGGTGACTTAGTTTTATGATCCATTCTGTCTCTGTTCCAGAGAGATCTAGCAGCCATCATGAAAGAGCTGGAACGGATTCGGGGAGAGGCTTGGCACCTCAGCCGCACATACCCTCAAGTCAAGGAAAACATCATGGAGAGACTCACAGATGTGGATGAGTGCTGGGAAAACCTGGACAAGAAGTTTCTGGAGAGGAAGGCAAGACTGAGCCAGGCAGAACAAGTCCAGCTATACTTCAATGACTGCAGGGAGCTGATGTATGTGTTGGCCCCTTGAGTTTGTCAGTGGGCCTTACTTCTTGTTTTTCCCGCATAGGATTTTCTAAGTTACACCTGTCAGTTATTTGACTCGTGTCCCACGTGCTCTGCAGCTTGCTTGCAAATCTCTTTGAATAATAAAACATGGCATCTTCTTAACACTTCACAGAACTTACCATACATCAGAGGTTACTGTGCCACTCCACATCAGCACAGTGCGCATGATAAACTCACATTTTTAGTATTTCCTGACAGTCTTGGAGAAATCAGTCACTCTGGATAGATTTGGTAGTCTCATAATTCCAATTGAAAATAATGTTGATTCTGTAGGAAGATGGGGGATGTCTCTGCTGGATAGTAGAGTAATCTCTACACCTGTACAGGCACCAGTATCCAATTTTCTCGGTCAAAGCAACTACATTAAAGGTAACCTTCTAGAATAGAGTCTAGAACACTTGCTTAAGTGCCAAAAGTGTTTTGCACACCTGTATTTAATTCCCTGTATGCATGCACTCTTCTGTCCATTTATATTAGGGGTCAGTTTTTTGCGATAATTCAATTGCTGGGAAATTCTGTTACTGTTTTCCCCCTTTTTAAATCTGAGTTAGAACAAAATGCTGAGTGTTTAAAGCATCTACAAAACATACTCTTTAAAAAATATATGTTGACCTAAACATCTCTTTTTGTTTAAACCAATCATGCCAAAGCCTCTATAAGCAGAGGTCTAATGTAAAAATTCAAATAATTAATAGAAATATGCTATACTCAAAGTCGCAGACCAATATTGAAATATTATATTTCATTATTTTCATATTCATTATATTATATTTCATTATTTCATTATTTGTGTTTTTAAACAGGATTTCTCACAGAAGAAATATAGACATTTTAAATTCAGTGTAGTTAATGAAAGAGTTAATCCATGACAGGAGTAGAAATAGAAAGACAGTGAAGTGATTACCACTGACTAGCGGACATTTACTCTGTTAACGGATAGATCCTGAGCTCAGGAGGCATTGGTTTATGCCAGCTGAGCCTCACAGAGTAGAAAATTTTCCTTGAAAAGTATCTATGAATATGCTGCTTTGCATGAGTGCTCTGCATGCACAGGAAGTACTTTGATGCTTGGTGATAAGGTTAGGTGAACAGCCTAGCCATTTGCCAGTTACAGCTCTTCCTGAGGATTTGAATGCACAGTGCTTCAGTGTGCTTCAGCTGCCTTTAATACAGGCTGTGTATTGAAGCAGCACTGGGAATATTCTATCAGGTTATAAAAATCCATAGATGCGTGACTGAACTTTCATCAATTTATTTGTGTATTCATCATGTCTTTCATGAGCAAATAAAAGTCTATGTACATGTATCCACAGCCACGGGATGTGTGCATTCCTGAGTATCCAGTAGACTCAGATTCCTTCAGTTTTTACCCTTTGTGACTCTCTTCTGTAGGGCCTGGGCCAATGAGATGCATGCACTGGTGATATCTGAGGAACTGGCTAATGATGTCCTGGGAGCTGAACTGCTTATCAAGCGTCATGAGGAATACAAGCGTGAGATAGAGAAGCAGTGGTTAAAATACGAAGAAATGCAGCGGGCAGGAGGTGACCTAATGAAGAATGGACATTTCATGTCTGTGGAGGTGTGTTAATGAGTTAAATATTTCACAAACAGGAGTGAACAAAGAAGACATTAAATAGGCAGAGGTTGCAGCTTTATGTCTCTTTCAAAACAGAAGGACTAAACAGGACAATCAGGTTCTCTGCTATTAAAAGCTGCAGACTTCATGTGACATGTAGAAAAAGAAAATACTTTTTAAAGTTCTTACTCCTCTAAAAACTGATTTTGAAGCTGACCATAAAAGAATAGTCACTGGATTGATCAGGGCTATGTAGGGGAGTAGGGAGGTATTGCTATTCCACAGAAAAAATGTGCCACATAGATGAGATTTTAGTATTTAATTACACAAGACCTAGGATAAAATATGTCACAATGCAATTAACCATAGGATAGAGTGATGTCCCTGAATGCACCAGAAGATATGTAATTTTTCAGAAATGTTATAGAGTCAATGGGGCAAGAATGTTAACATTTCAGTGATCCTTTTATCTATGTACCTTCACACTTTGACCTTTACAGTGATCCCAAGCTTGTCTTGATACTGACAGTAGATACAGAGATCACACCATGAAAAACATCTTCAGAATTCATGCAAGATTACATTACTTCTGTTGTACAAATCATTAGAAAACTTTCCACAGTTTAAGGCTTTCCATTGTTGCCTTGCCATAAATGGATCTATTTGTTGAATCTTCTGGTTCTCCCTAGTTCTATAATACAAATTGTCTGGGTATAAAGTTTCATCATGGGAAAGCATATAGCAGAATATTGGTCATACAGTATGTGGAATATACATACAATTATAATATATAGCTATACAACGTACAGGCTAAATGAATTCAAGTCAGAAAAATGAGGACTCAGACATCCTTTCTAAACCATGTTAACGCCACAGAGTTATCTAGAGTTCATCTTCTGGATCGTGAGGGAGATTACTCACTAGTCAGCTGTCACATGAAAGTCTCATTGCATTTTTCATCTCCTAGCATTGCAAATGTTCTTTTTCTAGATTGAAGAAAAACTGTTAGAGCTGTCAGAGCTGATGAAGAAGGTAAAGGAGAGCTGGGACATGAGGAAAGAGTTATATGAAGAAAACTGGGAGATCCAATTGCTCCGCAGAGAGCTAGAACAAGCAGAAGCGTGGCTGGCTGCTAAGGAGAGCTTTCTTTCAGATCCTAGCTATGGAGTGAGTAACGAGTGCAACACTATTGAAATGCCTCTTAGCAGATACAGAATGCTTGAAGCATCTAGCAGCTTGGGCCTGAAGCTAATCACAAGCTAAACAGTAATGTACCCTTGAGATTACAAAGGGCAGGAATTCTGTTCTCTTACAGAATATGAGCCCAGGACAGTTGCTACATTTTATATGGTGATGGGCTCCAGGAGGTGGTGACTTCCAGAGGGTGGTAGAAGACTGGGGAAAACTCCTGTCATAGTTCAGCCCCGATCAGGACCAGACGATGCAGTCTCTCTCTCACTTCCCCCACACTCCGAGAGAACAGGGAGAGAAAATATAAGAAAAATGGCTCGATGTTTGAGATAAGGACAGGGAGAAATCCTTAAAGTTACCGTCATGGGCAAAACGGACTCGACTTGGGGAAAACTATTCATTTATTACTACAAACAGCAGGATAATGAGACAGAGAACAAGATAACCTCCCCCCACCCCTCCCTCTTCCCAAGCTTAACATTATCTCTACTACCCCCCACCCCGAGCGGCACAGGGGGGGAAGAGGGAATGGGGGTTGCAGTCAGTTCATCATACGTTGTTTTACACCGCTGCTTCATGGTTGGGGGAAGAACTCCTCACATTCCTCCCCTGCTCCATCGTGGGGTCCCTCCCACGGGCCACAGTCCTTTGTGGAACTGCTCCGGCGTGGGTCATCTCTTCCACGGGGTGCAGTCCCTCTAGAACAGCTGTCCCAGCGGGCCCTCCATGGGCCACAGCTGCCTTCAGGCATCCACCTCCCCCGGTGTGGGGTCCTTCACGGGCTCCAAGTGGATCTCTGCTCCTCCGTGGACCTCCATGGGCTGCAGGGGGACAACCTGCTCCACCATGGTCGTCACCACAGGCTGCAGGGGAATCTTGGCCAGGAGCCGCATTACTCCTCCCTCTCCTTCTGAACTGACCTTGGCGTCTGCAGCTGTTCCTCACAACATGCTGGTAGATGTCTCTCAGGATCTTTTTTACATCTTATTCACTTCTCATCTCCTCTCCACTTCTTGCAGCCGGGCCGGACCGAGTTGGGCCCAGTCGGCTGCCTGGCGAGAGGCCAGAGGGTGAGGCCTGCCAGGCCCATGAGGCCTGCGCCTCCCCCTCTGTGCCTCTGCCCCCACTCAGCTTCTTCACATCTTCTCTTCTCTTTTCTTTTTTTTTTTCTGTTTTCCCCTTCTTAAATATGTTATCGCAGAGGCGTTATCATGGAACATTCTGCTACCAATCGGCTCGGCCTTGGCCAGCAGCGGGTCCGCCCTAGACCCGTCCGAGTCCACTGAACAAAGGGGAACAACTTCTAGCAGTTTCCTACAGGAGCTACCACCTTAGGCCCCCCCTCACTAACAAAACCACGACAACTCCAGACCATTTTTTCACATAAGATAACTTGCAGGGGATTGAACTTTCTCTGTCATGCTGAGAGCCTATTTCAAAAGGAAAAAAGGTTTTTCACTACTTCATATTGGGTAGTAGAATGTTTTGCACAGCTTGATAGCTAGCTTGTAAATTCCTATTTAAACACCAGCATCTATAGTTTTGATTTTTTTCTCATTGTTGACTGTCTTCTGATGGTTTATAAGATGGGGAAACAATGTCATTAAATCAGGTATTGAAAACTAAGCAGAGAGCAAGACAGAGGTTTAAGATACATGTGTTGTAGGGCAGGAATAAACTCTGTCTAGCACAAGCTGGAATGCAAGTACTTAATCTGTATGTAAACTGTTATAGTTGGAAGCCATGGTACCACATGGCTTTGCAGAAAAAGCATTGTTATTTGAGCTCTTTTTTCATGTACAGCAGAAGGACTGCAAGCTACAGACCTCTTTTTTAAGTGTAAATTAAGATTTTTCACACAGTACTAGGGGTTTAGATGTTCACTTACAAAAATTTCAGAATCATCATCTGGCTAAATAGAACGGGTAAATCTGAAACTCTTAGGCATAATCGCTTCTGATAGAGTTGATTTTGGACTTCTATATCTGATAATTTTTCCATTCAGGATTCAGTGTCTGAAGTAGAAGAATTACTGAAGAAACATCATGATTTTGAGAAGATGCTTGCAGCTCAGGAGGAGAAATTTGCTCAGCTCAGCAGGAAAACTAAGGTGAGAAGTAGAAGACTGATGAGCTGTGTATGAGACACATGTTTGGGGCTCAGTCATTCCATCTAAGAATGAACTCCTGTGTTGAGATGAAGTAAATGAGTGACCAAAGCTGAGATACACCAGATAGATCAGCTGAGAACAAGACCTATATGTGGATCAAAGGAGTCCAACTAGCTTGCAAAAAGTCTAGGGGAGAAGTGGAAGCTTTCTTCTGCCAGAAGCAGCAGAAATGGTGTGTAGTGTGCATTACTGTATGAGAAACAAGTGATACCTTGCTACATGGATGGAGTGATTTTGATCCATTCAGGATTTCAGCAGGCAGTTGCAGCCACCTGACAGTGCTGGAGGATAACAAAGGGCTGAAAATAAAGGGAGAGTAAGGCAGAGACAGGCCTTGTTCCTTCTGGCAGCATTCCCATTGTATTAGGTACCAAAAATACTCGGTCAGCCTTCCAGATTCTGTTTCAATGGTTTTAAAAATTATTTTCCTGGAATAACCCGGAAGACATAGCTTTGTGTTTGGCGTTAGGCTAAAAATTAGCTCAGATGAGTCTCCTTTTTTTCAGTGATTTGCAAATTGGCTAAATGGAGGGAGGAAGGTCCTTCACTCTAAAATTTTCCATGAGAACACCCCTGGATACTCACTGTTCCTACAGCAAACTTAAGCAGTGCCATAGAAGAGAAGCAGAATTCCTCTGGAGCTTTTGACTCTAAGCTTAGACTCAGACTTAAGACTCAGCCTCTAGAGAATGTAGCAAGGGCACAATTCACTCTATTTGAGATTAGCTGTCATGAGTACTATGGTTTGGGCAACAAAATAATGCTCAGCAATTAAGTTCAGTTCTAACTCTAAGATGCCAATGGAGGTACAGGCCTTAAAATTCAACGCCAGGAAAGAGAGTATTTGAAAAACTATTCCTGCTTAAAATAAAAAAAAAAACCGAAACCTTTAGGTAAGTACCAATGAATGCAATTAAGGTAATTTTTCAAAATGTAATACTTGTGTGCTACAGAGGGAAATGAATCTTCTGAAACAAGTGGACACAGAAGAGAGTGAGCAGAAGGATAAAGGCAAAGTTGTACGGGTTCCCTCTCTGAAACGAAAAACATCTGACAAAAGGAAAACACCACCAAAGGTGACAGAGATAAAGAGCACAGTGCCACTGCCATCTGTGCCTTCACCCAGCCTGTCCTGGAGGGCCCCACTGGAAACTATTTTCTCTCCTGTTGAAAAGTCTCCATCAACATTCAAACAATTCACTGCTGGGGGAGTCCCAAAAGTGCTGAGCAGCAACAAAACAGAAATGAAAGCTGAGAAGAGGCTCAGTGAGATTATCACTCCACCTACACCAAAGACAGTGGGCCCACAAGCTACATCTCTGGAAAGTCACAGTCCTTTAAGCTCTCCTTTATCTCCTGCTCTCATAAGCCAGCAACGCAGCAGCAGTTTGTCAGAATCGTATGCCGCAGACCTTTTATCACCTCAGGAAAAAAGTGCTAGAGGCTCCCCTTTCTCCAGCCTGCAGACAAAACTAATGACAACTCCACCTGAGCCTGGCCAAAGGTCACTAGATAAATCACCAAACTTACTGCTGTCTAATTCCTCTTGGGAAAGACTAGAGAATACATCTTCGGTAAGTTCCAGGGGTTCCTGGCTCTCTCCTCACAAAACTGCTATCCTGTGCTAATTAAAGTAAGGAAATATAGGAAGTTCTGTATGAAAGTCACGAAGAGCACTATGTAGTGGACATTTCAGTGGATAGACTCATGGATCCAAACAGCAAGAGGTACTTTATGTGCCTTTGCCATTGATACACTTTCCAAAAAGATAGTTGACTTAGGCAGCTAGGTATAGCTTAAAAACATTTTTAATTTACTGAGCTTTATAGCCTAGGTCTTGACAACTGTATTGGTTTCTGTTCTTCTTTCCTAAGCTAGAGGTTGTTCGTGCTGCTGAATACTCAGCAGATCAGTTAACAAGAGGCAGGAAATGCTGTCTCACAAAGAAGCAAGAATGCTGATTTACCTATACCCTCTACATGAGGTGGTGGTACGTAGTGTACACTGAGCTTAGAAGTCAGAGAGAGGCAAGACTTAGTGACACACTTACCAAAGAGCTGACTTGGTGCAAGGCTAGAATGAGCAACTCCTGTTTGTTCACCCTGGCAGGAAATGCACTAGTAACTCATGGACAGGTAAAAATTATTGCCTTCCCCTCTTGTATTTTGCAAGGAATGTGTTTGTCACATACCCAAGTGTACCAGTACAACACTATACATTGATGTAGTTCGGTATTATTGTAGGTGTGGTATGAATAGGAATTTAAGTTGTAAAGTGTATTTAATAATACAAAAAAAAAACCCATTAATTAATTAATACACCATAAAAGAACAAATTCCATGAGTAAATTGTTCTGTAAGGATATGAATTCTCTTCATCTAAGTAGTGTATCAGAGATGTGACTGCAACCTAGAAAGCATTTCTAGCTGTGCTGTGAATGTAAAGGGTAGAGGCAGTAGAGATCGGTTTCTCTGTCTAGAAAGACCTTCAGAAATTATAACATCTATTTAAGGGCAATTTAAAAGTTAAACATCAATGTTCTTGTGTATCTCAGGTTTCTGCAAGTCTCCAGCACATGGAGGGACTCCTAGAAAAGAGAGACCAGCTCCTTCCAGGAAGACAACAGGTAGAAACAAATGCGACCACTCTGGGTTAATTAATTTTTTCTTGAGTTATAGTCCAGATCTGGTCTGACTTCTTCAGGATAATCTCTTGCTGAAGAGGAGTTCAGGACTGTGGCTTTAATTCAGTTGCCACTAAAATACCTGAAGAAGTATCCACTGACTTTGGCAGTACCTGGTCTAGTCTGTAAGAGAAAAAGACAATGGAATTTTTGCCTGTTATGGGAATCTGGCAGAACAGGGTCTATCTACATTTAATGGATTTACAAACCAGAGCCTAGGCTGTATGAACATGTTACTTATGTTCCCCTAATTATAAATACAGATTTCAAAATATGAACTAAATTGAAAAAAAAAAAAAACACCAAAGAAAACCCAAAAAACCCAAACTAAACCACCACCAACATTAAAAAAAAAATACAAACTTCAAGACCCTGTATCAACATCTAATGGTTTGTTGGCAGAGGAAACCCTCAGTTCTATGATTCCAATGGTTATAATTTCTAACTGTGCTAGAAGATAATTAACATTTCTGTTTATCTTTCAATAAGTAGTTTGTTTAATCCAGGGCTGAATTAAACTGAAATCTAAATTCTCATCCTGGGAAAGAATATCACTTCAGGTCAGTAGGATAATGATCATAGCAGGGCAGGACATTTTCTAATATTCACCACCAATCTGTAGACAGGTATTGCACGTGAACAAGTTGTCTTGGATTGTTTTTCCCAAAGAATATTTACTCTGAAACTTTTAACTTGAAAGATCTCTTTAAAAAAAATTAATCTGGTACGGACTCCATCTTCGGGAAGAGAAATTCAGTTTTTCCTCTCTTCTGGATCCAGTGAACTTAGTCTGCTGTGATACTGAACTTCCCTATCACCAAACAAGAAAAACTATGACTTACCTTCCTCAGGACTTTTTCCTTACTTTTCTCTGAATGACCAAATTGTCAACTTGATTCACTGGCACAACAGAACAAGAATACACAGAAATAATAGGATTCTTCATCCAGAAGGGTCTCATGGCACTAGGCTAACCTTTCAGTCATACATAGTTGGAGTAGGAAATAGCAGGTACCTTTGCACAGTGTTCAGTAGCATTCCAGTGGGGTTAGTTTAGAAAATTAAGAATTCGGCTGCTACATTAAATTTAATCTACACAGTTAAAAAAAGTAGACTGTGACCAGCAGGCAAGAGCCAACAGTCCAACTGGGAAAAAAGTGGAGCTTTTAATGGCCAAAAATAGACATAACTTTGATTACCCACCTTCTCTCAAAGATGTTGCTGACCACAACTTGGTATACAGTTTGCTTGCACCAGGTTATGTAATTTATTCAGCCCTGACTTAGAGACACCCTTCCTGTATCACCCACACCAGAAACTTCAGCAGATTCTGTTTTTCTAGGAGATAATAATGACTAAGAGAGCTTCTGTGATCATAATCTGGGCTACTCCAATAAAATATATAGATAATAATTGGCTCTTATTACCATTTCTATTCTTGTAGCCAGCCTCACGGTCTTGGAAAACCTTCTATGTAAAACTTGATGGATTAAAGCTTGATTTCTATAATGATGAAAAAGAAGCATCTGAGGTAAGTTGTTTTTTTAATTTTTCTAGTAATCTCTGTGTTCACCTATTTAAAAATACATTTAAAAGAAAACAGAGTTACATTTGCTTTGGTTTGGAGCTGGGGTAATCAGTTGTCTTTCAAATGTCAGCTGAGTGAAAACTCAACAATTGTTCAACTGATACCAACTATAAGACAGAATAATAAGCTTTCAGAAATTTTCAAATATATGCCTTAAAATAACTATCTTATTCAAGAATTACTTGAATTACTTATTCAAGTTATAACGCAATAGTCCATTCTTCCTCTGTGGTTCTTCGCATTCAGTGATTATAGTCATAAAGTCAGAAGCAGTAAAAGATAGTATGGATGTGTAGTAAGCATGCATATTGGTATGGAATTGAATCCTAGCAGAAAAGACACGGAAGACATTTTGTTTTCATTTCGTCCTCCTTCAGAACATATCCACACTCCTGTCCCTCAGCATTCCTGGCGCCAAATGTGAGAGGCTGGTAAACTACATCAGGAAAGAAAATGCCTTCATGTTGCGGTAAGTCTTCTTCAGAGTGCACTAATGAAAACTTACACATCTACATGCATGGTTGTATTTGCCTACAGTCACCTAAGACTATTAGGAGGCATAACTGAAATGTCTTACAGTGCTTGCCCCACTCCTAAGGACAGAAGGTATAAGGCAAGACTAACTACAATTCACCTTCTCCTATCCTTATTTACAGGCTGAGAGATGGAGCAGAGTATTTCTTCGCAGCACCTTCTCAGACACTGATGGAGGACTGGCTGCAATCACTAAAGAATAATATAGGTACATTCTCACTTCCTTCAAGAATGAACTGTGGTTTTAGCAAGTGATGGTGAAGGAGAAAGAGCAGGTGTCCTTAGTCTGGGGCATTCTGAGCTGTCCTTTTTGCCTCTGTTAGACAGCAGTACGCAAGTCACCTGCTACCTTGCAGTGTGATGACCTGGCAGGGGAATGCCCAGGGCAACTTGCAAAGCAGCCTTTTGGTTGTACTGCAGTCAGCATCAGGTTATTGACAGGAAGGGCCCTTGCCCAAGGGCTATCTTCATCCTTTTATTAAGGAGTTGCTTTGGATCTTGAGCAACAGCTTTTCTTTTGAATCTAGATCTCTTTCTGGACACCCCTCACTAGGCAGTGACTTGGTGGAAGGGAAGCCAGAGCACAATTATAACAATGATGTTCGGAGAGAATTGTTATGGACCCAGAAATGGCAAACTCTGCCTCTAACACTACTTCAGGAGAGTTTTATTTATATTCTTTGACTCTGCAGGACACAGCAACAGATCACCTTCCACAGTAATGGTGCAGCCTTTCACTGTAAATGTAGAGACCTCCCAGACAAGACTGTGGGACATTCCAGACAGAGACTCTGCTGAAAAACTAACCAGCAAAAGCTCACTCCTGAGGTAGGGGTTCTGTGCTGCAAGGCTGAACAGACATCAGTGCTGTTTGTGCTTAGGTAGCAGTCACCTACAAAGGGAGATTGCCCTGAGGTCAAAAAGCCCCACTCCTCTGTCATTAATCCAGTCAAATACATCATTCTTGAGTATGACCCTGCCTCAATTAATTAGCGTCATTTATGACATGCTACAGCCAGTTTTAAAAAATGGGCCTTGCTATAGTCAGCCATATCCTGTCTGTGGTTTATGGCTTAAAATTGGGACACCCAGAGGAGTTCTTGTATCACCTATTGTAGGCACCAAAGATATGGAAATAAAGTATCTGGTCTGAAGACTGGGTTACCTGTATGCTCGATGGAGAGAGACCTGTGTGAACAAATGCGGGAATTGGAGCAGGAGCCTACAATAGATGCTTTGGATTTTTCTCTGAACATTCTCTCCAGCAGGATCTGAAAGGAACCCAGCCTCCTAATTTAAGGAGCCAAACCAGTCATCTAAAGTTGCATTGTTTGAATACTTTCCTCAAAGGCTGTTTTGAGAATCCAAACACAGACGTGTAAAACACTGCCACAGCCAAATTCAGAAATTTGGCCTGTGGTGTAAATCACTTTCTGTTGCATTTGGAGTCTGTAAAAGTCTTACAGGCTATGATATGAAATCCTAGTCCCTCTGCCTGGTAGATTTTTGCTGCTGAGCTAGATCCCTAAAATGTTCTTACATATAGACAGTGACTTAAACTCTTCTAGACTGTACCTGATATTCTGGTGATTCATGTTGTTGATAGGAGAACACCTTCCTTCAAAATTAAACCGGAGAGAGAGTCTGCAGAATTTTCCAGAGATCTTAAGGAAGATTGGACTACAGTGACACGAGCCTCCATCACCACCCTAAGCCTAGAACAAAACAGTAATAAATCAAAACTGCTTCCATCTCAACTAGAAGCAGGAAGAGAAAAATGACATTTGCCTCAATGAATACCAAACCATTCACCATCACATCTTAACCCAGCCCTCTGGAAATATGTTGATATGTTTTAAGTTAATCACCACCTTTGGAACTTATTTTAATTATGTATTAAATCTGGTAATACCATTAAATATAATTAAGCAGGACTGCATCTGGTATACTTTTGTGTATACAATGACTCTGTCATTCCTCATATCACCTAAGTGATAGCTACTCCGAGTTAGCTAATGGAAGAGCAGAGGCACCTTTAAGTCAGGCAGCACAACTGAAGTGACTGCGAGACAGAAATGGGGAGCACTGAGCAGAGCATACGGTGCTAGCTGTGAGCGAACAGCAGCCACCTGCAAGTAACTTTGCAGATATCAATGGATAAGATTTAAGAGGGTTGGGCAGTCTGTACACCACAGAAGCAAACGTCTCAAAGGGAATGTTATATAATTCCTGCAGTGTTTTATAGTCTCCATGATCTTTCATTTTTACAACACATTAACCAACAATTATTTGCCAATTCTTTGTGGATGAGGTTACCAGGAAAAAAAAAGTCCTGCAGTGTTACTCATTTTTAGTGGAATCTGAAACTAAAATAATACGTGAATGATCAGTCAGCATAAAAGGAGAGGAAAAGCGGGATAGCAAGGAGGAAGTCTAGTCCCCAGAACACTGTTCTCAGAAAGACCAAATACTAGGTTGATTAACAAGAGCCTATTGGGAAGCTGGATTGAGTAGGAATTATCTAAGTCTTTTGGGGAATTACAGGGAAGGAAAAAAACATTCTACAGTATGTTATCTGTATGAAGTCTCAACTTGTTCTCATTACACTATTGGCCTTTTTCACTCTTCTAAATACCTGTAGCTGAACAGTGTGTCAGGTGCACACAAACTATCAAATTTTTATCCCCACAGTGCATGCAGCAAAGTCCCAGCATGATGCAGCAGCAGTGCAACAGGTGACCACATCAGGAGCTGGCTGTTCCTTTTTGCGAGTAGTATAATGCTTATTTTGAAGAGATACCATTCCTTGGGCTAAACACAGAAGTGTTGGTAGGATGAGACCTCTGGAGGTCCATAATTCAGTGTCTTGCTCAAAGCCAAATAATCATCAACACTAGATCAGATCAGATATGGTTTTGTCTAGACAAGCTTTAAAAACTCTCCAAGGATGGCAATTTCACAATCTCTTTCCATTACCTTGTTTAGTGCTGCTCTACTCTGAGTGATTTTTTTTTCCTAAAGTTTCGTATGAACCTTCCAACCCAGGACTTGTGCCTGTTGTCCCCTGTTACATCATATACTGACACCAAGAAGAGCACGGACCCATCAGCTTTGTACCTGCACTTCAGCAGCTCTCATATTGCCTTCTCTTTTACCAGACTAAACAAGTGCAGCTCTTCCAGTCTCTCTCGTAGGCTGTGTGCCCTCAAACCCCTGATCATCTCAGTAGCCCTCCACCACACCCCTTTCAGTCTCTCTGCTTCCCCCTTGAACGGCACATCCCCAGACTGTTCCCCGTATTACCAGTATGTCCTTGTCACTCTTAACGAAACAGGGTTACACTCCTGGCATAGCCCGTGATGCAGTTTGCTTTATTTGTGCTGCTTAACTCATATTGACTGTGGCATTCACTGTAACTGTCAGATGCTTTCAGCAGTGCTGCTCAGTGCTGACATGGGAGCATATTCTGCACCTGGTGCTGAGTTTTGCACTTTTTCTTGGTCAACTTAATGAGATTTCTGTTGGTTCAGTCCTCATGTTTTCTCAAAGTCCTTCTGGATTGAAGAGCTGCCATTTGTCATGTCACCCACTCCCTGATTTTTTACTATTGTCCTCAAATGTATGAGGATGTGTTCTACCTTGCTGTATAACTCACTGATGAAGTTGCAGAACA
The DNA here is from genome assembly GCF_036417535.1 of Chlamydotis macqueenii. Lineage (NCBI taxonomy): Eukaryota > Metazoa > Chordata > Aves > Otidiformes > Otididae > Chlamydotis > Chlamydotis macqueenii. The sequence goes on from NC_141560.1 coordinate 41,613,851, forward strand.
ATATTAGTCACGGTATTTACCCCCAGATACTCCATTTGTCACCAGCCAATGTCTAGAAGTCAAGCCATTGATTGTTGCCATTGATGAAGGCAGCTCAGCCACTTTTCAAGCCATCCAACAGTCTGTTGATCCAGCAAGACTTCCACAACTTCCAAATGAGAATGCTTTTAGAGATAAGGGACAAGCGTTACTAAAGCTGAAGTATACTACATCTACTTTTTTTCCACATGACCACATTTCACCATGAAGGGCAATTACATGATCCAAGTCTGATGTCCCCTTAGCAAATCCATGCTGAATGTTCCTCATTGCCATCTTCTCCTTCATGTGCTTGAAATGAAGTCTAGGAGGACTTGCTGCATGATCTCACCTGTGGGTCTGGTGAGGCTGATTGGCCTCATACATAGTTTACCAGATCCCTTCTTGCTTTCATATTATTCTGTATCCCTTCATGAGAGACCTCCTCCAGCCATCATAATGCTTCACAGGTAATAGAGCAGCAGTCTCAGAGTCACACAGCCTGCTGGTGCAGCACTTCACTGAACATCTAGCTTCTCTACGTGGACCCTTATCTGTTGCTTCCCCAAGGTCCGATCTTCCAACTCCTTCCCTAACAGTGCTGGTACACACGAAGGCTGGGACCAGGCTTTACCTACGAGTACTGAGAAGCAAAAGAAGAAAGAAAAAAAGTATAGAATACTTCAGCCTGTTCCATACTGTCCTTCACTAGGTTTTCTCCTCCATTTGTTTCCCTAGTGGGAGACACAGCAGACAACTGGAATAAATTAAAATGAAAACTTGGGCAAAAGTGCTATGAAATTGCTGGATTAAGTGGACAGGTATGTTGAACTGCATCTCTTCCTACAGGGCTCTAGACAGAACCTTCTTGATGCACAGATGTGTGCACACCCACACATGTGACTGCACATGCATGTACTTCTGTGAGGAGACACTCATGTTCCAAACTCGCCATTCCAGCAGTGACATTGTATTGCCAGTTCCCTTTCCGTGGTTAAGACTGAGGACCAGAGTGTAAAGATGAGGCCCCACACTAGGTCACTGACCTCAGTTAAAGAAGTTACAGAGCCTGATAGAATGGTGCAGAAACAAATGAAATGAAAATATGTCTTTGAAAAGTTTTTTACTGCAAAATAAGAACATGACCTGCAGGGAATTTTCTGGATAAAATGGTCTCATTCCTTTCAGAACACTTTGTTTTGTTGGAAAATAGATGGCAAGTCAAAAGTGTATATCCAGAGAGGAATTATCATCTGATCGCAGCGGAAGCAATTCACAGCAGAGAGTTGTCACTATTTTCAGCAACTGAACTGTAACAATCCAGGTGGCCAGAGCTGCAGACTGTGAAATCCTTTAGTCTTTAAATTGTTTGAGCTTGATACTGACAAATGAGAGGCATTAGATGCTGTCAGGTCTGTACCTCACTCCCAGGGATCGTCAGTGGTGCCAAATTGCATTGCTGTGGTCTTAGATGAGATCAGACTAAGAATAGCTGCAACCTGATCCCTGGTCTCCACAGAGGAAAGATAATTGCACTTAATGCTTTGTCTCGTCTTATGATGTTTTCATGCTCTACTTTTGCCTTGAGGTGCTGACGTAAAGGACCCACTGAACTGGCTGTGCAGTTAGGGCAGCTTCAGCATAACAGATTTTTTTTTTCTTTTAGTGCTCTGAATGGCACTCTGCAAAGCCACAGCTATTGAATGGAAGCAGTAACCTCACTCTATGAGCCAACAACAACAAAAAAAAAAATCCTTCGACAGCCCCCTGAGTATCACTCCCATGAAGAAAGCAAATAAGGGAGCAGTTATTTCCTAATAAAAGGAACTTTACAGGGTTTACCAGATTCTTACAGGGAAAGACGTTCAGCCTTTCAAAAGTGATTAATGTATTAGAAATGCGAAATGCCATGGGATCAAATTAGTGAGTGTAAGCTTGTCTTCCTGCACCTGCCAATGTATCAACACAGTTTATGTTATTCCACTATAACTCATTTTCAATAATTAAAAAAACATAATGGAAATAGCCATCAGCTCTGGGTGGGCTGTAATTTTGGTGGTTAGAAAGTGTGACTACTAAGAAAAAGGTCACATTTGCAAAATTGTTTTTGCTAAGCTATAAATAGCCAATTTTCAAAGGTAGTTTCTGCAATTGTTTCAGAGGGGTTGCATCTACTACTACAATGGGCAAATAAATAGGTAAACATCTTTTTTGCCATTTGCCAGAGGGATCAAAGCAGGAGAGTCTGAAAAAAAAGTAGCTCATGAGATGGAAGCCTGTCATTATTATATGTACACATTTATTGTGTTATTGCAAATGTTAATTGAAGAATGAGCAGGATTTGGGTTTCCAGGTATCCACACTGGGGCTCACTAGTAATTATAGGGGCAATGCCCTAAAGCATTTTATATCATAGTGTAGGTCTCTCAATGATTTTTCCCAACAGGAGAGCTGTAGTGGCCTGCTGGTCCCACCAGCTGGAGTGCCCACTCCTCGTGCTTTTACCAAGTCTGGCTTCCCAAAGCAGAAGCCTTATTTGCTGTGTCATCCCAACTGAGGACTCCATCTGCCTCCACACAGCTCTTTTCCCCACACACCTACCTTTCAAGTCCCACGTCCTTACCTTAACTCCTGGCACTGTGCAGCGCACTGAGGAGGCAGCTGAAGCCATTGCTTCCCATGAGGCGTAAGCTGCCATTACTGAGTAAGACTCTCAGAACTGCCAGCAGCAGCTGTTGAAAGTGTGGTGCTCAAGCTGCGATGCATGTGAGACATTTCAACGTTGTTTATCCCGGAGGATATCCCAGCAGAAGCCCCAGAGAAGCTCAGGGGAGATACACACAGTGCTGTGCCGCAGCAGGAGGACTGCTCTCAAGATGCACCAGCAAGAAGGGGACAGCGTGCTCAAAGATAAAATTACCGCCACTTATTTTGACCTTGTATCTTCTGACAGTGCTGGCTGCCAGGACTCAGCTAGGAGCCAAAGCAATGTCACGTAGTTTTATCCGTCTCGGGCACTGACATGAGTTTGGCTTTCGAGTCTTAACCTGATTGTGCTCTGTGCTCAGATACTTAATTCTCCAGCAAATAAATCTTTTACCTTCAGGAACTGGTTTATATCCCATGGATGTGGATTATATTTTCTGTTGACAATGTCATTGCCATTATTAAAACTGCTGTTGTCCTATGCCCATCGCTCTTTTAAGGTTCTGCCTGCATTTGTCACACTGCAACACACACTCGTCGGTAGCTTACCTTTACATGCATGTACAGTTTTATGCTATTTGTACTGCTTATATCATAAATTAGCTGTGACTGCCTGAAGCAGAAGCTAAAATCCTTGCCCGAGGTATCTTGCTGCTCAAATAAAATACATTGGCTTTAAGCGACCTGCTCACATAGGATGATGCACTTCCACAGCAGGACTGTAACATGAAGCTGCGTGGCATTTCTTGGGGCGGGGGGCGGGACGGACGACAACTCTTGCCTACTTCCTCTCTCCTCTGTTATGGAATAGTAAATTGTTCTAAGGCTTCAGGAAAACCCTTGCATCCTTAAATACGGGGTGGGGGTTGGGGATTTTAGAGGTGCAATGAGTTCCACCAGTCAGGATGAAGCAGAGCTGATCCAAAAGGGAAAGAAAGAAGACTCCTGATGCACCTCAAAATAACGTGCCAATGACACTGTTCACCTGAGACACAGACTCAAGTCCAGCCTCACCAGATTTAGCCCAGGCTCCTCAGGCTAATGAAGGAGTGATCAGATGAACCCTCCAGCATGGGCTGGGACCTGTTTAGCCCTTTTTTGCCTACATACCTATCTACTGGTGCAACCATTCGGATTTTAGGCTCCACTTGTTAAGGTATGGTGTAATCATGAGGAAGAAGCTCTTTTTTTTTTTTTCCCCTTCTACTTATCTCTGTTTCTGAGCCAAAGTAAAGTTACCTAGCGTGAAGGTGGGCAGAAATGGCATTTATCCACACAGGGCTGGGGGCTCTTCCCTGACAGGTGGAAGCCAAAGCTTCAAGTCCTTAAGTCCTCTGACAAGGACTTCAGCCTCAGTCCTTTTTTAGCCAGGCTGAAGCATGATTCTTGCTCTTTGCTTGGAGTCTTCTCCTCTGCATTGGCTAATTTTCCAGTGGGAGGGAAGGAGACTGCAAAACACCAATTTTATGTAAATACTTTTTGGGTACATGGAATGTCTAGAGTTGAAATTCGTGTTCAGATTGATTCAGATCAGTCACTGCATCCAACAAGGTGATCTAATCATTATATATTTTTTGGCTAGTCCAACACTTTCTTCTGTTATATCTCTGCTCGGAGTTGCTGCCTGTCACAGAAAATACAGCAAGTGAAAATAATGGGAAATTGCTACATTTTCCCTTATTGTTGATAATTTTAAACTGCTTTTATAAAAAAAAAAAAATTAAAACTAACTTTTTTTTTTTTTTTAACTCACCAATTAACTGGTAACAGTAAAGTTCAGTGAAAGGCAGACTTTTGTACACATTTAAATCAAATCAGCATGAGGCAAAATAAAGCTGTGCCTTGCTGTGGCTCAGTACAGCTGCCTTCCTACCCTACCTTGTGCCATTTCACTGTAGAGGGTTTTACCACAGGAGGCGGATTTTTTTTTTCCCACTTTTTTTCCAGGCTCTCAAAGACTTTGTAAACCAGAACATCGTCTCTCTCTGAGGTTTCCACCCAATCTTGAAACAAGTAAATACCCTACAAAGTGCTCAGCAGCATCTAGCATAAGTAGTGCTAACACAACTGGGAAAAATGTATTGTGTTTAGGTGCATAAAGACTTTCATGGATCTGGTGCTCCTTTGCAATATTTTATTTTTAATTAATACATTATTAAATGGTTAAAAGACACAAGAAAGCAATTTCTATATAGAGTAGCTAACAGTTATGAGAACAAACTTTTGTTCCCTTTGTGTTTGGCAGCAGACAGCAAGCTCTGTATTTTTTCAGGGTTTTCCAGCAAAAAGTTCATCTGAGAGCAGTGATCTGGGTGCATTTCAGATGAGGTTTTCGTGCACACGCATCCATCCTCACTGCTAAAGCAAACATAACACCAAGGCCCCATTTATAAGCATGCCATGTGTTTCACACACGCCTTTTTACAGTGAGACGCAGAGAGATGCTTTCTCCTCGCAGTGCCTGCTTTGGTTTTCACGCACGCCACTCAAACAGCCATTCAATAGCGTGTGGCACAAGGCCAGGCAAGACTGGGCACAAGGAACAAACATACAACCTTTGGGGAACAAACACACAGCATTTCAGTGGCCCATTCCCTTTTCTACCTGAAAGGAAACACGCACCAAGGAGCAGACCTGAGCGCAGGTCAGCGATCAGCTGTACGTCACTGCAGCTATGCTCTAGAGGTTTGTGGGTTTCGGGCTGTGCAAATCAGCGTGCTCTGAACCAGAGCGAGCCCAGATGTGCTTTGGGGACAGCACGTGCCAGCCACCAGCTCCCAACAAGCTGCGTGGACATGACTGTACCCAGAGTGGGTCCCTCCATCCCGCAGAGTCCTCCAGCAGCCTCTGCCCTCGCAAATGACCTCCAGCCACAGCGTCAGGCCAGCAACATGCGCCCTCAGTGTCATGCTACAAAAACAACCAAAACAACAAACAAATGCACGCTGATGGGCAATGATACTGCCCTCACATACTTTCAGGCTCTGAAATGCAAAAATATATTTTAAAAAACTATTATAATTTAAGGCTACAGAGGTATCACATGGGGCCCCAAGGAGCTCGGGGGGCACGTGCTTGTCTGTGCCCCTGGGCTGGAAGATTAAACAGCAGTCCCCAGCTCTGCTTTAAGTGTTGGCACAACCTTGGGTGACAATTCTCCTGGCAAAAGGAGCATGACATCATCTTCCCACCTCCTTCCCCACACACAGCCACCTCCCTCACTCTATAACAGGGTTTAACAGTCCCTCAGAAAAGTTATTCTCCACTGACCGGGTTACCTGAAAACCCTGTGGAGTTTTTTTGGCTCTTTGATATTTTAGTGGGCATTTCTGTTTGCATTAGCAGCACTATGAATGCACCAAACACACCCCAGCTACAGGTCTGTGGAGCATTTAGAGAGACCCAATTTTCGCAGCACCGCTGAGCTTCCTTGCTGCTGGGCACGTGATTCCAAGGCTCAAGGAGGTTACAGATCACTCACTGTAGCCCATGAACAAAACAGGGATATCTTTTTCCAGCAGCACAGCATAAAAATTAGGTAGATGAGGTAATACAGTGTTCCTATTTACAGTATGTAAACAAAAGGCAGGTACATCACTTCATTGGTGGTCTTGTTCCTGACACATCTGCTGGATCTCGGTGGGGGCTGCCTTGAATCTCCTGAAGGCCAAGTCTTCCAGCTTCAGTTAGGTATTGGTTTCATGTCAAAAGAAATCCCAGTCCATTGTGAGAACACCAGTGTCCCTGACTGAAATGAGTCCTTTAACCACTGCAGCAGCAAAGTTGCTGTCAGCTGCTATTACTGGGGCTCCCCACAAGCTGCTGCCCCCCGCCCCGAGCTCTCTCCTCCAGCTCAGCCCTTTGCACCTCCTGTGTAATAGCATAATGCTGGAAGACGCAAGCAATAATCTGATGCCCCAAACACATCAGCACAGCGAGGGCATGGAGATGGGCAGGACGATGGCATCACGCACTCCTTGTCCATCCTTCCCGCTCCTGCTGCCTGGTCGAGGTGAGCAGGGGTCAAACACCAACTGGCTGGGGGACCAAGCGCCGGAGCCTGGGTGAATCAGGGCACAGCAGCACATGGGATGTGGGAGCACACAGCCTCTTTGCAGTCATGCTGGAATCAGTTTTTGTTCTGTGCAAGCAGGCTATAGGAGGCACTTCTTCATAGGATCAGCCAGAGAGCCCCATGTGCTTGTATGTGCACATACCTGCACCATGGCATACTGTGCCAAGACGTGCTGCTCTCCCACGCAAAGTTAACAGATCCTGCTGGTAGGACTCTCTCTTCCAAAATAGTGCTCTGCTGCCATCTCACATTTCAACTCAAAATGGCTCACTATTTTTTTCTTGCAGATGGTATCTGATTAGTTCTTATCTTCTCATGGTCTGAATTCAGTTGTACAGTTGCATTCCAGCTGTTAAGACTCCTCAGGTTTTGCATGGTACTCTTTAGCTCAGCAAATCAGCATTGTACAAGGAATATTGCTGAGGCTTACTCATTGTCTTCGCTTGCAGCAGCAGAAGCATTCAGTAGATGCAGGATTCAGGCAATGAAGCCTTTTGTAAATGCTCTCCCTCTGAGCTTGAATACTGGCTGTGTATACCAAAAAGGCAGACTCCCGTTTCTCTGTCTAATTTTGGATTTCAAGTAAAACTAATTCTTGACATCAAGTAAAATTCCAACACAGAAGAAATGTATAAGATTTTCCTTGGAGGTCTCGATGAATATGCTGTGTTTGGATTAAATAAGCCAGAAGCAGGTCCAAATCCTTCACTGCTAGGAAGTTTGGAAACTTCTCTGACTGTGGAGCTCTGTTTCATATTGTGCAGCATCCTTTCCTACCATCTAGGTAATGGTTTCATATAGTGGAGGGCTATAAAGATGTTCCAAGCTCCTAATTCAAGGTAAAGTCTCTCACTGCACTCCAAAGCAAATTAAAACCAGGTGTCATTTTCCCAAATATTTTCCTCCAGCACGGAGGTGTGATAAAGAATTTCCTTTTTTTAATTTGTGCTGTATTTTAGTGTAGCACCTATTAAAAATACCTTGCCTATGATGTTAGGGATAGAAGACAGTAAATGGAAAAGATCTGGGTGTGAAAATACAATGGCTATGCACTCTGTTAGCGAGTTATGTCATCCTACATTCAGTTTACATACATAAGGAGCACAAGCTTATGTCTCGGTCATGATTATTAAATTAAATATACTTGAGTCTATGGTAATTATTCCCCTCAAGTTTCTGGTATCAAAAGCTTGTTTCAGGCTCTTGACATTTTAATGCATAAAGGCACTACCTGTATAAATCAACATAATCACTCACGCCTTATGCAGAGTTTTTCCTCCAGCCAACGCTCAAAAGAACCGTACTCGCTCTCCACAGCTAATGTCCTCTCTCCTTGAAATGTAACTGCCTCCCTCGTGGCAGTCTGGAGCAGTGTTTCTGTGCCAAACTCTTGCAGGGGAATGGAAAAAAAAGGAATAATTTCTACATCAGCAAAGGGAACCGGCCAGGCAGAATGCAATTGTCCATGTTGCCGTTTGGCCGTTGTTCACAGATATATATGACTCTTTGGCCTGACTTCAAAGCTGAGCCCACCAATTCAGTGCAAATCCTAGATGCTCAGCCTATCTGAAAATCTGGACATTACTGAATGCAAATGGCCAGGACTTGGTTTGTAAAGAAGTATTGAAAAGACACCAACAATGGGCTCAGGATTGAGGGGACAGGCACATCTGAAGAACTATCACTATCACCACCACCATATTCTATAACACTGGGGAGATCCTGGAAGGTCTCTGCTAACCAGGATCCTAATTTCTTAACAAGTAAGACCACAGTGTGAGGCTCTTGTGGTCTGAAAACTTAGGGGAAGGAGATTAAATAAACCCTTTTGAAAGCTAGGAACTTGACCAAGGCAAGATGAGAAATGTGCGGGTTTCCTCAGTTTCCTGCAAATAACGAACACTGCGACGTGTTGTAATGTGACTGTGACATGTTATGATGAGACTGTGATACGCTGTAATGTGACTGTCGTAGCCTTCAGTGGGAAACAAAAACTCAGCCTAGGGGTATCCAGCTCCAGAGTGACTGGGGAGATTCCCAGTCCTGCCGCTTCTCCTCCGTTCTACGGCACTCCGGATTGCCTGGAGGAGCAGATCTTCGTTATTGAGGATGTTGTACTTGCTCAGGTTCACAAGTTTGTCAAAATTTTCAGAGGAGTAGATTAACCTAATGAGGTAATAGGGTGAGCAGTTGTTGTCCAGATTTACTTTGCCTTCTTCCATCTCTGAGAGACCACGCTTTACCCCTGCAGAGAAAGACAAAAGCCACCACAGTGAGGTGAATCTGGAGCACAAAACAGACAGTGTTGTAAGGGACTGATCTACTTTGCAGAACTCACTATTAAAAACAGCCTCCAGGAAAGATTGCACCTCCTCACAGCTTGAAAGAGCCATTCCTGGTCAGCTTTCCCAGCCGCTCCTCCATCCCCCTCCTGCTAAAGCTCAGACCTGGAAATCCCTCAGCAGGGCTGGCAGGAATCATTACCTTTCCCCTCGTTCTGCCCCTGCAGACAGTCATTCCTGGGCAGCATGCCCCAGGGTCCACATCCTTTCCCAAACCCTATAAAACTGACTCTCAGACAAGCCACACACCTGGAACATCCTTCAAAATCCATGATCAGACCTTGATTAGCGGTGATGAGAGTGTATCTGCCAGCCAGAGCAAGTGAACAGCCTAGTACGTACAAGGAGGCCTCGTGATGCTAACCAAGCAGGACTGCCTGTTGCAGAGTGCGGAGGTGCAGAGGGAACAGAGCACCCCACATCAGCTTCTCATTCTTCAACTCAGCCTCAGGTTAACCCAGCCTCTTGGATTTTCCAACATTCATCCTCCCTGTTAGGTCAGGGAGGACATCTTAAAAGGACACCCTCATTGCCTGCAACAGGGACTTCTGCAGCCCCATATTTATGCTTCTACAAAATGTTTAGAGTGACATTTTTTTCTGGTTTTTTACCTGTCTCCTTGCACTCTGAACCAAATATGTCCAAATCACAAATGTACTGTGAGAAGACTGTCAGCAGGGCTACAAACAGACTGCTGAGATATTCCTTATGATGTCCACCAGAACCGCACGAAAATTACACATGAATGTTGCTTGAGACATAGCAGCTTTTGGTCTAACCTAGTGGTTTCTCAGCAGTGTGATCTCAGGGTGCTGGGCACAGGCTGTCACTAGAAGTAGCTGTATTAAAAATGTCCAAGCTTTGCTTCATTGAGCCTCCCAGTATTCAGAGAGCCATATTCTCTGTGCTATCCACATCCAGATACAGCTGCATCTGCCGCAAGCACGCAAAAGCACAGTCTATAGTTGTGCTATGGACACTTCACAAGCTGATTCTCTTTTCTAGAATTTAAATAGTTAAAAGTAAGAAAAATAAGTACCCACATTCCACAAGGTGTCTCTCAGCCATCTAGAAATGAAAAGCTCCACTATTAAACTTGAAATCCATGCAAGCAGGTTGCCAAGGTCCCTCCTCCCCCAGCCACCCACATCAGTTGCTGGCTGTCAGCTTGACTGATGAATCACTGGCTGCTCAGAGACACACAGGTGAGTATCACAGCTCACAAATTTGGGCCTGGAGCGCTGAGAAGCTGCAGCAGCTGCTTTGCTCTGCATAATCTCATCCATCTTTCATTCAGAGAGACTCTAAAACACCTGTTTTACCTGCTAGCCACTGCTCAAGGGCTGTATCTCACCGCGCATTGCCATTTGGACCATCTCCAGCCCCCAACTAACAAGCCTACTTCCCTCTACTGGGTATCTCCTCTGTTCATCCATAGAGTCTCTAACCATGATTCTATTGCTGTATCTCTCACTGCACATATTCTCTGAGCATTGGTGAACATCATAGCAGGAAAAGAGCTTTACTTAATTTGTTTTGCTGTTGTTCATAACCTTCCCCAAATGTTCGCTCAGAGACATCCATTTTGCTGTGGTCCCAGTGCTGTAACACAATTTCGGGTAAAGCTGAAAGGAGAGTGAATGCTCTGTCTGCTGTGTTGAGCAGTAGTGAGGGAGAGCAGAAATCCCCCATGGCCTGATAACTCAAAAGGTGGTGTGTGAGATACATCAGGGTTTGTTGCTGTAAGAGCTCCAGGACAGAGGAAGGTGTCAGGTTAAGGAAGTCAGACAGCAGAGGCACCAACAAGTTACCACCTGTCTGATTTTTGCAGAATATCCCACATGGTGTTGGAAAAACAGCCTGTACTGAGGCTCTCTTGTTCTAACACAGCCTTCATGGTTGCATTCAAAGACAACACATGAGGGCAGACCCCACTGCCAAGGGACTGCTGTGCCTCCACGTGGGACCAACCCAACTGCCTATGTCCCCATAGCAAAGCCACGTCTGTTGTTGAATTCCCTGGAGAAAGGGAGGAAGGATATGAGCTGTGTTACCTGGGAAACTTAGGGTCTTGCTGTCTGTTAATCATGTGCACAGGGCTGCAAACTCATGTGTAAAGCTCTTTATAAGTACAGCACAAGGCTCTTCTCTGTGAGCTAATACAGGCTTTCCCTTACGTACACCACAGACTAGCAGAGCTTTCTGGGAAGCTCTTTCTATTCACTGTCTTTTGGTAAAGGAAGCAACCTTCTTCTCCCACAATGCTTGCACCAACACCATATAATGGCTAGGCCAAGGTAGGACAATTGGTAACTTTTATGCTTCTTACCCTTATGCCAGCAAAACATTGCATCCCCTCCACCTCCTACTATTTATTTTTCTGAATATGTTAACAGAATTACTTGACCTAGCTGTTAGCAGCCACGTGCCCATTCCTTCTGCTCTGACTCTTGGGCCACAAACATAATTCTTATTATTGCTGGAGAGACTTGCTAATTCTCTCCACCTAAATGGAGATTGGCACAAAGGCATGAGAGTATGGGAGAAACAACCAGTGCTCAGCCCGCTTGCTTACTGCTAGGTCTTAAATTGATAGGGGGAAGGTGAGAGAAGAAGGAGCTGGCAGATGTTCTCGGTCTCTTCTAGATCAAGGAGAAATTCTGGCCCTACCTTTTCCCCAAAATCTTACCATTGCAAGTGCTGCCTTCTCCAGTATGCCTTGCAGTGTGAGTTGTGACTTAAAGCCTCGTTCTATCTTGTGTCTTACTCAACATCTGTCAGTCTGCTGTGGTGTGCTAACCTGCCTCTTGAGGAGTACGCGGAGGCTAATCAGTAGAGACATGGACCTGCCTCAGCTACCTCTGTCACATCATTGTTTACTGGATGGAAGATACGGTTTCACTCTGTAAATGGGGAACATAATCTTGGTTTTGGTGAGAAGGTTAACACAACTAGGTCAACAGCAAAAGAGCTGACACCTCCTTCTCCTCTGCCATGGTGGAAACTCATGTACTTGGAGCTGAATGCAGTAACCTAAACCTGGCCTGACAGATATGTGGGCATGCTCATTGATAGCCCAATGGAAGAGGCAAATGCACGTGTATGATGGTGATGGGTAGGAGACAGGATGGTCTCACTCACACAAAGGCTGTGCCCTCACTTAAAATTATTGCTACAAAGGACAAATAAGATCCATGCTGTGGAAAGACAAGTGGCTCAAACTCACCTAGAAAGTATAGTTTTGTTGACTGAACTTACCAGGCTCCTTGAATTCCTTAAAGGTGTCATTCACCAGGGGGAAATGGATTACTATGGGCGCTCTGGGGTCCTCCGCATCCGAAAACACATAACATTCCTTTGGGTTCTTCTGTTCTTCTTTACTTAGCTCCACTTTGGGGAATGGGATTTTTTGTATCTTGCAATATTTGTATGTCATCTCCAATTGCTGTGGACACAGAATGTCATTGCCTTAATGCTAACATTAAGAAAATAATCAGGTTTACTGAGGTTTCATAGAAACACTGTGACAGCTTAATTCAGACCCTAGAATCACTCTGCAATGAATGTGTAGTCTGAAGTAGTCACAGTATAACCCTACTTTCTGCCACCACTCACCACAAGTCAGAAGATGCTTCTTATCACCCTATAATGTTTTTTACAGCTAGAGGGAATGACCAAAAGCCACACTTAGAATTTGTCATGAGGATAGACCAGGAAAGATCAAGGTCATGTCTCCAGTAACCAATTGTTACTGCAATTCCCTGAGGATCCTAGAAAGTGTATGCTGCAATCCGCTACAGAGAAAAGAGCCCAACAGTTTCTACAGTTCTGGTCTTGAAGGAAGTTTCTTTCCTCCTACAAGATACAGTGACTGGTTTGCTACGGAGTATATGATCAAGGCTTAGACAGCCACTTTCATAAAAGTTTTAATAACAGAAGAAGAGGTTTATCAGGGCTGCAAGGAGCAGAGCATGTAAATTTTCTCACCTTGAACACATTCCCCAAACCATAATCAAGTGAGATAATGACATCTACATTCCTCTCTGGCTTGAAAAGTGCTGCACCACTGGTGTTGATGAAATAGCCAACATCTATCAGGCAAAGATATTTCTGCAGCGGTGTCAGATTGTTAGGGAAAGAGTCCAACACAGTGTCTGAAAAAAAATATTTTTGATATTGTTAGTGTTGCATTGGTAGGAAAGGAGGAGCCAGTAATTCTGTCTGTGCTACGTGTTACGGGCAGCCCCTTGGTTGCCCTCAAGACCAGGCTCACCTCCCTCCACAATGCGAGCCCACAGACGTGGCCTCAGGAGCACACTCTCCAAACTGCACGTCTGAGCACATCTGGTCTGTTACCACACTCCCCCAGGCACACTCACAAAGGCAGGCTGTGAGGCAGCCAGGCAGAGAACAGGTGAGACACTGACTGCACTGGACTCACAGATGCTCGGGGGAGTGATTTTTCACAGAATACAGACTTTAGCCGATTTTTTTCCCCCTAAGAACTGGGAAAAATGCAAACAACAAAAACAATTTCACAATATAGCAACAAATCTAACAAATGCAGTACATCACTGCACTTCTGCGTTGCTTGTTTTTTGCTTTTGCATTCTCAGGATTAGACTCCTCTCCCAGGGTGAAAGATCTGACTTCACCCTGCTTTCAGTGATCTCTCATATAAATTACCTTAGCCATGCTGCACAAAAATACCACATCATGCACACAGCATCCCCTACCAACAGCTTAAAATCTTGCTTGAATAAGCTAAACCTCACATTAACACCAAAGGGAGCCAAAAGGGGATTATACCAACTGGCAAGCTGAGATCTAAAGCCAATTTCTGATAGCTAGACTCTTACTTCTCTGCTAGCAACCCCACCAGCCTGCCCTGTAGACAGTAAGTCCACTATTGTTCCCCTGGTACCATTTCTAGTCCAATGGAATAAGAAACATTTTGTCATGGTTTTAAATATCAAAATAGTGGTTTCAGAGTGTTCCTCAAGTTCACAAAATGAGGTAGCAAAGCCCAGAGTAGAGCCCTTGAGCCTTAAATCATTTTGTGCTTAGGTACTTTAAGAAACTGTTGATCACTGAAATACTGCAGGTAAGTTCCAGCATTTCACTTCTTTCAATCTCCCTGAGTCTCCCTGGCCTCATTCTATAGTGTTGACTTAAACCACGCAGAATAACTCTAGCTTGTTCCATAGCCTGGAATGTTTGACAGCAGCTTGAAGTAATAACTCATATTTTTTCCATTCCCTCACTTTACAAAATTATTTGCTTATTTTAGCATTCACGGCTGCTGGGAATTCACAGATTCTGCTGTAATGAGACATTCGCTTGCAATCCCTCACAAAAGAAACAGAGCATACTTTTTAGTTTTATTTGGCCTGGTGAATATTTTTAGTTGAAATTCTGTTACCCCCATTTTCTTATCACAGAGATGGAACTGTGCAGCATTTATTCATGGCTAGATATGTGAATTAGAAGTAGGCATTTCCTCGGGAGAGTCTATTCTTCTATCCCACACACAAAAAGGGACTTTAAAGAAGTCCTGCCTCAGGAATTCCCTTGAAAGCACAAACCCTACTGTAAATGCATTAAACTAATTCCAGGCTCTGAGCTCTCAAATTTCTCACCATGAAAATCAGGCTTTTCACATGGCATTTAAAGTCTTGTTTTAATGGGTCAGATAACCTGAGCTGCAGGGAAGCCTTTAAAACAGCTATATTCTGGAGACTTCACCTACCATGAGGAAGAGCTGACTTCACCTACCCCTCACAGAGCTGACATTTCCTCTTGCACCTAGAGATGGATGCATACCTGGTTTTAGCTTGGTCTCATGCAGGAAGCCAAAAGAGGATATAAAATCTGCTAATTCTTCCCTCTCCAGACTTTTTGTTTCCCTTTTCCCACTCCAGACTTCATGCTTTTCACTTATTTTACTTTATTTGTGTCATAAATATCTACTCTGAGGTAATCTTTAGTGTCCCTATGCTCTCTTCCTCCAAATCCTCCTTGAAATCTGCTTCTACCCATTTGCCTTTACAAAATTGCTAGTCAGCAAATGTAAGGAAAATTATTTTTTTTAACATTTACTGACTGATAATTTTATCCTTCATCCACCCTCTTAAGCTACTTGCTTGCTCCTTCTCTCACCCATGCTAGTTGGTGCTTCTTATGCTAGTTGTTTTCTCCTTCTCTCACTTGTTTTCTTAGACCAGATTCTTTTAGGACACAGACTTTTTGCTTACTGAACATTTTGAAACCACTTAGCACACTGTGGGCTCTGCCTTAATCAGAAAAAAAACCTCCACCATCTCTTGCCATTGTCAGCAAACCATGTAGCAATGGCAGCGTGGGACAGAAAGTGTTGTAACTTAAATGAAAGAGGGGTGATAAAACCCGAGTTGCCCAAGAGAAGGACTCAGAGGAGGCAGAGAACAGGTGTTTTCTTGCTGAAGTTAGATTAACCTTAATAACGTCGGGTCCTCCCACACTGCTACCTGCTCATGGAATAAATGAGGACACTAGGATTACAGGAAGGTTTGTGATGAACAAAAGCTCAGCTCCATCACCTTGCTATCATTTCACAGATTCTTTCACAGATTTTGAGATAAAACTATTCTGACTGTTTACTTTCGCTGCCTGCAGAGCACAGGCCACAGAAAAATCTCTGTTCTATATATATATACCAAGTCTACAGATTCTGTTTAATATGTATATAGTCTAAACCTAAGTGGCTTTAACTTTCCGTTGTTGGATCTTGGTATTTCTGATTCTGAAGGGTTAAAGAAAGGTGTCTGGATGGATAAACCATCAGGCAGAAATACCACACAAATGGGCAACCACATGCGTGCAGCCAGTCCTTTCCTTCATCTGATCCGCATCATAACCTGCCATTTTATGCTTCCAGTGTTACCTTTGTTTCTTGACCTCTAAAGATTCTAACCTTTCTGAATCTTTTGACTATTGTACCTATGCAGAGTGACAAACTTCCTGTAGAAGAGCATGCTTTGACACAAATTACAGATATCTTCAAGAGGTGAAAGAGTGGCCCATGGACTAGTTCATTTTAACCTGTACCCTAAAGAAAGAGACACCATGAACATAGTTCCATCTCAGCAAATTTCTAAACCCTGAGAAAACATCTCTAAATATGAGATTTCCAAAGTCTAAAAAAAAAGAAAATCTGAGATGTTACCTGCACACTGCAGTTAACTCTTTGTTGCAGTTACCTTTCCATTCAATAAATTTTCTCTGATGGATATAATCCTTATGAAATTCTAATCCTCTCAGGAAGTTATGAGACTTTCCCAGTAGCGGCCGCTTGGTCATAATGTCCTGAAACATTTCATACAATTTCCCTGACAAACAAGATGGCGGCTCAATGGCAGTGATATCATCCTCAGGGGAATGTTTTTCTGAAACAGGGAAGGAATTGTGAGAAAAAACATCAGCAATCTGTTCTGCTAGGCACCCTTACCAGCTAGCTGCCCTTGCTATCTTTCTGTGGGTGCCTCCCCTTCCTGTTTCTTGCAGTCTGCTTGAAAACATACGCACATGACCAGTCCCATTTAAACAAAGAGATATTTGGTTTTGTTTAAAGCAAGCACAGTTTTTGTCTCTTACTCTTTCAAATGACAAACTAGCTTTGTACTTTTGCCTACAAGTAAAAGCCACCCTTCTCATTTCCAGTCATGGGCAGAGTCATTTAACAGACTGAGCAAATTCTAAATGAAAAACAACTGTAACTAGCATGAAGTGTGCCTCTGGGTTAAAAATAAAATAAAATAAAATAAAATAAAATAAAATAAAATAAAATAAAATAAAATAAAATAAAACAAAACAAAACATCACATAGTGATCATTCTGATACAGGTGAAAATCATGCTGGAAGATCCACAGCAAAGCAAGAGGGAGAGAATTTAGGGAGCGACAATTTAGGGAGAACATGTGAGAGATTATTCAAACAGTAGCAATAGTGTATCTTTCTTAATCCTCTCCTGAATAGAAAGCACTGTCTAGTCAAAAACAAATACTGATTTTGAAGCTCTTACCTATATCTACCATATCTTTGGCCCATCGTTCCCAGAATTCATTTGAATTTGAAGACCAGTACAATCCATCCAGCAAATTCCTAGTAAAGATATTTGTCCAAAGACCTGTAAGTCAAACCACATGGGAGAAAATGCTCCATCACCTCATTAACCACTGATGAGTACAAGTATCCATGCTACATATTATTGACCCCCGTGAACTGACCCTGCCATGACACAGCTTAAGCAGTAGGTCTCACAGAGTTCAAACATAATAGTGTTGGCACTTCAGTGCTCTTTCTCAAGAGGCAACTACACACAGACCGTTCACTGTACAGTACAGAGTAACAAAATAAGAGGTATCGTCACCTAAATGATGTTTTAGAGTGTTTACTGTGTACTTGTGAAAGAAAGCAGGCTTTGAAAGCATGGTGAAGCCATGTAAGCATAAAGCCCTTCTTTAAACTGATTTATTCTTTGCATTTATCTAAGACTCATTTTTTCCTTTCAAGCATGTTTTGCTTCTGGGGAGTTCAACTGGTCCAGGATCAAAATAGTATTGGCTCCATATGTGAGTCTGCTTTTGGGTAAGAAAGAACTATCCTTCGTCATTAAGCCCTGTGCCAGGTACTCACACGAGGAACAAATTCAATCTCTAGCAGACTTCACAGGGAGAGAAATACAATTTTTGTCTTCACCGGACCCTTGGTTTTGGTATCAAAAGTTAAAACTGTGAGAAGGGTTTAAAATCTGCCTGGGGCAGATGCATTCCTCTGACTAGCTGCTTTTCCCTTTTTCTTTGCCTTTAGAAGCAAAACAGTCAGTCAAAGCAGTTGTTGGAGGTTAAAAGTGCTTCCTTCATTCTTATGGGCAGGGAAGATCAGCGACACCATTCTCAACCCACAAAGCTCAGATGGTTCTCACTTTTGTGGGTTGTTCTAGATGAGTAATATCTTATTTTCAGCTCCTTCTAATTCCACCCCAGCAAAGCGTTGTCTAGAAATATAGTTGATGAAGCTGAAGAGTTGATGACTGGTTAGGGAAGAAAGGCTTATTATTTCCTCAACTTGCCTTCTCCACCTTCTTGTTTGGTTCAGAAAATGGGAAAAGGAACTACAGTGCAACTTTCCCAAATCTGCTCAGGTTAAAATGGAGGACAGGAGGAAAGAAGCTTTAAAAAAAAGCAGAAGTGTACAAAAGGGGTAAAAAGCCCATTAAATCAAGACCTAGAGCAGACCTGCTGGTAAGGACTGTTGTACACAGATCAGTGGCTAGCTAGTACCATGCTTTCTACCATGTTGTGACTAACTATATTGCACTGCTAGGTCACCTTCCAGATAGCAGATCCGAGATTCTGGCAGCTTCTTCACTCGCCTTCCCATGAAGAACTCACTGTCAAAATATTCTGAACGAATGGAGGCTCCGTATTTTGGTATGGTCACCTCATAAGGAGAGAACTCTGCCCACTCTACAAAAGAATTGACACATGGCATGTTTACTATAATGAAAATAAGAGAACAAAACCTTCCCCTGTGGATAAAGCTATCCACATGCTCCATGGATCTTGCTTGTCTCAGCAGCTCTGTACTATCAGTAGCTCTGCATTGCGAACTTCACTGTCTAGCTCCATACAAACCCCAAACCTGTCAGTCTATATGATATAACAAAGCAGCCTGAAGATGTATCAGCTCCAAATCAGAAAGTACTACAGTGTGGGCATGGCCGTGCAGTTTCCTGACTCAAGCTGTGCTGTACAGATATTGCAGTAGAGCAGCAGCTATAAACCTAACCAAATCTACGTACTAGCTGTTTTTTCTTTCCAGTATCTGCTCATTTTAATACCTTTTGTTGAATGTAGCCTGTGTCCATTTAAAGGGTGTCATATCACTCCCGTCATAGCAATCATACTCCACTCCATTTTCATGCCCTTATTAGTGTAGTATTTAGGGAAGCGACAATTACATTTCACAGCACCTCTACAAACTAAGGAACCATGAAAGCCATTTTATAGATGTGGAACTGCGGCAGAAAAAGATCACATCATTCACCCACACTCGCTCACAATGTCTGTGGCAAAACCAGAATTTCAGCCCAAAACTTCAGAAATGCCCTGTTTGTGCCTAAGGATGTTATCCATCAGATCTGCTCTTTCCAATCAACACCCAGCAGTTTGCAAAAAAAAAGACAAAAAAAAATATTGAAAGATGAATACTGAGTCAGGGCACGCAACAGATGTATTCCCCTTTTATTCTTCACACACGCAGGCGCCTTCCCTCCAAATTCTCTTTACTTCCTACTCAGAGTTAGAAGAAACTCT
Source organism: Chlamydotis macqueenii (assembly GCF_036417535.1). NCBI lineage: Eukaryota > Metazoa > Chordata > Aves > Otidiformes > Otididae > Chlamydotis > Chlamydotis macqueenii. The sequence goes on from NC_141560.1 coordinate 41,633,348, forward strand.
AGGAATACTTACCTCTAAATTTGAAAGTACTGAACTTTTCCTCTTTCACATTGAGGACTGCATAGAAAGGCAATGGGTTTTGTCCATGCTCCAATGCCTTGCGCTGATCCGTGAGTTTGTACTTCCTTGGCTAATCAAAGAGATTAAAAAATCAGAGTAAACCTCTGGAAGAGCATTAGGCAAAAAACACTGGCACAATCTACCTGAGTACGGATAGATATCACACACTTTACATCCCAGAGGAATCTGAGAATCACATTTTTATGAGACACCTCTTCCTTCATGTTCCTGCAGTTTCCTTCCTGGTTGCCTTTTCGATACCTAGTAACTTCTTCATTAATATCCAAGTGCCTTGATTGCCTGCATCCCACAGATCTTTACTAAGGCTGAGACTAATGGTCCCATGAGGACAGATTACTCTAGCTCTTAAGTGTGCAACTAGAAAAAGACTTTAAAAGATCTGACTTTTCAGGGGGGATTGCTCAGTTCTTTCTGAAAGTTTGCCTACTGAAGTTGCTAGCTGTTGGGTGCCCTAGTACAGAGGCACATTCAAACCATTAGCTACCCCGGAAAATCATGGCTACAAGATCCTTTGTTTACAAATCACACTGGGATGCCTGAGTCACTTTGGATTTGTTCCACACACTACGTCGTGCCCTCAAAGAGTAAAGCTCTAAAGAAAATAAACGGATGTTTCCCAAATGTGTGGCAGGACCATGTACATACCCGTTCATGTAAGAACATTTCCTGAACAAGTGACCACAGAGCTGTAAAAGATGACACATGTCCTGCTTTTGCCCTTTCAGCGAGCTCCTTGTGATAATACTTTAGATGATCTATAGACATAAGGTTCAGCTTGCATTTTGTCACTTGCTTTTTTACTGCCTTAAGTGGCCCCTCCAGAGTCTTCTGTGACCAGTCAGCATGTTCGTACAGGTCTGCTAGGGTCCTAAAGAACAGAAATATGAGAAAATCATCATTTATTTGGATGGCTTTGGAAAATTAATATATTTACCCAACCACTTTCATCAAAGAAGAGAATCAGCACACCTAAACTGAAGCTATGATCAAGAGCCAACAGTAATAGCTTTACCAGGGAATTATGTTAACTCATTAATAATGTAAGATTTTGAAAGAGATGCATGTCTCTCACTGTGTAGAAATGTATTGTCAAAATAATTCCAAATACAAGACTCATTTTCTATACGCACCATGTCGAGCCAGAAGCCCCGGTGAGATAGGTAACACAGTCCAACAGATTTAGCTTCTGAAGAGCTAAGAGGTGGCCAAACATAGCCGACATTGCCCTGAGGCCTCCGCCTGTTGCCATAACAGCTATTACTGGGACCTGTTCAAAACACAAGCATTATCTTCAAAAAGTTACTCACTTGCCTACTTGCAAAAGTCTAATTACAGCTTTTATAATTTCCTCAGCAGACTTCATTGGAGGACAATGAAATTAAATCAACATTCAGCCAGTCTTTACTAGTACTTTCTTTCAATTAACCTCCAGATACTCAGTGGGTTCTTTCAACCCCAAAGCTTGGATAAGTTTGAATATGCAGTGATTTTAACTTTCCTTCCTCCCCTTGTTCTTCATAATTGGAATTGCAATGATTAGTAACAGATGACTTTATTATAAATAAAAATAATAAAGTTATATAAATAATTATTATATGACTTTATTATAAATAACAAAAATTGCCATAAATATAATTAAGAATGGAATCAAGGAAGTCCCGAGCAGAGTTCAGAAAAAATATATTAAGTAAACAAAATGATTCTTTGGACAGCATCCATTCAACAAATATCATTCGAGCAAGAAAATAAATGTTCACTTAAAAATTCACCCTGGATCTTGGCAACAAAACATACTTCAGCTGGAGCTTGTTATAAAATGGTCTTTCTCCACTCTAAACAATTTTGACTTTGTGAAAAGTGTTCTGAAAATGAAGAAGAAAGGTAAGTCTAAAGAAGGGACATCACAATTATTTCACAAATATCTGTGAGATTAATTTCAAATACTCCTGTATTCCTACTTAGTTTGAGTCGTCTGACTAGGCTGCGTCTAACACAATGTACCAATGACTCGTATCGTGCTGACCCGCTGCACCACACTGTTGGAGACTCTGGCTTTGAAGAGTGGTATATTATGTCCTCAGGAATTTGACCCACTGAAAACTTCTGTTCTGCTGCCATTCAAATCAATGGGTTTTTCATTGACATGAAAAAAACTACTAGAAATTTAGTGGAGATTGCCAATACTAATTCAATAGACCCACTCTCCAGCTTGGATTCCAACTCACAGACCTCGTGTCCATATAGATCTCTTTCCAGATGAAGAACTCTTTTCAGGGCACTGGCAACCACTCTCTTCCTTTTTTGCAAGAACTCTTGCTCTTCTGGGCACAGATCGTACCCTAAGCGCACATCTAGTTTTTCTGTGCTGAAATATAAATAAATCCAGAGGCACAGGATTTGTGTTTCAAATGTATATGGAACTATTTTCAGCAACTGCAGTCTACTAAATATGATGAAAAATCATGATTCACTGTTCACATTTAGAGACAGAAAAGTAGCTTCCAGTTTCAAAGAAATCAACTGCTTTGCTTCTATGTGGTCTCTTTATTTTCTGATGTTTCAGTGTAAGTCCTACTGCCAGCTAAGGACAGCAAATATGAAAAAAAGAAAGGCTTCTTTGTGTCTTTCAGTAGCTTTGTAAGCTGAATCCTTTCTATTTCTGCTTCGTATAATTTCTGAGCAAAGGGTGAGTTGAACCTAACAAGGTATTTCATGGGGATTTGTACCACAGATTTATACACAAAAAGTACAACGTAAAATATACTCAAATAATTTTGGTTTATTTGTTGTCTGTCTTGTTATTTTACAGTGTAGATTTTAATCTTCAACAGCTTGTACTTCTTTCTATTCATTTCACCAGAGCCACAAATCTATTTTCTTAAGAATACCTGAGTAATGTATGGACTCTGGATGTTTTGCTTATTTCACATTTCCTGTTCCCTCTGCCTTCTTCCCGCTTCTGTGTCACTTTTGAAGAAGCCTCCAATCTCAGTCTTTGGTTCTTTGATGCAAAGCACACTCAGTGACTAAGTTCCTCACTGTTTGAATTATTATTTTTTTTTTTTTTTACATCTTGGTGTGACTCTTTTGCTGCAAGGACGTTTAACTTTGATCTGTTGTGGTGACTCTTTAATGGTGACTTAACTACTGCTAGATTTTGCCCCTAGTCTTATGCATTCTTTGTATCTAAAAAAAAAAGGATACTCTGTTCTAGAATTCACAGTTCAAAGAGCAATTAAACCTTTAGAGAAAAAAAAAAAACAGTCCTCTTACCAATCATTTAGTTGGAGGTACAACTGCAGTGGCACATTCTACAAACAAAGAAATGACAGCAGGAATGTGAATGACTGGGAAACAGAGAAGTTCTGAAATCCAGATTTTCAGTGCCTCCTGGAATGCCCCACCACTACCACTCCTCATAGGGTTTTACAGAAAACAGTAGCAGGAGAGAGAAGGAAAGCAACTAAACATCAAACAAATTCTACAGAGAAGCGAAAGAGGGAGAAGGAGTTCAAGTGGCCAGATGAATGGGGCTGCGAAACAGGATTTATTCCTTACTGTGAATATACCTCCATGAACCATCCTAGCCCAGCAGCAGTATCGCATTGCCACCCTCCTATTCTTAAGGATGAAGAACACAGACACTATCAGACAAAGACAGTGATAGAAGACGAAATACAAGTCACATCCTTCCAAAAATCTACTGAAGGTAAAAGAGAGTCCAAACAGACAGGTGGCAAATCACTAGCGGTGAAACAGACATTTACTCTTCTCTCTACAGGAAAGGCTGCTGAGAAATTCTTCTCCTCCTATTTTTGCCTTTCATTTGCTGCAAGGTCTGGGATAGGATGTCTGGCTATTGTTAACAGATTCATCTGGCCACACAGCAGCATTACTACTGCTTTTAAAGTAACTTAAGAGTTGTATCTCTCCACCAGTTACCATCCTGACTGTATACATAGAAGAATGTGACAGAATTGTTCTCTGAGGGTAAGATTCAACTCATCTAACTTTAGCCATCTATAATTTAGGTATGTAGACTGAGCTAGCCACCCAGGCTTGATAAAGAGCTGCTGAGAATCCCAAAGCCTTGCTAGGGGTATTGAATATTCTCCTTCAACTGTGTAAGGACAGCAGAGGTTGCTCTTAAATGCATCTAAAACTGGTCAAGATGAATTCCCAATTATTGATTTTACTGACAGAAAATTGATATTTTTCTGAGAAAACGAACCTTTTTCACAGAAAATTTATATTTGCACAAAATTCTCACTCAGACGTATTAACTAGGTTTGTGGTGTTAAATACTGAGGGTTACTCTCCTCTCCAAAAGATCACATAAATGGTGAAGGACTTACATGTCTTACAGGGAGGGTTACTTTCACTTTATGTCCAACAGGGAGAAATTTCAGTGGTACTGTTAAGGTGTCACTTAAATTACTGTTGTCATCTTCCTTATCAGAAACTTTCTACAGAGAACAAAAAACATGGCTTTTATTCACAGAATAGAAACAATCCAGTTTTTTACTGTTTTGGTGACACTGGAAATAAGCAAGCAGTATGAACACTGGTATTGCATAGTGCCTATTACCTGCAGCCTGACTTTCAGAACTGGTTCCCAAGCCTTCACGCAATGGAAGTAGAAAGTATCTGTGTCCTCTGTAGTTTTCTGTGTTCCCTCATGAGATGCAGGCACCGTAAGCACAAGATTTTTACCCTCTAGTGAAAACAGATTTGTTTAGAGAATTATACTGCTGTTCAGGCAAAACAGCTAACAAAGTTGGCAAACTTTCTGCTGGAGTCATTCTCTGTGGTAATTCCTCTGTAAGCTGCCACACTGGCAAGTTTCCTACAGCACAGGAACTGGTACTTCTACCTTTGCCCTATAGCTTGGAGTGCTCCCAGAGTCAGCACTCTCTCATATTTCCACCAGCAAAGTTTACTGTGTCCAAACTTGAGAGCTTCAAGGAAAAGACACAGAGATCAGCATTAAAACTGGAGGCAGTTCAGGGACTTTCACTGCATCACTCTTTATTGTCTTTAGAACATTCTTAGTTGTCTCTGTATCCTAAAGTGCCTTTATTTGAGTCAAAATTACTATGATAGGGTTGATTTGGTCATGTCCTCGCTTCACAGAGAAATTGGCATACCTTTCAAATATTTCCTGCTTTCATTAATGTCCACTTGCACTTCTAAGCAGCAAACCTCGCGGGACTGTAAAAGACAGGAGTGGAAAAGTATGAAGATAGCAAATGCCACATCTGCGGCAAATAATGAAACATCATGCAGATAACCACTAGCTATAATACAGAGCTACTTCAACTGGTCTCAGTGCTGGAAGCAATCCAGCTGCACAAGAATAAATTCAGAGTTCAGGACAGTAGTCCAGTTACGCTGCTTCAGAACTAGCTTCTCCATACAGTGGGGCATTGCCAGGGGTTGTTATACCCATTCAAGTTATCCCAAAACCAGGAAACTCTGTACAACGCACTGTTGCCCAAACAGCTACACATATATCTGATAATTATTTCGGAAGGGTGGGGGAAAACATCTGACAATGAGCTTCTGTGTACTGTGGCAGTGATTAGTCTACAAGGCATCTTCTTGCTGGTCCTGATGTAGGGAGATCATGGATTTATTCCACCCTACCCTCCACCTGAGTCACTCCAGGTCACCTTTAATAACTCATGCCAGGACAGCTTTCCAAGCCATTTCAGTAACAACGCATGCCAATCATTACAGCTCTTATGCCTCACACAGAAAATGAGGAGGAAAGAACAGAATACGTGTTACTTTGCCTCAGGGGTATTAAAGGCTAGCATCTGGAAATCATGCACAGGCTTGGAGTGGTTGGCATGAAGTACTTTGTACTCCTTAGCTGCTGGGCCAGCCCAAGGAGATAGCTAATGTACCACATGCTGACTAATACCAAAAGAGGACTCTTACGTTTCAATGACTAAAATAACTCTTTCTAAAAAAATACCCTCATTTCCCAAAAAGCTGTTATATTAGATAATCTTCCAGCCATAAGCACAATGAATACTTACTATTGCCTTCTACAGTCACATCCCTTTTATAACCTTTATTTTTCCTGCCAAGTGCCATATTGTATTACATGAAACACAAGCAGTTTTCACCTGGAACACCAACAAATGTGGGCTTCTGCAACATTTAACAAACCATGGCTGGGCAAAATATTGATATCTGTAATGCCTGAGAACATCAAGAAACATAGCTTCTATTTTTGCATGGAGAAGACAACTGTTAAGCCATAACAAATAGGAATCGCCCTACATCTTTCACTTTATAATGCACATCATGCTCTTATCTAACATGGTAGCTTCTGTTCTCTCTATAAAATGTCAAGTGGATGGGGGGAAGAGGAGAGAATCAAAATGAGGAAAAGTCACTGCAAGCTAAATTCCTATGTGAACCTTACCACTAGGACATCATTGGTAATGAGATGCTCTGGAGGGCCAGGACTGAAAAGACAGAATCAAAAAACAAACAAAGAAAAGCTATGTGAGATTCTGGTATTTTAAAAAAAAACAGTAGTTTTATTATCTTTCCTGCTTAAAATTGAATATAGTTATGTTAGTATCACAATTTGTTTTCTAAAAGGCATAATACATTATCACCTGCTAAGCATATGAACCAAAACACAGTAGCCAAACAAAAAGTAAGGCAGGAGAGTCCATAAAAATGCCAGTGCTTATAACTATATGCTAAGATACAGCAGAACAAAGACATATTGGTCTACGTGGAAAGCAAAGACTACTATTAATATATTCTACAAATACTTATTAAGAAAGACATTTCTGACTGTTCCAGATTATAATTTACAACTGATCACAAATGAACGGCAAATAAGGATTAATTCCCACTGTGCCATATGTATGACTGGAAAACACAGAGGTAAGTAATAGAAAGTCTTTGTCCCAGACATTTTACCTTGTGAGATCTAGATCTGTCACTGAACGGATGTAGCTATTTAATACCATGAGTAACATACAGTCTACCAGCAGCATCTCCTATTAAGGCAAATACTCCAACATCACTATGTTACACACATTCATAAGTGCTCTCATTTATCTTAAAGGACCATTAAAGTTAAGTAATATGTAATCTTTGACTTTCTGCAAAGTCCAGGGTATTTTACCAAGCACCACTTCCAGCCTCAAAACTTCTATTTCAGCTGTAGAATGTATTTAAATCTAAATAACTAGGTTTCACTTTCAAGGACAGAGAATCCCCCACATGTCATGTAACTTGAATGGTAAAAGATGTTCCTCTTATTTCTAGTCTGAATCTACTCAGTCCAGTTTCCAAGCACTGCATCTTATTCTGTCCTTTTTTATGTGTTTAGCTGTGATTGCTTCCACATTTGCAGGAAATGCTTATACCATCTCTAAAGGTATTTCTCATAGATAAATTAAATAGATTTTCTTGACTTCCACTGTGGGAGGAATTATTCAAGACCTCCAGTGATTTTCTTCTGCAGCTCTTCCATGTTTAAAAATAAGAAGTCTTATCTACAGCTCCCTCTCTAATCACACAATTAGTCGGTTTTGACTGGACTTTATTCCTTTTTTGGGTAATGCTAAGCTCAAATATGCCAGAATGTGTAGCCTGGGTTTTTTTTTTTCCAACTAAACTTGTGATACCATTTAAAAAAGAGATAACATTTGTCTTATAGGATTTGTTCTCCTCAGGACTATGTTGATTATGACTTTGAGGTGGATGGTCTTAATTTTATTATTTGTTGATTGCATGTTTTTTCAGTTTAACTAAGCTATCATCTAATGAGTGATTTTTCTAATACTGCCTACATAACTCTATATCATGACAATAATACAAGACAAGTTTTCTGGTCTTTTAGAAACACCATAGTGTTCTAGGCATTGTTCAATTATTATTAACAACTTCAAGAGCATCTCTGTTAAGTTTAACATGCATCTTATGTACAAGTTATCACATTGTGCCAATGTTACTACATCTCCATGATCAGGATATATGTGTTGAGCAGAAGGTAAGATTTGTATGAAATACACTGAAAGGCAGAATTAGATGGGGAAGTTAAGGTAAAAAAAATGTTTGAAACAGTAATTTCAGATTACTACTAGGAGGAAGATCTGGAAGAAGTTCCTCTTTCTCTGAGATATTGTTGCTCCCTACCAGATCTATACCTTTCAGCTTTGGAATTTTACTCACATTCTTTCCATCCAGAATTCCACTTCCAAACTTTCCCATTTCTTAATGCAACTCTCTTTCTAAAAAGAAAGGGGTAAAATAAATATGGATTATCAAAGCCTGGAAGAATTTGGCAGTATAGACACATCTAAAAAGCACTTCTATGGCTGGTATCACTTCTGCTACCAAAAAAGCTGTGTATTACCTCTTTCCAAAGCTGAGATAGCAACAGAAACCACAGTCTTCAGAAGATTAATATTCTCCCATTTTGGGATATGTAGAATTATACATATTTCCAAAGATACAATCAGAGAGGGAAAGCTTGACTGAAACAGAAACACAACGGCTTTCTGCAAAGATGGTATGAACGAGGTGAAAGCCATTGAAGCCCAGCAACAAATGTGACTAATGCCAGTGTCATTTCCATGTACAAACCATATAACTCATATTCACACTCAATCCAGCAGAGATGAAGTAGGCAAGAGTACTCTAGACTGAGACAGTTATTGAATAATTATATTTCCCAGTGACTCACTCACTGGCTGCGAAGTGCATGGCACCAGCCTGCAGAGTCACTAGGAAGATCCATGTTAACAGCTTTCAGCATTTAGGGAAGCAGTTGTTCTTTTGGGTATGGACTGTCTGCTTCCTGCAATGAGCACGTAGCACTACCTTAGCCACAGCTCAGACAAGCCCAGGAGTTGTCATAGACCTACCCCAGCTTTGTTCTCTGGACAACTCTCTTTCATGGGCTTCTTAACAGAATACCAAAGATGTTAACAGAACAGGCATCCTTTTACTATGGGCTAGAGAAGCCTGAATCACCTAGAAGGAAACTCAGCACGAACACCAGTAGGAGAAGCCTGAAAGAATAATTTAATTTAAGTGGTGAGTGGATTGTCTTCATGTTTTTAATAAAAGTTGCCATTTAAGAGGAAATGTCCTCTAAGCATGGCAAAAGAGGAATAAAGCCAAAAGCTAAGGAAGTTAGTTATTTGGATTATAAAAGATAAAAATGACTATTTACAGATGCTAGCTATTAACAGATTTTGCCCCCACAGAGATGGTGGGCATGAGAAAGAAGCAGCTTCATTTTCTGAATCAGTGAAAAGAGAGTAATGAAGTCACAAATAACCAGCACAATGATATCTGTTTTGATTAAATATTGATAATGATATCAATATATATGGACATCTGTTTATGGAGACTCAAATCTCACTTAACATGGAAGTCAATGTGGACAATGAGGTCTTGCTGTTCTTTCCCTGTATTTTCAGTCCTTACCTCGGATTTCAAAGCAAATGTCTCCCGGAGTGTCTCTCCAGGTCTGATTCGAGCAACATTAAAACAAACTGTGAACTGTATGTCATCTTTGGTTAGTGGATCTTCATCACATACTGCCAATTCTAAAATGTTCTGGTAGTAGAAGAAAATAAATAAGAACTTTTATTAAGTTGCTATTACACAGAAACAAAAAACGGTTATAGATTTTGCAGCTGATTGATTAGCACAGTGGTAAGAACACAGACACTTACGCTTTCATTCAGGAGTTTGCTAATGTGGAACAGCATCATTAAACCCAACCTTGGGAAACTTATCATGGAACAGAAGACAACTACTTACAACAGAGAGCTCCCACTATCCTGGGACAGAAAAGATGTCAGTGCTCTGCACCACACTGCTAACCTACCCAAACACTCTATTTCTTCATCCCCAAAGTTCTCTTAATTACACAGCTTAGGGTAGAATTAAATTTGCTGTTTACTCCACAGGAACTCCTCCACCCTTCCCTTACAACCAGTAGAGGGAAAACTCTTTCCAAATTAACCATTCAAAATAGCCCAGATGAAGCATGCTACAGCAGCACTTATTTCTCTCAGGTGACAGCTAGGTGGACTAGCTCAGATGCAGGCATTTATATCACCAAAGTCTATAACTAGCTGAGGGGAGACGTGTCTGCTGTTCTGGGCTAACTTGGCAGTTGCAAATTCTCTTACACAAGCATTTTTTTAAGTTAGTTAGCACCATTGATCAACAGGGTGTCAACTGAGGACTCCCAGCTATTCAAAATGGTGAAATTTATTATTTTTTTTACTACCTCAACTTCTCTCTGGATCCTAAAGTAGAAAGTTTCATTCCAGACAGGGTTGTCAGAATTCTTGATGGTTTTGGTCTGAAGCTTTCTATTTGAAGCAGACGGCAGCCACAAGCGCACATAGCAGTCTGATGCAGTCACTGCAGCAGGAAAAAAATTAAAAATCCAATGCCAATATTATAGATGAAAAGCAGGACAAGGCCATGGTGCTGGGTACTAATACTACTTTAAAAAAAAAAAAGTAAAGAGACCATTTGTTGGAAGCAACCAAGGAAAACCATCTTGGTATACTAATAACCGGCTAACTACAAATTGCAAATGTACACATGCACACACAAAGTACACTAAGAGCTGTTTCCCAAGTGAAGAGAAAGGTATAAAAGACCCCACTGACCATTCATCAGGCATATTCCCTACAATTCCAGTCACCTATGTTTAAAAAAGTTTAACTGAAACCAGAGCTAGTTCCAAAAAGGGCTGTTAGGATGTTAGGAGAACGCATATTACAGAGAAGATCAGAGGAGACTGGCTTGCTCAGTCTAGCAACAAAAACATGCGGAGGGGACATGATGGCTGTATAGAATGGTTAGGTACTAGAGAAGATCTGTTGCAGCTAAAGGCCGGTGTGGGCCCCAGAACACGAGGGCGTGAGCAAGTTGGAAATCTTCATCTCACTTCCAGCCTTTATCTACTCCTTATGGTTAGTGCAACGCCTTGAACAGCCGTCCTTTGGGAAGAGCCAGGGTGGGAAAGCACATTTACTTTGTGAAGCTTGACAACGGTGTGAAAGGAAATCTCCAAGGTGATGTCTTTCAGAGCTGGAGTCTGGACTTGACGGAAGATTTCTACTGCAGCCCGAGATGCCTAAATACTTCAGACTGGTATCAAGCAGTGAGTAACATTGCCCCACAAGGTTTTGGCAGGAAAGCGGAACTGTCCCTTCAACAGAGTAGATAGAAGAGATCATTGAAACTCAGAAATACAGGCCTTGTCACACTACCACTTTTCTAGTGTCCACCTCTATGTGCTGCTGCGTGACATTTGCTCCAGGAGCACAGGAAGCCCTAAGGCAAGCAGTTACTCGATCAGCATGGGATTCACTCCCTCTGGTCTCCCTTGCATCTGGGCTTGGCTAAGGTTGGGCTCGGCCCTGCACAGCAAGATGCAAATGGTCTCAGCTGTAACTCAAGTAACTCACTGCAAAGTGATGCTTTTTTGGCGGAACACGTCGTTTTTCACTAGAGGAATACACAGACCGGAGGTTTCAAGAGTGTGAGAAAAGGGAATTCAAGGTCTCTGTCCTGACTCTGCAACCCATGGGAGACCTCTGCAAAAATGGCAGCTGAACAGCTGGTCCATAGTACACCTTGAGAAGGAGTCATAGGAGGCTGTGAGGGTGAGATAATAAGTTTTTAAAAGTTGAATACAAAAAGCACGCAGAAAAGTCTGTTTTGCCTGCACGTTCAGCATGTGCTTAGGGCTGGATCTGCGGAGCCCCTCCTTAACCAGAAACTAGCAATATAATTTAACATGACTGGTCATCTGAGGACAGCAAATACCCTGAATGGAACTGTAGTTTTGAAATTCTCTAATTTACCTTTGATTATCATGTATATTTGACACATTTTAATAAAAGGTTCCTAAACACATGGCCTGTGTGGCAAAATTCCAGTCCATTATATGACTTATACCTATTATGACCATCAAAAACAAACAACTCCAAGCAGATTTACAGATTGCAGTGCTCTCACGAGGTCTACCTTCCCTTATTGGTCCAGAAAATTCATTTGTGAGTCTTCGTTTTTACCAGTTCCCTGAAATGCCACTAGATATATCCTTCAATCTAATGATACCTCAGGCATTTGATCTAATTATAGCCCTGGCATTAGTATTTCTATTGCTCTGTTCTTTGTTGCTTGTATACCTTCAGAACTTAGGAACATTGTTCACTGTGTAAACTCTGGAGGTGACTAAAACCACAATCAAACCACAACTCACACAGGTCTCTTGACTTGATGTTCTTGGCTTGTATGATTCTTACAGAAAGCATGTGGACGGGGCAAAACTTCATCTGCAGAGAAAACAAATGCCATTAGTTTTATCAGCTCAGAATACAAAATTCATATATATTTTGAATAGTACAGCAGACTGTCTGTCCTTGATGTCTGTCTGTTTGAAGTGAGGGGACCACCCTCCAGCGAAAGTACACCATGCTATGATGATAGCACAATTGCAAGCTGGGCTATTTGCTAAGTAGCTTGAGTAAGTGAAGAAAGAGGAAGAAAACATGGACTCAGACAATGGTATGGAAAGCTTTTGTAGTCACCCTAGAGGTGTCTGTTCTCATACAACTTGATGTATGCATGGCCATGCTGATGGCTCTACGATCAATCTGCCAAGGGTCCTGTGCCACAGGTGGGTCCATACTGGCCTTTGGAAGGCAATACTAGGAACTTGCAGCTGCCTGCCTGGGTCCTGGCACAGCAATGACACTGGGCAAGGACATGGCAGTTACCATAGTGCTTTAAAAGCTTCTGACTTTGCATCCCAACTAGGACTTAATTTTCATGACGCTCATAAGTAGGCCAAGCTCACCAAAAGGCATCTAGAGAAATGCATTACTGACTTTGAGTGAATGGACTATAGACCCAACAGAGACTCTTGAGATGAAGAAAAAAGTGCCCTGTGTTGGAGGCATAATATCACAGAATACCACATCATTAGGTATCTTGAAAATACCTCATGGGAATGGAATCATTTCCCTTCCAGACATGAGATTTATTTCTATCATAGGGAAGCTATCATTGTAGTGCCTATTTCAAGTTACTTGTTCCTAAATCTAACAAAGAATTTAGCTTCCCAACCTAAGCTAGTCAGAAAGTATTTGTCATTTTTAAACAACATTCCGATAAGCCTGAATACACATATAGAGACACATGGCAATTTTAATACTAAAAGATGGAAAATATTTCCTTCTTTTTTCAAATTGGAACATTTAAATTCATTTTTCATTTTCTTTTGACTGTTGTATCTATTTTTTTTTTGCATATTAACATGGCTTGTCAGCAAAAATAAGCAGTAATAACATACATCCTTTTACTACTAATAAATTAAAACAGGGCCACACCATGTTGGAAGTATTCCATTACTCTGAATGGCAGCTTAAACTATACACTGACTGAAGCATCGTATCTATTTGTCTAAATGAAAGTATCCCATTACATTGTAACAAATAATTTGACAATTTTACTTTGAAAGATAGCACTATGATTAATTTTCCTGACACTGAAATGATTAAATTTAGAGATACAAGGAGCTGGGGAAGAAGGAACTTCTCTATAGAAACAGCCACTCACTACAGTTAATCTGAAATTCTTTTACAATGGGATGGGGGCTACTGGGCATGTTTATTAGATGGAAGAACAGCCTTCATTCAGTTTTATTTAGAGGTAAATTACGTTACATCAAATGGATACCATTTGAACCGTGAATTAGCATGTTCAAATAAAGGCTTAATATTAATTTTTTTATGTTACTTTTAAAGTTACTTCCTTTTTAAATTCAGATTAATATTCAAGAGTCACCCTGAGCAGAGAAACCCTGTTGTTAAGCCTACAAAATCACAGATTACTCTGTCTCTTGGCCTCTTAACGGTTGATTGAAACACTTTTTATACAAAAATGCAAGATGCATTTGTTCTTGTGTGACAAGAATAATTTCTATTATGTTTTCCTCCAATCTGAAATGGACATATTTAAAACCTTCTGGGTTTAATGCATTATGGACATCACAAGTTCCAGTTGGGACACTTCCATATTGTTCCAGTTACCCACTGCAAGAATTTGACTTTAATTTTCCTGTGCAAATAGTTATTTAACATAGAAGTACCAACTGGAACACTCAGCACTCCTAGTGGGTTTCATTAACATAAAATATTGGATTATGTAGACAATTACAGGGCTGACTGTTTTTAATTAATATGTTAATTCTGTGTTATTTTGTAATCAACTTCCCCCTTGCTCAACAGAAGCCCAAATCATTTTCAGAGTCTGCCTTCACTGGAGGAATGGATGTTGGTATACAATTTGCTTTGAACCTTTTGTGATGAAAATTTCATAACTGCTTACAAAAATGATACGTCCGCAGTGCATCACCAGAGTACTTTCAGTTGTGATAGGTGTCATGTTTTCATCCTCTCCCAGAGCATCTCACTCCTCCTCCCTGCCCTGTTCAACATTGATCACTTCCTTTAAACATGTCAACATCTGCCCTCCATGGAAACATGGCCAAAAATGACCATTCACTACTTCTGATTTGGCGCAGCTTAGTTCTTGTGTTGTTGCAGGGTAAAAGATAAAGCGGTTCAGATGGGTAAATGTGGCCAAAATAAACCCTCTGGGCTGCGCAAAATCTCAAGGGGAAGCCAGAAGCCATCCTGCTCCCAAGACTGCAGTTACTCCGGCCTGTGATAACTTTTCAGAACTGGGCTAATTCGTTTTTTTTTCATCAGAAAAAGGCAGAGCTAATTTCCAGCCTATTGGGGTCTGACTTGGGTGGTCTAAGATAATATCCTTGCCCAAAAGTGCTGGAGCTCCAGAACTGGTAGCTTTCTCAGAAGTGTATCATTCTGTTACTGCTGGAAAATTAGTAGTGCCACACTGAGGGCAATGACAGAGTGCAGGATTCAGCTACTTGTGTATGTTTGCATCCTAGACAACAATACTCCAGATTAATAAATAATTGCATGTCCAGAGTCCCAAAGAGTAGGCTAAAAAAATGAAAAAAACTAAAAGAAAAACAAACTTATTTTCACTTGGTAGCATTTAGCACTAAACTACATTCCTGCATACTCAAAGCAAGTTTTGGGGGAGTTATTTCATGTCTAAAATACAGGTAAGTCAATAAACAGGAAATAAAACTAGCATGGCAGAATTGCCACAGTTGTGTCAAACCTTAACAGACTGAAAATTCACATCTGTTGCCAACATCTTATTGAGTGTAATAATACATATCTGCTGGCCTACTGTCTGGCTTCCAGAAAGTAGTCATATGCCAGTCAGCTTCAGGAGGACACATAATTCTCCTGTAGTCACTGCAAGGTTTCATCCCAAAAAGACAATTTTTAGACTATGAAATCTCAAAACTCATTAATAATGAGGGCCATACTGAGACAGTCTTTGAATGGCAGTGAAAGAAGAAAAAACTACCAACAGCTCGTATCTTTGACTTCATTCCTTATTGCCCCTCCACGCTGCTCCTAGAACAAGATCTCATGGCTACCTCCACTAGAAAGTTATTCTTCTAGTGGGTAGTGTCAGCACAGCCTGGCAATCTGGGAACCTCCTCCCATCATCACCTCTTTTTTCTTTTTTTTTTTAAAAAAAAACACAGTCCTTGTTTTGCTCCTCCTGCACCAAGCCTAAGCAGTTCTCTGAGTGGAGTTACCTCCATGGGATAACACCAAGTCATGTGAGGAGTTTGCTCTCTGTCTTCTGACATTCTGTAAATAGCTGTGGGATTTATCTTTCAGACATTAATAATTACTTGCTTTGAAGGATTACTTTTTCTTTCTCCAGCACTGTACTAGAAGCAGTACAACATCTTATGTACAAGATGTCACACCAAATGTAATCATTTGGCATATTCTTACCATTTATTTTATCTTAGATACTGAGGATTTGGTTAAACTACAATTTGGCAATTTACCAAATTAAGGTTAAAGCTCTAAACTTATAAACGATGAAAAACCTTCATGACCAGCCTCATTCCAAAGCACTCTCTTCCACACAGATTCTTTAACATCTAACAGGGGCTGAGTTTATCAGCCTCTCCATCAGAGAGAATACTGCTAGCAATTTGCCCTTCCAATCAGCTGCTTGTTTTCGTTCAAATTAGAGGAATGCAAAGTTCTGGTGGGAAAAGCGACTGAATGAAGAAATATGCAAAACCAGGAGAGAGGATAGAAGGAGGGAGCATGACCATGAAAGCCTCATTTTCCTTGGGAATCACAATAATCCAAAATCTCATCACTGGAAGTTGAACAGTTAGTGTGTAAACCTAATTTGCCTTACAAACATTTACTGTAATTTCATGTTATCACTGATGGATTGTTTCAAGAGTCATTGTGGATTTGAGATGCATCCCCTGTTCATATTCTAGCAGTCACCTCATTACATACATGAGTGGATCCCTTGGGGCTTTGTATCGACAGAATTTCTAAGTATTTTACCACATAAAAATTATTCCGCAGTTCACACAATAAAACTGCTAAAGAGTGATTATTCTTGTCTAAGCAGAAGAAAAGACCCTGTTATGAATATGAAAAGCATTTCCAGTAAGTTGTAAATTAATATTGTCTATCACTTCTATGCCAATTTGGTAGCTTCTTTAAACAGCAAAAAAAATTAACTGGGAGACTTTCGGTAAGTCTTCCTAGATAGTTCAAAGTATCCACACTTTTCTAAACAACTTGCTTTTTTAATATAGAAAAAAAAAATCCACTCTTTTCTAATTTCTATATCTGTTTACTAATTTACACATACTGAAAAATGCATTTGCCTGACAGAATGGCAGAGCTACCTGCAGTACTGAACGAATTTCCTTCCTTGGGAATAGAAGCTTTCTCACCTGAAGCTATGCTTGTACTCTAACCTTTTGGCTGTGTTCCCTGTTAATCAGGAGTGTGTCTATACTTGTGGATAGCAGTTGCAGCATTAGGATTAAATGCAAGAACTTTCGCTGTAATTGAGACTTTCTAGATAAAATTACACCTAAGCTATCTACTCATCTATCAGATACAGAATTACCTTACCAGATACAACACTGATATTTAAAATTGAGAGATAATATTTACATCTAAGACAGGCAGATAGCTCTGGATCTAACAAGTAAATAGATTAGATACAAATTTTATTCAGAAAGTACATTACATTTACAGTTTATACTATTTGTCCTGAGCATCCAACGTTTGACCGTTTTTAACCTATCATTTGTGCTATCCATTCAAGCTACAGATATTGTCCTGAATCTTTAACTTCACCTGCAAATATTACCACGGCACAAGTATGTTAAGTATTCTTTATTCTTCATAATTAATGATTCTCTATAAGCCATAGCACATAACATTGTTTCTCATTATATCTAAAACCCATGAACGTCCATATTTCATTTGCTGCAAAATTTGAGATAGGGTTTGATACAGAAAGAATTGTTATAATTGGTATCTTGCATTTCAGATACTGCACGCATTACTTTTAAAGATATACAGGAGAAAACAACTCTTAGCTAAGAATTCTGTTGATTTACACTAAATACTATCAGTTAAAATCTCTGAGTGGAATTTACCATTAGAAAATTCGAGTCCAGACATGAAATACTTCCACTAGAATCGCAGATGTTGTAAACTTTACGTTACAGATAGCGAAATCAGCCAAATAGCTCATTAGAACTCTTCCCTGCAGCTAAAGTAATATAAATTATGCTTTGTTGCTAGAAAAAGCTGTTGGGTTTTTCAGCTGGAGCAAGCAACAAACATGTGCTATCCTGAGAAAAGCATGCAGCAGAGCTGAAGCACTTTCATTTTACAGTGAGGTAAACTCATCAAGGCCAGCCCTCCTCCTTCCTGGTGTTCACTCCAGCATGTACACCTCACAACAAAAGAAAAGGGCCAGATTTTCGCCACATTTTTGCTGAAACTCGCTTACATATTAGTTACTGTGAGGTAAAGGGGGAAAACGGTAAATTTGGAAAGTTCAAGACGACCCTGCCGCATCGCACTCGCAGCAGTTTGTCTCTGCAGTCTCAGGAGATGCGAAGAGGAGGGAGTTTGCTGGCGAGAACCAGAGCAGGGAGCTCCCAACAGCACGGTGCCGGGCCACGGCAAAGCACGGAGCTGCAAGTCTCTTACCTTGGCTGGTGGGCTCCCCATGACAAGCAAGATGGCGACCGCAACAGAAAACCCAATTTGAGTAACAGATCTGTCAGCTAACAAACACGCTTGCAGCTTGTTGTTGCTGCTGGAATAACATGAAGGACACATATAATTTATACAGGCGCTGAGCCCCACCCTCTGCCTTCTCTGTGCGAGGAGTCTGCCTACGTCTGAGAGGGAAAGATCTGCAATGTCAGAGGTGAGAGGAGAGCTGCAGTTACCACATCTTTGCCTGTCACTTTACTACCTCTCACAATTTCTTATTGCCCCAGTATTGTCCTCCCAGATTTTTTGGTGGATTCTGTCATGTTCAGAAAGCTTTCTTTCACTTCCCATCTCTTCCATTTATCTAGTCAGCAGGTGAATTTTCAGTAGCTTTTAAGTTTTTCCACAAAATGCTCCAGAAAAAAAAAAAAAATCAAAGGGAGGGGATAGACGGATCTCATCTATTAAAATTTCTGGTGGGAGACCAACCCACTTCTGAACGCTCTTTTCAACTCTTCCTGCAACAGGAACTTGTTCTAATATATTATTGGGAATCTTTCTGCCAACCAGTAAATCAAATCTCCTTACTTTGAAGTAGCTACTGGATCATTACCTGATCAATACAGAGATGCTGGTGAAACTGAGGTAAATATTGGTAGAGAAAGGGAAATCTGCATACCTTCTGGGCTTTTCCCCTCTACACACTTCTTGTAAGAAGAACATGACAACTTGACATTTCCCAGCTTCCCATCCTCGTCTCCCATCAGCTTGCTGGTGACAGTGGTGGGTCCTAAGGCATCCTCTGGAGATGGCACAGGCATGGCTTCCTCTACCTCTTTGGTGCCTGCTGTGGACTTCTGACAGACAGCCCATGGGGTGCTTGTCAGGACACTGCTCCAGGCAACCTATTCTGGCTGTACCTTAATCCACACTTGCAATTTCATGTTGGATGTTGTGCAGACCCAGACTTGAAAAAAGCCTGGAGGCCACCGTAACTTTGCAGTAAGATATATCCTCACTGGGGGACAGTAATATCAGATAGGACCAAGCCTCACCAAACAACCAGTGGACACCTTACATTGATGGAAAGGGAGAGTGTCTAGAGTTAATTTTCATTGAATAGTGGTTATGAGTTTGGCTTTCGGCAAAAGAAGAAAAAAAAATGAAATGTAACCACAATAATTGGCTAGGAAAATAGGTTTACTCAAAATCTTTCACTTTAGATTTTTCCTGAAACTCAGATGCACACTGTGGGTCATCTTTAAGCCACTTTTTAAAGCATTTTCCACAAGAAACTGTCACCAATCAAAAATCAGTTCTAGTCAGATGCTCCTGGGCTTATGCAAGTGACAACGAACAGCTCAGATTAACATTTCACAATGACTCTGCTGTGGTGACAATGCAGCTACCATGCTAGCAGTGAGGACTGGATGCGGAGCATCCCAAGGAGCAGAGTGACAACTTGAGTGCTCAGACAGCTTGCCATCTTTGAAACACCAAAAAGAAGGGTATCTCAAGTAAAGATCTGATGTGTATGTGCAGCAAATCAAAGTGCCACTGCAAAACTCCCAGAAAAATAAGGCAAACTTATCAGAAAGCAATCTTCCAGTTCAGAGCAATTAACTGTGCAAGTCTTGCACTCCTGCAGCAATATTGTTTTGATAGCCTTGCTTGGACACGTTTATAGAAGCAGTCAAGACTGCAATGCAAGCATTCTTCTCTGTGCTTCCTTGGACACAGAAGTTTGCAGCATCCCATTTCTGGAGATAAGAAAAAAAAACAGAGAAAAAGGGGAAAAAAGCTTTTACTCAGAGTGGTGCTTCAGTTTTCCACCTTTATATTGCTGTTGCAGCTTTGATCACAGGTTCTGCTGCTGCAGTGAACCGAGAGACGAAAATAGCAGGCTGACAAATTTACTTCCTAAAGGCAAATGGAAAAACAGCCAGAGAAAAATGAACTCCACTCAAAGAGGGTTAGGTCTGCCTGGAAACGGAGCAACACATTAAAAACAGAACAGCTGCAGCAGGGAGACCCAGGTCTTAATGGAACAGGAAAGAAGAAAAAAGGCTCCCAGAATGTCTTCAAATCAAGGTGCAAAAGTTGTTCTGGAGAGCTATGGAGCTAATTTTTCCAACAGCCCCTCCAAGAAGTTAATGTTTCTAGTAAATCATCGTGGCCAAAATACATAAACCGTTTTGTGTTTCTTGTCAACAACCACCCTGACAAGTACCACATCCATTTCCCCCTGGACATGAGGGAGATGGGCTACATGATGTCAGGTCTTACTACAGACACAAAAAATGTGCAGCATGGGGAAAGTAAGACAAAGAAAGTTAACTGCATAAAGAAGGAAGGACAAAACTAAAAGATTAAATCTAAAGCAGAGAGGGCACAGCACACTGCATTAGTGAACTAGGGGGTACAGAAAGTCCTCCCTCTCCGCTTGTTAGAGGGAGGTCATAGTCATGCCAGGCTTATACTAGTGGAGTTGCTAGATTCAGAAAATATAGCACCGTATCTATGGTTTCAGTTTGTAAAAGGCGGTACAGGAGAAAATGAGAAGAGGGATTCTAGAAAGATTCTATGGGTTAATTAAGCTCGTCTCCTTCCACCCTTATGACTGAATCTTATTTCTTTTCTGAATTAATAAGTACTTGGAAATAAGCTATAAGAGGGAAAAAAAAATTAGTTAAAAAAAGCATATAAAATTACGCTGAGGTTAAATTGCTTGTTGGCACTCAGATAATGCACACAAAAGAGTATGTGAAACAGAATCAGAATGGAAGGAATGCAAGCCCATGCTGTTCCCAGTATGCAAGAAGTAAAAGTTAATTAATGCAGTGCTCAACTTCATGCAACTTACCCCGTGGGCTGCTCACTAACAGCCCCTTGCAAGAAGCTACTCAGAGTCACAGCTGAGCTGCCAGAAACCAAGCAGTACAGTGGTAGCAAATTTGAATGGCTGTGATTTTGATCATCCTGTGATTTTGATCATCCTACTGCTGGCATAAACTTAAAAGCTACCTGGGACAGAGCTTACAAAAGGTACTGAAGACTCATTTAGTGGAGTTCATTATTTAACCCAGCAATGGCAACAGCACAGCAAAATTTTATCCAAACATGTCTCAGCACCAGTGTACAAAAAAATACCCTCAGTAAAGCACTGTCTTTATAGTCCTTCCAAAATTGATCCTATGAGCTTCACAAGCAAGGACAGCAACTACTGAAACACTCTCCTATAAATACAAATATTCTCCGATTTTGTTTGAGAACATTTGTTTATTGATCCCATGAAAGCTGTTAAGTAGAGATAAAGTGATAGACCTTCCTTGGGCTAGATGCAGCCACACCACTGAGGAGAAGGAAGTAGAAGACTGTGCAGCTTTGCGGAGACATCTTGTTGTGCCAGACAGTGATAATGGGAGATGTCAGTCGCTTTCTCCTTGCCTCATAAATCTGTTCATATCTTGTTCAGCTCAGTGGCTGGGTTAGAAAACTTACAGTAATCTGAGAAAATAATTGTCTAAAGTCAAATTCAAACAAAAAAAAATGAAAAATGTTCCCAGAAACTGAGAAAAAAAGCCTTATTTCTCCATACCTCATCCCCAAACTATTTTTTTTCATACCTGGGTTATTTAATCACTGTAAAAAATAATCAAAACAAACAAACAAAAAAAACTTTATTAAAATATATCTCCGTTTTTCAGTTCAACATTGCCATGTGGAACTAGAAGCTATAAAGCTTCAGCAATGCCAGATTTGGGAATCTTTCAAAACTGAAACATTTAATTTTGAAATAAAGCTTTCTAATTTTTCCCTGTTTCCCCTGCCCCATTCCTTTTGAGCAAAACAACACAGCTAATTTGAAATTATTTTAGATCTTTGAGTTCTTTCCAAACAATGATTCTCAGCACACCTGATGCTGATTAGAACAAAATACCAAGCTGTCTCTCTGAGCAACAGTCAGGTGATAGCAGCATTTGTAAAGGAACCATCCTTCTGGCTATCCAGATCTAACCTGTTTCAGAAAAGTAAAAGGTGCTGTATCCTCTTACCTATCTCCTGGTGCACTGCAATCTTAAATAAAGATATGATAACAGTAAAGCCAGTATCACTGGCTCTTTTTCCTGGCCAGATTAAGAGAGGTACTGATTTCCTTATGTACTTTGCAGGTCTGGTTGTAAATATGGCCAGATAGTGATCTTTGCAGCTTCCAGATGGGAGGAAGCTGCTCATTATTTACCTGGGGTATCTGAGGACTGGAGTAATATCTTTCCAAGACACGTCAATGTAAAGCCACACACTGAAACCCACTGTGTTTATGTTTAGAAATTGTTCTTTTGTTTTAAACCAAGCGATTGCAGAGCATTTAATTGAAATAATTGAGTAAGATATTTCAATGTCATTCCACTCAAGCCAGTTTTTGAGACCTTTATCTTCAGATCTTATTTAAATAGTCTGACACTGATGTCAGTAAGAAATTGCTTGAGTAAAGACCTCAGAAGAGTTAGGTAAGTATTACACTTCACCACTTGGCTGACAGGAAGACTTGACTTATGGTTATGGTATTTAGACTGAAATTACCAAGAGAAGGGTTTCTTTCTTAGTTGCCATCAACCCCTTCTATTTTTTAATAGTCACTTTTTTAGAATCAAGGTAGCAACTTTTGTTTTCTCCTATTCTTTTTCACTCTCTATGACTCTAAGTTCTTTGGGGCAAGATCTACTATGGAAATGTTTGCTACTGCACGTTATTATACTGGGCGAGAGTAATTAAAACCCAAAGGTTACTGTGATTGTATGACACACATAGCACTATTTCCTTTCTAACCTTGCTGTGTCAAATCCTCTTTCAGCCCTATATGTGACTGTATTCAAAGTTCTACCTTTACCTGAGCACAGCCCTTAGATGTTGACTCAGAAAGGGATAAAAGATATACACGGATTTGTTTCAAACAATATGCAAGTCATTAAGAGTTCCATTCATTCATTCCTGGCAGTAACGTATCCCTTAAGTAGCCCTCCAAAATTAACAAGACTAAAGATAGTAGCAGGTATCCTCACTATATTATTCTGTAAGCTACTATAGTTAATGTGTAGGCTTTTTAAATAAAGCTAGTATCAGCCAACCTATGTCCTAGCTTAAGTAAGACTTTAGTGAAGTGTAAATGTAAGAAAATCACTCATCTCAGCATAGAGACAGGGCAAAGAAAAACAGAAACAGTCAATTCAAGGTGAACTGAATACATCCAAGCATATCACCAGTAGCTTTGGAAATACCTGCAAAGTATGCCTTTGTAGCAGGCATACTGATCACAAAGAAGAAGTGAACACTGGCACAGAATCCTTGATAAATATCTGAAAAGATCTGAGGGTGAAGTTTCACGTTGCAGCAAAACTCATCTGAGAACTAGCTGTCACTAAAAGAAGAGGACTTGCTCCCATCCCAGTCCCAGGCTTAGAGAGTTCTTCCCCTACCCCACAATATTGGCTCTGTCACTCTTCTGGGCAAATACTAAGCTCATTTGAGGAGCTGAAGCAATAGAAAATTACTCTTTTCTTTTTCTGAGGAATTTCCAGGACTGCCTTTCTTTAGTGGCATGTAGCCATTACCTCAGGTTACTAGAACATACAAACTCACCTTGGATTCAGTAGTGGGAATCTGACCATGGGCACCTATATTGTCCATGAGAGCTGCCTAAAGCAAGGAGACTCAGAGGGAAATGAGTATCAGAGGTGGAAAAGACATTAGACACTTCAGTGCACATCCCTGCGAGTGGATCATGGCAATTCATTGACCCCAGTACCAGAAAGTCATGGGGCTTTTCACTGTCTCTCTGTATGGTTCTTCTAAGGTTACTGCAAGGTTGTCAAAATTGAAAACTGAATTCTTCCCTTCCTTCATTTATGTTCGTTATTGTACTATTTTTTTTTTAAATACAAAATCTCTAGACACCAACCAAGCTATGGGAACAACTTAAAAGAGAATAATCAGAGTTTGACTTAGCCATTAGAGCTATTATGAGTTATGAGCCTTGCAAGCTTATTTACAGCAATTAAGAACCCTGTGACTCACTTCTGGTGGATTATAACATCTGACAGCAGAAGACTACTTCTTGAGGACTTCAGGGACTCTACAGAGTCACAGAGATTTTAATACAAAAGCTCCTTTTGCACAGATACTTAGCCCTATAGAAAGTATTTCTGATTTTAAAAAATCTTGTTTAGGTATGTGTCTGTTCTTCTAGGCCATTTGTACCATTCTTGTGACAAAAAGAAGTCAGAAGGTTTTCCTAATAGTGCAGATGGGAATTCACCTTGCTGAGAGCACTCTCAGCTTTATTCTAGCAGCATGAAAGCAACTTTCTGTCACTTGCTCCCCCTAATCCAGTGCAGAAGGCAGACAAGTGTGAGCAGAGAGCCTGGCACTTGAAGCACACTGAGCATCTCAGCTGGTCTCAGGAAAGCTACTCTAACCTGTGCCAAGGCAGAGTCATCCATGGAGCCTGATACTGTCTCTGACTGTTTCTATGCATGCATATTAGGTTTGTTTTAATTCTTCTGTTTCAGCAGCACATAAAACATAACACCTGGCTGCAATTTTAAATGCTTTCATTCTAGTAGAAAACTGATTTTTCACAGGCACAGATCTTTTTAACCTCTTAATTCATGTAATACTTTGGGACTTATGAACCTCCTAAGATTTTTGTACAATGCTTCTTGAAAACTGAGAACCCAGAATAGAAACTCATACCAAAGCCAATAGAAACGTATACCCTTCAGCACCTCAATGAACTAGGGTGTTTTTAACCTTAGGCCTCCAATATTCTTGGTTTATGTGGCAGGTGAGACATATCGCCAACAAGCCAGAAAATTTTCATGTAGTTCATGAGACACATTGAGTCTGTTCAGAGCAGAACATTAAAGTAAGCTACCTACACTGCCTCCTTTGCCAGAGGATCCAGATCTATGTGCCAAAGGTCCAAAATTAGGTCTCCTGGTCCTAGCCAGGGAGAGTCCAGGCTGGAGGAGATGCATGCACACAGAGGCTCTAGCTTCCCGGGGTTGAAATCTGATGGAAGATTAGATTTCAGATGGTGACCTCTCCCATAAATACCTCCAGGAATCAAACCTCACCCACAGCCTGCCAATGCAGCGGAGCACAAACCAGTAATGGTGCCTTCTCTGCAACACGTGCAATTTGTACTCTGCAATCTCTCCCCATGCAATAGATACGTTGCAAAGTGGCAGAGACCCTCGCCTTGTATGATTCAAATCCACTAATTGCTGGTCTTCCCTACTATGTACTCACACACATACTGAATGCATTTGTCAGCCAAGTACATTTGTCAGCCAGCAAGCTGTGAACCACAAAAAGGTAAAATGTCCCGTGACTTGCCTGCACCAGTGCTGGGAACTGGAATGTTCATCCCACAGAGGAAATCATGTTGCCATACTTCCCCTCACCCTTCCCACAAAGGTTTCACTCACACATATAAGAAAGATTTTGAAACATTTCTGGGCTGATGCCTCAGTTCACATGCCAGGACTCTGCCTACATAGCTGTTTTGCTACCACATGCGTGGCTAGGCAGTCACCTGGGTGGGCTAGGAGCTTTGAAGCTAAGAGATATTGAAAACTGGAAGCAAAGGAATTGGTCATCAGCTGAAGGACACCTAATGAGCAGCTCATTCAACTGCTGATGAGCCTTGAGGGTAGCCCCTGGTAACTGGGAGAAGCCAGTTAGAGTAATGGCATCACAGAATAGTGGGTAGCCAGTGGAACAGGCCAGGTGGGTCCACAAGGTTTACGACAGCAGGAAAACTTTCCAAGCAGGTTTCCATGAAGCTGGAGAACCAGCCAACCCAGCAATACAGAATCCAATAAACATTTTCAAAAGGAGAAGTGTTGCATCAGAAAACATATGATCGACTCTATTCATCAGACATCACTTCCTCACATATGCTAAAACGGTGAATGGGAAGTACCTGACTGTTGTTAACACACCTCGTATTTCTTCTCTTCAGACCTGATACACAAACAGCTGACAACATGGACAGATATGTGGAGCACAGAGTGCCTTGTGCAACAACTGCATGCTCTTGCTTAAAGGAAAAAGAGGAGAGAGGAAATTAGAATTAAAATGTTAATGCACTTCCTGCTCCACTTGAATATTCCTTGGCTCTATTATGAATTCTCTGCACATCTTTGGCAAGTTAGCGAACAGTTTGTAGTGTGAAATGAAAGTAGCAACAGCCAGTTCACCCAAAATCCGGAGCAACTCAGAGGAAAGTCAAACTAGAAATACAAAGTAAAATTATAATTATTCTAGTGTTACAGAACCTTACTAGTCCTTCTTCCAAATAGTTATCATTTGAAAGTATCCCTTTTAGATGCCTTCCATTTATGAACCCAAACACTGCATGCTGATGCTGTCAATATTCGCAGAAATTAGGGGTATTTCCAACTAGGTGTCTGCATCATGGAAGAGATCATTTTACACATAGTCTAAAGAGGACCAAAACGTCCAGCAGCCATAGCATGGCTAAGAAATGTGTCCCACCCTCTGAATTCATGCTTGAAGACGCTTCTTGTTCCACATACGACACTGTCTAGCCTTATGTGGCTCTGAAACAAATTAAATGAATGGTTGTATTACATTATTACAGATGCAGCTAAATGCTGTTCACTTGTCCCCAGCAAAACATCCTTCAACTCTGTGGAGAATAACCTGGGAGTCAGAAAGTTAATTAATGGTTTCACTCAGCACCAGGGACAGTCTGTAAGAAGTAGTGAGCAGGGCAGCTTAATTTTCATTCAATATATTCATGTACTAGGAAGTCTGTATTAATAACTTCAACAGAATATATTATGGTATGCATTGCAAAACCAAGAAACAAAGATACCGTAAAGCTATTAGGTGCTTTCCTAAATAGGAACAGATTTTAATAGTTGACTATTAACAACTCCTTTTATACCTAACATTTTGAAAGAACTGTACAGATGAACCCATGCCAAACCATTTCAGCCTCTAGAGACAGGAATACTTATTTGATTTCTCAACTCTAGTTCTGGTTGTGATGATTTGAACTTCACTCCTTCCTTCTGACATATGTAGTCATCACCATTATGTGGTCTATCTGTGTCAGGACGGTGTCTAACACAAAACATACTGATGACAGAGCATCTCGGGGTTATTACTGCTACCTATGTGGTGCCAAGCACAAGTAAAATCCTCATTTCTTACATTACACCTCCTGTCCCTCACCATGCAAGATTACTGAGGGGAGCTAGTCAAAATTCAGCTAGTCAGAAACCAACCTACAGTAAAATTCTGAAAGTTCAAAGTTGTCTGTTTGCTGTTGGAAAAAGATGTGCTGAATAGATTCAGAGACACTTCCCTGAACTGCAGCTACTGGTAATTCATTAGTAGGTTTTGTGGTTAGACAACACCAGCTTTTCTGCTATCCATTTAGTAGTTATCGCAGGCATTTAAAAAGTCGAAACCTTTGATCCTCTCAAGACATTTACACATGTTTTTCTCAGGAATAGTCTAACTGATATTAACAGGATAATTCATAGTTAAAGTGCCGCCTCAGGTGCACAAGTGTTTGATGAATTGGAGCACAAACAAACAACAGACAAAGGAATATGCGCAAAACATTATCCCAGTCTCTCCTCTCTGTGCCCCACGAAAACCAAATATATCACATTTTATTCATAGGCTTAATTGTTGTTTAACTCCTGTCCTTTTACTTCTGTTTTCTCATTTGTGTTGATCTTTGCATTGGTGTTCATGTAATCTATTTAGATTGCAGGTTTTTTTCTGAGCAAGGTCTACAGCTTATCTGGGAACTTTTATCATTTTTAGCAAAATGAGGCTTACTTCTATGTTGACTTTTCAAAGTGCCACAGTACCATAAATGACAATAAATTCTATTTCTGATCCTTGAAACCTGTGTTATAGCTTAATTATGTATTTTCCTTCCTACACCTTCCTTTCATATTGTGACTTCTGACTTTTCTCAGCCTCCACACCACATTTCCCTGCCACATGATAGCTAAATTTAAATCAAGACTGGATGATTGTCTTTTATGTGTAGCTCATTAGGAACTTGATTCGGGAATTACTGAGAAAAATGCATGCATTGTGTAGGTCAGACTAAATAACAATAGCTGGCCTTAGCTTTAAAAATCTCTTTTTCTTCCTTACATCAAGTTTTTTTTTACATCTCAGACATACATTAAGAGCCTGTAGGTGACCAAAATACATAGGCAGTGATGGTCTAAGTGCTTTATAAAACAGGTTCACATGAACACACAAGCTGTTCCCATTATTTCAAGGAGATTCACTCTGTAGTCTAATAGTTTTAGAAACTAAATGCCCTGGGCATTGATATATAGTGTACCTCTTCCAACAAATATGGAGTAACAGAGCTTCCCAGAAAATACTTTGCACAGGACAACATACAAAAGCTGTCTCACAAGGAGCCTTGGTTCCAGGGCCTGAGGTTCATAAAACCCCAAGGGGAGGAAACTTCCCCTTCTTCACACCTTTCTTTGAAGGCAGTTCCTGGACACAAATCTTGAAGGATTTCCTCAGCCAGTTTCCATTTCTTATTCATATTTCTATAGTAAAGGCACCAACCAGCCCTTCATTTGCATCTCATCTGTGTCAGTGGGTTTCAGCCTTTCCTGTTTATAGTTTGTATAACATCATGGCAGCAGTGCCATTAGGGTAATTATAGTTATGATAGAACTCCCTTGCACACTACCAAGAAACATTTTGTGTCTAGATAACGAGGTCAGCAATTTCCAAGATTTGCGGAACAAGGACAAATTGTATTGGCAACGTGCCTGATTTACTCCCAAGTTTGCCTGTACCACCTTCTCCTATAGTAGACCTCATCTACTTTTCTGCATTACTGTTCAATACTACTTTCTGCTTCAGGTTTGTCTTCCCCTAGGATGAACCATATCATGTTTTACCCTCTGCCAATGCTCCCATCCTAAGGGCCACCACCAGCGCAGAGGCCAATGGAGAATTCTTCCAGTTAAGAGAATTACAGAGGCAATGGGGAGGGGGAAAGGGGAGGAATCATCGGCAAAAATCATATTTCAGTAAGAGTTCCTAAATAAACATCACCAAACATACTTCTGAGATGTTGTTACATTGCAAGTAACAAGAGAAACACAATTTAATCTGCTACTGGTCTGGTCTTCCAAAACCCAATCTCTATGCTGTTGCTGTTTCTTGAAGAGAGTCATATACCCCAGGGCACCTCTGCTCTACTCTAGCCTGTGAGATCTGACAGTCCAGGTTTTATTTAGCCCTTAGTCTCCTGTCACATGCAAGGCCAGACTAACACAGCCACTTCCTCAATTCATACCATTGCACCAAAATTCATACTGAGGCACTAGAATTTTCATAGAGCCATGCTTTGTAGACCTAATGACTCTAAATAGAACTTGACCATGCACTTAAATTGAAGATATGGACATCAAAACAGGTTAACTCCTGGCCCCCACAAAATCAGTAGCAAAACTATCACTGAGAAATATGCATCTAAAAACAGCACTACCATTCTCAACAGCTATGCGGACAGTAACCTTCATATAAAGCCGAGCAGCTGACTTAGGAAAAGCACTGCAATTACCTAGCAACAAAAACAAAGCACCTGGCACTCTGCATGGGTGGTAAGCCATTGCCAGAATCAGGCATTTATCCTTTCTATAAAATCTTAATCTCACTTATGCAGACTGTCCGGATGTTACATAAAGCCTGCTGCTCTAGACTCACTCACCATTTTACAGAAGAAACAGCGCACACCAACGCATGAGGTTTTGCAATCTTTCAATATGCCCTGAGCCAGACAGCATCTTCTTGGCTAAGGTTCATACAGTATCTGTACACAACTGCTTCTCTCAGTGTTGCTACAGCTGTACATTACGATACTCCTTGAACACCCAACACATTCGCTTTTGGCACAGCTCTCCTGAGCAGGTGTGTTGTGCAAAGCATTCTTCAGGGCTCGTAGGGATTAAATGGCATTTTGTGGGTCCCAGAGGCTGCAGTTTATATTGCTCTGAGCTCCATAAGGCCAAGTTTCCTCTGGTCAGCAAAGCCAAAGGATGTTGTGCATTCAGATACAGGAAATGAGAAGGACAACTATGACTAAAGTGTAGGATGAGACCAGCACCACTGAAATTTTAAACCTCTGATTTGCATCAATTTAAGATAAAGTTTCCCATATAAGCATGCTCGCAAATGCAGACATCTGGAGAACAAGTGCTTCTGGGCTAAAAACATTTCTGATTATTCCAGCAAGATACAAGGAGGTGGGAAACAGATGCTTTGTATAAAATATATTCCTAAAACACTTCTATAGCAAAGCTTCTGTGACCTTGTCATTTTTGCTGAAGCGTCTCCTTAGATAGTATCACATAGCTGGGATGGATACTTTGAAAACTTGGAATTGCTAAAGCCTTTATTGCTAGAGGTTTTGCTGCTTTAAGACACACTGACACCATGTGGTCAATTTCTTTGGTTGGAAACTACATGCTAATGGAAAGGGCAATGTAGAATTTTCTCCTTTTACTTTATTAAATTTAGCTTAGGGATGTTCAGATGCAACTATAATGACTGGTGAGAGTAAACTCCGATAGAACAATTGTCATCTAAACAGCTATACAAAACCAAAGCCAATGACCATTTGGGATTTCAGCGTATGTTCAAATGTCTAATGTTTGCAAAAACGTCCTCTGAAAATGTACCTGTAACTTCAGCAGTTACCCATAAGCCCAGTTTGCACATGTGCCCAGACATCATATTCACTTGGCAGATGCAAGCAACTGGTAGAACTATGCTTCTAGGTCCTTTTTTAAAAAGTGCACCTGGAAGGTGCACCTAACTATTGATGTTTAATTCTGCAGTAACACCACAAAATAACTGCAATGAATTTTGAATATTGATAGATTCTCATGGCTTGTTCTCCTTCGAAGTATATGCAGATACCTCTGTTTATTTTTAGAGACATCCCTGAGGAAAGCATTTAAATTTACAATTGGGAATATTGCTCCTATAAATGTTCCAGTAGAAGTTATCACTCTGCATTATATAATACGGTGACTGATGCGATGAATCATCTCTCCCTAGCACAGTTTGTTTTTTCCAAATCAAGTACTGCACATTGGAAAGGTACTGCACATTCAAATGGTAAGAATGGGCAGATTTCTTTGAAAGACAGACACAGAGACAGAGGAAGGCAAATAGGCAGATGAAAACTGAATACAGATCACTTAAATATCCCTCAAACAGAAAGAGAATAATACATTAAATAAGCTCTTCACAGAGAATATATTCACTCAGTACTACTATAAAAAAAATAATGTCCAGTAAGAAGTGTGTATTTTGAGGCAGGGTTCAGAATATCTTGCTCTCAAGAGCAGAAAGGGAAAATATAACAAACATGACTCTCAGTGGCGTAGGCCTTGCAAAGTTAATGTTCCATAAATGTTGCTTTCTGTATTGATGAGTTAGGTAACAATTTTTTGTTCAGTATTGAACTCCAAGTGAGCAATTTATACCAACACTATCGCAATGCATTTGAATTTAAATTAAATAGGTTAGTTTGAAAAGTGATGTAACAAGATTTTCACCTACATATGTAATAGTTTCACATGTATACATAGTCATTTAGAGCTGGGAAGCACCAGCTAGTTAGACACAGGACTTTCTGATTGTCGAAAATAGGAGATTTGAGTTGAGGAAGATTAATGACCTGATCCCTCAAATTTTGTCACCCTGACTAGTGAGACTATGCTGCCATCTTGTGACCTCTAAGTTTTACTTTGCTACAGTGACAGCAGTTTCCTCTAGACAGTGTACATGTCTCCCTGGTACAAAGGCACAATGACCATGCTTTTAGCAGCTGAGCCCTCTTTTATACTCCATGTTTTCTCCCCTTAGCTTTCTTACCTGTGACTCACGGGCTGCACCCTTCAATGTCACTGTCACTGCTAATGGAAGTCCAGGGACAGGCCTGGGTAGGGACTGGAGGGAGCCCTGCAGAGGGGATGAAACCCACAGTTTAAAGAAGCAGTGTTTTGTAATAAAGGCTACAGAATGTCCCCGGGCTGCCAAGAGAATCATCCATATTGGAAAGCAAAACGCAGACTTAGCCAGCATTTGAATATGACAGTATACAAAAAAGACATACTCTTTACAGCTGGGAAGGAGAATTATAAATGATACACAGTTTTCCACATTGATTATAAAATTTTCCTCTCTATCTTCCCAAGGGCAAAGTTTGTATATTTATGACAGAATTTTTCTTGCTTGAAAAAAAAAACTGTGTTACGATTGGCTGTAGTCTGAATCTAAATGGGGTGGTTCCATCTGGTCAAATTAAGTAAAACAGCTGTATGTCAACGTGGTTATGCTGTTCCCTGGAAACAATACAGACTTCAGTTGCAGTGACTGCTTACACAGCATTTTGGAATACCTGGGAAAAGCCTATTATGGCTGCAATCACATCGAAAAGCAAGCTGGGAACCTCTCTGCTAGTAACCTCCTGTTCCTTCCTTATACCTCAACTACACCTGCTTCCATCAGTGTTCGCTCCCAAGACACTTCAGAAGTGAAAACATAGAATCAAACCTTGAAATGCTGACCATCTGAAATGCGTGTGCGAGGAAAAGGGACTTACTAGGTATAAGCAGGCTTGAGAGCTCTGAGCTAACACGGCAGCTGCTCTGAGCTTGGATACGTGTTTGGGAGAGCCCACAGAAGGCATGCATAGCTGAAAGGTTTCCTCAACATGTCTGACTGGAGAGAAATCAGCAGTCCTTCTTCTTCACTACCAAAGCCTCAATCACCATTATGCCCCCAAAACACTGAAGTATTTTCTCTCTAATCCTTGCATGCCAAGGTAAACCAAAGTATTCTGCATTTAGACTCTGATTAGGGTTTCCAGGACATACTATATTTTCTTCAGGATACAGTACAGCAGAATGAGGGTTCCCAGCCAGCAACTGAAGGTTATGTTTGCCTGTTCTCTGTTTTTGAGGAGGCTAATTGCATTGATTGTATAAATTGAACCTCAAATCTTGTGACAGTGGGGACTTTATACTTTCTTATAATACTAAAATATTCAGGGAAATACACAGCCAGCTGAATAATCTCTGTGAGACTTAGCAGTATATTTCAACAATCATAATGATAAGTACTATTGCTGTGGCAGTCTAAAGCTCTGGGCAGATTTATAGCTAACACATTTTCAAAGTTAAGTCCAAAAAAAAAAAAAAAAAAGAAGTTATTCCTTCAGAAGACAAGGAAGTTGTTTCAGGTTTCTTTCTTTCCAACATTCCTGACAGCAAAGCAATTTGTCAGGGGAGACATTTAGTATAGTCACATCAGGAGAGCCCTTGGCACTGTGCTGCAAGTTAGCAGCGACCCATCTGATGTGGCACAGGAGAGACGTGACATAGGAGAGATGCCACAGCTTGAACAGCTGATGTGCCTGAGATCCAGGAGAATGTAAGGGTAAGGGCCAACTGCAAAAGTTTGTCTACTGCGTAAGATCTGACTGGGGTAGCTGGCCCTACTGAAAAGGCTCAGAAAGGACGTGTATACTATTGCTTCTGCAGCTGTAGATTTTTTTTTACTCTGGAGAGCCACTTTCCTATTCCCTCTTCAGAGCTGCAAGCTAATTCCTGTTCTCATTACTAACTGCTACACCTCCTTTGCAACCACACAATACACTATGTAAGCAAGCAGTAGAAGAATTAAATCACCTCACATCAAAGCTTATCTTTAATATGCTGTATCCAAGTGAGAGAATAGAGTTCATTCTTTTCCCTTCCTTTCCAGCAAGCACCAACTGACACAATTAAATATTCAGCATCAACTAGACATCATTTCAAATCTGCTGGAGCTAAAAGCAGATCTTGATGACTATCTGGGGAAAAAATATTCCTTTCAGCAGCGCATACCTGGAGCTGATATAGTCCTACATATGTAAGTATAAACATGCTTCTACTGATCTTTGCCTGTCCCCTTATCTTTCATTACTGTTTCTTTTACAGCCACCTTCTTCCACAGCCAAGAAAGTATTTAATCTCTCTGCTGGGTTTGGATGAAGTGTGTCCTTGCACAAAAGGTCAGCTGAAGGCAATATACCAGTGAAATTCCAGACCAGCCTTCAAACTACAACCAGAATGGAGCTTCAATGGCAAACAATCATTGTACCTAAACTCTGTAGAGAGAAATGCTCCAGCCCCGGTCCATAAGACTCTACTGCTCCATTACTGACTTAATACCCATCTGGTAAATTTCTAGAATATGGAGAGTGGAAAAACAAATCTCTGTTCTCACTCAGCATTCATTTCTGTAAGATGCTGACCACTCCAGCACCAATCTAATATTTGTGGATGTGTAAGATCCCATTGATTCCAGTTGGAAGCCTTTCAGGATGTGTGACATCTGGCCTTATAGTAGTCTCGTGGTCAAAAATCTTGGATACAGTGTTCAAGACTCCACTTGGTGAGCTGAAACATGAAGTCCTTAGAGCAGACAGATACTGCTAAAGAGATCCTTCCTTTCCTCTGAAAGGGGTAGAAGACCCATTATGAAAGCAGAAGGTATTCCGTTGTCAGAAAACCTCTGTGAATCCAGACTAGTATTCAGAGATTGCTGGTGGTTTTTGTGGGATAGTAGTAAGCCAAGGATACATTGGACATCCATAGCTGGCAAGGACACATCCTCTCTCTCAGGCAAACTTAATCCACATGTGGAAATAGACAGTCACATGTTAATGACAAAGGTAAGAAAGGGTCCTATGTCCCTAAAGGAGTCCTTGCCATGGCAGCATTTGCATCTCCATATTTAAAAACCCAGCTCCAGACATACCGATATTTTATTTCTGGATAAAATCCACCTCTGCTGGGCCTGCCACTTCTTCCTCATTTCACAAGGAGGGCTCAAGAGGTACCATAAGCACTGAGTGAGCCCCTCTGCCCTGAAGCAAATATAATCTTTAAACCATTCTAATATATAATATCTCTGTTACAGTAACACACCAGGCTCTTCCTTCTCTGATATAGTCTGCTTCCATAATGGATTCAGGTTGCAGCAGCAGTCCAAACAGCCAGTGGCTTCACAAAGACCTAAGTCCATACCAGTGTTAACAGAAGTATGCCATAGTTTGAGAGCCTGCTAATTGGACTAAAGCCTGAGACCTGGTAATACCTTTCCTTTCAACCTACTTCATCACAATAATCTGATCATCTGTATTATAATAAGAGATACAGAACTCATTTTACAAACTTTGTCAAGAATGAAAGCTCAAAATAAAGTTGGCATTCTTCTCATGAGAGACACGAGGAAAGAAAGAAAAGCAGAATTCAGAAAACCTAACAGAGTGAAACATGCTAAAATGGGAGGAAAATAAAACAAGGGACCAAGGACAAAGGAGGGGTAAACAGCAGAAGCTCAGGCCTCTAGCTGCCCTGCAAGTAACAGCAGAAGAGCATGGTGGTTTGGTCTCTGGCTCTTCCCTGATACTGGAGGTAGATACATGCTGCGCCTGCAGTTTCTGCTGTGGCTGGAGGAACTCAGAGCTGAGGGTGCTGCAGAATTGCGAGCCAAACAAACAACATAATGAACTCTAAGCTCATCAAAGCATCTTGTGCTTCAATGAAACATTTTTCAGACGATGAATGGCTTTTGAGAAACCAGATCTTTTATTTACTTTTTTGTCTTTTTCTGCTGAAAAGTCTGTTTGAAGGCACATGATCTGATACTATCACTTTCAGAGGCGTGAAAAGATTGAAAACATGTTTAAATGTGCTTTCAGTTTTTACTCTTCTTTAATGAAAACCTAAAACACATGAAGAAAACCCGCCCAGAGATAAAAGCATTCCTGACTGTCTCCACAGGGAACCTTGCATTGGAAAACTGGGGACCACAGCCAGGAGGAATCATCTTTACCAGCCACAGACACTCATCTGCTCCCAGAAGAACTACATTTCTTATACTAAGCCACCTTCCAGCTAGAACCTCCTTGACTCTGTGATCTGTGCATGCAGTAACCCACAGAAAAATCACTCCCTAGTTTTCATGTGTAGCTGAAGGCTCTGTCTTCCAGAAGCACCACCTCATAAGGAGAGTTTTGCACCATTCTGCAGATAGAATAACAGGAAAGCAGCTGAGACATGCACAGGCATTAGTCAAGTCATG
Source organism: Chlamydotis macqueenii (assembly GCF_036417535.1). Taxonomy (NCBI): domain Eukaryota; kingdom Metazoa; phylum Chordata; class Aves; order Otidiformes; family Otididae; genus Chlamydotis; species Chlamydotis macqueenii. The sequence goes on from NC_141560.1 coordinate 41,669,863, forward strand.
ACTGTATGTACAATGATTTAGCCTGAACAGCTGGCTGGGATGTCATAAAAGAAATGTGTTTTACTATGTGAGTTCTAGATGGAATGACCATGTTGCCAAACTTGGCTAAGAGCTGGAACAGCCACAGAGCATACATTGGATTTATGAGACTAACCTCTGGATTCCTTCCTGAGCCCAGGAAATTGCATTCCTTTGAGGTCTGGAGCGATGATCATTGATAATGCAAAATTATGCACTTCTGCAGGGAGAAAAGCAAAGCAGAAGCACTGGAAAGCCAAACAGCCTTATGTAGAGAATTGAAAGGAATGAAGAAGGTTAATAAATTACTCTCTTAAAAAATTCTGCTGTCCTCTCAACTCAGGGGAAGGGGGAACTTCCACATGCAAGACTGGGAGTAAATGACTCCTCCATGTTCATAAAAATTCAAGCTTTTTTTCCTTAAATTCAGGAATGGAAAGGTAGAGTGGTACCACCTGCCTCAGTACATTATCATCCTGTGTGTGGCATCTGTTATACGGCTTATGAGGCAGACGCAACTGATGAAAACACCCAGAAAGCAAATGGAACAAACAGAAAAAGAAGGAGAGAGACAAGACATCTCGGGCCTGAGGATGACTGAACTCTCTCTGCTTAGGACCTACTGGACACTAGCACCTTCTCTCAGGCCTCAGAAGATGAAGAGGCCATGTAAGGAGATGAACAGGGTTGGCTTTTTCCAAGCAGTTCTTTTGCTAGTGGACAGTGGTTCTTAGGCTATGCAAAATGCACTTAGTAGCCAGAGACAACTGAAAAAAAAAGAAAAAAGTTAATGTTTATCTCTGATCTTCTTTCCCCCTCTTCTGAGCATAATATTCCAGATGAATCAAGGGAAACACAGACAGGGCACACATGAGCCATATATGCTAAGGATGCTAAATTACCAAAAGACTAACTTCACATTATATGATATGTAAGGTAATAGTTGGTAAAAGAAAGCTTTTATCTCATGAAAAAAATACCAAGATTTCAAAACTGATTGGTCTAATGTGGAATAAAAATCAATACTTTCTTCTGAACCCACCATAACCATCCATGTACCAATAATCAACAACCTGCTCATCAGAACACTAGTCTGGGAAGTGGGAGAACCCAATCAAGCACAGCCGAACCATGAGTCCCAGTCTCCTAATCCCCATGGAGAGCCCCAGCTTTTAGTTTAACAGCTATTTCAGATAGACTTTTACCGCCTTTCTTTATGAGGATAAAACAGAGTTATGCAACTAAGTGCTAATCTTTTCCCCAGTGGGAGAAAAAAAAAAAAATTTTAAACATCTTTCATACTCTCTAGCTGTTAGAGAACAAAGGACTATGTTATTTTTATGTCTAATTAGTGAATGAAAAATCTGAGTGGAATCAACAAGAAAGAAAGCAAGTAGAATTTGTTCCTTGGCTTCTACACCGACCTCAAAGTGAGTGATCTTGAGAAAATTTCTATTACCTGTCACTAGAGCTTCAGTGATGGAAAGCAGTTATTACCTCTTCATAAAAGCATTAGTTGTCAGCATCCCAAGACAATAACCGTACTAATAATAATGGATTCCAAAATCACTTAGTTACAAAAGTATACAAAATACACATGTCAGCGACTTGTTTCTAAGTAGGTACTGTGTCCTGTGCTAGCCAGTGGTACTGTCATCCACTGTCTTACAGAGAAAAATGGATTCACCTTGTGACTGAGCAACCGTCATCTCGTAACCATGCTTATTCTACTAATCCTGGAGCAGGCAGTGGTTACCGTACACTCTTCTCTGGCACGGCACAGAGAAATCAACCATCTGGTCGGGACCCAGGCCATCTTGCTTTTACTTATGTATGTGTATCTCCTGGCAGAAGGAGATTTCTGATGGGGACCCTGCATTCTACAAAAACCATACAAGCAATTACAAAAAATATTTTTTTAATCTTTTGTTTTTCCTTTTCTTTCCACTCTCCATTCCTTCCTCCTTTCCAACACACATTTATATACACCTACACCCACACTCACATACCTCCTTTTATGAAGGGGAGAAATTTAGGAATTGATACTGCTTGAATACACTTTTAAAATTTGTTTTCTTTAGAAATGTGCAATTTATACCTCTATTTCAGTTGATTTTTCATTTTGCCTAGCTGAGTTATGATTTTGATTTTGGGTATTGCACAGACTGAAATTCCACTGCATGTGCTGGACTAGAGTGATATTTCTACATATTTTCTGATCATAAAGCAGAAACTAGTAAAAAACCCACTCGTAAGACAGCAGCAGGCAACAGGGTTTGTAACGGACCACTTCTAAAAAGCCTCCATGTTTGAGGTGCACAATGTTTTATTCCACAGAGCTGAAGGATGATGATAAAATGTTGATTATAAGAAGTATTGGAAATCATTTGCAAGAGTGTAAGACGCAATAAATCAGTGACTACAGGCTGAAGGCATTGACCTTTCACTGATCACAAGAACTATGAACAAACCTCTGAAGTAACTGAGACTGAGAAGGATAAGAAGTCTTACAGGAGCTGTGACAGAAATATTACCGTGTCAATCATAATCAAATTTTTTATGGTCACATTTTAACAAAATTACTTTCATGGTGAGTTTTGATTTAAAAGGCAAAAACCCTGTTCCCTATAAAATCTAGGCATGTTTGAAATAACTACCTTCCCTTTTCTGTGGGGATGCTCCTGACAGGGTCCTGACAAATCAAATGCACAGATTCTTCTGCCCTTTCTCCTTACATTTTTTCTTTTACAAGGCCATAGGAGTCATTCATATGGAGACCTGGACTGCAAAATCTAGTCTGATGAGAAGGACAGAAATAAGCCAGTCAGAAATTAGCCTCACATCGAATTTTCTCAAGCATCACCTTTTTGCACTGTTCTAGTAAGAGCTGACTAAAACTACACTACATCTGGGATTCATGCAGCTGCTAGAAATCTGTCATTACTTCCAAGGAAGGGTTGGGTTTTGCTCTGCAGCGATATGCATACAACACCACTGACAGCTTTGGATGAAAGGTGTGTTATGGGTGGCATATAGAGGTTCACTCACTGCCACTTGCCAGCTGCTTCTTCTGGGTTTGTAAATCTTCAGTGGAGAATAACAAACAGAATAACATAAAAGTAAGAACTGATGGCTTCACAAGAGCTACAGTTCTTTTAATTAATCAACAAACCTCTTCCACCACTTAGCTGTACTTGACTTGTGCCTACAGTATTCACAGTATTCACTCATTAAAACCATCCTAAAGATATCTTTCAGATCCCCAAGCACTCTATGGAATTATTTGCCTGCGAGGTCCAAGGGTAGCATCTTTTCAAAACTCTACTAGTTCCTTTCAGATTGGAATCTGTTTCTCCCACCAAAAAAAAAAAAATATTTCAGTTCCATTGTGTACTTTCTTATTCTGAGAGAGGAATCTTTCCTGAACACCTGTCTCAACAGGACTACGGGAACTGTGTCATTTGCTGCCTTGTTAAATTTATCCCCCAGTTTCCATGACAGATGGTGCCCAAGGTAAGTACATATTCCAGAAGACAGGAGGAAATATTGCATCCCCTCCTGAGATATTCATACATTTGCTAGAGGAAGTCGTAGGTTCTTGTACCTGTTCTTCTGACTGTGGATATAATGCATGAGTGGTGCATACCATTTTAAAGGATAAACAAACTGGTTTAAAACCTCATGAATCAGCTGTTCTATTTCAGGCAAGTGCACTGCAAGCTGGGGAAAGAGAACCTAAATATGTCATTTCTCAGAATCTCAGAAAATTGTAAAGGGCCCTCAAGGTCATCTCATCCAAACACCTGATCAAAGCAGGACTAACTTCCAAAGTTATATCATGTTGCTGTTTTTTCCCAGTCTAAAATGTTTACAGACTGATTCCACAGCCTTTTTGGGCACCTCTTCTACTGCTTAACCATTCTCACTGTGAAGATTTTTTTCTTTGCTGTTTCCCAACTTCCCCATGTTGCAAACTGTGACCACTATCTGTTGTCCTTGCACTGCGCATTTCCTGCTAGTAGAATATAGCACACACAGTCGGTATCACTTTTTAGTTTGAACATTTTTTTTCTTCAATAGTGTCTCAGCTGGTGTCAGCAGCTTAATTAGCTGAACTCTGTCTCAAGGTCTGACTGTTTTGCCTATCTGCAGACGGAAGATAACCCACAAACTGAATGAAATAGCTCTCTAACCACCCTCCTCAGCAGAACAGCTGTGAGTGTTTACCAGCCACCATCTCTAGCATGTAAATTATTGTGTAAAAGACGATTAGGTATTCAGCAGGACTCTCTAGGGAACCTAACCTTTCTTATTCAAAGCCTTGAATACTGTCACAATAATCAATCACCAATACACACTCCAGCAGAGCCTGTTTCATATGTTTGTTTATAAGCATGGACACATAAGTAGGATTTTAGCCTTGATCTTGACCTGTGCCACTTACAAACTTTTCTTGCAAGACGAAAAAATATCAGCAAATAAGGGCCTTCCAAACATACCTGTCACAAGAAAACAGCATTGTCATGCTCCGCTTTCCAGTTCATGCTCCACTGGAACATCTCCGAAGACAAAGCAGCATGCTCTGTCTTCAGTCCATTGGCAGCAGCCCAGAGCCACATGCTGGACATTTAAGGGAGAGTCTACTGAGAGTTGGTGCCCACTTGTAACAATTAGGTCTCTGTCAAGTGAGAAAGATACAAAAATAATTAATTTTTCCTCCTTCAGGCATTGCTACTTCCGTCACAACTAAGCGGAATCCCTTAAGTGCTGTAGGGCTATGATGCTGCATGGAAAGACCCACGGCTCACTCCTGACTTTTAAATACTACATGATCTGTGTATGGTGCAGCAGATACCTAATCCATTTTGATACCCAAAATTGAAAAAGACTATTCCTCTTGTGCACACCTCATCTAGAAATTCCTGCCTCCAAGAACATCAGTGTTATGTATGTTACCCCGGAAAGAAGACACATAGATTAAATCCCTGACGTAATTCATGGACAATATATGACTGTTTCCGTATTAGAAACAGATGAGAATTTCCCCTTGCTGAGCTTTTTGAGGTTTACATTCAAAGAGATGTTAACACTTACTCATGGTGTGTTATATCTAGGTAAGCCAAAACTCCTAAACCACACAAGAAGCAAATGACAGAGTGTCTTAAGGAAAATCTCTTCTTCTGCTTTGCTTTCTTTTCTAATCACTGCATGATTACTGCATTTTCTAACCACTCACAATCACTGCACATGAGCAAGCCCTATTTTCTCCTTCTCAGTTGCTGAGGTATCTTTGCATCTATTGCTTTGCAGCAAAGTGTAGAATTTAGGAACAAGTAGGCGGGGGATACGTGCCAAAGCATGAACACAGGGAGGCGGCTAGGGTGCACCTTGTCTGTTGAAGCAGGACTTGATATGTGTCTCCTGGAAATATGAAACAGACTCCATTACAAGAGTAACCAAATTCATGGCAAACATCAAAATTAACTGATTTCTCTGCCTCAGCCGAGCAGACCACCTAGCCCAGCATCCTGGCTCTGCCAATGGTCAAAGAAGACGTTCACAGGAGAATACAAGAACAGGACAAGTTCATAGTGGTAATTCTCCACAAAACTCTTCCAGACTCTTGTAATTTGTGGTTCTGGGACTCTGAGAGGCAGAGGTAGTGTCTTTGAATTTAGTTAATCTTGATGGATTCGTCTTACATACATTTGTCCAATGCTTTTGTATTGTATCTAATCAGTACCTTGTATACTTAGACAGTGAGTCATCGAAGAGTGGGTTTGTTTGTGCAGCACTGATCAGGGTGGGGCCCATTCTCATCAACAAAGACGCTTTGAAGGCCAATGGGAAATATGGCTGATGTGATTGAAGCAAAGGACAAATATATTTCATCCATTTACAGATTTAAATCTAGTATTAGCAATATACTGTCAGCAGCACAAAGGATCAGTACAGTAGATCAGTATCCATGTCGTACTCAGTGCGTGGCAGGGAACTGATGACTGATCTGCAGGCCAAAAGCATCAAGTCCAGCTCATAGGATCATTCTCAAATTCTGCACAGAGTCAAGGTGCAGAAGATCAAGGTGACTTCTAAGCCACTGCTTAATGCTTGAATTCTTAGGCTCAACATCCAGAATTTGGGAACAAATGCAGCTTAATCAGTACATGTATTCAGCAATTTAACAGCAATCTAATCTGCATAGGAGACTCTCACAAAGAATCAGATCAGATTGAAACATTTGCCCTTTCTCCTGACTCCAGGCTGAACTGCATTACTTACATATATCACTATGTACAAATTGCACTGTCACCTGTGTGCCTCTCTGATGTCACACAGGGAGATAACCTCCAAATCACAGATGTCTCTCATTTTGCAAGTTCTGTCACCAGAAATTGAAAGTTCAGCAGGTTGGCTTTGAACAAGAACACTCTACAGATACCTGTGTTCCACTAGCACCATGCTAATGGCTTTTCCCAGTGTGTCATTCCTGCTCAGTCACAACAGTTGCTCTTTTTTAGCCAACACTTTGGTCTGTACCTAGTCTTGGCTGTTCTGTGACCTACCAGCTCCCTTACAAACAGATATGGTCAAACTAGCTGATTTTTGCAGCAGGTGTTACTTTTAACCAACCACAACCAAAGCAGTGTCACACACATTCCTTTTGGTAATAGCAAACCCAACTCAAAATTAACAACATGGAAACAAGAGCCACTTCCAGGCTCCCGTGGTATAATTCTACAAAAATACACACTAAACTAAACCAAAATTAAAACTAACAAAAAAACACTTCAAGTAAACCATTAGCCCAGCCTGAATGACCCATGTGAATGACCCATCACTCTCCTAATCTCACTTTTTGCTCCTGAGGTGCCACACATGGTGCACCTTTCCAGTACTGCTCATCACATAGAAAACATGTTGAATACAATCATCAACCACTAGAAATATACGTCCCATTCTCAGTGCTAGTAGCAGAGTATCCCTGTAGTTTTACAACTCTTAGATTGCCAGAGATATTTCATCATATCCAATCTACCCCTGCAGAGTTGTCTTTCTGACTGACCTAAAGGTAGTTTGCCAGAAACAAGATCAATTTGAGGTCATGTCTCAACAAAACAACATCATATCATCTGGTCTTCACCAGCTGAAGCATCACAATTCCTCATTGCCAATGTTATCAATGGCCTTCCGGTTTTGGCCTTCCATATTGCTGAGAGTGCTCCCCCTCCACCAGCAGATCATGTAAAGTGTCAGGGTGACCTGGATTTGGAATGGCCTGGGTCATGGTCAGTGGGACAGGAGCAAGACTGCACAAAAGGTAGAAAAAAAACACGACAGCAGTGATTATGTCAGGTATCAAAGTAGTCTTTCTGCATCAAGAAGACACGTATCTTTGATCCACAATGATCCAAAGGTGGGAGGATGGTTGGAGCCAAAGCACTGTGCAGCCAATGCCTAAGCTAGAAAAATTAATCCATTCTGAGTTAGTGCTCAATCTTCGAGAACATCAGACTGACACTGTCCAGGAATGGACTCCTGCAGATGCCACAGGCTTATTGATTCAAAACTGTCTTACTGAATTCATAGCAGTTGAACTTTCTCTTCTAACTGTAGGCATAGATCTGCACATATGAATCATACTCTGTCCCTGTGCAGGACATCACACCTCCCTCAAACCGTCTATCCCGCTTATCTCCTATCTGATACTCATATTTCACAGTTTTCTCTCCACTATGAAATATGTTACTCTTTTAGGAGCAGATCCATTGTAAACAGGAGCAGCACACAATGAGCCACCAAGCATTCACTTCACTGTATACAGAAATGGATCATAATTTAGAATCAGCTGGACTGGTCATTACAAATGTAACTAAAAGCTCGGCTAGAGCTAATTAATTATCTTGATTTGGCATAAGGCCACACTGACAGTGTAGCACAGTATTGCTCACCCCTGCTTTCTCTGATAACCCCATGCACGTTCTTGCTACTTTCTTCTCTGATCCAGCTGAACATTTTAATCTTCTTTTGTGGGTTTTCTTCCCACAGGATTAGCTCACAGTTAGATCAGTAACCAGGAAAAAGGCATGACTGTCCCTTTGGGTAGCAAGGTGTTCTTAGAACAGTTAAACTGGAGCATGAAACCACACCTTTCACTAAAGTGACTTTAACACAGACAGAAATTTACAGTCTAAACATAAGATATTACATGTTCAATGGCCTAAGTCACTGAAAAGATACAAGCTTAAATTAATAGAATGCAACTCATTTAATTAGTGTTCTCTAAGTGCCATCTGGAGTGAGATCCCAGATATTTTTAGGATTAGTGTAAATTTTGCATGGACAATTTTTTAAGCCTGAAAAACAGTGAGTTTTAGCATTTCTACTTTTTGTCCTAGAAAACGACAAATGGTAGTGATATTTTGCAGGAAATGCTGCCAAGAGCATTAGTTCATTGGAAACAATAATTTTCCTTCTAGCCAAACTTCAAACAAGTATCACTTTCTCTGCACTTAATACTACATTTGGCTCAGATTCAATTTCTGAATGACACGTACGGAGTACTAAAAAGTGCAGAATAGTGATTTTTTTCTGAAATTGTAGAATTATATACTTCTTAGCAAAACACTAATATAACAAAAATTGTCACTATTTTTATTTTGTCATTAAATGTTACTCTTATTCCATAGCTTGATAACAAATGATCTGGTAATATATTGGAGAACTGAGCAGTTTTTTAATTTAAAAAAAAAAAAAGTCCCTGATTATCTTTAGACTTCCAAATACACACAGGAAACAGAATCAGGGAACAGAGAAAGGTCTCTTCTAAACTACACTGCACAATGTATATTCTCATCTTTCACTTCATTCCTTCTCTCCTGTGGCCATGAAAAAACCTCAGTTGCAGAAGTCATCCACACTGCTTCTCCCGGGTAAGAAGCTACTAGGGTTACAGGAGCACATTTGCACTGAAATATCCTTGTTCACCACAGTCCCTAGTAAAAGTCCACTGAAGCCTCAAATACCCACTACTTCTGCAGAGGCACAGTGCTTGACCTTCTCAAAGATGCTTCATGTCTTCTGTACCTCTGGTTCACTTTTCTCTGATGAAGGCATTTCGACTACTTTCATTCTGCAGTTTCCTCTGAGTTACACTGTACGTGTACCAAAATGCTTCAGGATCAGGTTTAGCATGTGTTCAAATAAATACTTAATTGGACCTGGTACTTTTAGATCTCCAGTGAAGAACATCAAGAATGTCCGTCTTCCTCAGCTACACACAGCCTAACAAAATATATGGCAAAGTAAGGGGAAAGAACCCCATAAGCTTTTTCAAGAAGCCTTGAGAAGTACAGAGGACATTGCTCCATGCAGTGCCCAAATGTTTCCAAACTGTTAGGAGTCCCTGGAGCTTTTCATGAAGGTTTACTGAGCAGATAGGACAAGTAGGATGAAGCTATGTAAAGAAAACAATCTGCATTGTAATACAGAAAGCCCACAATTAAAAAGATAAGCTGTGTCCAAAGGTCTCATAGTGTGCAAAGAGCCTGTGGCCTGCTTCAGGGACACTTAATTTAAAATATTAAGCTACATATGCTTCATATAACTTAGATTGCATTCATTCAGATTATTTTAGATTCATGGGGTCTGGGCAGTAAGGCTAAAGCAGAGTTTAGAGACGTTCCACTCAAGGACGTGCTTTTTCACTGCAGTTCTCTTCTTTTTGGGGCAATCTCTTTTCTATATAGAGGGACCACAAGCCAAACCAGAGCAAAGAAAGAAAATTTTAAGATTGCACTGGCAAATCATCAATCTCTGTTGTTGCCTGATTCCAAATTAGCTAGGGAAATCATCTTTCCCGAAAAGAACACTGCAAGATGTACTGTTCCCTTATAATAGATTTGTTCCTAGCAGCTGACATGTAGGGAGATTGCTTCTCAGTTTCTTAAGAGACTTGTCACAAGCTTTTCTCATTCTCATTCTCATTCCAGATATGTAGTGCAAAGTGCTAAACAAAGGGATGACTGATATAAGCATCAAGCTGTCGGTTTAAGCTACTCTTTTGATGCTCTATTTTATCTGAAGCACTTTTCAATTACAAGCAGATTACAAGAACAGCTTTCCCTTTCCAATTTTTATTAGTTTTACCAGTTGGGCTTGGCATAGGCACTCTTTTGCAGCTAAAGGCCAATTATCTTTAATTAAATAACTCTGACATTGTTCTTGAATAATGTCTGTACTCTGTAAGCCCGGAGAAACTATGGAAAGCACCCTGACTCTACAGGCTGCAAATAATAGAATTTTTGCCACTAACTTGGAAAAAAATGTGATCTTAGCCCCGTTTGTTTAAATCATCTCTTCAGCAGAAGAAACATTAAGTAGTCAAAGTCATCAGCAAAACGCTGAAGAACATGCTTAAGAACAGGCACAAGCATTTTACTGAAGTTAGGCCATTTCCAATTATTTTATATTACTCTCCCTCCAGTTTCCAGTTTCTATTTCCTGAAGCCAAGTTTCAAACTTGAGTTTAATTTTAAAAGGCCAGTTGATTCAAAAAGAACTCCCAGTGCAACTGAGTTGGCTGATATATTTTACCATTTGTATGTGGCACAGAGCTGCTCAGCTAAATCAGCTTCTTGAGTCTTCCTTGCCAGTTGCCATCCAAGTGATAAATAAAGGGCTTTTAACTGGGGAGCAAAGCCTGCATTCCAGAGCAACAAAACAAAGAGGTCCTATGTGCTATTGTCATCAATGGAGTCACCAGTCAGCTGCCTTCCTCCTCTAGTTTCAGCACTGTTTTCCTTGACCCTGATTGCTGAATATGACAACATAACAGACTGTATGGAAGCATCACTGACCACACTGTCGATTTACTGACGGAAAGTATTTTTCCTTTTAATGGTAGTTTCCTATAGATAAAGAAAAGTTATTTTCTCAGAAGCTTACCATTTTGTAATTCAAAGTATAAACCTGTAAACTGCCCATTGAAGGCTGAGAAAGTTTGTCTCATTCTTAGAAGGGATTAAAATAGATGTGAGTTATCCCACAGCCTGGAGACCACCACAGTGTAGTGCATAAGGCTCACTGTGTTCAGTAGAAACAGAAGAGCAAAATTACTCATACCACAGAGAAATTCACAGCCTTGTGCCCTGAGTCTGAGGCAAATGTGGATGGACAACCCACGGTTTTTTTGACTGCTTCAATGAAATAGAAAAATGAGTGAAAAGAAAATGTCCCTTATTCAGCTCAAACTGCTTAAATGTGTTTGACTTCCCCTGTTGCCACATGTTGCTCTTCTGTCAGGTCCTACCCACTCACTAAACATCTGGATCAACCACAGTCCATGCAGGACACAGACACACAGGGAACAAACAGAAATGAAAGAGAAGCAATAGCAGAAAACTTGATGGATGACCAGTACAAGTGAGCAGGAGTGAGACCTCTGCATTCTAACTGCTCACACCTTGAGCTAAGTAGTACCCACCTACCATTGTGAGGAAGGGGGCTGGGGTGGGAAAATTGGAAGTAACCGAAGGAGCACACTCTGCACTGGATGTATTGCCTGAGAGAGTCTACAGCCCTTTGAGGCCCAACATGCTCATTTGAGTAGCCATTGCTTCCTGAGGCAAGAAAACTGAGGGCATGGTTCTGCCCTCAGCAGGATCCAGGCTCCTGCAGGGCTCATGTCTCAGCAGGAATTGGAAACCTGGGACTACTGCTTGCTCAAAGGCAAGATTCTGCTGCCTCAGTGAAAGACAGAGACTTCCAGCTCCTGCTTGCTTCTGTGGTCAAAATGGGAGCCTTGACTACTCCAGGAGGCAAAATCTGCTCACTTGATGCCATTTGATATCTAAAAAATGCCAGCAAGCTGCAGTTTGCCACTACCCCACAAACGCATGAGGTAAATCACAGCCATCCTTGGCAGGTTTGGAGCTCAGTAGAGGGTGAAATAATGGACATTCTCCCCAGAAGCAAGGTCAGCCCTTTCTGAAGAGAGGCATTTCCAAGCTGTCACTGAGTCCACAGCCGTCTGCTATAGTGGCAAGACCACTGATACAGCCCACTCCACAAGGTTCCTGGGAATTCAACAGCAGGAGTGGCTTTATTCTTCCTCCTCAAAATGGGGATAAACTGACTTTCAACATTGAGAAGCAGGTACTTAGCACATCTATGTCATCCCCATCTTGAGCACTGTGCAGACCCCTACTGCAAACTTCATCACTCCTCTTACCAACAGAAGGTAAGGACTTCTGTGTATAAACTCTTCAGCCAGGCAAAGAGACAGCTTGTGACTACACCAGGATTCCTGCCTACGTATTTATAGGCATAAAGAGAGTCGAAGGCTTCATTCAGAAATTTCAAGTAAACTGTACATACACACATACACATGGTATTTATTGAGTAGTGCAGTGGAAACTTTACCCTGAAACGTAACTTATCTGGAGTCAGCAGGAGATACAATCAGTGTAACTAGGGCAAGAGTCACTTCTAGTTTTTGAGGTACCAGAAAAAAATATATCATTGCACTTCAGAGTAAGTCAGAAGAGAGCCTCTTTACTTAGTTAAGATCAGAACTGCTGCAACCTTTTTACTAAGAAATGTGAGAAAATTATATACCAAGAGGAAAGGTGAGGGTACTAATGTGCTGTCCCAAGAAAGTGCTGTTTACATTTAGGTTAGTTAAAGGTGCAAAACTAAACAATTCAATGGAAAACTCCTCCTAAGAGAGTATTCCCTGCTACCAAAGGAGATGGTTGGAGACTGAGGGCAAAGATAACTCAGTACAAATGCCATCCACACGATGGGATACTGGGTTTTTCTCAGATTACTACAGCACACAGGCAGATCAGATGGCGACAATCTACAGTGCCGCTGGGGCCAGAAAACAACTAAAATTAAAAAAAAAAAAGGGAAATTTTCAGGGGAATGACAATAAACAACTACGCAACAGTAGAGTTTAGAGGAAGGCAGACCAGAAAACTTTTGATGAGTTTCCAAGATTCAGTGAGAGCTGAAATACCAACCCTGGTCAGCATCTTTGACAGCTTCCACTACAGTTTGCTCTTAGGGATGTTTGAGTCCACCAAGTGTTGCCAGAAAAAGGCCTGTATCCTGTGCCACGCATCTTCTTGGGCTTTGGCATGCTCCCTCCATTGCCCTCCCCAATGCACAAACACCCCAAGCACTTTGTGGATCGAAGCCTGGCACAGAGGCAAGTATGGTGGCTCCAAGAGGTGTCCTGCTCCAGCATAGGAGCAAAACTCCACATCCTGTCCGTTCTGCTGAAGGCGCTGAACAGCATCTTGGCAGTAGAGGTCACTTTTCCAGTTCTTGTCATCCAGTCCTGACAGGAAGAGGAATTTGGCCAAGGACCTCTCCACTGGAATGCGACAATCCCAAGTTGCTGGGTCCCTGTGATCATCTAGGATATCTGAAAAATCTACTAGGCCAGACTCGTCACTGGTCTTCATCCTACCCAAATCATATGGGTGGGGAGGAACCGTGAAGCCATCCCCCCGCAGGGGAATGAAAGAATTAAAACCACTTCCAGATATGCTGACAGCTGCCTTGATGCCAGGTAAAAATGCGGCCATGGAAAGGGCTAGATCAGCTCCTTTAGACAAGCCCAAAACTCCAATCCCAGTGTCTTTCACCTGAAACACAGTTATGAAACAACCATTATCAACTACTCCTCATGTCCTGGCCTGACATAACATCTTCAGTTGTACTTCCTCACTTCTCTTCCAACTAAGACCACCCATGTTTTATCCTTCCCTCTCTATTCAGGTTACATCACTCCCATATCTATCCCTTTGCTGAGCCTCCACAAGAGTGACTATGAATTCTGCAGCTTCTCAACAACTTACTCTCAATATTGTATTTTTTACTACTCCTGTCTCCAAACGTCCTCAATCTTCTCTCCTCAGGTCCGCTTTGGGAAATCACTTTTTCATGGGTTTACTGCACCCATTTTCTTTCATGCTATTGTTTTTTTTTTTTATACTCTCCTAGAGCTGATCTGTTATCTTCTGTTTTGCCTTGGAAAACATATGGCTCATTACACCTGAGGCTGAGTAAGCCCAACAACTGTTTAAATATTTACACTGAAGGCTCTTCACACCAAACTCATTTCATAATGTGTGTCTTGCAAGATACTCTGGAAGTTCCACGGCTCTACCAGGAACAAGACAAACAAGCAAGGCTATACTCTGCTCTCACATAGGCTACATTCCTGGTGTCCACGTGCTAGAAAACAACTTTGTGAAATGAATCCCACATTAAGTAGCATACCATTCAAAGTTTAAACGCTATTTGATTTCTCTTGGTCTCTTTTGGTTTAAGTAGGATGACATATTGCTATAAAGTGTCCTTCTCATCCCACATACTTGTTCAAATTCTTAAGACACAGCACACTTTCCAGTTCTAAAACCATAAGGGAGTATGTTGTTAAAGTGTTTTATTACTGTCTTGTGTAAGAAGACTCTTACTACTCAGAATCAAAAGCATGTAACATTTCAGAAGTAGCAGAAAAAGTCAAGGATTTTTTTTCCCTTGTAAAATAATGAAAGATGCAAAAGTAGGGAAAAAATTAAGCAGTGTTGTGCTTCTAGTTCAGGAACTGCTTTGATTTAATCTTACACAAACCCTGGTTTGCACAACCCTCTACAGATTGTCGTAAGAAGCTGTGCAAAACCAGCTATCCAACTACTTGCAAAATTGGAGTTGAGACACATCCTTTTCCATCTCTCAGATCATGCTGTCTTTCAGACAATGCTTTCTCCTTTTAATATCTCAGAAACTTAGTTGCATTCAGCGACAAACAGCATTTCACATTAGAAAATTGGAAAATAGTTTCCAATAGGATGAGCATCATAATTTGTCTCTTACCTGCTGCTGCTTCTGCAAAAAGTTTACGGCTTCCTCAAAATAGCTCAGTTCAAGAATCTCTGGCATAGCAGGGAGATCTTCAAAGGCCATGTAAGCAAGAGCGAGAGTCACGAAACCTCTGCTAGCCAGAAGACTTGCTCTGTATTCAACAAGACCTCCTCCAGATCCGTACAAATCTATAAGTCCAGGGAATGGACCAGGTCCTGCAATGAAAGGGGTGTGTGTGTATATACATATTCAAAGCAAAAAGTTTCTACAGTTGTCTTTTCAGTAATGCCCCCTCAACGCGTATCAGGCCAGTAGGTATCAAAAGGAAGTGATCCTCTGAAGCTTTCCATGGAGGTTCTCATTCTCAGGCACACACACAATCACTGTAATTACATGAATCTGGATATTTCTTCTCTGTCTTAGGAACTCACTATCTGGGTAACTACCCTTGGGCTTCTCAGTTCTCCTCCTGCAGCCATAGGACCTTCCTTTCTGCTGCTGCTCTGCCCATTCTTATAGCCAGACTTCCCTTACAAGATTTTCTGTCACAGCAGCTGCAAGTGACTTTTTATTCATTACAGAGCAAGACATTCATGTTTAAGTAGTGCTCAAGGAACATAAACGGTTCAGGGCTCAGAGAAGCTTTACACAGGATCCAGTCTCAGCACTGTCTCTGTACGGAGCTGTGGAATACGACACCTGTTTCATTAAAGACCTTGCTTTTCTTATTTGTCTCCCATCTTCCAAAGTATTCCGTGCAGTCAAGCTTCTCAACCAGTTAAGAGACTTCTTTCTTTTGCTTTTCCTTAGCCAAAGAGAGAGACTGAGAGAGAAGTCCAGAGCCTGCAGGAAGATTCTTGGCAGTTGTTGGAGCAGCCTAGACTTGCTGCAGCCCAAGCCTCCCACCACACTTCATGGTTCCTCTCTCCACAGCTGGAGCCATCATACCCCACAGTTCTGCCGAAGACCAGGGGCCTCCTGTCCTGTCAGCTAAACAGAAGAGCTAAGAAATAAACACACTTTTCCCCAGAGTTCTCACTACAGGAGAGGTCTAGACCCCCCTCAGCTAGAGCAAACAGGACATACCTCCTGTTACCACTGCTGCCCTCCCTGTACCCCCTGCCTTGGCGCCTGACCCATCTGGGCAACACCTGCTCCCCTCTGCTCTGCTGTGAGGATCCAAGAAGCTGGACCAAGCACAGGCTGAGGGAACCATTACCTGAAGCTTTGCTCTGCATTGCCGAGCACATCCAGGGGCCATGGGGCACAACAGGTGATGTAAGTCACATCTGGAAAACCAGAACAGAATTAAAACTCACCAGGAGGGAGGAAGAGGGTTGCTTTCAGACGGCCTTCTCTGACTGAAATCCTCTTCACTCCCTCTCCTAAAAACCATCGTTCATTGGTGCATTTTCCCAGCAAGTGGCTCATGTCCCTGTGGCCCTCATACACTTCCAGGTCCACACAGAAAGGGGTCAGGACGTTCCTCTTTGCCAGCCGCTTATAGGGTGCTTTAGACTGCAGAGACCACAGCAGCCCCATGGGTTCCACTCCCGAATAGCTGCCCCCCAGTGCTGGGGAGTGGCTGAGGTCGAGCTCGCCATGGCTCCCAGCTCGATAGTGAGCGTGGGATTGGAAAAGCTCCCCACTCTCATCGACCAGGCTGGCCCGGAGCGTCACTGCCTGCTGCGGCTGGAGACCCGTCACGCAGATCTGCACAGGGTCGTCAAACAGACACCTGGGGGAAGGCAGAACCGCCATCCGCACTGCCATCCCGCTCTTCTGGCAGGGCGAGAAGATGCCCTTTGCTGTGGCGAGACAAGGGCGTGAAACACGATCACCAGGAGCCTGTGGCTTCTCAGGCTTAAAATCTCTGCCCAAAGTCCAGGAGGAACTGCCGTCACTGCTTCCTTCAGCCAGCAAGCACAGGCTGCTGGGAGACGTAGTTCAGAGCACACCTCCCTCCAGGCACTGTGGCTCAGAGGTGGTGCGGTAACATCATCCACTTGCACAGACACAGCTGTCATTTGTTCCTGGTGTGCCATCCTACTTTCGATTACAGACAGAGACTAAACTAAAAACCCCAAAGTGACCAAAATAGAGAGTCAAATCGCCTTGCTCCCTGACTGGGAGAAAACCCAGATTTAACTGCAGAGCTGGCCTGGGCGCCTTTGCCAAAGCACGGTGAACACAAACTGGAAAACCGGAAGTAACATGACACCTTAATCCAGCTGTGAAACAAAACCTGCCCTTAATCCCTCTTGAGTTTTCAGCTATTTTTGGAGAAGCATCACGAGGTAAAATGCTACTTTATGCTTTAACTGTGTTTCTTTATAAAACAAAAGAAATAAAGTAAAAGAATTCTCTTTTTTCTTCACAATAATAAATCTTCTCTAAAAGGTATCTGCATTTTCCTAATTAATGCATGGAAAATAAATTTTTCCTCATATCACTAATGCTTCTAAGGAACTGTCTGAAGATTGATGATAAATACTGTCATGGTTTTGTTTAGTGAGGGGGGGCCTAAGGTGGTAGCTGAACTACGACAAATACCAACTTTTGGTTTTCATAAACAACAATACTATGTTTTCTCAATGTCCACATATTTAATACCCTTCCAGTCCTACCCTGCGAGTCTCAGACACGTGAGCAGTCTCATCCTGTTCTGTGGAAACACAAATGGGAATTAAGGCTGCAGAATAGGTTCCTGGTTCACACAACTCGCCTGACCATGCGTTAGGCAGCAATTAACGGCAAAGGAATGACACAACCAGTGGGCCTACAAGCTGCAGAATCACACGCCATGCCATGAGACCACAGGTGATGTGCAGATTGACTGTACATCTGGCAAAGCAACTCTAAAATCACCACTCAGGATGTAAGAGAATGCAGCTACATTTAGATACAATGGTGGAAAGAAATAAAAATAAGCAACAAAAACATGTAGCTTAACATGGAAAACAGCCAGCACTGATTTTGCATGTCCTTCTAGATGTTCTCCACCATTCACATCATTTGAAAAATAAAGTAAGAAAAAAAAAATACAGAAATAACTTTTAAACTGACCTTTTATTGCAGAAGTTGTAATTTCTCACCATCAAAACACCACAGCCACTGAACTTAGTGAATTACAACTGGACAGGACTTTTGCCTTAAGCGGAATGCATCTGTTGGACTGATGCAGCGTGATGCACAGGTGGGTGGCAGAACAGATTCTTCCTCGTCTGCTTGGGTTGCTATGAAAACAACCTGTAGATCTCAACAAACAGTCATGGCTTCTGTTCTGGGATTTCCAAAACCTGGAATGCCTCCCTTCAAATTTTATTTCGCTCGCCATCCCTGAGGCAACATGCAAAGGCCTAAAAATGCTATTATCCAATCTCATAAGCCAAAAAATCTAGTCAGTTGATCTGGACTCTGAAATTAAGCAAAATCGCCACGATCTGTTTGGCAGATGTTGTTGAGGATAATTCAATGTTCAGTTCTTTTCACTTGAATCATGTTTGTACTCCAGCCACAGATGGTCACGATTGTATCACATCAAAGAGAGAGATCACAAGCTGGAGCCTCCCACCTCTGCTATAACACTTTCACAGTTTTTGTGAGACAATCTAGTAGTTGATAATAGCTGTACTTCAGGTCATATTCCATGTCATACCAATAATTCACTGAGGAGACAAGAAAACAGAAAAATATTTCTAAGGCTAGAATGTAATGATTTACAAATGTGTTCACAGGTTAGTTTACACAGTTCAGACAGTACAGGCTTTTCCTTATTAGTGACTGAACTTTGAAATGAGAAAATCTCTGACTACAGCCAAAAATAATGTAAGCAAACATTAGAGTTCTTTAATAGTGCTGCCAATGCAACTCTGTCTTAAGCCAAACCAACTCCTCTTCAGGCTCTATACTGGGAATTCCTTGGAGCAGAAGCTGGCAAAATGTTTAGGAGCAGAAAATGTGTGCTTCTATTTAGACCAAAAATACCAAATACACTGCCAAGTTTAATATCTGGATAGGAACCTCTCTTCCTCTGAGCATGTAATGGATGGCAAATTCACCACTACTTCACAATGGTTATCAATTAGACAGTGCTTTAATTCTGCTTTTCATTTTAATTTTGGTGTACATCTCCTAGAAAAAACAAGCAAAGCAGTATAATATTGCAGTAATGGTTCTTGGAGGAGGATATGCTCTAGCTTCAGACATTCACTGGACCAGACAGACCCACAGAACATTGATTTTTCACATGTATACAGGTTGTACTGCAGTTAATAGACTAGAGGCCAAATAAACTCAACAACTCTTCAGCATTTCTGCTAGATACAGAAAAAGAGACTGGCCAGGGGCTTGCAACTGGAAACAATTCTACTTTTTCTAAAAAATCTTTAAGGATTGATGCAGCAGTACTGGGAAACAAGAATCAGAAATACTGCTTTACTGCTAGCTTGTCTTTTCATCACAGTATGGCAAATACTGAAAAAAAAAGGGCTTGCAATATTTGCAGTGTTACACAAACACTAATGTTACGTTGTTCAACATAACACGTATTTACTCTTCCTGGGCAGACAGGATTATCCCAGGTAAAGTATAGCAAAAAACTCTTCCTCAAACCTTGCAAAACTTACAGGATCTAATAATAATACTTCATACCAAATAAGCACAAAATAAGCAACCTGCACCAAATAAGCAACACTTGAAATTCTGGAAGTGTCTTTGAGAAGGAAAAAAATAAAAGATATATAGAGAGATGATGATAAATCCCATGAATAAAGAGATAGCAAGACTTCTGATAAGCGCAGGGGAACAGTAACACAAGCATAGGCTTAACAGCAAGGTAGAAGACTGGGTCAGAGCAGATTTCAGCTCATGTGACAACAGAGTATCTTCCATGTTGTGCCTATATCCATGCCTAACACTCACACACTTTCTGGTTTCCTTTCCTTCCCCCAGACCCTTCCTTGCTGATGTGATAGCAGCACGCACAACATGCAGTTTCTGTGGGAAAGGTATGTAGATGATCAATCTGCAGTTAGCAGGCCAGGCAGACAAACTGCTTAGCTCCACGTTATAAACAGAAACTGGATTATGATCCCTGAATTAGCTATCCTTCTCCAGACTTGACAACTAGAAAGACTTTTTCTTCTGCTACATCCCTAGCACCTGTCAATAATGCTATGAATTATAAGCAAAAGAGACTGCAAGGAGGTAGCCCCCATGGCATCTGCCAAGATTGCTATTTCCTCCTGAGGGGAGCCAGATGATCTTAAAAGGACTTTTGGTCCCCGTTATGCTTTGCTGTAGCTGTTTTGCTCTAGCTGCACACCCACCACAGTTCAAAAACATATCTGGAAATCCTGTGGATTTTACCTGCTATACAGCCATGTGATTGCTGAACATGATGGAACCAGAGAGAAGGCAGGTACAACATCTCACCAGCTTTCACTGTACACTGCAAAGGTTTTGCCTGAGCATACTCTGGATACTGTTCCAGATTTGGGTTCAATGGGTCCAGGGAGATCCAGGGCACCTAAAAGCAAAAGAATATGTATATGGTACTGACCCTGCAACAAAAATTCCCACAAGCTTTCAGAAAAACAACTAATAACCAAACTTACAAGGTTACAAAACATGTATTTTGCCCAGCAAAACACATCCAGCTACACAGCTTTCCACATTCAACTGGGAATAGGTTAAGGATGCAAAAATTTGCCTGCTTCAGTGAAGCATTTCTTATTAGGGAAAAGCTGCTAAATGTCTGCCATGAAATTTCAGTCTCATGGCATACTTTCAAAACAGCTCCAGCCCCTTAAGCCACTTGTTCCTCCTACACTCAAGTACTTGAGTATTTTATCTGTACCACTCTTTTTAGAAATTCCTTTGTTCTTCTAAGCTCTCTGGTCTAAATTTATTCCCAACAGCTAAAGCCCCCCTTCTGCTGGGAAATCCCTCTTGCCTGTATTCACTTCTTCTGTGCCCTACAGAGTTAGAAACCTCAGCACTCCACCTTACTGTGCTACAGGAACACTCCCATGAGGTTCCATGAGCACCACCCTGGAAACGGAGAAAAAGCCCCAGCTTAAGTTCAGCTGTAGCATTAGTCACGCTTGCAGACGCAAAAGAAGAGAGGTGAGATACAAAACTCTACTGAGTTTTTGTAAAGTGTCTCCAGATCTATACATTTTAACCAAATAAATATTGCTACTCCTAAGAAAACACGATTTATTCATTAAGACAGATCGGTTTTATTGCACTGGGTAGTACTGCTGTAGAGCAAAATCTAGCCCTGAGTAGAGTACCAAGAGAAAGTGAATGCAGAGGAGTCTATTTCAGTCTTAATGAAATCAATTCCTTGATTGTTGATTCATTTAAAAGTCATTTAGTAGATCTATTTAAGCTTGGTGAAAGGAAAACAGTTTATGATATCAATGATTTCAAATGTGTAGTAAAATTCTTTTCTGGATGCTAAGTATCCTTTGTGAATAGTAAAATACAAGTGAAATGCCTGGATATTCTCTTTCCAGCAATGAAGGATTTTTAAATATCAATCAATATGCTCAGTTTGAGGGCTCAGCAGTGCCCAAAACTATCTTTACTATACTGATTGTGTTCTTTATATACTGTTTACCTTATCTGCATTCTTCTCATCTACAATTTCAAATGAGCCATCTTCTGATACCTGATACGTCGCTGGCTGATAGAGCTCTGGAAGCACAGAAATAATTAAATGACACAACTCAGAGTCATGCTCAGAGAAACTAATGGCGGAGTATGTCACACTTTCACCAAGTGTAAGAAAAATTAAGACAAAACCATTTTCAACTTACTGTCCTCACTGTTCTTCCCTCTGTCCATTTCAATTTTTATCCAGTTTCTTATTTTTTTTTAAGTCAGTCTGAATACTGAACTGCCTTCCTGTTTGGAATTCCAACTTCCTTTCTTCACAGGAATTATTCTCCTCAAAACCGATTTTACTCCTTTGCCTGTTCTGTTCCACTAACTGTCTTGTTTCCCTTTCTGAAGTCACAAATGCATCCCTGACTTACACATCGTTCTATATTCTGGTGTTTCTTCTTAGGTCAGTCTAGCAAGACAGCACTCACAAGAGTTATTAGTGACTTGTGGTCAGCTTCTAATTTTATCCGACAGGGCTCATCAACTGCTTCAGATACTCCTGGTTGCTTTTCTTTCCTTGCTTCAGCCCATGTCGTTTTCTAAGCCCTCCTGTGAGAGAGTTTCTCTCCATTAACCTGATGCTTAAAAAGATGGAGTAGTCTTTTAACCACACACTATTAAATGTAAGCATTATCTCTGTTCTATGCTTTAACAATAACTTGTTTTACAAAGTGTGGCTCATATGACATATACGTATTTCATACATTCACATAGATATGACACCATCTCTCCTATGCAGAAAGGCTGAGACAGATGAGATTGTTCAGCCTGGAGTAGACAAGGCTCTGAGGAAACCTTATTGTGGCATTTCAATACATAAAGGGGTTTATAAGACAAAGAAGGTCTTTTTAACAAGGCCTGTGGTGACAGGACAAGGGGCAGCAGTTTCAAACTGAGAGAGGGTAGATTCAGATTGGATATCAGGAAAAATTTTTCTACAATGAGGGCTGTGAGACAATGGAACACGTTGCCCAGAGAAGCTGTGGATGTCCCATCATTGAAAGTGTTCAAGGTCAGGTTGGATGGGGCTTTGAGCGACCTGACCTAGTGAATGGCGGGCGGGTTGGACTAGATGATCTTAAAGATCCCTTCCAACCCAAACCATTCTATGATTGTACGATTTCGAAGTTGTAAATAAAATAAAATCAGTATAAATAGAATATTGTAGCAGCACATATATCTAGGCAAAATTGTAATAGTGTCATATAGCACTCTGTGTTCACTTAATCTGAAGGTTTGAAAATCAAGGAATGGGAAAATAAAATCTTATTTTATGAGGCATAAAGTTAGGCTCTCCATCTTCTAGATGACACTGCAACATAACAAACTATTACTGTGCACACAGGAAAGCACCATAAAGAAACAGAAAATGGGCAATGTGAAGTAATGCTGCCGTAAGAATCTCTTTCATCATTTCTCCAGTGTTCAGGGATTTAGTTAGTAACTTGAATATTACATTAAATTACAACTTATTTTTCAGGTCCCTGGCTTTTTTCCTAAAGAATGTGCAAGCAGAATCCAAACCTGTTAAACATCACAGACGACAAGCTACAATACTGACAAGATACTTAAATAATTTAAACATTCTAAAGCTGAAGAGACCACCATGAGTATCAATGAACCTATTACTTTACAGGACTGGAAAACCTGACCTCAGAATAATGTCTGTATTACAAACTACCTGCAGCACGGAATAGAAGAGATTTCTGTTCACACTGGAAAGTATAACGCTGCCAAAACATCAAAATGTTCTCTCTGCTTCCTTTTTCATATTTTTCAATATTTTAATCTCTCCTCCTTCCAACCTCCAGACACACCACATAGAAAATTATGTACCATATGGGATGAAGGGACGGTCACTCGGCGGATGCAGTAGAAAATGTTTCTCTCCAGATATTACACAGTACAAGTTCTCATAATGATCTTTATGCACTAGGATTGAGGGGGGAAAAAAAAAAAAAAAAAAGACATGTGGAGAGAGAGAGAAAATCAGTGTTATTTCCTTTTCTACATCAGAAACTACAGTAAACTGAAAGTGTCAGCTTATCCTCTTATTATCAGGCTCCTTCCTCCTCTTGCGGCCACTGGGAGTAGAAAGAAACAATACAATTTTGTAGCAAATTTATTCAATGAAGCAAATGGTCAGCACCTTGCCTGGCACAATGTCAGTTAGATGCACCCAGAGATACAGCAGGAAGAGGCTGCAGAAGTGCAGGACACAGAATGCAAGAAAGCATGTTAAAGTAGAACTGTCCTGTCAGAAAAAACACACAGTCCTACTGAGCCACTAAACCAAAACAAGCCCACTTAAACCTCTGCTGAAAGCACACGAAAGATTTACAGTGTCATACAATACGTACAAGATGTCACAGCAGCAGATTCTCCAAGCCAGAAATTCACAGCATCAGGCTTCTTCCCTGTATGGTCAGAGAACAGAGAAATGTTGTCAACAACAACAACCAAAAAATTGAAGTGTCATGTTTAAAAATATTTCAAATAACTTTCTGCCTGTTTCTGCCAAATTCTGTCCTTCAACTTCCTTCATAACTATGACAGGTTTAATTGCAAATAGCACTCTGTGAGCAACAGCAACCTCCTTTTACACTGGAAGCCACTGTAGTGCCCATCAGACTTTACGACACAGTATTATCCATCCCCAAATTGATGGTTACAACCCTTTGTTTCCATATTTCAAATCCCTAAGATTTAGCTCACAAATAAACTGCAGCACATCTATGTACAGTTGCAAAAAGAAGGTGAGATCACAGTAAATCATTTTCTGTAAAACAGAAACCAACTGAAACAGAGCAGCATTTAACTAAAAACAAGTATTTTCTCCAAAGGGAGTGGGGGCTGTGTGCTGTTTTGCTGGTTTTGGTAGCAACAGCATGAATGCAAGTGGAAACAGGACTCTAAATCAGAAAAAAAAAGGCACTGTATGGAAAGAAGTGCTATCTGGTGCTATCATCCCATTGCTTCAGTTGTGTGGTCCCTATACACAACTGAGATACCGATTCCGGAGTAACCCAAACCCAAAATGGATTAGTCTATTATTAAGTATTTTACTACTGCTGCTTTTTCAGGGGATGAAACCAAACTGAGCTGTGGCATCCAGAAACAGAATAAACATTCACCAGGTACTTAGCATGACTGTTTCAAAGCTCCATACAAAACATTTACTGAATACAGGAGATGTAGGTGGTTTACCTAGTGCCTCACTCATCCATGGTATGTCAGGCTCCACATCACAGACAAGTTCAGGGAACTCCTCAGTGAGGTTTGAACACTGCTTCTGCACATAGAATACGTTTGGAGAGGTCACTTTCTTCTCCACAATGTCCAAAAAGTCCATGAAAGGCATTTGGCGCTCCTCTGGCATGACAAAACGGTCCTGAAACACCGCATCTGCATAACCATTTGGTGTTACTGCCACACTCACTACCTTGGGACCCACTACCTCCCTGCAAAATAAATCAAAGGTTTATAGCCAGACCTGCAATTGGCCCACGTATTGGACACTGGTTACTTTAAAAAGAACATGTTTCATGGCCAGCAGAAATAAGAAGCCTGGCTTTCCACAGATAGGTATCTCTAGACTAGATTTTCTACTGTCTGGTAAGGACTCTGGCACTCTGCTCCAATTGCTCCCTGCGGTCAAAGCAACCATAGTATCTTTCACCTCTCTAAATTCTCTTGTGTCAAACAGGTGAGTTCACAAAGAAGGTTCCTTTTCCTCCATGTAGCCAGAGGGCCCTCTTCAGCCACTTCCTTCATGAATCATGGCAGAGCTTGATATTCCTGGGACCACTCAACCCAGCCAAATCTAGGTGGCCATATGTTCAAGAGCAATCGAGGAGGAAGAAAGGGCAGGCAGAGACTGACAGACACACACATTGTGAGGCTAACAGTCCTCATTTCTGTGAGAAATTTAATTTTAAACCCATAGATTTTAGGTCCAGCCAGAAATTCCCTCTCAAAAAAAGAACTTAAAAAAAAAAAATCATTGTTAAAATGCTCATTGTTTGTTTTTTTTTTTTTTTTAAAAAAAAAAAACCGAGGTGTACTCAGTCACAAACAAGTCACACTGTTCTTACAGCACTACAGCCCCCACACCAACTGGGAGGCTACAGGGTGGAACGCTGGCCACAGCACGGCCATCAGACTGGGTTTCGATAGCCTGAGTACGTTGGCTCCAGTCAAAACACCCATCCTCCGTACTGCATTGAAACTGGGCAGGATAGTCTGTTTGCAGGAAGAAATTTACACAAGTTTGGCAAGACTGAACACCTTTGTACAGAAGCATGGAAGAATCTGAGCTAATCTTACAGATAAAAACAAAGATTAACAAAGGGCTTTTTACAGAGGTCAACCAAAATTGACCACCAGTCCTGCTCCAAAGCTGGCTCATACCTGAGGTACGTCGAGGTCCATTTCTTCAGAGCCGGCCAGTGACTGATGGCATTCTTTATTATACACGGTTTGTTCGGACTCACCCATTCTCGATAAAACTCCAGTGGGGACGGAGGCCTATCAAGATAGGGTATCGACTCCATCCACGCCAGCTCTGTCCAGGCAAACGAGAAACAGTTTCACTCAGCATCCCGAGAGAAGCGCTCTCTGGTAGCATGCTACTGGGCTTCAAATCCCACACCACAGGTGCTCAACTGAGAGCAAGCGGCTCTCAAGCGGCCCCAGCTCCAGAAATCGCTCTGTTAAAACCCCGAGGCTGCTAGGGAGGGTTTCAGTGCCAGACGGCACCTCAGGCCCTCGCCCTGCTGCTCTTCAGCTGTCAGCCGCAGCTCACCCCACATGCAGCCACGCCGAGGGCCAGAGGAGAGCGGGAATGAGGGACACACGTTACAGGAGGTGCAGCTCTGACACAGAGGTGATTCCACAGGAAGATATTTGGAAGCTGGAACAGTGCTTCGTTTGGCTATTTTATACATAGGAACATATCCTAAAAGGTCCATTTTCTCGAGTTTTGTTTTCTTCTTGCAGCAGCCTTTCTCCTGCTTTCACCTTGGAAACATTTGGTGGAAACAGAGCAGGAGCGTGGATGCTACCGTTCAACCCACGCAGGCGCCATTTGCGGCTGCCGCGGCCCAGCCGAGGCGGCCGACGACCGAGTTTGTCTTCCCACAGGGCGGGCAGGGCCTTGCGGGGGCCCCGGAGCGGCGGCGGGGCCCGGCCCCGGCCTCGGCGCCCACCGCTCGCGCACGGCCCACAGGCGGGGCCACTCCCGCCGCCTCCCACCCCCTTCCCGCCAGGCTGCCCCCCCGAACCCCGCTCCCCGCCTTCCCTCTGCCGGCTCGGCCGCGCCTCCGGCCCAGCGCTCACCGCGGGCCTCCCGCGGGAAGGCGGCCAGGCAGCCCCTAACGGCCCGCAGCGCCGCGCCCTCCGCCATGCCCGCGCCGCCTCCCCGCACGGCCTCAGCCCGGCCCCGGAGGCGGAGGCGCCGCCCGCCTCCTCCCGCCTCCTCCCGCCTCCCCCCTTTCTGCCCGTCCCAGGGAAATGAAACGCGGGGCGCTGGTCACGAGTGGGTCGCGGAGCTCAACCGCAGCTCGGTTTTATTGAAACAGTTTAAGACACGGAGTACAAATGAATACAGAGTTAAAAACAGCCCCCGGAGGGAGCCTCACAGTGCAAAAAACCCCAACAAACTATTTTTATTATTTTTCCCCAAATAATTAAAAAAAAAAAAGAAGACATTTTAAAGAATTATTTTAACCTAAAGCCAAAAGTATAAAAACACACATTTATAAATAAAGCTGGGAGGATTTCTTTTTGTTTTGCTTTGTAAAGGGATGACGGGAAAGGGCGGTGCTGGAGAACACAGGTACAGAGGCGCCTGCCCGGTGCCCGGGCCGCAGGCCAGGCGTGCGGGGTGGACATGGCTTCTTCCTAACGCTGCTGCCCCACGCACCTCCCCTCCCCTTTACAGCAGCTCACCCACTCGAAGACCGTCCCAGCTGCTGCCCATATGGGACATGCTGGTCTTATCCAGAGAAGGAAGCACCTGCTCACTCAATGGCTGCTCTCTATTATTTTTATGAGGTTTTTGTCATTTCGTATCCTGGATGCTACCCATCCAATGGGGTGGAGTGGGGGGAGACACCGTATACATGCATGAATTAACCAATGGTGTTTAAATACTTTTCATTTTTTTTTCTTATCTATAATTATATACATATTCTTCCTTTTAAAAATATTAAGTTTGTATGTTTCTATTCCTGGAAAGAAAAGTCCCAATTCCTCTGAGTTGCAATGAAGTCTGCAAAATGGGGGACTGGGGAAGGGGCTGCTGTAAGGCCTGCCCCAACCATCGCCTGGGAGGTCCCATGGAAAGGAGAGGACAACCTGAGAGAGGAGGTGGAAGAAACGCAGACTCCCAAACACAGGGCTCCTGGGTGCTACTGAGGGATGGGGAGGAAGGCATCACCCTGCCTGCAGCAGGAAATAAAACAGAAAGAGTTTGCTGCCCTCTCAGGTTGCAGCCCTTCCTACTGCACCAGTTCAGAGGGTCCAAGAACAAACCAACGAGTTCCACAGGCAAAGTAATACTACTTACAAGATGGAAAACAAAAACCCCAACAATTATTCTCATTTTGACCAGAAATGTTGGGTTGGAGGGAACAAAATGTATGTAAAGAGGATAAGCAAGTCCAAATTACTTTGTCAAGCTTTACGTTAAACAAATAACTTGTCTTAATACAGATACCTGGTTGTGCCTATGGTAACACCCACACAAACCAGTAAGGGGGATCACAGCCCAGTAAGACCGATAGACTTAAGTTTATTACCTCTTCCCACAAGCCTCTTCACTTCCCAGGCAGTGACCATTCCGTACTTCTCTGCCTGGCTCAATAGACAGCCTGTGGTGAAACATATTCACAAGGTGCAACAAAATGTAACACATTTACGCTCTGTTTGTTCTGTAAACTAGAACTTTTAGGAATATTTCCTACTGCCAGCAATAGGAAGTTTGGTAAACTAGAACTTTTAGGAATATTTCCTACTGCCAGCAATAGGAAGTTTGCAGGGAAGAATCAGTTGGATCAGTCTCAAATTATAAAGAGCAACACTATCCCCTCACTCCTCTCAGCCACAAACTTATGGCACCAGCAGCTCCTTTACTGGGCCTCTGCTACTCAATTCATAACATCCAAGCCTTGGGCAAATAGCTTATGACTTTGCCTTTTAAGAAAAAAAACATTGCTTAGAGGACAGCAAGCAAAGAAACAAGAGGCCCAATAGGACATATTTAAAAAAAAAAAAAAAACCCTTCCAAAGTCATTCTTCAGTTAGAGATCACCATCTCAGTCCTAAATCTACTTTCCTGAAGCCTTTCTGTACTATGTCTTTCACAAGTATTGGCCAAATGGTGTTCCACAGGCCAAGACCTTCTCTACCTCTACTCTCTTTTCCTGAGTGTTCTAGATATACTATTCTAGTTTATTTTAAACTACACAACCATCCTCCAGCTGATCTACTTGCCCAATACTTCTCTTACTATCATTCTGGTCAGATTTTACCTCTGGTTTCCTGTATGCAGCTGTGACCTCAAGCAAAATCCATTCCAGGAAGCAAAACCCATTCTGATCAGCTTAAAAATCAGATTTGCTTCATGTAACTAATTTCCGAGGAGCTTTGTTTCATATCTCTATGCCAGCTTCACTGCTTGTTGCTCTTTACCTTAATGGGAATTTCATTCTCACCACTGGCTCTTCTGTATCATCTTTGACTCTTTTTGTCACTACCTCAAAGTTTAAATAATAAAATGGAATAAAATTGCACAGGGAAGTAGTATAAAGGACCCTCAAACCATTATCACCAGTACCAAAAGATACCTGGGTTGAAGGGACTGCTATTTTACCTGAGTGTCTTGTGGCCCCAGTACAGCAAGAGATCTCCTGTATACTAGGACATATGTTCACAGTCTGAAAGTGGAGGAACTAATCACCTCAAAAGCAAGCTTGACCCACACTAACTCCATCACAGATCCAACATGGCTGTCATCATACATTCCACTCATGGCATCTCCAGCATACCTTTTCTCTCAAGCAAACTGCCAGAAAATTCCTCTCTGGTTTTCACCTTGCCTTCCTTTTTGGAAAAAAAAAAAAAAAAAAAAAATCTGTCTGTGCAAGAGAAGCTGCCCACGCGACCGAGCACACCAGTTGATTCAGCACAGTGCAATGCTGAGACAGGACTAGGAAATAACACTTTTAAAGTTTCAGTACAAGCCCAGGGAAGGAAAGGTTAGCAAGGACACCTGAAACGTGATTAGATAGATTTAAATACAAGCAGAAGTAGCTGCAAAGCTCTCAAGTGCTCCCATACTGCCAAGTCCTGAAGCACTCGGCGGTGCTGATCAGCCAGCAAACCTGTTAAGGGGAGAGTGAGAACTACAGATTATTCAGCCCTGGAGTTACTTGGAAGAAATAGGTCATTTTACACCACTCTGGCCAGCCAAATAGAAAAAAGGCTGCACTGCAGATCTCCAGTCACAGAAAGATGAGAAATCAACAGACCACATTTCTGAGTGCCACAGGGTTTCAAAGAGATGAGAGACAGAACAGTAAAATGAAAGAAAACTGCTTCAGGCCTGTCACCTGTGGAACCAAGTGATGCAGGCTGGCTGCCTTTGAGTGACTTCCACAGATGCTCTCTCCCCCACTGAAAGCTTTTTGCTTGCATTAGTTTTATGAACTGTGGTTATACTGCTCTGCCTTAAAATAAATACAAGACAGACTGGAGATGGAGGAAGAAATAAAGCATTTTGTTTATCTGTCCCTGTTGCGGAAAGGAGTGGGAGTAAGGGGGAAGGTGCTGAAGAATTTCATTGGTTTGAATTTTTTTTTAGCTTATCATTGACCAAAAAAAACATCACTGGACAGTTTTAAGCCACAACAAATAAAAGTTAGCATGGGCTTTAGAGAAGCTCCACAGGGTGAGAAGAGTATTGCACACACAAATGCAAGAAGGGAAGATTTTCTGTTCCTCAGACAAGAAATTAATGAAAAGCAAAGCGGCTGGGGGCAGGGGAAATTGTGGTAATCACACCCCAAAATATCTTGTTTGAAGATCTTGGGAAATCATTTTCTGTGGGTAGTTAAAATAGCTTTACAAAAGGTAAGAGAATACCAGCTTTCTTGGGATGTAAATATGCTGTTTTCCTGGAAAAGTAAGAAGAAAACATTTTCCTATCACAGTGAAATGAACAAATGACATGGGTGAACAATTGCAACTGAAGATCTCTCAAATCCAGAGTAACACTGTAAGATATGGAAACCAGCTTTTCCATTTCACTTCTCAACAAGTAAGTCATCACCACAGATTTCCCAGTCATAACAACATCAAATTCAATATCCAATTCCTTATCATGAAAGGTGGCTGAAACACTTTCATATTTGTATCTAAATCCCATTTTAAAATGTCTGCAGAAAACTCAGTCTGAAGTATCAATAGACTGTCAATTTCCAGATTAAAAATACCTCCATTGAATTACTTAAGTAATCTCCAAAGCGTGGTCCAAGGGTTGCAGAGCCTTCCCCCAGAGGTGGATGCAGATAAAATACAGTGTGAGAACTGTCTTGAAACAAGAGAAAAGCAGACAGGGTTGTCATGACAACAGCAGGATTACTCCAGGTAACAAAACTAAGGCAGGAAAAGAAGGAACAGCAAGACAAGATTTAAGCAGAAAACAGTTCATTAATTGCACAGACACTCCAGCCTGTCTCCCTGTTGTGGGTTCGTAATACAGAGATTGTTTCTCGCTGGGATATGGCAAAGGGATTGACAGTTTTTGTTAAAGGACAAAGATAATAGCCACAAATGTGACATAGAGTAACAGTCAGAAAAATAAATTAATAAATAAACCCATAAAAAGTCTGCTTCTTGATTCTCATGAAGCCTTGGAGAGGAAGGGATTGGCTTCACTTGGACTTTTGTTTTTAGTCAGCAGTTCAGAATTTCTTGGATAAACTGGATTTTCTTTGTTTCTTTAGATGACAAACATCCTGACTTCCTGGCTATGAAGAAATTCCAAGGCAACTTCTCCAAACTCCTCTTTCAAGACTTTGTCTAGAGACAGGAAGCTGAAGACCACTGGGGAAAAAAATATTAAAATTGTGGCCAGCACATTGCTAACAATTAGACCAAGTCAGTTGTAGGAGCCTGAGGAAATCAATTTATAAAGGTCTCCCCACCAGCCCTAGACCAGTGTGATGATAGCATCAGTCTGAAGCTCTCTCTGTGGTCCTCTTCTTGGGATTATTTCTGTGTATTCACAAACAGCTGAAAGCCACCCCTCTTAGAGCTTTTTGTCCATGCGTCGTTCCACAGCTTGTAGCAACAGCTCTGAGTACTGTTCCAGCAAAGCTAGTGTCTGCTCATCTCCCAGACTCTTGGGACTCGGTAGATTGGCACCACATCCCTCATTCAGTGGGCTAGTGATATCTTGTGGCTTTGTCAGTAACTCCTTAACCTTTGGAAGTTCTTCCTCATCCTTCAGAGAGTCCAATTCTTTCTTCATTGAGGAGAATGTTTCAGTCAGGAGGCCTGCTATTTTATCTCTGTCAGTAGAAGACTCCGTATCATTTAACACCTGAAAATAGGGGGAAAAAGAAGAAAAAGAATGCTTAGGGGTTTAGGTAGAGCACCAAGTAAGCAGCTTCAGCCCTTTAGGGAAGTGAAGCCATGAAGATTTGCAGACCACTCAAGTGTCCTTTTCTTCAACATTTGAGACTGCCAATTTCGTCATATACCAGGGCATGCATCCAATACTGCTAGTCACACAAAATACAGAGGCATTACTCCAACAGGATAGAGATGAGAAGCACATTTTTGGGTAGTGTTTCCCTTATACTAGTGAGTAATTGAGTGCTATGTTTCCCAGCTGCAGCACAGGGCCACAGTCTCTCCTGCCTGCCAGATGCAACTGGTCACAGGAACAGAGGAAGGTCAGAGAGCTAATGCAAGCGCTAAGGCCAGGGCTGCAGAGAAGCAGCAGCTCACTGTGGAAGTTTCACGCTCATTACAGGTGACTTGACAGATCAGTGCTAAGCAAAGAAACAAAGGTCGATTATATTGCTCTGCACATAACTCTGATCTGGCAGTCAGAGGGACAGGCGAGTGGTTCCGTGTTCCCTCTCACAGCTGGATTCCCATGGCACCTCACATTCACTAATCCTTTTCCCAGGCATCAAAGACAGAACAGATGGGGATAATAAAATTTAAAGCTCCTATAATATTTCATATTTCTGAAGCACTGTATAATATTAACTAATTCCCTAATACCCCTTTGAAAAAGAGCATACTGTTCTGTTCAGTTTACAGATAGGATAAACAGACTGAAAAGTTAACTGATTTGCTCAGAGTACCATAGCAAGTCATTGGAAAATCCAAAAGTTGGAAACTGGGAGTTCCTGTCTCCCCAGTTCAAGCTTAAGGTGCAGTCAAGTGGACAAGCAGGCAGCTTGTGTCACTGAACACCCAATCAAGAGAACACCTTCAGCCAGCAAGCACAGACATTTCATGCTTGTGGGCTGTAAAGCCAACCGACTGTAACAGAGCCCATGTCTGAGGTCACTCACCATGCGATAAAGATGAATGGCTTTGCGCATGCTGTCCTGGAGCTCAGATACCACGTGCTCACACTGCTCTATGCTGATGCACGATTCTGAAGGGGAGGAAAAAATAAAAACGCAAACTAAGGCACAGACACACTACAATATCCACAATCTCACAGGTGGGTAAGAAAACATTTTTAAAATACGTATTTGAAAGACTACATGCACATGCTTCTCATTCAATTTTTGAGGCTGGTTTGAGCCAATCATTAACAGACAAGTTCTACACGTGCTTTTCTTCATACTACCTAGAGATGCTGCTTGCTTCAGACATTCCTGTTTTTCCAGTCTTTAGCCTCTACAAAGTCCACAATGGTTTTTCTCAGATCAAACATTTTTGTTACAGTGAAAGATAGTCACAGACTATTCAAATCATTCTCAACTATAACTAAAGTCAGGTTTCAATGAAGGCTTCCAGTGGCAAAAGGGACTGATCTGAGGGGCCTCTAATGTAACCTCAACCTAGTCAGAAATCTACACACTCCCCCTCATGTATTCTTCAGCACAGTGTACAATTAAGCAGTGAGAATGAAGGAATATACTGAATTATTACAGCGTTCCCTAGTGAGGACTGAGGTCCAGAGGAGTGCTGACAAACAGACTCAGTCACCACAGAATCACACCTCTGAGCAACCTGGAATATGCACTGCTGATACACTGTAATTTGAAAATTAAAAATAAAAGCAAGCAACTGAAGATCACCACCTTCTGCCTTCCCCCGCCCCCCGCCCAGATATTATCTCCAAAGCATCAGAGTTGAAAGCCTGCAATGTTTTAATAAAATAAAGACTTTCATGAGTTAGACATAAACCACGAACAAAGACATAAACACACACACAATCTGTCTGCAGTTATCTTCAATTTGCAAAGGCCTGGACAAAGGCCATTTGACTTCCTTTAGTTACCTAAAAACAAAACTTGGTCACATTAGCACTATTATTTCTGCACTTCTAAGACCGTCATCTTTGAATAGGCTGGAGGGGACCTTAGCTAATTTTATGAATACATCTAGGTAAGATATAAACAAATACAGCTAGAAAAACATCTACTTAGACATAAACAAACACATCTAGAAGAAAAAAGGGGCATGAACAAATCCTTCCATCTGCATTTTTTATTCCCAATTCACCCAATCTTGTAGAGTTTGAGCACAGTGGGTTTCAGTGCAGTACAGGATTCTTGACTGGTTTTTGTTTCATCTTTTTTTTTTTTTTTTTCCCCTGTCCCTCTCTTTCCCTCTTTTTGTTTTAAACCCAGCTCTTTCTTCTCATGATCGTTTCTGGATTTCTCCTCTGATCACGCTTTTTAGGCTGGTCTCCAGCTCTGTGAGCTGCCAGTCTGGAGAAAGGTCACAAACGTAACATAAATGCTTGAGTAACAGGCATTCTCTGCCTCTTGGGTGTGCAGAACAGAGCTCTTCAGAAACCAGCAGAGAGCATTAAACACAGCAACAGTATTAAGCACATCTACAGCATTTTAACTGTAGATGTAAAAATGCTCTAACAAAAACAATTAAGTCGCTATATCTGCAGCTGTTATACAGGCAGGAAAATGGAAGGACAAAAAAAAATTAAGAGGAAACCCAAAGTCACAGAGCAGGTGAGAAGCAGAAGAGGTCTCTGTCAACCCTACAGTTCTAAACTGCCACACTATGATCCACAGAAGCCACAGTAAATTGTTCACAGCAATAGCCAACTTGCATCTAAACAGCTTTTCCAGGATCTACCACTAAAAATTTGGGAAACATGGTCTGCAAGAAGTTGAAGGCTGACAGCTGTCTGGTGAGACACTCACTAAGGACGCTGCTAAATATTCTATTAGGGCATGTGCTGTATTGGAGCTGCTTTTTAAAAAAATAATCAACTGCTGAAAAAAAATTGCTCTCTCTCTGCACTATCTGTTCTAATTCTGCAACCAAAGGTTCCTAGCAACTGACCAAAACCCATGTGATATGTAGCTTGGTTCCCAAGTCTACAAAAGAAAACTCAGCCTAAAGAGTACAGACAACTGGACTGTTACTTCTCTGCTGTAGAATGGGATTCCACAGCTCCAGACTGCATCTGCCGTTGCAGGAAACCTCACCCCTATGGGGGTAGGGCCTGAAAGTTTGAAATGCTCTCACTGTTCTACGGAGCAGCTACCCTATGGTGTAAGAACAGCAGGTCCCTCAGACCAAGCACCACATTTCCTGTTTTACATAAGCGTGCTTCAATCTTAGGGCATTTGATCCCTCTAGAAATGCAGAACAGCCAGGCACCACAGAAAGTAACAGGAAAGTAAAGAGGATTACAGAGGTGCCCCTTCTCAGACATGAGTAAGAACAACATAGCAAAAAGGATTTAAGGTGTGCACTGTACAGCCCCCCTGCAGGTACAAGATACCAGTGCAGTGGTTAACATCCAGCTTCCTACTGCACAACTCAGTTAAGTATTTCAGGAAGGTCTATTTCCTTTCAGGTTGTGACTTAAAAGAAAAACCTCTGGTGGGTTTAGTCGCACAGTAGATGCTGTGGGAGTAAACTGTTTCTTCTCTGCCACTGGAGGTTTTCCTGCCTTGGAGGGCAGGATTTTTGCTTCAGTTTGAAGTAACCTGCTAGTTTTCATTTGATTGAAGTACATAAAACTAAGGCCTGTAACAGATCCAAGAGCTGTTTTCAGCAGCTAAAACAGCTTCCCACCTTGTACCTTCTTCTCCAAACTAGAGATAATTCAAAAATTAATCCATGTTCTTTATGCTCAAACCCAAAGGCTCGGCCTGCACGTGCATTGCATACCCAGTTTGCAGACATGTCCTCAAAGCACAGCCATAGCAGCGCAGAGACTTTTTCACTCTCACGGGGCTCTCACCAAAAGGAATGCACCTTGGTCAAGCCTTATCTCATGTGAGAAAATTGTATGCAAACCCTTCTGGACCCTGCACGCTTGCGCGTTAACAAAGTAAAGCCTGAGCTGCCTGGCATAACTTCACTGTCACCATTGTCCGTGTTTGCTCGGTTCAGCTACTACACGTCAGTCTGCACCTTCACCTGCTGGTCAGACATGCTCTGAGAGGGGCATGGGGGATACGCACTCATAGGGATTCCCAGCACATCAGCCTTTAGCATTAACCAGAAAGAGGTTTGAGCGCCTACAGGTAATTGTATGACTAAAAACATAGAGTGCTGAGGTCTACAAAACATTCAGTTAAAAAGGACCTTCAGACATAAGACCCAGAGGAAATGGAAATAAAAGACTGAGAAAAAGATGTCAGGTTGAAGAAGTGTCTCACCATTGAGGGGGTGGCTTATGGAACGAGACAGGTGCAGACAGGACGACACAGGCCAGAAGCTGGACGTAAAGAAATGTGATGGAATCGTGAGGCGGTTCACAAAGACAGGAGACAGAAGGGGGAAGATAAGAGATGGGTATCCATGCACACCTGAGACCTGTGCCGAGGCAGTTACAGATGTAGGAGACCTTGGCCTGACGGGGTCTAGTGGGCAAAGTCCAGGCTGGTTGTCTAGCACACAGGCGATGCCGGTGATCCTCTCCCTGTTCCTGGGCAGTGTGCCCTCAGGAGACCTTAGGTGCCGGCCCTCTGACAACCCCTTCAGTTTTGGATTAGTAACCCCTGTCTCATCCTGACAACCTGTCCTTGAGACTGGACTCTCCACTGAGCTCTCCTTAGCAAGTCCTGTTGGGATCTCTCTACCAGGAACCAGAGACCTAGCAGTTTGATTCTCCCTCTTGGAGCCTTGGATCTCAGGAAAAGAGGGTTTATTTTTACAGGCCGCAGCAGGTGACTGTGGAGATTGTGGCTCAAGCAGGGTTTTTGGTTTGGTAGTGGGTGAGAAGGAGGCCAGTGTGGGTCTATCAGGCAACGGCTTGGGAATGTCAAGAATCAGATGTGCTCGGTTTGATGACGCCAGCTTGCTGTGAAAGGACTTGGGAGATGAACAGTTTACAACTGGCTGAAGTGCTGGCTTCACTGGAACACTTTCCTTCACTGGTAGCTTAATCTTCTCAGCATCTGCTGTAGAACTAAACTGTGTCTTCTCTGCTACTGGAGGGCTGGTCCTCCCATCAGTCAACATTTCGGTGGAGTAACCAAGGTACAGATTTTCCCCTAGAGACACACTCCTTGACATCTTAGCCCGGAAGCTGGTTGTGGGGTTCATGTAGGATTTTGGTTTTGCAGCCCTGACATCTTTGGCCAGCAGAGCACCAGATCCATCCATCTTCAACATATTGGCTGATAACACCCTGCAATTGTTAGGTCTGGGATCCTTCTCAGCCACCAAAAGAGTCTGAGGACGCTGCTTGGCAGAGGATATCGCTCCAGGACCCTTATCTGTGAAAATTAAACAGACAAACATACCAAAAATAGACAAGAGCCTGCAGTGAATTCCAAAATTGGAAAGTAACAGAGCTGCTCCAGCCTATATGCCTCAGCTCAGCCTCTGGGAGAGGTGTACAGAACCACTACTTCACGTTAATATCACCAAGCCTCAACAGCTTTCTTTTTCGTTCATTCCTCATCCTGCTTACACACCGCTGCTTGCCTGATGAGACAGTCTTGCTCCTAAAATGTATGGCCAGAAAACCTCAGACCACTGTGACCATTAACTGAGAGGCCAGAGGAAGTAGGCAAAAATTATATATCATGAGCAGTGATATGGTTTATTTTTTTAAAACAAACTGAGTGCTTATTGATGGTTCATGAGTTGATTGTTTCAAAAATGAAGTTCTTTCACATAGAGTTCATGGACACAGTAAGCTCCCTCTTACTGTCTCCTCCTTCCCTCTTTCTCTCCTCCCCACCGTGGGGAGCTTCAGTCTTGGCCTGGAGCAACCACCCACAGCAAGAAAAAAATCTCTTTGCAAATAGTTCATTTCACCCTTGGCATTGCTTCTCCCACAGCTGCCAGACAAATATCAGAGACTGACAATTATGAGACCAGCATCTGCATTACAAATTAAAAATATTTTCCCTTGACAGGCTAAGAGTCAGAAGACATGCAAAGCTTGTAGCTCAGAATGCAGAAAGACCTAAGTTTGATTTAAATCTCTACTAAAGCTCAAATCTTCCCATTTCATTCTCGAGTTTATACCATCATTCCAACCCGTGTCCTTACCCTCACGAGCGAGGTCATGAACTGACTGTGCCTTTCTCATCACTGCATTCCCAGGGCCTTCTGGAAAGGATGCAATAACCCGTCCAGGAGCCATACCAACTCTGTTGGCCTCCAAAGCTGATCTGCGTTTTTTCTGGACATAAACAGCCTGATTTGAATTTACATTTTCCAGGAGCTGGCTGTTCTCCAATGCATCACCAGGGTGGCTGCTGGCATTTTTCAACAGGTCTGGTGTAAACCGATTGGTCTGGCTTGGCAGCTCGATGGGCTTTGACTCCAGTATCAGATTTGACGAAGAGAGTGACAAGCGTCTAGAGAACATGATAAAAAGATCCCAGTTAAAACAAGTAAGTATGTTGCTGTGGACAAACAGGCCACATGCATTAAGCTAGTTTCTCTGGGATAAAGAGCCCTTCCCCATCTGGATTTTTTTTAAGTCAAAAATGCCCTAGGTGTTACCACTTCATTCTAATAATCCCTGGAAGCACTGGTCTTTAGGTATTTGGCCTGAGGCTATGTGATCACAAATAGCACTGGGTCACTGTTTCAAGGGGGGACATTGTAAAAGGTGAAGGTAAAAGAGAAGGAAAAATTCCAGGCAGGGGAAGACTGGGCAAAGTCAGGTCAGGTCTTTTGTCTCAGTTCACCTTACTAACAATGAAATCTTTTCAATTCTAAGACACCCTAAGAGAAAGTAATTATGTTTTCCTAACATTATCAAAGCATAATTACTAGGAAAGCTGGTCAGTATCTTCCAGAGGAATGCCTAATTTCCTCTTCCTCTCCATTTCAAACAAGCACCGTCAGCTTACTTCAGAAAGGAGGCAACTTTCTATCTGGCATGTCTGAACAGCTGAACAGATTAAAAGCCCAGAGGTTTTCATAACCTAAAGCTACCTCTCTTGTTAAATCTCTAGAGCACCAGTGACTTCCTTCACTCAGCACTAAACTCTCCAGAAGCTTAGCCAGTTAACCACTGGCTTTCTTCCCAAACATACAGTCCCAATGCAAGAGGCACTCCTGACAGCAGCAACAGTAGCTGAACACAGCAATGACAAAAAAAAAATTCCCTAACATGGTGAATCTAGACAAGCTGGTGAACCATAGAAGAGGTACCTAAATCTATTCAGTCCTATACAATTAAATTAATTTGAGGTTCTCATTTTACAGGAATACAGGAGTATTTGCTTTAAACATTTATGAACCCAAATCAACAACAGTATTTACCCCTTTTTGTTTGTTTGTTTCTTTGTTTGTTTTGTTGGGACTTTTTTTTTAAACAAGGGAAAC
Organism: Chlamydotis macqueenii; assembly: GCF_036417535.1. Lineage (NCBI taxonomy): Eukaryota > Metazoa > Chordata > Aves > Otidiformes > Otididae > Chlamydotis > Chlamydotis macqueenii. Next base: position 41,709,466 of record NC_141560.1, read on the forward strand.
AGCTTGGAGAGGCCTTTTGGGGTGCTTTAGGGTTGAGGCTGTTTTTAGAAGAATAATATCCCCACAGGGCTTTGTATGAGACACCAGAGTGCCCTGTGAAGGCATGGGACTGAGAAACAAAGCTGAGTAAGAAAGTACTGTAAAACAAAGGGAAAGTTGACAAGCCTACTGTCATTGTCCAAGCTGAATGAAATGCAAAAGAATAAACAGAGCATAAACAGTGAAGAGTAAATTAGATAATTAGCGATCCCTCCAGCTTAATCAGTCAAGGCATTAATAATGAAAAAATTAAGTATCTTGTTGAAAGATGAAAAAGAACAAAACAACAATGTTGCTTTAGGAAGAAATAGAACAGTTAAAGTGACACAAGATGGCCTGTCGAAATCACAAGGGTCTGCAGCCTGCTAGGTGCTATGCTAATACTTCGCTGTGCCAAGGCCAGAAGTTTTCTCAACTATTTTGACCCAGGGCCTAGCACAAGACCTGTTCACACTAGTAAAAAATAGACAGACAGAAACACTCAAAACAAGCAGAGCCATACCTGAGAGCCGGGGACTGGGAAAGAAAGCGAGATGAAATGCTGAGATTTTCAGTTCTTTCCAGATTTCTACATGAGCCACCTAAAAATTTTTGTTAAAGGGCAGAGAAAAAGGGAGTAGTTTAGTTACAGAACAAACATTCTGACACACACATTTTCTTATCACAGAGACTATCAAATATTCTCCCATATCCAAGGAGATGTTTTGAGCTAAAACCACAGAGAATTAAATAATTTCATTGCCTTTGCCTTTTCTGTTCTATTTAGACTACTCTGCCTTAAACTGCTACTCTCCCTAAGGGTACGCCTCCTCCTTTTTCGCTTCCCTTTGTGTCCACTCCTGCCTGTAGGACTGTGAGGCACTGGCATCAAGCAGAAAACAAACCAATCACAGGATTAAAAAAAAAGGAAAAAAAAAAAAAGAAAATAGACAACTCACATAGATATTGCTGCCTGCAACCATTATCAATTCTAAAAAGGCATGCTTTGTTCTGGAGTTGGTCGATAAAGATTAACCAGCTCCTTTGCCACTCTGATGTCTCCTCTTATTCTCTCCCTCCACCCAGCATTTCAGCCTTTTCTTTTGTGACATTTGTTATGCCTTAGTATACCACTAGAGGCCACTACATGTCACCTATGGGGGAGTGAAGACACTGTCATATACAGGAGGAAAAACTAGTCTGGGAACAAGAGAACGGCTGTTCAGGATTCCAGTGACAATACTTAACCCAAACTGACACAGACCCCAGTCTCATCCACACAAACTTACACACCGATTGGTGAAGTTAACAGATGTCGCTCTCTTTTAGGCTTGTCTACATTGGTTGCCCATTTTTGCCCCCTTGTATACACACACCCATGAAAGCCTAGCATAAGTTGTAGCCTGGTTTGATTCAAACGGGACAAATCTGGACTGACCTCACAAAATCCCCCCACTGAGCAGAGAGCCGTACCTTTTCCATCAGTGCTGCCCAGGGTCCCAAAATGCTGCTTGAGGAACTTTTCCTGATCAGGTGTCTGGGGGATTTCTCCCTCCAGCATGCTAGTACCCACATCCTCCTCTCCTTCCTCTCCCTCCAAGTCTGAGATGCCATCCACACTTAAGGGCTCAGTGCTTTCAGAATCTGGGGAAAGGAAAAAGAAAACAACAATGCTGCAATAGCATAATCGCAGTAACATTAGCTACATTAAAAAAAAAAAGTTCAGCAAAGATGCTAAATTGAACTTAGAATCATAGAATCATATGTTAAAGGAAAAGTTGGTCAGCATTAAGTTTAATTCTTTAATCTACCATATCCCACAAACAGCATAGCCTAAAAGATAATCAATACTACACACCTGCCTCCTTACCCAGCAAGGCAGAAGAAAGCCAAAGGCACACCAGGAAAATGCACTTTAACCAACTCCTGCTTCTACAGTGGCTTCACTGGAGTGCCTGTTCAAACGTGCCTGAATCTGTACAGCAATACTAGCAATACTAATAGGAGTGTGACCTCAGCTCAGCTCATGAAGAGGATAAAGTATCAGAGATCAGGATAGCAACCGATAAACATGACACAGAAATACCCCAGCAAGTTTCTGCAGTGTTCCACATCACATATGAATACATTTATAATATCTTTACATCTTACCTTCATTTGGATGGTCTGGGCTGGACAGCCGACTGCTGCTGTAATCTACAGAACAGGCACTGTCAGGGCTGTGTTTGTCTGGGCATCCGTTACTGTGATAATCTCGACTTAGCTTCCCATGGGGCAATGCTTTTACCTGGAACTCACTACAAGAGACACAAGAAAGATACAGCACTAGAAGAGATATTTGTTTTATGTGTAAAGAAACACATTCTAACTTTAATAAGGTCTTACCTGTGTTAGTAACACTTTGGATTAAAAAAAATAAGGCTTTAAAGAGAAAAAGAAGTTGATTTCTCTCATCATTATACAGTATATTTTTTGCATTTCATTAAGCTTGGACAGTGAAGTCTCAAGGGGACTGTCTGACTTTCGGGGCGATGTCAGTTTCCCATGATTACCAGGGACCAGCACAGCACTGCCCTGGCTTGATTTCTAGCACAGGTGAGGAATAAATATAGAGGTCTATGTGGTGAAAAAGGGACTAAAACCAGGCCTATACCTGCATGATAGAAACTCCAGTTTGCCATAGATTTTTTCCATGTTTATGACCTGCTTCTTTGAGCAACCTCTGTGTTGCAAAATAGAGATGATTCTGGGTTTCAGCAAGACTAATTTACTGAAGAACATCATACAAAAATAGAATCTTGTAGGGCAAGGTTCTTGATTTCTGTTCTGATTTCACAGGTCTTATTTTGTCAAATGACACGAACACCGTTCTTTTGTCTGATGCTTGAGGACTTCAGTTTTCCACTTCATGGAATACTTTGGTTTCAGATGTACTCCAATGCAAGGCAGGATGCAGAAGTCACGCAATGGAACTGAATGGCAATCATCCCTAGCAGCTTGCAAATTCTATATACTTTGACATGTGTCCAGTCTGTATCCCACATCACCAGAGCACCTCCCTGTGTGTTACATCATGGAGCAGCATATGGGTCTGCTCTGTCCAAATGTTATCATAATAAAATTAAAAATGTAAATAAAGAGAAACCTAGCAGCTTCAACTGCAAAATCTTGGCGTGCACTCCTGCATAACAGCCCATCTAAAGCTATCAGCCCACTCTTTGTAACAGAGTAGGAGAAGACAGAGGAAATTAAACAGCTATTAACATCAGGGTAAGAGGGAAAGGGAAGAAAAAAAATTCAAGGAAGGAAAAAAAACGGAGCACAAAATGAAACAGAAAATTAAGTGAGGCAAAACTAAAACAGAAGAAACAGCAGAGGAAAAGGTCTCCACTGTCTCCAGTCTCCTTTTCAATTCCATGTATCTCATGTAAGCCATTCAATTTCCCACAAAAGGGTCATTGCATACTACATTTGTTAAATTCTTGCCCAATTAGATTTGAAATTGTCATAGTGTCCTGTCATTTCTCCTGGGCAGACATTTCACTGCCACATACGTCATTGTTGGGTAGTTTTCCAGCTTCCGAGTTTTCCCTTGCTTATTCAACCCAGATAAAGGAGAAAGCAAAAATACTGCTTGCAAGTTGTTTATTCAACAAAAAAAAAACTTGGAGGAGGCTGCTAATGTGCAGTTTCCCCAGAGGAAAGACTATTTTAATGGTGCCTTCTTAGTTTCAGATTCCTTTAGCATCAGGCTGGCATAAAACTCTCAACTAAACATGCCTGGCATCAATCAGGCAATAAGTCAACTCACCCAAGTTACCACACAAGCTGCAAGCAAACTAAAAGAGAAGCATCTAAGCCATGCACAGCAGAGAGCTTATTTTTAACCTGGTAGGATCTGTGGGATGGATTTCATCTTGCTCGGGGTAGATTACACACTCTTCACTCTCAGAAGGTTCCAGTTCCTGAGAGAAAATCCCTTCTTCGCAAGACACAAGCCGAATCACTTGAGGTCTTACACAAGACTGGTTATCTTGGGGAGGTATTGAGCTGCCAACCTGGTTTAAAAAGAGAAAACTAGATATTACCAGTGTTCTTCCTTAAGTCAGGCAGTGCTGTGCAGAGCTAGAAAGTATGCAGTACAGCACAGAATATGATCAGAAATCTCAGATCAGAAAACACAGAACTCCTACGTCTTTCCTGTTTCTTATTTAGTAAACTTGACAGACTACTGCTGTAGTTTCCTGTTTTGTTTCCTGTTTGCAATCCTCTAAAATTCTCAGGTAAAATACCAGACTCCCCATCCCTCTTTGACCACACATCAAGAGTGTAAGCCACATGGCAGCAGGTTCTTCCATTACCTTTTAAAGACTGATCATAGTTCAGAGAAGTCTGTGGGCCACAGCTGAAAAACAATGATTTACTGCACACAGTGAGCCCAATCCTCTTCTCAGTCATGCAGTTATAAAGGAAGGAAAAACTCTAATGAAGTTAGGCACCAGGACAGACTGCTACTGGAAAACAGGCACTGGCTTTCTGAGGTATGAGCACGCATTACTTGCTGTGACCCATCGATGAAAAGATTAGAGAACTTAATAATCTAGCACAACGCACAACTAAGGGCATCATATGAGTCACATTTCAGTAGCTACTGGAGTCAAGAAACTGCACCCCAGCAAAGTGAGCTAACAGGTAATCAGGTACACGTCAGTAATTCCAAGCTCACGTTCTCAGCTTGTTTTTGCCATAAATAATCAAAGAACTAAAAGAAAACATGAGGTCTTCCCTGTCATTTGAAAGAAATCCCATATGGGGTCTGCTGTAAGATGGCAAACTCACACGTTGCAGGAGTACTAACTGCAAAAGAGTTATCTAAACAGGTTTCTCAGAAGGCATTTAGAGCCACCTCTAAAGATACAAAGAATGGCATCAGGTAGTAATAAACATAGGTAACAATAAACAGAGGCAGGACAGATGCAGTCAGAGTAGATTCACCTCCACAGAGTAGTACTGCCCTTACTTTGTTGATGTGCACAGGAAGATCTGCCTGCTCTTCTCTGTCGTCCCCATTGCTGTTTTGAGACAGGGAGTCTCGACTTGGAGAACGGGAAACAGAGAAAGACTCCAACTGACGCAAATCAAGCATGGATTTCACAGTCATCTCTATGTTGCTGGTTGGCTGGGACCAGCGTCCACGTTGCCGAGGCATCTTGCTCATTGGTGCCTCTGAGCGCTGGATTGCCGCTATCTCTTTGGCCTGAGGGAAATTGAAAGAAAGACAGTCTTAGGGAGTGAGTTCTGCTGATGGAAAAACAGGAAAGAAAACACAAGACCCACAGAAAAACACAATTATGTCCATCTCCATAAAAGTCCCAAAGCTGTCTGTAAGACAGCTTAAAATTCCTCCCTTAATCATAAAGAATTGAGTAAAGATGAATACTTTTGTTGTTGCTTCTTGCATAACTGAAGATGTAAATGCCTCACTTGGATCCAAGTATATGATCAACTTCAGCACCACATGAGATTCAGGCCAGAAATAAAAGGGCAAAAGCATAACCATCTGATGGAAAGATACTGATGTAAAAACCCCAGGTGATACTGTCTCTTAAACTAGGCTCTATTTTGCCACCTCCAAGTTGTTCTTCACGGAGAGGCTTTTCAATAGTTTCCCACCGCAGCTGCACCTTTCTCACCAGTGTTAATTAAGTTTTTAATCTCCATGGAAATTTCTTTTCCAGTTTCCCCTATGACAAGAAATAGAACTTGAAGGTTTTGCAACTCACCCTCCTCATTTCCCAATGGGAAAGGCTTCTTGAGAGGGTAAGGTCTGGATCTGGAAAGGGAAAAAGATACATACCCAGCTGACATCCTTGGCCAGCAGTCTAGCTTTTTAAAGACATCTTACCTCCCATTTCCTCAAAGATAGCATTCCCGCACCTTTTGAACCAGTAGACCACTGCCAACACATGCTTTTCCATAGACTACAGAATTGTTGTATCAAAATTTTAATGGAGACATATTGTTTTATATAAGATTTTCACTGACTCAGCAGACCTGTTGCAGAATATTTGTCACAGTGCACTGGCCCACCAAAGGCTTGGGAAAAAAACCCTGCTCAATACACTGTAGCATCTGTGGTAAAAATAACTCAAATTAGTAATGGTAATCTCTACTGTAAGTTTTATAAGACATCTCTAGAATCCTCCATGAGATCTGTTTTGGCTTCTGTGGACTTCTAATAGCTTGCAGACCCAAGCCCAGGACACCAATTCAAAATTTGTTTGGCCAGTTGGAACTAGCAAGAAACTTGGCAGTTTAACAACTGAATTTCTAATCAGAGAACTCTGAAATGTACCCCTCTTCAGACGCAGGAATGGGCAACTCCACATTACCTATTGGTGTTGATTATCTGTTTCTGTCTTGGTCTTTCTCTTTTTGCCTGTATCTTGTTATACCTAAGCCACCGTTCCTCATCTTCTCCCCACTTCACATTCATGTCATTTTTCTCCATCTCTGCCTATGCCCCTTTCCCATTTATACCTGAGTCTCTCTCAGTGTTGCAGGTGGACTGAATATGGAAAGACTGAAGCCCACGTAACTCATCTTCATCATTCCCTTCATCTTCACCATCCTTGTCGCTGTCTGAGGAGAGTGCAGGTACAGAAGACAGGGCAGAGATGGATTCGTGCCTGGGAGACAAGAATTGGAAGGAGTATTACGGTCTATCTCAATAATTGCCCACCATTTCAATCCCTACATCAGGCAGTTCTCCACTTTATCTCCATCCACACTCAGCAAGATGCCTCAACTCTCCCAAACAACCCTCGCTCTCGCAAAATCCATCTCTGAGAAATGGGGCAAGTTAAACCCTGCACAAAGGTGTGTAGAGCCTGCCACAGCAATCGTCTCATATGTGTGGAGGGATGACAGAAATCAGAACAGAAGTAAATGAGTCTCAGAAAGTCAAGTGGAATGAAAATTGGCCTTCCATTTTAGACCCCACCAATTCATAAGGTTAAGATGGTAGAGCATATTTGAAAGGCAAATATTTTTCCCACCCTTAAGCATTTCCTCTCTGGAACTGTTTTACACATCAAAAATGTCATAGAGATACTCCCTGTTTGACAGCAATTGAGTATATGGCAAATTATCACAAAAGAGACAGGTTCATATCAAGGATTGCACCACGCAGAACCTGAAGGCACAGCCTACACACCATAAGAGCACCAGGCTGCCTTTTTTAGCCTTCAGGCACACGGAATAATGTAAAACATATTTTGAGCAGATCTTTAATCAAAGTAGATCAGAGAAGTGTTCCCACACAGACCTCAGAGGCACTCCCAGCATAGAATTCCCCAACAACAATCAAGGGCTCTTACCAACACCAAACTCTACCTTCCCCCTTTCTTTCTCCTCTTCCCCTTTCTCCCCTCACCCCTTCAGACAACAGAACCAAATGAACTAACCCACTTTGGAGAATAATTGAATAAATGAAGAATATCTAATAAATAAATTTGAGTAGCGCCCACTCCATGGCCTTGAGCTAGAGTGCCAAACTCATCATTAGTGACATTTGTAGGATATCACTGGTGGGTGTTCAGTGCCAAGCATTATTCACGACACAAATAGCTCATCCACCAAATACAGAGCAGCCTGGCAAGGGACCAACTTCTCTTGCAGCTGACAGATAGCAGGCTGTATTGAAACATGGTAAGAAGTAGTTAAGGCATTTTAATCTCTTCTCACCCCACATAGTGGCAGAACGTTCATTTCCATTTTATTAGGAGTGTCCAAGCAATAACGACCCAGTCCTTTCAGGTGAGCTTTGAGGTGTTATGGCAAAAAGAAGAGTGAATGACTGTAGTCTGCAGAGTCCTCCAGTGAAACAGTTTCATGTTGGCTATCCTTATCTACTTTTGACATTTGAGTTTGTCAGTCTCTTCATCTTTTCTACTGTCTCCTTATGTGTCCATCCTGTCACTCTCAGATTATTGTATCTAAGCAGGGGAAACCCAACAAAGTTCAAGCACCACAGTACATCTGAGGTTAAGCCATATTTCATCCTATGAGGTATAGGACATTTATATATGGTAGGCAAGTTTAGCTTTGTAGCAGTAACTTTGATAGCATCATCCTAACCATTCTATGATTCTGCTGGTATTCTTCATGGCTGTTTGAGGAGTTTATTGAAGAAGAAGGGTTGGATTATTAGACATTTTAAAATCCAGCTGGTTGAGTACCTCACTATGATGAGGTGATACGCCAGGTAAGGTTATGTGTTTGCTAAACTCCCTCCCGCACATACTGTCATTGGTGTAAATGGAGAAGGGAGGATTGCTGTCAGTGGAGTTTTTGTTACAAACAGGAAGATGGCCTCTGTCCGTCAGACGGTGACTGACAAAACTAGTAAGAGGGAAAAACATATGCTTCAATATCCTCAAAGGAGCTGAGTAAGAGAATGCAAAACATATTTTGGAAGTCAGATTGGCATTTTTTTATACCTCACAGGAAGTGCCAAACAAATTATGAAGTCACATGTGTCTGATACAAACAGAAGGTTATCTTGCATTATCCCAGCAAAAATGCATGCCCCACTTTCACATTCTCCCTTTTGCAACTCAGATATGCTTTTCAAACTCAGTCCTGTGACTTGAACGGAGATAACTGAATGGGGCTTTCAAAAGGATCTTCAGCCCATGAGTCGAAACCAAGATACCTCTGAAAATGAAACCTAGGTTTACATGGTCTTGAGTGTTTTAAATGTTGTGCTTGTGCAAGTCAATCCCTCAGTTCAGACTTGACTGCTTTCTCCTTTCTTTCCCACCTTCACTATGTTCTTTGGATTGTGTGGCACACATCTGCTCAACGCTCTTCCTCTGTTCTTGTTCATGCTTAGATAGAAGTGAGAGTAATGCAGGGTGAGATTTCAAACATGGAAGCTGCTTCCAAATGAGCACCACACGAGAGCATTTTGAAAGTGAAGGAGTAAGACTTCTGGGTTGCTCTAAATTCCTGCTGAGAGCAGGTTCAGCCAAACCCCAACAAAGCATCATTATACCAGAATGAATGTTTCAGAGTAGTTATTCCAGAATAGCATGTACAGACATACCCAATTCTCATGATACATATGACTCACTTAGAGCAAGGATTTTAATTGTCCTTGCTCTTGTCTTCTTCCTTTCCTGAGGAACTATCCCATTCTAGTACCATTCTTGGGTTTTGTTCTGTATGGATGGGCAGTCAGTTGCACTTCAGCTCCCAGCTTCTGAAGGGTCTGCCAGTACAGGGTCAACGGCAGCAAAGGACCTTCAGTTAGAAAGTCTTCAGGACACATATATAGACTCATACAGATGTCTTTATGGAGCTCTACTATTAAGACATCTGATATTAGGTACTTTATATTCTTTTGCATGTCCTGAATTCAACTCTTTTTTCTTTTCTTAAAACAAAATAAACCAGACAAGAATGGCAACTATCCATTTAAAGAGGTGTGTTGTCAGCATTCCCACTCTGACCTTGTGCTACTTAAACCCCTAGCTTTAGGGGCATATTTATGAAACTGTAACATCCTATGTGGTAGGGATCACTAGCAGATTATCTCCCTCCCCTGCCTCACCCTGCCCACACGCTTAAGGGTTTTAAAAAGAAAGTTACTCTGTTTTTCCCCACAGAAAGATCACAGTGCTGCTGACTTCAGAGTATCTCTGGTGTTATAATTGCAGTAGTTCAGCACAGATTCAGGCACCACTTCGGATCTGGCACTGAAAACCTGCCCCATTCTGAGCACTGGAAACCGCACAGCTTTCCTGGAGCGGACCAAAGCCTCACTGAGATTTTGATAAAGAGTTGTTCTTTCCAAATATATCTGACGGCACACAGTATTTTTTCAGCATACATATATAAGTTTTAGAAAATTTAATGTGGATAACATTTCTACCTCCTGCTATTTATACTAGAGCCTCAATGCAAGTCACAGAAAAAGTTATCTTTAAAATTAAAATGAAAAAATATAAATGCTCAGCTAAAACATGACTATAAGTCCTACAGACATTCCACAGTAAAAATCAATTTAAAACTTCCCTTCCAAAAACGTGAGACAAGCTTTTCGAAACAATAAATACATACTTGGATCAAAATCAAAACTCTATTAAAGGTCTTTACATGGTTCCTTCTCTGAAAATATAAATGCCTCAAAACCAAAATGTACCGGCAATATCAGTTGAGTAAAAATTCTTTATCCCAAGCAATCAAAGCTCCTCATGTACAGCAGATACGAGAAAAGCACACATCTACAATTATCACAACCAGAGGCAGAACTGAAAGGCTCTCAGGGACACTATGGAGAACTATGTGTCACACAGCTCAGATTAGTTCCAAAATAATTCAATGTCCTATAAAAGTAAGGCAGAGAAATCCTTCAGGGGGGAAACTTTCATCTGTCTAGAAGTTTTTGGAGGGACTGAAAAGGCTGGGGCTCTTCAGTCTGGAGAGAAGGTGGGATGGAGAGAGGTTCCGATAAAGGTTTACAAAACCATGGGGACTACAGATAACTGGATGCAGAACAATAGTTCACCAAAGCTCACAATATTAAGCAGCAGAGAGCTTTCAACAAAACTAGCAAGTGTGTGGTTTAACAGAGACAAAAAAAAAAAAAAAAAAAGCCCTTCTTTCCACAGAGAGCAGTGAATTCCTGGAAACTGTCACCAAAGGAGGTTGCAGAGGCAGACAATATTACAAAGTTCAAAAAGGATTTATCCAAACTCAGTGGACAATGGGTCCATGAGCAAAAACTAAAGGGAATAGGTAGAGAGGTATCTCCTAACATCCCCAATATGACAATTGAGCATGAGGTAAATCAATCGCAAAGGTTCATACAGCAAGGCTCACACAGCCTGTCACTAAGTAGCATCTTCCATTGCCACTGCCACAGACAGAACACTGGGCTTCATGGAGCACTGGTTTGACCCAGAAAGACATCTTCTGTGTGTTTATGCTCCTGATGTTATTCACGTGGGCCATTCGCTGCCCTGCCAGTCACAGCTGGATAGAGACAACACTGTCCTGAATTGGAAATCTTCAGCTGCCCACTGCCTCCTCAGCTCAGCTTTGTTTCCCCAGTATTATTTTGATTATTCATCCTGTCATACACTCATACTATGGAACCAGCAGAATGCATTACTTCCCCCACCAAATTCTAGCAATACTGTTCTAGAGAAAAATCTAGTAGAACAAATAACATATCACCAGGGAGGGAGCTTGCTTATTCTACTCTGAGTCCTTTTGAGACAACATTTTTACACCACAAGCTGCAACTCAGCTCTCCACTGCAACCTACACAGACTTTGGAAACACAACCAGAATAGGTACAGAGCATCTAGAAAACCAATCTTACTCAAGTTCATTAATTTTCCTTCTCCCACCTCAGTAATGCTGGTCCAATAGGCTCTTCCTCCATATTCAGTCCCAATCCAAAATCCTCTGGAGTTATGTCTTTGCTGATCTCCAGTGAGCACAGCGATCAATCAAAACTGAAAACAAACTTTCAAAGCTGACCAAATAAGTAGATTCCAGGCTTGCAAAGAGGTTACCAAACAAGTTTACTAAAGTGCTGGGCTTGGCGTGGCGCTAACACCGCCCCTCAGCAAGTGTCTGTGACAGAAACAAGTATCACCTAATGCGGAAGAGGACTGGGATTATCTGTCACAGGCTGAGCCTTGGTAGGGTAAGGCTGCAGCTGCTGGAATAATGGAGAGTCTGCTATAAAAAGCACATTGCTTGACAGCTCTAGAATTTTGGCTAGAAAAAAGGCTTCCTGAGTTCTCCCAGCATCATTACCGAAAGCACTTATTAGACAAGAATTGTTTCAAGAATGAGCAGATCAAGACTTTCCCAAATGAAACTATGCAGACAGACTTGTTTCAACATTACTTGCTCCAAAAGGGAGTGGGCAGGTCCTTGTGATACACAGCAACCTGTGTGGTAAGTCCTCCAACGCTTTGGCACTTTTATATCCAGAACTCAATTTGTAATAATTTGGAAGAGGAAAATTGTGGGACCTAGCATCAAAAATCTGTGTTTATCCTTTTTTCCCCACTTTGATCCCATATCAGCTTGGTCAGGACTCTCTCCTACATTGCTGACAGTCAGATTAGTCTCAGCTACTTACTAACTGCAGAGAAACCAAATACATTACACCAGTAATTCATAATCCCCTGCCACTCTTGTTATGTTTAAAAACAGGATCTGTGTTTAAACACCACTTTTTAAAGGTCACCATATAAATTTAGATCTATTCAGTTTGTAGGCTGTGGTAGTTTGTTTTTAGATACATTGTTTACTGAGGAAAAAATAATAATATGATTCAGATGCCAAGAACTTTTCCCATGGAAATTATTTTTATATTTATTATTTATATTATAATTATTTTTAGGTGACCTTTTTCAAAGCCTCCAGAAAACAAAGAAATAGCACAACTGTAAGGACTCTCTCAGAATCATGATCAACATGGCAAACTCATACAGCTCACAGGTATACTTCAGTACTGACATTGCAGAAAACAGCCTTTAAATTTCATTCCGCCTAGATGCAGAGAACTTTATTCACGAAGCAGCAAGGCTTCCTTGGCAAGATGCCATGTACCAGGCACCAGTATTGCTAGGTAAACTGCTTATTAAAGTTTCTGACCACATCATTAAACTAAACTAAGACACAAGGGGCACTGTATACACATTGCGATCAGTGAAGCAACACTAAGTAAATCTGTCTGGAAGATCACAGTCAGGCTTCTCTATCGAAAGAAGGGGGTCAAAAAAAACCATGGCAAATCCAACAGAAGAGTAAGAGAACTTTTGGAAGACACAGCAGAAACCTTACAGTTGAAACCCAGTGCCCCACTTTTCCCATTAAACCCTACAAAGCCAGCCAACTCTTCTTGGTCTACTCTGCTCACCTCATGAGTCCAGCTGTCTTGTGCGGAGGAGACTTTTCTGCCTGCTTCCCTCTCTGCTTCATGTCAGACAGTCGCTGCCGCATGTTGATGGTCATCTCCGAGCTCAGACGCCAGATGAAGATACAGCTGAAAAAGGGAAAGGTGAGGTTGGGGGTCAAGTCTCAGTTCAGTTTATCGATATTACCAAATCCCACTGCAGGGGCCAACAAGAGCCCTTCTGTCTGTCTCTGGCAGGGAGAGACATATATATGAAATAAATATATATATGTAGAAACAGCTTCACAGAAACTCAATCCCATCACAAGCCTGATGACAAAAAGGTAAAACCTACCCACAGAGTATCTTTGCCAGGCAAGAGCAATTGCAGAGATATTTGCACAGACTCATCTCTGATCCTATGCCTTTATTTGACTGTCTGACCAGCTGCTGAAGGAAATGCCATAACAAGTCCCTCCATGGTCAGCAGGGTAAGTGGAGCCCTAGAGATGTTCTTTGCACCCTCTAACAGTGGCTAAGCTGCTGTGTCTGATTGCAGCTACCCCTATGGGCAAGGCCTTGCTAATGCCCACCATCCCATGGAGTCTCTGTGGTGTATTAATGGTTAAGATTATGTGGCAGTGCTCTTTGCAGTCAGGGTACTCCTAGTATTTTACTTTTACTTCCTCCAGGAACCTTTTAAGAAATTTCATTGAATGTGGTCAATGGATTCAAAAGCATTTAAGGAAACTGTGTGATCTCATTGATCTTGTTTTCTTCAGAAGTCTGGCTAAAAAAAAAATTCCTCCTCACATTACAGAATACTGTATCTCATCTTCAGCTACTAGAAAGTAAAATGGCCAGCGTTTTCTTTGAAATTTAATCTCAGTGCTAACTAATTCTTTTCATCTCACCCATCTTTCCTGACTAGCTGGGTATACTTACAGTGATGTAGAAACAGAGGTGGTGCTTTTACTATCATTTAGAAAATCCTGCACACTACTTTGGAATCCAAAGAGGATTTAGTCAAGTTCTTCAAAACCCACCGGGGCCACTCGTACTTACGAGTGCTCCAATTCACCAAGGATCTTTCAACAAGGGGCTTTCCCCTTTTCCTTGCTAGTCTGTAAAAATTATTTTGCTGTGTCATTTTGAACAATATCCATGAACTTTGGCTTCCTGGACCTGAGGCAAATGCCAAAAGCACCAGGATCCTGAATGCCTGCATCTTCTCCATTGTTTTCCTCTTATGAGAAGACATTTTACTATTTCCATGCCACATGAAAAGAAAACAGAAACCCCACTTTGCAGCCTGTGGAGATTTTAAGAAAAACCGAAAAATTCTCATCTTGCTCCCAATGCAACTCCCTTTGTGACAAAGCTCAGGAACGTCACTCCCAGTTACTGAAGTCACACATATACATAGATGCTTCCAATCAACAGTGGAAATGCTGTCATCCTCTCTCCCCAGCTTTTCAGCCAGGAGAAAGTTTTGAGGCACTGCATCTGGAAACTATGGCAACCTGGAGCAGCCAGCTACTTCCCCTCAAGCAGCAGCTCTCTCAAACATAACAGCAACCATAATCCACTGCTAAGAAAATACTGAAAAGCAGGAAACAACATTCAGAAAGCAAGTCTGGTTTGTTCATTTATCCCAGCCCCACAGTTATCAAGCCTAGAGATACGCAGCAAACAGTATAAACTTGTACATACATTAGCATTCAACATAAAGTTCTACAGAAGTATGCTCCCACCTATGTCTTTTGCTGCATTTTTTTTTCCTTGCAGTACTTCTCTCACATGGATCTCCCAGTCCTTGTGCCCTTCTCCATTTCTCTTTCTGTTCTCAGTTTTATTCTTTGCACATGTTACTGTGTGTGAACAGACTATTTTCCCTGTTCTCCTCTGAAAAACACGCTTTCTTACCTCCTTACAGCAAAGCTCTTCATGAATCCTTTCCTCACTTCTCATCCACCTCCTCCACACCCTTATTGAAGAAAATGACCCTTTCGCTCACAGAAATGGTCAACAAGGGAACATTGCACTAAATCAAAAGGATCATTGGGTACCTCAAACCTTTCATGTTTCTGGAATCTATCAGAAATCCACAACAAAAGGACTTTCTCTTCTGCAACTTTCCCCCTGATCTATTTACACACATGAAAAGTAAAAGAAAGAGGAAAATAAAAATATTTACTTTTTACTGAAAGACAGAAATAACTAACCAATGTGATTTAAGGTGATATATTCTATGTTATATGGATGCCCCATCCCTGAAAATGTTCAAGGCCAGGTTGGATGGAGCTTGAACAACCTGGTCTAGAGGAAGGTGACCCTGCCCATGGCAGAGGGGTCAGAACTAGATGATCTTTAAGGTCCCTTCCAACACAAATCATTCTATGATTCTATGTTCTGTAACAACTCACTCTCTAAAACTCTTTTTCTGGTTCAATTGTGGTTTACTAATAGAAAAAAAGAAAGAAAGAGAGAGAATCTGAGTTGCTCTGGCCTTGAAATAGCACTCCATGAACCACCTTTCTCAATAGAAAAATGTTATTCTGTTCAGTGGATTTAAGCATCACTGATTCCAGAAGTAGGTCCACTCACCTCTACTGTCATTGTATTAGGCATCTATTCTCCTTTTCCCCTTGGGCTCAGTCTGGTGATTACTCTCTCAGCTCACTAAATCAGCAGAAAACTAAGCTGGGTGGATGCTGATATAGTGACCTGAACCGGCTTAATAAGGCATCAGCCACACCACAGCTGAGTTCGGGTAACAGGGAAGAGGACCATATGGACAGGAGCAAAGAGTGGGGACAGGCTCACTCACCTGGTGAAAACTCACCAACAGGAGTACTGTAAGACAAAGTTTTGGCAACCCTGGTCAGAATATCACAAGCTGTAATACATTACAGATCTGAAGGCTGGTAAGGAAACAGGCCACATCTCTGTGTCCTCTCCAGCAGGGAACAGTATCTACACTCATCAAACCACAAGGGAAGCACTTCACGTGGGCATCTCATTCCATGGAGGGATAATGTAAGCTCTGTGAGCTTTGCCATTTAGGATTCAGAAAGCTCTGAGGTTTCTTTGGAATTCATAAAACACCTCTCATTTAAAAAAAAAAAATCTGCCTTCCTTCAGCACACACTTTAAATCCACTGTGAGATAGCATGATGTGGTATCACAAACAAGCAAACTCCTCTTACCTGTCACCAGAAACAGAGATCAGATGTTTGCAGTCATTACTGAATTTCATCCCAGTTACAATCTCTGTGTGAAATAAAGCACAAGAAAACAAAACAAAACAAAACCTTCCCTGAATTATTCCAATGGACAGAAGAGATCATTAGCCAAATAGCCTATCTGTGCTCAGCAACTGAAATTCTGATTAAAGCCAATACCCCAGTTACCACAACCACTTAACAAAGAATCCAGGCTTGACATAGAAATGGTATCCCACAGCAAAATAAGCATGAAGACTAAAGTCTCTTTTTCCTATAACAGAACAGCCCCTGCATAGTAGGAGCTGAGGAGATACCAAAATGAAACTTAATATGCATTGAAAAAACATAACTACCTTATAGGCTATTAGAAAAACTGTGTAAACAAATAGATGGCATGACAGGTGTGTGTGTGTGCTTGTGATTTGCAATGCAAAATGAGGTCTGAAAAAAACTGAAATTGCAATGAAATAAACTATTACAACTTCATCCAACCATAACCTACTCCAGAATACCCACTGGGTAACGTTTCGTGGGGAGGAACCTTCAGAAAGTTTTGCCTAGTATCAGATAGGCAAAGTATATAGCCATCAGCAGAAAAAAATGCATTTCCAGAAGTTTACATGCCTTACCGGAATGTCCATACATGGTTGCAACACACTCGCCAGAATAGAAATCGAAGATGGAGAGGTTCTTGTCAGAACAACTGGTTGCGATATAAAGACCAGAGGGATCTGTTTGCACCTAGTTTAAAAGATAAGAGAAGTGCAAAGATCTGGTGAGAAAGTGCCTTCAAACTGCGTGAAAACGGTTTGGAATACCCAAGACAGTCATAGTAGTTAACAGAATAAAATGCAAGTAGCTCCAAGAGGGCTCCAATTGAGTACCAAGCTATCCAGTGTCCCAGGACAAATCTCCCACCTGACTAAAACGATAAAACTATCTCCAAACTACTCAGAGACTAAAGGCGATTATATCAAATGCCCTCATGACTGTGAAGGCACCACCACCAATGGACAGACTTACACCACTCTCTCCTACCTCCTTTTAAGCACTGGAGTCTTACTTCCTTCTGTCTTAAGATCAAACAAAACAACCCCCCACACACACACCCGCCTCCCTGCCCCGCCCCCAAAAAGAATTAGAGCTGACAGAGTTCAGTGAAATATTAAGAGACTCCAATCTTGAGGAGAGAAAACAAAAAAGAACTCAACACTGCAAAGAAATTGTCTTTGATAATGATGCTGTCAAATCAGAGCAATTGTCTTTGATAATGACACTGTCAAATCTCCAGCATTTACAGCTCTCATTTTTGGATTTTTTTTTTCCATACACACCCATTTGCTGCTTTATCTTGGATCAAATATAAACACCCTTCCAAATGCCTCACTAGGTCTAAGGCAGCACTACACAGCAAATACAGTTACTGTCACCAAATATCCTGCTTTATCCTTTGTAGAACTCTAAGGAACTGAGAGTGAAAACATCTGGTTTTTGTGGGAGACAAGGTACTTAAATAATGATAACTTTATCTGGTCATGTTTATTTTGTTGCTGTATCTGTTGCTTCAGTTGTCACTGTTTGCATTCTACTTGTTAAACTGCAATGTATATTATGATCTCAGAACTACATGCCAAGAAAATCTAAATTCCAGAGACAACCATAATCCCTTGGTTACATAATTGTCCTAAAAATGAACAAAAGTTACATTAAAAATAATTGAGATTCCTTACTTGAGCTACACATGAAAAAAAAAAAACAAACCATAAAGGATATTGCAAACAAAAATCCATCTCCCAGCAACATTTCATGGGTTGTGGTCTGAGGAAGATATAATCAAGTACCTGAGCTTACTAGCAATAAAGTGTAGCATCAATTTTTCATTATCATTACTCTGGCTTATAAAAATCTTTATAGGAGTTACAACAGGCAATGAGAAAGAAAATTCATCGTTCTCTGTAAAACAGAATAGGTGGCACTGAACAAAGCCTTTCTTTCCTCACCCTCTTTACCTAGTTATTTTCACCCATCAATAATGCTACTGGCCTGCTGAAACAGAAATTTTTGGTTTAAAAAGTAGAGAAATTATCAGTGAAGACAAATCTGATGAAGCAGCTTGTTTGGCAACTTAACTTGAGAGGTATTTTGGTTGTGTCAACTGGTCTTCCCTCTTTAAAGAGAAGAATGCAATTCTTCCACATCCCAATGTGCTGGCATCACTCTTAACACCGAATCTTTAACACACCTGGTTTACCCAGGGAAGCCCAGGAAGCCCCTAGCAGAAGCAGGCACGCTACCCTCAAGGTTTGGATGCACTCAGCAGGTGGGAAACATGAACAGACTCCTAAGCATTACTGACTGTGTCCAGCACTCCAAGACCTGGAGAATATGGGATTATCAGGGCAGATGTTACTTATTTTCATAAACTTGTGAGAAGTTTCACTTGTATTTGCCCTCTGGCAACCACAAATTTCTCAAACACTGATCAACAGGCAACTCTGCTTTTAAATTCCTAACAAAAGTAGTCAAGAAAGCCAGAATGAGCCAAAAGTAAAAGATTAAAGTAAATGGACTAAATCATCTTCTGACAGATATTGGTGCAGTTCTACTTGCTGTTACAGCATGGGACTGTGCCTCACTTCAGAAACAGGACCGAGTGTGAAGTTATACATCAGTTTCAGCATTCATGAACTCTTTTCCTGTTTTAGCCTGCTGGAACCCAAATACATTACCAGCCCTCAAGGATGGAGGAAGGAGGAAGCAGCAGCAGGATAAGGGACAACATATGCAGCAAGCACAAAAAAAAAAAAAAAGTTACTGTGTTCAGATTTGCATTGCAAGTTCTTAGCCCTGTGCTGCATTCAGAAGAGCTCCAAAAAAAAAGGAAAAGGCAAGAAAGAAAGACAGAAAGAAAACAGCTTACTTTAATGAGGGTGCCATCTTCACCTTGGGATCCCTTGTAAAGCTTCTTTTGCTTTCCACTGCTTATGTTGAAAACCCTGAGGGGGACACAAGACAATATCACTCATTTTGCCCAGGTACTGTTCTGTGGCTCTTGTCAACAGGATCCTCTTCTACTTGGGCTCCTCATTCCACATGAGATACAGGGAACAGGAAGTGGAGAAACGAGCTCTATGAACTATAACAAGCAATTGTTCAAGAAACAACCTCAAAAGTAACGCAGGAGCCCAAGGCTGGATCATACAATATCAAGCAGATTAACTGAATTAAAACAGAGGCTTGAGTCTCAAGCCAATAATCAAAACCAAGTATAGCATCATGGCACTGAAGGAGAGGTCAAATGGGAGGGAGAAAACCTTGCCGTGCCTTGTAATGGCTAATGGTTACGTAGCAGGGATGGCTCTTAAGTTTTAGACAGTCCTCCCTGCTATAAAAATACCTGTGGCTCCTTCATACTGAAGGAAAGGGTTAAGAGAGCAAGACTCTTTATTTACATTAGAATATAAAAACATATTACATTCAGCAGTGGTATTTTGCTATGACCAAAACTCTCGGGATCTCGCCCAGATACAACAGGAGCAGACACACAACTACAGAGTCTCCTCTTCTTTGAAGGTAGAAGCAGACAGATTGGAGGAATGGATAAAAAGGGAGCACAGAATGGATTCCACTTGTCCAAAGACAGTCACACCTAGCTCAATTTTAGGTTTCTACTGTCCCAACTATTCTACAGGACATCACAGCTTCTCACTAGATATAATTTTAAAGGCAAAAATTACCACAGCACAGAAGTTCTCGCCCCACAGCTCAATGATGTGCCAAGTAGAAAGGCTTTGCTCTACAGAGCAACCCAGCAAGAAGCCAAGAGTCCCATGGGCATTTGCATGTATCCATAGCTTTTTATCAGCGAGGGGAAAGGCAGAGTTCAACCTCATATAGTGAGATCTGTCTGAAAATGCTGTGGCAAAGAACCTGGAGGAACAATGATGGAGACGGGGCTGCCTTGGCCAACTCATTTATGACTGCAAAAATATTTTCAAGTTAAGAAGTAAACAAACCTGATGTTACGATCTTGGCATCCAATAGCTGCGTATTTCCAGCTGGGGTCCACATCCATGTCATACAGAGTGGTCTTCCTAACAATGTGATGTGTTCGGGTGAACTGAACCCCTTCTCCTGTCTAAGCATGTGGGTAAAGACTGTGTTAAAATCAAGTAGTTAATTCATTATTAAAAACTTCTAAATACAGATGAGTCCTCTCACACAGCCAGCACAAATCAACCCTTCCCTCTAACCAGGTCTGCTGACAGCAGCTGGGACTGGAGGCACAATGAACTCCTCTCCAGCCCATACTCTTCCACCGCTCCTCACAATAGCCCTGGCAGCAAAAGAAAAGCAGATTTCCTAACTTCTCTACTTTGCATCTTGTGGAGAGAGGTCAGGCTGGGAGCAGCTGCATGCTTCACAAACTAGTTCTCTGAATGTAATCTCTTGCATTGAGTCAGTGGAGGACACTGAGGCTGAAATAGCAACAAGCTCATATAGAAACTCTGATATCACTCTTTAAAGTAGTTCCTTTGTGGAGAGATTATTTTTTTTAAGTGCACAAAAAGCTGTAATAAGGTTACCTTCTGCGCAGTGCGGAAATAGATGCTCTTGTCTGCCCCACAGCTTATCATTCGCACTTTCCCATCATTGGCTGGAACAAAAAGGCAGGAGTCAATCAAAAGATAAACACAAATACAAGGTGGAGGAAATGCTTCGGTTTATACCACTGCTCATTTATTCCAGTCCTGTTAGCTAAGACTGACTCCTACCCAAGAAGCAAGATGCTGCAGCCAAACAGAAGCCCCTTCTCAGGGACAACATTTGTTAATGCTCAGAGTTCATAAGGCCTTAATACAGAGGCTTTACGCAACAGATGAGGATGTAATTCTGTCTTCTCCCCCAACAGTATGCTCACGTGCTCATTCTCTCCGTGCCACAGCACTCTGCAGTAATATGACAAGTTCACAATAAGTATGAGCTGCAAATGGGCAATAGGCACTTTTCAGTCCTCAGTCACATGTTTCTTTCTGACTTTTCTTACTGCAGGGTCAGGCTTCCCTTCTTCCACTACCACTCTTTCATAATGCATTTGCTCCTTCAGCAAAGCAACACCCGATAAAACTCCATGTGATGAAAATGGATCCAATATCACACAAGTCCACTTGAACTGCACTCACTTAAGGGCAGCACCGCACTTAGCTCACAGAATAATACAAAGGCCTTCGCTGCCACGGCCCTGAGTGCAGTTCCCCCATCTCCTAGGAGTTTAGCTGGCTGCATTCAAGGCCAGCTCACTGATAAGACAGCTGTCAGAGAAACTCTTTCTGGCCTTTGAGACCCTTGAGAAAAAACTTGAAAAAGCCTTACAGCAGCTTCAGGGAGCCTCTGCTACGAAGCTTCAGCAAGGTCCCTGCCCTTCACTTGGGAGCTACTTTCAAGGTGAGGTTTTCATCCTTGAACCCCAACTGAGCTACACCGCAGCAGCACTGCAGTCATATCCATGCCTGTCCACACACACTGTTGGTTCACATCCTGATCCTGACCCATGGACTCAGCTTTCTGATTTTAACTCAGACATGCCTTGCTGTTACGGGCTTGCCTGGCAGGCACTGAACTGTGGCTGACTTTGCTCACTGTCTCCCGTCTGAACCTGACCTTGAATTGCCGACCTGTCTCATCACTATGGATTTGTTTGGTGACCTGGACTATTGGCTGCATCTAGTTACTGTCACTGGACTTGATCTGTTCCACCTTGTTCAGGTACTGTGGGACTTTCCCATTACCAGTGAGGCCACTGCCTTTGCCTGCCTTCCTGTCACCCTTGGCTACTGGCTCCTCTGGCAGAGCAGCCAACCCTGGTTGTTCCCTGACAATAGCACAATACACCACACTGATGTCTGACCATCAGTAGTAACTGAGTGTGCAGTGTGCTCCATGAATGCAAAGTCTTACACTGGTTTACAGTGACAAATTTACTTGTGATTAGTTAATCTCAAAATGGTTTTTGTGGGTTTGGAGATTTTTTTTTGAGGATGACTGTTCCACAGTTCTCCTCACTAAGAACAGAATGTAGCCATCTGACACCAGTTAAAGGGAGGAAATCACTACAGAAAACAGCTTTCCAAAGAAATGATGAGGACTTCAAATCAGGAGGGTTTTTTTGAGCTGGGAGGAAGGAGAGGTGAAAAAAACAAAAGGGAAAAGAAGGCAAGTATCTTCAAATATCACCTCCTGTTAGGACTGCAGCTACAGAAGATGACAAAAAAGCAGCTGCAGCTTCAGACTGGCCTAATCCAGTGTTTAAACAGTTAAAATTACTTCACAGCCACAAAGGGACAACAGCAGTGCTCAAATCCAGCTTTGGAGGGAGGCCATGATTCTCTACCTGCAAACTTCACAGCAGTGATGGAAGAAGAATGTTCATCCAGGGTCTGCTGCAGGCTGTAGTCCTTTCCAGCATCCAAGACATGAATTAATCTATCCCGACTGGCTGAGGCTAAGAGCTTTAAGCCTGTCAGAAAGTTAAAAACAGTGCAAGACTATTACTGAAGTCATTTGCGCTTGCAGTCACTATTTTAAACCAGTTTCTCAAGTCATCTTAGAGACAAAACATTACACGGCAGCTAACTGCATGGATGGAAACAAAGGAATGCCCCTGGACTTCACACTATAATAACAGACAGAACAAGTTTCAATCTCAACCTACAATATTCCAAGGAAAACTATGAGAAAGAAGCCTTTTTTGAAGTCCGGCTCTACTTGCCCAACACTATAAGCCTGCTCTGAAATCCAGGAGTAGCTCGCCACTGAAAGTTCTGACATACCATGGCTAGACATTCTGACTTACTCAATACTACATTGACATGCAAAAGGGAAGAAGCTCAATTGCATTTACCTGTGTCAGGTTTGGAGTACTCCAGACATAGGATCTCAGAGTCATGGGCTTCTACCTTCAGCATTTCCCTCAGAGACTGCAACTCATATATCCTAAAACACAACATTGTTGATTTCAGTATATTTAATAAAATTAGCAAGACCTGGTTTTGATTCTCATGCCTGCCCAGCTCACAATCTGCACAAGAAGCTCTGTGAGATTACCTGAGAGTGCCTATCCTGTCCCCCGAGGCCAGGTGCTCCCCACTGGGACTCACACAGACAGTACGTATCCCCACCTTCGTATCCATCACTTGTGCATCAGCTTTGTCTGCACTTCCTGCTGAGTTGTAATCAGTGTCCAGAAGTACCTGAGTGTTGTCATCTACATAGATGATTTTCATCAAGTCCTGGGAATACAGTACATCCACAAATATTAACTAGTTACAAAATACTGAAGTGAAGCACCTGCCTTAGAAACTGGGCTCCTAGACAACATATACACTTCATTGGTAGTAATGCTGTAATTGGTGGGATCTTTTAGCTAGAAGCAAGCAGTCAGTCCCTTCACATTGTAGGACAAAAGTTTCACAGCTGTGTCTCAGGATCACCCTTTCCAAAAGATTCCCCTTGAAGCTAGAAACAAAGAGCATCTCCCACACAACAGACAAGCTCTGGTATTAGCGATTACAATGTAGTCAGGGACACAGCGGGAATATGAATGACTTCTAGGGATCATCCAAGTCAGCCCATGCCTTTTGAGAAATGACAGAAAAAGCAGGAGCTTTTTCCACCATAAGCAGACTGCTGAAAACTGGCAGGTCAGGGCTGCTGTGCCCATGGATCTTCCAACACGACTGAGAGCAGAAGCAAATGTCCGTAAGTAAGCACTGCTCTGTATGAGTATCCCTCTTACATAGATGAAGTGAGTGTAAACTGTTTCTCACTCAATTCTCCCAAACCTCTGCCTCATTTAATGCATCTTCTCCAAACAAATCTTAAAGTGGTTACACATTGCACAGATGGAGAAAAAGAGAAACAGCTCTCCTGAAGTATATGGCATGAGCCACTTTGGAACAGACTAAGCTTAGCAAATCCTTGAGTGGTTTATGGAAAAAGCAATAGTCTCCCACGGCCATTTCAGACAAACTGTCTTTCCACCTGAAACTCCCTTCATGTTTATTCAGGTTCATACATCTTACCAGACTTGTGTTCTGTTTACAGAGAAGCTTGTGCTGACTTAGAGATCCAAAGAAGTTTGGACCTTAACTTGGGAATACCCATGCATGAGGAAGAGCAACTCCAAGGGCAAGGAGGTGATCAAAATGTGGGATCTTACATTGCTGAGGATGTTGCGGTGCAGGGCTGTGCCATGAATGTTGGAGCTCTCAGTGTTCCACAGACGAATAGTGTTGTCAGAGGAGCAGGTAATGAAGGAACCAGGGGGGAGGCATGACTGATTGTTGTCCTTCACCTCCGGATACATCTAAGGGCAGGCAAAATCAACCTCTGAATGAGATTCCCTGGCACCCGGCATCCAAGACACTGGTAGCAAGTTTCAAAACAAAATGAGATAAAAGGGCTGTCCCTCTCTGTTTCGTAAAGGCGAGAGCCAGCCAGGTCTCCTAATGAAAACCTGTTTGCAGGCCAGAGCTTCGTATTCACTTCAAACAAATCCTCACTGAGCTTCCCAGAATGTAGAACATCTCCTTAAGAAGTGTGCAACAAGCCAGTATCCTTTGTTTCTAATAGTTCAAAGACAGCACTTCAAAGATCACGCAACAATGACCATGCAACAGCCCCGCACTGTTGTTTGCAACTTTCAACTACTACTGTCAATTTATGTTCCAGAAGGAAAGGGTGAGATGGAATTAACAAGTAATAACAAAAGGAGTCCTCAACCTCTTCCCACTTTCTTTCCACTTCCCCCTTTCCTGACCACTGTTGCACATATTTCAACATAATAACTATTACATTGTTTCCTATACCTCCTTTCCTTCCCTGTGTCCTGAGGGAAAGCCAACTAGACAGACTGGAAGATGATAGCCATTTGACAGGCTAATTCAGGATGTCCTGGTAAACAAGTTAAGAAGGATCACAGTTGAGATCTTATCACTTGTTTCATTCCTTTGACTCTGGAGCACTTGCTCATCACAGACCTCAAACAATTTTTTTTTGAGGTCAGCAGTAGACTGGTGCATTTTGTGAAAGAAGCCCTTGCATTCAGCTTTGTCCTTCTGTCAGTTCTGCTCCTTCTCCCACCTCTCACCTTTTAATGGTGAGATTTTTCTTCCAGTAACACACTGCATCTAACACATTTGGTCAGCCATTGCAGTGCAGCCAAAGAACTGTTCCCAGCTCCAACTCAAGGCCCGTAGCAACCACACTAACCACAGGAGGAAATCTGAGTCAATTCTTTCTCTCTGCAGTAAGTGTTTGCATTCAAATTTGGCAGCTCTTCAGATGACCTCCTCAGCCGCAACTCGCAATCCAACACTTGTGTCTGCAGAGAACGTACCTCAATGTTCCACACGCAGGAAGAGTGGTACAAAGCAGAGTACACCTTGCCCACTTTCTTCGGGTCTTTGACATCCCACACATACAGGCTGTGATCATTGTATACGCAGGAAAGCCACTGGTTGGTGGGGTCAAAAGTCAAGGCAATCGTGTCCGGATACTTCGCATCAGCCATACCAGAGAAAAGACGACTGCACAAAGGGAGAACAACAGCCTGGTTAACTTGCGCTCTCTTGGGGTGAGAGAAAGGAGGTGAAGCATGAGAGCTCAGATTCTCCACAGGGCACTGGCAAGGTGAACCATGGCATATATAGGTACAGAGATTAGCTGCCTGGGAAGACCTGTCTCTTGAACAACCAGAGTCCCAAAAGATGCCTGAAAGTCTCATGACAAAAGTCATTCTCCTTGCCATCCAACCCAGAGTCTCACCACAGACAGGCGATTGACTTTCCCTGAAGAAGGACCAAACAGGACACTTGATCATCACTAGAGATCATCACCATTTACCCCTGCTTGATCGTGTGGTAAAATCCAAGCCAAATAATCTCAAAACAAAGGGGACGGGGATCATCTTTTGGTGGGTACTAATATATTGTTTACTGATTGCAGGAACTGCTCTTGTGTGTGACCAAGCAGAAGAGTACTGTACTCAAAAGACAGGAGCACAGCAGTACAAGGGACAAAGGAATGATTCATTTCAGCAGCCTCTTGCCTGACATGCTTCTCTTCCACTCCTGCCCCACACACAGGCCAGCCAGCTTGGTGCTGCTTGCAGCAGCTCATGAGGTGGACAACTACACATAGGTACAGTCCTTTCTACATAGGCAAGCTCTCTGATGCAAACTTAAGAATAGAGGAATCCTGCAGAACAAGGAAACACCCCTTTCCCCAGGTTAGATCAAGATCACGCCATGTGAACCCTGTATCTCCTCTGCAGGAGTCCTCTGTTAAGTCCTGTTGCCATGCACGTAAAGAAGCTGCTGCTCTCTCTTGACCCGAGGTGAGCACAACCATCCCAGAATGATGCTAATGGTATCAAATAAGGTAATTATTGCCAGAGTGCCAGGGTGTTGAGAGTAGGTAATTTAAAAGGACTGATGGAGATGCAGGGATAAGGGCAAAGCGCATGTAGCACACCAGACAATTGGAGCCCCGCTTCTGCAAGTGCAAAGCTTTGAGGGCTAGAAGGGTGCAGCTCAGATCCTATAAAAAAATCAAGTCATTGATACAACTGTGGGCAGTTCATTGCGGCAACTGGCATCCCACAGAGAGGTTCTGGCATGCATGGGAATACAAGGAATCCTGTGTTTTCAAGCCTCTTTGGAAGCAAGTTAAAAAAAAATGTTAAGATTGTAATCAGTGCTACAAATGCACATTTAAGAATCACATGAATATTTCTGTTTGACTGATGCATGAGAGCAGTAGAGGGCATTTTTAAATGGTCCATGTATACAGTTGCTTGACTTTAGCATTACCAGAAACTGGTAACATTTTAAACTGAGAGAGTTCCTTTTCCAGCTCTCTTACTGGAATATCATTATTTCCTACTGATCTTCTGGAAAAGGACTATCCAGTGCACTGTTTGAACCTTTATCTCAAGTTCCCAAGAAAAGTTTAGAGAAAACCTGTTGAGATACAAGTGGACAAAAAAAAAAAGAAGGAAAAAAAAAAAAGCAGTATATATATTTTTTTATATATCTGGAGTTTATATATATAAATATATAAAAACTCCAGATATCCAGTAGAATGATGGCTGGTGGATTCATACACCTTTGGATGTCTTTCCCCACTGGTGACAGAAGTGAAAGAGGGCAACAGAAGATTGGGAAAGCTTCCAAGTCAGACTGGCAAACAGCAACACGTAAAGGGTTTTCTCTAGCATAAGCCCCTGCAAGATGGCAGACAGAACTGTACAGAAATCACATCACCCATCTCAGAAGGCAAAAAATAGAGAGCCGAGGCAGAAGATACAGTACCAAGGCAGGAAAACAAGACAACAGAATGCACAAAATTGAGGGAGAAGAAAGACAACAGACAATAGTAAAATAATTGAGTCTATAAAAGATTGCAAGGGAGCCTTTGAAAAAGTGCCTCATGAGAGCCTGGGCATCTCTTAGCAACATCATTATATTGTGACAGAGGAGAGTTCAGCCCTTACCAGTGATAAGCAATGGATGTGCCACGGTACAGCAACAACTTAAGTGTGCCACAGCATCCTGTGCCCTCTGCCTACTTGGTCATAGCAACCAATGTCAAAAGGCCACCAGATCTGAGCAACTGCAGGGAGATGAGGAGCAAGATATGCTGCGTAGTCCAGCAACCAGCTTTGGGCTGTAGCCCAGCCAGCCAGGCAAGGCTGCCACAACTCAGGGAGATCTGCAGCAGGCTGCCAATTTAAATCCATAAAAAGAGCACACTCCAGATGGCAAAGGTCTGGGGAACAGTTCTAACCCCCACAAGCCTCCCTTGCTCCCTTCCACCCTCTCCCATCGTACCTGGCCTCAGTCACACTCGCGATGTCTGTTCCCAGAAAGTGCGGCTTCGGCAGTGTGGTGACGAAGTGAAGGTTCAGAGGGTTAAAAATCCGCACGGTGCCATCAGCACAGCCACAGAAGATGTAGTCATGATTCACAGAGATGCAGTTTGCCACAGTGGTCTGAAGAGAACACAACACACAAGAAGGCAAATAAACAATGTGCTCTCACTTCAAAGGTCACCAGACACGTGACAGGGAGAATAGCAAATTGACAGACAAAGGAGTCATGGTCAGGAGAGCTGAAGTGAAGTGAAGTAAGCCCTGGGAGTAAGGAAAAGCCTAAAAATACAATCCTCCTTTCTGAGGAGCTTCCCAGCCAAGGTCCGTTGCAGATTCCAAGTCGTTAAGGAAAAAGCCCAGTTCCTCTGGATGGGAGGTCACATTTGCTCCAGCTAAGTCTTACTTTGAACATTGCTTTTTGTTCCTCTGTGACATTCAGCACCACTGGCAGGCAAGCAGCACCTCACCCTATACTAGTACACCAATATATTACCTGTCACGAGGGGATAAGAAAATGGGGGGAAAAAAAAAAAAAAAAAAAAAAAAAGTATTTTCTTCCCCCTCCCACTGGAATCTGTACAAATGGCAAAAAATGGTACAAAATGGAGTATGGTGATAAGGAGATGAGTCCAATGCAAAACTTTTTTCCAACTTACTGTGAAGCTGTCTGTATTCTGAGCGAGAGTGAAAGGCAGATTTTAGAGAGGAAAGGAAAGGAAAGAAAAGAAGAGGCATTTCACTTGAGTGAAAGCGTGGAAAGATTTTTCCTTTGATTTTAATACACTAGATCCCTTCAGATGGGCATCTTACATTCAATTGAAAGGAAAATAAGCATGATCAAATTATTAACTATGGGCCACCCTGGTGGTTTAGAAAGCCAAACAAACTAGCATCTTGGGAACCTGCATTTGAGATGCACAAGCCAAATAAGACACTGCAGAGTAGTGGGTAGAAACCAGAATCCTGCTAAAACTCCTACTTGTCCAGGCCAAGCCAGGAGGGACAACGCAGGGATTGCCAAAGCTACACAAGGACACTGCTTTGTTACAGCAGCTGTTATGCTGAGGCTTGAGAATGAAAGAGCCTCAATGATTAATAAAATCCCTTTGCCAAGAAGCAATGCTATTGTTGCCTGGCCTTCCAGAGCAAATCACAAGTGGCAGAGGCCCAATGACTTTCACTGATGGTGGTCAGCTTGCACTCCCTGAGCGCCCTTATTATTTGTTGTTCCTGCGCTGCTTCAGCAGGCACAAATATTGCAGGATAGGAGGACGGAAAACTCACCCTCAGCTCCACCCACTTGTCTAGCAGCCTTTTTTCATTGAATTCACAGAGCAGGCCTGAGGATGTGATACAGAAGGTGCTGTCAGCTTTTTTGCCTCTTCCACATGCCACATCTGCAAAGAAGTTGTTCCTCAGTTCTCCAAGCAATCCTGAGCGACCTAGCAAGGGGACTGTGGCATTGACCTATCAATAAAAAACAGTTTGTTAGAAACAGAGCTAGGCACTCCAGGCAGACAGACTTTTTTAGAACATCAACCCCTGGGTGTTGAAGTGCCTCAGAGAAATGGAGTTGCAAACAGCCTATAAGGAGAGGCAGTAACAGGTTTTACTTGCTGCAGACCCATTGGTTGCATTGGTGCATTGAGACCATCAGTATTAGCACGTTAGTGAAACAGAGCATTATTAGTGCCACCAAAACTGCACATTCAAACATATGACCCAGAGACAGTAGACCAGTCACTGAAAGAACAACTCTTCCATGGCCAATCTGTGATTTATACCAAATGCCAAAGCAGGGTTCAAGCATGAAGTAGGAACATCTGTTCATGAGCACACAGAAAAATTATCATATGTGCATTCTGTCCCCCAGAGAAGAATTGAACAGCTAAAAATTAAACATTTTAGTTGACACTTTAAAATAACACTTACAACCTTTTGAGATGCTCATAAGGGGAGCGTCTCAAAGCTCATGGGGAGACTGAGACTTGAGAGCCAGGGGTGGATGGCTATCCTTGAATGCCAGCAAAATCAAGGTGTGCCACTTCCCACAGCTCACTAGGGCAAAATCCAGCCTGCTGTAAGATGGAAATGCCTGTTCACAGCTTGGCCTTGATGCACCTTCTCTCACCTTGGAGCTTTTGCTGTCATCCAGGTACCAGAACTTGATGTGTCGATTTCCAGCAGTGACAAAGTAACTGCAGTCCTCTGAGAATGACACGGCTGTCACTTTACTTGAGACTTTGTTGGCTGCCACTACAATGTTTTTCTGGAAATGTAATTGTTTAGATAGCTTAATTTCTTTGCACATAAGGAAAGGAAACTCATTTAAATTACAGGCACATATCCAGTACGAACACTCCAGCAGGCAAAAGATGAGACCCAAACTATCCCCCATTCATTCCTGAATACAATCTCCCCACAGCATTAGCTGGGAGCAGTGATTTGGCAGACAGTACAATCCACATTTACATTCAATGCCACTTCCACTTTGGCTAGGATCTAGAAAAAAATCAGCAGGCACTAGTGCCTGCAGGAACTTACTGGCATGACAAACGTGTTGGTTTCACAATCACTAAGAGCAATCACAATCACTCAGAGAAAACCCATTTCCCTTTCTAAACAGCAAAAGCATATGTAGGCGAGCACAAGGAGGAGCTCTCCCAGTCTCCAGAAAGCAATGAGGGCAAGTCACTCAAGCTGGGGAATGGGTATTTTCCACAGGAACAGTACTAGTTCCTCCATAAATTCTCTCTTCTCTTTAAAAACATACCTGTATTGGAAAGGACAAGGCAAAATCTGCTACATCTCAAACGTGCACTTCAAAACCAAAGACTTTGGGAAAGGAGGAAGAACACAGCAGGGAGAGAAAACAGGGACAGACACTGCCAAGCAGAACAGTCAGATGGCAGGAGTTCCCTGTCCACAATACTAGCGCTCATTTTTCCTCACCCTGCCTTTCCCTAGGGACCGGGAGAAATGAGAAGAAAAAAATTTTCTCCTCTGCCTGTGGTGGGTTTTCAACCATGCAGTACACAGCTGACAACAGTGCACCACTTTTTATTCTCGCTCTGTTTCCTTTACCCTCCCTTTTAGAGACTTGGTTGCTCCCAGTCTTCCCAACACAATGCCTGCAGCACGCACTCCAAGGTCCCCATCGGACTGCATGCTGATAAAACTGAAGAAAAGGGTAACAGAGAAGTCTAGGCTGCTGCACCCTCACCACCCAACCCAGACTAGGGGAAAAGCAACTGCCATTAACATAACTTCTTTCAAGACAGCACACAGAGAAAGGCCTAGGGCCTTTGAAGACCTCAACATTTGGATCATTGCTGTGGCCTTTCTTTAGGGAAGCAAGGAGATCCTACAGAAAACAGGGGGTTTCTCTTCCATCACAGTCAAATGACTGACCTAGTCTCCCAGACAGGAAATAACATGGAAACCAAAGCAGCAGCACAGTGGATAAAATAAGAGTTGTGGTTAAAAGGGAAGTGCTTCAGGAGATTATTTTCACATATTGGTCTCTTCCTTTTCTTTGACTTTGGTCAGGTGAAGTCTCTCTAGTTTTGATACCCAGCTTGCAAAATAGAGGCTAGCTGGATCTCCCAAGAGTCACAGTCCAGAGCATATGGTTAGAGCATGTGTTCTTCAGCAAAGCAGAATGAGATAATCCTTACCTCACAGGCTCTCATGCACATCATTATAAATAGGATCACAGTGAACAGAAAAACCCGCTTAAGCAAGGGAAAACAAAGCTACTTGTACTCAGACCCACACATCACATGCATGATGACCATCTCCAAGTCACAACTTTAATTCATATAACTAGAAAGAACCAAAAGGGTGAGCACTCAGTTTTCAACACTGACAAACAAACTTAGGTTTTGTCACTACAGAGTTCAGCTATACAAAAAAAAAAAAAAAAGAAAAAGAAAAAAAAAGAAAACAAAAAAAAGCAAGGTCAAACGTCAGCTCATGCAGGAGACAGAGCTTAAGTTACAGCATAGGAAATGTGGTGAAGAGAGTAACACAATAAATGAGCACAGACTTACAAGCTGCATCATGTGAGACTTAACAGATGCATTGACATTTTTTTAAATTGCATCTGTTTTAGAGAGGGTTGCAGCACCTGAAGAGGTAGCAGTAGCTGAGTAAGTGCTTAGCATTTATTAATACAGAAGACTCCGAGTCTCCTGACAACAAATATTTCTTTTTTTTTATATATAAACAGCACACATTTGAATATTTTCTAGAACATAAGACATGGGTTTTGTTTCCACAGAGTGCTGCCCCAATCCAGTGGCAGACGGTGACTTCCATCAGCTTTCATCCGCTGTGCTTTCCCTATGTTCCCTTTCTCAGTCATCAAGGATGGGATCAGAGTATCACAAACTCTGACACAACAAAAACAAAACAAGCCAAGAGCATCCACTACACCACAAAAGAAATCCCTGCCTGATGAGAGTTTTCTTCCTCAACCTCATAAATTAGTTTTTAATAAGCCTCTAAAAAAGCACAAGACTTTGACAAGGTTTCAAAGTCCAGGCTTTTCTGACTGGACAGCAAGATGTCACACGTCTCCAAGCACAGAGAATATCCCTACACTGAGGTAACTTAGACTTTCCCTAAGGGACCATAGCGCTCTCTCATGTCTAAACTTGTCTGTGTCTATGAATGTCAAAACTAAATAACAACAACAGACTTAAAAAGCAGAAAGCAAGATGGAACTGAAATAGCTTACAGACAGACTGTCCACTCTTTTTAATTTAGCAACACCCTGTGGTCCATCCAACCCTCCAAAGAACTTACCTTCCATGACCACACATTGACAATCATGTCATGCTGGTACCCCACTGAAACAATGTACTTGGAGCTGGGGGAGAAGGCCACGCAGGCCACACCATACTTGTGCTCCTGGAGCTCAGCCACCTGAGTTCGCTCGGCCACGTCCCATACCCGAACTGCTGGCATATGTCCACTCTGGAGGGGACAAGAACAGACACAGAACAGGAAACATAACCCCTGAGGTCACTGCTGACAGAGTGAAACATGCAAAGATGTAGGGGCTTAGAAAAAGATGTCTAGATGGTGCATTCACAATAGAGTTAGAGGTTAGACCACAGTTCCTTCAACTCCTTAAAGCCCAGGTTGAGACTGACAACCTAATGACTACATGCATTTCAACAGGTGTCAAAAAATTAATATGATCTCCCCTGCTTTAATCCCTTTCTTATGCTACTCATAAACCAGACAGAGACTAGAACAATACTTTTGATGCATATCCCCAATCTTTGCAATGGGAACTCAGAGCCAGCTCACAAAAAGGATTATAATAGATCGTATCTCTGAATACAATCAGTGAACCAAAAGGTCCTCACATCCCCTGCTCCTAACACATCATGGACACCCGAGATCTCAAGCCAGGTCATGCCATACAAAAACATGACATGGTAACTATCACCCACCATTTGAGGGAGGCCTCTGGGAGACCAGTAGCATCATTTCTGTCACAAAGGTGACACACAGATGCATGCTGCCTGAAGAGTATAGGCAAGGTACTGTCAGAGAAAAAGACACTGGGGGAACAGAGTCTCTAGATTTACACTCATTCTCCAGAGAAACAGAAGGTCATGACTTCAGAAACGTCAATTCAGCCAGCATGTTCCACCAGACAATTCTATTCCTTTGTTTAATTGTTTCTTATTAAACCAAAATACAACAAAGTGCACAAGATGAGTTGAAATGCTGGCCAAAAATGTGTCTGATGGGCAAATCCCATTCAAGAGCCTGCTCATGATTTCACATGGAAGTCTGTCAAAATAGTAGCTTGCAAGACAACATAACCATGGCAACATGGCAAAATGGTACCTTTTCTGATCAGTTTTAAGAAATTAATTTCATTGTGTGGGAGAGGCAAGTCTGATCACAAGAAGTCAAAGCTTTAAAAACTCAGATTGTGCATGTTTTAGTTGACTTGTTCAAAAGCTTTGCCAAGCAACTGCTTGTGGCCTGGAAAAACAGCGTGGTCAGATTTTACCGCAGTTGGTACAGTTCTCCCTCCTGCTAGGCAGAGCTCAGGTCTCAAGGTGGCTGGCGAGATGTTACAATGAACTGAATCAGCTGCTCTTCAAAGCAACTGCTGTACTTAAACACACACATGCATCTGTCTGCATATACATACATATATATATTTCCCAGCATCTTAGCGTACACCCCAAGACCTTAACAAATTGAATTTGCATTTCATCATTTAAGAAATGCTCACCAAAAGTGAACTCTGTGTGATCCCCACGGATGAGGAATCTATGCCTCCATGGGGAGAAACAAAAAGAATTTTTAAAAAGAAAGAAAAAAAAAAAACCACAACAATTTTCTTCTGAATTTGAAATATGTAAAAGACATTTAATACGTACGGTGGTCAAGGACCACGCTCCACGCTCTCCTTCCTGAAAAGCCAGCCATGCAGAAAACTGAAGTGTTACTAGGCAGAATTAGCATGAGGTTGCTAAAAGCGAGCTTGACAAAGTGAACTCAGAAAGCATTTCCCTGTGGGACAGAGGTTGAACTAAGACAAGAGACTGCTGACACCGGCAGGGGACACTGCTACACTAAGTAATAACTCAAACGTCAGACACATGGGAGGATACTGAAAAGAGAAATGGTTTTACAACAGGGCAAGAGGAGACATGTTTTGCAACAAGGTCAAAAAAAAAAAAAAAATAAAAAAAAAAGCTTTCAAGTGTAACTGGAAAGGCTTTAAAAAAAAAAAAAATCTGAACTTTCCATTTACCCCAATGAAGTTTCAAACTGAAAAGTCTGAATTGCTAGTAAGAAAAATACCCACTTCATTTTTCACCACTTTTCCTATCCCACCTGAGAAGAATAGAGCACTACAGTAGAAAAAGATAGAAAGACACCAGAATCATCAGAACTGAACACCAGGGAGAAAAACTATATATATATATATATAATATATATTAAAATATATATTAACATTTTAATATAAAAGGTTTTATTACAGTAAGACTTCTAAAGTGTAAGGAGGCATTAAAACAAATTATAGCTATAGAAACTCATGCTTTCACTAAAAAGTTAATAACAACGTCTCTGGGGCTCTGATGGAAAATTTGTGCTTACTTTTTCTGTGTCAAGGTAGCCTCAAAACACTGTTGTTTCTATACTTGGCCTGATCCGTGCAGGATTCAGGCCCAGCTTGGGAGCCACCCAGTGACATGACAGCTGCCATCACAGTGGCTGCTCAGGGACCTCTGGAGTGAACGGCCTCTGCCTTGACAGCTCCAACACAGGACTGTGACAGACTTCTCTTGTCTGTGGCCGAGGCTCAGGAGGGGACCTCTTTCGTACATGCTCCCTCCCCACGTCTTACAGAGGCACAGAGATGAGTGGTAAATTACCACTGATGACACACAAGAGCAAACTGAGCCCAACCGTACGGGGAACAGTCAGCATTTCTGCGAATTTCTAACATCCAGCAATTCCAGCCTCATGACACAGCCCGTGTCTTGAACTTCTAACGCAGAACAGACATACAGTGCACTCATCCTTATTCCCCCACCCCGGGGCAAGGAAGAAGCAATTGTCACCCCCAGTCAAACACACAATGCCAAACCACAAGCACCAACATCTTCTGCCACTATTCCCAAAGCTCCATTTCACTTTTCACTTTTTCCAGAACACTTTTACTGGCTTCAGTTACTTCCTGAAATCCTAAAGGGGCAACGCTAAACTGAGACCAAGGTCCATCCAAGTACCCTTCATTGATGCTAGAGTAGAGTAGAGCCATGCTGCGTGTCTTTCCACTTATTTTCATTCTACCTTCAGCCCACAGACACCACCCCAGAAGATCCATCCTCCAAACTGATGAGAGGCAACATCCTGGAAAACTGCCAGCAGGAGCACCCAGAGCTACCCATAACCCAGTAGGTCCACCCAGAGATGCAACACAAATAGATCTGTCTGTGTCAAGGTAGCTCACTGGCTTGTTTCTTCTAAAACTTTGTCTTGCTTTAAAATGGGATGGACAAGGTGCGCCCTCTCTTCTTTCACACTTACCTCTCCTGTAACCAAATATTTTCCATCTGGAGAGAAAGCAAGTGCTGTAATTGTTTTCCTAAAACAGAGAAAATTACACTGAGAAACATTTCCAACATGTGATTTCATTTCAATACGTCATGACTGGGGAGTAGGTTGGGACGAACTGGAAAGAGGCTAAAATCACGCATAACAGCCTGACACAATGGTTTCGCTTTATTAGAGGCCTATGCTTGCCATGGGGATTCCCTGCTGCCCAAGTCTCAAGCAGCATGCCTACAGCACTGGAAAAGCCCCAGAAGTGAAGGTTCATTCTTGTGCCTTTATTCCAGAAGCAGGACCACATCCTAGTCCTGGCTTCAATAACAAGGTCAGTTTCAGGTGGAGGGGAAAAAAAAAAAAAAAAAATTCAGACACCATGGAGTTCTAGTAAGACCTCCCCCATGTCTTGCCTGTTAGCACTTCCTCATGGGACCACAATGTTTATGAAGTGGTGCCCTGTCAGCAATAGCACCTCACATTAGAAGGAGCTGGAATTGAACCGGCAGGCAGCCTCTCCCCAAGGCAGCTCTCACTGAGGGGATCTGGCCTGGAGGAACAGCAGTTCCTGCATTTCACTCAAGCCATAAAAACTTTGAAATTCACCTCTCTCAGAAAGCAAACCCAGCTTAAAGCTTCACTCACCTGGAACTGTTTAGAATATGGTGTTGCTTATTTTTTCTAGGGTTGAACAGCACAACAACACACCTAGATGGAGGAAACAGAAGAACAATAACAGTTGACATGACCATGTGTATAAAGAAAACCAAAGAGCTATCCCTGCTGGCAGAGCAGCAGCAAAAGTAGCCCCCCAAAACTGTTTCATCCCCTAATCTCACAGGCTGAGCTAGGATTAACCAGAAATCACAGAGGAAAAGAGCAACCCAGAGGTGAACCACAGGTGTCGCTCATGGTGAGGAGTACTATGTGCCAGTCCCATAAATAATTACCTTTGTAGCATCTGGGAGCCCTGAGTCTCCAATTGCTCAAGCTGGACAGAAAGGTTAACTGTTAAAGGCTGTGCAACTGCTCTAATGGATTATGTGCCCTGCCATACAAGTGACCCTATGTACGGGGCACTAAAGCAGCATGCCTGGAACAGAGTAAGAATGTCAGGAAGAAGGAAAGAGGGCATCCCAGAAAAGCTCCCGGGGGGAGGGGTGGGAAAGAAGAGGAGGTACAGGGGCTAAATTTCTATGCCTGGACATAACACGAGACAGGAGAGAAACTTGAGTATAGCACAAGAAGTGGCCGGTCAGTTGAGAAATAAGACATACGATGCCAAAATCTATTGACCCAAGGGACGTATCTGAACAAACAACTTGCTCAGGGGCATTGCAGAAATCTCTCAGCAAGATGAACAGCAAAAGCAAGCAGTAGTAAACTCCTGGCAAGCAATATAATCACCTCCATCAGGAGTAAAACAGTCGCTGATTGTGAGGGGAGTGAAGGACAAGAGGCCCCAGTTCCCCACTGATCTTGCCCACAGCACGCTGCCTTGGTGCCTCAGCCCATCATAACCAGCCCGGGGCAGTCGCGGGTACTGGAGCCTTCCCCACTCTCCACAAACACCGCACACACGTGACAGCATTTGTCTCATAGTAGAAAACATACGGCATACTGCCCCCTCCCAAAAGTGTAACTGTTAAGCAAATAAAAGGAAGGGGAAACAGGCCTCAAGTAGAACAGCAATTATCGAATGACCTTGTGCACTATCTCTCAATTCATCTCTAAAATAGAAATTGTGGTTTTGCCTGTCCCTCTGCTAGTACACGCTGCCAGTGCTCGGAGAGTCCCAGCTCCTCCTTCGCTGCGGTGCCAGGGAAGTGCTGTGGGATGCCCCTGCTCCGCTGCCAGCAGCCTTTGCCACGCTGGAGACTTCACTCACGTCACCATCGCACTGGGGCTTGCCCACAATGCGTGCCAGGCTACAGCCGTCAGTCAGGGAGAGAAACATGCAGCACAGAGAAGTAGAGGAGTTGGCCTGAAGCAGCCAAGCAGAAAGGCAGAAGCTGACACATCACAGAAACCCACTGCAGCATGTTACCTACGGGCCTCACCAACACTTCAACACAGGCAGGAAACACTCGTGTGCAGGGCTTTAGCCAGGACTAAGCACACCTCGGCACGGTGCTGCCCAGGACAAGAGCCACATCCTTCCAGGCCCCCTCCCCAGCAGCAGGCAGGGCTAGCAGTGCTGCAGGCATGGCTCAGGGTTGGCAGGGACCTACGATGTCTCTGGCACCTCCTCACCTAGCCCAGGCAGCTGACCTTTCCCTTGGTCTGACCAGGTATCCTGCCAGAAGCAGTGTAAATTTTAAAATGGAAAAGAGAGCAGAAAGGAGGACTGACACACCAAGACGTTGAGTTCAGAGTCCTTACCTGAAGCTGCCACGCTCCATTAACATTGCTAGCTCAAAGGAGACACCATCAGAGGGTACCAAAGCTTTAACCTCCAAAGCATCAACCATTCACAAGATGTACCCCTCACCTCATTACACCACTCCACCCACGCCATTCCACCTACTCTTCTCCACCCATGTCCTACCTAGAAGACCAAGGCAATAAAGGTACCAAACTTTCTTGATAGTTAAGGCAGACAGCCATGGTTGGAGAGGTAAACTTGTGGGAGAGCAGGGAAAGCATAAATAAGCAGTTTGTTCAGATCAGGATTGATCCTTCTGCACTTTTTACCCTGGGGAACCAATATGGAGAGTTTCAAGTCAAAGCTATGTTACATACTTCTGAGGGATTAGCGTACAGAAGAAGGTGGTTGGTGATCCAGTAACAAGTCAGGGGAGGTTAAGCCTCACAAATCACAAGATATGAAATAGGAAGTTAGCAGATGTGAAAATCTATCTAATCCCAAGCCTCCGGCTAATCAGAACAGGAAAGCAAAATGTCATTACGTGGAGTTGGATAGGGTTAATGGACCGAAATCTTGCTGAGTTATGACAGGGATGCATTGTGCTCAAAGTAAGATTCAAAAAAAACAAAGTATAAAGGAAAGACATGAAATTCTGGCAAAGACTTTCCTATGCAGCTCTTAAATTTAAATTACTGTTTTACTGTGAGGAACTCCACAGAAAAACAGGACTTCAGAGAAGTGAACACAATCTAAAAACACAGGAACAATAAAAAAAAAATAAATAAAAAAAAAAAGCAACGATCTTCAAACGAGGCAAGAAAACAAACCACTTCCTAGAATGGTACCGTGAACCATGAAGGTCCAGGGCTTTGCCATTATTAACTTACATCTGGCCATTGGCCAATTTACAATCATTAATTTTAGCTCAGTTGCACTCCGGAGTGGGCTGTCTGCCAGCAGGCTTCTTCCCCTCTTCCCAGCCCTTGGTCAAGTCCAGAGCCCACAGAGAAGGTAAGAGAGACCCAGCTCACAAGGCAAATCGACAAACCACTCCAAGAGCCACATGGCTTCTAGTGCCAGAGTAGCCATCCCAAACATGGATATTTTAACTGTCTTGAGACACCCCTATGCTCAGTTCACTGAGTTTGACCCATAATTAAAAAATTCTATCTGGAAGGGACAGGGTGGGGAAGAGAGAAATAAATCACAGTATCTCCTTACTGGTCAGTAAGCATTGATTTATGCCACAAAAAGGCGAAATAACTGAAATAAGATTGCACGTTGTTATGTTGAACTGGAAGCTAACAACTAATACAACTTGCAAATTGGTTAACTTTCTATACCAACAAAGTCCTTTAGCCAGGATAGATTAGTCTTCTAAACTTGCTTTCTTAAATTAGCTGCTACCCAACGAAAGCTACCCCACTGCTATGCTGTCCCATGATGATTTTCCACCATCACTCTCTTGTCTGCCATACACAAGGGCAATGAAGACTCCAGCCAACTTGAAGGACAGCTTATTCAGCAAGATGGCAAGCCACCAACTGCAAATCGTACAGCAGGACACAGATACTGTTCTAGGAGTCATGAGCGCCCAACTTTGAAAACTTGCTCCCTCTCAAAATGCTTGGGAATGTGTCTAGTCCACTCCATCCTAGAGAGCACATATCCTCAATGATCAGAAATTAACCATTTCTAGCACTTTAATCTCTTCTGAGTGTTCAGGGTGGCCTCGGTTGCCTGCTCAGACACTCCAGTTCAGCTCAGTGTAGCCCCAGAGCAGCTCCTCCACGCCACACAGCCAGCAAGTCATTGCCCAGTAGAACCTGCAGCAGTTCCCCAAGCAGGGCAGTTCAGAGCCCATTAGTACTCTGGGCACGCTCTGCTTTAGCACAGGAAATTGCTCAAGCCAAATAAAGAGAATGGAGACACTGACTGGCCAGATCGCTGACCCATCTACTCCACGCTGCCTCCAAGTCCAGTAACGCCACCAAGCCCTCAGGAGACTCAAAGTATCTATTCCTTTCCATTTATGCTGGCTTTAATCTTACAGCAGTTAAAAATAATTACCATGGAAAATTAATTGCGTACAAGAGCATACACCCAACTATCCATCCTCCACCTGTGCTCCTTTAAAAGACTGCATTCAGCATTTTGCAGCCAGAGGGATGGAAAGGACACAAGGGAAGAAAGCACTTATCTTTTTGTTCCTAGCTTCCAATTATGGATGTAAAACCAAGCAAAGCACTTCAAACCTGCACTTCCATAATGGTCACATCACCTATTCCACCTGCCCCACCCCCTTCCCAAACTGAAGCTTTCAAAAAAAACTCAAGTTCTCAAGACACTTTTGTCTGAAGAGTCCTTTTTAAATGCTAGTGCCAACATGCAAACTAAGACTAGCTCCAAAAGCACCTCACGTGGGACCTACACAGAGGAACACGGACCCTGGTGCACACCAGATGTTTAGAAGGTCAACATTGTTAGCACTCTCATTTCAGCACAAACCCTACCCCCTCTGCAGCTGCAGGCAGGGCTCAAGACTATAGCACCTTTTTAATCCACAAGTATATTCTGATTTCCAAGACGTTTACAGAAACTATTCACTGCTATATGGATGACTGCTGTACAAATCATCTACCAGCCAACCAAGATCAAGTAAGCTGTTTGTTCGCATGCTGGTTCCTTCAGAGGCCATTGGCAATGGCATACATATTTAAAGGCATTATTTCTAGGTCCATGATGCCACTCCACAACCTTTAGCACACCTTCCTGATGCAAGCAGCTTTTAAAAGCAACTTGGCTGTGGAATCTCTCCCAGTTCTCCTCCTTCTTGTGGGACATTCAGGTAACCTCAAACACAAGGGAAGGACAGAATCAGCTCTCACAGTGACATCAAAGGTTTGTGCAGACAACCTGAGGTCTCTCCATCAGGGAGCCCATTTGAGTCAGCCAACAAGAGAGTGGAGAAAGGTTCCTTGCAGAGCTTTCCAAACCTCCATGAAGCCACAGCCCTGTCTTACACGTGCACAACTGTGCACCACACATGCAGATAAAAAGTTGGTGGTGTTTCAAAGGCAGAGGGGGGAAGGGAGTGTCAGAGCAGTTTCCATTGGCTCCAGCAAGAGAAGAAAAAAAATAAAAAACCAAAAAAAGAACCAATTTCCCTAAGCTAAATATAAGAGTAGGAATGGAGAGGAATCAGACGTCAGTATCACATTTACATGACATTATCAGACTCACTAAGTCAGCACTTAGTGCTGGGTCAGCACTGACCCAGTCAGTGGGTCTCTCTATGCAGCTCCACCCCCCACCTTTACTTCTGCCTTTTCTCCCACTGGCTTCACTCCTGCTCTTCCCAAAATCCTAGTTCCTGGGCTTTTTACTGTTCTCATTGTCCTCCTGTTTCCCTGCACATCCCTCTAGTCTCAGCTGCCTTCCCCTAGCCACCTCCTTACACATCCTTCTTCAGCAAGCTAATAAAAAAAGAGATTTCTGCAGAAGTCAGTTTTCCTCTTTCCTTCCTCTGCAGGCCACACTCCCCTACAGGGGGCTTGGGAAAATTAAAAGTCCATGACAGCACTCCTTTCCAAGTTATGCATCAACTCAGCGTTGCCCTGTCTTCTGGGACACGTGACTGGAGGCAGAGTTCATGGGTCAAGTCCTCTCCTAAATGCATGCAGCCTGTGCTATAAAGAGGATGCTGTATGGAGGAAAGAAAACTCCATTAAGACGTCAAAACAAACGTTGGCTTTCTTTTTTTCCTCACAATATATTCCTTTCATGCTGCTACAAGAATAAATGAAAAGAGCAAACAGTCCCACCCCTTCAAAATTGGTCCATTTCTTAATTTCTGGCACATACTCTGCTCTCTTCCCCCCACCCAAAGTTATTCAAATGAGAGTGCAATAGCTTCCTACACACTAAATGCATGAAAAAGGAAAAAGACATTGATAAGAACAAAATCTTTTTTACACTGCACTGGTTGCCAAGGGAAGCTTGATCAGAGTGAAGCAGTGTCTACAAAAGCTGGTGTTAATTTTCTATGTGGCAGCTCTTCCTGCCAAAAAGCTTCTTTAAATCACAGCCAGTACTGGGAGTGGGTTAACACCAATGAGAGAGGATGTGCACGCTGACTATGTAACTGAATAGGTATTCTCATGCAAGCTATATTAATTAAATGCATGCTGAGAAGAAAGATGTATCTGTTGAGAGGTTATGATCTGGGTATCGTTGCCTGAACAGAAAAGCTTTCAGAGCTCCGTGCAGCAAACCATGGCCAAGAAGACTGGAAGGGTGGGAGCCTGAGAGATGCAGCTAAATTCACACTTCAGAAACCAGCACAGGCTAAGGAAAAGCCACGAATGCTGAACAAGAAACCCAGTGTGAAAGAGACTGATACATTTAGAGTGTTGCTAGGCTAATAGAGTAGGAATTTCTGATTGCCAACTAAGGACATGTTTGTTCTGTTTAAAAGGCTGTGTAGAACCCCAAATCTGCAGGAGTGGGAGCTCAAACGTACCACAGAACAGGCTC
This sequence comes from Chlamydotis macqueenii, assembly GCF_036417535.1. Classification (NCBI taxonomy): domain Eukaryota; kingdom Metazoa; phylum Chordata; class Aves; order Otidiformes; family Otididae; genus Chlamydotis; species Chlamydotis macqueenii. Next base: position 41,752,563 of record NC_141560.1, read on the forward strand.
TGCTCCAAAAAACACAAGAAGAACAGCCACACCAGGCCAAACTAAAGTCCAATATCTTGCCTCCGAAAGCTCAGGTCTAGGGAAGAACAGGGCAGAGTTTAGAGATACACGTCCAGACTATTCTCCCAGCCTCTAGAAATCTGAAGTTCAGAGATATATCTTAAGCTAGTGGGCATCTGCATACAAGAAGGAGGAGAGCAGCACAGTAAATTGACTCTCGAAGAAGGCATAGCAGAATTGACAAGAAGGATTTGTAGGGATAATCCCCAAAGGGACAATGGCACCTTCTGCTCCCAACATCATTTCATCCTACTGAATTCACATTGGCCAAGGCATTGACTGATAGGGCAGGGAGCAGAAGATGGAGCCACCAAATAGTCTCTCTTTCTGTCCCTGCCCAGTGTCATTTGCTTTGCACAACCACAGGATAGTGCTCAGATTACTCTCCTCCGCCGAGGAAGGGTAACACCAGCGAGAGCTCACTTCCCATTCAGCCTTCAATAGATTGAGACAGAAGAGCAAACCATGCAAGAGAACAAATACTACACCCCCAAATATGGAAGCCTCAAAATGCCCACTACTCCTACATCCAAAAAACCCATCAGTGCTGTCGTAGTTCAGCCGTGCCTATGTGATCTGATGACATCCAGAAAAAAGGCGACTTGCTCTCCCTACCACCTGGCAAGAATGCTTCCATCCTCATGATCTGCTGCTGCCAGAGTGGTTTGTGCCTGCCTACACGTACAGGCTCTGTCACAGATGAGGGGACAGGGCTGAGTGCCCAAAAAGCTCCTCCTCAGCTCCCACCCTTCACAGGGCCAACGCAAACTCCTGCCATGCAGGGCTGACAGCTTCCACCAGCAGCTGTCAACAGCCCCTTTATACCTGTCAGACTATTTCTTTAAAGCAACCAGCCATGTCTCTGACCTCAAGCTGCAGATGGCAAAGAGCACATGCACAGATCTGAAAAGACACTCAAACCACTTTAAAAAGACTTTTAAAAACTCAACATATACATGGATGAAAAGATGCAATAAGGAGCAGAGATTGTGACTGTACACTGACCAATTCAGGCCTCTCTTCTTGCGTTAAAATAGACACCACTGAAGTCTCAGTTTTACCAGGAATAGAGGAGAAACTCTAGGAGTCCTCCTGCCTACCTCCTACCAAAGTGAGGGCACTACCTGCCCACAATGACTTCCAGTGGGTCCAGCTGATCTTACTGCAACGCATCCTCGCCCCCCTGGAAATACCGCACATGGAAAACTGCATCTTAGCACAGAAAACTCCAATGCTAGGTTATTTCAAGGTCTCTTTGTAAGGGGGCAGAGCAGAAGAGGAGGAGGAGTTTTAAAACTGGCAACTCTTCTGACACTGGGCAAACATAAGGCAGGATGATGAATCAGGAAAACAAACTCCTTGCTTCACACGAAATGGATGCAGAAACAAAAGACAACCTGGGTCCCGTCTCCACTGGGTAAATTGTACTTAACTCCACAGCAGCCACACCGGAGCCACAGACAGCAGTAGTGCCCTCAGGAGAGTGATGGCTTTCACAGAGCTGCACAATAAGGAGGCATGTTTTCTGGGAGGCAAAGGGCTAAGTCAGACAGAGATTGTGAAAGACTTGGGCAAGAACTGCATGTGAAGAAAGCAGAGGGGAGAAAAGAGAAAAGGGCTCAGAGGAAAACCATGAAATTTAAACCAGCTTACCAACTGGGAATCATTACAGTTGCAAGGAAAATGAAAATGATTCCAGCTAATTGTTATGGCTCACAGCTGCCTAGTCACCAGTGATTCAGCAGGAACTCCACCTTCAAAGCATCCCAATTCCCTTCAACACTCCAAAGCCAGGAGAAGGAAAAAAAACAACCTCATGGATGAGAAACCAGGGACAAAACCCTGCCCCAGCAGAACTGGGGACAGGCCATCTCCCCTGCCTTGCAGAGTATCCCATCTCTCCTCCAGCCTGCAACAAAGGTAGGTGGAACAACGAAGCCACACAAAGCGCAGATGCACATACACGCGCTGAATTGCCTGTCAGCCTGCACGTCTCACCAGCTTCAAAGGACACAGGGCACTGATGACAAATACATGTGCGCACATACACACACATGACATGGTGGAGTTCAAGATCCACGGGGCAGCAAGGAAAATACATGGCAAGCTCTCTGCCCTAGACTTCAGGAAGGTGGACTTCGGCCTCTTCAGGGACCTGATGGGCCAAGTGCCATGGGAGGCAGCCCTGGAGGGAAGAGGGGCCCAGGAAAGTTGGTCTATATTCAAGGAGCACCTCCTCCAAGCTCAGCAGAGGTGCATCCCGATGAAAAACAAGTCGGGCAAAAAGGCCAGGAGGCCGGCGTGGATGAGCAAGGAGCTCCTGGACCAACTGAAAGTAAAAAAGGAAGCCTATAGAGGGTGGAAGCGGGGACAGGTAGCCTGGGAGGACTACAAAGAGGCTGCGCGAGTGGCCAGGGATAAGGTAAGGAAGGCCAAAGCCCTGGCAGAACTGAATCTGGCCAGGGATATAAAATGCAACAAGAAGAGCTTTTATAGGTACGTAGGGGACAAAAGAAAGTCCAGGGAAAATGTAGGCGCCCTCCAGAAGGGAACTGGTGTCCTGGTTACCCAGGACATGGAGAAGGCTGAGGTTCTCAATGACATTTTGCCTCAGTCTTCACCAACAAGAGTTCCTGTCCCACCACCCAAGCTGTAGAAGGTGCAAGCAGGGACTGCGAGGATGAAGAACTGCCCATCGTAGTCGAAGAGCAGGTTCGGGATCATCTGAGGAACCTGAAGGTGCACAAGTCCATGGGACCTGATGAGATCCATCCGCGGGTCCTGAGGGAACTGGCGGATGAAGTTGCCAAGCCACTGGCTATCGTATTTGAGAAGTCGTGGCAGTCTGGTGAGGTCCCCGATGACTGGAAGAGAGGGAACATAACCCCAGTTTTTAAAAAGGGGAATAAGGAAGACCCAGGTAACCACAGGCCGGTCAGCCTCACCTCTGTGCCTGGCAAGGTCATGGAGCAGATTCTCCTGGAAACCATGCTAAGGCACATGGAGAGCAAGGAGGTGGTTGGTGACAGCCAACATGGCTTCACCAAGGGCAGATCGTGCCTGACCAATTTGGTGGCCTTCTATGACGGGGTGACAGCATCGGTGGACAAGGGACGAGCAACTGACATAATCTACCTGGACTTGTGCAAAGCTTTTGACACTGTCCCGCACGACATCCTTCTCTCTAAACTAGAGAGACATGGGTTTGATGGACGGACCACTCGGTGGATAAGGAGTTGGCTGGATGGCCGCACTCAGAGTGGTGGTCAACGGCTCAATGTCCATGTGGAGACCGGTCACGAGTGGCGTCCCTCAGGGGTCCGTGCTGGGCCCGGCCCTGTTCAACATCTTTGTCGGCGACATGGACAGTGGGATAGAGTGCACCCTCAGCAAGTTCGCCAACGACACCAAGTTGTGTGGTGCCGTCGACACGCTGGAAGGGAGGGATGCCATCCAGAGGGACCTTGACAGGCTGGAGAGGTGGGCCCATGCCAACCTCATGAAGTTCAACCAGGCCAAGTGCAAAGTCCTGCACCTGGGTCATGGCAATCCCAGGCACAAACACAGGCTGGGCGGGGAATGGATTGATAGCAGCCCTGAGGAGAAGGACTTGGGAGTGCTGGTGGATGAGAAGCTTAACATGAGCAGGCAATGCGCCCTTGCGGCCCAGAAGGCCAACTGCATCCTGGGCTGTATCAAGAGTAGCGTGGCCAGCAGGTCGAGGGAGGTGATTCTCCCCCTCTACTCTGCCCTGGTGAGACCCAACCTGGAGTACTGTGTCCAGCTCTGGAGCCCCCAGCACAAGAAGGACATGGACCAGTTGGAGAAGGTCCAGAGGAGGGCCACGAAGATGATAAAAGGGCTGGAGCACCTCTCCTATGAGGACAGGCTGAGAGAGTTGGGGCTGTTCAGCCTGCAGAAGAGGAGGCTCCAGGGAGACCTGATAGCGGTCTTCCAGTACCTCAAGGGGGCCTACAAGAAAGATGGGGAGAGGCTGTTTAGTAGGGCCTGTTGCAATAGGACGAGAGGTAATGGTTTTAAAATAGAGGGGGGTAGATTTAGATTAGAAATTAGGAAAAAATTTTTTACGATGCGAGTTATAGAACACTGGAACAGGTTGCCCAGAAAGGTGGTGGAGGCCCCATCCCTGCAAACGTTCAAGGCCAGGTTGGATGAGGCTCTGAGCAACCTGATCTGGTTGGGGATGTCCCTGCTCCTTGCAGGAGGGTTGGACTAGATGACCTTTGAAGGTCCCTTCCAACCCTAACCATTCTATGATTCTATTTGCGTACACAGGTACACATACAGACACATACATACATGTGGCTCATGGCCGACTATAACACACACATACAAGTCCACATTTCTCCCTCCCTCTCTCCAAAACCACCGCCTTCCCTAGGGGCAGGGAAGCAATGCCAGCAATACACCTACATGAAGCATTAAATCAACTGGGCTGGGAGTAGGAGTTGCAGAGCTGCACTTTATTTCAGCACTCTTGGCAAACACCCACTGAACACTGCAAATGAGCAGCAGCCCTGGGGGCTAGAGCAATGGGCAACTGATGATAGGAAGGCTGGAGAAATAAAAGGATCACTGAGACAGTTCATGACAAGAAAATGTGCTGATCAGTCAGACAGGAGAGACTGAGAAGCAATAGAAAATGGAGCCTTGAGCAGAACGTGGCTGGTCCTGGGTGTGACAAAGAAGGACGAACCAAACAGCCAGAACTTGGCTGAAAACATGAAGAGCTTTGCATTAAGGCAAAGAATACAACATTTTCCAGGATGGATGCTACAGAATCATAACATACTATGTAAATTCTTGAGAAAGGACTTGCCTCTATACACTGAGGTCTCCTCCCAAAGTTACAGCTGTCACAGGCACATCAACAAATAGAAAAGAAGAACTCTCCATCCTGACAGACCAGCCAAGACACCTGCTTTGGGGATCTCTTACTCCCCAGTTGTGCTCCACCCCTCCACTTGCTCTCAAGAGCCAGTCCCTCTTCCATCAGCCTCTGGCTGACAGCCCCAGATTTGCCATTTTCAGCAACAGGCCGTAAGCTTTGTATTGAGTCTGAAATGCCTCAGGCTTCCTGGGCTTGCTCACTCTGAACTTTTCTTGACCTGCCTGTAGCTCTGTTTTACTTGGTTGAGCTGTGACAGCAGTTTCTCTAACTGACCAGGTGTGTATGGCTCATTTGTTTTACTTCTGTTTATCTTTGTGTGATACAACCATAGTTTTATGTAAATATCAGTAACAAGCAGTTATTTTATGTAGACTGAGATATTTACAACTAACACGACAATGTCATGGAGAGAAATGCAGGCATGGTGTGATAGCAGAGGCCTTGAGAAGCGGAGACGCGGAATGGATGCAGTGCAGAGGAGTACAGGCATAGGATGACAAGAGACAAGGCACGTGCTTGGCAGTGGAGACCCCACGGCTGTGAACAACTCACCCTCGGTCCGTTAAAGAAATACAGACCTGGAGCTGAACCAAATAGGTTTTACGGATAGCAAAGAAAACAAAGAAATAACATCCAACATGCAGAAAAGACACTATACATAGTGAATTCAGAAGCATCATGGAGCTGCAGACCAACTAAGAAAGATGTGAAAGTGTGTTAGCAAACATATACAAAATGACACAGGTGGATCCTGGAAAGAGGAAGAATCCAGCAACATCCACATCATACTTCTCCCAGTGAGGGGCTACAGAGGCTGAAGGTTTACGGTGTTACCCTCCAACAACTGACTTTAAGATCTAGAAGAGCAACACAAGGATGAGCGTAACACCAGGAAAAACAAATAGAAATGAAGAAATGTGTTACAGTTTTAGTTGCATTATCACAATTATTGAGACTTTTTCCATGTAGAAGTATTCTAATGCATTATTATTCTTTTTCTGTAATCATTAGTGGTAGAGTAAAACGATTCTTGAATTACAGTGTTAAGAATTCACTTATACTAACAAAAAATTCTTGCCTTTTATTTATTTACACATACACACAGCCTGTATATGACAGAGGTGCTTCCTCTTTGCCCATAAACAACACTGAGCGTAACAAAGCCCAAGGGGAGCACCTCAGAGAAAATAAAAATGCACAGTTCTAGGGGAAGAGGAAGCAAGGAAAGACAAATTGAAGAAAAAAAAAAAAAAAGAAAAAAAATATTTTAAAACTCCAGGCAAATAGCGGTTCAGAAGGAAAGGCAAGAAAGACAAAGAGAAGCAAAGTTTACAATAAAATTCCTGCAGAATACTCAAATCTGCCATCAAGCGCTGAGCAAATTCAGCTCTTCAGCCCAACGATATAAGGAGAGGAAGACGGGAGCTCTCTCTGAAGGCACCCTCCTGGGAGCGAGCAGCTCCCTGCAGAGATTTGCAGGCCCAGCTGGGCTTACACGGAAACATCTGCCTCTGCACTTCAGGTCCGCACTGACTTCTCTGTAAGAGTAGTTCCCACCATGCCACAAAGACTCAAAAGATGAATAAGGCTCTTCCTTTAAAATCAAGTCCCAAAGGAAAAGCATATCCCGCTTGCATGCAATGGGCCAACACCTCTCTTTCCAGCAGCAAGCACAGCCAGAGTATTCCCTCATTGTGCCCAAGCAGTTTGGGAGCAGGGAGAAAGATCTATACATCAAACTAATCATCTGGGGCAGACAAACATGACAGCTCGTGGCAGATGCCTCAGGGCTTTAATTGTTTTACGATGAGCAAGCAGTGCAGGCAATATTAAAGCGGCATCAATCAAAGGAGCAAACCAAAAAGTAATGTAATTTAACTCTTCTCCTCTTCCCATCTAATTAATCTTCAGAAAGAAGCAGACTGAGGCAGGTCTGTCTCCCAGCCCTTCCCCACCAGCATCTCCCTGGGGAGGACGGCAACACAAAGGGTAAGGTGCTGGGCAGGCCCCCCCAGTGTCCATCAACACAGTCTTGATCCCTCCTGGGCTCAGGAGAGCAGACGGCAAAAGCACTGCAGCAGGGAAACTGGAGCAGCTTTTCCCCTTGAACGCTTCGGTAAGCATAATCCCTGCCGCATCTCTACAAGAGTGTCAGAGACAAAAAACCCAAACCCACATCTTCAAAAGCACGGAGTTCAAAAGTCACCCACTCCAAATGGTCAGTTGCTTTGGCTCCTCTAGGCCTGGCACAGCTCACAGCTGCCTCAGGCAGCAGGCTGCCAGGCCAGCAAAAAGGTGATAAAGCCTCCTGCCAGCCCTGCCTATTCAGAGCCTTTCGAGGTCAGGCTGGCAGACTCTGGGAGGAGGAGCAAGGGGGATCCTGCTTCGCCCTGCCAGCTGCTGTCAGCGCCACAACCCACAGGAGCCTGCCATGGCTCCCGGGCCCAAACACTCAGAGCTCTTGCCAGCTCCCTGCACCAGCTCCGCTGCCTCTCAGATTCAATTCTGCCCATGTTATCTTTTTAAGAGCCTTGTGACAGCTCTGGCTTTAACGGAAGATGAACGTTTACCTCTGCTTTTCCTGTGCCTCAGCATAATATAGAGCATTTTAAATGCACTACATTTTTTCTTCAGACAAGCTAATGAACATCCGTTTTCAGGAGATCTGAAAAGACAGCTTTCCTGGAAGGAGAAGCAATCATGATAAAACCCAGTTTTGCTTTCTCATATATCTACATCTCTTGTCACAGAGAAACGTGGCCAGGTTAGAGCCCCAAGACTAAGATGCATTAGGTCAGCATTGCAAACGCATAGCAACTGACGCTGAAGGCAAGGAAGCAGCTGCTATCAGCTGTGTTGGGCTCTGACTGCCGAAACCACCAGGTTCTGGTGCACAACTGGCCAGCGCACGTGCGTGCGTGTTGCCAGGCTCGGCTTCCAGCGCAGGGCACGGCTCCCAGCCCTGGCCCCACAGAGAGGGCCAAGTCCTACATCTGGTTCCTAAGCAATAGTCAGGGCACTTCTGGGCACGCTAACAAAATACACCGCTTCTTGGCGCTTCTCAGCTATCCTGACACATGCTCTTTCACCTTTAACTCGTTGCCTTTCCGACACAGACTGAAACCTGAGACCATCTACAGCGCCAGATTTTCCAAGAAGAGGAAAAGGACTGACTCCCTGTTGTTCACACCTGGTGATGGGATATGTCCTTTGGACTACATGTACTTCTTTTAAGTTAAACTCTGCAATTTGTGTCAAGGTTGCCAGGAGACAGTGCCTGTTTTGAGATTCTTAGAAAGGGTGGAGCTCAGCTGAGGCGGCTGGTATCTTATTTTCAACCCAGACTGTGCTATTCAGTTCCCATTTCCCCCCCCTCGCTCTTATGCAAGCTCAGGACTTGGCTCAGGAGCAAGTCGTGTTGCCGCACCAAGGCGCTGGTTGCTAGGAGGTAAAATTGCTGGAGAGATACAGAGCAGGTAGAGCAGAGAGCAGGTCACTACCTGCAGGTACCCAGGCTTTTGGGCACTCCTGCTCTACGCCATTCCCCCTCCTTTCTCAGGCAATGGGCAAACCTCAGGGGGTTGCGGAGCTTCAAGCTGAGAAAAGGCCTAGATGTTCCAAAATAGCCAAGGCAGCGTGAGCTTTGCAACCGCTCCTCTTCCCTATTCCACTAGCATGCAGTAGTTTTCCAAACCCGTCAAAGCTTCCCACTTGCAGAGCTCTACCAGAGTGTCTAGCTTTGTTGTTAAATAAAGCAGACATGCTTGTTCTCCCACTCCAATTTCTTTGTGCATAAACTGCAAGTGACCCTCACCACAGGACTGCTTTTTTTTTTTTTTCCTTTTTTTTTTTTTTTAAAGTAGTGACTTCCCTTTAGTTCACATGCTCGTTAATGCAATCAAAGCACAAAGTAACAAACTAACCATCTACATGGGATTATTTCTAGCTTACCTCCCAATTTAAAACTCAATTTGGTACAATTAGCACAGGGAAAGATTGAGGACAGTCAGTGTTTCTCTTAATAAGGCAGGTTAAAGTCAGATATGACCAATATAATCATTAAAAGAGCAGCTGTTCTAGCTATGCTGACAGGCATGATAACACTCTCTGGAGGAGGGAAGTGGAATATTTGCCCTGGAACTAGGATGTAAGCAGTAACAAGCATGTACTACAACGAGTAGTGTACACTTCTCCTTAATACAGTTTTTATGCAACCCAAACAGCAGCAAACTCACAGGTCTCCTCCAAGAAGCCCTACCTTCCCCTGCTCGCAGCCGCAGGAATCCAGCACAGAGAAACTTCAAGGGCAGTTAAGTGCTTTTTCTTTGTCACAAGAATTTTCACTGCAGCCTTGCAAAGATAAAAGCATTCCCATTTCCCTGCTCTCACTTTCTTCATCACTAACATTTTTGGCAACAGTAAGAATCCACACTCTAACATAAACTTTCTTGAGGACTCAGCTAATGCTTCTGCCCCCCCCCAACACCCACTGCACAGGCAGCACCTGGACCTGCCGCATCAGTTGTGAGGCAGTGCGGGACTGAAGCTACCTACCTTACTTACCTGACTTACCCTACCCACACTACCAAACTTTATTCACAGCTCACTCACACCACTATGGCATCACACACAGAAAGAAACCCCCTCTCCAGGATTTCCATCACTGGAGGTGAGAGCACATTCACGCTGACCGCACATGCACTGTAGGCAAGGTGCCTTCCTCAGCCCAGAATAAGGGTTCTGCAATTCATTCTTGCACTAAAAAGCAGCCCCAACTTCATTGTCAGTTAATCACAAAAGTGGCTTATAGTTAACAGAATTGTGTGCCATGCTGTGGTACTGAAGGGTCTAAGTTCAAAGGTATATAGTATGGAAGAGGAGAGGAATGGAACAAAAATGTTTTTGCTTATTTCTTTGAAGTAATCAAAGAAATTGCATGTAAAAATGCTCTGATGTTAAAAAATACCCCGCAAAATGCACCACTGAAAAGATGCCTATGCAATCTCCATCCAATTTCCTTCTTCAAAACCATTCTGACAGCATTTCTTTCCACCACAGCCCCATTCTGATTCCTGTCTCTGTGAAGTACCAGGCTCGCTAAGTGCTGAAAACAGGTACAAAGGAAGACACAGAGGCAGTGGAGTTGGCAGCATCTGGTGTTCTTTGCCTCAACCATGTCCTTAACTTTCTGTGCCTATACCTACCACCACATCACTTGAGCTCATGTTCCATGTGTGGGACCAGCTGTGGGATGTTCAGCAGGAGCAGCACGCTGCAGAAGCTCTTAAGAAGCAACACAACATGTCTTCGTGGACTCTATCACCTTGAGGCTGGCTAGTGTATGATGTTGGGAGAAGAGCATCCAAACTAGCAAGGGTAAGGACTGCTGCACAAGACAGCACTTTTAAAGTATTTTTTTTTTTTTTTTTAAAAAAGTCATCTGTTTAATACCCAGCTCCTATTATCTACAGCTCAATAAGGGAGAAAATAAAAAACTATTACTCTTATTTTTAGAAAAAGGTGCAAGCTGGGAGAAGCAAAGTGATTTTCTCTGCCATCCAGTCCCATGGTAGGCTAAAAATAAGAGGAAAAAAAAAAGTCTCAGTTCTCCATGCCCTATGATACATTGCCTCTTTCCTATTGCTGGCTTTTTTCAGAAAAGTCTTCCTGTGCTTCAGACAAACTCTCACTATCATCCCGAATACAGAACAACATACTTCTGGTGAACACCCAGCTGGAGTACTGCATCCAGCTCTGGAGTCCTCAGCACAGGAAAAACATGGATCTCTTGGAGCGAGTCCAGAGGAGGCTCCGAAGATGATCAGAGGGCTGGAGCACCTCTCCTATGAGGACAGGCTGAGAGAGTTGGGGCTGTTCAGCCTGGAGAAGAGAAGGCTTCTGGGAGACCTTACAGTGGTCTTCCAGTACCTAAAGGGAGCCTACAGGAAAGACAGGGAGAAACTCTTCAGTAGAGCCTGTTGTGAAAGGATGAGGGGTAATGGTTTTAAAATAGAGGGAGGTAGATTTAGACTAGATATAGGGAAGAAATTATTTACACTGAGGGTGGTGGAACACTGGAACAGGTTTCCCAGAGAGGTGGTGCATGTCCCATCCCTGGAAACATTCAAGGCCAGGTTGGACAGGGCTCTGAGCAACCTGATCTGGTTGGAGATGTCCCTGCTCACTGGTCCTTGCAGGGGGAGTTGGACTACATGACCTTTAAAGGTCCCTTCCAACTCAAAATCATTCTATGACTCTATGATTCTCCTGCCCCCAGTCTTGTAATTTTGAAGGTAGGGAGGGGAAGGAGGAACAGAATTACCAGCTCATCTCTGAACTGAACACAGTTTTCTGCTCAACTCAAAGCTGAGTTGCCCACATCCCAATGAGATGTTCTCAGGCAACTCCTTCTGTGGAAAGACACCTGCTCCTGTTCATACGCTCCCTCTCTCCACAGAATTCCTGGTGAACAAATTTGTGAAACATTTCCAAAAATGTTTCACTGCAACTGGACCATTCCCTTGAAAAATTCTCAATGCAATCTAAATATGAAAAATCATCTGGCAATTTAAACAGGTCAAGGTCCTGTTGTTACTTTTAGGGGTTTGTTTGGGGTTGTTTGGTTTTTTTTTAAACAGCAGCAAACTCTGCTACCAAGGGTCACCAGACTTCAACTTCAATTCATCCCTGAGCATAGAGAGTGAGTGCTGCCTGTCAACAGGGTGAGTCCTCCCACGGGAAGGGCTGCAAGAAGCAGCACAGATTGCTGCTCCTCACTTGAGGGGGTTTCTATAGCAACACTGGGATGCAGCAGCACTACGCTGAGCACAGCTGCAGAATCCAACCCTTTCCCAGAGCCTGACAGAAAACAGGAAGCACAAAAGCATGGATGAGCACAGGCTCACTCCAGATAGGATGGGGTGTACATAGGAAGCCCTTTGGGAAACAGGGCTCATATCACATGTCTTCTGTGGAAAGACAGGGGATGAACAGGCACGTTTGGTACCTGGCAGCTTGAGGGAGGATGCCGTATCAGATCTACTGCTGCTGCCAGATCCTCAAATAGTAACTGTGGGACAAAGCGTCACATTTCATCTCTTATTTCTCCCAGGGCAGCAGCGGCCAACTACAGAACACCAACCCATCCCCTTGTAACTTGAAGGCTGGATTAGCAGATGGCACTCAGGAGAAGTAACCAGAAGCTCTGTGTACATCAAAACAGCAGCTCTATGTACAACAAGACAGCAGCTTGTCTCAAAGGGAGCTGGCAACACCAAACATCAGCACTGCCCTGACCAGTTTTTCAATACTAAGCGTGACACAAGGTACAAAGTCACACAGGGTCTGAAGTCAAGCATCCCACAAGATTCCCACTTTCCACCACAAGAGCTTCAACCCACTCCACCCCTGACGAAGATGGCATTACCCACCTCCCCAGCCAGCAGCTGAGCTCTCAGGGCCAAGGGCTCACGCACTCAACACCTTCCCTCCAGCAGTCTGACAGCACCGCAATGCAGCACAGACAGTACCACTTCTGGCAGGGACTTGACCCAGTCTCCCTCTGGTTTAGTAAGAACCTTTTCTGACCAGGCATTTTGAGGTTTTGTCCTATTTTTCTCCCTTTTCTGCTGGGCAGCAGGTTTGCTGGAGGTCTGGAGCTTCACGGCTATCTCATTATTTAAGATTCTACCAAATATTACATCCTCACTTGTTTGTCACAGGTAAAGATTTTAAATTAATTAGACATGACGTCAAAAGCCCCCACACGCACATGCCTGGGGGCTGGCTGACGGAAACTGCCTGGAAGTCAATTTGACAGGCTTGACTCTGTTCTGCTAAGGACTTAAACCAGTGGAATTTGCTCGCAGCTCTAAGTGATTGGTAGTACTGCTTCACTGCTTCTTATCTCCTCTGCTGCCAAACCAAGTGAGATTACAGCTGAACTGGATCATTACACAACTGTTCAGCAAACAACTGCACTTTTTAGGTGCAGTTTTATTACGGAGACATTAATTCAATGCAGAAGAGTCTCCAGCACAAACAAAAAGCAATGTAAAATTCTTGCCTAGCTGTATAGGCACGTGGAAACAGCTCAGACGAGCAAGACTGTGCCTACTCCATTAGGCAAGGTCTTTTCTGGCTGAAGTGCAGTGATGGGGATTCAGGACTGCACCCAGCTGCTCCCTACATGGGAAGAGGGCAATTGCTCCAGGACTGCATGATTGTTACCTGTGAATCTCCCAGGCTAACAGCAAGACAGCAGGAGAGAGGCCATGGGCCCCTTAAATCCACCTCTGCAAATTACGATATCAAAGTTATGATTCTTTGGCCTGAGAATAAAGCACCGTTGCAAAGGGGATCTCCATTCTCTTGTCTCAAGTACAAAGAGTTTGCTCACTTGCCAAAAACTAAGACTGCACTAGCCTTCCTCAGCCCACCCTCCCTGTCTGATCTACATTAATAAAAGCAAGAGGTGAAAGAATTTTACACTTCACATCTTCATGCCTCAGTGCAGGTATGCTCCTTTCCCTCCAGTGCGTATTTAAGACAGGGAGATTTAATTGTAAAACAAAGTATCTCTGCTTCTTTCTGAGAGATCTGCTACTGCCAGGGAAGGAAAGAGAAGGAAGGGTTTGGCTACTTTTCATCATCTTTGTGGACACTTTCAGGACATCGAAACCCGGTGGTGTTCCCCCTTGGCATAGAAAAAAAATTGTTTAGTTCAGTTGTAATGGCCCAACTCAAACCCAGCTGCAGTCACAGCTCTTCAATTCAAATTGTGTTTAGCAATCTCAATGAAGAGGATTCTCTTACCTTCCTTTCCAGGTCCACCACCACAACTGTGCCAGCTGGAAAGTCTCCCCAGATAGCAGGTACAAGCACAGCAGCCTCACACAAGACATGCATTAACAACAGTCCAGATTCTTGAGAGACAAGGAGGGGAAAGAGGTCTAACCCTTCAAAGGCAACTGTCCCATTTTAAAGAGGACAAAGCAAGCTGCCTCTGGTGTGGCCAAAGAGGCTGAAATTTGCTTTGAACCATAGACGAGAACTCCTCATTTTAGGATAGGTTTCCACAGCCTTTACAACACCACAGGACTCTCCTTTAGAAAAGAACATACAAAGAAGGCCCAGAAATTCCCCTCCAAATGTTCGGGTAAAGTAAAATTGAAGGAGCCAGCATCAGCAGAACTTGATTTATCTACTGGCAGCCCAGCAGTTCGAGTATTTCAATGTCGCTGTACCCATTCAAGCTGCATTTGGGATACAGCCCAATAGCTTTAGCATTTATGCTAGGGAAAAATTAGTGAGGCACTGTACCTGCACAGAGCAGTAGAGCTTTGCACAAACAGCACAATGTACCAAAAGGTACACTGGTCTGTACAGAAGTAGATTCCTTCTGCGTACCTACAGCTTTCTAAAGGCAACCACCATTGTGGCGTCCAAGCAAAGTGATCAACTAGTTAAGAAAAATACACTCTGAAATAACATGGGAATAGCTGTCATCTTACAAATTAGGATTTCATTGTCCATGTCGCCATCAATTCTAACCCGGCAACAATGGTTGTAAGTCTTGAAAAGATCCTGGTTCAGAACAGCGTTTTGCCGCGTTCACTAGCAGTCATCTACAAGATCAGCCTCTCATAATTCATTCCTGTACCCCACTGACCAAAACCTTCTACTTTAAAGAGGAAAAAAAACAGCAAGGCAACATCATGCCTGGTAAAGTTACGCAATGTTTATCCCAAATGTTGTTCTTCCATTGTGGGTTATATGCAACTTAAGGTAAAGGAAAACTGTTCTAGGCTGATAATTTATTATGTTGTGCAGTAATCTATCTATATAATGATGGAAAATTATGATTAAAACTTTCCAAAAGACTCCACATGTGGATGGGCTGGAAACCACTTAGCCTTACAGCCTATCTACTGGAACTGGGAAGAGGTATTTGGGAGCAAACCAACAACCACTACTGGAAAAGAAAAATCCTCACTCTTTCAGCTTCCAGCGGGACTTACCACTCAATTATGTGAGACAGCTCCACACGTGCTGAGCAGACTCCTGTCTGGATTAAAACAGATTCACTCATTTCCTGCTGCACTCCTCCCCTTCCTCCCTTCGCTATGACACAGACCACGGTCACTGCCCTGCCTGTGCAGGACCCGGCACTTACCTCCCAGGATCAGCGGACAGGGAGCCAGGAGGGGTATGACTCAGAAGGGCTGACAGAGTTAAGAGGCTTCCCCTCAGTACTGCAAACCAGTCAAGGACAATGGGCGGATCAGGGGGAGACACAATGAAATGAGGAGACAGCGGTTCAATTCTGCTGCTGCAGCACAGGTTGGCACAGGGGAGGCTGCGGCACTGACATCCAACACGCACGACACAGTAGCAGTACAGGAAAATTTGACTCAGATAGCTGTGCAGTTTTCTGATTTTTAACACATCATACTACTATTAACTTCTGAATATTAGTTTTCCTATCTCAAAAAACCTCAGGGTGATAAAGCTGAAGCAAGAACAAGTCTGATTCTTCAACAAGATCTTGTGGCAAAAACAGCAGGAGAAAAGGCTTCACACCTTCATCTTAACTTCGATCATATAGCTCCTTCTTTTATTGTCCGTCCCTTCCTACCTACAAACAAGAGTGATTCATTCTGAAATGGTACAGAATATGGGAGTATCCAAATAATTTGTTCATCAAATGTACCATGCACACACAGACCTAGCCAGGGGGCTACAGTCCACAGAAGCTATAGTATTTCTGAGAGAAACCCAAAGAAACTCATTACAGTGTATCTCAGTGAGGATTTGCTACATTAAACCTGTGTCTGCCTTTAGCAACAGTTGCTATATGTAAGGAGCTACACCAGAGAGCTGAAGGACTGGGAAGAACGTGAAAGCTGAGACTGACCAACTCATTACATGCACTATGTATCAAATACTAATTTCCCCAGCAAGAAATGCTAATGTGAAAAATCCCCTACTTCTATCAGAGTGGCTGGGAATTGATGAGCAGAGCTAGAGAGAGGCTTAAGCTTGCCAGAATGTAATAGAACAGCGCTTAAAAGACATTGCACGCTGAACAGCACAAAGCACCACTTTCCTGCTCCTACAGAAGAAAAAGCACAGGCTGCTCCCTCAAGCAGGCAAGCGCCTCACATGAAGAAAAGGTTCCCAACCAGCTATCATGAGCAACTGAGAGGCAAAGAAAGAAGGAAAGCAAAATAAATCAGTCACACTAACCTACAAGGCTTAAAAAAACTACAGAAAACACAACCCCAAACCAGATAAGCTAACTCAAGCTACCTGAGCAGCTAGGGTAGAATTTAAATGGACAGACATTTCCCCACACACACTTGTCTTCCTTTTTTAATGCTAGTCATCCTGAGAGGATTTTCTCAGCTTTGTTTCCCTTCTTGTTTCTAGGAAACAGAACCTCAACTAGCTACTGAAAAAAAAAAAAAAAAAAAAAAAAAAAAAAAAAATATGACAGAAGAGCAGGGAAAAAAGGAAAGGTGAAAAAAATAGAAAGAAAAGGGGGACAGAGCATCAGTCCTGCCACAAGAAGCAATAAATTCAGTACATTTCAGTGCCCCTCATTCCTCCCATATGACCAACTTTGTTACTCACTGCATAACCTTAGTAGAGATCAAATTAAGCAACTTTGGGTTTATTTCACTTGCCAGTATAAGAACAGGCGGGTGCAGGCAGCAGTTTTAAGACCTTCAGAGAGGATGTAATTTTCTCTCCTGCGTTGTCTTATCTCCCAAGAAAATAGCCTTGTATGAAAGTCTTGGCCTAGGATATCTGCAGCACTCAGTGCCTTTAGCCTTTATGGCAGACCTGAAGAAAAAGCTTCCTATAACACAAACATCCCACCAAAACTGCACCAGGGCCAGCAAAGCTGCTGTCACACACTGCCAGAGTGAAAGCCTCATTACGGTCAAAGAAGAAAAGGGATAAAAGGTTCAAAAGCCAGTGAGAAGGGAAGAAAGTAATAATGTAACACTGGGATTTGGAATGAGCTTGGGTCGCATTGGGAACTGCTTCTTTCAGGAGATTCAGAAACTCCAGGAAATAGAAAATTCAGAAAAGCAACTGTATTTAAAAAAAAAATTACTTAAACAAACTAGAAATCAGACTTAGGATTCTGCTCAAAGAATGCCAAAGATTCTCACGCACAAGTTCTCATTCACCTACGCATTCGTATGCCTGGCGTGGGTGAAGTCAGGATGCCTGGGGCAACTGTTTTGATCTCAATCAAATGAATCTAGGTATGTTGAAAGTGTTCTTAGGAAAATACAGAGCTGTTATGTAAATTCAGCTTTTAGGGGTAGAACAGACTGGAGGAACAAAGCATCTGCATGTCAGGATTGCAAAACCGCAGTACATGAGCTGAGGAAATCACTGGAGTGCCTGGAGCACACCTGAAGATGACCAAGTTACATGGACAGGTCATGAATCACCTGTGCATGAGCCATATCCACTCTGCTACCTCAGCCTCATGTAAGAACCTTCAGTGTCCAGTAAATTCAAACAAACAGAAACAAAAATAAACAAAATAAAGCAAATGTACCAGAAATGTCAGGATTCTTGCAACTCAAGATAAATTCACTGGAAATGAGAATGGGGAAAAAAAAACACAAACAAAAACTACGAACAACAAACTGAACTTCCATCAACTTAGTACGGTCTGTACCAGTACCTCTCTCAAGTTTTGACTCCTTAACTAATGCTAGTTTTGTTAGAGATTGTCTTGACTGCAGTAAATCACAACGGCATCACAAAACAGGTCAGCCATGGCTCAAAAGCAGCAATTCATATCAGCCATTAAACTGTTACAACACACATCTGGTATATTCCGCAGGTTTCCTGCCCAGGCCATGAGATGCTACCATCAACAAGAACAGGAATTCCCTTGTAAAGCCCTGAGGAACCACATAACCTTTTAATTACCCAAAAGAATCCCCAGGTGTCCTCATGCTTGATTAAATCAATGTAGGGCACACACAAGCTCATCAGAGGACATCACTATCAACAAAAGTAATCTACCTTTAGCTATGCAAGAGCCCAAAACATCTGTTTACTGTATTTGTTTTCTTCTCTCTCTCCTTCCCCTCTTCAAGAGTGAACAGATTCCATGCCAGAAAAGATGCAGAGGAAGAGGCAATACACACTGGAATACATTTGCCTGGCTACAAAGAGTTCAAGAATAAAGGATGCTGTCCAGTGCAGATATGGATCCCAACAGTCTGCAGTTTATCAGACTGCTCTATGACAGAAAAAGAGGTAATGGGCAGAAATTAAAACACACGAAATTCCATTTGAACATAAATGAAAAACAAAAGGAAAAAAAAAAAACCACTCCACTTTTCGTTTTTTGTTTGTTTTTTTTTTGTTACTGTGAGAGTAGTCAACATTGGAACATGCTGTCCCAGACAAGCTGTGAAGTCTCCATCTTTGGAGATATTGAAAAGCTGCCTGGCCAGGGTGCCGGGCAACCTCCTCTAGGTGACCCTGCTTGAGCACAGGGGTTGGTCTAGATGATCTCAAGAGGTTCCTTCTAACCATGATTCTGTGAACTAGGATATCATCAGGATGTGCAAAAATTTCTATCCAGTTTTACTGACCTTATCTCTCATTTTGGCCACAAACACAGAATCCTTAAGCATTGCTAGCCTGTTTCTTGTACACTTGAAAATGTCGTGTATAATTGTTGTGGAAGTTCCTCTTTACTTCTAGCTTTCATGTCTTAAGACTATGTCTATGCAACACCACTTGGAGATACTGCCCTTTCTCTTCTCCTTTAGCTTGCTGACCAGCAGAATAAACAAGCTCAGAGGAAGAGCCAAGCTCACATGGACTTCCGCAACCCAGCCAGCTGGAGTATCCCCACATAGGGCTACGTTAGTCAGTGAAGGCTTTTCCTGAAAAATCACTCTTCTGTCTTCCCAATCTATTCCCACTACAGTATATATCTTTTAATCTAGGTCACAGATATGCCCCATCTCAACAGCCACACTTCCACTGGCAGGGTAAATGTTTTTCCTCCTCAGCTTTTTCAAAATGCCATCCATTATGAGATCTCTACCTGCATCTCTCATAGTCCCTTTAAAATTCTTCAGGGGCTACATTCTTTCAGACAAGTCCCATTGCACAGACCAGCAACTCTGCCATGCTCTGCTCCTCCATGGACACGTGCCCTGTGGGTAAGCTCTGCCTTCAGCAAGATCAGGATCTGGCCCCAGATGTCTCTGATTCTGCTAAATGTGAACTCACAAAGCCACTGCTCCAGCCCTCAGCTATCTCCCTCTAGGCTGCTCTTTTGCTGCGCATCAAAATCTCTCTCTGGATACCTCTACCTGGACTGCAGTTGATAGATGCGTTGCACTCCAGAGAAACCGTATACAAGAGGCTGTCAGCCTGAATCTTTCTCCACACTTGGATGAGGAACATGGTAAGTCATAAATTGCAGGGTACATACAAGAAGGCCTTTGTCAATTCATTGAAAATATCACCTGCTCCATTAGGTACTCACTAGCTTGAGAATCGCACCGAGTTATGTGTAAGTTCACCACACTACAGAGCATAGTTAAAAAGTTCACAATGCATTTAACTCCCAGCTTAGAGCAAGAGGAAGGAGAGGGGCTCCATTCAAAGGGATCCCATCAAAACCTGACAGGTGAAACGCAGTCCCTCTCCCTTGCCAATTACGCTAGCAGTGCCGAGTCTCATCATTCTCTGGTGTTAAAAGACTAAAGAACAGTAAAGAGCCTCCCTATAGAAGACCAAAAGGGAAACACTCTGAATCTTTATGTTGATGCATCACTGCTGGTTTACCTTAGCTTTGAAGAATGTGGTTAGAGACTCACCCTGCTGGATAAGCAACGAGGCCAGTTCTGGGGTCGCAGGCTAATCCTCTGCCTCCTGACACAGTTATCCCCAACACCTTCTCCAAAGTCACCTAGTGCATATGAAAAAGAAAATAAGAAGCATCATGAAATACAAGTGCAGTTTAAACAGACCCATGCACAGACACTGGCACTGAGAAGAATCACAGCTCCTAGAAATTCACTGAGAAACACCCAGGTACAGAAGCAACCCTACTCAGATCTCAACATGGGCACAGTAATGTACTGTTGGGGTACAGAGGAGTTATCAATCCACTGATTACCGTGTGTATGCCAGAGCACCGCAAAGCATTACAAAGACAGAGGATTACAAACAGTAGACAGTACTGGGATGCACACTCACTGCCCACCGATTCCCATCCTCCCAGCAAGAGCAGCAAACCACTTTCTCAGGAGCTCTTTCCCAAAAACCATTTCCAGATTGACTCATTCTCTTTATCTCATCCATCCAGTGGCACGTGGTTCCACCTGGTCCCAGCCCCGTATTCCTAGGAACTAAATAGTCAATTTTTCCCACAGTGCTTCAATTGGAAAACACATCCAGTGGACCAGGGCATCCCCCCCCCAGGAATCTCAAGAGACAGAACAGCTTACATGACTGGGTTCACAGGCCCACATACCAATGACCCATGCAAGAGACAGTAATCCAACATGCTTGCTTTCCCCTCTGAGCAAAAATCTCAACTATTTTTAGGAAACTGAAAGAAATGCAACTGGGAAAAGCTACTTGGAAGATACAAAGATTCATAGCCAGGCCTCTATGGCAAGAAGCTGGGAAAAGCAAAAACAAAAGGGGAAGGAAGGGGGACAAACAGACACGACACCATATTTTTGGGAGTGCTCCTTGGCAAGAGAAAACATCAGAATTCAGCAATTACTCCAAAGCAAAAGGTTGCAGGGGATTACACAGCACAAGATCTGGTTTGCGGCATAAAAGGACTCAGTCTCTGAGCACAGACCAGTTCTCAGCCCTGGGGTTATTTTGACCGACACAAAATTATTCTCTTTCCTTTACATTTGCACAGCTTGATTTTATTTATTATATATTTGATGCATGCATTCCTCCTCAGCATTGCTGTTCCTGCCAAACTCATAGATTTTACTGGGTCACAGTCTTCTGTTTTTAATTATCATCATCTAAACTATATTTGGTTAAGGCCTCAAGGGCATGGACATAGCATAAAAAGTTACTATTGTAATAATTACTACTATCTCTAATAGCTGCCCTGAAGATGAACATCTTGTACTTATACCAAGATGGTGCACAGAAGGCAGGCACAGGGCAGGTTCCCCATGCCACCCTGAACGCACAGCTTACCAGACCTGAGGAGTTCTGCTGCAGGGTGAAGAAATGAGGTCTCACTGAGCTCATGGCCCAGGTTACCAGAGATGGTGATAGAAGCAACCCCCCAAAGACAACCACCTTGCTTCAACAGGTCAAGCAGTGTTGAGGTGCCACCACTTAAAGGGAGTTGTCCACGCTTTAGCTAGCTCAAATTTGGCCTGCCTTCAAGCCAGTGACATAGTGGAAAGTGGAAGATTTCATATCCCTGTCTCTGGAACAACTTGGTCTTTTTCTCCCTTTTAGTAATAACATACCCCAGATACTTTGAGACAGTATGAGAGAACACCAAATTGTCCCCTTCCCTTGCAAAATGACTATCTCTGGAAACATGGCTTTTACAGAACTCCACTGGATTTTTGCTTAGTATAAGAACATACAATTAAAAATCCATTTACAAATCCACTGGTAAAGAAAGGAAATAGTTTAGTTCCAGCTTAATGTTAGAATAAAAATGTTTGAGGGGGGAGGAAAGGAGTGAGGAAGGCTAGGAGGCTATCTGCTCTTCCAGGCTTGTTAAAAATACTTCAAAACACATTAATTTTTAAAGCAGCCTCACAAATACACAGAAAGAAAACCCAATACTCCTACTGCTGAGATTCTAGCTCCTACCAGCCGTTCCCAACCCATCAAACTAAGAGAGGTTTAAATTCCTATAGAAACCACATTATTGACAGTGAAGCAGGAAGTGGAAGAGACGTGAGCCATTCAAACGCTCCAATCTAGATAAGGCACCAATTACTTGATGCCGTCTGCAAACATCAATTTAGCAATGCTGTGCTTAGGCTGCTCAGCACAGGCTTTAGCTCAGGCTGGCTGTAATTGCAACTGTCCTAAAAGGCACTACTTGACCTTGGCTGTGCAGCTAGTCAGCAGCAATTCAGCAACCTACTTTCACCAACAGGTACACGTTTGCTCTGCAAGGATGTATACCGAGCCTCCCAGTGTGCGGTCTTACGCCACAGCTGAGCTGATGTTAAAGCTCCCTGCTCTGAAGGGGACAGTTCCTTCCTCCCTCACCCCGCTCATCCCAATGACAACCCCTGCCACGTCCCTTGTGCCAGCACTGGCACGGCAGCTGCCTATCCAGCAGGCCAAACCAGCAGAAAACTGTGTTGCAGTTTTTGTTTTCTGTTTACCGGCCTAGGGAAGCCACAGGGAGCTCAAAGCCAGCGAAAAGAAAAACTATCCCCTTTCACTGGCAACAAGATCAATCCAGCTGCAGCTCCAAAACTCACCCTGTATTTGGTACTGTGGAAAAATCTGCCCCCTCCTCATCTTTAAGAGGGAGAGAAACCGAACAAGAGCACCAACGGATTTACCTTGGCACTCTCACCCCACCAACAGCAAAATGGCACCCTTGCTCCAGCTTCCTCTCACGCCAGGGTTTGTGGAGGCCCCAAGCTCCTCTGCCAATAGACTATCTGTGATAATGCCAGGATGGAAATGCTAGGTGCTATGGTCAGCACACAGCTTGACACAAAAAGAGTAGCTCAGTCTTTGGGTCCAATTATTGTATTACCAGAGAGCATCTTCTGGCTTCCAACAGATCACTTGTTCCGTTAGAAAAAGACAACAACTATCAAGGCCGTACCACTGGTATTGATAGAACTAGTGCCACAGAAACAGACACCAGTGTCCAGAGACTCGTAACTAACTTTCTGAAAAAGAAGCCCCCTGTTTTGCTCCTAGCCTTAGCTTTAAAACCTTCCTAATACAGAGAATCTGAAAGGCAACCCTTTGAGCCTCTCCAATGGATGCTCTTACAACATCTCCACATGATAATCCTTGAGTATTAAAAACAATTTTCTTCAAAAAGGAGTACATAGAAATTTAAAATTTGGTCTTACGACACCTGTGAGCTCCACTCCCACCACCCTGCCCACAATACACCACAGCTTTATCCCCATCCAACCTCCAGACCAGGTGACACAAGGGCAAGAGATAGTCACTTGTAACAAAACCTTGTTACAAGAAGAAACAATGGGAAACAATGCAGTATAAACTGGATTCCTCTCAACTTGTGAGCTAAACCAGAAATTATTAACATAGTAAATCAGGGCAGAAGTACACCAACTTTAACTTCCTCATCTGGAAACAAGATTTGTTAGCAAAGGGCACATTTGTCAATACAGGTCTGCCACTATGCCACTTCTGAAGTTATGGGTTAGGACAAGGTAGGAACCCACTTCCTCATGTGGGAAGTGCAGTCTGCCAGTCCAACCCACCCATAACCATTGCCATTCACAACAGGTCTCCCAAGTGGTACTTCAGCACATCCCAAACAGAAATAAATTCCCTATCACACCTTTCCAAGTCTGATCTGAGCTAACCACAGGACCTGGAGAGTCCCCTTGCAGATCTGAGACACCGTGTTCTTTACCAACAGCTCCCATGTTGGCCCAATTTGCTTCCCACAGTCGTCAGACATGTCACTGGCTTGCTCTTCACATGCAACCAATGGGCCACCCCACCACCCTAATCCAAGCCTCAAAACAACTGCAAGATTCAACCTGTCATTTTGTGCACCTAAATTAGAGGCACAGAGAGGAGGCCAGCTATTCACATTTGTTACTTCATCTCGAGGCTTCTATTAATAGTATTTGGCACTTTCAGTCAAGGTTCTCTGTGTGATTTGCAAGTGTTACCAGACTGATCCACACACAACGTGCTTCTTCAGCTCACTTTGCACCGTCACTATGCTACCTGTAACCACCTCATCTCCACTACTTTAAGGTCAACTTTTTTCAAATTCAAGGCTCACTACACTCTCTTAGGCACCAAAACCAGAATCAGCTGTGCAGCTAACACCTGTCTTGCAAAACCTGATATTCACCCATTTTACAGGCTTAACTCTAAATTTGGCTAGTCAGAGTTGCATAAATGTGTAAAGAAATCTTAGTGCCTAAGCAGATCACTTACCCTGTTCCTTCCCCAACAGATCCCAAGATCATCAGATAGTTCCCACACCTGGTAGGACCAGACCAGCAGAGTCCTGACTTGCAGGACGTGACGTACCGACAGGTATTCACAGCATTCAGGCATTCCCAGGGAGAGGGGCCTTGCTGCAGCCCAATCCCAGATGGAAGCCAAAGGGCACATCTGAGATCGGCTCTTGCTTCTCTCCAGCACTGCCCCACGCAGCACAAGGGGAAAGCCCACGCTTGCACGACAAAGCCATGCCAACTCTGCCTTAATACTGAGGTGCGGATAATCCTTTTGGAAAGATTGGTCTGAACAGCCCCCACCAGCCTTGTTTGTCTTTTCCGGAAAAAAAGATGCATGACCAGAGCTCCCAGATCTCAAAGAGTGAGTTTTGTACTCATTCAAGCTCTTTCTGTTGTTTTGAAGAAGATACCACAAGCAATTATTTTCACAGGCTAAAAGGACAACACAGAAATCCTTGAAGGATCAGCCCAACTTCACTCTCCTTCCCATCATTTGCATCCCTTTGGGACCATCTAGACTGCAAAGCCACACAGGAGGTGCAGGAGGCAAACACTGTGGCCTCCCCATCTAGGCAGCCTGCTGTTAGAAAGCAGCAGTAAACATGCCCAGCACAGTAATAATTTCCACCAAAATGGGTGCCAAAGCGGGCAATCTAGTCGCAGGGATAGACCTGCCTGGCCTGAGCTCACAGGCGCCTTCCCTACAGCTACACTGTTTTACTACTGAGCCACTGCTGCTGAGTAGGAGCTCCTGTGTCTATGCCCGCTTGCCCACCAGCAGACTTCTGCAGTCTGGCTTCATCTTAAAGAGAGGAAAATAAAGTTTCAATGGAAAGCCATTTTTAACATCAAACATCCCTCAAAGAGTTTCAACTGTACACAGAATGATGCTGCTACTCACCCCACCCCCCTCCCCAGGCCAGCAAAAGACTGAGTTCAGTAGCATTTCAGCCCCTCTTCCCCATACTCATATGGTTAAGAAATCAAAGAGTCTTCTGACTCAGTCACCCCACCTCCTGCCTTCTCATACTATCCACATTCTCTTCTGGGCCCCAAAACTCACCATTCTCTACAAACACAATATATTTAAGCACAGAAGTAAAGAAGCAAAGCATTTGAGAGGATACAAGCAACTCTCCACTGCTCAAAAAGACCACTGAGGGGACAAAATTAGTGTTACTGTTCAGGGCTGCCCATATCTGCCAGTACCTATGAAATCAGGCAGGAGGCTACAGCCTGGGAAAACCATGTCCAGCAGGCAGATGTGTCTGTTCCAGACTTCATGATATTGGCCATCTTGGATCAAACACCAGTATCTAGCCCTGGTTCTGGTTTCCATTTGCAGCCATAAGAGATGGAGAAAAGTCAGGAAGAGCAGCATCAAAAATAAATGTATGGATAAATTATAAGAGCAGGGAAAGCAAATTTCATTCTTTCTCACCTCCTGTCAACCTCCCAGTCTCAAGACAGAGACTCAGTTTTTAACCTAGAGTTCTCTACCATGAACTTATCAACTACGTCTATAAAAGCTTAGCACTCACAACATCTTTTGGCAAGGAACTCCACTAGTCTGGTACATGTTGCAAGAAGCACCATATTTCATTGCTTGTTTTAAACGTCACTTCTATTACTTTTATTTGATGTGCCCTAGTTCTTGTATGGGAAGAGAGAGTAAATAGTCAATCCCCACCTACCATCTTTAGGTGGCTCATGATTTTGTAAGGAGCTATGCTATCACCCCAAGTCATCTGTGTTCCAAGATAAAAGTATTCAGTTACTCAGTTAATGTCTCTCCTGAAAGCCATCATATCTTCGATCACCTCTGATGGCTCTTCTGTGAAGCACCTTCCAGGTCTACTATATCCTTCCTGAGATGAAGAGGAAACACCAAGGCTACATACAGCTTTCAAGGTGTGACTACAGCAACTGTTTACAGAGCAGAATAATACAGTCTTCTGTTTTGTTCTCCATTCTTTTTTTCTCATTAATACCTTACACTCGACCTGCCTTTTTGACATCTAAGATCATTTACAGACAGCAGCAAAGAGGTCATCCTGCTCAACAAAGTCACAGATAAGAACTCCCGTTGCTTTGCACTTGGAAATTTATCCCACATTCTCTCCTCTCTGCTCCCCTACAGAAAGGGAAATTCTATTCTTGAATCAATAGTTTGATTTCCACTTCCCTCCTCCTCTCCATGCCTTTCTGAGCGCTTATTCATGAACAAGAGCATCCTCAGAGGGAGTTCTTGCAGCACAATTATTCCATTCCACTCCAGAATGGCTACTTCAATAAATGTCCACATGCAGACAAGTTCTATTTTAAAGGCTTTCCCACGGGCCTGTGTATAACACAGTTAAGAGTTTGAATCCATTTAATTAACTAGTGGCATCGAGTCAGCATGAAAAGACAACATCCATCAGAGTTCATCTATCATCCACTGCACAATGTGCCTGCCCTCAAACCTCTCCTGCCTGAATGTGGGCATATTAATAATGTATGTGCAAAGGCACACGCTCCCGAGAAAGCCGTGGACACAGAAATCCCAGAGATACATAATCCATGAGGGTTCCTTTGGAAAGCCCTCCCTAGCACACCAAGTAATCCGTTACCGTCTTGTCTGAGAAGTAGCAAGATAATCACCTGCTCTTTTGCCTTAAAAAAATGCTATCGCAGCTTGACTTGAGACCCAAATACTCTTTGGTCCTGGCAATACACTGACACAGGGAGCTCCAGAATCAGGCCCAAGTCTCACAACAGCACTGTGGTTTTCACATCCGTCTCCCTGCGTTCTGATCCCAGAGCGTTCAGCACCACTGCGCACACTCCAACGTGTTTTCCGTGCTGCAACATAGCAAAGCCGTATCAATGCACTCTGGCATCCAGTACGTGAAAATGCACCATAGCTGTACATTGTCAGCGTCAGCATTCAAGGAATAGCTGTCTATTTCTTACATAAGTGAAATTTGATACAGAGTGCCAAATCTCACAGCTGGCCCTGTTCACACATCTCTCCTGCTGCCCCTGAGCCCCACCACAAAAAAAAACCACGTTTCACCTCCAGGGACCAGCGCGCACGTTGCAGGCTCTAATCCACTGTCTGAACACACTGTCTGATCTCCCCTTAACTGCCGCAGCAAAACAAAGGCTTGAAATTTTACATTTAGCCTGCTGTGCTTCGTTTGGCACATTAAACACAGAACACTAATTAAGTATACTATTGTACTTAAGGGGCTGTCAGCATTTCTACTGCAAAGCCTTCATTTCAGGGCTTTATAACACAGCTGTGAAGTATTCATTTTGCACTTGAGCTTGACATGCAAAGGTCTGGCTTTGGCCCAGGTTCCTCTGCTTGTTTGTTTTTTCAGGAGTTGGGGTTTTTGTTGTTGGTCTGGCAGGGGAAGGGCTGAACACGGGTGGACAGAATTAACTGCAAGGGATGTGTGACTTACAAGAGCACACAAACAACAAAACCACTCAGCTCCACAGTTGGTTTCTGTCTTCACTTACACATTGCCTCTCCCTGTTTTTGTATGTGCACATAGAATATGTACTTTTAAAATGTTTTTTAATATAATTTTTTTAAAGAGGTTTTTCTATCCTCTCCCTGCTCTCCAGCCTGAACTTTCTGTCCCTCAGCATCGAGTGCTAGCAAAGCACTCTTGTCTTGACAAGCCTGGAGACTGAAAATATTCCACTTGCAAAAGCAAAAGTAATAAGCCAAGCTCCAACACACGAGCAACGACAAATTCAGAACGTCTCTGCCTTTCAGAGCAGTCTCCATGTCTCTCACAAGCCTTGCTCACTGCCATCATTGAAGACTCATACCAATTGCCTAACTGACCCTCTGTGAACTACTCCAAAACCATCAAACTGGTTTCATACAATTCACCACACAGACTTGTCGCAACATTTCAAAATGTTTCCAGCCAATGCTCAATTTGAAGTAGCATTCATGGAGTGAAAGGATTCAGAGCTATGTCTGACCACTGAACAAGCCCTCACATTTTAACCATTTTATTTTTTTTTAAAAAAAAAGACCACAAACAAACCACATCTGACCAGAACATCATCATCTGCAGCAAGCAGTTGCCAATTCTAGGCAATTTGATTTCAAGATAACCACTTTACGAACATTAGGGAACGATCTCCCACAAGACAAATTATGAATGACACACCTTGGCACAAGAGTGGCAAGGGTAGAAACCAACTTGCCAAAAGGTTTTGAATTGCTGAGTTATGGGGAGCGTTACATTACATTTGTAAACCTGCACAAAAGCAGAGGTGGGATGGAGGGGTGTTCTGATGGAAATGCTGAGCCTCAGCTCTAATGGCTCTGCCAGGTGTCACTACAATGGTTGCACAAGGGTGTGCACACACTTATTAAATGACATCGGCAGTTGAGAGAACAGGGAACAAAACAGGGATGGAGGTGGAAGAAAGGGAACGTGAGCAACCCAGGGTCCCTGCAGGCTGTCCTTCCACGTGCGCCTGCACATGGCATGCGTGTGTTTGTCCATCTCTCCACGCAGCCTCTCCTGCCTGCTCTCCCCTCCTGGCCTCCCCACCATGCTTTCAGTCCAATTCCAGCTGTCAGGACCGCATTCCTGACCCGTCAGCCCCAGCTGTCAGGGGCTACGTGCTGAATCTGCACTCTGCCTTCTCCATGCACCTGGAGTAAGGCAGTCCCAGGAAAGCCATAAATACCATTGCATAGCCCTGGGGAAGTGGGTGGGAGGCTATTAAAAGCACCTCTACCAGGAACCATTTCGAGGGAACTCAAAACTTACAGCAACATACATCTGCAAGTGTCCCTGTGGCCTGCAAAAGAGGATACATAGAGGGTTAATTTCCTACCAGTTTCTGCAGCATGACCTAGCTATCATGAAATAATTACCTTCTGTTTCTTCACTTAACATCAGCCTGATCCCCCAGTTTTCTCTTCCTCACCCCCACACCAAGGTCCAATTTCTTCTAAAATATTGCAGGGGTGAGGAAAGGCACATGTAACCTTATCAACCCTGACTAGAGACATGGCAAGCAGGAACTTCTCCTTCTCCCATTCAGCCACCATCCTCACCATAAAAGCAGCCCTGACTCAGATTCCCATGAGATTTCACAAAACCTTCAGAATATTTGGGCTTCAGAGATACAAATGTGGCAAAGGGACAAGGGGTGGAGCATGTGTAAATCGTCCACCTTCCTCATTGTTGTGATGCTGCTACTTTGACTTTGGTGTGGGGAATTATTTTTGTTGATATAGGTAAAGTTTGTGAAGATTGTGTGTTGAATGTATACTTTAAAAAATAAAAAAGTTACATCAAACAGGCTACAGGTTTGCTGGCACATAAAAAGTCAATCCTGATTTATTCCAGATGGAGCATCTACACATGGAGTCAATCAGACCAGCTCCACAGGCAGGCAAGGGCTATGGGACACAACAGAGAGATGCATCCTGTGTGGGCAGGCTTCAAAGAAGCCATTCCCTGAGCTCTCAGGACCTGGGATTGTGCAGGATCACTTCTTCACAAGGAACAGATTTTTCCAATTTGCAAATGTGCATTACTTTTTCATAAGGAAAGAGAGCAGGCAAGATACCAGACTTTACGCAGGGGGTGCTTTTGCCCTCCCACATAGGCAACTTGTCTAGTGATTTTTTTCTTCCTAGTAGAAAAAGGAACCAATTCACCTTCTCCTGCATGGAGAACTATCTGTAAGAGGATTAGGTACAGACAAGGACTTGTAACGCTCCCCCATCAATCTGTCCCAACAGCAAAGATGAAAGGAAGCAATTTCTGACCTTCTAGCAGTGTTATACATTGGTCTCCTCCAAATCCACGCACAGGGCCTGAGTATAGGCAAAGAAAAAGAAAAAAAAAAAGAAGAAAAAAAAAACCGAAACAGTTCCCTTGGGCAGCATTTCAGTTACTCATATAAGGGTTTGAAATCAAGCAGGAACAAACGGTTCTCACAGTGTAAGGGTCACTGTTTATCGTCATTAATCATCACTTCCCAGATAGGAAAGGCTCTTTGCCCCCTGTTTCGCCCAGGCTTTAGCACTCTTACAAAGTGAGAGACAAGAACAAGGAAAAGAGCCAAACAGAGATGCGGGCAAGGGCTGGCAAGGCTACTCCCTCTGCAGCTCTGCCGAAGTCCCTCCCCACAGCCCCGACCCCAAACCGGGCCTGCTCCTAAATACAAACAGCCAATGGTTAAAAGTCCACAGCTTCATGTCAGAGACGGGCATCCGCTCCAAGGAAACTGTGGCAGCTCCACATAACTCCTGACTCCGGAGAAGTCAAACACACAGCGTTTCTAATACTGATACTGCCGTTGCGAGGAGCTGCGTCCTAAATCACCTCCTGCTGAACTCTATAAACAATGCAAACGTTCAAACTAAACTTGGACACAGGGAAGAAACACAGAGAGAGAGGGCGCAGAAAGCCTTCCCCACAGTTAACCCTGCCAAGGGGAGCCAGAGAAGGAAAGTAACATCTCAGCGCTTCAAGAAAAGCACCACGTTACAATTCCCTTCCCTGACTCCCTTCATTTCTTCTCACCAGCACTTATTTTTAGTATAAATGGATCAGTGCACTGTCTGTCTGAGGCCTGGTGGGGAACTTGCTGGTGAACCTTGAGAACAAAAGTAGAAACACACAAGCTAGAGCTACACAGGGTAAAGAAAAGCCTTTTAATCACCCTGCCTGAGGTGACACTGGTAATTTGCTTGTGATTTCTTTATTCATGCATAATGCCCCACGCCAAATCAATCTATTTTTATCCTTCACCACTGATTTACACAGCAGTCTGTCCTAAAAGTCATCTACTGTCACTTCTAAATTGTGACTCTAGGTCTCATCCATACCTACCCAGCTCTCACTGCCACGAAGGCAAACACGCAGGTCTTTTGGAGAAGAGGACAGCTGTAAGTAGTGTATTTAAGTCCCCAGGAAAGATTTAAAGAGACTCTCTGTATGTAAAAACAGCATCCCAGCTTATATCAGTTACAGTGTGGCCAGCAGGAGTAGGGAAGTTATAGTGCCCCTGTACTCGGCACTGGTGAGGCCGCACCTCGAGTACTGTATTCAGTTTTGGGCCCCTCAGTTCAAGAAGGATATTGAGTTGCTGAAGCGTGTCCAGAAAAGGGCAATGAAGCTGGTGAAGGGTCTGGAGCACAAGTCTTATGAGGAGCAGCTGAGGGAACTGGGGTTGTTTAGCCTGGAGAAGGCTGAGGGAAGACCTCATTGCTCTTTCAGGTGGTTGTAGTGTGGTGGGCATTGGTCTCTTCTCCCAAGTAACTAGTGATAGGATGAGAGGAAATGGCCTCAAGTTGTGGCAGGGGAGGTTTAGGTTGGATATTAGGAAAAATTTCTTTACAGAAAGAGTGGTCAGGCATGGGAACAGGCTGCCCAAGGAAGTGGTGGAGTCACCATGCCCAGACGTGTTCAAAGAACGTGCAGATGTGGCACTTCAGGACATGGTTTAGTAGGCATGGTGGTGTTGCATCGATGGTTGGACTTGATGATCTTAGAGATCTTTTCCAACCATAATGATTTTATGAGTAAAAGCCCTGCCTTTTTATACCCAGATTCCTTACACAGAGCAGACATCTGTCCCCTTCACAGGAAGTCAGAGAGCTCACCTCTCCTGGTGCCTGAAGGCTCCTGCCTGTAACACCTGAACTACTCCAGGACCAGACACCTTGTCCTCCCACGCACACATCTCTCTAAGACTGCAGTGATGCTATGGGGAAAAGTATACACTTGCATCCTCAGGGGATTAAAAAATGGTTTTGTTGTAAGCCAATATAAATTATATTTTAAAAACCACTTATCAGCAATTTAAAAGATGCTAAGATTGGAATAAATACAATAGGAAGGCAGAGCGAGTACACAGCATTTATCACACACACAACATCTCTACAGAAGAAGGCAGGTGGTAAAGAGATTAATATTCATTCTCTCCCTAAATATTGTCTGAACTATTTACTATTTGTTTCACAGTACTTGCAAGAAGTCCCACCAAACATGAAGGCCTCCTGTGCTTACAGCAGATAGCAACATGTACTCTCACACAGCTTGCAATCTATAACCAGATATAAGAGGACTGGACGGTAAAAAAACCCCGAAGCACTGAAGTAAAATGTCTTGATCGTGTTCATGCAACAAAATAGCAGCAGAGCTGGGAATAACCTCACCTCCCTCCCAAATTCCAGCAGCTATCTACTGTATGGACCATGCCACACCACTGCTGTATCTCACTCCTCTTGAGGCTAGGGACAACATTTTTGAAGAATGCTTAAAAATGAATCAGAGGAAAGCACAAGAGATTTCTTTTTCCCCCAAAGCAATCAGGATATACAGAAGCAGCTACCCAAACTTCCTGCCCATCCCCAGTCACCACTCGCCGCCTAGCTCTTGGCAATCCATTCCTGTACTCCCCCCTGCCCTCTGCCCTGAGGAATAAGCTTCTTACAGAAGAGCCTTTTTCATCATCTGCCCTTCATGCATCCTAGAATTAAGGAGCTCTTCATATCTGTCAGTCAGCATGCATACTGAGCATCCAAGAGATTTCTCCTGTTCACCAGAAAGAAGAAGCGATACATAGGAACGCCAGCCAAAGATGGAGAAAACAAACCTAAGAGAACAGCACAAGCGCTGATTTCCACTGTCTCCTCAACAAACTTGTTGCCACCTCCTCCCGTTCCAGTATGGCTGTAAAGTCCTTCACCGGCAATGCAGTGTCCCCATCACTGCACCTGCCGCTCAGCCACCGGCACAGGCAACCCCAGCAAACTCTCACGTGCTCACTCAGGTACGCGCTGCTGGGCCATCTTTCTGTTTCAAAGACGGAAACTGGTACTACAGGAGAGACAATCGTCGTTCACAATCACAGCTATCCCAGATGCAGAACTTGGTTTAGTCTTTTCCAAACAGTTAAAATTTCTTGCAAGTTTTATGGCCTAGTCCCAGCACCCCAAAGACCTAAATAACTCTCCCTGCAGGTCAGCAGCAAAAGAACACCATCAGATCGTCTCTCCCTTACACACACAGGGGAAACCACCACTAGACAATAAACCACACAGAGAGACAAAAGGTTATAAAGATAACTACAAAGCAATCCTAAACAAGCTCATTAAGTCATTCATTCAGCCCACTTTCCTTCTTCACATACTTAGCCCTTAAATCACTTCTCCCTGCGATTTTTCCCAAGCACCTTTTCAGTTTCTTTTCCTGAAGGAAACAAAGTCTGTGAACAAGAGGTACAATAGTCCAACATAAGCTGACTTGTTTGAGGATTTTGTTAAAGGTGACTTAACAAAAAGAAAAAAGGGAGCAGGCTGCCATCTAAGTGACTTAAAACCCTGAAATAGGAGTAACACTGGAAAAGTAGGTCTCCTCTAGCCTACATTTAGGCTCAGAAGCATGGGTAACTGGTAGAATTACCAAATGTGAGAACTAAGAAAGTAAAACCACACTCAGAGAAAGTAATTTTTATCCACAGGCTTAAAAATCCCTGAGTTTGTGACCACCTAGCTCCTGCCATACTTCAAGAAAGCAAACCATTAAAACTACCACCATTTCTGTACTGCCCTTGCTTAGAAATTCAGAAAGCCCTTGATCCAGGCACACAACTCACTCCTGTTCCTTCAACACTTCAAAAAGTACTTCTGTTCTTACATGTTTAGTTCTTAGCAGAAATTGCTGCCGTAAAAAGCACAACACAAAAAAAGAGATTACGGAACTCCAGTCTTCAGCAAAGAGTCAATGCTCCCAATGCATGATTTTCCGGTCTATAGTTTTAGAGTTTGGTTGGGTTTTTTTGCATTCACCTACTCAGAAGCATTTAGCAGACTCTGTCTTGGTAAGAAATAACTTTGAGCAACACCTGTAGTTCAGAAATACCTGAACTACTAGTCCCAAGGACATTTCTACACTTTAAACAAAGGATACAATCAGCAGACAAACTCTTGAAGGGCAAGCAGTGAGGCTGAACAGCAAAGCAATGAGTAAGAACCAGAACATCTCTGTGATTGTCATTTGTACTGAACCACTATGCTAACCCTGCTCGAACTGTATTTCATGTCTTCCAGCAAAAAGATAGCTGTAAAGCTTCTATGCAGTTCCTGTCCACTCCCTGCTGTGGTGCACAGGCAGCTGGGTAGTGGGCAATAGCAGATACAAACTTTACTCTCACCCCTGCACAGGGACTGGCCCCTGGCTTGAAGCCAGGCTGCAATCCCCATCACCAACCAGAGAACTGTTCATAGAGAACCAAACCCTGAAAATGTTCCCACCCGTCTGCAATCTTCCCTCTCTTCTTCTAATTGTATCAGTCCGTTTAAGAAAAGACATTACTTCTACCTGGAAACGTTGTCTCTTTTACGTCCTTAGAGCATCACAGGCTGGCACCTGGAATGAAGTACTTAGGAGACAATATTGTGGAAGGATCTGTTTACAAATTAGCCAAAGACAAACAAGCACTGAGAGTTTAAAGAAGGGATTAACACCAGCCACAAGTAAAGACTAAAACTGGCTGCTCAGTGCTTATCAGCACTTTCTGCTGTTTCTGTAGAGGTCACTTCCCACATTTCTTCTGGGCGAGATAAAAATCTATTAGTGACAGAAAAGACCACAGAAATTGGCACAATCTGCAGACAAGCTGACAGAGCAAAGACTTGCACTAAACAGCCTCGTACAAAGAACCAGAAAGGTACTTAGAAATTGCAGAATTTGTTTTGCTTACAAGCACTACCTCGGAGAAGTCCTGCGCACACTTCACATGGCTCAAAAGATGACAGCAGTATCCCAATGCACCCGTGAGGCACAACCACACAGTGATGTCACTTCAAAACACTGTCCCCTACAATATGTCACAAGATGATGACCAAGGCAACTAGAAGCTCCACATGTACCCAGACTACTTGTCTAATGGCTAGAGGACAGAAACATCTGCCAAGAGTTCAAGAAAACTCAGCAGCAGTTTTGGAGTCACAAGAATCCAACAAATGGTCACAGACCAAACCCTGTGGCTTTGGGGGACCAGGTCACTGGAAGCAGAACTGTGTGGGATATCTGACAGATGTTCCACCACAAGAGAAAAGAGCTGGCCATTCGTCAAGCAGGAAGCCAATGCTCCAGACCCAAGTATCTCACACTTTATGCTCTTCCCTGAAGACCAGACCTATGGCATTCTGTTGCTGCTTTCAGTCACCTTCCCCAGACTCTTCCACTGAAGATGGAGCACTGGGAAGTCTTCTCAAACCAGCTGTAAGGAAGGGAAGCCCTGGTGCTATCCCCTTCTCCTATTTATACCAACAACATTACTGCAACAGTTCAAATATATTTTATATATAGCTCTGTGGCTTATTTCCAGGCAGAAGTAACTCAATGCTGGTGTACATATGTTTAGACCACAGCAACTGGAAAGAATGTCCCATAAACGCTGTTAACTCCGCTACTCCCCTGTGACCAGAACAGGATCTACCATTGCAGAAATACAAGCCGTGGTAGGAAAATTAAAAAAAAAAAAATCATCCACCCAGAAGTTAAGCAAGCCACTCGCCACCTGCACAGCACTATAGCCCCCACAGATTTATAGCTGTAAGTTAACAGCCAGCTCTTGTCACATCAAGACAGGGTGTCTGACTGCCAAGAGACCACATAGGAGGTGACCAGGGTGTGTGCCAGCATAAGGGCAGACATACAACACATGGAGCATTTGCCAGTATCCACTTGAATTTCAAAGTAGTCTTACAAACTTAAGGGCCGGACAAACAGTCCAACAACTAGTCAGATTTGTACAGCTCTATTTGCAAACCCTGCTTGGACTGAAAATATCAGTAGTGCTACCGTATTTTAATGAATCTGACTTGACTTCAATACCCCTAAGTTCAAGCACTGGAAAGAAACAAGAAGGGCAAGGTGCAGGAGCCACTGACCAACATCCAAATGCTTCCCCCAGCACTGGTTGCTGGGACCTCAGTGACACGTAGATGAGAGAGACGCCTGCTATAAACCCACAGGATGCTGATCCCAGTGCCAGGCCTAGGTTTTAACATGACCCCAGGTGAGCCAGACCCGAGGCAGCAGCCCACAGTGAGACACAGTGTCAGCTACATTCCTTCTCCTAAAGAAGGGCGCTCACCCTACCACATGTAGACAACTGTCAGGTGGTAACTGCCATGCCTTTCACCAGATTGTCCCTCTCATGGGCTGCACAGACAGCTCTGCCAGTCTTCCCAGAATACATTAAAACAACCTTTCATCACATTTTTCTCTGCAACAGCTAAGAACTGGGGGGTGTGGGGGTGTGGTGATTAATGTGTTTAAAAAAAAAAACAAAAACACTCTTGCCTTTTCTTTCTTATGTCTGAATCCAATGGGACCAGACTTTAAAGAGGGGGAAAGTATAATCAACACTTCAGAAGTTTCTTAAAAGGCACAGCATCTCTGATTATGTCATGTGGAAAAGTTAATGACCACCATCTCAGGCCTTCACAGAGAGGGGCGTCTCTTGTCCTGGGGTATAAATAGACTAGCTTTATCCTTGCATAAACCTGTTTGTAACTTCAGGGATCAAACTGCCCTTCCTGAACATGTCAGGTCAGCGTCTTGCTTAGATCGGAGGAGGCTCTGTCAGGGAGCCTCTAGCTGGGGAGAAAAGGGAAAACCAAGTCCACATTTTGGGGATGATGATGAGGGTACAAAATAAAAATGGAATTTCTCTGGTTAACTGTTTATTTGGGGGATGGGAAACAGGGAAAGAGAAACAACCTCTGTTCCAGGCTTCACAGGACTGGTTAGCAACACGCCCAGGGAATATAGATTAACAGACAGTGCAGCTGAGCTGGTCAAAACAACACGATAAAGACAACTGCATGATAAACATATAAGGCATGCACACACATACAGTTATGTGCATGGAATGAATCATCATACAGAGACTCTGATCTTGAAATTGGCCACAGAGGCACTTATCTTCACATCCATTGGGTGAAATGGAACTACTCAAGCTCATGCTACCTCACGCAAAATTAAGCACACGCTTAAGTAACCGCAGGAACGGTGCCAGAGTTTGCATTCAGTTTTCTTTTAAGCCCTTCAAGGTCATTGCGACTGTAGAAATGTTAGAGAGTTGTGCAAGACTTTGTGTACATTACAGCTGTAACACAATACCATGCCACTTCAGAAGCAGGGAAAAAGAGCTGG
Organism: Chlamydotis macqueenii; assembly: GCF_036417535.1. Lineage (NCBI taxonomy): Eukaryota > Metazoa > Chordata > Aves > Otidiformes > Otididae > Chlamydotis > Chlamydotis macqueenii. Next base: position 41,789,951 of record NC_141560.1, read on the forward strand.
TTGTAAGTTATTGTACTGACAGGCACACTAAGAAAAGTAACATACACTCTACCAGAACAGAGTATGTTCTTCCTATTAAACACACACACAGAAAAATAGAAACATACTCATACCATCATCTAGCCAGGCCCTAGCATTTAAGTATGGTCTACAACGCAAAATCCTGCTTGGCAGCTGTTTATAGTACTTTCCTTTCTGGGGATCTGAGAAAAGCATCCAAATTAAATCACACTAGAGAGCGGGAGGGCAGGATGCGGGACAGAACCCAGGCAACAGACCTGGAAGTAAATCCTTCTTCCAGAGGGATGACCACAACGCATAGGCGGCATTCCCTCTGCTGCCCAGAGACAAGACTCCCTCCCCAGCAAGAGAAATCACCCACTTTGACATTTTATAATGGATTTTGCTTCTAAACCCTTCCTTCCACCCTAACTGCTTCCGCAGCTTAGGTAGATCAGTGATGATTTACAGTTCTGCCATCTCCTCAGCACGAGAGCTCCCCGACTCAACTAATCCCAAATGCTACACAAACATGCTCCAGGCCCACAACTCCCTTTCCCACAGCCCAGGGCAGGAATACCAGCTCCTGGAGAGTTACGGTATTCTTTACCCAGCCTCCTCCCCTCCTCAGCCAGAGCTGCTGGCTAAGGCAGGCAGGGTTGCTCCTCCCAGTATAACAGGCCCTCAGTGCCAGAAAAAACTACCAGTAGAAAGAAAAAGAGTTTCAGTTGCTTGCCAACAAACCTTTAGGCAGTAGATGATGAGTGTTCCCAATTGTTTTAAACCTCCAAAAAGCACTGACAGCAAAACCAAATGCCTTATTGCAGCAAGCACTCTCCTCTTCCCACTGGAACATGACAGGACTCTCCACAGTGAGCAGTGTTTCTCCACCTCTGGTGACCTCAGAGCTCCCCAGGTACGAGGTGCCCTATAAAACACTTTTCCACTTTTCTTTCACAAAATAAAAAGGCAGAATTTCCTGAATTAACAAGACAATTCAGTTCCCTCGGCAGAGATGCAGAGCTGGAAGCTGCCCAGCGCGTCTCACACAACCACCTGTTCTACCACAGAGGACAGCGTTGTTACCCAGGTGCTCTCTTCCAGCCTGGAACCTCGGCCACCAGGGCTCCACCGCGAAGGACCAGACACTGGAGACACAGACTGTGAGCCCATGACACAGGGTTTGTCTAGACTGGAACCTTGGTTTGCCTGGTTTTTTTCCAAAACCCGTGTTTAAGTTAACCGGTACGGGTTTACCCACGGTACGGTCCCCGAGAAGAGGCGAGCACCCCCCCCGCCCCCGCCGGGGTTAATACCGCGCCATGCCCGCGGCGCGCCACCACCGCCCGGGGGGCGGGGCCAGGGCGCCCCCCCCGTCGCCGCAGCGCCCCGCCCCTCGTTGGCCGGGCGGCGTCTCCATGGCGACGGAAGGCCGCAGGCACCGCCCCGCGCCCCCCCCCCCCCCCCCCCCCCCCCCGCCACAGGGGAGCCGGCCCGGCCGGACACCGACCCGCCCGAGCGGGGGGCGGCTGCGCCAGCGGCGAGGAAGCTGAAGCAAGCTCGCAGAGCACCCTGCCCTCATCCTCCCCCAGCGCCAGCCCTTCGAGCATCCCGGCAGCTTAGCGCGGGAAGCCCGCGGAGACGGGCGGCGCAAAGCGCGGATTATCGGGGAGGAAGATTATCCGCCTGGCGCGGGAGATGGTTGAATCCCAATTCCAGCCTGAAAAGCAGCTCAGGATTTTTGAAACGACTATGTCCGTGGAGGCAGGCCGCACATTGATCAGAAATATTTGTTAATGCATTTCATTAAGTGTGGTTTATGTTATCTTGTCCCCGTTCCCCTCCACCACCACTCCCATTGCAGGGTTTGGGGCGCAGGATGGGGAAACACCCTGCAGCCAGCCCTCACAGTCAGCAAGATAACAAGAACCATTTTGCAGCCTGTCTGGCCGTGATTCAGTCCAAGAAAACCAGGTGAGCTGGGACCAGATGGGCTTAAACAAGCAAAGCAGATCCCAAATTTGTTAGTTCCCGCTTCCAGTCAGCAATGCTTTCGGACCCAGCTGCTCGAGAGGGATGATACCCCAAAGCAGGTTTGAATCTGCCACAACTGGGACCACTATATCTAGTTTAAAACTGGGAGATAAGCCAAATGCAAGGAGTTATGGAGCTGTTTTAAAGCTCGGGATGCTGGGACACTTTGCAGTAAGTGGATAAGTATCCTGTCTGTTTTACATTGAGGGGAAAAAAAAAAAAAAAAAAAGAGGCCCAGAGACAATCCGAAGAGCGGAGCACAGAACCCAAAACCATTAACTGCATTAAAAAAAAAAAAAAAAAAATTACACAGCTCTGTTTCAAGGTTCGCTCTACCTTTACACATTTCAGCAGCACAGAAGTGTTGGTTAAGAGCGTGAAAAACATCACTCAGTCCAAATAAAGCTCTTGCAGAAAAGACACTAATATTGATGCAATATAACTGGCAAAAAGAAGTCATTTTACTGGTATAGCCTGTTTCTTTGAGGGACACGATCATTCAATAGACTCGTTTGAGGCTGTGTCACCATTAAGACAGCTTGTTGTGGAAGCTCAGCTTGCAAATTGTTTCTAGTACAGGCAAGTGCTCGGCCAAGTACACCCTTGCACTCATGCCCATTCTGCATACCTCCGACACCATCCCCATCCCCTTATGGTCCAGCTTATGGCCAGGGCTGAAGCACAGAGCACAGCAAGTTCCGAGCACCAAGAGCAGTCACCAAATAAGGAGGCAGGCCTTGCACACACTCCTCTCTCCCTTAGTCCTATTCAATGTTTCGGCAACTGTGGCATCTAGATTGTGTTAGGGACTGTGTAAAGAATTCAGGCTCCTTTGGAACAAAGTCCTGAGCTGAGCAATAGTGCTTTTTTTTTTTTTTTTTTTGCCTCTCCCCCCCCCCCGCCCCCCGCCCCAAATGAAAGCATCCCTAGTACAAACAAGACTTCAAAGGCGAGCGGCCCCTTATATGCTACTCAAAGGTGAGCAACCCATTTCAAAGCCTTTGGGAGAGCTTAAAGGCTACCACTGTTGAGCACAGGAGAGGCAGCTAACACTTCAGTACTGGCACTTCAAACAACTGCCCTGTGCTGGGCCTGCCTGTTGATAGGGAAGGGTTTCTGAACAGGCAGCACTGTTTTTCACAGTGCCTACTTCGAAGAAAAACAGGAGCAGAGAGCTTTAGAACTCTGTATCCTTGAATCCATTGACACTGCCTTCAAGTTGCTTTTTCCTTCTTTCAGAAACTCCTCCATCTGCCTGCTTTCAAGGCGTTTGTTAATGTTGTGACTCTCTACTGCTATGCAACCCCCAACAATCTACTTTATTCCATGTCTCTAGATCCATGACGAGGGAAGTTTCAATCTAACTAATTGAGAGATGCAGAAATTAAAGAACTATCACTGTAAGGAAGGAATGTCATTTTTCAAATTCCATCAGGTAAGAAATCTCATATTAGTTGTTAAATCACGTTAGCCTTCTTGACCAATTGTGAATTTTAATACTGTATTTGGGAGAACAAGTGGGACTGGCTTCTATTGCTATTGACTTGGAAACACTGAATACAACAGCAGTTCATAGACTTTTCTGTAATACTATTTTCAATCAGTTTCCCCACAGTACCAACAGTACTGGTCTCCTGGGACACCAGCAAAATTACAAGCCTTACTGGGGTTTCCACAGCTCTAATTCGTATGGTGCTTAATCTGCTTGAGCCTATTGGAAAGTCATAATCACCGGAGCTACTGAAATAACTAGTGACAATGGAACCAAGTCAGCATTTACAGTACAATTTGGTGACTTTTAAGCAAATAATCCTAAATGAACACAGAGTCCTCACGTGGGAGAGGTGAGAAACATCCCTGGTAATCTGCAAGAGACTAGGCTTTGTGGCTAAGGCTAAGATTTGGCCTCAGAGGATCAGGATTCAGTTTCTAGGTCTGCCTCAGACTTCCCGTGGGTGTTTCGAACCATGCCTGTGTAGGAAAAGCATGTCCCATTCCCCCCATACCTTATTTTTAAGCTTGAAGCTCCTCTGGGCTGGGTCTACTTTACCACGTGTCTGTCCAGTGCTCACCAAAGCAAGGTAGAGATGGGATGCTCCTGCAGTCTATGGTCATACAAATATTAGCAGTGACTCACCTTTACACTAATGTTTTTGAAGACAGATCACATGGCACAGCTGCACTGCTGGCTACAACAGCCACTGGCCTCAGCTCTATTTTCCTTGCACAACATGCAGACGTGCTCAGGGCAAGGCTAAGCAGCACTGTGGCAAAAGGAAAGTGGGAGGTTTTTCCGAATTGCAGTAGCCACTCTTTGGTGGGTACAGCCTCAGCAGAGCCCACAGGGCTTCAGGTACAGGGACCAGTCCACATCTGGAGCTGGAAACCGGAGCAGAGAGCACACCACAACCCTGCTACGCACATACAGGAGCCCTCAGAAACTTCCAGCTCTGCAGAGGCAGGTACATCAGACACAAACAGAAGCCTGAAGTGACTGAAACTAAGCTTGGTGCTAGTTAATTATTCAAACCTTAGCTGGGATCACTCAGCACTAATATCAGGGCTTCATTCTGCTAAGTGCTGTTTGAGCGCCATGTAAGCACCACTCCCTGCCCCAAACATTACAACAAGAGACCTTTAAAAAAATCCAAAGACTAGCTAGTACACAGTGTTCGCTTTCATTCTCACAGAGAAAACTGTACCAAAGCTAATCAAACAACTTCTCCCTAAGACCTGATGAACAGGAAGCAAACTATTTTCCCAGCTTTGCAAGGCCAACAAAATGCTGGCCACCACTTTCTCAGCTGGAAATGGAGGTGATGCCCTGCAGTTGCTTTCCACTAGACACAGAGGAGAGTGAAAAAATATACAAGTCATTATACAGGTACTTGCAAACCCTCGAGCAGATAGTGGTCCAAGCTGGCCTGACTCCCAACCATCACTTCACCTGTTCTGCCCTCCTGAAACAACTGAGGTGATACACCACAGGCAGTGCCAAGCACACAGCTAGTGAAGCAGATGGTACGCTTTGGAGGAGGTCTCTTTCCACTGTGTCTGTGGCTGTCTCCATCAGCCTTCCCTGCACCACACTGAACAACAGCTCTGACCAGCAAGCAGTAAATGTACCACCTGCAACAACTCTGACCAGCCCCGTCCTCTGCCATTTTACCATCCCAGCCAGGTCTCTGGCAAAACACGACATGCTTCACAGCCCACAGCAGAACGACAGCCCACAAGCAAAAGGGGGCTGTCAATCTGTATGTGTACGGCTTATCCAGCACAGCAGGGACAGAGTAAAACCTGCTTACAAGTCTCTCAGGCCAGGATAGCTAAGTCCCACGTGCCTTCTCAGAATACCAGCTTGTCTGAAGGAGGAGAAGAGCAACGTGCAAGCCAAGACCTCAGTAGATCTAAAAGAACATCCAGGAAAGCAGCGTGTGACCACCCATGGGAAGGAATGACCATTTAAACGGTCTCAGGAAATGACCTGGTTTGTGTTATTTATGTGACTGCACCCCAGCTGTTAATACATCACCACTCCTCCCCTGCCATGGAGGGGTCTTCCTGCTGTCTTTCACAGTAAAGACAGCACATTATTTAGGGATAGACAGAAGGGTGGATCTTTCCAGGAATCCTGTCTCAAGATTGACAAGATGGGTCAGAATGGTTCATGGATACCGTTGCAGGCTACAAAACCAAACATGTTGAATTGCCATATGCTTTTATATCCACTATACTTCAAGAACCCGAAGCAACTGGTGCTGCAGTTCACCAGCAGAAAAACTTTAGCTTTGATATGCCCTGTGGCTGTAAGTCACATTTAACATTCATGTTTGGCTCCAATTCAGGCCAGGAGAGCTAGACAGATCAACCTGTAATTTCAAGACAAGGCATAGAATCACAGAATGGTTTGGATTGGAAGGGACCTTTAAAGGCCATCTAGTTCAACCCCCTGCAACGAGCAAAGACATCTCCAACAAGATCAGGTTCTTCAGTGGCCCCCCTAGCCTGGCCTTGAACGTTTCCAGGGATGGGGCATCCACCACCTCTGTGGGCAACCTGTTCCACTGTTTCATCACCCTCATTGTGAAAAATTTCTTCCTTATATCTAGTCTGAATCTACCTCCTTCTATTTTAAAACCATTACCCCTTCTCCTATTGCTAAAGGCCCTGCTAAAAAGTTTGTCCCTATCTTTCTTATAAGCCCCCCTTAAGTATTGAAAAGCCACTATCAGGTCTCCTTGGAGCCTTCTCTTCTCCAGGCTGAACAGCCCCAACTCTCTCAGCCTGTCCTCATAGGAGAGGTGCTCCAGCCCTCTTATCATCTTCGTGGCCCTCCTCTGGACTCACTCCAAGAGGTTCATGTTCTTCTTATATCAGGGCTCCAGAGCTGGACACAGTACTCCAGGTTGGGTCTCACCACAGCAGACTAGAGGGGGAGAATCACCTCCCTCGACCTGCTGACTTGTATAACATGCATAGAGCAAAGAATGGAGTGAGGAAAACTTGTGCACGCAATTGTTAACAAACACAGGATCACCTTGTACTGTGTATTTGAGGATGGAGTAGAGGGGACCAGAGCAGGCCAGTAGGGAAAGAGTCAGCACCTGAGCTATGAAACTTAGAGTTGTTCCACTGACTCTACCTACAGATACAGATATGACATTGAAATGCAGGTCTGGCTATGAATAAGCTAACCAGCCTTTGTCCTCTGCTTTAAGGGACACTGCTATAAGCCTGACCAGAGACAGACATGAAATCCCTTCTATCTCTGGACAGCAGCCCCTAAGCTGTTGAAGCTGTTGGATGTGTGTAGACCGAGTGGTGCAGAGCTGTAAGAGAGATCCCTAGCTATCAACCAGGGCCAAGCACCGTTCATAGATACAAGCTTTGAAGTAGAACAGGCACAGCAGCAGAAGGCCAGACCGGGGTTAGATGCATCCTCTCAGCTGCGCTACTGGCTGCACTGATCCCAGAGCTAGTGGGCTGAGCACTGCTCAGGCTCCAGTGGAGTGGAGAAGGGGAATAGGGCAATACTGCGCTGAACAGCTCCTCAAAAGCACCGTCATTATGGAAAAGACCCTGCCAAAACAAGAGCTTGCGATAGCATCAGACAGGCAGCTCTCTACCTCACCCACACAGCCAGGCTGCTCAGCCCCACATCCAGCTCCCTGGGAAATGCTGCCCACAAGGAACTCAGCAGCCTCTGCTGCTGCAAGGACCAAATTGTCCCCAAAGACTTACAAAGAATCCCACTCTGCAACAAGCCTCAGCTGCACCTTAAACAATTTAATAAGAGGTGATGATTTTTGAAGCGTTTATATCAGTGAATCAAACTTGTGTGTTTTTTGGTTCTCTTCCAGTTCAGGTTCAGCAGTTCTCAGCTGATCCAGTTATGACCAGCAGTGGTCTAAACTGATTCACGTTGGAAGCCATAATATTTTCAAACAAAAAGGACTGTGTACTGAAGGCAGGAAGCTACAGTCAGGCCAGAAACACTACTCCACTCTCCTGTGTCCAGGAGAGCCTGCAGTCCTAGCCAAGCTCTGCAGTTTCTCAGGGGATTGAGAAGCTGGAGAACTGTGTTGGGAATGCGAGGGGCACGACAAGGCACAAGAGGTCTCAAGCTTTCATGGATCTGCTTCCTTCTTAAATCTGTGTCTGTGCACATCCTGCTCAAGGGCAGGACACAGAGGTACGTGTACGTGTTTCTGCTGCCCTAACCAGGCAGCCACCATCAGGCCGATGGGAGCCCAGAGGCTGGCAGTAAGAACAGACCATGCCTCACCAAAGGAGAACAGGAAACCCTGTCCCACTAGATGCAACTTAGGGCTCATTTTCAGAACGAAAGCCCTCAAAAAGGTTTGGCAGAGCCACCCAGTCCAATCCAGCATCATGGAGCAGGAACAGGCACTCCAGCTGCACATGCTCACACAACACTTGGTTGGGGAAAGACCACAATACAACAGTGTCTATGCTGAATGACTTCCTGCTGGGGAACGTCAGGTTTTAGTCAAAGCGCTCTTTTAAACTGGCAACTCAAAATATATCTGGCTTAGAAAAAAACAGCAGAGATCAAAGGAACAAGCAGCAAATTCCAAATGTGTTTCTTCGACTCACTGGCTTACAGTTTTAGGGAAAAGCCTGTAGCAGGTTTTGTAGCAATTTGTTTCTACAGTGACATGCATAATCTGGTTTGACTGAGGATACCCCCCACATACATACCCTAAAATAGGCACAGCTACATCACTTTAAAGGATGCTTATATTTGCAAGAGTAGAGCTTAACAATATGAGCAGCCCCTGCAGGAACTGTACCTGCCCAGGTACATTACTTCTGTGAGCAGAGAGAGATTTGTGTAGCCGAGCTGCAGGGCACTACAGCAGCCAGGGCATTTTAGCAATGGGAGATGCCTCAACCCTTATCTTCCCCACCATCCTGCCAGTGCCGCTCATTCAGGGTGATCAATGCTGCTTCAAAGGCACTCAGCGCCCAGTTCTTAACTCTGCCTCTCTATTGGAATCACAAGCATGGTGACCAGATGCACGGTTGGGTTTCTGGGAGGGCTAGTAATGCTCTAGAAATTGAACTCAGGCCAACGAACTTATCTGAGGAAATTTTAGCTTCCAGCCGCCACACTGACATGTTACCACCCCAGCAATCAAGACGCCTGGATGTAAGTCACTGTACTGTAGGTCTATACTGGTTCAACACAAAAAATGGAGACCTGGAAAGGATGGGAAAAGTGGATTCAAGCCATGAACATCAGAAGACATACAAAAAACCCCCCATCTAAACACAGAGCTAGTCACACAGCAACAAAAATCAGGACTCCCACAAAACAAAAGTTGTTTTCAAAAAGCAGTGACAAAACCAAACACTACATCCAATTTGTCAACAAGCTTTTCTTAAAGAGCTCCTGTTCCTTCTCCTTGTTTCATTTATTTATTTACTTATAGATATCCATGATTATGTATTGGTTCCTTAGTTTTACTCCTGTAAAACTCCTCTGCTCTCCTGTAGAGATCTCCTGGGGCTGCGTAGTAAAACCATGCATTAATTACAGGCAAGGCATAAATCCTAATAAAAGTCACAAAACAAGTTCTCTCTTGTACAGCTCCCAAGTAACACATTGCACGTCCTGCACAGCCCTCATGCAAAATATCTGTACTTACCCACACTCCCCCTTCCAGAGCAATGCACAAACAGGTCTCTGCGCAGCCAGCCTCCCACGGCCTGCCCACGTCCAGCCCAACATTACATTGCTGCTTCACTGAAAGGAGCCAGTTTTCACAGGGCTTCTCTTCAGCATGACGAGCTGCCCAGGGAGTCTGTCCCTAACCACTGAGGCAGCCTGGCAGGCCCTACACCATCAAAGGGTGCTTTAGGAAAAAGCAGGAATGCCAGGGATGCTTTCCACTGGAAGGGAAAATCACAGCTCATGGAAGTCAAGGCAGTACCACTGAGGGTGCTTGCCCATCTTAAATTGAGCAGCTGACTGCAATAAAAGCCTGAAGGACTCGGAGGAACCACAGAGCTGTTGAGGGCTTGCTCTTCACCTACATATGCACTTACAAAGCACAATATCACCTTCCAGGCATTAATCTAGGGCAACAGTCCTGCTCCATCCTATATAACCAAGCAGCATTCAGCAGAGAAGATCAGCCAAAGCTATCAGCTTCATAGGCCCATCCATACTTCTACATGCCTAGAGTCACATGCATCTCTTGGAGCAGTCATTTCTCAAAAAGTCCAAGAGACAAAGATGCCTGGAAAAGCCCTTCCTGCAGGTCAGCAAAGATCCTTCAGGAGTGATGTGTATGACGCTCAGTTTCAGTCTCAAAGGATTTACACTCATACCAAACAGCAGACTGAGAAGATCTGTTTCCTGCTCTTTTAGAAAAGTAGAGCTGCTTCTCACCTTGGAAGGCAGAGGAGCATACACATGGCAGAGGGAGTATCTCCACAGATATCAAACAGGGAAAGTTCTTCTGTTGGATCTTTGGTAAGGGGGCCACTCCCTTCTGCCTTGCCAGCCCCAGCTGTCCCACTGAAGGTAGGGGATAACTCATTTGAGGGAAATTCAGAGCAGATTGCTTTGGGAAACCAACATCAGCACTCCTCACCATGACAAACTGCTTCTACCAGCAAACTCCCCAGCACCACCTTCGCATCTTACTGATTAACTGCTTTTATTAATAAGATACACAAAATCAAGCCCTCAAACCCTAATTTGATGGAGTAGAATGAATCCATGGTATCTCCAGTGAATCAGACAGCCCTGGCTGCACATTGGGAGGCAGCACAAGGGATACAACGGAGCTTTTCCAAAAGGCACGTACAAGGTAAAAAAAGAAAAATAATAAACCACCAAAATAGGTACCAGAGAACACCCAGCAGCGGGTCCCAGCTCTGAAAAGGAGTGAGCAGACCTCACCTCCTTTTCACAGAGCCAGAATCCAATGCCCACTGTACTATATGTGGTGGTACAGGTGGCTTTTGGCTCTTCTGACAGCGGTCTCTGCAGAATACAGATCAACCATCTGCTCTTCAGGAACAGCTACAAAGCACATTTCACTGGCAGTCCACAGGCTGCACTAAATGTAGTACATGCATGCACATGCACACACCGAGGTCACGCACAAACACCAAGGACTCTCCTCCAGACAGCTTTGAGGAAGCCGAGCAAGTTTTTCACTTGCTTTGCAAAGGAAGAAAACTGTGTTCCTTGGTATTGAAGGGCCATCTCAGGGGACCTCCGACCTGAGCCACAGTTGTAAGAACAGGATTTCATGCTGAGAACAGGCCATTTAAATAAAGTGTCATTTCTTTCCCCTGCAGTTTTTACACACTCTTCACTCCAGCAGCTAACTTTTGAAGCAGTAGTGTTTTGAGACAAATAAATGCACTTTGTAGTCATGGATTACAAGCATTTCTTATTTATTAATGAGTCTTCACAGGAGGGGAGGGATTAAGCTTTCTATTTATGGAGAGAGAGAGAGAGAGCACTACGCAAAGGCAAAGTGATTTGCCAAGGGTTACAAGTGAATCAGTGGCAGGGACAGAACAAGGTGCCCTGACTCAGAGGCGCCTGCTGTCAGCACAAGGCAATGCCACCCAGCGCCTGTTCTCCCTGCAGCAGGGATTAAGTCATCCTCTTCTCATGACACCAGTCAATTTCCAGTGAGCGACTATCTGTCAGGAATTCTCCATAACACCAAGAAGAATGATGGATTTTTCAGGTAGAAGCAATTAAACCCCAGACAAGACATCCCCAAAGGAAGGGGGTCTGGGGCATATGGAGGAGGAACACGGAGGAAAGCGCATCCAGGCCTGTGGAACACAGAGCCCATCTGAACAGTCACCTCCAAGACACGTCTCGCGTCCTCCATCTTTCATATCATCCTACCCTTCCCCATATGCTCACAGAACACTCCTTTGTGGGGCTGGGAGCAATTGCTTACACAGAAGAACAGGTCTTTGTGTATCATTAGCTGCCAGTAATGCAGGTTAGCAGTTGGAAACACGGAGGAAGAGGCAGCATTATGTTTCTCCTGTCAGTCATCTGTAACAACTCCACACGCCACGGTGTGGGAAATCCCAAAAGCTTTCTGATACAGATTGGGTACCTACCACACAAGCAAAAAGAGTGTGTTTCACAAGAGGGATTCGGGCTTTAGCAAGGATCTGACGGAAAGTAAAGATTCCAGCTAAAAGACAGACTACAGTCACGTATCAGTCGCTCCACATCACTCTACAGTTACACCAGGTCTCCCAAAGCAGTATTGTTAGTACCGACAGGACGTTAGGCAACAAAGTTAAAGCATGCTGGCCGCACCACACAGCACTCACCTTGCTGCCTATGTCTTCACGCTTGTTCCCAGGCTTGCTTCTCCTCAGCTTAATGGAAGGGGAGCGAAGTAGATTTTTGATCCGACTTGTTATTGTAGACCCTTCGACCGACATCATCTCCAAGTGCCAAGAGGTATTCACCCCACACACAAACTGAGCCTGGGGAACGAGCCCAGGTTTGAGGCAGAAATACCAATGTGCTCAGCTTTGCTTTCACGCATTCACATATCTCTCAGTGATTCTGCTTGGGAACTCCACTCCTGTTACACTGCAAAGCTATTCACAGAGGCTGGCAGACTTTCCTTTTGCAGATTCCAGAGGATCAAATCAGCAGTAATCTAAACTGAAAGATGCACCCGTGGGTCAATATGACATTCACAATAAATTCTAGCCTCATTCTTTGCAAGAAATGCCAAATGCAAGAGTTTCTGATAAGGATGCATGCAGTATCCCTTATTCTCAGAGGCTTTCACAAAAATTATCATCCGTTTAGTATAAATTAGCACATCTAAACCAATTCCCAGATGCAAAATTTAAACGTTTCGCACTTCAGTATCATCTTATGACAAAGACAAAAATTTCCACCATTGGAGTTCATTAACGGGGTCCATCCAGCCCCTTGCTTTTGCTCCATACACATCCATGGCACCTTAGGCTTCACAGCCTGGCAAGCACAAGGCTGTACTTGACTACTAAACGCCAAGTCGCAGAAGCACACTGAGAATAAACACGAGGGAGTTTTTAACTCTCACAAATTTAGCTTTGCTTTAAGTGCACACGTATATATAAGTGGGTGAAATCTGACAATAAAGACATAGAATATTTCACGTCTCCGCACCCCCTATTTATACAGGGGATCAAGGAGGAACTGTAACTGCTGCCAACGATTACAGAGCCCCGGCCAAAACCTTCACCTTTCCCGCAGCCTCGGAGGTGGCCGGAGGGAAGGGGGGAAAGAGGCATCCAGTCGAAGCCTGCAGTAAATTACCTTCCCGGCTTCCGCGCAGAATGGGGGCGGGGGGAAGAGAGAGCGAGAAAGAGAGAAGGGGAGGGAGAGGAGAGGAGAGAGAGGAGAGGAGGGGAGAGGAAGAGCGAACCGTCCAAGTCAGCACAACCGCCAGCCCCTCTCCCTGCGGCGGCAGCACCGCAGGCCGAGGGGCCGCGTTCCCTCCTCCCGCCGCCCCCTCCCCAGCCCAACCCGCCGGGTTCAGCCTCTCTTACCTGGTGCCCAGGAGCGGCTCTGCCGGCGACCACGGTGCCCCGCAGCGCCTGCCCATGCAGCCGGCCTCCCCCGAGGAGGGGCCGGGGCGCGGGCCGCCCCCGCGGGCGGGGCGGGGGCCGTTCCCGCAGAGGGGGCGGCTCCACAGCCTCGGGCCTCGTCCAGACGCGGGATGGGGGGGCCGAGGTTGCCCGCGGAGCCCCGCGGGGACCCCGGGAGCCCAGGGGAGCGCGCCCGCCCGGCCGCGCCGCCCGGCCGCTCCCCCCGGCGGCCGCAACGCCGCCCGTATCCCCCCCGGGCCGGCCGCCCGCCCGGCCGCGCTACGGCGGCCCGCGCGGGTCAAAACGCGGCGCGGAGCTGGCGGCGGGGGCGGTCGTTACTGAGCGGCCGTTACAGGCTTTGGGGCAGGGGTTGGCGCTGGTCAAGCTCCGGCGCTCTGTAACGGGGGAAACTGGAGGTGCGTCGCCCACCCAAGAGACAACCAGAGAAAGGCAAGGGCACGCAGACATCCGCCGCTGTGCCCGCCGCCCCTCGAGGCCCTTGGCCCTGTCCCTCCCGCCACCGTCGCCCTACCTGGGGACGGTTTTCTGTCGTCGGGAGTGTCGCGCTGGCCGGTCTGGCCCACGGGCCTGGTCGGCCAGTTCTGGCCTGGTGCCTGTGATCTCCGGACCCCTCGGGGGCTGTGACCGGGCAGGGGGCTGTGGGGCGGCGTGGCCATGCCCCTCTGGGGTGGGAGAGGGGACGGAGGGTGTCAGCCTGTGCCCACGTGCTGTGGCATAGCCAAGCCCGGCCGGCCTTGCCACACAGCATTGCTGGGACATCTGCGGGGCCTCCCAGCCTTCTGGAGTGCAGCAGTGCTCAGGGTGCTCTGGAAAGATGTGGGTCCCGCGTTTCACTATGGATGTGAAAAAGCTGTTGAGTGACAGCCTTACGTGGGGTGGCCACACTTGGATTATACACATCTTCTAACAATGCACTTCTGGTATCTGGATCCTCTAGTGGGGCTACGATGGTCACAGAGCTACCTGGTGCGGAGGCTCCGGGCAAAGCCAAACCCATAGCAGCTGAGCTGGGTATTACTGGATGCTCATGGGATTCCACAGCCCCATGATAGCATGGTAGGACTCCACTGCAACTGGTCGGTTCTCATCTATGAAGAGGTCCTGGCGCACCTTCTCCCCTCAGCTCTCCAAAGTTTTTGCTAGGAGTCTGACAGCCCACTGTGACCATTATCATCAAGATGCAGGGATGGAGCCATGGAGTCAGAAATTTGGAGGCTTGTGTGCTGGCTCATGGGTGAGAGCCTAGAAGTAAACTTAGAGTCATAGAATCATTTAGGTTTGTAAAGACCTTTAAGATCATCAAGTCTAACTGTAAACCTAACACTGCCAAGTCCACCTCATGTTTTAGCTTGGCATAGATAAAACTGAACAGTCATATAGCATAGATGAAATCATACACATTTTTCCCCTTCTGATGAAATACTAAAGAATTTTATAAGCACACAACAGAACATACATCAGGCCAGCAAGAAGGTTTTTCCCTGGAGCTGCTCCCGTGGAAGAGTTCCGAAGTCACTACACTAATTCTTACGCTTCCCAAATGGGGACAGACAGCAGCCCTACCATGCCATGGAAGGTACTAACCACATGAGAGGAGGTGGGAAGGCAGATTTCACAGGCCACCAAGCCTGAATTGCTATCAAAGGGTGTACAGTTAGGATGTACCACTCTCTCTAAGTCCAAACAGACTGTGCGTGTCCACACTGGCCTAACATCTCCACACCAAAGCCATAAAGGGTAGAAACGAAACCAGCGCTTCTTAGGGTGGAAAAGCCCTGCTAGCACCCCCTTCCTTAACGTGCTCTGCCATTTATTGCAGTCTGTCCTTGAGCTATCTTTCTGGCTCCCTGTTTCCTATTGTCGGTGATCTCTCCACTGTCCCATCTTTGGTGACTGTCCCATCTTTGGTGACTAATGCAAACCCAGTATTCAAAGCAATTGCAGATGATCATTTCAAAAATACAGTCCATTAAAATTCACTGATGTTCAGGCACAGATTTACCAAGATGGATGATCCACATGGGCTATGGTCTTCCCCTTAGCAGTGCCCATTGTGGTCAGCACACTGCCACCGTCACAGCTGGTGACTCTCTGAACCTGCACCGCCTGAATTTCTGGAAAAAAAAATGTTTGCATTCAAAGTGCGATTCTGAGCAGGCACAAGTGCTTGCAGGGTTAGGATCTTAAGGATTGACTGGTCAGAAACCTGCATGTATTGATGAAAACACCCACCGGCATAACACAGGATATCTTTCCACTATCTGTCAGCTCCAGTCATGCCATAATAACCTGCAGGAAGCGAGACTAAAATGTCAGTTTCTAACCTTTGTTAGGCTTTCGTTTTGATACACAGGTGCCATGGAGAAATCCACAGTTGTTGCTATGTCCAAAAGTCACAAGGTTCCAGGAACCAAGGCTTTCAGAAAGATACCAATTTTTGTGAGATTTGCAATAAAATGGCAAGAGTGGGTACTGTTGCAATTATTTTTAAAATAAAAGTAATTGAAGTCCATGGGAGCTAGGAATACAAGTATCATAGTTTTCAGCCCCAGACACGGCCTGCAACCCAAGAGGTGGCAGATAAGAAAAGGATTCTTCTAGAAAATCCGAATGTTGTCCATTCCTACCCACTCTATTGTCCTGTTGCTAAGGGTGAGGAGAGATTCATGAAGGAAACCAGAGATGCTGCTGCAAAACTAAAGTTCCTGCTCTATGAAGATTTACACGTGTGCTTAGTTTTATCCAGACTGGGATCAATTCTAGTGCATGGAACTACTCATACTGGACATGGAGTTAAAAACATGTACCAGCCTGTACAGGACTGGGACTTGGCATTGCACACGGGAAAAAAAAAAAAAAGAAAATCTAGTTGATAGTTCTCAAATTTCTGCTGTTCAACAGTAAAACATCAGAGCCATCACATTTGGGAGAAACATGCATACATTTGAGAAAGAACTGAGGGATGTCTTTGAAAACAAGGGACAGCTGAGCTGTTTGCTTGGGAGATGCTGTTTAAATGCAACTAGCATTGTTCCTCTTTGGTTGAAAGCTGAGCACAGCATAATGTGATTTGTGATTACAATTCTTTGTGTCGGTGATGCGACTGAAGAGACGGGCTAACTCTGAAACATCAGTGGACTTCTAAATTGAGTGAAAAGGAAGTGGGACGGGGAAGGGATGTTTCTGATTTTCTGACTAGCGTTTCTACCTTTCTAGTTATTTTTAAGCAGAATGAAATGTCACAGAGTTTCTTCAGTTCATTGTAAAGAGAAGGATCTTGCCAGTGATTTTTACAGAAACTTTTTCTATAGTTTTATTAGTACAAACACTTGCTCTTTTTTTCCTTTGATCCTATTAATACAAAATGAAAACAAGCAGGAATCACCAGCTTCCTCTAAGTATTGCACTACAAGTCTTACCACACACCTATTTCATCATTAGGAGGGCCCATTTTTCCAATTGTAATATCAGGCTTGTGAAAGGTTAGTGCAAAACCCTTGCACTGACTCTACAACTACTAGAGCTTTAGCTTGGGGGAAGCTGGAGTAGATGAGGCTGACCTCCATGGCTTCTGTTCTCCCAGTCCTATCCTCCAATAAATACCCAATAACCTGAAATGAAGAGAAATAAACTTCTAGCTTTCATCCAGTTGCATATCTAGAAGCAATTGGTAACCCATTGCTCCATGACATGCTTCCTGATGTTGCTCTTGCTCATGGTGTCCAAAATAAGCTCTCCCACAGCAGCAGTCAAGCTGGTAATCTGCTTCGTCTGTTGAAGCTTCTGGCAGTGTGTGTGCTTCTCTCCGTGCTCACCCAGCCCACCGATTACTCTTGTTCCTCTTGTTGTGCTGCTATTGTCTTCTCGCTACTGCTTGCCTTTTTGTAGGTTGCCTTTACTTCAGAACAAGACTTGTCTTTATCTTTCTGCAGGGCCCATCTCCATAGGGCAGCACCTTGACTGAGATCAGTTAATGACAACCAAAGGCAACAAGATTTTCAGCTTCACTCTAGAGGTCATGAGTTCTACCTTGCCAGAAAGGACAATGTACCAGGAATAAATTATATCATTTTTCTTTGGCGTTTGTGGCATTTGCTCTTGAATGATGTGTTCTTAAAGCAGTCTTCCAAGGGATGCCACAAATAATGAGAGAGAAAAGATGCCTCAATAAATTAAATGCCATATTTTTAAGCATTGGGTAATGACATATCTGAAAATGTGTTTCTCTGTTGCAGAAATCCTCTGTGCTTTTCTAAGAAATAGCATCTTGCAAATAATCCCATAATCCTTCTGTAGGGTTGCAAGCAAAAGGAACATTTTATAAGCTGTTTTAAACAAAATTATTTTACTAGTAAAAAATATCATGACAAAAAAGAGCATGTAAAAGAAGACACAAAGCAACGGAGCAGAAGTGCTACACGGAGCTCTCAGTATGATATTAAAATCTTTCCTTGAACTTGTTCTCCTTACACACAAAGCTTTTCTCTCCACCTGTGGCCAGGCAGGGAGTGTGAGGCGATTCTCCAGCCAGCCATGCTGGCATGATGAGGGCAGCCATGGTCCCACCACCAGATCCGCTGAGTGCTGCCCAAGCACTGTGTAACAGGCAGCAAGGTGCTTCATGCCTCTGAAACCCCAATGTGTTGATACCATGCTGCAGTCACGACCCAGGATGGCTGCTTGATCAGCTTGGTTTTGCCACTTTTTAATTGATTTCTTAGTCAGAGAAACAGATCTGAGAAAGGATTTCATGTTTTCAGACACTGACGTGCCAGAGCTGACCTGCTCTCCTAGTACTAGAGGGAGCTCCAAACTGCAAGTTGTTGCAGCTAGCATGAGCAATTGAGGCCAGCTCAGACACCAGCTGAGTTAGTCAGGGATCAGCGTCACACTCATGCAGATTCATGGCTTCCAGACAGCTTAGAGCATGAGTTGAACTTGCTCATATGAATCTGCAAAAATAGTAGGGATAGACATTTTGCTCCACACCCTCATTGTCGCTTTCCTGAGCAGCTTTCAGGCCAAGTGAAGAACAGAGAACACCTTTTTCTCACAAACTTTGAAACTCTGTGGAAGAAGAGCATGCAGTCTTCTCCTGTAAGAGTTGTCTACCCTTCTGCCTCCAAAGGCCCATGGCACCACTTTCCAGTTAGGCTGGAGGCTATCATTTTAGCCTCACAGGATGTTGATTCCGCAGGGTCATAATGCCTTTTTGCACCTGTTGACTTGTTACAACAGTGAACAGCAGGCACTCAGACGAGGAGAGAGGGTGGAGGAGGAAAGATAAACAATTTGGTCTAGTGTAGAATAAAAATAACTATATGGGAAAACAGAAAGGTAGAGGCCAGGAGAAGAAAAGCAGCTACCATGCCGTATATAGAGGGCATTTTATGTTTAATTTTTCTCCAACTATGAAAATGACTGCAAGATTAATAATACTTTCATTATTAACTTCTTAATTAGATATGAGTTTGCCCTGGCAAAATGCACCAAGGATTCTTCTCAGGACACACAAAGGTCTCCAAAGCTCGATGCACAACATGTCAGGTGATGAAGCCCAACCAGAGTTAATTGGTTTTGTTGACTTGTTTTCCCCTGGCGAGCTTCGTCTCTTCCTCTCTCTCCCCTATTGCCACAGCTACAAGGAATAAGCAGAATGAGTTTATGGAAATTGTTTCCAACTGTAGCCTGGGTCTTTTTATCAGGCTCCTGGTACCGGATTTGAAATGTTTAGATTCCAGCCAGCAGTTTCACAGGATCTTTTCTTCATGCGTTCCCATGGAAAAGTCATGTAGACATCTATGGTTCATAATGCATCCAGGGAGAATATGCTTATATGACAGATCCCAGCTGAGCTGTAAAAACAGAAAAATATACATGCATGAATGCCAGTCAGCTAGCTGCCAGGAAATTGTGCTGATAAAGAGAAACCACGAGGAGTATGAACAAAATGCGTAGTATAGAAAGCCCAACTGAAGACACGAAGATGCTGCTTAGAAAAGGCTTGTATCCACCAAGGATGGGAAATTTTTGTAATAAGACAAAAGGTGCACAAATGTACTTAGAAATCCCAAGCACCGCTACATTGATTTTTTTTTTTCTGAATTAGAAGCACGTACCCTAAACTGAAGGAAGAAATTACAAATCCATTTAAATTTTGTCTCTGCTATTATAACACTTGGCCCACTTATGTCTCACTCCTGCATTTCAAGGCATCAACGAAATCCATGCCCTCATTTAAAACTATTTTAAATGTAATTAGCAAAGTGCGTACATGCGTCCATGCAGCCGTCAAACCGTGGCCACATTCTGACTCACCTGGTGCCCGAGGCATGTGTGCATCCGGTGTGCAGCGAGGTGTGCTTCCAAGCTTGCTGCGTGGTGGTAGATGTGATTGATTAAAAAGAATCTGGGCCGGCTGATTTAAGCCTGGAGGAATGGCTGCAGGACTTCCCGCAGCCTCCTCGGGCAGCACGTGCTGTGCAGTCCTCACGAGAGCCTCGCCAGCTCTGCGGGGGCAGACAAGCCACCGATGGCTCCCCGAGGGCGAGGCCACAGCCCCAGCTACTTCTGTTCCAGCTTCTCAGCGAGCACAGCACTGCGTGTGAACAGTTGTCCCCGCTAGCTGTGGCCTGGCCCACACACGTGTATGTTAGCCAGCTTGTGAAGGGAGGTAAATTTTATTACAATCCTGTTCAGTTTTCGCCAGAAGCAGGACCTCTCTGTGTTGTTCATTTCTGAGTAGCAGGGGATCAGGATACCACGCGGTAGCTGCTGAACATAAACGCTTTGTGCTCCCTGCTGTCTACATGGAGGCTGTTGGAGAGGACACACAGCAGGTACTGGGACAAAACTCAGCCCAGACACTGTCTGCGTCCTGTGAATTCCCCACCATCACAGCTTTGGCTGGTCAGATAAGCCACGACACGTTACCCAGGCTAGTCCACAGGGGTTTCTTTAAGCTTAGATCTGACAGATCTGGTCCAATTTACACACAGGACAAAATGGTTTGACAGCCTCAAAAGCCCACAGTGGAACTGCAGTCTTGCACGAACTCTGTCTTGTTTAGAGAGTAGTTAGCTG
The DNA here is from genome assembly GCF_036417535.1 of Chlamydotis macqueenii. Classification (NCBI taxonomy): domain Eukaryota; kingdom Metazoa; phylum Chordata; class Aves; order Otidiformes; family Otididae; genus Chlamydotis; species Chlamydotis macqueenii. The sequence continues at coordinate 41,810,201 of NC_141560.1, forward strand.
AGACTTAGATGTGGGTAGAGACAAGAAGAGCGGCGTGCGATAGGAGAGGGCTGTCTCTCGCTGACTGGCCAGGCGCCAGGGCTGGCAAGCACACAGAGGCTGCATGTTGGATAGAGAGGTCCCTACTTGCAAGGGGAGTCCAGAGCTGAAAACCACATGATAGGAAAGCATTTGACTGAGCTGGTACTTACATAAGGGATGCCAAATCCTTGTTCCCTTTTGTAGGAGTTATTTGTGTTCCATTGTTCTCCTTAATTACTGCTCTCTGGAAATATGAAGCACAGGATGAACTTGCCATTGAACTCAGCGAGGAATGATAAAGGTTTCCCTTACAGCCGTTACTTTATATCTTTCCCAGTTTTGGGCCCATAAACATTTTGCAGTGGAGGTGTGGACACTTACGCACTTCAGCCTGTTGACAGTGGGTTTAGGGGGTTTGTGAAAAGTAGTCGAGCGCAGCTACTTTTTCACAAACATCTTAAAAGTATTCACAAGGGTTCACTGAGCAGCGGTTAAAAGCTGCTGCCTTACTGTTTTAAGATCACCCAAAGGCCTGTTTCCTATAGAAAGGTTGGGTTGGGTTAGGTTACGCTGAGTCAGGTTAGGTCAGGGAGAGCTCCTTACAGCTACAAACACAGAAAGGGATCACGAGATACGTTTTCCAGCATGTGTCTAAGCAACCAATTGTCCTTCACTTGTCCTCCCTCTGGCAGCATAACCAAGAGTGTACAAATACACCATTTTCACTCCAGGACTGTTCTGCATGGAAAGCAGAGGGGCTGTTATTTTCCAGGCCTGCCCTGAGGCTCGGAGAAGAGGTCTTGCAGCTTCCTGTGAGGCCAGACATCACAGAGGAACGATGCCACTGCATCAGCTGGCTGATGTCTCCCTGGGTGTTCTTATGTGTTTAGGCCAGCTCTGCGCAGACCGCACGGACAGCGCTGAGCACGCAGGCTGGCCCTGACCCAGGAACCTGAAAGGAGAGAAGCATGCAAACGCCTCTCGTGCTGAGCTATGCGTTCCCCACCGCCTGCCATCTAACCTCCCCCTCCCTCCACCACAGTATGTAGGTCACTGTTGACATTGTTTTCCTCTGAACCCAGTCTGCTCCTGTTTTACCACTTTGTTTGCAATTAGCCCTTACTTTTGTAATTGACCTAAATAAGCCTGTTTGTTTCATTTCTCCTTCATCTTATGCCTTATGTTTCCAGAGAGCAGTCATTAAAGAGAACAATGTAGCATGAATATCTTCTGCAAGCCCAAAGCAGAGAGCGCCCTGGCTGGAGTTAGTCGTGCTCTTGGTGATCCTCAGCGAGCTGACAGTGTAAACCAGAGCTCAGCCAGCTTTGGGTTCTGCCCTGAGAAGAACACATCATGACAGATCTTACAGCCTGAATGCGCTGTACGGCTGTCTGGCCTCCACAGATGCGTTTTGTTATTACTACTGTTAGCAAAATCAAAGAACTACAGCAGAACTGTAAGCGAGCAAGCAAAAATGAAAATCCCTCTGATGACAAGTGATTTCAAAGCATTACATTGCAAGCCAAGAAATCCACCTGTTTATATCAGTTTTCACAGCTGCTCGCTATGTCTCCTGTAATCACACTTAGCATGTTGATGATGTTAAAAATTTCCTCTTGTGTCACAACCCTGCCCTCCCTATTAGGGCTCAAGTATGAATGTTGGAAAATCAGATGCAATGGAGCATGCAAGTTATCTCTCTCTCTCTCTTTCTCTCATGTTGTTGAGCAACACTCAGCTGGCCAGGTTTCAAGCACTGGCTTTTGCCTCAGTTTCCCCATCTGTTCTCATGAACTGCTGCCTGGAAGGTGGCATCTCATGAATGTTCCCTTTACTTGCTCTGCTTTTTGCCTTTCACATCCTTAAAAAACAAAAAGCAAACATAAAACCAAAACCTTGCAAGATAGTTTTTTCCCAAAACTTCCTGCTGTGTTCCAGACCCTCCCACAGAGATGTTCTGCTGCTTCCCACTGGGGTGCCCACCTCTGTGTCCCTCTGCTGCAGGCAGGGCTGCATCGAAGTCTGTACATCTGGTGGGTACCGAGGTCAGTACGAGGCCCCCAGGGGTTGTTAGGAACCCAGAAGAGAGGGCTTAGTGCTGTGGCATCCCTGAGCGCCAAGCTCCATCCTCTCACCTCAGAGAAGCTGAAATGAGGCACAGGGACTGAAATGCAGCAAACATTTAATGCTGCTTGGAAACCAAATACCAGAAATGCTGGCACAAATGCTGTTTGTGGTTTTCCAGACCCACTGCCGGTACCCTGCCCAGCCCCACCTAGAAGTACGCAGTTTATGTCAGTCCCTTCGCTTGGGCTTGGTTCTCTGGAGAGACTGGCTGGGAGGACTTCGGCAGGTGTCTGAGGCAAAGCACAGCTCTGTCCCAGAGGATACTCTGGCCAGCAAGCAGAGAGACAGCATGAAGATAGGCACAAAGAGAGCTGTGGCACTTGGCTGTGAAGCTGGGGTTTTCCAAAAAGCCTCAATTTGCTACCCAACTCCAACTGCATTTCCTTGGGAAGCAGGGCAACAAATTACCATAAACCTCTTAAAATCCCTATCAGTTCAACCCCTGGCTCCTTGACACAGACTTTGAGAACGAGGTTTCCCCCTTCCTCTGTAACATACCTTAGCTTGCAGAATTCACCATCAGAATGAAATTTAATCTTTCCACTACCCCTGGCAACCATAATTCAATTAAACAGGAGAAACCTTGGACAAGGTATACTAAATATGATACAAGCAGAAGAAGAGTGAAACACAAAACTCAGGAAACTCCTGCCAAAAAAGAGTTGGCAAGTGGGTGCCCTTCAGGACAAGGACGCACACAAACGCACTTCTCGTTTGTTTAGGACAGTGCACTTTACATAGATGACAACAAATAGGAAGAACTGGAATTAGTGGCAGCATCTGCGTGCTTGTAGGGCTATCTGAAGAGCAGTCACGTGCACATTTAACACTTATGTATCGATGCATTTGTTCCCATTGCTAAAGTACAAATATTGTTCTGACTACGGATGCTTTTCTAAAGCAGTGCCAATGTGGGCAGAAAACAAATGTCAAATACAAGAAAACACAGTCAATTAGTCATCTGGCAAGACGACTGAGAGAGAAGTACGAAAGTATAGCCAGATCTTAAGTTCACGGGAGAAACTCTTCAGATATCATGGTGATGAGCATGGCATCAAAAACCTCAGCGGACAAGAGAACGGAAGACAGCGGTGTGGCCTGTGCTGGTGTGTTCATGAGCAACGAAGCTATGTGTAACAACCCTGCAGACAAAGAAATCAGGGTGGAAGGGAAACTCCTCTTCTGGATAGACTCAAGGTCGTGAGAAAGAGAAAGCACAGTGAACAAATGTCGAGGATACAGCAAACCCAAAATATTATTCCCAGAATGACTGGAATTAGGAAGGCTAGAAGGCTGGTAGCAACAGCCTAGAATCAGCTCACAGAGGTAGCGCCATCTCCATCCCTCCATCCAGCCAGGTTTTTAAGTCCTGGCTGGAGAAAGCCCTGAGCAACCTGGTTTCATTTCATTGCTGACCCTGCCCTGAGCAGGAGGATGGACTACACATCTTCAGTGGTCCCTTCCCACCTGAATTTTCCTATGATCCTACGAGTGCCTACGATTTGGCGTACAGATAAGGAAACTACTGACATTGCCATGACAACAAACTGGGTTTATGCTGGTGTTGCAGCTTCCTGCAAAGAGCATAGCACACACTTCCTCCAGAGAAATGTTCACAAAAAACCAGTGAGATTTATAGCACCAGACTCATTTGAGCTTTGCTTTCAATCTGATGAAAGAATTAATAGGTTATCAGCTTGTTACACAGTTCATTTCTGCTTCTGTTTCAATTTTTTTTTTTTTTTAAGATAGAGGGGAGAAAATTACATGCAATCTTGCAAAAAGAAGATAATTACATCCTCCGCCTTGGGGAGACAACTAAAACGGCTTCAGCTAATACTCCCAGCGCTGGGGGGAAGGCAGCCAGTCAGCAGCCCAGGCTGGCTGCATGTGGCTCATCACAGCCAACCCAGGGCTGTAAAACATATTCCTTCAATACTCACCCTGTCGTCCTCCTAAGTAAAAACACATGAAGCAAAACACTGCCAATGCTTTGCTCAAATACTGCAAATGAAATCGCAACTGCAGTAACTGGGAGTTGAAAACAGGCAAATCATAGGCAGCAGCGCTCCTGCAGCACGATGTCACCCACCTGGAGAGCGGCATCGAGGAGCCCACTGCCCATGTGGGTTCGTGGCTCACGGGAGGATGCTGCGCTGACCTGCTCCAAAGCACCTGCGGGCTCCTGAGTCGGCAGGGAAAGGACGGGGACGCGTAAGACTGCCGCCACAGCTTCTGCCCTGGCAAACACCCTTTGGGCAGCTTGTAGAAATGAGGCTGTTGGGCTTGAGCATGTCCATCCATGGCAAGGGCTCTGCTGTCTGCCCTGCCTGCCTTGTGCCTGGGTGCCAGCTGCACATGCAGCAGCTCCGGAGGCGGAGAAGCGCTTGGTTTCCTGAACACTTTCCACTTGCACTGACTGCCTCCCAGCCAGAGCCAAGGATTCGGCCCCCTGGGACCCACCTTCAGCCAGGAATAACTTCTGACTTGAGGCAGTTTTAGTAGGACACCGAAGCTGCTGGCTTTTCCCTTTGGCAGTTATGCCTCTCTTCCCCACCCTATGAAAATCAAGTTTTCTTTCAAACATGAATGTGCCCCTTGTAAGCTGATCTGCAATATAATTATTTTCTCCCTTGCTCAGCAAAGTTTGTGAAACTGGACATTTTCTCCGTCAAGCCAGACAATGAGGCCTTGTCTACGCTGAAGCACGGTAGTAAACAATTCCCACTGTGGCTGCCGTCAGTTCAGCTCGCCTGATGGGAGCCATTTATTAAAATTTCTTCCTGGAGACTAAGCCTCCCAGTTCAAGTTGATTGCCCCATATGTCAGAACCACAAAACATTTGTGGGGTGAGATTCTGCAGGAAGACTTTTGTCTTTTTTTTGCCATGGACATCCAAAAGCTGAGGAAGCAAATTTAAACCTTCGCAGAGCAGTCACAAGCTGAAAGTCTGCTTGAGCTATGTTTTAAATCCAAAGAGTTGTCGTAACCAAGCAGTGAGAGCACTGGTTGAGAAGCAGAAGTTAATCATTACTGTTGCAAAAGATTTGTAGGCATCTCCTTTTTCTGTCATGCTTTTGCAGCCAGTCACCTTAACACAAGTTATAACACGATCACATCAGATCTACATAATTTTTAAAAAGTATCAAGATAACCAGAGCAGGAAAATCGTATCTGCTGTGTTATCCATCTTGTACATGGAAAAGTCCATGTTTGAACTTCGCTTGGCCTGTATGAATTTATCCAGCCCCATAATTTGGTCCTGGGCCTTCAGAGAGGGCCCTACCACCACCTCCCACACCCTCCAAACCCAGTGAAGCCCAGCCAAGCCAGCAGCTGTCCCCACCTGAGGGGCAGGTTCTGTGGGGGCTCCCCACCAGCCTCCCACCCACCCCAGTGTCTCCCTCCTGCATGGGGCTGCCTGGATAGGAGGGACCTTGTCCTGGCCCTGCTGCTTTTACAAGGCTGAGTGTACCAAACATGGCTCCAGCCAGGTCCCAAAGGGACACAAGCCGTTTATCAAATCACATTTTACTCCAGCTGCATAGCATTATTTTATAGTAAAGTCCAGGTCTAGCACGTCTCAGAAATAAGACATAACATTAGCTAACACATTTTCAAAGCTCAGTATGGTCAGTGCCTCTGGCTTAGACAGGGACAGACAAAGCTGTCTAACCGAGAGCTGTGCTCCCATGCAGAAAGGGCCAAGGGCTCATGGATGGCACAGCTTCATCCATGCCAAGCAACAAGCAGCTCCTGATGGAAGAGGCAGCTTTAGCTGCTGTTTACCCAAACAGCTCTGGGCTTCATTTGATACCGAAAGAAACCAGACACCTGGTCCCCATTGGGTTTTTTTTTACTTCAGGAGAAAGGAACTCAGCAAGGAATTCTAGGATCCCTTCAATAATTTTGCTGTTGTTTTAGGACACTTCAGGGTGCGAGATGTTGTGTGAATAAAAGAGCACAAACTGGCAAGCCCTCAGTCATGGAGAGGACAGGCTGAGCCAGAGGGAAGCAGAAGGGAGCAGAGGGTTTGTCCCAGTACCGCTGGCCAGCCGAGCTCTGACCATGCAGACACAGCTGGAGGGGTGCAAGATGTGCATTTGCTGGTTGCAGGACAAGGCACAATAGGCAGCAGCTGAAGAAAGCCAGGATACAGCTGGATAGATGCAGAACACGTAGGACGCTGGTGCTGTGGATCCACTGTTTGCAACTTACTGTGTAACTGGAGCTCCCCTCAATGGGACCAGTGGGGCTTCGCTGTAGTGCTCCGACACCGGGAGGCTGTCCCAGTCTTACTCTTAGAAGAAGAGAAAACCCAGCATTTGCTTGGCAGTTGAGTTTGACCCAGAAGGTGAGCGTAGCCACAGGCCTGGGCCTTGAGGTGCTGTTGTGCGTGTGCTTCATGGCAGGACAGGGTGGAGTGCGGGAAGCAGCAGAGTTTGAGCCTCTCTTACACAGAGGATGGGGACTCAGAGGTCCAAGCCCACACAGGCACAAGGACTGGTGGAAAAAGGGGAGAAAGAGGAACACGTGCCACTCAGGCCAAGAGCAGCTTGTGCAGCTCCTACAAGGGGGCCTGGCAGAGAGGGCAGTGAGGGATGGGTAGCACAGGAGCCGGCGGTGACTTCCCCAAAGTCACCAAACTACCCCGTCACCTCCAGCACAGACCCACCCTTCTCCTCTTACTGCTGCGGGAAATCCCGGCCAGGCCAGGTGTTCAACAGAAGGCTACGGCAGCAGGTGCTGCTGCAACAGCCGCTCTTGGTCCTTTGGAGGAACAGCTGTGTGCTGTCCTAAAAACACCTGTAAAGCTGCTGCTGTCCTGCTAAGGGGCCTCTGGTTAATCAGAACAATCACATACCTACAAACTGAACAAGTCTTTGATCGTATTTTCACGCTGCAGAAGGTCCAGGGGAAGGGTGGGGGTCAGCAGAGTCACCCAGTCCCCACGGGCTGAAAACACATTGTGTTATTCCAGCAACCGGCAAGCTTTTGTGGTACATTCATCCTCCCATTTAGCTTTTTATGTCCGAAAACAAACTCTGGCCCCTCTTTTTCAAGCTGATTGGTAATAACATTGAGGTTATTTAATTTTTTTTTCTAGTAACGATCACTAATGACTGGATCCCAAAGTCCCGGGATGCCTGTTCCAGATACCCTCACACCTCAGCGGTGTGAAGCGTTTTGTCTCCTCACGGGGCTCGGGAGCCTCAGCTGCCAGCGTAAGCCCTGCAGAGCCACACCAGCCTACAGACCTCACCCAAAAGCTTTGTGCCCATCCAGCCCCACGGATGGGAGAAACAGGGTCAGAGGCGCACACCTCATGTTTTTCGCTGCGTGGTGGGAGACATGGCTGTGCCTCAGCTGGCCCTCAGGCCCCGGCCTCCGCCAGAGGAGCGGCTCGGGAAGGGCCGAGGAGCCGGGCAAGCTGTGTTTCACACAGCTGTCGTCTAAGGAGTTCATCACAACGGAAAGCCACCCAAAATGGCACACAGCTTTGTTTGTGTATCCTTTTTTAGCTGCCCGGTGCTAGCCCGCACGGCAGGCATGCTGCGGCGCTGGCGAGGGGCACCCCTCCGTGTCGGACGGGGGAACTACAGGGCCCCGAGGCCGGGGAGGGAGGGGTAGGAGCCCTGCCACCATCCAAAAGCTCGCAGAAAAGCTCCTCTCCCGCTCCCTGGAGCTGGTCCCAGCAGGCTGGCACCGGGGAGAGCGAGCCCTGTGCCGGCAGCACCGCAGCCCTCCCGCTTACACCCACACAGCCGGTGACCGTGGCCAGTGTGGATCCCCCCTCACCCTAGAATCGTAGAATTATTACGGTTGGAAAATACCTCTACGATCACCAAGTCCAACCACCAACGCAACACCACCATGTCCACTAAACCATGTCCTGAAGTGCCACGTCTACACATTCTTTGAACACCTCCAGGGATGGCGACTCCACCACTTCCTTGGACAGCCTGTTTCCGTGCCTGACCACTCTTTCAGTGAAGTGTTTCCCAATATCCAACCTAAACCTCCCCTGACGCCACTTGAGGCCATTTCCTCTCATCCCATACACCCCACCTTCAGGTCCACATGGCACGCAGGCAGGGATGCGGGCCCGGCTGGCTGCTACCCCCATGCTGAGAGCTGCAAACACAGCTTGTTAGAAACTTGCCTCTGGGTTCAAGTCACTCAGCTTTGATTCCCAGCATCTGCTTTTCACCGGAGGAGAGCCAGGGCCAATAGCTGTAAGCTTGAGGAACAACAGTCCTGTACGCAGGCATTCCTACAAAAACCAGGGAACCCTCACAAGAGCGAGATGAACCAGTGAAGCGAACATTGTTAAAGCAGCTCATGCTTTGTATCACAGGAATCCTGTGGGAAATCAGCAAGGGGCTGACAGAGAGCGGCCTCGCTGAACCAGGAGCACTCCTGTACGGACCAATGCAGGTTGGCCACTCCAGGCTGGTGGGGTGGGTGCATACGTGGGTTAATGACAGACATTACCGTAGGTCCCGGAGGCCTCGCTGGCGTAAGGACGTGGTTGTGCTGATAAGCACGCTGGAGGTCGTGTGGCTGCAAACCCGGGACAAAGAGCTTTCCAGTTGCTTGAAATGCTGCACGGGTTGTTCGTGCTGGCAGCCTGTGAGGCCCAGGTGGCTGGCAAGGACAGACTGTGGCTGTCAGGAAAGACTCTCAAACAAGTGGAGACTCCAGATCTTTCTAGGGGTAGAACTCTTTCAAAATGAAGAGGTGGACCTCCAAAAGAGCTGTCACCTGTCATGGGGCTGCAACTCCCAAGAGACCCAAGACAGACAACAAAGGTGCTGGCTGAAGCAAAATACAATTCAAATGCAGAGGAACAACCAAGTATACAGTGGTGTAACGATGCCTTCTTGGTCTGTAGCAGCAGCTAAAAGGGAAAATAGATTATGCAACTGAGCTGAAGCAGTCACAGATAGTGCCACAATTGCTCTACTACCATGATCCCAAATTACAGTAATTTAAATTCCATTCGTTGCTAATTATGGACTAACTGGTCCTCTGCACATTTATGGGTTACATTTATGAACTCAAATCTGGCCTCAAATCAGTTATTGCAAAGGCTTCCTGTAACTTTTCATAGTCAACTCATCAGCTGAGCTTATTTGTACCATCATCTGTGTTTCCAAGAACACAATGAATATGCTGGAAAACACAGATCATCACGGGACTGTATGGGTAAGTTCTTTCCATAGCAAGCCTGACTGCAGATATCTTATGCCTATGTTCCTTTCTATTTCAAGAAGTAACTTTAACCCTTAAAATAAGGAGTCATGGGATGAGGCCTTGCTGAAGGGTTTCAGCAGAAGCATTACCTGACTGTATCACTGTTTTTATTCTCTCCTGCGAGATCTGCTCTTTAAAAAAAAAAAAAAAACAAAAAAAAACCAACAAAAAAACCTGCAACATCTCTTCTCCAGTCCATCATTTACACTCATGCGTAATTGTCCTCATCATTGTATTTTCTTTTCTCAGGTCTGTAAGTCAAACTTGTTCATTTGTAGATATTTACTACTTTAAAAAATGAACAACATTTAGTGTTATCTTCCATTTAATGGATATGGAAGTGACAGATGGTGACTTGTTACAGGCATTTTATCTATTTCTTCTCAAAAAGCATCATCTCTGACACTTGACTTGGAAATCAATCTTCAGACCTGTTCACATAAAGACAGGTGCTTTGTACAAACTTCTCTAAAGGGAACAGATACAAAGGATTAGCCTAAGTTTGGGCTTGGGGGAGGGAGACTGGAGAGTGATTTTATGCAGACTTAAATCTTCAACTGTTGTTTTTTTTTTTTTTTTTAATTTTTACACCATGATCGAATGTTAACCCCATTGGCTTCCTGCTTAAGCAGAATTTTGGTGAAAATAAAGCTCCTTGAGTACCTTTTCTGCATCTAGCAAGTCAAAATCCCTTTTTACAACCAGTAACATTTCCTGCATACTGCTGAAGACTAAAGAGAGAAATCTCCTCCGAGTTGTCAGATTACCTGAACCAAAAATCAGATGCTTGCATTGCCAAACTTCTGCCTCAGAGCATGTGTGTGTCATTTGCTCAGGTCCAATGCCACGTGTCACCAACAGCATGCCACCAAGTCATTTCTGCTCCCTCTCCCTCTCTGTAATAAACTTTCAAAGCCAGTTTCTAGTCAATCTCGATCAGTTTATTTTAGTTTTACACTTTGTCCCTCACATACAGAGTCCTGTACTGTTAGATTTCTACAAAAATATCAATTTTTCAAAAGCAGAAAAGAGGGAAAGATATATTTTAATATATAAAAGGAAAAAAAGCTAAATCTGACATTTAATTATATTCTTAAAAACATTCCAGTCTATTTACAATGTGTAAAAAACAAAGAAAATCTCCAGGTCTCTTGGTCTAGTGAGAACGTGCGCCTTGCAGGGGTTTCCTTTGTTCTCCCAGTTCTAAAATCTTTTCATTACATGTCATATTCTTGCATTATTGCCTCAAAAGACAGCATACAGAATCTTTAAAAGGTTTGTTCCAAACCAATGGGGGCTTGAGGGAAGAGCAAAATAAAAAGAGTCAGCATTTAAATTAATGGCAAAACATTAAGTTGCAGACGTGAAATGGTGGAACAAGGAGAGCAAAAACTAGGAGCATTTCAAACATGCTTCGTTGCCTGGTAGAACCCATCTTGGAACTGCAGCAACTACCACTTTTTGCAGCCAAATCTGGGGTCTGTTCTTAGTTAATTTAGTCATCATGTTCAGGAACCAAAATTATTTGCTGTCATCTTTACACAGTACATTTTTATTGCAGTAAAATTCCTTACTGCCCAGTGCCAAACAGCAAATACATCCAGGCATTTTCCATTACCTTGATAATGGACAAAACATCCTTGAAAGCACAGCATTTATTTTAGATAATATTTGAATGGTTTTCATGTTACAGCTTTCTCTGTCCCACAGAAGCGTGCAAAGCACACATACTTTTAAGCAGATGATTAGCATACAATTCTGTAATAAAAATTAGCCATTTGGAACTATAAAAGGATAGGGTGCAGAAAGAAAGGTCAGTGATTAGGGATTCACAGCACAGTTCTGATTGCTGTGTCACGCATAGGAGGAATGAAATCTATTGGCAAAAAAACCTGCCAGAGGTAAAAAAATAAGCAACTTCAGCCTATTAGAAATGCTCAGAACCAGATTCCCAGGTAAATAAATTTAAGTCTGATGTAGTGCTACTAAACTAACTTTGTTACTCCAGACTCCCACTGGTTTAAAATAATTATCGCTAATAATAAGCAAGGTATGTCTAAATATTTATCCATATTGTAAGTTCCCTTTTCTAAGGCATTCAATAGCAAGCATAAGACCCTGCATGACTCTCATGCTGACCTATATGCTCTTTTCCAAATCACTAATGCGGGACTTTTATCAAATATAAAAATAGTAAATACGCGAAAGGCAGTAGAGTTACATGTAACTGCTTTAAAACACCATTTAGAATGGTCAGGTGAAGAAGCTTTTTTATGTAGGCTCTGGAGTAGCTTTATGCATACTGAGCTTGAAGGGCTTCTCTCCTCTGCAGCACAGTAAAAAATAATAAAAAATAAACACCCAAGGTACATGTACCCCTTGGTGGATCTAACCTAGACACAGATCCCGAAGATGCAGCTTAATGAACAGGGCATACAGTTACACTGTGTACAAACACTGTGGAAGAACATCACTCTCAACACCTGCACAACCTCAGTGCTGGAAAAGATGAAATTCCTGCGTTACTGCATCACCAAAGATGGGGAATTTCAGGGGGGAAAATCCCAGCTGCTGTTGCTGGAAGAGTAAAACAGGGCATTACAGTCCCAAACATAAAGCAAAATGCACCACCAAATTCTGTATAATTTTCATGGCAACGTTTTTTACCTTTTTGGAGCAGTTAAGAAGCCCCTCAAGCGCACCGTTAACTCCTATTTACAAACTTGATAGGAAAAGATTGTGTATACACTCATTAACAAATCATCTCACCTAGGCTGAAAATTTCATTTGTCAAGAAAACTATGAAAACAAAAATTGTGTACAAAAATATAAATATCTTTACAGTCTGTAGGCCCTTCACATCCAACAGCTGAACAGCGAAGAGTATCTACAGGTTATTGAGTAAGCAGTAGCAGAGAAGAATAAAAAATACATCTTGTGATTCAATACTGCCCTATTTCCCTGGTAATGAGCATTTTTGTTGACTTTTTTTTTTTTGCTATACACAGCTTGTGCAAATGCAGTGAGAAACCTCTGAGTACCTTTCCTGAATTTATAAAGAAATGGAAGGTTTGGAAAGATATACACATATTTTCATATATACATTCACATATACACCTCGCTCATTTATGCTAGGCTACAATAGTCCTGAAAGCATTCTGATTTTTATGAAGCAACACTTCCTATTAACATTCCTAGCCACCAAATACATCTTGAAGAATGACAGGAGGAAAGAAAACAAGAACTGGGAAAACACTCAAGGTACTTCAGCAACATATTTAAAGACATAGCAAGAGGGTGCCCAAACTTCTTTCTAGTCTCTGTAATATTCCCTTCCAGATGCCCTAAGCATCAGAGGGAGTATTTGTATAGGGGCAGGAGGCAAAAGTGAGGGGTTTTTTTTAGTAGTTTTATTAAAGTTAACATACTGTCCTACTTCTAATTACACTGGGAAATAGCATTTTCTTCCCCATGTAGTGAGAGTTATAGACATTTATTAAAATCTTCTGTGCATAAGCTCCTAAAAGAGTCTCTGCCAGAGAACTATCTAGCACCAAGGAACAAAAAACTTTTCACTTCAGCCCTCTGCACAGTCTCAGATTTCCCTTCCATGTCTCTAGGTAACAAGCTTGAGAGTAACCACAATCTCATTTCTGCACATTCATCACATTCTGCAAACATTAAAAACAGCAAATGTGAACAATCCCATTTCTGCATAGATAATTTGCATGATACAAAAACAAGTCATCCAGATTTTTTCCCCAACAGGACAGCTGCCTCCCTGGGGGTGGAGGGGAGAAGGAAGAAATCACTTTCAATAGCCTAGGTTTCTCCGTCCTTTGACAAACTATTTCTGTGAAGGACTCAATTTTGGAAAGGATACCATGTGCCCAGCAATGGTTATAGATAATCTTTCTTGTTTTGTGAAGGGGAAGGAGAACACCTAGAACGCAACAGTTGAGGTAAAAATATATCAACATGCTTAAAGTTTCATAGCACTTATTTCTCAATTTGGGGCCTGCCCTCAGATGAAGGGAGTGCTGATGCCATACAGAAAACAAGTGTGGCAGACAAGGGAAGTTGCCAGACTCTGACACTGTTTCACTGCTTCAGATCTCCACTCCAGTCTCTGATTAAAAAAAAAATGTTTATTTGCCTGCTGAATTTGAAGGTAAAGTCCCTGTAGTATTTAATTTCGTAACCACAGGTGCTAACGTGGGCATCGCTTTGTTATCCTGCCCCTCTTGAACAGCTGCAGGTAATGAAGTTTTTACCCCACTGGGTGGCAATTTTGCAACTACAGGTGCCAATAAGGGCATCACTTTATTACTCTGCCCTTCTGAGTCCACTGGCAGACTTGCCACTTTTAAGCCAAGTGGTGCCAGCTTGGGCATGGGCCTCCACAAAGTGTCAGAATTACTAGCTTCCGGATTAGTTTTCATCTGCAAAACTGGTGGAGTCACATTAGTGGTCTCTGACAGCGTTGTTACAGTTTTGCCATTCCCACCACTGGTTACGGGCAGATGGGGAAGTGGATCCTTCATTTCAGCACCTATTACTATTTTTAAAACATCTGCTTCCGATGAAGGCTCTCCAGAGTTCTTCTCCCCATCAGTAAGGTCATCGTCTTCCAGGTGCAGCAGGAGAGGGCTTATAGAGCCACCACCCTCTGGAACTTCAGGAAGGTCCTTAAAACTGCCTCCCAAATGGCCAAACTGGAAGGAAGACCCATCTGCAGCAGTGCGATCACTGGCTGTTCTCCTACGAGTTTCTGCATTCTCATGAGAGAAATTTGAGTTCAGAGTGCTGGGCAGTTCTGACATAGCTGAAGCATCATCGTTCAGTTGCTGATTGAGGAAGGCAATCTCATTGAGCAGTGAAGTGAGGGTTTCATCAGTGTCATCACTCTCCTCAATGCTGCTCAGCAATTCATTTGCATCCAGTTCTGCTTCCTCCATTGCAGACGCTACTTTCCTCAATTCCATTTCTATCCTGGAATCTTTGATCTGCAGCTTGCGGAATGCCAATTCTTTAGATTTTAATCTTTCCCCTGCAGGATCACCATCTTTCCTCTTGGCTTGGTTTCCTACAAACTCACCAGTGCAGACCTTTTTGCTAAAGAACTCTGGAGGTTCCTTTGGACATGGTATGTTCCGGAAATGGAAAAAGCCATCTTTATTTTGAAAGAAAGATTTTGTGGGACCTGCGGTATTTCTTCTCTCTCCAACACTATCTCCAGGACACGGTTTGTTTTTTTCTTCTGAAAGGATGCTATCACTCTTCCTACTTTCAAGGGGTGCTACAACCAAAGATTTCTCAGAAGCCTGGGCACCTGCAGCTGTTGTTGTATTAGAATTTTTGTTTCTGTTCAGGTTTAGACTCATGCTGCCCTCAGCAGCCAGTGATGTTACATTAACAATCTTTGGCATCACGAATGAATCTTCGCTTTCTGCAAAACCAAACAAAGCAGCATCTATCAGGATTCATGCTAACTGCAAGATAATTCCTAATTAAATATAATTTGCTCACTTTCAGGTCTTCCTCAAGTAAGACCTATTCACAATTTAAACTGCTTACACAGTTTTGGTCAAGTGAAGCCTTAAAACCCTAATAGCTCAACTTTCAACTTGTAGAAAAAGAGCAAGCTCCACATCTGTTATCCCACAACCACTTGCACAGTCCCTTCCTTCATCAGGCTGGCACAAATGCAAGTAACTGTAAGACTTAGAAGTCTGATGGTGATGCACAAGGAAAACAGAACGATAATTTTCTGCCTTACTGTTTTTTCATGCTTTGCTTTTATGCTCCTATTTTGCAATAGTGACTTTGTGCACAATACTACAGAGGCATTTAAGGGACTATACGATTACTTACTTTGTGCCTCCAAGTAGTTTCCTATTTATAGCACTCGGATTTTCCCAGCCCCAAATCTGAAGTAAATTTTCCTTTCTCATTATGACTAAATTACTACAAGAAAGCAGAAAGTGAGTGGTGTGCTCTTAACACAACAGACGGCAAGCAGCACGCCATCCGTTGGAACCTCCCCACACCTAGACCCAATGTACAATACTAATGTACAATGTTCCAACAGGCAGCTGAGCTGGCAGGTTATGGGAAAGGGTTGGGCCAGAGTAAGAGCCTGGATGTAACAGGCAAAGATTTTCAACAGCTCCCCTACCACTTTGCACTGCAGCTTCCCCAGCAGGATGCATCATACCACAGACACATTCCAGTCCCCACTTATTCTGATTCTGCTGAGGGCAAGGAGGATCAGTTGAGGTGAAGGGAAGCTGAAAAGCTCTCATCTATAATCCGCTAGAGGCCCCTCTAAACTGTTCAAAACATTTAATAGCGATATTCTTTGAATACCAATGCAATAAAACCTATCATTACTTCTTAGTGAGAAAACAATTTACCTTCATTTTTGTAGAGGTAATGTTCCCAGCATGCAAGCAAAAAGGTCCATAAGAAACAAAGAACCCACCTGAACGGGGCTCTGTAGCCGATACTACTGTTGAGGCCGCTGGGTTTCCAGCAACAGTTGACAGCGTAATGGGAATGGTAGAGTTAGTAAGGATTCCTTTTACTTGGACAGGAACTGTTGATCCTGGCAGCTGAATCATCACAGAAGCAATACCTTATCCAAGAAAAGAGGAAGGCAAGGTGAGTTGGAAACAAGAGCTTTTCAGATACTCAGTCAAGCCTGGAAGAGCCTTCTGCTTCTAGGCAAGATTTTGCACTGTAATACTATCCGAAAGCGGTAAAAAAAATAGAAACAGAGATTGGTTAGATAATTAAGAAATCTTTCCTATGTCTCCTTAATTTGGGAATAGTGAAAATTTAACTTACCTGTTGGTAAACTGACAGTTTGAGTGAATTACATAAGATATCTCAGAGTTAGATTCTACCTCACTCATTTAAGTTGTAAAAAAAAAAAAAAAAATTAAAGCAAAAAATAATATGTTACTTGGTAAACTGCTATGCATATCTATGAAGAGCATGATACTGATTTTCATTAACATATTCTCACATGATTATACCTGGCTGTGCTGTTATGGTAGTACTGACAGGCCGAGGCTTTAATTCAGCTTGCAACAGTGTGGAAGGAACAGCTGCTACCTGCCCTGGTACCAGTGGGCTGTTCAGAGTAAGCACTTGCCCCTGCGGAGTCATCACTAGGCTTGCAGCAGTCAGTGTAAGAGAGGATGAGGTGTTCTCTGTAATAAAGAAATATGTAAATCAGTCATTTATTCTAGTATGGCACCCTTGATGGCAAATGATACCCTGCGATCCAGTGCTAAGTACAGCTGTGGAAGGAACTCCAGCTAGAAGGTTTACAAGCCCTAGATTAGAAAACTGCTACAGAAGCTACGCATGCTCCAGGAACCTCACCTATATAGCTAGAGCCCATCTGTACTATCCATGCAGTGTAACATAACCCTAACTCTCCAGAGTGGTATCCTGATGAAATATCAGAACAGTCTTGCTAAAATTAAAGGGGACTTGTTCAGTCCAAAAAAAGAAAGGAAGTTCTCTCACCACATCCAAATTCTGATGACAAACTTCCACAGGACTGGCCAAAAATGAGGCTTGGGAAACCAGAATGATTGGTTGTTTATAAAAGCCCAAGACCACTTCAAGTAAGGTCTGTTTAATATTACCAAAATAAGAAACATTACCAGATCCTTATGGAATATTGTAGTCGTACTACCATGAAAGCTGAACTTCTGCCACTCTCTTGTTCCTTCCTACGTTTATGGTGAGAAAGTCTCCATAAACACTGAATACTTCTCTACAAGTTCTCAGCTCCACAAAAATTCTGAAGTGTCTGACAATTCTGTAATTTAATTTAAGAGCAAGTCTCCCACCACCTTGAGAGACAGCTTGTTTGGGGAGGGATGTTTTAAAAACTGAATCTATTCTATCAACTCCAGTATTACGGGGGTTGAACTTCAGGTTTTGGTCAGCAGAAAAAGAACTGCCTTTGCATCTCAGAAATCACTGCAGATTTGCAGTGAAACTCCATGAGACCAAAGGGCAACTTAACAGGATTTTACTTCCCATCACTCAAACTCCAAAGTCACCTTCATCTGAAGACCTCAGTACGGCACCGAAAACAAATCCACACCTACTGGATGGACACATCCTGGTCCTATACTCAGTTCTGCTTCAAGAAAGAAGTTTGCTGCACAAGTAGGCTAGCATTTTGCTCTCCCATGAGGTGCTGCTTCAATGTCTGGTCCCCTTTATGCAAAACATGCATTGCTTTTAGCCCACCTGTGGCACAGCCTCCTTTTCTGGCGAGTATCAATGGTTTGCCTCTTCTATTTGTCATAGTCATTTGGGCTGGCTCTCTGGAGGGAGCAGAAGATGCTTCTTGCTTTGTGCTAGCAGTCGAGGTTACAACAGATTCCTCTGGTTCAGTTTGTTTCTTCTTTTTTTGTGCTTCTACTGCTTTCTGTTTGGCATAAATGTATTCTAGCTTCTTCAGGACAACCTCTTCTGTCTTCCCTACAGAAAAATTATCAGAGAGTCAATCTGTCTTCAAACTCTCTTTCCAAAAGTAGAGAACCGAAGACAGAAATAGAAATCTATTAAGTTGACACCATTCAACTACTATTCAATAGATAACCACCAACTCCACCTAATAAATAGCATATTTAATAACAGAGGGAAGTAATTATTTATTTATTTATTCCAATATTTTTTTTGTCCCTCAGAAACATCCATACATTTTAGAATTTATCTGCAACTTTAATGAGCTGAAATTAGCTTGGACAAGCACTAGCTCTTGCTGAACAAGAACCATTTGAAAATATCCACAGGTGAGAAAAAAGCCTCCCATCTCTCCTAATGATAAATGTATGACTACCAGACTAAATGTTACCTTTACCTGGTATGACATTTCTTGGACTAATGGACTCTGTTACTCAAACGGCATTTAAAGGCAAACTTACATAGAGTTCACCATTGACATGAAAACTGTAACCTTGACCAAACAAAGCTTTTATAAGTAATTTGTTTTCTGCAGATGCACACAATTTAATACGATAAAATATATATACTATACTAGCTTGTTTCCTGCTTAGTATTTATATTCTAACATCATGGTGTATCTTTAATTAAATCTATATTTAACTGACTCTCCTGAAAGAGGATTTTTTCCTCATCAGTTTTGAGAGTTCACTTTCACTTTTTATTTTTTTTAAACCAAGTACCTCAAATATACACGAACTGATCCATATAAATACACAAGATTTAAGTATCATTCATTTCTACTTTACAAGTAGTCTCCTGTTTTTATTCGCAGACATAAGTAGATAACAAGAATAATTTAATGCTTTGTTTGTTCACAAACATTTTCGCACTGGCTGGACATGTGTCACAGCTTTCCTACACCTCCAAATGAGCCAGAAAGACACAATAAATATGACACGATTTTGTCTTGAAATGCCTAGGTAAGTAGCAGCTCAGAATATACTGTAGTTTTGTTCTATGGACAGAGCAGCCACTTCCAACACACTACTAGCACTAGTTCTCAGAAAAGCAGTACAAGGATAGTTATTTGCAAAGTTGACCAAAAAAGTCAGAGGTTTTGGTACTGATCAAAGACAGCTGTGTATACTTGTGAAGCACTGAGCAGAAAAGCAATTTCAGAAAGTGACTAACGGCGGAACGAAGTGACTTCCCACCGCCCTCACAAAGCATAACCAACACACAGGAATCCCAAGCCTGTGGCCTGTAGCACATTGAGATCATTCTACACTATTTTTTAGGCATGAAGGAAAATAAAAGCAGTTCTTATCAGCATGATGAGTGTATCACTGAGTCAAAGCTTAGCAGGTCTTTTTGTTCAGCATCAAGAGTCTAAATTTTATGTGAACTAATGACTCACTCGGATCCACTGAGGATTACTCCACTCACTCCTATTCTTAAAAGTATTTTCTTTCATTATTCTAGCTAGTCTGTATCCAAAACCAGTCTCACCTGAAAGTGTGGATACTTTTCGAATCAGAACATCGTGTTTGCGTGTCAGTAAGGTCTTCTGTCCCATAAGTTTATCTGCCTGATCAGTCAATCCTTGGATTTCTTCATAGGCCTAGAAAAGTGTTAGGGAGCTGATTTATAAACCAACAATACATAAAACAATAAAATAAGTTTCATTCCCAGAAACCTTTACAAAATTTATTTCAACATTTTCATAATCTTCTGAAACTAGGACTCAGAGAAAGCACGTGAAGTACCACGTAATGCCAGCTTCACATAAATGCAAGCTGGGAAGTGATACATATCTTGTTCATCCTTCCTCCAAAGTTCAGCTATTTTAAAGAAAAAAAAACAACTTTTATCCCACAATTTCAAAGTACAACTAACAAGCATAATTATGTATCTACAACTTCTGTTTTGTTTCCTGTCATTTACATATTT
Organism: Chlamydotis macqueenii; assembly: GCF_036417535.1. Classification (NCBI taxonomy): domain Eukaryota; kingdom Metazoa; phylum Chordata; class Aves; order Otidiformes; family Otididae; genus Chlamydotis; species Chlamydotis macqueenii. Next base: position 41,830,034 of record NC_141560.1, read on the forward strand.
AAGTTTTCAATGTCAGTACAATATTTAATGAAATGCTATCTTCTCCTGCATTAAAAAAATAAGTCTTCAATGTATTTCAAAATTGCCTCATTAGGGAATTCCTGATCTCTGACTAAGAAATCAAGACATAACCTTCCACTGTTAAATTCACAAATAATACAACATGCATCTCTGTCATCAAGATAAAGCTTTTAGGAATACAGATTCTTTCAGATATTGTTTTATTCTAGAAAGTCCTGTAAAGGTGACAGAAGCTCTCTATTCCCAGTATCAATGGGACTCACTCAAAGAATTTACACTAGGTTAACTACTCTGTCCAAATGAAATTATTCTTGTCACTTAAGCTTCAAAATACTTACTTGCTTAAGAATGTAGCATTTGGAGACTTTGGGAAGGTTGTGTAAACCCAGAGTTTTCTTCAACTTTTCAAAGAGAACTCTCATTTCATTACGTCGACGGCGTTCATTTGCTGTGTGTGTCCTGCGGTAATGAGCAAATGCTTCTGCCTCAGTTTTCAGCTTTCTGGTCCGGAATTGAGGTTTCTGCTGGAGAAGTAACCATATTGACCAGTTCAAATTAAAAAAGTAACATAATGGCAAACAATGTTCAAAGGCATGCCTGATTTACAAGGTTTCTACAGACACCTGAAGATTTAATGTCATGCTGTTCTGCTATTATGTCTTCATGAAAGTTCAGTGTTAGAAGCACAGGCAATAAGCATGAAATGCTGACCAACAAGAAGTGACCAACGTAAGCACATTGATCCTAAACGAAAAACATCATGAGCAGTCCTTTCTATTCATAACCTTTCGTTTTTTCCAATACAAGGCTACTTAGGTAAGTCACAGCATTACAGCAAAATCACACATGGTTGGGCCAATTTTTTTTTTCATTTGCTTGTAAAAAAAAAAGTCTACTAACAAACAAAACAAACAATAACATCAAATACAGGATACTTAATTTTTTCCCTGGAGTTCAACTAGTTTGATTTCTATTTTGTTTCACAGGTATATATGGGTTGGGGTCAAGAGACATTGGAGGTAAGAATGTGAAAGACGGCATTGAAACTTATCACCCCAGACATCTACCAAGAAACAGAAAGTGTCAAGGACAGGCTCCGATTTTGAATTTGCTTAAGTTTCCAAAAAGGCTGACAGGCAATAAGCATAATTACTAACCTCTACAGATTTGAAGGTTTGTTACTACATAATCTTATAGGTTTTGTACAATTATACTATTTATTTCATGCTGAAGTAATACTTAAAAACTAGCATTAACACATTTTTTACATCATTTTAGGTCTGCTCCAAACCCCAGTAAATCCTTGGAAAGACTCCTCAGGTCCAGCAATACTATTTCTGAGCCTGCTGGCCTTAGGAGGAATCTGAAGACCGTCTCCTGACATCCATTTTGCCCTCAGAGGCAGACTGAGCACAGTAAGGCTGCAACTGCATCTGCTCTTGTGTTGGGCATTAGGTTCCTTTCAAGGAAGGGCCTCGTGCCATAACTTCAAGGGCAGAGACAAGAATACAGGGAAAAGAGGAGGCAGGCAGAGCATCCTGGAACCCATCTTGATCTTGGGCAAAAACATACATATCAGTCTGCTCTAACATGTAAGACATACATCAGGCTCACATCCCACCTCAAAGCCCCACCCCACCCCAGAAAGTAGCTCTAGACCTGACATCAAGTACATCACAGATGGTTATCATGGACAGTTAGTGAAACTGGCTTCAGAGCCACCCTAAAATACAGCACAATCTTCAGAAGGATTGCAATGAGTTTTGGTGTGAAAGGATTCTGTGTTATCTTGCCTAAATACGTATTATTTAAACTGTTGTCTTCAGAAATCCTTTGCCCAGTGCTGTGCCTATATAAATCCTACATACAGACAAAATAATGAACTAAGAAATGTTTTCATGTGTGCTGTAAACATTATTTATGCCAAGAATACAAAACCTAAGCAAACGTACTAATAAAAGGCAGCTATTCCTCCTGTACATAAAGCTGAATCTGAAACCACTGATGCCAGTAGCAATCCTTTTTCTTTAATGCGATTTGGACTAGGTCCCTGCCCCCCATATACACATTTGGTTTCTTGCATTTAATCATAAATATATGGAAGGGAAATAAATGGCATTAAGAGCTGCACTTGAGATGAAAGTTTATCTTTAAAATGGAGGTGTGATACCAAAAGGAAAGAGGAGAGCAAACATATACCTTCGTAGGTTTTTCTGATAATTTTTCATCCGAAGAACTACGAGCATGGTATCTGGAAGAAAGGTAGAAAGTTTTTCCCAACACTACTCATCTCATGCACTCTATCCTCATTAACTACATTCCAACAGCCTAGAATTGCTCATTTTTATCCATTAACATTAATTCTTCCTTGTATAACTATATGAAAGCAGGATACTATTGAGCTTTCTCAAGAAAGTGAACTCTTATCTCCAATGCCATCATCCTGGAAAACATTCAGCTGTTCTGAAAGCTGTAAAATTATCCCATATTGCAAAAGACAAACTATATGCCAAAGAGAATAAATTCAGTCCATAACTAGTAGCTGCAGAAAGTATATTTTTATTACGTTTTGGCTCTTTTTAAAAAAAATACAGATTCAATACAGATGGCAGAGCAATCCCTCCCCCACCAAGAACAATAAATCAAAATCCTCACATTTACTACTACCCTAATATATAGTAACAGCTTCCTCATATCTCACGAGCATCAACAAAAGAAAGAACAATACATATCTGAAAGAACTAGTTTTTACAAAACATGACGCCTGTTTTTCTCTCTCACTGATTGTTCACAATTTATAGCAAAGTCACCATCTAAGGATAAAAGCAGAGCTGTATTGTTGAAGGAAAAAAAAAAAATAAAAAAAAAGAAAAAAAAAAAACAACTATCTGGGAGATATACTGTATCACCAAACAGATTTTCCAAGGTTTCTTAAAAAAAAAAAAAAAAATAAAAATTTTCAAGCAAAAATAACTAAGGATGCAACATTCCCCATCCTCTGGTTTGGTGCAACTGAGAAATAGCCATGAACATGTTTACACACCTCAAGTACACCATGTTCTTACTTTGCATTTTGTCATTATAAATGCAAAAGTAGCAACAATAATAAAAACAAATAAACAGAAAAAAAAAAAGTCAAGCTATCCAACCATGGCAGACTAGATGTAAGTAAGAAAATACTTTCTTTGCTGGGGCAATGGTCCCAAAGACAAAGCTTTAATTTACAGGATCAGGGATTAAGCCAATGACTGCTCCTGCCTAGAAGTAACAAGCCCACCAGCAAGAATAAATAAAGCTTGCAAAATCACATTTTAAACCAAGATGATCCTGCTCATATTCAGTTTGCAGGAAGGGAGGCAATTCACTCATAATGATTTTACATTACAAGATCCACATCCTCATAAACAAATTAGTTAGAGGGGAGGGAAAACAAAAAAAAAAGGCTAAGACACCTCGAATCTACTCTTAGTTCTGACAGCCCCGTCCTCACAGACACTGGGAAGCACCAGTGCTCAGGAAGATCCGACACAAGCCTTACTTTGTCTTACCATCACATTAAACCTGTTGTTTAATGGGTTCATTCAACACCAGCTCATCAATAAAATACAAAACTGTAGTGCTCTCCAAGGATGCTTACTTCTGTATGGAAGGTCGGATATTAGCAGCTGTGGCCTTCAGACGGGCAATGTTAATCTTCTCTGAAAGCTCCTCCACGGTCTCAATGTCCACCTGCTCGTCATCCTCACTGTATTCACACGCATCCTGGAACAGTTTTTGTTTTGTTTTTTAAAATGAGTATCTACTTAGCAAGAGCTCAGGCCAAAACAGTTTCACTTCAGTCTCAAGAGAGATTACATTAGAACATTAAGAACCATTAAAGAATCAGCATCTCCAGCTACACTGGCAAATAAACAGTGCTAAGCTGGAAGTTATTTTAACTGTCACCTTTAGGAATTCCTCCCACTAGCAACTCTGCAAAATGCACTTTACTAAGGGCAAAACCCATCTCTGTCATTTATGCTTTTACTATGGGTGAGATAAAAAGCTTTCACAGGGCAGAGCTTTCCCGTCTCCATTTTCAAATAAGATTTAACTGCCTCTACACCCTACTACTGCAGACTCTTGCTAACTAACAATTTTTTGACATGACTTGAGACAGTTATCACCCTGGCAATGGTCTCTCATACCTAAGACAGCAACAGTCAGAACATCATACAACGAGGCTTCTTTGGGTCATACAGTAAATTGCTTACATGATTAAGAGTATGATTTTGGCTCCTTCCAAAACACTGCCCAAGAGTTATTTTAAATACTTATGATATTCTGAAGAGTACTTTTTCTTCTGTGCTTGCCTGACCAAGAAAACTTGCTACCATCTGTGAAGACAGAGATAGAAAACAACTGCAGTGCAGTACCAACTACAAGAGTTAAATACCGATCTTGTGGCTATTTGTAGTATCAGGTGACTCCTCCCCCTAAACAAAAGAAGCCTTATTCAAGGAATTTTTATATTAGTTTTTATTGAAGTTTTTTATATCATAATTTTTGTTCTGCTTACAGAATGCAGAAAACTTTCTCCTACTTAAGTAAGAAAATGTAACTATACTTCCATTCTGTACTCTATTTCACCCAGTTCCCTGAACTATCCTGTCCTCCTCCTATTCTTCTCTTCTGTCTTTCCTTCCTTCTCTTTGTCCTTCTTTTCTTTTTGAGGAGCTGCAATCTCCTTCTTTTCTGAACTGAATACTTACCTGAAATTGACGCAAGCAGTTAATCAGAAAAAAAACACTAAGTGCAGAACAAGGCAAAAAAAAAAAAAGCAACGTGCAATACCGGATCAGTAAGTGGCCTCTAATAAATGCTCTTCATGGTACTGATTAAAGTTATCTGCAGCTCACACTGCTGTTTAGAGAAACTCCGATTAGAAAGGAGAAAGTGTTCCATTTACTCAAGCTGAACCCAGATTAGGCGATATACAGCACTATTAACGAAAACAAACAAGAGCAGCCTAAATTACCACACAAGCATAGCTAACAAGTGGTTCAGGATACACATTTCCAATCATCAGTCATGAAACGTACACCTGTGAGATGTGCAGCTATGTTAGTTTCAAGGGACCCAACTTATAACCAGACAGTAAACCTTTTTGATAATTTCCTTTTTGATAGAGAAGCAAGATCTCTAATAACCTACTGTTTTATATAGTATTTGTCTTCTTCACACTGACTGACCACAACCTTTTCTAAACCAAAAAAAAGAAGAAAAACACAACCCCGAAACTCACAACTCGCAGCGGGGCTATCTAAAATTCAAACAACGACATAAAAACTGCCACTTTAGTTACTGACACCAGAGTGACCACCATTGTGAACCATGCTGCCACATAAAATTATCAGTATTTTATAAACCTTGTATAATACATCACCTCCTTGTGTGATCGAGGCTACAGAAAACTGAAAACAGAATCCATATGAAAAATTAGGCAATTTTGTCCTCCTTTACTAAAGGCTACACTAGGGATATAATCTTTGTAAAGTATAGCAACATACACTTTGTAGCAATGTAGTCTTTAGTAAAGTATATAGTAAGTGTATGCGCATATATGAAAAAGGACATACAGATATATGTGTATGTATACAGTACATATATTTTAGGGTCTACATACATACATACACACGTATGCAATACTGCCTGTAGAATCTTCCAGCTTTTTAAGAACAAGGAAACCGTGCAGTATCCTCCCTCCATAAAACCACTCTCAAATACTCCCAAGTCTTCCATCACCTTCCATCCACACCACGAAGGATTCTACAAAGTTTTGGTAGCATAGATTCTGTATAGAAAGAGGTACGACTTTGTGAACTACTCACCTCTTCCTGTACTATGAAGTACTGAGATACTACTGCTGAAACAAAGAAAAGTGATGCTCAAGTTATCAGCTATAGCTGCTAGATCTGAACAGAAAAGCATCCTTACTTTTACAAGTTGCTACGCACACTCCCATATTGCCTACTATCTCTGTGCTCATAAAAAAGGTCATGTCTTTTGAGAAAGAGAGAGAATAGCAAGGAGAATGACCTTAGATAAGAAATTACAAGCCTTAGAGAACAATCTTTCTCCTTCTTTCAAAGATATTTTTAACATGTACTGACTTCAAAGACACCATTCTTCTCTGCCCAGGAAAGCAGCTCTGATCTCTGGTGAGTTCCGTATTTGGAAAGAAGATAAGTAAGTTATTCTACTACTACTAACTGTGGGGTTTCTTGCAGCTTTCTTTCAGAGCAGCTATGAATCTGTATTATGCCATGATAGTTTTTGTTATGAGTATAAAGAGCAGCATGGAGGTAAAACAAATTCTCATCCGACTTTGAAAGTATGGTACTGGCACTGGCAGGAACCTGAACGAAGTACTGTTTCTCTCTGTGCATCAAAGTCCAGAAAATTCTTATTTGTTCCACCTTGTAAGTATTTTCCCACAAAGCAAGACTCATTAGCACTGGGACCAGGTAGAGCACAGAGAAAATGAACTGTCATTATCAAGGAAGCAGTGCATCACTTTGAACCTGACAGGCTGGTCAGGAGCTACACATCACCACTGCTCCTCAAGACAGCTGGAGAATGAAAGTCAGGAGACACCACGTCCCTGGGACCTTGGTGAGGTCCAATCAAATACTGCTTGCAGGACATATGCAGGGGCTCCTGAAACTGTGAATGAGTTAAGACTACATTGTATTTCAGCATAGGTATTTCAACAACTTGTTCACTGCCTGTGAACAGTACGCAGATTTGTTTCACATCTGCTAAGTGGCTCTACATTCTTACAGAAACTTAAGAAATCTTTAAGTTATACTATATAAAATCTTGCTTGAAGAATATCACTTATGCAAACAGCTAGCAATTTTTCCAACAACTCCTCCTCACACTTTCTTTACTTGTTACAGACTTTGTCAAGATCCAGTTTTAATAAACAAGAGCAACTTTTTGAATGTTTTTTTTTAAATTAAGTCATTTTGTTCTTAAGACAACAGATGCATCCTAGTTGCCTTTAAGTTAACTCCGTAGCTTCTCTATTGAAAAGCAGAGACTGACCCATTTGCACAAGATCAGAAAGGCAAGAAAATTAAAAAACCACAACTGGAGATTTCCCGGTTCTCTGCAAATCCTTAATTGCTATGCCAGGGTTCAGAGTGAACTAGAGGATGTACTAGAGGACCCAGAGTGCTGAAATTCCAAGAACTCCTCAGCTAAGGAGAAGAACGTAAGCTTGAATCCAAAATTAAAGTCTACTAACTGGTAAGAGTGGAGGCAAGGGAAAGCAAAAGCAGAGAACCCGGCAGATATCAAAATTACACCATCTCCCCAGGTGCAGACCTTCTGTTGAGCTACAACAGGTGATGTAAACATGTGCTATAGCTGATTCCACAGCCTTTTTTTTAATCCTCCCCAGGGCCTGACAAGAGAAGGAAAAGTATTATAAAGCCAGAGGAAAACTAAAACCTGGCTGAACAAAAATTTTTCAAATCAAGATACTATTTAAATTACAGAACTACTGAATGGATACATACCATTATGTTAAAAACATTACATGTGCAAGAGGTATAGGGTTACATAATTTTAACAGGTCACATTTTATGCCAACATAGTTGTATTTCGTTATACATACAGCACTTGTCATTCTTGCCTGCTGTCCTGGGCCATCCATAAAGCCTCTTTGATGCTGGAAGCCTCCTAATATTTTATCTACCTTTTCCGTTTTATACAGTACCATTGCTGCATTTCTACATGCAAGAGATGCATGCTGCTTTTCTTCAGTGGACAGGACCACCCTGGCTAAACTACATTTGGACACCATTACAGTGCAGGGAAGGGAGACACGCAAGGTAGTTCAAATGATGCTACAATCCAGAGAATGAGAGGAAAAAATTGCAGGAAATTAGCTTACTGTAGAAACACTATCATGGTAAAGCTTTTGAGTGCTCACAAGTTACACTGGGCTAACCAAAAAGTCGACAGTAGAATCATCTAATGGTTTGTGTTGGAAGGGACCTCTAAAGGTCATCTAAGCCAACTCTGCCCCAGCAAGGAGCAGGGACATCTCCAACCAGATCAGATTGCTCAGTGCTCCATCCAATCTGGATGTTTCTTGGATGTTTCCAGAAATGAGGCATCTAATTATCCAGTAATTATAGTAATTATCCAGCTAGAGCTGTTCTCATGGTGAAACTTTCTACATGCTATCATACTAGAAAAATAGTATTCAAAACCTGAGACGTGGCATCTTTTTCATGAAAGACAGGGGGAAAAAATAGAAGTAAATACTCTCCACTGCCCACCAGGAACTTCGTATCTTTATATTTACAAATCCTGAATGTGGACATATGTAAAACAAAAAATACAAAGGGAAAAATGCTTCAGGATAGTAAATCTTTCCTCTCTACCTCTAACCTCCTAACAACAGGAAAAATATCACAAAGACAGTCAGAAGTAAGTCCACTGAAGTTCTGCCATAAGAACAGCTACTCCTACGTAAGTACTGCCAATGCATCACAGGCTGAACCCTATTCATAGCCTAGTCTGACTTCCTGTTGGGGTGCAAAACTTTTTACATGCTTGTGGAAGCCCTATCTTTCTAGTATTACTTTCCACAGGTCCTGTAGTTACAAAACTTCTAAATGCCTTTGAGCTTGTAAGAGTAAAATGCCTTAAGGAATGGAGACACAAGAGGAGCAATCCCACACTACAACAGAAGTTCCAAAGCTGCTACAGAAATGTCAGCACTTTGTGCTTTCCGCATTTCAACACCTGTTTCTGAGTACTCTCCTCTTACTTTTATCTGTCTGTTCCTGGTAGCCTACATCCCTGTTGCTGTTTCCTGAAGAGCAAATTGCCATATGGCAGAGGGACCTCAGTGACAGTGCTGAGAAAAAAGGAGGGTAGATGACAATGGATGTTGTTAGACATTACCCCAGCAAACACCTCACTTCTGGATCTGCATTCTATGCTACAGTGTCTGCAGACTTCACACAGGGTGTGTACCAAAAGCTCAGAACATGTGAGAGGTTGTTAGAACTTAAATCGTCCACATAATATGTCACCTGCACTTTTTATTAAACTTATAATGTTACAATAACTCATAATAGTTCCTTATAATTTTCATATTCAGCTCAGAAAAAGAACAATTAAAAAACACATTTTAATAGCATTTAAAGTAAAATAACTTGCCAGATACAGAAGCTATGTTTAGACTAGTAAGTTAAATGGGACCATGGAACTATCTGTAGCATTAAAATACTGCAACAACCCCTGGCATAGTTTTGGCTTAAGCCAACAAGCATTCATCTGAACAACTCACAGACACAGTCTGTGACACAGCTCAGGCCAAGCAGACATTCTCAACAGGAATTCTGTGTGTAATAATCATGCCTTTGATATCAAGAGTTTAACATCATGTCCCACACCATTGCACTTGAATTTGTTCAGACAACAGGTCCTGATATTGATTAGTTTGTTTATACATATATTCTCTGAAGGTTTTACTCATATCACCAAACCCGAGACAATCAACCCTCCTAAGCTTCTCTTGATGCGATCCAAGGTAAGAAATGCAAAAGGGCAAAGAGACCATCCCAGGAAGCTTCTCTCATTTTGTTGAGTAGAGGATGAGTCTACAAGACTCTCTTAAGTCAAGTACACAAAGTTAGCACAAGGTAAGAGGGTAATGTGAAGAGTATTGATACGCAAAATTAAGAACAACGAAGTAATTACTGCAATGAGAACCAGTGTAGGGAAATGTACTAAAAAAGAAACAGTAACAGCTACTACAGGCAAGTAGCAATCCTCCTGACACTCACTGGAGTTTTCCGGGGTTTTTAATGGTTATTTCCTGAGTAACTAAAATCAGTCCATATTCCAAACTAGTAGTTAAAGAGCTGTCCTTAGTATTTTCACTAAACAAAAGTATTAGTGGACATGTGTGTATGTCTTGCTTCTATGTTTCCACTAGCTTAATGAAACAGATAAACATCCTCTAGCAGTCTGTTTATATGATCTGACTTCATCCAGTCTGACAAACACCACCAGCATAGCCTGTCTTGGAAGCACTACGCTGACAAAAGAGTACATCCCAGTGAAAAGCAAGACAGACTTACATACTTAGATTTACAACTGAATTATCCATCAAGCACTGACATGCTAACTTAACTTGCAGGCAGCACAGGCTAACAAACTAAGAACTCACCCAAATTCCAGACAGGTTTTTACAGTCCTCAGATCTCACTCCTCAGCTTTACTGCTCTAGAACCAAAGCTAGCTTACTCATGTTTGTCTGAGCTTATGGTGAAGACATACCCTTACACAGCTTACCAAACCATATTAGTCAAAACCTGCACAGTAAGTTTCTTCCAAAACAAACATTTCTTATAATCTCTGATAATTTTTTTCATTTAATCATCCTTTTGCAGAACAAAAGGAAATACATCTTTAAAACATCAACTCTGATAACAAGCTACTCTGTGACCCACACATTATATTACCTGTTGGCTTACCAACAGATTCCTAAGACTACCTTGTCTGGAAAATTTATCAGGCATCAGGCACTAATTAACCGTGGCTCTCAAAACTTGATGATAACTCTGCTGAAGTTATTGAAGGACACTAGAGTTCTCAAACTGTCACCATCCTACTCCAGACAAGACAGCAACCGCTCAGTTTTCAGCTTGAAAGAACTTCCAAAAATTACATCTGCTTTCAGTTTCCACACCTTCATCCAGGCGAGATGCTATCATCTTGCCTGAGAAAAGCAAGCCAGAATATGAACTGATTAGTCAATTTTTCTGGAAGTTAAATAAGATTCTCTAAAAGCCAGTGTTGCTGACTTAAATGAGCTACTTTGCACATGGTTAGAAGGAAAAGAAGTCTAATTTGGTTTTCAACTCTGAGAGGACTACACTAACACAAAAGAGCTAAAAGAACTACATATTTTTAAATTCCTGAAAATACTTACATAATGTCCCCTATTGTTAATTTGTTTGTTCTTCAACTCTTCTCCAGTTTAACCTTTCTCTTTCCACTTTTATGCTGTATGAAGAAATGTCTACCTTATTTCTAATGTCCATTTGACTGACTCACAAAACCACAACTTCATAAATTTTAAATAACAATGCACTGTTTCTTAAGTCACATACTGATATATAAACAGTATATCAAAGAGTTACATATGGGACTGTTATCTTTTAATTTTTGGGTGAAATTTGATGGAAATTCTATGAGCATTAAAAGCTAACTATATCTTAACTATACTAACCACAATGTTTTACTCCTATTCTGCGACTTCTGGAGCAATTTGTTTTCCATTGAATATGGAATGACAGCTTTCACGCACCACTTAAATTTAGTACTAAATTTCAAGATTAATTTAAGAAGAGATTCAAACATTCCTTCCAGAAATAAATGATAACTAAGGGCTACAAAAATTAAGGGAAAGAAACAGCTTAAAATGACAAAAACACTAGACTGGCTACTACATTTTACAGTGAAACAAGCTGCTCGAGTAAATACTGGAGGAAGACAACATGCAACAGTTCTATTACAGCTTGCTTAATATACTCCCGTTATCTGAAAAATGGACTGAAGTCCAGAACAGAAACATCATACTGTGTCTTTCAAATCCACGGGCTGCAACAGGTTAGTTGGTCAATTAAAAAAAAAATAAATTAAAAAAACCCAACCAAACAAAAACACAACAAAAATTCCTTCATAAATAGTAAAATGCTTACCACTTTTTCAACATCTACTTCCTCTTCACTCGGGAAGTCAGAAGCACCATCGAGCATTTCATCAGCAGAATCATCAGTTTTTTCATCCTCATCATCCTCCTCCTCCTCATCATCATCATCTTCCTCTTCCATATCATCAGCAATTATATCCATACTGGGCATGTAACCCTTTTTGTGACGCCTGGGTTCCTGTGCCCTCTGTTCTGCTGTCAGGAAGTCACTTTTCTCAGAGGTATCAGCTTTGTTATCCACCTCACTCTTATTTTCCAAAGCAGGTACAATACTAGATATTTTACTCCAGGAACTGTTGACATGTGTTACAATATCATGACCTGTTTTCATTTCATCCTGAGAATCAAAAGCATCTTGTTCTTTGTTGATACTGCCTTCTTGCCTAGCTCTGTCTGCTTTGACTTCCTTGATATTGACTGTATACTTTTCTCCTGAAGCATTATCCTGCTCTTTTGCAGAACTGATTTCAGACTTATTTCCTTTTTTCTCTCTTATGCTTTCTGCTTCTGTAGAGCTGTTGTACTCCTTCCTTTCCCTATCTGGCTGCATAGCATCATCCTGGCATTCTTGTTTGTTCTGAGACAGTTCAGTCCCTCTCTGTTCCTTCTTGTTCTCCAGCTGTGTATCTTGCCCTTGTTGACTCTGTGACTGCCCAGAACTTGCTTTGTTGTCTTCCTTGATCTTTGTCTGTGCATCTCCTTCCTGCTCTTTTACTTTTTTCTCTTCCTGTTCAGCATGTATTTGGTTCTTTCCATGGTTCTTCAACTGTGCAGCCTCCTCATTCCTGAGACTCTGCGGATATGCATTATCCAGAGGAGCAACTAGAGATTGATCTGATGACCCACAAGCAGTTTCAGAGTTAGTTGAAACAGCCTCCACTACAGTTTCTGAACTGACAGAATCCTCTTTCTCCTCAGAGGACCCTTTTTCTTCCTCATCATTTGGCTTCTCACTGATGTATGAATGGTCAGATGATATGACATCTGTGGAAACATCATGCTGAGAAGAAGAGCTGTCATCACAAGAACTCTCTAGCACCTTTGAGTCCCTCTCCACCATCTCTAATGCAGTAGAATTTCTACCAGGTGCAATTGTGCCAGATGCTGACTCAACATCATCTGACTGGCTAACTGACAACGTATTTTCTTGTTGTTTCCTATCCGACACTGTGACCTCAGTCTCCGTAACTTCAATGTCATCTGAGCATGAAGCCTTCCCATTCTCCTTCTGCTGAGCAGCACCCGAGTCCTCTTTCTTGCATATTTTCCTGTAATCCTTCTTCATCTGAAGAGATGCAAAATGGTGAAGAATGGAGTTTGGCACAGTCTTCTGTCCTGGCAGCTGAAGTAAAGCAAAACTGCCAGATTGTAAAGGTATGAGATTAGCAGTGGTAGCTGGCAGACTACCTGAACTGCAGGTTATTTTAGACTCAGAGGCTGTTTGATTTGTTACACTGCTAGCAGCAGCAGGAGAGATCCTCAGAGTAAGAGTGCCTGCCTGTGACACAAAACTTGTTACTGAAGGAAGAAGAGACGATGATTGAGTGGCTACATTAGGTGTAGGGGATAACTTGGGTACTGCAGTTTGTACAGCTGAATTCGTGGCAGAAGTGGAAGACGCAGAGGAAGTGGGAGACACAGGTGACTCAGGAGGCTTAGAAGGTGCAGGCAATCGGATTCCTACAACAGATCCTGTGAGGAAAACAAAACATCAACTAACACTTCCTCAAAGCAATTTTTTAACCGTAGTTTTAGTGTCTGTTGACGTTCTAGAAGTAGCCAGCATTCTCAAGGATCACAATGTAATCAGGTCTCTGACTACAAGTTCTCAGAGAAAGAGCTGGTACTGTATAAAGACATATAAACTATTGAATTTTTATATGGAACACTCCAATCCATGAGGTGGCTACTCTAAAACTAACAGATTTAATGGCAAGTTCCAGCATTAAGGTTTTTAATTAAAAAAGGCACTGAATTTTGCTGAAGTACTCCCATTTTACTCTTCCACATTTTTTAAAAAACAGGAAAATTATCATTTTCTCCAAAAAGTAGTAAGAAAATAGTACTTAATTTTAAAATGCCTTTTTTTTTTTTCCTCAGAAGATTACTTCCACAGAGGAAAAACTATGACAAGATTACACAATTACACCACAATCATTTTAAACTTAATGAACTCTTCTGCGGCATTTCAGAACTCCGTAAAACAAGAAGGAAAAATACCACCACTGGCAACTAGTTTCTCTTTTACAGCAAAAGCCCCAAAACAGAAAGTAATTCAATGAACTTTTTTACTGATTCTTTACTATGTATCATACTCAAACCTCAACTAAGACACTTTCTCTCCTCCCCACAGTTTTGTCATCTACTGTTCTTGCCCTTGCCTCTTTCTTTTCAACATCACTCTTCCTCCCTCTCCTCCAGATATTTCTTAATAAAGGGAGACCAAAGAAAAATTATACTGGAAAGTAAACATGCATGTAAAGTATATTTTGTTTATAAACATGTTTTATTTAAAAATATGTACAACAATATGCTCAACAAGCATCCTACCTGTTTTCTGTAAGATACCTGCAATCTCTAACTCTTCCAACCCTATCTTCAACTATGCACTAGATAAACAGCTGAAAATCAAGCTTAATTTTCTTCTCACACTGTAAGGAGGAAAAAACCCAGCAATTTTGTATTGTAGTCTAACATCTGAACTGAATATCTGCTGTAAAAGCCTAACAAACCTGCAAATCAAACAAGCACCACATTCAATGAGACAGAGGTAACAGTTCATTCTTTTTAAGAGAATCTCCAACAATAATTATTTTTCAATCTCCAGATCAACATAATTTTTTTTAAGTTATGACAGTTATGACAATGGATATGGCTTCTTCGCCACACACACTGTCCCTTTTACTTGCTGCACAGAACTCCCACATTTTGGTGACTTAGCTATTAACTACACCTTCTGTATTTTAGACACATGGTATTTAAGTTGCATTGTATCTCAATAATACACTATGTAGAATCAAATCAGAACTCTGCTCAATTACTTCCAGCAGGGGAAAGGAGTATCCCGGAGACATGTATTACATTGTTAATTTCCGGGTAACACATTAGAAAGTCAAGAAAGAAACACTGCACTTTGTACCTGGATTGTGGAACATCACTGGCTGCACACTGGGCTGGGCACCTGCAGCTCGAAACTGATGTAGAGGGACAAGCTGAATTATCTGTCCATTAGGATGCCTGAACAGGTTCACCCCACCAGGGCTCCGGAGAGGCTGAAGGATCATCCTCTGCCTCTGAGCAAGCGGAGTGTTGTTTAGTGGGCGCAAAGCAGGAGCGCATCCTGTCTGATGCACTGGAATCAGCAACAATCGAGGTCCTACACGTTTCTCTGCTCCAGGAGACATCTGGGGAGTCTTATTTACAGCTTGTGGAGTAGTATCTTCTGAAACATTTTAAAAGTTATATAAAAATCAGATTAAGAGAAGAGCCTACACATCAGGCATTATCCGTAATGAAAACAAGGACAAGTACTTTGGAAACAACTAGATGTCTTTACATTTGTTTGAAAGCATTTTTTCCCTCTTTTTATTCACAGGACACACATAGAACCAACGAGGCCAGAACAGTCTTCTTCATGCAGTTCCACTGACATTTCTCAACCATGGCTCAGAAGACTCCTATGTTAATGATGAGAGAGTAATTCTACACCTTCTTGGACTCCACACCAACTGTGAAATTTTAGCAGTCATAGCAGTAATTGTGCTATACATTTCTATGAGCCAAGAAATTATGTGAGACTTACAGCTCATTTCATAGCAGTCACTGACCAGATAGCTACATTTTTTCCCCCTGTACGAGCTCAAGCTAGAAGAAAACAAGCAATTAAAGAGAATGTTTCTTATCCTATTTTAGAAAGAAGGGTGAGGGAAGTGAATCTGTATTTAAATCGGGTTCTACCGCTGTAGACTGTATTCCAGCTATTGAAGAAGGCAGAATAAAAAAAGAAAGCGTTTGCAGTAACAGCCCCAAGGCACCTAAGCCTTACCTCTTCTTGGATTCAGTGAAGGACTTGAATTAACTCCTGACAATACAATAGGAACAGAGCCAGCAGAGGAAGTTGGTGTGGTCACCACAGATGTAGCTGTTGCAGTTGTTAGTACAACTGTAGAAGTGGATGTTGTGACAACAGGACAAGTAACAGTTGGTGGTGTTACAACAGTTTTAGGGAATGATGTGGTTGCTACTGGTGTAACAATCCCCGTTGCTTTTGTTACATTCACAGTGGCAGCAGGAGTGGTGGATGAGGGAGTAGTACAGGTGTTGATTCCAGGTGTTGCAGGAGCAGCTGTGGTTGTAACCACAGGAGAGCAGGCAGGTTCATTAGCTCTTGTTTGGCTAGGAGAGATCACAGCAGATGCTGCCACACTGGTACTTTCCACAGTAACTGTAGAAGTGGTACTGGCTGTAGAGACCCCAGGAGAGACTGTGCATTGAGCTGGTGATGGCCTTGAGGGAACCACGGGAGCAACGACCATTATTGGTGTAGGCTTGATACTGAACTTCTGTGGCCCTGCCAGATGCTGGCGTGTGCTCACTCCAGGAATCTTCTGCTGTAGAGCTCCAGCTTTGTTCATCACAAACTGCGCGAACACACCACCAGGTGAGGGTCGGGCAGCTGCAAATAAAAACTTGCAGGTCAAAATTTTAATAGATTTCTTCCTCGTCTTTCATGAGGTGCTACAATTGTAATTTCAGCATGAACTTGAGCCTCCATTTTCTCTGTACTTCGTAATTAAATTGAAACCTTTATGGTAGTCCTGAATATGCCTTACACATCAGAAATACGTCTGCTTTATTCCACTTCTATAGCTTTTTGTTGCATTTTTTCCTGGCCACACAAAATAATCAGGTCTTGAGAGGTTGTTCTTTACTGTGAAACTATCAAGAGACAATTCTAATTACAGTACAGGAAAACAAACACCTAAGTGAAATAATGGGCTCAAACTATTTTCTAAACCTCAAATTCTTCCTGTAACAACTTGTGTGATCTTCCTCTTTTCACTCCTTCTTGGTTTTCATCCCACTTCTACTGTATCCACATCTTACACAGCCATGGGGGAAAGGGGTGGGAGGGAGACAGAATGTGCCGTGTCTCCTCACTGCAGTGACATTCATGCAACTGAGAACTGGATGGGACAAATCTCACCAACTGGAAGTAATCACTACTGGGAGATCCTTTCCCTGATCCCTTGCTCTCCAAGGGATCAGAATACTGCATCTACATCACTCCAGATGCCTACAGATAAGTACCAACAGCACAGAGATTATCAAGTAAGCCCAACTTAAATATTGTAGTTATTTATGCATACAGCATCTTTAACCCAGAATATGCCAGAACACTTAAATCATATATGCAACAATCACTTCACCCATCAATGAAATGCAGCCAGCTCTTTAATATCACATAAACACACAACACAAGAAGTTTTATTCAAGGACAAGAAAAACAGCACACCCATTTACATGGCAATGAAAATTTAGGCAGAAAGAAACAAAACTAACAATCAGAAATTAAAGTTTTGCCAGGACATAGGTAACATCCTTTTCTCTTGCAAAGCTTCTTCAAATCCTTAACTAACACATGGGAATATGTGGATAGGTACTAGATTTTTTTTTAAACTTAGACAAAATGTAATTAAGGTAACTTCCTCTTCTGCCATGCTGGGGTAACCACTTCAGTACCAACTCAGACACAAGTATCTTTTTGATACTTTTTTTTTTTTTTTTTTAAAAAACCCAAAGTCCTGACTAAGTCCAACTCTGTTTAGCTTGTGAAATCCAATGAGATTACAGGCTGGTGTGGTTATTGGCTGTACATCCGTTGTTTCACTAATCCAGATTTGGACCATCTTGTCTTTCACTGCTGCTTCACGCATCTTTGCTGGTCACAAGAATTCAAATTGTAAGTGCAACATCATCAGAAAAACTAACAGCGAAGAACCACAGATTAGAGTGATCCTTTACTCATTTTAAGTTAAATAGATGTTTGATGAAAAGTGATTAAAAATTATAGTAGGAAAACTCTCAAAACAAAAATCCAAGCTTAACATTCAGCTTTATCTCCATCCACTCTTCCTTGTCTCTTGAAAATATGCTCTAGTAGTACTAACAGAATAACTAATATTCAACACCTGTAATCTTATTCTGAAGTCAAAATAACACTTTCTGCTTTATTGCAGAGGCAGTTTAGGTAGGCAATGCAGCCAAAGGCAGCATCCACTGCTGCACAGAAATCAACAGCAATGCTGTACACTCACTTTTTACTTCAGCTTCACGCAATTTAAAACACAGTATTAAGTTCCAACCTACCTATCTGTCTCTGTGCTGGGGCATGAGCTTTCAGAGTCGTCACAGTGGGGGTTGAAGTAGTGCTGGTGGAAGATGAAGTTTTGGGAGTTGATGTTGTGGGCACCTGGACTGATGGTGTCCCAGAAGCAGCTGCTTTAGCACTGGATGCTACCTTGGAGATCACAGTACTGAGGGTTGAGATATCAAGTACTGGGGGTCGCAGCCTGCCTGTGATATAAGCTGCTAGCCGACTGGCAGGATGTAATGCCCCCATCTGTCCCAAAAGCAGTTTGGCCTGAGGATATCTTTTATCATTAACCTGAAAAAAGTGGAAAACGGAAATTTTGTGAAAAGAATGCTAATTCACCACCTCTGGAGAGGCGTTTCATTCCATGGGACTTCCAAATGTCCTTTCAAAAAAACATTGCAATTCAGAATGGGAACTCCTAATTTCCTGACTGCCCAGGAGAATGTCAAACAACTTTGTCAGATCTTTATTATATAGATTTTAGACGCTACTCAGACTCTCATATAGAATCACAGAGTCCAAAGGAACATGCGAAATCACTGAAATTAGAGTGAAGCTAGCACTTATTTTTCCTATTCCTTACTTACGCTACAGTCCTGAATAAAAAATGAGTTGCCAAATTTGAGGACAATTTTGGATAAAATTCTCAAACCTAATTAACACCTAGCACCACAGAACAAAAAATACTTATGTCATATACATTGGGACGAAACCTAAAGAGCTTCTAAAATTTTATCAGCTTTTTTCTTATCTGTACTGTCATTTGATGCTCTAACCAAGGCATTACAAATTGATTAACTTCAAATTCAGAGTTGTAGTTGTAACTGACTGCATGGGAGAGAAGAAACAACACTTCTCTGATAGTGTTGCCTTTTACTTTCAAGTTGTTTGATAATACCTTCTAAAATATATTTAAAACACTGTACCTAATAAGGTCTTGACTCTTTATTGATCAACTTTTATAAAAACAGGAAATCTCTCCCCCTATACTTTTTTATCTCCACTGACGTCTCTTTGAGAGGACACCATATCTGCAAAGTGCCATGAAAAAAAAGTTTCCTTTCATTTTCTAATGCGTACGCCTTCCCTGAAAGTGGTGTTACTATAATCACAAATACCTTTGATTAAAAAAGTTCTTCATCCTAGCCCTACAGTTCCTACCACCAATTCATAATACCAAGTTGGCAGCATGAAACTGCAGGGAAAAGACTCACTTCGAATTTAGGATTACAAAACCTCCTGATGAACAACAGATACTCTGCAGACAACGCAGGGTATTAGTGAAGATTAACAGTAAGCTGTAGTAAAAAGCAATTTAATGCTTAGACTTTCATTTACAAGTTTTGTCCCAATGTACACTTCCTCAGAAAACGATCTTTTTGTAGCCTCTAACAGCCATTCATTTAGAAATATTATCTGGCAAATGCATCTGCAAGGAGTTTTCCAAAGCACCAAGAAAATCTTGAGAGGGATTCTGTACTCGGGTCACCAAGACCCTAATGGCCGAAAGGACAAAGGACAAGCTAAACCATCAGATTTCAGACTTCCAGACTTCCTGTTATTGAGTCAATCTTGAAAGGGGCAAAGCTCATGGAGATGCAGGAATGCCACCAGATACTAAGAATCCTTTTCTGGACAGGTAAAAGACTAGGCAGATAAATTAAAGAGTGTTCTCCCTTTCAAGGAATTCTGGGATACTGGATGTAACTGAATCTAATCTCCACAGTAAAGGCACAGGAACCCACCTGAATCAAGCCTGAGGGGCTCATATTAGCTTTGCGTTTGTTGACGATCAGCTTTCCCGCAGGGGAAACCCCTGCATAAAAAGGCAAGCCTTTGCCCCCATGCAACTTCTCCCGCAGTTTGTCCAATGTGTCTGCCTGCAAGAACTTTAGGTTTTCTGGGTTTTTGCATGATGGTACTCTGCTGTCAGGAGTCTCCAAGACAGGCACCTCAGGCTTCTCGTCCTTGTCCTGGTAGGACGGCACTGAAATTTTCACTCTGGAGGAGTAGACAGGAGGGTGGTTCTCATCCTGGGCCTTCTGTTCCGAAGCCAACTCAATAATGAAGCTACCCACTTTGAGGCACTGTGGCGCATTGCTGTTGATATGCTGTGATAAGACGGTCAAGATCTTATTGTGATCTTCCTCCCAGTTGCAGTCAGAGATAATCTCGATAAGCTTGGTTGGTCCACCTGGAGTGGTCTGATGAACATAGGAGGTGGAGGAAGAGTCCCCCTCACTACGGGAAGACCACCAGCTTTTCTCTGAGAAAGAATTGAAATAGGTTTCTGCAATACTATGGCATTTTAATCACCTGGATATTCAAACAGTTTTATTCTGCCCACACCTCCACCCTTGTCTCAGCTGCAGGGCAACAAGTAAAAGAACTATTCAAAGCATCACTTCCCCTCGCAGAGCTTCACAAGCAAGCAAAAACTCACTACAAAACTAATGTAACTCTTTCTCACAGCTCATTCCCTGCAGCCATACCAGCTCAGGTTGTATCCCATTGCATCACAAGCTAAACAAACCTTGCTTGTTTCAATACATGGATGAAAGATCTCCAAGCAACACCAACATGCAGTAGAAAGCATCGCTGGTTATTCAAGAGATAGCACTTTTCTCTTGGAGTCACAAAAGGACCAGTGTCCTATCATGGCACGAGGGGCAAACGTGCTGCTAGCAGAACTGTCTTGATAGAAGACGTGTAACAGAAGCATGACCTTTTGTTGCCATTAGAGATCCAATGTCAGTTTCTGCAAAACTGTAAGGATGTTGAGCCCTGTGTCCTGGTCATTTTAATTTCACCTACCAATTCACCAGCATTTTCAACTAGTTGTATTATTTTTCCATTCCCATCCTTAAATGTAGAGTGCGCTGTTGTACACATCAAACGGTGAAAAAGTTCAGCTCAAAAAGGCGGCTATATTTCATTAGTGGACGACACAATTCCTCTACTATATGTCTCATTTTAAAGTTCATAATATGATTTGGGCCACTTCAGACTGAAGGAGAACACAGATGTCTAGCCTACTTCTTTACGAACTAGAAACTCAAACTCAGTATATATAATGTAGCAAAACTTAAGCCTTCCAATTTGAACTGAAAGAACTTAGCATCACATAACTCCAAACAACGTATAGGTGCTTCCTTGTCCCATACAGTTCTAAGTGAAGAACACAAGGATCCTATCCTCAGAGTACCACTTGTATATTTATTAATTCTTCAGTAACTACAAAGTAATAGTAAGGGAAAACAAAAGGGAAGAAAAAAAAAAAAAACAACCAACCCAGACAAACTAAAACCAGTCATCTCCGTTCCTTCCAAAGTATCTAATTATTACTCTTGAAGACAAGTCTGCTGTGAGGTATTGTCTTTTATCACCAAACAAACTATTGTAATACTGGCCATTTTAACTTTAAAGCAACAGCAAGTACTGGGTATTTAGCTTGCTGTATCTCCCACGTGACACATACATCACTACTTAAGAAAACAAGAAACTGAAAACATGAAGATTTTTATTGACAACCATAGTAACCTCCCTCAGCAGTAAATGGACTTCTGTTTCATCAACAGCTGCAGCTTTTACAAAAAAAAAAAAAAAAACAAAAAAAACAAAAAAAAACCAAAGCCAATACAAAAAGCCCTAAAAAACATGGAACTACCAAGATGTCAAGTTATACTCAAGACTCAGCTCTTACCTCCTGATTTATCAGTGTCTTTCTTTATCTCACAGGTTGCTTTCTCAGTAGACTTAAGCTCTGGTTCATGCTCCTGCAGGAGGAAAGAAATGCAAGAAAAATATTCACCCTGTGTATCTCTCTTCCACTAAACCCCACATCACTAAATAACCTAGTTCATCATACTGTCACCCTGAATCATAAAACATATGCTAACTTCAACAATGCTACAATTTTCAGTCTAGAACAGCT
Source organism: Chlamydotis macqueenii (assembly GCF_036417535.1). Classification (NCBI taxonomy): domain Eukaryota; kingdom Metazoa; phylum Chordata; class Aves; order Otidiformes; family Otididae; genus Chlamydotis; species Chlamydotis macqueenii. The sequence continues at coordinate 41,852,150 of NC_141560.1, forward strand.
CTTCTAAGAATGAACATTTAAGCCTTACATGGTAATCTACTCGGCAGCCAGGAATCTCCATAGACAAGACAATCTCTATCACAGTAACAAGGGAGGTTTACCAGCACTGCTAAGTGATATAGGCTCCATGCTCCACAGCCCTATCACCATTAAATGTAAAGTAAAGCCCTCACGTAGCATAAGAGTTTGTGTGGAAAAAACCACCTCAGCATTTTCAATATTTCTGCCTGTTCTATGATACACGGTAGTTACAATGTGACTTCTTACCTTTATACTAGAACTCTGTGAATCATTTTTGTCTTTCTGCTGCTTTTTCTCATCTCTCTTACGTTCATACGCTCGGACCCTTGCACAAGTCATCATACTTTCAAAGTACAAGTAGACAGGATCCTTGTCCTCATCTCGAATCTACCAAAAAAACCCAAAACAAAACCCACCACATTAGATTCATGAAACAATTCTGCTTTCTAACAATACTTCAACATTAATGCTTCAATAGTAAATGTCAAAATAAAGGCCTAGTACTTACAGCTGAATCTGTCCTCTTTAGTATCACATAGCCCAGCCTACATCTTGCTTCCAAACTGCATATTCTAGGTTGGACGGGGCTCTGAGCAACCTGATCTAGTTGAAGACATCCCTGCTTCTTGCAGGGGGACTGGACTAGATAACCTTTCAAGCTCCCTTCCAACCCAAACCATTCTATGATTCTATGATTCAGAAGGAGAGGGTGGGGGAACAGAGCACCACCACCACTCCCAAAAACCCAAACTCATTCAGATGCTCTTCTAAGTCAGGAAACAAGTTCTAAGTGTCACGTATCGTTTAACATTCCCTAGTATACATTAAACAGCAGCACTGGTATGTTTGTTCTTAAGACAACTATACTCAACTCTGCTGCTGCTTTGTTAGATACTAAGCTGAGGAGAGAGGCAAAGGCAAATTCTTCCAACGTTGGCAGTGAAACCTCAAACATCAACAAAAAAAGAACCCAGAACTACACTGAACACCGTGTGTCTGTACCCAGATTTTTTTTTCCCCACGTAATTCATTAATTAGATAGACTACATTACACAGCTAACAACTTCTACAAAATATTACAGGACCAGCAATCATTTTGCCAGAAACAGCATATATTATTGAATTTTTTAAAATAAGGCTGTTAGTGAATCATAATCACCTTTCACCATCTGCATATTACTACAGTAAATTCTCAACAGAAGACAGACATAGTTAAAGATTTATAAACAGTCAATTCATCCTAACTTATCAACATACCTAACGGGCAGTCAATCTTGGGCTTTAATCTCAAATTTCATCTAAAATGGCCTAGCACAGAAGCTTTTGGCAGTGACTGGTTTAATTTTCAATAAATAGAAAAACAAATGCATCTCTTTTTCTTTCTTACCACTGGATTGGGCTTAGGAGTATACACTCTGCCTGGTTTCATTCCACTGGAAGATCTATGCTTAATAGAAGGCAAGACTTCAGGGTTGGGCAGTACCGCAGATTTAACTGGTTCAATAACAGATGGTGTTGGGATGTAAATTGGCTCTGGATCTATTTCACCTTCTACTTTCACCCACAAGGGACAATTCCTGATAGGCTGTTCTGGCTCTGAGTCACAGATAGCTGAAACAAAGAGGAAAACCAAAACCAATTTATTAATAAATGAAGCACCAACTAACATAGCAGTAACGGAAATTTTTGTTTGAGCCTGAAGTCTAGTCAGTGATAGCAGTAATTATCTCATATCCTTAGTATTTAAAGGTATTTGGAGAGTTGAGCAAGAGTTTAAATTATCAAAAAGAAACTCCAGCTATTTAATCACAATAAACAACTAAGTAGTGCCAAAAATGCTGATCAGATAAGTAAGAGTTACAAAAAAAAAAAAAAAAAGGGAAAAGGTGTTATTTCCTGCTAGTCAGCTATAGGAAAGCAGATGTTGCAGACATTTCTTGAAATTCACTCCCAGCTTCTGGATTTAGAAATAGCATCACTACTACATCCTGATGAAAACGCCCACCAACATAGGTGGTTTCTGCAAAGCTGTAAGTAAACACTTTTGCCCAGCAATACTCACTGTATTCCACTCTTTTTCTCTTCTTCTTATCTTTCTGCTTCAGCTCATCTTCCTCCCCATCACCCTCTTCTTCCGCACCTTCATCCTCTTGCTGTTCTTCTTGTGATCCATAGAACACAAGATTTCCACGCACAGCCTTTTTCATTATTTTCTTATGTTTTGACCCTCCCTTCACCAGCAACACTTTTCTCTTCAAGCAAGTACAACCAAACATACAGTCTGGCCTGCGGCAGTGGGTAGGCTGACGTTTCTCCAGTGCTAGACTGGCACAAATGCAACCCAGTCGACAGAAATCATTATTGCAAGGAGGTGCTCGTCGTCTTATTATTTTGTGGATAGGTTTGTTTTTGAGAGAAGCCTAGGAAAAATTTTAAACAAGTATACACTTTAAATTTTAGTAAGAGGAAATTTTAGTAAGATTAAATCAAACATATGCAAAATTGCCATTCAAAGTTCATTTAGAATAATCCCTCCAACTACATCGTTTACATATGAAAATTTGTCATCTATACTGAAAAAATCAAAACACAGGAGAGTTTGCATTTGAAGTCTTCTGAGAAGCAATTTGAGACCGCTAAAACATCTTGGTAATAAGTAGGGTGTGAAGGAAGCAAAAGAGGTTATCATGTGACAACCAAGGTACATGGCCAGGATTTCTTTGCAGTTCAACTGAAAAAAAAAGTGACAAATGGTAAGGAAATGCAGTTATTCAATAGCAATTGCATTAACCAGAATTTTTTACAGTGAAGATTTGAGGTAACTCAAATTATTAATGATTCATAGCAACATGCTATTGTCACAATTAGTTTTTCACATACTGCTAAGTCAGCACTTCTCAACTTTCACTGCAAAACTACACCACAAAGGAACATAATGATTTGTCATGCTCCTTATCAGCTTCAGTCTTATTTTCTGCACCTATATGCAATATCACAAAGTGTACAGATTTGGAAAAGCAACAGTACAGAATAAAAATAAAGTATTACAGATCTACCTGAGCTGTAAGCAGGGTTGCCAGAGAGATGTCTGCTCGTTCTTCTGTAATATAGGTCCGTGGTTTGCCATCCCAGAGAGCACAGTCTTCCAAGTCCATTAACTTCACTTGAGATTTAGACAAACCTGGTGGACGAGCTGCTTGTTGCTGTTGCGGTGCTTGGTGCACACTGATCTGTTTTGGAAGTATGTTTTCATACAGAGCTGGCACCACAAAACTAAAATTATATGCTTGGTTAGTCAAACTGCTATTTGAGACAGACTTAGCAGCCTTTTCCCCTGATGCTGAAGAGTTCTGTTTCTGCTTTCCAGAAAAAGGTGAAGGCAGTATAGGCTTGTAAGACGTTTTTACTCTACTGTTTGTAGATGTCTGTCTGTTTTGAGTCTTTGTCTTCCTAGAGGTAGATGACAGAGGAACAGGCTTGAATGTGTAAGAGGTTGATGGAATTATGGTGGACTGCTTCTTTAAAACACTGTCGAGAGTTCGCACATAGCTAGTGCTCTTAGTGGGAAGCTGATAGACCACAGGAAGAGTGGGACTGGGAGTGGTAGCAGAAAATCCCATACTTGTTTCCATCAACTTCCCTTCATTTTCCAGGTACTCATCCAGCTTATCACTACAGAATGCCGAGCGATTCTTCAAGGAACCTTCTGAACTGCCACCTAAACAAAGAGCACTTAAACTAGCTCCAGGGAAAATGTACTGACAAATCTTAGAATATTTAAACACAGAAGAGGTAAATACCTCTCTAAAAATATATATACAATTATTTCAGAAAAGTACAACACAGGCACACCAAATATAATCCACACTGAAACACAATTAGCTGTCTGAACAACTGTTTTTTTGGAGATGTTATGTGTGTATTCGCTCACAAAAACCAGTAAGCCTTCAACAGGCAGTGCTTCTATGCAACTTACTTTGTTCTGAACACCTAGCCTACCTGGTACACCACAATATATCTGAAATACCCAACATAACATTGTATGAAAGTGCAGAAAGTACAACATAAATATTTAATCTAAATATAAAGCAAAAACTAGCAAATTGCTAAATATCTGTTTTTCACTGAGGCAGGGAAAAGTAATCAAATAAGTAAGGAATATCTACTCTAATTGGAATTAGAAGTATACCAATATAAATGAAAATTACTCTAGCTCATTAGGGGCAACAGAATTCTGTTGGTGCAGTATGGAATTACCATACTTCCAAGTAAACTCAAAACTGATGAACAAAACCAAAACTAGTACAGCTTTGATCTTCACTCAAGCCTTCTGTGTGTAACAGAATACATGTATTTTTATCTCACTCAGAATAAGTTCCTCTCTTCCCTCATAAACTTCCATTTTGATGATGGAAACAGTACCAAAAAAATTCTTTATTCATGACAGTTTCAATACAAAAAAATAAATCCGTCATTAAGACACATGCAATTACCAAATTGCAAGATCTATGGAACTTCAAGAAAAGGACACATGTTGGAAATATGTACACTGATCTCTTTTTCTTCCCTTTTTTTTTTTTTTTTTTTTTTTTGTTTGTTTGTTTGTTTTTTTTACCTTCATTTCTAGAAGCACCATGAAGCTTCCCCCGCCAGCCTTTGATTTTTGTGAAATCATTTGTCTTTCCTGTCCTGGAAACAAAAGGAAATCCAGTATCTGGAAAAGAAGAATGCTAGCCTCAGTTTATGAACCAAGCTTTATTGTATCAATGTCCTCGCAAACTCTGCTTATTCCTTTTCAGGTTTAGATGAACAGTAGTATATCAAAGGCTGAATAAAGATATCTGATTTTTAATTTATTTTTTTTTCTTAATTAATAGAATACTTAACAAAGCCAAGCTTCCTGCAGACTTCTGCTGTATGGCCATGCATCTCCTATCCCACATAAAAGATGTCTTCTCCTGTATTTTTAGTTTTAGTCCCCTTAGCAATGGTGTGAGCAGTTGATTCCAAAATGCAAACAGGTAAATTAGCTAGTTAGTATGCTAAAACTGAACAGGCAGGTTTTGAGCTGATACTACATTTCTCTCAGTGAGGAAAGTAGCTAAAAGACAATTTGGCCAGAATTACTCAGGATTCCTTGGCCAGTAACTGCAGAATGATTTAAGGAAGCTCTCATATTTTGTCATTTTAATACTGCTTCACTCTCTAAAATACCAAGTTCAACTAAATGGCCATTCCGTCCTTCTCATCATTGACAATAAAAAGTAATACTTGAGATTTCAGCAAATTCATATTCTACCCACCTGGAGAATTGGGATTGGTTCCTGGGTAGCTCCACAAAGAGTAATTTGAGTAGGAAAGAGGAAGCTGCACACCCAAGTACTTCAAGTCAATGCTCATTGTTGGGTCCACAGAATTCAACTTCAGTCCCACTACAAGAGGCAAGTATCAGTAGATGTCCCAATGCAACAAGATGTTAGGAAAAAGAAAGTCAAGGTACTTAGTAAAAAATAAACCATTAAGTCATATACAGGCTTTTCTAGCATGCACTCACCATTTTAAGAGACCTAAAAAAGAGTATTAGCGACTATAACTGTTACTTATACTGGATTTGCAGCAGGTATGTATTAAATAGTATTTTATGTAATAGGAAATAAAGAGAAAAATTGAATTACTTTTCATCGTTTTCTTGATTACTACTGAAGGTTCCACAGAAATGTATTAACCAAAGCGTCTATGTTGTAATAATTCTCACAGCTGTAATAATTCTCTTTTTGAAGAAGTCAGCATCCTTTACATCCTTGAAGGCTAGAGTTACTGCCTGAACACAACTCAGATGACTATTTGACATTTGGTATCACTACATAAATTATCAATCCTCCAGTGGTACTTAAAGATGCCCTTCCCTACTGAAAGCTGTTCTTGTGCAAGAACATATACCACACAAATTTCAGTTTCAACCAGTAATAAGAGACAAGAGCAAACCACATTTTAGTTCTGAAGAAGTATGCGTCTGTGTGTTCAGAAATTTATTTATATAAATAAAGTTGTATTTCAGGCAGTGCTCTCAGGACAAGTTCATCAAATGATCCACGTATCTCAGTTTGTTATTTTTTTTTCCCAGGCTTGGCACTTTGCAATAAAATATTTCTTTTTTTTTTCTTAACGGTAGAGGGGAAAATGGCTAAACTAAACAATCCATGTTGTTGATGATATCACAAATGCTTAACTGTCTGTAACATCTTCCTTCATCAACTCCCCCAAAATACTCAAATTAAAAGACTTCAGCTGGTCACAAGAGCTATCTTTACCCATGATGAAACATACATATATATACAGAAATGCTGAGAACAAAATAAGCTAGTAAATTTAACTCAGTACCTTTTTCAGAAAATATTTTTACACTGAATTCAAGAAATGACTGTGGTCAATCAAATTCAGCTCACAGTCTGAAGTTGAAAACATCCATTTTGGTATTTAGCTAAAGAAATCTAAACACGTTGCTCCTGTTGACAAGTCTGAAATTCATATATTAAATATGTGAGTTTCGAAATGGAAAATGTAAGAACTGACAATGCTCAGGACACATGAAGTAGTGCTTGCACATACAGTAGAAATGTGGTGTTAGTAGTACACATTTATGTTCGTAAGGGGCAACACAGTGACCTGGTTACCAACAGCCCGAAAACAATCAACACAGAACAAATGTCAGACACAGTTGTTGAAACAGATTCTGCTATCAAGGATAGCCTAATAAGATATCATTTTCAAATCTACATAGGAAAAGTGAGCAGCAAGCAAGTCAATCCAGTGTTTTGTATAAACACATGTCAACCACCAAATGTCAAGATGGCATCAATTTCTTTTCAAACTCAATTTAAAATAAAGAGTACACAGTTTCTTTTTCTTGACACTCCATTTAAATTATTCTGTCATCTTAAAAAATAAACCTAGCTTTGTTCAACACTCAAACAAAAATAAGAACATCATCCATACACAAAACTGATTATTTCAGTTCAGTATTATGAAGTAAAACACCCAGACAAAAAAATAGAACACGACTCCAACAAGTGCAACATGGAATGAACGCAGACACCATAAAAAGAACAAACGGTAACAGTAAGTATATGTCAGTATAGACATCACCATACATGACACACGAACTATCATGTATATTAACTTCTATCATCTCCAGTATTGCTAAATTTCAGCTGTTGTAATCAAATAGTAGCAAATGGAGAACCACCTCCTTCAGAACGTTATCCTCTCCATCATACGTAGCTGCTAGATCTGAAAAACAACACTTGCCAACAGTGCCCTTCATTTTCAGAAATCTAACAAGATTCAAACTAGCTCAGACAGAAGAGGCATCCCCTAGCATTCCAGTACTCCAATAGGCACTTTCCTTCTAACATTCTTAAGCTGAATTCCATTCTTTCTGAAGCATCTTCTTCCTGCAGCTCTGGTGTCTCTAAGATCTAGATGCCTCAATCACCGTTTTCTTAGCTTCACAAATCAACAGCAGTTGTGTGGTTCAGGTACATCTCCAACACACCATCACTGAATCTCAAAATGAAACTTATGCTTCTCAACTACATGGTCCAAAACCAAAAGTGGAGTTAACATAAAGATTGCTATGTCTATTTCCCACACTGCAGTGAGGACAAGTCAGTCAGGTTCTACAAAATGGCTGAAAGCACATTTAGAAACATGTACTTCACATCCTCCAGACAGATGGGAGTCATGTCTCTCTGTCTGTTCTGTAGTAGATGACAAGGAGGTATTAGTTACAATCTGTGTCCAAGAAATTCTGGATAACAAGTACCAGAATCAAGAAGGCTAATGAGACTGCACCAAGCTCCAGAAAGCTACTTAGAATCAGTATGTCTGGGAAAAAATACAGCCCTTAAGTGTGGCCTAGAGGCACTCCTTAGCCTCTACTGATGATACTGTGAAGAGAGAGCGAAGAAGAAGGAAAAAAAAAAAAACCAAACAACAATCCTGCTCTTAATTGACACCATTGTGTTCGTTCCCCGATCTCAAGTCTGCAATGGAAGGTAATAGACTTGTAACTTTTTGGAAGGTGAAGGTAATCCTAATGAAGTTTGATTCCGGTTCACATGCAGCAGTTGAAGTCTAACAGAAGTTTACATATTGTAATTCATTTCACTGCCTGATCAAATTATATCTGTATCTATCTGCAGAAATGCTCTTGCTGCAAGTAGTCTTCACATAACTTCACTTCCCTCAAAAAATTAGACAGGTGAGGGTCATTCTCTTCATTGCTGAATTACAATTTCACTGTTTAACAGCACATTACCATCCAACACTGGAAACGACAAGTCACAAGTGTTCAAGAAAATCAAAATTCTCCACTTCTTTTTCTTAGCCTGATGTTTGACTTTTCTTGTCCAAGGACAACACGGCAGGGCACTAGCCATCCAGGAGGTTCCTGGAATGTGTGGATGACAACTTCCTGTAAGTGCCAGAGGAGCCAACAAGCAGAGGCGCTATGCTGGATCTTGTTCTCAACAACAGGGAGAAGCCGGTGGGGAATGTGGAGCTCAAGGGCAGCCTTGCCTGCAGTGACCATGAGATAGCGGACTTCAAGATCCTTAGGCCAGCAAGGAGGGTGCACAGCAAGCTCTCTACTCTGGACTTCAGGAGAGCAGATTTTGGCCAAGTCAGGAATCTGCTTGGTAGAATACCACAGGATGAAGCCCTGCAGGAAAGAGGAGCCCAAGAAAGCTGCTTGATATTCAAGGAGCACCTTCTCCAAGCTCAGGAGGGATGCATCCTAACAAAGCGGAAGTCAGGCAAAAACACCAGGAGGCCTGCATGGATGACAGGGAGCTCCTGGACCAACTGAAAAACAAAAAGGAAGCCTACAGAGGGTGGAAGGGTGGAAGCAAGAACAGGTAGCCTGGGAAGATTACAGAGAGATTGTCCGAGTGGCCAGGGATCAGGTAAGGAAGGCTAAAGCCCTGACAGAACTAAATCTGGCCAGAGACATCAAGGTCAACAAGAAAAGCTTCTTTAGGTATGTCGGGGATGAAAGGAAGACTAGGGAAAATATGAGCCCTCTCTGAAAGAAAGGGAAGATCTGGTTACCCAGGGCACAGAGAAGGCTGAGCTACTCAACAACTTTGTCTCAGTCTTCTTTGACAAGTGCTCTAATCACACTGCACAAGTTGCAGAAGGCAAAAGCACTGGACACTGTAGGAAAAGATCATGTTCAAGACCATCCAAGGAGCCTGAAGGCGCACAAGTCCATGGGACCTGATGAGATGCATCCATGGGTCCTGAGGCAACTGGCAGATAAAGGAAGGGAACTTGCTGGAGGGAAGGGATGCCATCCAGAGGGACCTTGACATACTGGAGAGGTGGACCAATGCAAACCTCATGAAGTTCAACCAGGCCAAGTGCAAGGTCCCACATGTGGGTCAGGGCAATCCCAGGCACAAATATAGGCTGGGCAGAGAATGGATTGACAGCTGCACTGAGAAGAAGGACTTGGGAGTGTTGGTGGATGAGAAGCTCAACATGAGCTGGCAATGCATGCTTGCAGCCCAGGAAACCCAACTGCATCCTGAGCTGCATCAAAGAAGCGTGGCCATCAGGTCGAGGGACATGCTGAGATTCCACCTGGAGTACTGCATCCAGCTCTGGAGTCCCCAGCATAAGAACGACACTGACCTGCTGGAAAGAGTCCAGAGGAGGGCCACAAAGATTATCAGAGGGCTGGAGCACCTCTCCTGTGATGAGAGGCTGAGAGAGTTGGGGCTGTTCAGCCTGGAGAAGAGAAGTCTCTGGGGAGACATTATAGTAGTCTTCTAGTACCTAAAGGAAGCTCATAAGGAAGACGGGGAGAAACTCTTTAGCAGGGCCTGTTGTGATAGGATGAGGGTAAGGTTTTTATAATAGAGGGAGGCAGATTCAGACTGGACACAAGGAAGAAATTTTTTACACTGAGGGTGGTGGAACACTGGCACAGGTTGCCCAGAGAGGTGGTGGATGCCCCATCCCTGGAAACATACAAGGCCAGGTTGGACAGGGCTCTGAGCAACCTGATCTGGTTTGAGATAACCCTGCTCCTTGCAGGGGGGTTGGACTAGATGACCTTTGAAGGTCCCGTCCCTTCCAATCCTAACTATTCTACGATTCTATGATTTTGGAGGATCTGTGTGAACTGCTCAACACTTTGCTGAAGGTACCACACACTTCACCACCACTCATTCAGAGGCTGGAGAAAAAGCTGGAGGGTTTTACACATTCCCAGCTGCAGGATTATCTCATGAGTACCACAGCACTCACCAGTGCTGTGGCTGCCAACATACCACACAGTTGCCAACATACCATAATTTTATTATACATTTCTTGGGTAAAGATAACATCTAGAAGGCCCACAATATAAGCCTAAAAAGCCTTAACACTGCTGTAACATTTGCTTGGTGCTGCATCTAGCACTGCCAGCAGCTGACTACAAAAGGGATTTTACCACCTTTTCTAAATATGACAGCATACACAGACCTGTGAAGGCAGGTTGGCCAGTGAGGTCATTAGCAAATAGGGCCACCTATTTCTGGACTCAAGGGACAGGAAAACTGTTTAGACACCCATGATACAACTGTCAACACTGATGCTGTATTACTGAGGTACAAGTTGGCTGGAAATGGTTTAGCTTGTTTCTTTCCCACCACATCAGGACAGAGCCCCAAGAGCTCTCTACTACCCTTCTTATGACCACTTTGCAAAGGTTGAAGACAGGAATGTCAGCTCAACACCAGTAAGACGTAAAGGCATCTCTTTAAATGAAAATGACAGGCTTGCTCTCCCCAAACCCCACAGATAAACCATTACGGATAATCCAGGGCTCTTCACAATAGCCGCTTCTGTGAGGACTCAAAACAACTGGTATCACAGTCAAGATCAGTATTTGGAGTCTCAATACCTACAGCATTATTGTATGTTGGACAAATTCAAGGCCAGAACCTCAAGAGTATAAGGCACAACACTTCAATTTGGATCAATTTCTTCATCATCTGCTCTGATGCCTACGTTAACACCATCGGTCTCAGGACTACTATTGCTGAAGACTTTCATCAGTAGAGAGAACATTAAGTTCTGCTGTGTTGACCCTTGACTTTTTCTTCCATCTGACCTCAGGACAATATTATATGTAACTAAAGATCACAAGCTAGAAGTACCTTGCTTAGCCCTCTTACATGGCTACTGAATCTGGATCTACAGCACCTCCAAGAAATACTGACTCAAACACAGCAAATGCAGTCTTAGTTAAATGTTTCTTGATCTCCAGCTTCTCTACTACCTTGAAATGGCTATTTTCTATGGATGACTATTTTCTGTAGAGGAGTAAAATCAACTCCATCTGATCTCTACAAGGATTAGCTCATTACAAAGCAGGCATTGCTGAAGTCTGAAGGCTCATCATCTTCTGAAGGAGGCATATAATGACATGTAGCCTCTTGCTCTGCTGTTGGAGATTCAGGATTCATCTTCTGTCTCCTCTGCCTCTTCTAGTTTGCAATATGAATGTGTGAAAACGAAAATATCTTTATTGGTTGGCTGAAACCAGTTCTAAAGCCTCTAAGAAAAAAAAACTGGGTCAGACGGCACAGATTCTCTCTCATTGCCACAAGTGGCAAGAGGGAAACTAACAGTTTGACACAAATTTCCTTTCATACTCTCACATTGGTATATACACTTTCCTGCATTTGAAAAAAATATTACCAAAATGAGACCCCAGCTGTACTTGGCATATACAGTATTACATCCAGTAGGAAATTATCAACTCAGCGTGATTAAGTATGTGACAGATGCAACAATATGTACACCGCGCACTTACCTTCCTGAAGGCTAGGATGTATTACTTGCTTATGCCTTAAGGTCTTCAGCTCTTCCATCAATTCCTTTTCCAGTACTTGTATTCTTGCTTGACAATCTACTCAAAAAAAAAAAACCAAAACCACAAAGGGAGAACATAAAAAATACTATGCAAAAACTGATTTAAATTATTAATTTTGCAATGAGTCTTTATGAATTCCCTTACTGCAGGTAATAGCCATTTACAAAAAATATAAAAATGTACCTGGATCATTCGTAGTCAACAAGGGAGCCTGAAGATTCTGCGACTCTTCTCCTCCAACTCTATCAACGGTGTGAATGTCAAGAGCTTCCTACATAAAGAGTGTTGACGAAGTACAAGATACCTTAAAACATCAACTTACATGCAAACTACGCCACAGGAAAATATCACTGAAATAGTCAAAACATGAGATTGTTTAAGAAACAAGTATGCATTCTTTCAACTAGAACTCTAGACCCAAGTATTTCTCCCCAACTGGCTAAGAAGTAAGAAAATGTTACAATTAACATAGGGGCAAGATAACAACAGATTTGGAAAGAGGCCACAAACCTCAAAACTCAGTTTAAAAGAAAATATACCTTCAGTTTTTAAGTACAAAGGGCTTTAAAAATGAGACATTAGAAAAGGTTCTGCCTTTTACTCAGCAGTTACGTTTTACCTTTGATGCAAAGGACACAAAGAGGACTCCATCAACATCCTCAAGGTCTGGCTTAACATCTGGAAGGATACTCCCAGGCCCCAGAGAGGTGGTTTTGCTCGTTATTACAGTTTTCCCTATACCTTTAGGTGGCCGACCAGCCTTGGAAATTCTCAGTTTCCGTGGCCTTCCTCTTTTAGTTGTAACTGACAATAGGGCATTTGGATTGCTGCCAGAGCCTTTCAGGGACATAGGATTCTTCAGCATGCCAGGCCTTTTCCTTCCACAGACCTCTTTAGTTGAAAAGTGACAACTTACGGAGCCCCTGAGATTAAAGTTCGGTGATTTAGATAGAGTCCATTGGGCCTCTCTGATTGAAGAGTATTTCTGTGAGATTTTACTCCCAGGAGATGTTTTTTTCATAACTAACTCCTCATTTACAGTGGTTGTGCCTGAACAAGAGCCTTTGTGATTTTCAAAACACACAGGCAAGGAATCCAGTATTGCACTCAAAGCAGATTTATCCTTCTTGCAAGAGGAAAGCATGGTCTGTGGCAGCTCAGATATCTTCACTGTGCTCTTTGTGACTGCACAAGGTTCCAAATAGACCACAGGCATCTTCCCACTATCCAGTTTTAACATTTTTGCTTTGGCAACACCTGAAGGACTGGTTAGCACACGCTTCCTAGACCTGAATTCTCCATCAATTCCGTCTGTTTCACCGCGTCTCATCAGGTGTTTTTGTAGGATGGGATCATCATCATCAGTATTGGAATACTCATCAGTTTCTTCATCTGTGTCTTCCTGTTTCACACTTATTCCTTGTGTGCAAATACTTGACCCATAGTCATAGTCATCCACTGGCTCCTCTTTAACGACTACATTGAAGTGTCCATTTGGATCCAATGGGGATGCCACACGGGAACTGCTTTCGTAACTGCTAGCAATGGGACTGGGATGGGAGAGAGGGGACAAAACCAAAACACAACATAAGATCTTTACCAAGTCTCTTCCTTCACCAAAATTCTACCATCTCCCATAATCTTTGGTTACATATTGTAAAAAGCTTCCAAAGTGCTCCGAGACACGAGTCTGCTAAACAAACTATCACTTACAAGCTTACATTTTTAGAAGTAAGCACTCAAAAAAAGTTGCCATCTTTAAAAACAATCCAACTTCTTATCTGAAGGCAGCAGCACAATTTCCTTCCCTAGTAATATCAGGGTGACATTTGCACTTTTTCCTATTTCAGACTCAGCATGAACTCATGTTTTCAATTCCCAGAAGTAGTCTTAGTTTGCTGTGTATCTTATGAAGTCACTGTGCTTGCAAATAAGAAGCCAAGCGAGCGCTTAATGAACTGCAATTTACATGATTTAACTGAAATTTTATTTAATTCATCCTGAAGCCACATACAGACAATTCCTAAATTCAACTGCTGTTCGAATGCTTACAGAATGTTAATATCCCACTGAACTATGCTCTGTCTTCTACTAAGTCTGAGTATTAACCTAACCAGAATTTGACATACCATGCATCAGATACCAAAGACTAACAGTGTGGTCAGTCACACTCCAATGATTAGTTTTTTTGAGGGACAGACACATCAGTCAAAAAATTGCAGTTAGCAGTTTTATTAAGCTGGCTACTCACCATAACAGGAATCAGCTAAGATATGAAACCAGAAACTCGTATCCACAGTGAACTGAAAATAATAGTCTGAACTGATTTACTAAACATATCAGATAGTATTCCAATAATCCCTTTATATGTACTTCATAAGATACTATACATATACTTTCCATTATGTTAAATTCATAGAATCATAGAATGGTTAGGGTTGGAAGGGACCCCCAAAGGTCATCTAGTCCAACCGCCCTGCAAGGAGCAGGGACATCCCCGACTAGATCAGGTTGCTCAGAGCCTCATCCAGCCTGGCCTTGAACGTTTCCAGGGATGGGGCTTCCACCACCTCTCTGGGCAACCTGTTCCAGTGTTCTATAACCCGCATCACAAAAAAATTTTTCTTAATTTCCAACCTAAATCTACCCCCCCTCTATTTTAAAACCATTACCTCTCATCCTATTGCAACAAGCCCTACTAAACAGCCTCTCCCCATCTTTCTTGTAGGCCCCCTTGAGGTACTGGAAGACCACTATCAGGTCTCCCCGGAGCCTCCTCTTCTGCAGGCTGAACAGCCCCAACTCTCTCAGCCTGTCCTCATAAAAGAGGTGCTCCAGCCCTTTTCTCATCTTCATGGCCTTCCTCTGGACCTTCTCTAACTGGTCCATGTCCTTCTTATGTTGGGGGCTCCAGAACTGGACACAGTACTCCAGGTGGGGTCTCACCAGGGCAGAGTAGAGGGGGAGAATCACCTCCCTCGACCTGCTGGCCACGCTCCTCTTGATGCAGCCCAGGATGCGGTTGGCCTTCATATTCAAGTTGTTAAACTTATGTTATTAAAATGTTATTAACAATCAATATTTGTTAATGCTAACATAATTTCAAATATAACTTAATATAAATTCAATAACAAAATATTATCTATAAAGAGAATATTGTGTTATATATATTATGTGTGTGTATATATACATGGGATGCGTGTGTGTGCTTTTATTCCCCCTCCTTTTAAAGAATGACCGTGCTAGGCTGAACCTCCACCTGGGATTGAGGGAGGGGAAGATGCTGAGGAAGAGGCTGCTTACGCCTTGTGAGGACTGAGGACATACTTAAGGAAGAAAAGTTGGGACATGAGTCACAACGTCCAGTTGGGAGTCTACACCTCACGAAGAAAGACTACAGCGTTAAAACAGGGAGTAGATATATGGATTTTTTTTTCCAGGTAGATAATTTTAAAATATACCATGGAAAAAAAAAATCTGATTTCTTTTGAAATTAATCTAGTAATCTGTGGCTGAGGTTTGAAGGATCTTGCCTCCAAAAGAAAGGCAAGGAAGGAGGAAAAGTAAACTGTCACACTAAACACAAGACAAGTAAATCAGAATAACAAGACTACTGGAGCATTAAAAATCCCACAGTGTTCGTATTTTTGAAGCAGGACATTCAAAAGACCTTGGAAGGGAGAAAGGGTACATTAGCCCGTAAGACTTAAGAACCAGTAAAATTTGCTTGTGGTTCCCTCCACGCCCCCAATATCTGAGTGGTTCTAGGCATAAGCACTCCTATAGAAGTGTCCACAACTCATTTAAACATTGATTTTCTTTACAATACACTTGATGAAACTAAACATACTACCAGGCCACAGGAAAAACAATCAATCACATACTACCTTGTTTAAAGAAAATAGTCCTTTATTTCCCAAGTGCACCAGTAACTCAAGATTAAAATTATTCTCAGGTATAGGCAACCTTTTACATAGTTCCATTCTCAAAATGTCAGAAAAATTAAGCATTGGTGGGAAATACCATGCACTACACCGCTAGGAACTCTACTTCCTTTAGTGAGCATTATCTGAGAGACAGCAGTTCCCAACTTGTCACTCTCACCCAAATCTAAACTCAGTACAAATCACTACTCTGCATAAAAGCAAGATGGTGTCTATCAACTACTAGTAATAGCGTACCTACATGATAAACAAAAAAAACCTGCCCAGTCTCTATTAATACGTAACTATCAATGTGTCCAGTTTGATAAAGAAACGTTTCACTCGCTCAGTCTTTGAAAGGCTGACATTTATGAATAGACCTCAACTGCATGACATGACATTGTGAACAGATTCGAAAGAAAAAGGAGAACTCATGTTCTGAAAAACTTCAGCACATAAAAAGATAGTTGTGCCTTTTCTTGGACAAGATCAATTTTTCCCCTTCCAAGTACAGAATCTGACTTTTTCACATACAAAAACATAAAATGAAAAGCTGGTCAATGTTTGAGGGTAGTTCTAGGGGTGTGGTGACATTTATTCATGAAATGATAAATGCTTCCTAGACTAGAACAGAAAAAAACCCTTTACAATCCTTCGCTGTCTATGCAGCTTTTAGCACATTTCAGAGATAAATTGTCTTGGAGGTGAAACCAGGGAAGGCATCTAACGTGCTCTGGACCAAAAAACATTAAGTCTGCCAATCTGCATCATCTACTCTTAAGGAAAGGACCTCGAGTCCTTAAAATGATGGGTTTTAATCCTTTGGAAAAAAAGAAACAAAAAAACCCCAAGCTGTCAAATTCAAATAATTCTCCAAGTAATTTGCTTCAACGACCCCTTCAGGCAAACAAACTGATCAAAATTTTACATTTTTCAACTGCAGCTGACCCCAAGAAGAAAAAAAAAAAAATCACTTTGAAGACAAAATAAACCTTTCAGTAATTATTTTCAGAATTTACTCTTTTACTTCCAACTAAACACTTCGCCATGCTGCGTTGTTATGAACTAAAGAAAGCCCCTCCTCTTTGAAATCAGTGTACTTTCAGTCTTCAAGACATGCTTCTCCAGAATGTACAACAACATTTTTTGAGAATATAAGAATGTCTTCTAGACTTCTAGAATGTTGTCTTCTTCCTAACACACTGACACTGGAAAATACTGCAAAAAAAAAAGGTTAGGACACTGTAGATCCCAAAGTAATTCTAGTATTCTTAAGAATTATTAAAACTAAACTCAATAAAGTCTTCAAGAATGGAGAACTTCATAATTTGAAGTTTTTCAGTTACTCAAAAGGCAAGGAAATGCTTTCTGCAAGGGGAAAAAAACCCGAACAAACTTCTGCCCTCTCTAAAACACACTGAAGTAGGATAGTAATACAGCCTTTGAAACAAACTGTTTAATTGTATCATAAACACAACTTACTTTTCTTCTAAGAACTGACCTCTAATTACACTATTAACATAATATTGATATCCTGCAGTTAAATAATTTCTTGGTGTACCGATCTACGTAAGGCTGCTTTTGTCACCAAATCTTTGGCAGATTAAGTCTGGTATTCACAGACAGATGTGAAGAAACATGGCAGGAGAGAAGCTTTTTTTTAAAAAACAAAAAACAAAACAAAACAAAACAACTTATTTGGGTTTGAAGTGTTTCTCGCATCTCTTGACACATATTAACTAATCACGAAATCTGCTCTACTCTTTTGCTTAAGTTTTGGAAACTAAGTGAAAGTGCGGTAAAGTAACAGGTTTCACCAGGCTTGCTTCATCAACATGAACATTTACCAGTTAGCAGGCTCCATACGATGGCTAAGGCTCTCAATATACACTAGACTGCTTTACTACTGTTCGTGTGATATGAATAGAAGGGTTCAAAAAGTCCATACTAGACAAGCACATAGACACAAAATTACCACAGAGTAAATTAAGGTCTGAACGATGTTAACAATTATTCTGAAGTACTTTCCTAGGTGCAGATTCTCTTACCTCACCAGTAAACATGAAGCAACTGACTGTTGGTACAGGCAGGCTACCTCATACTACTTTGTGAATGAAAAGAATTCACACAAGCAGTCAGTGACAAAACAGTGGTGTGCTGCCAGTAACAACTGCTTTGTAGCAATCCCTACACATACCCAATCTAAATACCCATACACACCACACATCCTCACCCACTCACTAATGGAAGTTGAAGATCCAGAGACAGTGTGTGCCATGGTAAGCAACCCTAAAAAGAAAGGCAATGTTTTGATGACTGCAACGTGCTCTGCTTAAAACTCTGAAAAAATTAAATTTAGTCTTCTGAAATGCTAAGAGGGTAAGAGAAATCCCTCAACGCTTCTTTACAAAGGGAGTTAAAGCGATGCAGGAAAAAGTACTGAACTCTTACACTCCTCAGATGCATCAGGAAGTCCAGACTGATACATGACTGTTCAAGCAAAGAGAAGCTTTTAATAATACTAAGTGTTCTGCCATTTCAGATCAGGCAAACTTTAGCTGTAAATCTGTACACTGAGCATCCCATTATTTAATGTTTTACCAAATACTCCACTCCACCAATATTTATGACAAAAATAGAATGTTAACTCACCTTTCAGAGACTTCTTGTTTTAGCTTTGGCATATCACTTGAAGACAGGCCAGTGTCCAGGAAACCCAGGAAGTCCCTTTCTGCATTAAAGGACTCTTTTTCCAGATCAATGTCTGATGGGTTTTGACCAATGAATGAAGAATCTAAACTTCTCTGATGCAAATCTAACGCATCAATTTCAGCAGGGCGACCACAAATGCTAGCAGCACTAAAAATAGCACCTCCTTCGAATTCTAAGCTACTGTTTTGTTTCACATCACGCTGAGGTCGACCATTCAATCCATCATCTCGGAATCCTTTAGCAAAAGGATTGTAATCTATTTTCAGCTGGGTAATCTGGATGTTCTGGTAGGCTGTAACCGCGAAGAACTCTGTCTGCGGAAAGGTAAACGTGTGGACATCAGGCCCATTGAGCTGAATGACTTCTGTGGCTTTGTCTGCAGGCACCAAGTGAAGTCGTGGCAGGTAACGGTGCATAGAATGCAAGATTATATGACCCTCCTGGTCCAAGGTATTGTTAGTAAGTTTGAGTTTGTAGAAGGATACTGGCTGGTGCATCCAGTACTGGCCAGTGGAAGGCGATTCCGGATGAATAAACACTCGCCCGAGAACATGCGGCTCTGCCTTCCCACTGGGCTCCCACCAACGGCCATTCCATTTGTATCGGTGATTGTCCACAGGGGATATGTCCATGACTAGGATGTACCTCTGACTGGCATCCAGACCTGTAATCCAGTATCGGCAGTATGGGAACATGCGCCTCCCCTGCTTCGTCAGAATCATCTCTGTGTTGCGGTGGTAGAATTCATTCCACATACTGTTGTTATCTAGGGTGACAGTAATGCCCCCTGAGACACAGTCAGCTGGGAGACAGGTCTTGACTTTGGGTTTTATTGGAGTTGATACACTGCTGGTGAGAGCACAAGCATCACGGTTTGCCACTAGGATTCCTTGGTCAGCTCTACCATTTCCCTGCTGCTGTTTCAAGATGACAAAAAAAGCAGGCGCTGCACCAGACACAGTCCCACCATCCTGGCTACCCAAGACAATCTGCTGTTTCTCCATGATGAGTACTCTTATAAGCTCTCAAATCAAACGCAAATTCTACAGTTCTGATAATCTTCTATGTATGTTCATCATTCTGGGAAAAAAAGGGAAAACTCTGTTACAATTATTCAAATACAGTCTAAGAAAGTAATTAAGTCTCCTGAGAAATCCTTTTTGTAAGAGTTCTCCACAGTAAAAACTTAAAAGATAATCAGTACTGTAAAACTGAGCATAATTAGGATATATCAAATCAAGGTTGCCTGCGTGTATATAATTTAGGCTTTATAGACATTATGGCTACAACACCTTTAAATTGTATTTTCATATAATGCTTTGCCACAACAGGACTCCTTGCTTTGCTTGATATTTCAAAGTGCTCTTTGTTCTGATATTGCCTCAACTCTTCCAATCGTTTGGTTAACAAACAGCATTTGAAAAA
Organism: Chlamydotis macqueenii; assembly: GCF_036417535.1. Classification (NCBI taxonomy): domain Eukaryota; kingdom Metazoa; phylum Chordata; class Aves; order Otidiformes; family Otididae; genus Chlamydotis; species Chlamydotis macqueenii. The sequence goes on from NC_141560.1 coordinate 41,872,157, forward strand.
ACGTGCAATAGTTTTCAGAAGAGCAAACGGCACATCTCTGACACAAAGGCAGAAGTCATTTGCTCTCGCCAAAAAGAAAGAGTTCCCAGGGGCCCAAAACTTCTTGAAAATGAAAAGGAGGAAAGAAAGGAAAAAGAAAAATACTAAGTTTGTGTGGTTGGGATTTCTTTGCTCTCCTCACTCCAAGCCCAAGAACTTCTAAACGTCTGTCCAAGGCAGAGTCAAAGAATAGAAAGGTAAGAAATAGTTCAAACGGATAAGCTTTGGGGAAAAATAGACAAACTAACCCCCCAAAAGGCCATGCAGCTAAGATTAAATGGATGAACGTAAAGCACCAGGCAAACTTAGCGACCTCTACCTGCTAAATTAAGGAAACAATTTAAATCAAATAAGAAAATATTGCTACTGTTATGACTAGCCTAATCACTGTTTAGGGAACTAGAAAAGTTACCTTTATCTGTATATACACAATCCCACTTCTGTGCGTTTACCTCACAGGTTAAGTATTATGTCAGCCTTCTAACAAAAGATCATTAACAACTTAATTTTCCAAATTGCTTGTAGGTTTCTCATTGTGAAAATTTAAAGTAAGCATTTCTGGTAATTCTCGAGATTTCCATTCCCACATTGAGATGTTTGTATTTTGATTCCTATAATATATGCAATACAACACTGACAAAAAGGATTGATTCTTGTTTCAAATCACTAGTTGGTGGGAACCAGAGACACGAGTGAATCACTATCACTAGGACTTAGTAGCTTGAAAATAATAATAATACTTCTTTCCAGAAAGTTAAGTCAAATTCACGAGTTTTAAGTGAACTGCATATTCAATAAGACACATTCATTTTATTAAGACTGGGGTACTGTAGGAGGAAACACTCCTCTGTGCAAACCAGTCGTGACATGCATGAGAGAAATGACCTCAAAGCTCAGGAGGGAGGCAACTTATACTCCATGATAAATGTTCCTGACACCTAGGAAATAAGAGAAATTTACTTCCACCATTTCAAACTCTGCACTTTAAAACTTCACGTAGAAGTTAAATTGGAGGAAGAACAAACAAAACTGTTCTGCACAAGTTTTGAGACCTGTGAAGTTACAAGATCTGGTTTTCAGTTTTATTTTAAGGAGGAAATACTTCCTCACAAAGACACCCACAACCACTCACCCACCCAGGACTACTCAATAGAGTCTACAATACAAAATGAATTAGCTGTTTAAAAATCAGCTTCATATCTTCTATTCCAAGAACGCTGCCCTGCTTTTTCAGTACAGCACATCTAAGTCTCAGTAACACAAAAAGCCATCCCCCAAAAAAGCTTTGTCATGTTCATTTATAAAAACACAATAAAAATATAAATCTCTACTAAAAATCAGATATATCTGAGTGGGGAAAAAGAAATCACATCCTAAGTTGTATGTGATTTTCCACCAACTTACCCTCTCTATATACACATAGAGTATCTTTATATGTATACTGAACACACAATCATAACGTGAGCTCACATTAATGCTGTGTAATACACACAAAAAAATTGTATTAGCCCATTAATTAAATACTATCAAAGGGATTTCAAATCTGCTTTAATATATGCAGAAAGCCTACAACTTTAAATTTACTTGAGGCAGAACTTTCTGGCACATGCCAGAAATAAATTCCAAAAAGCTCAACAACCATTCATTCAGCAAAAAATTCTGTGCGTACAAAGAGCTACTGAGTCATGGTTTCTGTTTTCCAACATTTAAAGTTCTTACATTGCACTGTAGTTATTATTTCTACCATAAGCACCGTTCATAGTATCAAGTCAAAGATGCATGTGGTTACAGTGTGATTATGTGCAATTACAGTAGCCAAAAGCTACATTATTTCAGCACTAACACTATCTATTGCAAGACCAATTTCACACATTTTATTACACTTGGTCACACACACTAGCCAGTTTTATTCTAGCATAAAGTTTCTAATTCAGCATTTCAAGGAAAATGTGTGTATTTGTGGAAGTCAAAGCTCTAACCAGCTAGAGATATGTCACTTCTCTACCCATATACAGACTTTGTATTTGAGAAGTAACATCTGACTAGACAGCAGCAGACAAAAATATTCAAAGTTGCACCGAGATGTGCTAAAAGCAGGAAGATTATCAGATGTGAAAAAAATCGTTTCAAGAAAAACAAAACAAAACAACACAACAAACGCCAAAAACCCAACCCAAACCACCCCAACCTGCAACCGCCACACGCGTTACGCGCAGAGCGCTCACAAGCAAGGAGCAATGCCCGGGAGTCCGGTGCCGAAGGGCGGGCACCGTTAGGCACCGCGAGCCGGTGACGACATCTCGCCGCCCGCGTGAGGAAAGCCATCACGCAGCGGAGAGGAGCTGCGGAGCGCGAGACCCGCGGCACAGCCCGCCAACCGCTGCGGTGCTGACGGGAGCCCGGCGCCGGCTACAACGGCAGCGAGCGCTGAACGCGCGGCGCCGCCCGCCCGGGACAGCCAGACGGGCGGCCCCGGCGCGGCAGGCTGCGCCTGATGCGGCGAGCGCCCCGCTCGGGGCAGGCACCGACACAGCCACGGCCCGAGCGGCGCACTTGTCGCTTTTTATGTCCCCTGGCACCCGCCCCCGCGCCGGAAGCCTCGGGATGGGGGCAAGCAGGCGCCACCCGCCCGGCTCTTTCCGGGAGCGGCGGGGGCCGGAACAGCCGCCTGCGGTGGCTGGCGGAGGGCAGCAGGACCAGCGCACGTGGGGAAGCCGCGCCGCTCTTCGCCGGGACCCGGTCCGGCCCGGCGACAGGGGCGCGGCGCGGCCCCGCCGGCGCTCTCGAACCGGCCCTGGCCCCGAAGCGGCGCCTCGCGTCGCCGCCAGGGAGCGGCCCGCGGGCCCGAGCCCCGTCGCCTCGGGCGCTGTGGCCTCGTGGCTACGCCTGGTGTTAATTTTCGCAGCTGGGGCGGCGGGCGGGGTGCGCGGGGGTAGCCGCGCGGAGTTTGCGCGCGGCGCGGCCAGCGCCAGGAGACGGCGCTCCCCCACTCCCCGGTAGTTACCGTGCGGCGAGGCGAGGGGCCTCCCACTTCCTTTCTCCTCACGCGGACCGTGTGTCCGCCAGCGGGGGACAACGTGCGTGCGCACCGCACTGACGTCACCGCGCCACAGCGCGCGCAGGCGCGCCACCAGCGCGCGCCCCCCTCCCTCCCGCCTGCCCATCACGTGCCGGCGCCGAGCGCAAGACCCGGCGCCCGGCCCGGCCCCGCGCAGCGCCGCGCGCGGGGAAGCTTCTCGAACGGGCCCAGACGCCGCGCTCCGCCGCGCGCTCCGCCTTGCGCACTGCTAGCCGCCGCCGCCGCCTTCGAAGCCACGCGGGGCTCCGAGCGGCAGCGCCGCCGCCGCGGCCCCGCCCCCCGCCGCTGCCGCCCGGCGAGCGCGGGCGAGGCGTCCGGCCGCGCCGCTCCCCCGAGCGGAGAGGCCCGGCCCCGCCTGAGGTCACGGGCCTGGCCCGGGTCCCGGCGGCGGGGACGCCTCCCGCGCTGGCACACGACGGCCGGGGGGCGGCGCCGGTGGCATGCGCGCCCAGCGGCCGCCCAGGCCCGGCAGAGTCGGCGAGCGCCGGCGTTGAGGGCGCCTCCCGCGCGAGCAGGCCGGAGCGGCGGCGCAGTGCCGTTCCCGGGGCAGGGGCCGCCTCCGCGGGAAAGGGCCACCCTCCTCCTCCGCAAAAGCAAGGCGCACCACACCTACGCGGCACCCGGGAGAGCTGACACCGAGGCACAGACGCAGGTATCCACACCTCCCGCCTCCCTGGGGAAAACCTGCCAGTCGAGGAGGTGACACTGAAGCCGGGATCAGCGTTAGTCTCCATCCCTCTGCCCAAGTTTTCACTGATCAGCCAAAGCTCAAGTCGGAATTTGACCCTACAACATCAAAGCTGCAGACGTGTCCCAGACAGCGAACACAAGCTTGTCAAACCATGCCCCAGGTTAATCCAGTACCCAGGACCTGGTGTCCTGTGTGATGTTAGGCAAACTAGGTAACAAACAAAACCTGGCTTAGCACAGCCTAGGCATAACCGTAACAGTCTTCTTGCCATCAGCACCTAAGCAGTCTGCCACACCACCCCACCCCACCCCACCCCTCTACGAGCCGTCCTTCCCACATGTCAAGGAAATTGTATTCCGTAAACTGTGCACTTCTGAGAATAAGCCCACTGAAACACAATTCTGAATGTTAAGGGAATGCATATCAAAATGCAGCATGACTGCAGGTGAACACCTCTGTGAAGCCCCTCATCCTCCCTTTTTCCAGTAAGGATATTTATTTTACATTTATCCATTATGAAAGGACAGATATTTACACAGTGGTGCCAAAAAGTCAAGGCTGACAGCAAGGCCCAGTCACCAGTAGACCATAGTTTTGTACTGACTGCTGCCTTCTACAGACTAAACTTCACTAGGGCTGCTCCTCAGTGTAACTCTGCCATCCCTTTGATGTTAGGATGGAGAACAGAGGCAAAATAAGAGCAACATTACAAAGGCCAGCACCTCTTTGAAGGCTTCTTGGCAACAGAAGTTCATGCTGTGGGAGATGATCTCAGAAGCACGTAACTAAAGAAAATACATTTTCAAGACACTTGAAAAATGTGCATCCAAACAGTAACACAAGCAGGTCTTCAGGAGAGCACCATGGAGTATTTTTTCCCTTTTAACTAGCAGAATGACCTCATGCTGAAAAAAAAAAAGAGGATTAAACACATTTGCTGTACAAAGAAACTGCTTAAATACAAAATTATGGAAATAGAATGTAAGATTGTAATTTCAATACTTCTAGCAATTTATAAAGCAGAGGTTTGGACAGAGGCAAAAGGGAAGCTTTAGCCCCATTGTGCTGGTTTTGGCTGGGACAGAGCTTATTTTCTTCATAGTAGCTCGTACGGGGCTGTTTTGGATTTGTCCTGGAAACAGCACTGACATTACAGGGATGTTTTAGTTCCTGCTGAGCAGAGCTTACACAGAGTCCAGGCCTTTTCTGTCTCTCACACCACCCCACGAGCGAGTGGGCTGGGGGTGCACAAGAAGCTGGGAGGGGACACAGCTGGGACAGCTGACCAAAGGGGTATTCCACACCAGATAATGTCATGCTCAGCATATAAAGCTGGGGGAAGAGGGAAGAAAGGGGAGACGTTTGGAGCAATGGCATTTGTCTTCCCAAGTAACCATAACATGTGATGGCGCCCTGCTTTCCTGGAGATGGCTGAACACCTGCCTGCTAGTGTTCAGAGTTCCTTGTTTTGCTTTGCTTACCTGCACGACTTTTGCTCTACCTATTAAACTGTCTTTATCTCAGCCCACGAGTTCTCTCACTTTTACTCTTCTGATTCTCTCCCACATCCCTCTAGCGGGGACCGAGGAAGTGGCTGTATGATGGATAGCTCCCAACTGGAGTTTAAACCAGGACACCCATATACTAGATAAGGTTGGCACGGTGGAAGAGAAACACCCCAAATGCTGGCAACAGCAGATCTGGACAGAAAAAAAAGGTTCAGAGGAACTGGAAGGAAAGAGATATGAAAAATCACAGAGAGATGGTATTCTTTTTGTTACGGATAGTGTTCAGCCATTCTCCAAAACAGCTTCACATGATGGTTCTCTCTCAAAAGTTTTTAAAGTATCTTTGCACAACAAAAATCCAAAGCTAACAGCTAAGTGCTTTCATGTTTCATACAGCAAATGGGAAGTAAGGGGAAGAAAGGAATCAAGAAAACATTCCAGTTTAGCTATAAACCCTGAGGGGGTGGGGGGATGTATGTGTATGCAGCTCAACAAAGGACCTGGGGGACCAGAGTGCCACCAGCTCTGTGTGTGTACACACATCTGTCTCTCTCTGAAGAGCAAGGTCATGTGGGGCAGGAGTGCTGGACATCAGGGAAACAAGGCAGTCCTGGCCAGCCCAGAGAGAGACAGCTTGTACCAGCACCTGCAGCAGGGCTGTGGCTTCGGAGGCTAAGTGTCCAGAAGCCAGTAACTGGGCAGACTGGGATCCAGGAACCAGCTACTGGGCAGACTGTCTAAGCCCAGCTGCTGAATGGAATCTACCTTGTACACATATACATGTCCATATGCATATGTATATATAGAAATATATATACACATGCACTGCACTCTCACTAGCAGCCCTCCATCCTGCTCAGATACGAAGGGGAGCAGGATAAGGCTCTCACTGCTGTCAGTGCTCCTGTGAGTACCTGTGTGTATACATGTATGTGTCATGTACATGTGTGCTCTATGTGCTTGTGCCTACTGGGAACACATTTTCAGCCTTCAGAGTTACACCTGGGGGCACGGAGCTGCAGCAGTCTCAAGCTGTCGGTTCCAGCACAGTATTTTTCCCTTAACAAATTAAATCAGAAATAATTACACCAATTAAAAAACTAAGCCATGTTGTTCAAGATTGATCAGGAATAGTCATTTTATACCTACAGCAATCACATATTAGGTATAGCAGCCATCAGGTTTTAGGGTCACAGGATACACTGACACTCTATTCTGTATTAAGCAATATGTTTCTGAACAGTGACAATACACAGATAAGTCTTTTTTCTTCAGCAAGAGGGCCATTTGTACTAAGCACAGCCGCAAGAACTGAACAGCAGACAGTGCCACGTTCGTGGCCCACAAGCCGCACATTCCAGTGACGACGAGAAGCAACACCAGAGACAGTGGGCACTGCCAAGGATTTTGCTACCATTTTACCTAATGCAGGTAGAAATCCTTGCCTGCAGCAAAAGCAGAACCTCTAGTTTATCAAGAGAACAGATTAACCAGTAGAAGTCACAGCAGCGCCACAGATTACCTCCAGCTTAAGTAACCCGGTTCTGAGCAGCTTACAGGCGACAAGAAGCAGGAGTACTGCTATGTGATCAGTACAAACACCAGCTTTAAGGCCTTGTTTGTGCTAAACACCAACTGGCAGCATAGAAATGAGCTGGTCTGCACCAACCGAATACTGCCCTCATGATCAGAGGGAGCTACCTTATACTAACTAGTAAAGTGATGATTGTACTTGAAATGCTGAAGTTTGCTACCAAGAAGTACTTTCTTCCCCAAGATGCTTTTCAGACATATTCCTGGCTTTGCAGCACTTTGAAAATATGAACTACAGTCTTCACGCTGTATTTCAGTATCCAGTAAATCACATTCCTTCTTTCAGTAATGCCTACAAGTATGAAGTGCCAGTTCAAACCTACACACTACAAGTAATACAGTGCCTGTAACTTTCACCACACAGCAGTCCACAGAGATCACTAGTTGGAGCTGTAGCAAAAACAACTGTTCTTCAGCCACTCTTATTTCTAACCTTCCTCCAAAAAAAAAAAAAAAGATTCAGTAAAGATTCTGTAACAGATCACAAGGCCCAGGCTTTGCTAAAGATCTGTATGTGGAAGAGCAATGTATGCTGCAGACATAGCAGAGCAGAACATAGTACCTGCCAGCCTGTGGAAAACACAGAAGAGGTGCCGATTGCATGTTTTGTTAGCAACCCCCTTTTCAGTTCAGATACAAAGATCTCTGCCACACAAGTAGATACACAACAAGACATTTCTGTCACACGATATATTTTGAAAGACACTACTACTGGAGCATTACTGGAGCATAAAGGAGGCTTTCAGCTCTCAAATTCACTAGCTAAAAACGAGCACTAGCTGAAACTAAACGCACCGTCTGAAAACAACAGCAATCAAACCAAACTGTGCCAATGCAGTACACCCACAGCAGCAGCCAGTCAACCTAGTCTACAAGTTTATTACTAACTACACACAGGCAGCCCTGACAATCATACAAAGTCACAAGTTTTGGCCATAAAAAAAAAAAAAAAAATTAGAGACCTGAAAAATCTAGTGATGTTGCAGTCAGAAATGTTGTGCAATACACACACTAGAAGGGTTACAAGATAGAAGCACACTTTCTGTAGCCAATGTTTTGCCACTTTGGAGAATAATCAACACAGCAGCACCCCACAAGAAAGTCTGTTAATTTGCAACTCTGGGTTGGATTAAACTGCCTATAGGAAGGTATCTAGTCCCAGTTTCTACACCATAACCGGCCCCACTGGCCTCCAACTGCTTCTCCAGAGGAGTACTGGCCTCCCGAAATTGAATGTTTGCTCTACAGAGATATTTCTAATAACCTGCAGCATCCATGACAGCTCTGGACCCCTGTGCTCATACAAGAGAAGCCCAGCCCAGATCTACTTTAAAAAATTTACACCATTTAATTTACAATAGAGAAGTAGCATAAATTCTTCCTTTAACTACAGTTACCAAAACCAAATTCACTTCTTAACACTCAGAGCCCTGACTACTGCAAGATGAATAGGTGGTGGTTCAGGAAGAGTTTCATCGGCTGTCAGCAGCACCTCTGCAAAAGCAGCAGCTTGTATTGGAGGCACAGGGCAAACACTTGGAGGGGAGAGAGGAGGAGGAGGGAAATACCTGCTTCACCTCTCCATTATTAATACTTTGCCACAAGAGTCCGAGCTTTCAGTCCCCCATAATGCTGGTGCTTTGTTTAACAGCATTAATCCTGCAATGTGAAGTGCACAATATCCAGTCTTTCTCCATCTCCCAAGAGTGACTGAGCTTTTGGGAAATACAGAAATCTTCCCAAACACTGGAGACCGCAAAATGGAAACACACAATCCATTTATATAAAGTATGAACCATCGGTGACAGGGCAGGGAGAAAACTCAGCGTTCACAATAAATAACTGCTCTTTTTTACCTGTATATATATTATTTTTTCAATATTTAAAAAAGTTTTAATTATTTTCCATATTTTATCAGAAAGACAATGATATGCCCACTAATCATACATGCAATGACTGCTGTATTTTTTCAATATGCTATTATTTCAACTCCTGAAAATTACAAAATAGAATAACAAAGCAATCTTTCATGCTTTTTGAGACACAACACTGGCAGAAACAAGCCACAATCAGCAGGAATAACACCATTTTGATGACTTTCAGTTCCTTTATGGCCATCAAGAGGAACATTTATCACATAGACGATGAATCTTCAGCTGGGGATCTTGTCCACATCATAGGAAAAAATGAGAGCAAAAAATAAGAAAATTCAGCAAAACAAGTCAGGCAAATAAAAAAAGCCCTCACCTGAGCTCAGGATTATCCTACTCATTCGGCTGTTGCCTTATTGCAATACTCATTGCTACAGAGTCACCAATGGCTCATCAAGTTAGAATGGCCAAGGAATCTCTTCTTTCCCTTTTCAGTTATCGTAAAGCAGAGTACCTAAAGTACCAGACTGTTGCTGATGGGTTCCAGGTTTCTATCCATCTTCACTATTGACTTGACCTCTGGTCAGGCAGACTGTACCATATTAGCAGAAAGCACTGCACTGCAGGAGTTAGCAAAACAGCACCGTTCCATCATCACAAGTCTTTCTTTAACAGTAATTGGGTCATGATCTTGTTGTTCTCCAAATTGGCCTTTCCTGAAGATAGTGACTGTAGCAATTAATGCAAACATTTTTATTGTAGATATGTTTTATCTGGCTCCCACATTCATTTTCTTTCAGGCTGATCACATCCCTTACTGCCTTTCTGGTTTGGGCTTGACTGGGGGAGAAAAAAACAAAACAAAAACAAAAAACCAAAAAATACTTTCTTCTGGTTGCTTTCTTCTCATGATGAGGCTTCATCACTCTTCTCACCTATATCATTGTTACGGTATTCTTCTTTATCCAGTTCAGAAAAAAAAAAAGATATCAAGGACTTCTCACAGGTAAACCAGCTCAAATCCAACAGTGAAAGCACACTGCATCCTTCTGTGGAGAGAAGAGCAACTGCACCACCATCATTTGATTCTTTGTTCTAAAGTCACCTAGTATTAAAACAAACACACACACACAAAACACCCACCAAAAACCACACCACGCTCTTCATTACAGAAGAACAAGACATCAACTAAGCCTTGCTGGTGCACAGCTAATGGCACTGTTTCCTATGTGCATATCCTGGCTGAATTTTTTAGTAGATCCTCTGCTGTCTACAAAACAGCAAACAGTCAACATCATTCTTAGATGAGAGCTCTTTTTCGCTCCTCTAGGTAGAGATCTATTTCATTGTGTTTGTAAAAATAATGTCTTGGACCTCCCATTCCTTAGTAAAATAGGTTTTAAAAAGCCAACATACACAACCACATACTTTAGAAGTGATCTAGTTGACTTGAGTGTAAATGAAGAAATGGCATAAGCTCAGAGAATTTTTTTTTTTGGTGGGTGACCAAACAAGTTTATTCAAAAGTGGGACTAACATTGGTTTCCTCCAGTTTCCCTCCCACGGCAGGCACAACAGCATTTGTACCAACACAGCAAACAGTAGGTGAGGTTAACAGGGAGCTACTGCCAGATAGAACACGTAAGTGAATAAACGCTGCCCATCTCCGCCAGACCTAGGAACTATGCTTTTTTTCCCCACAAACACACATAGGAAAAAAAACGCTCAACCACGGCAACATTTTTCAAGCTGAATCAATTCCCTATTCCAGTTCTCAATACAGACTCACAAAAACCATGCTTGGGGGCACTAAAAGGGTGCTGCAGCCACAGAGCCAGCGGCTGCATCGGGCAAAACACCTTAAAGAGCCAAGACCAATTCACCAGTTTGCCCTCTTCTTTATACAAGCTTCGGTTTTCAAAGCCTGCAGCAACTTCAAATCTTCAGGGCTTTAGCCCACTCCATCAGGTGTGATTAAAGACGACCCATGAGTTCGGACACTATGTGTTAGAACAGGAGTAAGGCAGTGTGACTGTATAAGCTTTGATGTGTTAAAAAGCTAGGCAAGAAACTCAAAACCACCTTACTAGGAACCACTCATGTAACCAGGCTGACGGAAGAACTGCTAACCCTTATGCCTACCAACTACAGACTGAGCTCACCTTACCGTTTTTTTAACCCTCTTTTCAACTCTTATCAGCTAGCGTGGTACCTAAGGCCCCCAATAACCAGTGACCCGGCCTCTGGCACCGCATCGCCCTTCCAGGAAACCACCGCTGTTTACTTATTCCGCTCCCCTCGGTGGGGCCGGCAAACACAACCCCGCCGCACGAAGCCGCCTCCCGCGCCACGCTGGCGCGTCCTCGGCTCGGCGGCGCTCGGCCTCCGCCGGGGGAAGGCTGGAAAATACCAGAATAATGGCGGGCGCGCTGCGCCAGGCTGCCGAGCGAGCCGGGCGCGCCGGCGAGGGGCGGGGGGGGGGGGGAGCGAAGGAGGCGGGGGTGGCCCGGCCCGGCCCCAACGGCCGCCTCACGCGACGTGCCGGGGCGCACGCGCGCCGCCGCGGGCCAGCGGCCGCCCTCGGGCCGCTCCGCCGAGCCGAGCCGCCCCGCTCCGCCTCCTGCGCGGCCGGCTGAGGGGCCTCGCAGCCACCTCCCACAACCCACTCCGCCCCCCCTAAACCACCCTTCAGCGGCGCCGAGCGGGCAGAGGGGCGGGCTCGTCCCCCGGCACCGGGACAGGTCCCGGGGAAAGGCTCCCCCGGTGGGGCAGGGCGCGGCGCGGGCAGCCCAGCCCCGTCTCACGGGTGGCGTCGGCCACGCCCCCGCGGGGGTACGCTCCCCGGGAGCGCGATGTCTCTGGGTGGCGGCAGCTGCTCGGGGCCGAGCCTCACCCGACCCTTCCCGGCCAGAGAGCCCGGATGCGGAGCCGTGGGGCTGCTCGGTCCCTTTAAACCACCCCCCGCGTCAGGTGACCGCCAGCCGGTGACCGCCAGCCACTGCCCAGCCCCCATCCGTCCGCGACCCCGGACGAAGCGGCGTGGGGCCGGGCAAGAAGAGAGGGCAGCCGGCCCGCCGCTCCCCGCCGTGACCGCCCGCCCGGCCCCCTCGCCTCAAACGCGGCTCCCCGGCGGAACGGAGAGGGAGCGCGCACGTGTGATTGGGCGGCCGCGCTCATGTGACGCGCACACCTCACGCCACCTCCTCGAATAAAACTTCAAAACCGGTGCGGGGGGAGGGGGGGGAGAAGGGGGGCGGCGAGCAGCGCCCCGGGGCGGCCGGGTCCTACCTGCCTCCTCCCGCCGCCGAGCAACGCCCCGGCCCACGCGCCCCGCTCGCGGCTCCTGCGGCCTTCGCCTGCCACGCGCAACCTCCTGCCGTCTTCATTGGCTGCAGCAGCCCATCACGTGGGCCGCTCCCGTGTCTCCTGGCCCCTTCCTCTCGCTTCCCCCGCGGCAGCGGAGCCGCCCCCGCAAGGCAGACACTGGAGCCGCCGTCCGGGAGGCGGGCAGCGCTCGGGGGGGCGCAGCCGGTGGCGGCGGCGGTAAACCTGCCTCGCGACGCCCGCCAGCGGCGCGCTCTCGATTGGCCAGGGCCGCCCGCCGACGCAGTTCCGCTCCCGGCCTCCGCGCCACGCCCTTCCTGCCCCTCCCCCGCCCTTGCGCGAGGGAAACACGCTGCTCGCGCGTGGGCCGCACGGGCGCGCGTTCGCTGTTGGAGGGCAGGCGGACGCCGTCCCCGGGCCGGCGGCGAGGGGTGACCGGCGACTGGGCCGGTCCCGCTGCCGCGGGGTGAGGTGGGGGGGCTTGGCCCGGCCCGGCCGCGCGGGGCAGTGGCGGTGGCGCGGTCCCCGCCGGCGCCTCCCGTGGGCGCTGTCCTCCCGCGGCTGCGGCGCTGCCGGCGGCCCCGTCACGGCGCAGGAGGCCGCTGCGCGCCGCCGCCCGCCCTGGCACCGGCTCCCCGCCGCCTCCCGTCTTCCTGGGGCTGGGCCGCGGGTGGGGCCCTGCGCGCCGGCGGTACCGCAGCCGCGGCCGAGAGGTGCCCGGGTGCAGCAGCCGGTACCCCTGCGGCCTCGTGTGTCCTCCGGCGGCCTTCGTAAGGAACAGTGCAAGGGGCTCGTCTGCACCGAGGCACGATGTGTTTGAGCTGCCGTCCAACGCCCGCGGTGCGATGGCGTTAAGTGCGGTTCGTAAACATTTCCGTACCTTTGCAACGCTGCTTGCACGAAACCTCAGTACCCGGCAGGACTCCCGGGGGCAAACCTGTCTGCTGAGCATCCACAGAACTGCAATCATACCGATCACTGAGTTAGCGGGAAGCTTCCTGTGGTTATTTATAAGCTGAAAGAGTTCAACAAATAAAGGCTGTATGGTCCTTCCACATGGAGACGCCTTCAATAATATAGCCAAACATAACACCTCTGCGTGGCTCAGACAAAAGGTGATTCTGGAGATTACCATCCAGAAAGTCTGTATTCATTCCAGAGTAAAATAATGGAATAAATGCTGAAGGAAAAAAAAAGTCTAAGCAAAAGCCCCCTGAGCTACAGGGAGCATGGGCACGTTCAGATAGGTCAGGCTCAATGAACCCGGTGGCAATTGCACCCAACAGAGTGCGGTAACTGCGTCAGTGAAGAAGGCAAGGCGTCTTGCACAGTCTTGAAAAATAATTTCAGGTTTTCTTGGGTGTAGGCAGATCACATGTAATGGAAACTAATTAAAAATGTAGACAAAAGGTGATGATAAACAGCACTGTAATGTAGCCCAGGGCTAAAATTTCTGTGATGGAGGTCTTGGCCTCAAAAGGTGCTCAGTCTCAGCTGGGCAGCAATCGGCATTCCCCAGGCACGGTAACGTTATTGAGAACCTGCAACAATACGGCTGAGGTCTCCATGAGGGATGTAAAAAGGGAGGTGTCTAATTAGGCATAGATTTATACTTTTACAAACTTGAACTTCCTTTGGAATTGATACTGAATTGAGTGGTTGGTTCCCAGGTCACTGAGAAGCTCAAAAATAGGTTCTCTCACTTACTAGCTAAATATTTTTGAGGAATCCACATAGAAAGGTTAGAAGCGTATTAACTGGTGCATAAGCTAAACCTCTGGTGGGCTTTTGCAATCTTGCAGCCAAAGTTTGGAAGCGTTTGGGTATCAGCTAGTGGAGCAAGCACTGGCGGGCTTAGGCCCTGTCTTTTTGGAGCTCATGAGCAGATCGAGGGATGGCCAAGTTTCAACCGCTTCCTTGAAATTCCTGCTAGTGTAAGGGATGCGGTGCCCAGTTCTCAGCTGCAAGATGTGTTTTAGTTAATGGGCCAAGCAGAGGAAACGTCCCGCAAATGAAATTTACCGTTTGACATTTGCAACATGATGTTGCAAACCCAGGAAAGAATAAAGTAACGCAGCAAAGACAATCAAAGATGCTGGGGCTCTGGACAAGTGAAAGATAACACATGCAGGGGAAGTAGGTCATTGATATTTATTTCTCAGGGGAAAAAAGACATTTTGACTGCAGCAGTTTTGAAGGAAACCTGATGGCATTTGTGAATATCACAGAAATGAGCCGGCAGTGTGATACGGCTAAAAAGAAGGAAAAAAAAAGTGTTGTTTTGGTCTCCAAATGCCAAACCCATCCTTTATGTGGGAGAGGCAAATCTCATGACTGCTCTGCTGATGAAGTTCTTATGCAAGCCAGATTTGAAAATCTTAATTTTGAAAATGTGGATGTAATTTGAAGCAGAAATTCCCAAATAATGTGGTGAAATTTTGCAAAAAAAAAAAAAAAATCTTTGCTCCTCATTCACTCTGCTTTTTTTCATCTACGAACAATCTTCTGTTTGTTGGCTAATCAGTTGGGGTTTTTTTAAAGCTGAGTACTGGGAAGCTAGAGCTCATGAGAGATGCAAGGAGCATAAATAAGTGAGAAAAATAATATTCTCTCTCTCCCACTCCTTTCCTTTCTGAGTAAAACCTTTTAAAGGGGAAACTGGGAGAAGAGCAGTACCTGTTCTTCCAGGGGCGTGTTGCCCTTCCACGTCATCAGCTCACCCAGAGGCTCCCACTCACTACCCCGCTTCTCTCTGCTCTCCTCTTCGCAAGTCGTTCACCGCAAGCCTCCTCCCCTTCGCTCTAAATGAAACGCCAACTTTTTCAGCTCCTCCATTCCCACCCATCCCGGTAAGAGTAATAAAATGGGCCTGTTAATCCATTAGGAGATTTCCTACTGAGGGACATATTTAGGAAATAAAGGCATATGCTTTAGAAAACTGAGCAGAAACAGGCACATCCTTTTGTAGGAAGAAATTACACAGGTTTTGAGTGGGCTGAGCTTGTGGGAGGAAGGAAGTGTGATACAAAGAGAAAGGGTGGCGCTAAATCTGGTCGATGCCTGAGGCTGGCATTTTATTGCCAAGCTCATTACCTGGTGTGTTTATTCCTGATGACTGCAGAATTCAAACCCCGATAAACAGATTTTGTTCTTCCATTAATAATATCCATTTATAATTAGCCATAATGTAAAAATAATTACATTTAAACAACAATAATTACATTTAACAACAATCACCACCCTTTTGTTTGAAGTATGTTATTTAATCAATCATTCAAAGTCTGCAAAATGTCAGAACTAAGGATGCAACTTCCTGGGCACTGAATGAGTCATGATCATGTGAAGAAAATAATGTGTGAATATTTCATGAAATCAGCATTACGCACATGCAAGCCAGATAACGATTGCTGAGATAATTGTGAAGCTGGCATTTACTGGCTTTCTAGTGTTGATTTTGCATCCCAAATAAAGGCTTTCTTATCTGAAAGCATGGAGAGGGTTCATTGATGGTGGTTGCTTTCCAAGAGTTCCCTAATGTTGTTTCCATTGGGCAAAGTTTTAAAAAACATCGGTTGTCTTGGTTACATTTGGAGCTGCTGCTGTTGTGCATCATCCTCACAATTTAAGCCTGAATCTTCCCTTTATACCTGTCGCCAGAGCTGCAAAGGTACCCATGTAATTGCACAGCAAGAAAGGCTCTTCTTTCCAAAGCCTGAGGCCAGAGATCAGCTGCTGGGGCTGGAGAGGTGAGGTTAGGAGGAAGGCCTGTCCAGATTTTCTTAAATAATTTTGCAAGCTAAAACAGCAGGGAAAGTGGAAGGCCTGCCAGTAGCTTTATAGCTGGTTTTGCTTCACAGATGTAATGAAGCCCACCAAGAGCTCACTTGAGGTCTCCAGACTGGTTCCTCTAGCATCCTTCCTTCTTACATCTTATAGAATCATAGAATCATAGAATGGTTTGGGTTGGAAGGGACCTTCAAAGGTCATCTAGTCCAGCCCTCCTGCAAGAAGCAGGGACACCTTCAACTAGATCAGGTTGCTCAGAGCCTCATCCAACCTGGCCTTGGATGTTTCCAGGGCTGGGGCATCCACCACCTCCCTGGGCAACCTGTTCCAGTGTTCCAGCACTCTCACTGTAACAATTTTTTCCTGATGTCTAATCTGGATCTACCTCCTTCTATTTTAAAGCCATTACCTCTCATCCTTTCATGGACACGCCCTCCTGAAGAGTTTCTCCAACTAGTCTTCCTTACTGGTTGGTGGTCGGTGGTAGTGAAGACACCTGTCTGTCTGTGGACACACATGAGAGCCTGCACCGCTGAGTTTGGACTCCTGCTCTCTCTTTATGGAAGACTGCAAGGTGGCCAAGTCCTCTTTTCCACACAGGTCTTCCCATGCCAGCTTTCCTCCACAGGGACTAGGGACAGTCATGACCTCTGAATTCCCAAATTGTTACCCTACCCAGCTCAAAGCAGGCAGGGCAGAAAGAGGACTGCACTTCAGCCCCTCACCCTCTCTACAGAGCGGAGACGTGCCGCGGCGCCTGGAGGAGGCGAGCTGCTGGCTGCAGTGCCTCTCTGTGCAGTTTGCTCCTGGCACGGTGTTTATTTAAGGCAGAAACCTCCTGGGAATGCGTCTGTGGTGACACGCTTGGACTTTGCTTTCTTGCTGTGGGCCAGTTCCTAATGGCCACCAGCTACCTTTCGGATCTGGCTCAAGACCATTGCTCCCCGAAGGAACAGCAAACAACCCTCCCAGCACTGCTCTTCCCGCCTTACTGTTTCTCCCAGCTGCTTTATTCACCGGAGGTTTGGCTCTCCTGCTGCGATAAGCCATGCTGAGAGCCTGGTCTTTTCTCTTCCTTTTCACCTTTTGAAGGGACCGCAGCTTAACAAACCCTTCCCTGTCCGAATGCCTAAAAACCACTGTCCCCAGGCACCTGGCCTTGTGCTGCCCCTTCCCTACTGCCATGGGCGACCCCGGGAGCGAGGGGTTAAACCTTCCTCCCACCAAAGCTGCAAGCAAGGAGGATGCAGGCACAGCTCACCAGGACAGATTGTTATCGGAACAGAATAAATCTGAGACCTTTTAATAAATGGGGGCAGGGGATAAGCCTTTTCTGAAGCACACTGTGGAGGACATTTCGCAGCCGGGAGGAGCTGGAGGCTGGCTCCCCAGCCCCGGTGTCGTGACGGCCCACCCCGTACACACAGAGCCCCTCGCGAGGGGACACGGGCAGGGGACCCAAACAGTGGTTTTTCTTGATCCAAATGAGTAGGTAGCTGCCTTGGAGACCCGGCGGAAAGCACCAGCTGCAAACACACATCTGTAAGCACCAGCGCAAAAGCAGCTGCGGTTTTGAGGCACCTGATTTCAGTGCTCCTGGCTGACCTTCCTGTAAGCGCCAGAGCCGCTGGCAGGCTCCTATAATTATTTCCTTTTGAGTTGGAAGTGCTGGTGATCTCTCAGATATATGAAGCCAGTAGTTCTCATGCTGCAATATCCTCGTTTAAACAGCTTTGAGAGCCCCAAATGATGTTTAAGATTTAAATGGCACCAAAAGACAGACTGTATCCTTGCCCTGCAATCTCTCTCTCTTCCCCTCACTGCTGCAAGGAGACAAGAAGCAGGGTCAGCTGGTCCCCTCCTGCAAGGGCCAGAGCTCCGACCCTCAGCCCGGGCTGCCTGCCGGCCGCCAGCTCTCTGGGGCCAAGGCTTTGGCCCTTCCCCAAAGCAGGAATCTTCTCCAGGGATAACGGTGGAAGGAAAAGGGAGAGAGAGGAGAAGGAAAAGGGGAATGGGCAGGTGCCAGGAGCTGGGGCACCGCTTGGAGGGGCAGTGACAGAGGCATCGAGTTTGCTGGATGGGCTGGAAGCCCTCTTTGGGCCAGCATGAGCTACCTGGAGGTTCCCACACACTTGCTTTTTGCCCTCCAAACAGCAGACAGGGGCAGCCCGAGGCATCAGCCGTTCCATTTGTGCATGGGGGCACCTTCTCCCCTCCCTTGTCTCCCAGCCTCATCAGCGCTGTCCTGGCAGAGCTAAGCAGCGGGACAGGCAATTTTGTAACCCAAAGCAACCTGCTGCCCTGAGCACCTGCCTGCTTGGCTGCCACCCACGTCCTACCTCAGAGGTTGATGCAAAGGAAAAATAAAACTCCTGAAGCAGGCATGTAACACAAAGACCAGCTCAGACATCTGGCAGTGGAGCACCAGCCCTCACCATCTTGCCTGAGGCAAGGAAACTTGCTGGAAAGCTACGCTTGCATCAGTGAATAGTGCAGTCAGAACGTATTCAGGGAGCAAAACAGCTGTCACTAGCAACCCATCTCTTGTGCTGTACCCATTTGGGGCAGGGATAGTTGCTTCAGTCCTGCTCCACTCCGGGCCTGGGAACTGGTGGCCTTTTGGCAGCCTGTGAGCGGTAGGTGCACTCCTGCAGCTCATCTCCCAGCGGGGCTTCAGCCAAAACTCAGCAGGGACTGTCAGGACATTCACTATGAAGGCAGCATCCTTATCCAAAGCAAGGACACACTAAGGTGTCCACTCAAAGCCAGTGTTCGCACATTATTTATTTCACTGAAATTCATCCAGAGAAATTACAAACTGGCACAGACAAAGCAACCATCAAATATGCCAAACATTTTCTCCATAGATGCTGCCGATAAACAACATAACCACATCACAATACTGCATAAGCATCCTAGGGAGCAATCATGGAACAAACTCTGTTGGCACTCATCAGAGGCGTTGCTGCATCTCTCCCCAGCCTGTTTCGCTGTTGGTTTCACAGGGGAACGGTCCAACTGTACATCCAGAAATCTCATCAGGTTTTACACTCCAAATGTCAATGCAAAGCAAAATTACTAGTTTGGGGCCAAATTCTCATTTCAGTTGCTTCCTCTAGTTTTGCAGGAGTCAATAGGTGTAACTGAGGAGAAGTAAAAGTCTGGCCAAGAAAATCTCCCAACTGTCAGACTGCGTGGAGCCAGAGACCAGAATTTTCTTTCGCTCAGCAATCTGCTACTCCCTCTCAACAGCTGAATTATGTTAAAAATATATTTAGAGACATAAGCGGGGTTACTCCTCACCGTTCACCAGCAAGACCGCTAAGCAAAGTAGAGTGCCGAGGCTGGCCGGAGGAGCGTGCCAGCTGCCCTAGACCCTCAGGACAGTTCAGTGGCATGGCAGCAAAGGTCTTCAATCAGTCAGCAAGGCAAAGGATCGAGCCAGGCACACACAGCATCCTCACAGGTGGAAACACTGCCGGGGCTCACGGGCTGCTGTCAGTGCTGGGGCTGCCACAAGCCGAGCAGGATGGCGGCTCTCTGCTTGAGTTGGGGCAGGGACATAAAGGAGAATGTGGCTGACTGGAGGTGTTTAAATTGTTTGTGTTTGCAGGACGCGAAAGAGGATTTCATGGCTGGGCAGGCAGGAGGGAAGGCTGGAAGGAGAGCTGTGGGGGGAAACAGGACCTTCTGGCAGATAGTGAAGGGTTTCCCCTATAGAGCTGCAGGTCGTTAAATAAATGTCTTCAGCTTTCCAAAGGGCCCATGTTCAACCACCTTTATGGGTGCATTTCTAAGGAATGTAAACAATGAAGTGTGAGGGATTTTAAAAACCAGGGCAAAGTCTGCTTTCAGCTGAGTCCCTAGAGCTGCTTTGATGCCTGCTGCAGGGAGGAGACTGGCATTTCTGAGAGACATAAACATTGTGCTGCAGAAGACAAAATGTCCCTGACGGGCACATCATCCCACCACTGCCCTCTCAGAGCTTTCCTGGCTCTCTGCTGAAGCAGCCAACGCTGGCTCCCTGGCTAGCCCTCTGCAGCCAGTCCTGGGGGGCCAAAACTGAATTTGATCCCCAGCATCCTCAGGGTAAAGCCTTGCGTACTTCAGGCTGCCTCAGGGCTTTTCTGTGCACCTCAGGAGGGATCTCACCACCAACACCTGCACGGCCAGCTTAGCTCCTCTTTCCAGTGTCCTCCCTGCAAGCAAAAGCTCGAGTGGGAAGAAACCGGACAGTCGCCGTTGTCTGCATGTTCATCTGCGCTGGGGCAAAGGTGTGTTGTGCCCTTCCACCATACCTGGTGAAAACAAGGCAGCGCCTTGCTTCCACCTGTGATAGCAGGTCCAGGAAAAGACAGTTGTGGGGGAGACAGAGATACAGCTCACCTTGCTAATGAATGGGAAGACCACAGAAAGCCTTACCTTCTTTAGAATTTTACCCCCATTCGCACTAATGTTGAGCTAAGAACGTATTTTCCTTTGTTTGCTCACTGTCAGTGATGCTCTGTTTCCCAGACCATTTGTAAGATGTTTACTGAGAAAGTAAATCCATTCTTTTTTTCTCATGAAAGTTTAGAGCCTTCCTGGAACAAAGGCAAGCGTAGATTTTCTACATTCACGGATTTCTGATGCCAATAGAAATTAGTCTAGAAACAGGCAAGCTGTAAAGCACGATGTTGAACTCGTGCCAGCCTTGTGACGGCATCATCCTGTGGACTTCCGTGAACTGCTACTACGCATTGCCCCTGCTGTGGGATCAGCATCAGGGCTCAGCGGTGCTAAATAACACTTCGGTGGCTGAATAGGCACGAGGAGGAAAACCGACGTCATCCCAGCAAATCATCTTCACCCAGGACAGGTCAGGGCATGGCATAAAGGCAGGCTGGGTGCATTTCCAGGTTACAGACTACATCCTTCTCTCGGTTGTGTTATTTTCATGACAGGGAACCAACCTTCGATGATCTCGGTGCCTTTCTCACTGATTTACACCAGTATCAGCAACGGGTGATTCAGGCCCGCAGTGCAGGAGGCCGCTGGGATAAGGTCTGCTTCACCAAGACAACGATGGTTGAATGCGAGAGCATAAATCCCCAAATAAAGTCCCCGTGGGCCAACTATTGTCTTCAATTACAGCACTGCAGCCCCCTGCCTCAGCAGACTGGCAATATTTCCTGAAGCATATTAGGAGAGAAAAAGGAGAAATATCGAGTCATGTTATTTTATGCTATAAATAGGTTCAGCTCCTCTCATTTGGATCCTTGCCTGATGATGCATGCAGAAAAATTTGGCCCGCTAGCAGGGCAGCAGCCCTGGGCAATTTCAGCAGTGACCCAGAGCGATTTCATCAAGAGGTGGAAAATCAGGGAAATATTTCATGTAGAGAGCCCAATCGTTGCCTCAGGTGCAGCCCGGCGTATCAGCTCCAGTGAAAGTGCATTGGCATAATTGGGAGTGTTGGCAGACAAGCTGGAGTGAATCAGACGGCAGGGAGGGAGTGTGAGAAGTCACTGGCTGTTTGCTCTGCCGGAGATTTCCGCCCCCACAGCAGTGCTGGTAGAAACATGTGCCCATGCTTCATCCTTTTCCGTGCATTATCTGCTGTCTTCGTCAGCACCGCTGGCCCTGGCTGCCAGGATCCCAAATTCCGGCAGAGGGGGAGCAAACAAATACTGGGAAGATGGGTCTTAAACTGTCCCAGCTGTCTGCTGAATAAATGCCAAACCTTTAAGTCAGGATTTGACACAGGTTTTGTCCAGGGGTTCTGGCAGGGGTTCTGGCAACAGCTCAGCACCTGCTTTGTTCTGGGATGCAGTTTGGGTCCCTTGCGTAACCCCCAGGACTGCATCTCCCTTTGCCTTTACACCCTGCAGCTCAGGTACAAGGTTCACAGGCATCAAAAGGCTGTTAAAGCTCAGTCCCTCCTCATACGCCCAGCCACAAGCCTGCAAAATATTTCTGCTCCTGTTTCTCTGTCTGTGTCTTTGTGCAAGAGGAGGGATAATGTAGACAAATAGTACTGGGGAATGTATTCATTAGGCCTGAACCTTACCTGGTGTTAGTGGAGGCATGCTGCTTTACATTGTCTAGCAATGTGAACCTTGTTTTTTTTTAGCTTCTTTTAAGGTAATTTAATAAGAAGAAACAAGGAGAGGCAGCAGTGAGTGACCAAAGGGCTCTCTGCTCCAGCTGACACCCGCGTCGCACAAGCAGAAGTGACTGCTGCAGCATTCACTGGCGGAGCAGAAGTAAAGAGGCAGCAGCAGTCTCCCACGCAGCTTGGGTAACGACAGGGTAGCAGCCAGGATCGTTGTGTTCTATATTAACTAAGAAAGCAGCGACCTTCTGGG